>NC_045627.1:66381388-67581388 GCF_009829155.1 Mustela erminea
AGACCAGAAACCTCCTGTCAATCTCCTCTTGCCTCCTAATTCTGCAGACACCGAGCCCTTGGTTTCTCAAACAGTAGCCTTTGGAGCTGATGCTGAGCCCCTGCCTGCACTGCCAGAGTGACACTGAATGTGGATTTTCAACCTAAACAAATAGATTATCCTCTGTTACTTTTGGAGCATTTGTAGTTGGACGGGGTGGGGGTGGGGTGGGGAGGAGAGGGGGTGATGGTTTAACAGCTGTGGAGAGAAGATTACAGGAAGTTTGCAGATTTTGATCATGACCCCTTTATTTTTGTCTTCTAGCTGCTCGGTCAGGCAGCTCGAAACATGGTCCTGCAGGAAGATGCCATCTTGCACTCGGAAGATGTAAGAAACAATTTCTTTTGTGATTTGGGTTTTATTTACATAACTGGTGTGGTTACAGGGAAGTGGAATGTTCTCTTTGTCTGTTTTTGTTTTGTTTTGTTTTGTTTTAATGCAGAGTTTAAGGAAGATGGCGATAATAACAACACATCTTCAATACCAGTGAGTATGCCTTTGGAGGTGCTGTGTGGTCACATTTTGCACACTGCCCCCTCTTGCCTTTGGACTTCCGCACACTTTCCTGAGAAGGCAGGCGTGGGGAGTAAAGGTGAGGTTAGTCAGCAATGAGCTCCTTCTGGAAAAGATGGCGGCGACTGCAGAAGAAGCTGGAGTATGGGTGAGGTCAAGAGCAGGGACTGCCTTTTGCAAGCCTCTCTGTGGTCATTTGGGGGCTCCTCAGAGGGAAACACTTTGAACCCATTGAGGGAAAGGCCCATGCCAGGATCATGCTCGCACAGTGCTCGGCGCCCAGTAGACACTTAATTGGAATTTGTTGACGACTCGTGCCCAAGGTCTCTCCTGGGGAGTCTGTGTTTTCACTGGGGAATTGAGTGTAACTGACCGGTATGGTCTAGTCCCCCCATTTAACCCAGCCCTAGCTACGTAGAAATGATCCAGGAGGTTCCAAAATACAGACAGCCCTTTCTGTTATAATTTTGCATAAAATTATAATGAGCTTTTCATCCTATTTCATTTTGCTTTATATTTTATATAGTTGGTATGACTTATGTACCTATTGGAAATGTACGATTGAGAATTTAACTCTTGATCTTTAAACAGTTTCTTGGGGTGTGTGCATGTCAGGTGTGTGACCCATTAGATTCCACATACCCGGGCCGAATGTGAGCCGTGCGTATAGTTTGTGGTACCTCCTCCCTCAGTCTGGTAGAGTGTTGTTAGCTCTTTGGGTTTAGAATCCATCTTCTTAGCAACGCTGCACTCAGAGAGTGAACAGGGCTTCAAGAGCACAGTCTTAAGCCAGAAGGGACAGAATTACAGAATGTGACATGAGCCAGAAATTTGTTCTGCCTACAAATATCTAGCCATAAGTTGCACTAATTTTCTGAGACTTTTTAAATCTTTCTTTTCCTCTTTCCCTTTCTGATTCAGGCAAGAAGCTATTCAGAAGAAGTAAGTAGCCCCAAAGGTAGGGGAGTGGGGGGACCAAGTGAAGCAGGCTATAGGGAATTCAACTTCTGGGCCCAGGATCAACGTGAAAGTCTAGCTGACGTATGCCCTTAAATTGTCGCACACTCTGGGGCAGCTCATTTGGGATATAGAGAAAACAGTCCAGTTGACCCTTGAACAATACAACTTTGAACTACACAGTTCCAGTTATACACAGATTTTTAAAAATATATATATGGTATAGTATTACAAATGTATTTTCTCTTCCTTATGGTTTTCTTTTTTTTCTTTCTTTCTTTTTTTTTTTTTAAGATTTTATTTATTTATTTGAGAGAGAGAGAGACAGCGGCCACAGGAACACAAGCACAGGGGGAGTGGGAGAGGGACAGCAGGCCTCCTGCTGAGCAGGGAGCCAGATGCGGGCATAGATCCCAGGAACCTGGGATCATGACCCAAGCAGAAGGCTGTTGCTTAAAGACTGAGCCCCCCAGGGACCCCCCCATGACTTTCTTAATAACTTCTTTTTCCTCTAGCTTACTTTATTACAAGAGTGTAGTATATAATACATATAACCTTATAAAATTTGTGTGAATTGACTATTTCTGTTATTAGTAAGGCTTCTGGCCAATAGTAGGCTAGTAGTCTAGTTTTGGGGGAGTCAAGGTATATACAGATTTTGACTGTGTGGGGCATCAATGCCTTTAACCTCCATATTGTACAAGGGTCAACTGTATGTTTCAAAGGCAGGCAGTAAGTTAATTCATTGCTGGTAAAGACTTTCTGAAAATTATAGTGTGTAGATGCCAAACTTAAGAAATAGAAAACCTTCTATGTTGGTAACATTCATTAAGTAAGTGTGCTGAGGTCATTAAACAGTCTTGGTCCCTTACAATACTGGTTACACTGATTGGCTTTACAGACCTTTTTTTTTTCATAGTTTAAACTTCTGGAACTGTAGTGGACCAATATAAATTTGCATTTAGCTTCAGCAGTGTTTATGTGTTAAAGTACAAATTGTGCAAAGAGAGGTCTTTATTGCTCATTCCAGATAAACTTTTTCTCCGTTCTGATTTCTAGTGTCGAGCAGTCTTCTGACCTACAGGACCAGTTGAATCATCTGTTGAAATAGAACAGCTTGCAAGAGGGAAAAGCTCTTCTTTGCCGGACACTGAGAAGGAAATATTTTACTCAGCTGCTGTCCTATGGGTTTGATTTTCCATTTTCTTCTCCAAAAGTTAAGTTAGAAAAGATTTATGATGGTGTATAGTTTCTCCTGAAGAGAAGCTAAGTGGTTGAATTTTGGAAGTACTTCTTGAGGCTAAGTCATGCTCTTACTGAATTTTTTAATTGCTCTCTTTAGTTTGATGTTAAAGCAAAATTAAAGAGGTCTTAGTTTTTTCCCATAGAACTTTTATATGTCAAAAGCTATATCATCTAAATGTGATTCTTTTTTAAAAATGTGATTCTTAAGCAAATGCTGAATGATGTTTTAAATTCAGAAATACGGCTTCTGTTGTGAAAACAGGAATGCTTAATATTGCTTTAAAGACTTTTTTCTTTTAATCATACATTCAGGAAATTTCATGGTCGTGGAATGGTGATAGGTAGTATCTGTTCTTTTCTATTAACTCGGAGGATAAATATACTTTATTCATTGTAGCAATTCTTAAATGAAAAGTAGGCAAATGGTATATCTGGCCAGCTTTGACCCCCTGCCTTGACCTGCACTCCTAGTTTCTTTGTTGTGACTCTTGATTAGTTGGCCTTGGATTCATTTTGTAATTTTGCTAGTCATCAGCAGATTCACTTGTAGAACATTATTGCCAAGTGCAAAGGCAGTTGAATTACTGGGAATGATTGCAGTGTAGGGTTGTGCCATGGTGAAAACCTTATGTTTTCAGTTATTTGCCCTTGTTCATCTAATTCCCCTTGCTAAAAGGCATGATTTGAAGGTCTTTGTTTGAATTTTAAGTGGGACTCCATTGTGTTCTAGTTCATTTCTTACTTCACTGAAGAATTAGGAGAAAGCTGACATAAGAAAATGGTGTTTTCAGGGAAAGAAAAAAGGCAAGTAAGAGTCCAATTTAATTCCTACTGTATATCATCAAGTCGACTAATCATATTAGGTTGTATTTATCCCTCATTATACCTGTACACATCAACTTACGGCAAAAGAAAAAAATAGGTACGAAGGAATTCAGTTATGCATTCATTTCATAAGCTCTCATTACAGTTACTAAATGTAAATGGGTTCAATTCACCTTCAAAAAGAAGGGTCACGAATTGGCAGCAAATGTCACGTTAAGAGTAAAATATTTGAAGCATTATTAGTGGATGTTACTGCCACTGTTGCTACTCAGCGTTTTGATGGGGACCATGTCTAGTGCAGAAGTTAAAAGTAAGTATAGCTAATGGAGTGCCTGGGCGGCTCAGTCAGTTAAGTTGTCTGCCTTTGGCACAGGTCATGATCCCAGGGTCCTGGAATCGAGCCCCGAGTCGGGCTCCCTGCTCAGTGGGGAGGGTGTTTCTCCCTCTCCCTCTGTCTGCCACTCCCCTTGCTTGTACTCTCTCTCTGTCGAATGAATGAATGAATGAATGAATAAATAAATATCTAAAAAAAAAATAGCTATTAGCAACAAAGAGACAAAATTATTATCATGTGTTAGGATTATCTGCTTAGGAAATCCAAGGACTGATTTCTTTTTAAAAGGGACATCGATTTAGAAAACAAAACGAAGTTCAATTATCCAAGTATACAAGATGCAAAGAAATACCTAACATGACATTTGTAAAATATTAAAAATTAAAATGAAGGTATGGTCTGTTTCCCTCATCATGCTAGAACAAATAGTAAAGCAGCAGTGACTGCGTACATTATACCTCATAAATTTCGCCCTCAAAATTTGGTAAATATCAAATTTACATTAAATAATGAAAGCCTAGTGGTACTAAGTTTAGTCATTTTAAGGAACATAATGCCAAAATACATGGAAGAAGAATAGTCAGAAATGTATGAGTATTCAGAAATTTATACATAATTTGATTCTATATCTGTTACAGAAACAAATGGGTTAGGTAGAATTAAATGGCGATCAAACATGTAGAAACAAAAAATACTTCTTTAAATAACATCTGGGTTGTAGAGGATATGTTGAAGGCTAGTATTTTTAAAAATAGTGAAATCTCAAATTCTATGCAAGAAAATTAATGTGATAATACCTAAGCAGTACTATAAAGAAAAAAAAATCATGCTTTAAATCTCTGTATTAAGGAAAAGTGTGAAATGTTTTCTTTTTTAAAGGTGTTTGTGGTTAGAACTTAAATCAAAATAGAATAAGAAAACCAAGAATGAATGATAAAAATTTGAAAAAATATATGATATCATTAATTCGTTTTGGTTTTTTTTTTTTTTTTAAAGATTTTATTTATTTGACAGAGAGAGAGAGAAAACAAAGAGATAGGGCAGCAGGCAGAGGGAGAGGGAGAAGCGGGCTTCTGAAGTGGGGCTCGATCCCAGGACCCTGGGTTCATGACCTGAGCTGACAGTAGATGCTTAATCAACTGACCCAGTCAGGCACCTCACGTTAATTGGTTCTTATAGATTAAATTGGTAAAGTATTGGGACACCTGACTGGCTCAGTCGGTGAAGCGTGTGACTCATGATCTTGATGTTGTAAATTCAAGCCCCAAATTGGGTGTAGAGATTACTTAAAAATAAAAATCTTAAAAAAAAAAAATTAAATTGGTAAAGTATCAGCTCAATCTGAAAGTTCAAATCAGTAAATTTATAATTGAAATGGAGACAAATAAAATAAATCAATTAGATTTTAAAAGCATGACCTGTCAGCTTGATTCTAAAGATTTGATTAGTAGTGTCAAAATGTCCAGCATCTTTGACGATATAATATTACAGAACTGCCATTTAAAAGAGAATATGTCCAGGGGGACCTGGCTGGCTCAGTCAGAAAAGCATGTGACTCTTGATCTTGGGATTGTGAGTTTGAGTCCCATATTGGGCCTAGAGCTTATTTAAAGAAAAAAAAAAAGTCATTTGCCTGTAATAGCTTTCCTGAGAATTTTCCAAACTATCAAAGAACTTCCATATACTCCTGAAGTATAGAAAACAAGAGCAAGATACACAGTTCATTTGCTGAAGTAAATATGACTTTCAATTTTATTTTTATTTATTTAAAGATTTTATTTTTAAGTAATCACTGCACTCAACATGGGGCTCGAACTTACAACCCTGATGTTAAGGGTCGCATGTTCTACTGACTGAGCCAGCCAGGTGCACCAATGACTTTCATTTTTTTTTTTTTAAGATTTTATTTATTCATTTGAGAGAAAGAGAGCGCACGAGCGTGTGTGTGTGTGTGTGTGTGAGTTGTGGAGAGGGGCAGAGGGAGAAGCAGACTCCCCTATGAGCAGGGAGCAGGATGTGGGGCTCAATCCCAGGATCTTGAGATCATGACCTGTACCAAAAGCAGATGTTCAGCCAACTGAATGACTGAGGTGCCCCATTTTAAAAAATTTTTAATTTTTTTTAAAGATTTTATTTATCATTTTAAAAAAGAAAAGCAAAATAGCATAAGAAAATTTAGGAGATTCTTATTCATTAACATAGATGCAAAAATCGTAATAAAATCTCAGAAAAATTGAGTAGAGAAATATTTTTGAAGAATTGCTAAAATAATTCCAGAATTGCAGTTGATGTAACAGCTACAAAACCCGTTACATTATTAAGAAACATTAAATCATCTATCACTGTAATATACACCAAAGAGCCATTTGAAAAAATTAGCTTTTTTTTAACACATTTTATTTATTTATTTGAAGGAGAGAGAGAAATAGCGAGAGAGAGAGAATGAGAAGGGGAGAGGGAGAAGCAGGCTCTGTGCTGAGCAGGAAGCCCAATGCAGGACTCGATCCCAGGGCCCCAGGAACACGACCTGAGCTGAAGGCAGATGTTTAACCGACTAAGCCACTCAGGCACCCTGAAAAAATTAACTTCTATTTCTTTATTTTTTTTTTAAAGATTTTATTTATTTATTTGACAGACAGAGATCACAAGTAGGCAGAGAGGCAGGCAGAGAGAGGAGGAAGCAGGCTCCCTGCTGAGCAGAGAGCCTAATGCAGGGCTTAATCCCAGGACCCTGGGATCATGACCTGAGCTGAAGGCAGAGGCTTTAACCCACTGAGCCACCCAGGCGCCCCTTAACTTTATTTCTAATTAAAACAAAACAAAACAAAAAAGAAAATCTTTCTAAAGAACCAGCATATGGTGAATATTGAATATTTGGTGAAGGAAAAAGACTCACAGAATCCCAAAATCTTAGCTCTGTATCAGGCCTCAAAAGTGACTGAATTCTGGCCCCACGTTTTGCAGATAAGAAAACATAGCCAGGGACATGACATGACTTACCCAAAGTTACCGAGTTTGGTGATAGGTTTTTTGAGTATTAGTCTAGCTCTTTATCATCTGTTACTTTCTTTACAAATAGAAACATGGGTGCTACTTGTCCTTCTTAGTATTTAACACAGTACAGAAGAAAGGATCTTGGAGGTAACTGAATCCAGTGTGTTTCCCTGCCACTGCGTCTCTAGCAAGTGAGCCTCCAGCTGCTCATCTGGCCCCTGCTTGAATGCTTCCAGGGGGGGACCTTTACTTAGGGATGCTGGCCATTTTGGAAAGCTCTACTTCTTTAGAGACAGTCTGGGTACTGAACCAAACCAGCCTTTCTGGACCATTCTGTAATGGTCAGACCCGCAGCTTCCAAGGTAGGATATGTGGAGGTACGCGCAAGGCCATCCTTGGAGGTAAGGGAAGAAAATAATGAAAATTTCTATGTATGTTTATTTTTCATCTTAAGAAACTTAGGTTTTGCTAATATTTAAAATATGACTTGGTATGAGGGCTCTAATGTGGTCTCCATAGCATACTGATTTACACAGCCTGTCATTTAGCGGGGGTGATCTTAAAAACAAAAACACCAATGGCTGGTACACTGACCAATCAGAATGAATGATGGCTACAAGCAATCTGGCCCAGAATCAGTGCTATACACTAGATACCTGATGGAAAACTTGGAATCATTCAATTAAAGTTGATGGTGGTTTGCTTTATTGTGGTTTATCCATTTGTGGTTATGTGGATTTTAGGTTTATCAAATGATTCTTATGAATACCCACAAATCAAAGATAATGTATTAAAGCAAGTAGAGCGAACAAGTGGAAAACAGTGAAGCCCTTTCCCTAACCCCCATTAATCTGTGCCTTCAAGATAAACATAACATTTTAACAATGAGTGAGAAAGTAACTGCTTTCCTAAAGGAACTAATTTTATGGAGATAGTATATTGAAAACTAGTATTTGTTTTTGCCATTATACAATTGCTAAAAAACTGATAGCTGTAGAAACACATTTTTATCTACTTAATAGTTGGAAATATTCTAGGCTATAAAAATATTCTAATAAGGACTGTTTTCATGGGTTTAATTTGTTAAAAATATTAAAATATAACATCTTTATATTAATATTTAATCATCATTTGACATCAGGGAAGATTGTTATTAGCAGGTGAGACTGAAAAATGAGTGTAACATAGTAAATGTCCTGTTTAGATCTCTGTATTTCCTTACTACCCTAATGAATAGAAACGCTTATTACAAGCACAGAAGAAATAAGATAGACAAATACAGTGAACCCTTATACAACACTGGGGGCAGGGTACTGACACCTTCACAGTTGAAAATCAGTGTATAACTTTTGACTCCCCCAAAACTTAACTACCAATAGCCTAATATTGGCTGGAAGCCTTATCAATAATATAAACAGTCATTTAATACATATTTTATATGTTATATGTATTATATACTGTATTTACAATAAAGTAAGCCAGAGGGAAAAAATGTCATTATGAAAATTGCAAGGGAAAGAAAATATATTTACAGGGCGCCTGGGTGGCTCAAATGGTTGGGTGTCTGCCTTTGGTTCAGGTCATGGTTCTGGGGTCCTGGGATCGAGTCCTGCATTGGGCTTCCTACTCCGTGGGGAACCTGCTTCTCCCTCTGCCTCTCTCTTTCTGTCCCTCATGAATAAATAAAATCGTAAAAAAAAGAAAATATATTTACCGTACTGTCCTTGCTAAAGAAATCTACATAGAAGTGGACCATGCAGTTCAAACCCATGTTTTTCAATATAGGGGTAGAAGAAAAAAATTTTCTGCAGGATGAAATGACAATACTTAGGAAACACAAGTGAATTGATTAGAAATTACCAAAGGTTAAAAATGAATTTATCAATGTTGTTTTCCTAAATAAAATTCAAAACAGACTGAGAACTGCTGCACGCCTACGGTATGAGTCCATGGCATTCTGGATAAGGAGGGAGAATAGATCTGTGGTTGCTTAGGAGCTGGTGGGGGAGGGGAGGGGGACTCACTACAAAGGGGCGCAAAGAAACTTCACCACGAGAGAGTCCTGACTGTCATGTATACGTTTGTCAGAATTCACAGAACTGCATGCTAGAGCAAGTTGAGTTTTCCTGAATATAAATTATATCTCAATTAATATGACTTTAAAAATACATTGAGAATAAATAATCTATGTAAAAAATGGGCAGAGGACCTGAACAAACATTTCTCCAAAGAAGATATCCAGATGGCTGACAGACACATGAAAAGATGCTCACGATCACTCATCATCAGGGAAATGCGAATCAAAACCACAATGAGCTACCACCTCACACCAGTCAGAATGGTTAACTCAAAAGGACAAGAAATAAGAAGCGTTGGTAAGGGTGTGGAGAAAATGAAACCCTCCCCCTGTTGGTGTGAATGCAAACTGGGTACAGTCACTGTGGAGAATGGTATGGGGGTTCCTGAGAAAATTAAAAATAGAAATACCATGTGATCTAGTAATTCCATTGCTGGCTATTTACCGCCCCCCCCCCCCCATGAAAACTAATTTGAAAAGATACATGCACCCCTATGTTTATTGCAGTATTATTTACAGTAGCCAAGATATGGAAGCAACCTAAGTGTCCCTCCATGGAAATGGATAAAGAAGGGCGCCTGGGTGGCTCAGTCGTTAAGCAGCTGCCTTGGGCTTAGGTCGTGATACTGGGGTCCTGGGATCGAGTCCCGCATGGGGCCACCTGCTCAGCGGGAAGCCTGCTTCTCCCTCTCCCACTCCCGCTGCCTGTGTTCCCTCTCTTTCTGTGAAATAAATAAATAAAGGCTTAAAAAAAAAAAAAGAAATGGATAAAGAAGAGGTGATGTGGTATGTGTGTATACACGCACACACAATATACAGTTCCATATTTCTATACTAGAATATCACACAGCCATAGAAAAGAATGAGCGCTTGCTATTTGGGACAACATGAAGGACCCAGGGGATAGAATGCCAAGTGAAATAAGTCAGGCCGAGAAAGACAAATGCCATATAATTTACTTATGGGTGGGATCTGAAAAAACAGTCTAATAAATACAAACTGGTGCTTGCAGGGGCAGAAATGGCAAAGGTGGTGAAGGGGATTAAGAGGTTCGGACTTACAGCTGTAAAATGAGTAAGTCCCAGGGAAGAAATGTACAGCATAGGGAACACAGTAAGGTAGTAACGTGGCAGATGGCAGCTGTGGTTATGCGCATCGTGTAATGCATGGCACTGCAGGATCACGCTGTTGTACACCTGAGACTTATGTAACATTGTATGTCAACTAGACTGCAATAAAAAAAAAAAATTAAGAAAAGGTAGTTTCATTTCCAAAAGGGACAAAAATCATATGGGTGTTCATTTAAGTCCAAATAGGAGGTTTATAAAATGAAAACCACTGTGGAGCAGTAAACGAAGATACTAACGAATAGTTAATAGCCTCTTCCTGGTTGGAAAGACTCAAGACAGCCGAGATGACACTGGGCCCAGCGGAACCAGAGCGCCACGGGAGGGCAGATGGTCAGACTGCCTTGGAAGCTCCTGGAAGCGGTGGCGGGTTCCCGCATCCCGGGACTTGGCAGGCGGGGGGTGGGGTGAAGCCGGCTGGCACCATCTGGTACATACAGGCTTGGGAAGCCCGCCCCTCAGGAGGTCAGACCTGCCTGTCCCGGGGCGGGGCCTCGGGAGCTCGCGGCCCAAGTGGGCGCGCCCAAGTCCTGGAGTCCAAAGGCCAAGGAGACAGTAAGTGCGCTGCCCCTCGCCTCCTGCCGGGCTCCCAGTGCGGGCTGGGGGGGGTGGGGTGGGGGGTAGATAGGGTGGGGTGGGGGAGTGAGGGGATGGGGCTGGGGCGCAGGGGCAGCGGGGCGGGGGGGGGGCGGGGGACCCTCTAGGCAGGTGGTGACCCTGCAGTCACCACCCCTGCCAATCACCACCACTAGCGCTCCCAGCCTGCCTTGTAACCAGCCCTCTACTATTCCCCTTGCAGGGGCTCAGCACCTTCACCTTTCAGCTTTCTTTTTTTCTCCTCCTGGCAGTGGCTGCCCCCCGCGACGCTGAGATCCGGAAGGACGTGCAGGTGTCAGCAGAAGGGCCTGGAATAGCCACGGAGGAGCCTCCGTTGAGTGGGAGCACTAGGCTTTTGGAAGCCCAGCCGGCCTGGGCCTTTGCCCCACAGGATCAGGGAGGAGATGGGAGTGGGGTGCAGGGCAAAGTCTCGGCTTAGAGCTTTGCAGGAGGAAAGCCTAGCCAGGCCTGGATGGGTGGGGATGGGGGTGCTGGTGGTTATGGGAGACTTTGCCTGTGGATAACAGTTCTAGCTCTTCTCTCTCCCCACCCCTACCCTGCCCTTGACCTCTGGTCAGACCTACTATGGGCAGGTGCTGAAGAAATCAGCAGACCTCCAGACCAGTGCCTGTGTCACTGCAGCCAGGCTGGTCCCCAAGCATATCCGGGAAGCCTTGAGGAATGTACATGAAGAAGTATCCTCGAGGTAAAGTGCCCTGTGCTGCTCCCCCATACCCCCATCCTGGAGACTCTAGACAGCAGGTTTTCAAAAGATAGTGATGCAGTCACTAGGGAATTAACCCGTTTTCTTCAATCCATCCAGTTTGCCTTGCCTATCATAAAACTGGAAAAGCAAATGGGACGCCTGGTTGACTCAGTCGGCTTAGCGTCTGCCTGCGGCTTAGGTCATGATTGGAAGGTCCTGGGATCCAGTTCCGTATTGGGCTCCTTGCTCATCAGGGAACCTGCTTCTCCCTCTGGCTGCGGCTCTTCCTTCTTGTATTCTTTCTCTTTCTCTCTCTGACAAGTAAATAAATAATCTTAAGAAAAAAACTGGTAGAGGACAGCACTGATCATCTTACAGCTCTGTTTAAAAACTCCCAATGGCCGCCGTTCCCACCCCATCCCCCTTTACTTGGGATACATTCATACGCTTTGGACTTGACATTCAAGGCTGTGCAGTCTGGCCCCCACTTCCTAGCCAACCCCAGCTCCCTCCGAGGCACTACACTACTCTAGCCAGACATTTCCCTCCCTCCTGCCTCACGTGCCGTTACTGATCTGGAATGCCTTCCCTCTCCTTTCTACCTTCCAACACGTCACTGATGTCCTACCTACAATGTGAAGCCTCCTCCATCCTTGAGCACCCTCTTCCCTGAACTACTATAGCACCTACTGCCTGTGCAGTAGATCATGGGAAATGTTTTCTGTGCTCATGCTTTACCTTCCCAGTTAAATACCTCCAGGGAACAGAAATCTTGTGTCACATTTCTTCTCCAGTAACTAGCACTGGAGAAGACCTGTAGTAGATGTTCAGCTATAATGCTTCACTAACTGTTTATTCAACAAATATTGTAAATGGCTTGTTTGTCTTAGTACCTGCTACAGTGTCCAACAATGGTGACGATGATAAGCAAAGCAGACAGAGTCCCAGTTTTCTTTTTCTTTTTTTTTTTTTTTAAGATTTTATTTATTTGACAGGCAGAGATTAGAAGTAGGCAGAGAGGCAGGCAGAGAGAGAGAGAGGAGGAAGCAGGCTCCCTGCTGAGCAGGAGCCCAATGAAGGGCTTGATCCCAGGACTCTGGTTGGGATCATGACCTGAGCCGAACACAGAGGCTTTAACCCACTGAGCCACCCAGGCGCCCCCAGAGTCCCTGTTTTCATGAAGCTTCCAGGTTAGTGGGGGAAAAGAAATACCTCAATAGAAATCCAGTGAATGATGGAAGCAAGGAGGGACAGAAAAGAAGGAGAGAGGTAGGAAGGAAGGATTTGTAAGATTTAGCGATTCTAAATATTCTGGTCTCTAATGGGAAAATAGGGGTACATGGCTGTGTTTTCTGTTTTCTAGGTATTATGGCTGTGGTCTGGTCATCCCTGAGTGTCTGGAGAACTGCTGGATTTTGGACCTGGGCAGTGGAAGTGGGAGAGATTGCTATGTCCTGAGTCAACTGGTTGGTGAGAGAGGACATGTCACTGGGATAGACATGACGGAAAGTCAGGTGAGGCAGTGATCTGGACGATAAGGAGGAAAAACTTCTCAAAGGCATTCTTTTTTTTTTTTTTTTTAAGATTTTATTTATTTATTTGACAGACAGAGAGAGAATCACAAGTAGGCAGAGAGGCAGGCAGAGAGGGGGAAGCAGGCTCCCCGCTGAGCAGAGAGCCCTATGCGGGGCTTGATCCCAGGACCCTGAGATCATGATCTGAGCCAAAGGCAGAGGCTAAAGCCACTGAGCCACACAGGCGCCCCTCAAAGGCATTCTTTTAAAGATAAAGTTGTTTCCTTTGTGACTCTTCAAGAGTAATCTAAGAAGGCTGCTGAATGCAAAGCTCATTGGTGCCACTAGTGCTTCCCACCCTGAAGGCTGAGAACTTTGACAGTTAGGGGCTCTTCTGGGAGAACAGAGTGAGAGGTTTGACCTCATATATGAATATCATGATGACCCCAAGGAGTCTGGTTTTTCCTTTACTTCTCTGCTATCTATCTTGAAGGATTTTGTTATTGAGTGAAGAGTTTACTCAAGCAAGATCCATGTATCAAAGGGCACCTGGCAAGCTCAGTCAATAGAATATGTGACTCTTCCTCTCTGGGTCAGGAGTTCAAGCCCCACATTGGATTTGGAGCCTACTTAATTACAACAAAACATAACAAAACTAAACAAAAACCCAGGTATCGAGCAGGGACTTTATCTCTCATTGAGTTGTCTCAGACTGTAATTTATCCTACATGCCCAGAGGAACCTTGTATACTTTTCCAAAAATATATTACGGGGAAAAAAAAATATATATGTACATATACATATACACACACACATATATATATATATATATATATATAAAACGAATATTCCATTTGTAATAGGAAAGTTTTATTTAAAAAGTAGCATATTTTAAAAATGATTATCAAATCCATATATATGTATATATATATTTATATATGTTTTTATTTTTTGTCTTTTTAGGTAGAAGTGGCTAAGAAGTATATTGAATATCACATGGAAAAATATGGCTTCCAGACACCCAATGTGACTTTTCTTCATGGCTACATAGAGAATTTGGAGGAGACTGGAATCAAGAATGAGAGTTATGATATTGTTATGTAGGTCTCTACCCTTATTTTTGTGAATATAGCCCCTTTCCTGTTGAACACAAATGTCACCACTCTTTGCTGAACTGACTCTCACTTAGGGTGTTAAGCCTGCCTGAATAAAGGGAGGGGAGCTGCTCTCAGGCCCTTGTAGCCCACCGGTCTCAGAACACAGTAGACCAGGAGAGAACTGATTGTAAACTTCACCGTGAACAGATGAGTCCAAAAGAATGACAGCAGGACCACTGAGTCTGCTCATACAACACACACCGACCTGTTAGCTCCAGTATTGTCGCAGCAAAGTGTAGGAGTCTGTGTTCCTCCCTTTCCTTTGAGTTGTTGTCAGATCATACCCGGGTGACAGCCTTAATGAAGCTGCTTTGGGCGAATTTCGCCAATTTACATGTGGCCTAAGACATGCATGGTGGAGGAGGCATTGGGAACCAGCCTTCGTGCCGTTGTGTGGTGACCATCAGCGCAGACACCAATTGGGAGTGTCTGACTTTTTTTGTGTGCCTGACTTTTTTTCCCTGCCCACACAAATTGGCTAACAATTTATTGCAATTTTAAACACTCCATCCATCTCCTTTTTCTTGGGAAAAAGTAGAGTGTGGGGAAGAGAGGAGGGAGGCAGGAAGAATGGTGTAGCTTTGGGGAATGACGGAAGACATCTTTAGGGACAAAAGGATTTGAGGCACTCTGAATAGTGTGTGAATTTACCTGACATTCCATCTTTTTTTTTTTTTTTTAAAGATCAAATTGTGTCATTAACCTTGTGCCTAATAAGCAGTCTGTGCTGCAGGAGGCGTGCCGAGTGCTAAAGGTAAGAGAAGTGAGGCAAGTGGTCTTTCCATGTCAGTAAGAGCAGATGGGATCTGACCTGTTCTTGTCCCCTTGAGCTGAGAGTTCCAAGTCTTGCCATTTATTCACTACATTAAAAAGGGACGGCAAAAGGGGCGTGGAAGGATGCCCCAGATGTGGATTTATTTTCCTCTCATGTCATAAAAGCTAATAAATCCAAGAGTCCTGATTGTCACTGGATGCCATGAAATAGTTGCCTTATGGCAGTGTCTTCTCTTGTTCCCTGCTGCGCATGGTCCTGGGATAGCATCCGTAGAATGGCAGGGACTTCTGGACTGACTCCAGAAGACTGCTGTGGATAGACTCTTCCAGCTTGTGTAGTGTTTCTGAGGGCTGCTTATTTCATCTCTATCAGGATTTCACATCTTTGGGGATAGAAAAGATGGAACTTTTACATCAACGACTTTGTAAAAGGAAGACTCTCAGGAGCTCCAGGCCCTCCACATATATCATGAAATGTGTATCTTTGTGATAGAAGATATAAGATTCTGAGATTTTTGGTTTACAGAGCGTGCCGTAGAGCTCAAATAAGAATATGTAGGAATGATTTAATAAAGTCTTATTTAATACGTCATCTTACGGGCCAGTTCACTATCTTCATCAAAATGTACTTCTAAAAGGTAAAGTTGTTATATTACAGTCTAGACTCTGAGCCCTTGAAACTAGCTAAATACAGTCTTGAAAGTCCTGATTCTTATTTATATAAAAATATAATTATTATCATAAAAATGAATACCATTATAAAAGTTTTTTTTTTTTTTTAGATTTTATGTATTTATTTGACAGATACAGCAGAACACAAGCAAGGGAGAGGGAGAGGGAGAAGCAGGGCCCCCACTGAGCAGGGAACATGATGGCTGGACTTGATCCCAGGACTCCAGGGCCCCAGGATCATGACCCGAGCTGAAGGGAGATGCTAAATGACTGAGCCACCCAGGTACCCTAAAAGTTATGTGATTTTTAAGGGAGAAGAATTCAGGAATACTATTTTTTTAAAATTAGTTATACAACCACCTAGGACTGCATTTGGTTCGGACTTGCTAAAATTTTCAGCACCTCAGTATCTTTATTTAGGAGAGAAACACTCTTGAAAAGCCATTTTATTGTCTGTAGGGCACTGAAAAAAAGTCTTGGCACACATCTATTGCTTGTAACTAGCAAGACAGCTGTGATTTGTTCACCAAGGATTACCTTAGTACTTCTGTTGGTTTTTATAAAATTGATTTTATCTCTTCAATCGTTTCTTTGCTATCTGGGACTAATGTCATCTTTAACCTTGTTTGGACTAATACTGCTTCTTCAGCATGGTGGGGAGCTGTATTTCAGTGACGTCTATGCTAACCTTGAATTGCCAGAAGAAATCAGGACACACAGAATTTTATGGGGTAAGTGTTGCTTTGTTTTGTTTTATGGCTGACACTTGTTCATGTGTAGGGCTCCAGTTGCTAATATCCAGGAGGAGGCTTTGTGATGTGGGAACACGTGGGACTAGGTGTGATGGCTTCTGTCCCCTTTCTCCTCTGCCACTCAAGAGTGGTATGACCTTGGACAGTTTAATTAGTCTCTTTGAGTCATTGTTTTCCAAATTGTAAAATGCAGAGAATAATACAATCTTCCTTATTGGGCTATTATGAAGATTAAATGAGATAGTGGATATGAAAAATACTTTGAAAACTGTAGCATGGCAACCCTTTGAGGACTGAAGCTCCTTCATCTCCTTCTGTTCTCAGTGTTACTATGTTATTTATTCTCTTATCGTCACTTACATGGAGTCTCTGGAAGTTGAGGAGACGAATGTATGCCTGTGGTCAGTCTGATTGTGAAATCAAAAGTTCTTAATTTTAGGGGCACCCGGTGAGCTCTTTCAGTGGAGCATGTGACTCTTGATCTCAGGGCTATGAGTTCAAGCCCCATGGTAGGTATAGAGATTACTAAAAAAAAGAAAGAAAGAAAGAAAGAAAAAAAGAACCCCATTAAAACAAACAAACAGTTCTTACTTTTAGAATAAGTTCTGTTAACTTTTTTCCTGTCATACAGTAACAAATGAATATTGTTAAAATGTTGGAAAATACAAAAAGAAAAAGAAAAAAATTATTGCTTAACCATGTAACGTGGCAATAACCTCTTTAACATTTTAGCATAGATCCTTGTAGGGTATGTGTGTGTGTATAATAAAATTTGGAGCGTGCAATCTGTAGAATTTATTATCCTAATTTTATTTGGCATGTTTCCTAAGCCTAAAATCTTTAAAAATGTGTTTTGCGAGTGTGTATTCTACATAGTGTATTGTACAGCTATGCCATCATTTATTTGACCATTTCTGTATGGGTAATCACTTGGGTTCTTTCTAATTTGTTGATATAATAAATTTTAAAAACTTTAAATTGCCTTATGACTATTATTAGTAGTTATTATTCTAGTAGCAGGTTATTTATGATAATCTGGAACTAATAGGCAACTTTGTAAATTATCCTTTATATTTTTTTACTCACATAGTGTAGTGCTTTTCGGAAGGTAGCCTAATCCATCCAGAAATATGATTGCAGCTGGATGCAACCAGCACATTAGTGAACCATTGAAAACCATTGAAAAATGGTTTGCAGAGGCCATCAGCTAGCATATTCCATTTTAACTGTGACTTTCAAGATCTTGGGGGGATGTTCAGGTCCCTTTTCTGTTTCTAGGATATATATTTTAACTAACACCATATCCCTTTTTTTTTTTTTTTAAGTTTGTGTATTTAAGTAATCTCTACACTCAATGTGGGGCTCAAACTTATGACCTTGAGGTCAAGAGCTGCATGCTCTTCCAGCTGAGCAGCTGGGAACCCCAACTAATACCATGCCTGATAATTTTATAGCAGAGTAATTTCTTGAATACCTCGTTGTGGTCTGTGATTTTTCTTTTTTTCTTTTTCTTTCTTTTCTTTTTTTTTTAGGTGAGTGCCTGGGTGGTGCTTTGTACTGGAAGGACCTTGCCGTCCTTGCTCAAAAAATTGGTTTCTGCACACCGCGTTTGGTCACTGCCAATCTCATTACAGTTCAAAACAAGGAATTAGAAAGAGTGATCGGTAAGAAAGAGCAGTGGGGAATGTTAAAACTGCTCCTTGAAGGGTTCAAATGTGGGGTTTTGTGTGTTTTTTCAAATGTGGTGTTTAGCAAGTGTGTACTGAATGGCTGTCACTGAAGGAGACTTTGGGTCATCTGGAAACATCCATCTTGTCTTCTGTTTAATAGCAACCTCCCAGAGTTTGGTATTTAATAAAGCACTTCAGTTATTCAGTAAATGAAGTGAACTGCCAGAAAGATAACTGATGGCATGCAAAGAAGAAAATCACCTTTATGATGTGTGCTCTTCATCCGCTAAGCAAACCAATAGCCATTTGGTGCCGGAGCTGAACCACGGGTGAATTCCGTTTCAGGTGACTGTCGTTTTGTTTCTGCAACATTTCGCCTCTTCAAACTCCCTAAGACGGGACCAGCTGAAAGATGCCAAGTGATTTACAATGGAGGAATCACAGGCCACGAAAAAGAACTGATATTTGATGCAAATTTCACATTTAAGGTAAATAAAAAATTCCATAATTTTGGACATTCTTTCTACTCTTATTTTTGCTCTAGGGACCCTTTCTTTCTTTCTTTCTTTTTAAAGATTTTATTTATTTACTTGACAGAGAGAGAGATCACAAGTAGGCAGAGAGGCAGGCAGAGAGAGAGGGGGAAGCCGGCTCCCTGCTGAGCAGAGAGCCCGATGTGGGGCTCGATCCCAGGACCCTGAGATCATGACCTAAGCCAAAGGCAGACACTTAACTGACTGAGCCACCCAGGTACCCCAAATATTGTTTTTTGTTTTGTTTTGTTTTTAAGATTATTTATTTATTTATTTGACAGACAGAGATCACAAGTAGGCAGAGAGGCAGGCAGCGACAGAGGGGGAAGCAGGCTCCCCGCTGAGCAGAGAGCCCGATGCAGGCCTCAATCCCAGGACGGTGAGATCATGACCTAAGCTGAAGGCAGAGGCTTAAGCCACTGAGCCAACCAGGTGCCCTCCAGGTACCCTTTCTTAACCTTGCATTGCTTCTCACTTTCCTGGTGTTGGGACACATGCGTGTGTGTATGTATGCTTTCGCTGAACCGTTAAAAGCAGACATCGTGACATTTTACCCTTAATATTTCAACATGCATCTCCTAAGAATATTCTCCTACATAACCACAGTATCACTATCATACCTACGAAAATCTTTTATAGAAAGCATCCATCAGACTTCAGATTAATGGAATTACAGAGAAGTGGTATGGAAAAGAATAGAAGTATTGTGCAACAGTATTTCAGTGGTTCACTTGTATCATCGAATGAAGGAACTCTTAGTGTTTAATGACAACACATTGATATCTGTATTACTCTTTGCAGGGCCGTCTTTATTCTCTCAATATGGAAAAGTATAGGCTTTGGCATCTGACACCTGGGTTCAAATGCTGGCTCCTTTATTTATTACTTGGATAAACTTGAATAAGTCCTACTTTGAGATATAGTTTGCTGCGTTGCAAGAGTAGGATAATAATACCTACTGTGTGGAATTTCTGTAAGATTAGCAATAACATAGGGATGCCTGACTGGTTGACTTAGTAGAGCATATGACTATTCATCTCCGGGTTGTAAGTTCAAGCCCCATGTTGGGTGTAGAGATTACCTAAAGAATAAAATTTTAATAAAGATTAGTAATAATATAGCAGAACCTGGGTACACACTGGGCACTCAGTAAATAGAAGATACAAGCATGATTGTTCCATAGTTAGAAGGATTTAGTGTTTTGCACCTCTGATTTTTTTGGTCCAAGTAGCACCTTCACAGTTCTTAACTACCCCCTGGTTCAATGGAACTACTGATGCCTTTTCACTGATCTGCTGCCCCTTGATGTACTGCCTGCTTTGGAGAGTCACAGAATCAAAGTGGAAAAGGCCTTTGAACCCATTGCTCTGATACAGTGGCTCTCAAAAAAAAAAAAAAAAACCACCACCAACAAAAAAATTTTTAAGAGCAGAATTCTTTTTAAAAGCAATATCTTATTTAAAAAACCAGTATTTGGGGGGCGCCTGGGTGGCTCAGTAGGTTAAAGCCTCTGCCTTCAGCTCAGGTCATGATCTCAGGTCCTGGGATCAAGCCCTTCATCAGGCTCTCTGCTCAGCAGGGAGCCTGCTTCCCCCTCTTTCTCTGCCCGCCTCTCTGCCTACTTGTGATCTCTGTTTGTCAAATAAATAAATAAATAAATAATCTTTTTTAAAAAACCAAAAAAACAATATTTGGGGTATCTGGGTGGCTCAATCATTTGTGTCTGCCTTTGGCTCAGGTCATGATCTCAGGGTCCTGGGATCGAGCCCCCACATTGGACTCTCTGCTCAGTGGGGAGTCTGCTTCTTCTTCTCTGTCTGTCTGCTGCTCCTCCTACTTATGTTCTCTCTTGCACTCTCTCTCTGTCTCTCAAAATGAATAAAATCTCAAAAAAATTTTAAAAAGCCCAAAGCTTACTATGTGTCAGATGTTACTTTATATAACCCCAGTATATGAAGTGGTGAATGCAGAGCTTATCTAAAGGGAGCAGGGGTTAGATAGCCCAGACTCTCCTGTGCTCACTCCTGCTTCCCAAAGCATTAGTGTTCCCAGGCACACTGGAGCTCACAGAAATACACATTAACTATTAATTTAAATCCCCATTTTAATGATGAATAAGGTGATACTCAAATTTTTTTTCCTATATTTTCTATATCTGTCTCTGGGAACAATGAGTGTCTTTTTTTTTTTTTCTTTGCCACCAAAGAAAAACTGATTATGACACTGGTCAATTGCATTTTGAAATCAGCATGAAACTAATAGCAGAGTCTGAATAGAAGAGAATATCATATCATATTTTTGTCCTGAAATGTCACTCCTTAATAAAACCTTTGCATTTCTTTTATTGAGGTTAAAGTGGCATTTCTTAGTAAGTGTGTTTTTCCTGCTGCCCTTCAGGAAGGTGAAATTGTTGAAGTGGATGAAGAAACAGCAGCTATCTTGAAGAATTCACGATTCGCCCAGAATTTTCTGATCAGACCAATTGGAGAGAAGCTGCCAGCATGTAGTGCCTCCTGTGCTTTAGGATCAAAGGTTTGTTTGGCTTTCAATCCCTATCTTGACACGGACTGCTAAAATAAGAAATCATTATTCTTTTAGTTGGCTGCTATAAATAATCTGTAGCCTGTTTGTATCTTACAAAATGATTTGAATTAACTTCATAACTTTATTTTTCCAATCTGGACAGTAGTCAGAGGCTCTCAACTTGGTGTACCCATGAAGGGACTTCAGGGCATCCATGAACCCCGTAAAATTTTATGTGTAAATGTGTATTTTCTCAAGAAAGGGTCTATTACTTTCATCAGATTCTTAAAGGAGTCCAGATACAAAAAAGATTAAGAGCTACCTTGGAAAAAATTATTCAAGTATTTGTTTTCTAAATTTAAAAAAAAATTTTTTTTAAAGATAGATTTATTTATTTATTTATTTATTTGACAGAGAGCAAGCGATCAAGAGAGGGAACACAAGCATGGGAAGTGGGAAGAGGGAGAAGCAGGCTTCCTGCTGAGCAGAGGGCCCAATGCGTGGCTCGATCCCAGGACCCTGGGATCATGACCTGAGCTGAAGGCAGAGGCTTTAACCCACTGAGCCACCCAGGCACCCCAAATCCCATCCTTATTAAGAAGTCATTCTTCTATCTCCCCTCCCTCTGGCCTCTGTCCATAACTAATTTGCTTTCTGCCTCTGGATTTTCCCATGGTGGACATTTTTATATAAGCGGAATCATATACTGTAATGGCTTTTTGTATCTGGACCCTTTTACTTCACATATGGTTTTCAAGATTTATCCATATGTCAGTATTTAATTCCTTTTTATGTCTGAATAATATTCTATTGCATGTATATACCACATTTTGTTCATCCATTCATCAAGTTGATAGTAGCTTCTTTCTACTCTGGCTATCCCGAGTAGTACTGCTGTGAACATGCATGTATGTGTCTTTGTTTGAGCGCTTGTTTTCACTTCTTTTGGGTCTACACCTGGTAGTGGGATTGTTGGTTCATCCAGTAATTCTACATCCAACTTTCTGGAGACCCACCAAACTTTTCCACTGTGGCTGCACCATTTTAAATTTCTACCAGCAATGTATCGGTTTCCAATTTCTCTACATCTTTGCCAACACTCTGTCATTTTCTGTTTAGTTTTGATTGTAGCCATCCTAGTTGGTGTGAAGTACCTCCTTGTGGTATGGATTTGCATTTCCCTAGTGACTAGTGATGTTAACCATCCTCTCACATGTTTGTTGACCATCTGTATGTTTTCTTTGGGGGAAATGTCTATGCAAATCCTTTGCCCATTTCTTTTTAAGAAAGGGAGAGAGAGGGAGGAGATGTAGCAGGAGAGGGAGAGAATGAGAATTTTAAGTAGGCTTCATGCCCAGGACAGAGCCCAACATGGGGCGCAATCTTACAACCCTGAGATCATGACCCAAGATGAAATCAAGAGTCCGACACTTAACTGACTGAGCCACCCAGGCCCCTTTGCCCATTTTTTAATTTGGGCTGTCTTTTTATTGTTGAGTTGCAAGAGTTCTTTATATATTCTGGATATAAGACCCTTATCAGCTATATGGTTTGTAAAACTTTCTCAATATTTTGTATGTTGTCTTTTCACTCTCTGTCCTTTGATGCACAAAAGTTTTTAATTTTAGTGAAATTGAATTTTTCTTTTTTTTTTTTTTTTCTTTTGGTTGCTTCTGCTTTGGGTGTCATAGCTAAAAATTCATTGCTTAATCCAAGGTCACATAGATTCTTCTAGTACTTTCATGGCTTTGCTTTTCACATTAAAATTTTGAACTATCTGGAATTCACTTTAACATAAATGTTGAAATACAGTGTGACTATCTCTCCAAATATTAACTAGTTCAAATTTTCCTGTTTACTTATTAAATCAATCCCCCACCATTTTGAAAGGCTTATTTTGATCATATCTTAATTTCTCCCATGTATACTTGAGCCAGGATGCCACTATATTCTAAAATGATCATTTTCTAAACTATTTTAGATTCCTTTTGGGAATTATTTTAGTATCTGAAATATTGGTGTAGCATTTTCTAAAGCATTTTATCACATTTTACCTCATGTCATCTCTACAGCTACCCTAGGAAGAAGGCAGGTAGGTAGTTATAATAGATAATAGCTTCCTTCTTTGCATTTCTTTTCTTTTCTCTTTTTTTCTCTATTTGACAGAGAGAGAGAGAGAGATCACAAGAAAGCAGAGAGGCGGGGGCGGGGGGAAGCAGGCTACCCGCCGAGCAGAGAGCCCGATCCGGGACTTGATCCCAGGACCCCAAGATCACGACCTGAGCTGAAGGCAGAGGCTCAACCCATTGGGCCACCCAGGCACCCCCACTCTTTGCCTTTCTTATATTTAATCCTTCCCCCCTATTCATGGTACCAATTATTTTATTGATCCATTCATTAATTTATAATATTGTATTTAGAACAGGCTGAGTGATGGATTTCAAGGCTGTTTTGGCTGACAGAACTTATAGCATTCACCAAAGTCACACCAGTGATGTGTCAAGGCACTGGATGTTGGAAGCCCCAGGAAATAACGATACTGATGTTGCTGTGCTAGGACGGCGGCAGGGTTGGTGTTTACACACAGGCCTTACACTCAGATAGGCAAGGCTCAGATCTGGGCTTTACCAGGCTTGTGTGATCTTGGGTATGTAACCTACGCTCCCTACACGCTCTGTTTCTCCATGTGTAACAGGAAGGTAATAATCACTTTTTCTCCTCAGCTTGTGAGGATCAGTGGGGATGTTCTGTGGGAAATGTTAGCCTGTTGCCTGGCACATAATACACACTCAAGAAACAGAAGTCGTTACAGTTATGGATTTATGCTAATTAAGGTTCTTGGTCACTTGGAACTGTGTTCTAGGATTTCTCATTCTTCCACACACCCTTTCTCCTGGGCCCAGAGATTCTCGAATCTTTTGCCATGAATTTTTTGCTTTCTTTGGCTTGTATGTTGTAGTAATTTTGGATACCTTGAGAATACATGGACACACAGGTAACCGTTAGGCCTTTTTCTGCTTCCTCTGTTATGTAGTAAGCAGTCTTTAAGGGTATAGCTTATTTAGAGATCACTCACCAACATGGTCAGTTTGCAGTTGGGAATTTTTTTTTTTTTTAAGATTTTATTTATTTATTTGTCAGAGAGATATCACAAGTAGGCAGAGAGGCAGGCAGAGAGAGATGGGAAAGCAGGCTCCCTGCTAAGCAGAGAGCCCCATGTGGGCTTGATCCCAGGACCCTGAGATCATGACCTGAGCCCAAGGCAGAGGCTTAACCCACTGAGCCACCCAGGCACCCCTCTAGTTGGGAAAGTTTAATGGAACACAAGAGTCAGGAATTCTGGAGCCCAAAAACCGGGTATGGGCTCATTTGGCCACTCTTAGCAGCATGAATCAGCCACAAGCTAAGTGCAGGAGCCCTGGCTAACGCTAAAGTGTGATCTACAGGTTTTGTTTTATCAAATTCTTGAGCACTCTGCTCTTTGTTACTTTTCTGTTTTTCGAAGCAGGTGCCCTTTTGGAAAGTAGAGAAACGCGACTTTGGACCTTTCTGTCCTTGAAACCTTTCAAATGTGATATTGGTATTTTGAATCTCTTGGGAGTTCACCAGTAACAAAACCTTGCTGGTGAGAATCAACGTGTATATTGAAATGTTTTCATCATTCTCGTTCTCTTGGAACCCAGCTTCCCGAATCCTAGTTAGAAAAGCTGTCGGCAGGTTACAGTTACAAGTAAAAGGAGTGTTTCCTCCAACCACAACACTTCTAGTGTACTCTGGCTGTAAAAAAATTTTCGTGAAGTGGGCTGGCTTCCGCAGAGACCCCTTTCTTGCAGCCTGCCTCGCCTTGACCTCCCTTTTAGTGCGCACGCGGGCTGTCCAGGAGGGCTCTTGACCTCGGATACCAGTCATAACTTGCCACGTACTTGAACTGGTTTATCCCACCTGCCCCTTCTCTCATCTGCCTTGTTTCTTTCAGCCTGCTGATGTGCCAATGTCTTTAGATCAGTTCCAAGGTTTTGAAATGGCAATCACTGACAGGGAAGGAAGATTTAAAGAATGAAACAGCTGCGTGTCCTAGAAATATAACCTTGTGTGCTCGGAGGAGGACGTGCCTATCTTTTTTATGGCAGACCTTTCCGATAAAGACCCAGAGCCCAGTACAGGCAGGCACACGTGGGCGGGGGGGGGGGGGGGTTGCTGGTGCCGGCGACTTCCTGACAGCTGCCGCCAATGCGGAATGCTGCTTCTTGCCGAGCATTGACGCAGTGATAACCATTTCTGAGATCCCTTCTTCTCTTTCTTTTGTCCTCTTCCTCCTCTTCTCTTTTCTCCTGCCCTTCCCACTCCTCCTCCCTCCCTCCCTGTTCCTCTTTCCCTCTTCCTCCTTCTCTTCCTCCTCTTTTAATCCTGACGAGGAAAGTGTATGTTGCTATTCAAAGAATTACATTAGGGGCCCTTGGGTGGCTCAGTTGGTGGAGCATCCGACTCTTCACCTCAGCTCAGGGATTGACCTCAGGATCGTGAGTTCAGGCCCCACATTGGACTCCACACGGGGCATGTGGCCGACCAAAAAAATTACATTAGTAAAACACTGCAGCGTCGGAAATGATGCAAGTAGGATTGTGGTACACACTATCCTGCTACAGTTAATAGCAGTGGTAGTAACAATGTGAGCAAAGGTAGGAATAATACAGAGAAGCTAGTCTTTACTGAACAGGTGAGATATTCAAGGCACTGTGCCACATGGTCCTCACAATAACCCTTATTATCCTCATTTTAAAAAATTAACTAATTCGGGGCGCCTGGGTGGCTCAGTGGGTTAAGCCGCTGCCTTCGGCTCAGGTCATGATCTCAGGGTCCTGGGATTGAGTCCCACATCGGGCTCTCTGCTCGGCAGGGAGCCTGCTTCCCTCTCTCTCTCTCTGCCTGCCTCTCCATCTACTTGTGATTTCTCTCTGTCAAATAAATAAATAAAATCTTAAAAAAAAATTAACTAATTCATTTTTAAAAATTATCCTCATTTTACAGAAGAAGAACTTAAGACTCAGATTAATGTACTAGTCCAAGGTCACAGAGCTAGAAGGTGGTGAATTTGAACCCATGTCAGATTCTGAAGCTGACATTCCTACCCTATATGCTGTACTAGCTCTCCATATCTAGACTTTTCATAGAATCACGGGATGTTGGTGGTGGAAAGGACTATTTATCAAAGTGTCTCACCTTTTATTTCCTTTAAGTCTGGGGATCTTTTAGGGATGGAAGCATGCATTAGGAAGTGATACTGAGGGACGCCTGGGTGGCTCAGTTGGTTAAGCAGCTGCCTTCGGCTCGGGTCATGATCCCAGCGTCCTGGGATCGAGTCCCACATCGGGCTCCTTGCTCCGCAGGGAGCCTGCTTCTCCCTCTGACTCTTCCTTCCACTCTGTCTGCCTGTGCTTGTTCTCACTCACTCTCTCTCTGACAAATAAATAAATAAAATCTTAAAAAAAAAAAAAAAAGGAAGTGATACTGATATCATTATCTCTTATTAGTAGAGAAGTCATGGGGTAGGAAGAAGAGGAGTGGAAAATCATTTTTCTGGGTGAAAAGGCTAACTTTTATGACTAGGAATTCCAAAGTAACAAGAGAAGGAAATAAACAGTGGACCAGAGGGCCTGGCAGAAGCGACTGGCACAGCCAGCCCTCTTCTAGGCTTGGAGATCCCCTGCTGGATGCTAGCTTATTACCTGTTAGGGAGCCCAGATCCAGGCAGGCATCTTCATTCTAGAAGAGTGGAAACTGAGGGCCAGGGGGACCAGGCTCCCCATAGGTTATTTCAGTGAAGGTAGTGGTCCGTAGTACTGTCTGTCCTTCATGAATGTAGGCTCCGTAACTGTCTTGTCCTGCCTTCTATTTGCAGTGACCAGTGATCAATAGTGAGAGTGTGCATTTATGTTTAATGAATTAATTATCATTAATTGAGGTGGCTTATTCATGCTCTTGATTTCTTGCCTTTGTGCCTGGTTTTCCTCTGGCCGCGCTGGTGCTGTTGTTGGAGGTATCTCATTTGGAGGTGAAAGGAGGAAAAATAAAGACTACCATCTTGTCTTCTGAAAATTCCGCTCACTCTGCCCTGAGATCTTGCCAGCTGGTGTTGGCAATCTCAACATCTGAACATCAGCAGTTGCTAACAATGGCCTTGGTGTCTAGGACTTGCCTTCTTGTCTTGCGCACATGTTTCTGGAGATTAGAGTAAGGGAAGGAATGAAGTTTCAGCATTTTGATATTCAGTTCTAGAAGGGTAAAAGGCATTACAGATGGGACTCCCATAAAGCAAAATGAAACAAAATAAACTTTCCTGGTCCCCTAAGGACCACCTTTAAGAGGCTTTATTTATTTTTTTTTTAAGATTATATTTATTTATTTGACAGACAGAGATCACAAGTAGGCAGAGAGGCAGGCAGAGAGAGAGGAGGAAGCAGGCTCCCTGCTGAGCAGAGAGCCCGATGTGGGACTCGATCCGAGGACCCTGAGATCATGACCTGAGCCGAAGGCAGCAGCCTAACCCACTGAGCCACCCAGGCACCCCATTAAGAGGCTTTAAATAAAGTTTACCTTGAAAGTAGTAAAAACTTGGGACACCTAGGTGGCTCAGTCAGTTAAGTGCCTGTCTTTGGCTCAGATCATGATCCCAGGGTCCTGGGACTGAGTCTCACATTGGGCTCCCTGCTCAGCGGGGAGCCTGCTTCTGCCTCTGCCCGCTGCTCTACCTACTTGTGCGCTCGCTCACTCTCTCTCTGGCAAATAAATAAATAATTTTTTTTTTTTTTAAAGGAAAGAAAGTAGTAAAAACTTGACCAGAAGCTTCAGGACAAGACAGCCACCTTTATAGCTGAAACCCAAGGATCCCACGGAATTATAAAATTTTATCTAGCTTCTGGGTAAACCAATCTCACTCAAACTAAAATATGAGAGTTGTAGTACATCCAAACACCTTTAACTTGTTCTTTCATTTTGGTTTGCCTTTCCTTTTGACAGGGTATAATCACAGATCCATTCAAGCTTGCAGGAGAGTCTGCTGATGCAAAGCCCAGATGTTCCTCTGATGTTGCTGGAGGCTGCTGTCCCTAATTTACAGGAGACCGGAAGAAAGGAGCAGAAGGCGAAGGACTTACATTTATCTTTTAATCTACCCTTCTCCACAGCATAGACCATATGAAAGAAAAAATGGCACAAAAGTCACCATACTCTAGGTCATTGATAAAAATAATGGATTATTTTTTATAAGGTATTAATTGAAGGTTCGTAGCACATGACCGTAAAGGCTCATCAAATAGGTTTTCCTCTCTCTTTGCTAATTCAAAGTTTTGGTGCCACTTAGTGGTCGGATATGGAACTGAGACGGGGTCTTCAGGCCTGGCCAATGAGCAAGAAGAGCTTCAGGAGGAACAGTTGGCTGGCTGGCAGAGGGTCTCAGGAAAAACATTTTCCTTCAGACCTGCATAGCACCTTTTGGACTTTCACCATGTTTGCTCATAAAGCAAAGCTCCTACTGAAATCATGCTAATCATGCCAAAAAATTGCAAAATCAGATTTGGTAGGAGTGCTCTTCAGGTAACTTCTAAATCAAACGTGTTTTTTTTTTTTTTTTCAACTGAATGAAGAAAACAAACGAATAATGAATCCCTTTGACCTCATTAAATCCGAAAGAATGACACCATAGTGACTATCTATAGTAGATCCTTACCGGATCAGGAAAAGAGTGATAATTTTTTATAAAGAGAGGTAAGAGATGTAAAAACAGTAGGTTTTCTTTTTCTTTGTAATGTACCCCAGTTAAACTTCTAGGAAACTATTAGATTTAGTTCTAGCTTCCATAGTTAAAGAATGAGATTGAGGACTATTTCAGGATGATGTCATCATTCGAAAGGAGAACATTATTTAATTGAAGTCCAGTTCCGCTTGAAGACTTTGTTAGGGGACACAGAATGGTGTAAGTCATACATAAGCCATGGTCCTAGTCTTCAGGAGCTGATCAGTCCTTTAATAACAGCCGTCAAGTGATGAAGAGTTGTGTTTTTTTTTTAAGATTTTATTTATTTATTTGACAGAGATCACAAGCAGGCAGAGAGGCAGGCAGAGAGGAAGGGAAGCATCGGGGCTCGATCCCAGGACCCTGGGATCATGACCTGAAACGAAGGCAGAGGCTTTAACCCACTGAGCCACCCAGGCGCCCCAAGCGTTGAAGAGTTTTAATGAGAAAAATCTCAACAAATTCCTCTGACTTCAGTGCAAAAAAAAAAAAACCAAGGTGGGAGTGGCATGACCCAGGAGATTTTTTTATTAGAATACAAATATTCTCATATTTGTAAAACATTGGAATAGATTCTATGTTCCAGACTCCACTTTTCACAAAGCTGTTAAAAATGGAGAAATTCTTAGATTTCTGAGTGGGTTCAACCACAGGACCTGACTTAATACTACAGACTAAGGAGAGGACTGGGTGGTATCTTTTAAGCTCTATTCATCTCTGTGACTTTGATTCTAAACAGTGCTTTTGTGGTTCTAGAGTTCAATATCTACCCAGTTGTAACCTACTTCAGTAACAGCATTTGTTAGGCCGGTATAGGTGGGATTAAGCATTCTTCATCATCTGTGAGTCCAGAGTCATCTTGCTAGAAGGGGAAAGGATGAAAAGAAAGTGCATTCTGGTTATTTGGTTTATTAGGGTTTTCTAAATTTAGAGGGAGGAGGATTTAGTCAATTACTTGTCTTTCTGAATTCTCAGTTCCCCCAAAGATGTTGAGGGATGAATTTGAACTGGAATGTGGAAATTCGTGTTGTGCTTTTCCTAAGAATAATGTACTTTTTACATTATTTTCCCACAAAAACACACATCGTAAGACTTGCATTTGATCTGGAATCTAGGCAAAATATTTACTAGATGATATAAATTAAAGTAGACTGTTTTGTTCAGAAGAATGCCATACACCGTTACTTGAATATTCAATACAGGCGAGATAGACAACTAGGAACGTATGTCTCTTCTTACAGAGGACGTCTCTCCTTGAAGCGCGAGAGACAGTGTGGAATGGTGAGGGGCCGAAATCTGATGGCAAACCCAATAGTTCTTTTCCACTTGGCATTTTGGCCTTGAGAAAATTATTTAACATCTCCGTGCCTTTGTTTCCTCGTCTACATGAAGTTCTTTGAAAGCGTAGGTGGCACATGGTTTAAATTGTTACTGCTTTGGATCTGTATGGTTGGCTACCAGCATGGGATGGCAGGTCCAGCTGAAGACCGGCTTGCTGCCGAGCGCGGTTCAAGAAGCTCCCTGTAGCTCTTCTGACAGCGGGCAGCCTTCCCCCCAGTGTTGTGTTATCACCTTTTCAAATATGCAGAAAATTTTAAAGCCTGTAGCCACTGCCTGTTTACCCACCACATAGGTCACTTGTTCACCTTCATTTCATACATGTTATGCTTACTAATAGCAGAGCCAGAGGAACAGGGGCCTAATTCTGTAGCTACAAACCCTTTTCAGAAGATTCTGGATTTATGGGGCACCTGGCTGGCTCAGTGGGTAGAACATGCAGCTCCTAGTCTCGGGGTTGTGAGCTGGAGACCCACGTAGGGTGTGGTAGAGCTTACATTAAAAAAAAAAAAAACACCAAAAAACAATTCCCTGATATGAGGAAGTTGAGAAGCAACATGGGGGGTAAGGGGGATAGGGAAAGAATAAATGAAACAAGATGGGATCGGGAGGGAGACAAACCATAAGAGACTCTTAATCTCACAAAACAAACTGAGGGTTGCTGGGGGTTATGGACATTGGGGAGGGTATGTGCTATGGTGAGTGCTGTGAAGTGTGTAAACCTGGTGATTCACAGACCTGTACCCCTGGGGCTAATAATACATCATATGTTAATAAAAATTTTTTTTTAATGGGGAAAAAATTGGCCTTAATGGGTTTAAGGAGCAGATTTTCTCTTAATTGATTATTGTACCAAACATAGTATTTTCAGTCCTTTGTTTTCATAGGAAGAGAATTCATTTAAAAATTAGGTAAGGGAGGGGGGTGCCTGGGTGGCTCAGTGGGTTAAGCCTCTGCCTTCAGCTCAGGTTGTGATCCCAGGGTCCTGGGATCGAGCCCACATTGGGCTCTCTGCTCAGCAGGGAGCCTGCTTCCCTCTCTCTGCCTGCCTCTCTGCCTACTTGTGATCTCTCTCTGTCAAATAAATAAATAAAATCTTAAAAAAAAAAAAAAAAGATGAGATGCCCAGACTTTAAAAAAAAAAAAAAAATCAGGTAAGGGGCGCCTGAGTGGCTCAGTCAGTTGGGTAGCCGGCTCTTGATTTCGGCTCAGGTCATGATCACAGGGTCCTGGGATGGAGCTCTGAGTTGGGAATTCTGCTTCTGGATTCTTTCTCTCCCTCTGCGCACCTCCCACCACCCTTGCTTATGCTTTCTTTCTCTCTCTAAAACAAACAGATATTTTTTAAAAATCAGGTAAGCCTGCAGAGGCTTTGCAGCTTACCTACTAGACAGAGCCCAGCAGTAGCTTAAACAGAATCCCACCCGCCCCCCACCTCCAGCCACACACGGCTGAAAAGGGCATGGCTCTACGCCAAGAGAGCAGCAGAGCCTGCTTCTCGTATTGATTCTTGGCCTTTCCTTGGATGGCTCCTAGGAAGCAGCAAAGGAGTGACTAATTCTGCCTTATTAGATTGGGAGGTTTGCTCAATGAGCCTGGCAAGGAATGTGAAGCTATCCATTCAGTCTTTCATTTATTCACTAACTATTATTAAGTACCTATTCTGTACCAGGCACTGTCCTAGGCCCAGATCACTAACAATCAAAGATGATGAACCCCGTGGGCCAGCAGGACCAAAACAGCTAAGCCTATTTTCTAAACGCTGGCACCTCTCCTGACTTCTGCGATTTGCCAAGTTTCTTTAACTGCACAGACAGCACAGATGAGGTCTAAACAGAGTTTTTTTTTTTTTCGAAGACCCTGCTGGAAGAGTCAGTAGAGGGAGAGCTCACTAGGTAATAAAAATGAACTCTTTTGCAAATATGGGCCTGGAGTTACACAGTCCTAATAATAACCTATGACTTGAGCCTTAGTGCCTCATTCCTGTCTCCGTTCGACTGCTGACCCCGCAGTTTCTGCAAGCACAGCTCCCACTGAGGTTAATGGGAGTGTTATGTGAATGTAAGTTTTGTACTTAATCTTCTCCTGCTGCGTGAGCCTTGCTTGTCTTGGACTGACGACTGTACCAATCCCCTTCCCCAACGGGAACATGCCAGCCCCTCCTTTCATGGAGCAGAGCCATGTAGCCTGGTATGCTGCAGGTGAGGGAAAATCAATTTGGGACAAAAATGTTCTGCTCGAATGCTACTCTCTGCTTCATAATAATAGCCCCCCACGTCCTATATTTCTCTGCTTCATAATAATAGCCCCCCACGTCCTCTATGTTGTCCAGAAGCCCAAGAAAGTAAAGGAGAACGTGTATGGATACTGTTCCGGGGCCCTGTAAGCCAGACTTGGGTCTATTAACTTTTTAACTAGGCCTAAAGCCATTAACTCTCTTCTCATCTGTGGAATGAGAAGTGATGCAGGAGACCGAAAGCAGGTATTCTTTCCTCGATCTGGCTCTGCTGCCAAACTAGTTACTTGGCCGTAGGAAAACCTTGTGTCCACTTGGCAGTTCATTTTCCCTGCCTGTAAAAGAAGGGTGTTGAACTTGGTATACGCTTCACTCCCGGCCGGGCTGGGAAACAGATTTACGGATCTAGGTTCTGGGGAGGTCACAGTGCTTTTTTAAAATTGAATTCATTGCCTGCATTTATAAATTAGAAGGTTTTACATAAAATATGAATTTCTGACTTCTCTTGGAAAAGTAGAAATGTTGGCCACGCGAGCCTTGTGTTTCTGCCCAGTTGCCATGACCGGAGTGGAAAGGGTTCCCCTTCAGCCAGAGTGTGCCCCTTTTGTCTGCTTGCCTCCATCCCTGTCCCGCTCGCTTTACTCACCCCTATAGGCTTTTGAGTTTGTGGCCTGCTCTTGGACTAGAATGAACACATTTTCAGCAGAGTTACTAGTGAGGGCTTTTTCCCCGGGATTGTTCAAACGATGGCTGATCTGTGGCCTAATCTAGGAATCTGACTTATATATTTAATTCATTACAAGCAGAAGCCAAGAAGGACATGCGGAGCTTCTCAGGGATGCTCGCAGGAGGGAACTGGGGTTCTGGGGCTGCATATGGTAATTTGACCTATAACTCAGAGCCTAATTGTGTCGGGTGAGGTGGTCTGGACTGTTTAGTCTCTGTTCCCAGAGTTAACAAGCCTCCATCACAGAACTTTCTTTGTGAATATTAAATGAACATCCCCTGGAAAGCAAAGCCTCCAAATGTCAAGTTGCTACGTCAAGGAAAGGTTTGCCCAGCAAGCACAGAAGGATCCGTGCCGCTTCCAGGCTTGGTAGTTCATCTTTTATTAACTGTCCTTATTTCTTTTTCTTATTAACCTTATTATTTCTTTCATTTGGCTCTAACGAGGGAAATGTTGCGAGGGAGGTATTTTTAGTTTTGCTTCTAAATAATGGAAGAGGAGCCCATAAAGCTGATACAGCCCTTTAAAAACGGTGATTTCTCGAGATAATGAGGAAGATTCACTGTGGGTATAAACTATGCCACATGCTCCAAGTTGTGTCTTTACTGAAAATGACTCCCTTTTGCCTCCTTCACGATGCTGATTTTTCTACTTTAACGCAAGGGAAAACCAAGGCTGAGGATATTTAAATGACTGGTACAATGCGGGTAGAGCCTACAAAGTGTTGGAACTGACACTAAACGGGGTCTAGTACAATCCTGTTGTGTTCTAGGGTCTGTCCTTGCTCTCCTTTTGGGAATTCCCCAATTAAAAAAAATACAGCAGTGAAAAAGGAACAGTGATTATTACAAAAGTAAGGATAGTGGTTACATCTAGGCTGGAGAAGACGAGTGATCTAGAAGGGATCTAGAGGGTTTTTCTCAACTAGGGGGCGGTTCCCTTTATCACAAGGTGAACATAATCTTTGCCTGGGACTGTCCCAGTTTAAGTCTCAAACTAGGTTAATTATTAATAGCACTCTTTTTTCACTCTCAAACGGGGTCTGTTTTGGATGATAAATTCTATGGTCATCTACTTTACATTTATGTTTTATGCACGTCTATGATGTTAACATTTTTTTTTTTTTAGAAGTTTGAAAAATGTATCAGGAAGTCTCACCTATGATCAAGAATCTAGGCCAGCCTGGAAAACTCATGTTGGCTCTAAGATTCGTAATTACTGTGCAAACACCAGTGATAGTAGCTGTGGTTCAGGTGTGGACTCCCAGAGCAGGGGTCCCATTTTCTGGGGATTCCTGTGGCACAAGCTAGTTATATCTGTTTTTTTTGTTTGTTTGTTTGTTTTTAGTTTTTGTTTGTTTTGTTTTGTTTGTTTATTTGTTTGTTTGTTTTTTGGTCCTAAATGTGGCTGGAGAAATGGTGTATCCTTTAGTTCTAATTGTGAAGGTCAGTCAAGACAGCAGATGGGAAAGTGCTTTGTAAACCGTGAAGGTTTTTTTTCTGCTCGGAGTGTCGGGAGTTTCCCAGATTCCTACACTGGCAGAACCCCAGCTTCAGGACGCTGGTGCTGTCAGTTAATCTTCCTGTAACACAGCTCTTCTACTTACAACTTTTTATAGCTCCGAGTGCCTACAGAATTAAATCTAAATCTCTAAACTTGGCATTCAATTCACCACCAACTGGCCAGATCAACTTTCCAACATTATTCTTGCTATTCCTCTTTATGGGCTTCAGAACCAAATTTGACTACATAGTGTCCCCCAAATGCTGCGCCCTTTGCCATCTCACTTCATAGTTTTCTCCCCATTAGGATGCCTCTCCCCTCTTTCTTCTCTCTCAGTTCCTTGGTCATGGACTGAATACTTGTGTCTCTCCCCTTGCTCTACCTTCCAATTCCTGTGTTGACACCCTAACCCTCAAATGTGGTTATGTTTGGAGGTGGGGCTTCCAAAGAAGTAACTGGGGTTAAATGAGGTCATAAAGATGGGGCCCTGATCTAATAAGATTAGTGCCCTTACAAGAGATACCAGGGAGCTCATTCTCTCTCTCCACATTCAAACTTAGAGGAAAAGCCAGGTGAGGACAAAGAGGCCATCTGGAAGTCAAGAAGAGAGCTCTCACCAGAAACCAACCCTACATGACCTTGATCTGGGGCTTCTGACTTCCAGAACTGTGAGAAGATACATTTCTCTGTTTAAGCTACCCAGTCTATGATATTTTGTTATGGTAGTCCAAGCACACAAAGACATCTTTCTTGGACTAGCTCTTAACACGGGCATATCTAAAAACCTGTCTGTTTTTCAAGGACCAACTCAAAGCCCGTGAGGTGTCAATTCTCCCACTTTATGTGTACTACTTCTTAAGACTTTTGATGTTCTATCCTGCGTGTGTCATTAGGTAGCATATGTTTCCCAACCTCTTTACTGGTAGGATTTTGGGGTAACTGCTGATTCAGTAATATAGCTCCACAGTGCCTAGTACAATGTCTGGAACTTATTAGTTATACAATATATATCGAATGAATGAATGGTAAAGGAGAAACAAAGAGATGGGGAAAAAAGTAAGATATAAAACTTTAGTTAAAATTTAAAGAGGAAACAGAGAATTGAGATGTATTAATAAATGAGGAGAAATAAGTCTTTAGTGATGTTTAAAATAAAACAAATGGGGATCCCAGAGGAACTAAAAATAAGAGGGCGCCTGGGTGGCTCAGTGGTTTAAAGCCTCTGCCTTCGGCTCAGGTCATGATCTCAGGGTCCTGGGATCGAGGCCCGCATTGGGCTTTCTGCTCAGTAGGGAGCCTGGTTCCCCCCCCCCCCCCCGCATCTGCCTCTCTGCCTACTTGTGATTTCTGTCTGTCAAATAAATAAATAAAATCTTAAAAAAAAAAAAAGAATCTCATATGGTTTGTCTCCCTCTTTGATTTCATCTAAAAAATAAAAATAAATAAGAGATCCCCCCGCCCCATTGAGATCTGGCATATTATTTGTCTATACATGGGGAGGGGTCCTGACTTAATGGAGTAGATTTCTTGCTCCAGCTTCAGAGAATATGGAAAAAAGACCAAGGGAATGAGCTCAGCTGGTATGGGAAAATTGGCATTTTATGACTGGAGTTATAATAATAAATTCCAGCTCTAGTATGAGACTGCTGCTGGTCTCAATCTCACAGAAGGGCTCAGAATTGGGCATTTAGGATGGTTCTTCTCCCTGGTTTCCCATTCCTACTTACCAGCCTCCTATCAGTCTTTCTTATCAACTACCTGTTCCTCACTCCCCAAATGTGGTTTTTAAATTCAGATCTTTAAATAGATGATATTCACATGGGTCAACATTTTAAAATTATGGAAGTGAAGAGTTTCCCCCAAATCATGACCTGGGTTGAGTGTTTTAGTCACAGTGATAAGGATATGAAGCTCAGAATCTTTCTTACGCGTTTGTCCAAGACAGAGCTGGAAGCTGGAACTGAGATGGAACAGCACTGAGAAAGAACATCCTAAGAGATTTTAGAAAATCCTACAGTTGCAGGCCTGGCAGTCAGGAGGACAGGGGTCCTGGAGCAGAGCCAACAGTGGACTTTTAGCCCAGAAACACCTTTCTCTGAGTAGTCCAGGTCAAGGGGCTGAGAAGGAAGGAAGCAGGTGACTGTGCAGAGCCCAGGAGACCCTTGGTTTTGCCCCATAGAAGGGTCGGGAGGGGCAGGTCCCCTGGGACAAGGGTAGTGGCCACGTAGGGTGCTGCCCAGCTCCCAAGGCTCCATTGTGGAGGGGCCTAGAACCTTTGGTGGGGGTGGGAGGGGCAGTCGGAGTCTCCCTTGAACCCCTCTGAGTGCCTGACAGGAGACTCAGGATTCCCAGGGAGGCTGCACCCAAGGATCTTGGGTTCATATCAAGGGAGGAAGGTTTCTCCCAACTCCATCAAAAAGCTGCTTTTTTCTTTCTCTTCCTACTCCACTGACTACATCCAGAAAATATCTAGAAAAGGTGGGAAGTAAAGCCTGAAGAAAGCTTTTCCTCTAGAGCAGGTAAATGGCATTGCTGACTTGATGCGATTCTTGATTCTGGCTTCTTCTGTTTGTTTTTGGCCCACTGTTATGCCGAGTTCTCATCTGAACTAAAAGATCTCTTGTCTTTTTATTTAAACAAGTGAATGATGTTGCTTCAGGGGAAACAGATTTCATTGTAGGGAAAGTCTGGGTAACTCCAGTATTTCCCCAGTTCCTGGAGGGCTCGATCCCGGAACCCCTGGATCATGACCTGAGCTCAAGGCAGATACTTAATGGCCGAGCCACCCAGGCACCCCTCAAAATGACTTTAGCTCTGGATGGAGTGATTTCCCAAATCCTGGAATCCACACACATGGTAGCTTTTCTTTTGCAGCTGAGGGAATGGAATATTCATTCTTCCCCTTTAGTGGCCAGTGAAGCACTCTGGCAAGAGAGGGTTAGGTAGGAAAAGGTGTTTACTAGAAAGTTCTGGCTTTTCCTGAATGAATTGCTTAAGGTCAAAGTCAGAACCACCCAGGATTCGACTCCTGCGGCACCCACTTGGCCATCTCGGGCCTTTTGTAGCCTATTTCGGAGGTGAGATATGATGAGAATTCAAAGTTTCATTGTATTTGTTTTCTTCCAGATTTAAAATGACATCCCTAGAAGCAAGTGTTGCCTTTGTCCTCCATTCATACAGATGGGCAGACTGGAAAGCCCCTGGAAGTCACGAGAAGCCTGTACCAGAAGCCCCTCTCTAAGGAGAGGGTCATTCTTGGAGCTAACAAGCCTCCAAACTGGAAGGAAGATCCTTCTTTCTGAGGAAAATGTGCCTGGCTTAGGTGTCTAGATTGGTCTGTGTCTTGGATCTACATGAAATATATGAACCCCCCTGCCCCCGGCACCACTCAGGATAAAAATCACTTAGTGATCCCTGTGTGAATTTGAGCTTGGTTTGTTTTTTATTTTTATGGTGGGGGGCTGCAAGAGAGAGCAGGAAAGAGGGAATCCCAAGCAGGCTGCACGCCCAACGTGTGAGCCCAGCTCAAGGCTTGATCTCCCTGAGATCATGACCTGAGCTGAAATCAAGAGTCAGATACTTAACTGACTGAGCCACCCAGGCGCCCCTGAGCTTGGTTACTTTTATATTATAAGTTGTTCCAGTGGGTCCTTCCTTATATTCTTTGCTTTGAAGTCCTGAATTTGTAACTTGTTTCTAAACTGCTGAATGCCATGTTTTCCTGACTGTTCTAGCTTTCTCTGCAATGCACAGGAAATATCTGTACGTTTGGCCAGCTCTCCCCTGCCCCCCTTCTCCACACTTATTTTTAAAGTGTATCTTCAGCATTTGTGAGCCTTTAATGGTCTTCCCTCTTAGCTCCCTTAAACACACTTGAATTCACACTTTTTTGAGAAGTTAAAACAGTTTCATTTTCAATCAGCTGACTTCGAAAGACCATCTCTATATTTAACTTTGTCATATATCCCTAAAAATCTCAACTTTTTTTGATTCTACACTTTGATAGTGTTATTTTTATAAATGCATGCCAAGTTTGTGAATTGGGTTTTTTCCATCTGAACTTATTTTTCAGATATAGCAGTCAGTGAATTGGTGGTGGGGGAAGGATTGCCAGAACCTGAAGGGCTAGAAAGTAGAGTCAGGGCCATTAGTTGAAAACAATCAGAATAAAAATTCTTTCATTTCTATAACATTCTATGGATTCTCTTTTCAACATCTACTGTTGTTCTAGGCCCTGGTGATATAGCCGTGAACAAAAGAGACAAAATCTTTATCCTCACGAAGTTCAAGCCCTAGTGGAAGGGGACAGATAATAAACAAAATTAAGGACAATAAAGCAGAGACGGAGTGAATGGAGTGTTCGTGAGTTTAGAAAAAGGTGGCCTTTAGGGCGCCTGGGTGGCACAGTTGGTTGAGAGTCCGACTCTTGGTTTCGGCTTAGGTGGTGATCTCAGGATCCATGATGATGAGCCCCATGTCCAGCTCTGTGCTCAGTGCGGAGTCTTCTTCAGAGTCTCTCTCCCTCTCTCTCTGTCCCTCCCACTCATGTTCTCTCTCTCTCAAATAAGTAAATAAATCTTAAAAAAGAAAAAAAAAGGTGGCCTTTGGGCAGTCTTGAGGGGGGGATGTTGGGCTATGCTGACATCGGGGACAAGAGAGTCCCAGGAACAGGAAACATGGCAGGTACACAGGCTCCTCAGAGAGCATCCCTGAAATGAATGAGAGAGGGCTAGGAGAAACTGGCTGGAGCAGCAGGTGATGGGGTCGGAAAAATCAGGGGAGGCGGCAGCACACCCTTCTGAGCCTTGTGGGATATTGTAGGGACTGTGGCTTTTATGTGATGAAATGGGAAGTCAGATGAGGACTTCAAACAAAGGAACAACAGGATTTGACTTAACAAGACCACTCTGGCTGCTGGGCTGAGAAGGGAAACACGCAGATGTGGAAGAGGAAGGAACCATTAGGAGGACATTGCTGTCACCCCTACCAGAAATTAATCAGAAAAATCTGACCTGTTTACGAAAAGGGAAGAAAATGTGCTTGCAGAATTAAAAAAAAGAAAAGGAAAATAGCAATTGTATTTTGGATGTTTAAGTTGCAACAAAAAGACCAATTTGGCAGTTACTTTGCTACAGTGACTCCTCCTGTACACAGTGGTTTGGGCGTCCTGGGGAGTTGGGTTTTCAGGGCTTTTTTCTCCTGGATTTTAAGTTTTCTTTTTCTTTTTTAATTAGGTAACCTCTATGCCCAACATGGGGCTTGAACTCAAAACCCCAAGGTCAAGAGTCCCATGCTCTATCAACGGAGCCAGCCAGGCACCCTCAGGATCTTTTTCTCCTGAGCAACCCATGGACCTAGCAGGGTTTGCTCAGTGTGATTAGGAAACTTAGGGTGGGCCAGTTGGTTGAGTGTTGGAAGCCTGATATTGGCTCAGGTCCTGATCTCAGAGCCTTGAGATCAAGCCCAGTGTCGGGCTCTGCTCAGCGCAGAGTCCCCTTGTTCCTCTCTCTCTGCTCCTCCTCCTACTCTCTCTCTCATGAGTGAATGAATGAATGAATGAATATTTAAAAAGAAAAAGAACGCTTTATGGTTCTCTTAGGATGTCTGCCCCCTGCCATTGCCCAGACTTGCCTGGCTGCCTGTTAGAGATACAGATTCCTGAGTCATGCCCCTTCAGTAAACATGGAATGGGGCCCAGGCATATATACTTTCAGCAAGAATATGCGAGTTATCTTCTTCTTCTTTTTTTTTTTTTAAAGATTTTATTTATTCATTTGACAGACAGAGATCACAAGTATGCAGAGAGGCAGGCAGAGAGAGAGGAGGAAGCAGGCTCCCTGATGAGCAGAGAGCCCGATGCGGGGCTCGATCCCAGGACCCTGGGATCATGACCTGAGCCGAAAGCAGAGGCTTTAACCCACTGAGCCACCCAGGTGCCCCGCGAGTTATCGTCTTTTAAAATTATTTTGTTTACTTTTTTTTTTTTTAGAGAGAGTAAGAGTGTGAATGAGGGCAGAGTGGCAGAGGGAGAGGGAGAGAGAAAATCTCAAGCAGACTCCATGCACAGCATGGAGCCCAGATTAGGGCTCCATCTCATGACCCTGAGATTATGACCTGAGCCAAAATCAAGAGTTGGATGCTTAGCCAACTGAGCCACTCAAGTGCCCCTTATTTTTTAATTATTGGGATAAAATTGGTATATAACATTATATAAGTTTCAGGTGTACAGTGTTAAATTTGGTATTTGTAGAGTCTATAAAGTGACCATACAATAATTGTAGTTACCATCAGCACCATTCAGGTGAGCACTTTCTCCCATTTTGCCTAACTCTAACCCCTCCTGCCTCTGGTAACCATCAGTCTGTTCTCTGTTTGTATGAGTTTGTTTTTGGGTTCTTTTTTTGTTCATTTTTTTTGTTCATTTTGTTGTTTGGATTCCACATATAAGTGAAATTGTACTGTGTCATTCTTTGTCCTGTGACTTATTTCACTTAATCTAATGCCCTCAACATCTATCTACGTTACCGCAAATGGCAAGATTTCCTTCTTTTTTTTTTTTTTTTAATGACCGAGTACTATAATCCATTGTATTTCCATATCTTGGCTATTGTAAATAACACTTTTATGAATATAGGGGTGCATATATCTTTTCAAATTAGTGTTTTTGTATTCTTTGGCTGAATAACCAGAGGAGGGATAGTTGGGTCATATGGAAATTTTATTTTTTATTTTTTTGAGGAATCTTCATACTGTTTTCCATGGTGTCTGCACCAAGTTGATTCCCATTAACAGTATAGGAGGGTTCTTGCCTCCACATCCTGTCTAACACTTGTTATTTCTTGTCTTTTTGGTAATAGTCATTGTAACAGTGATATTTCATTGTGGTTTTGATTTGCATTTCTCTGATGATTAGTGATGTCGAACATCTTTTCATGTGTCTGTTGACCATGTGCATGTCTTCTTCAGAAAAAAAATGTCTATTCAGATCATTTGCCCATTTTTAAAATTGGGTTGTTTGCTTTTTGGTTGTTGTTGAGTTATGTGAGTTCTTTATATGTTTTGGATACTAAATCCTTATCAGATATGTGATTTGCAAATATCTTCTTTCATTGAGTAGGTTGCCTTTTTGTTCTGTTGGTTTCCTTCAGGGTACCAAAGCTTTTTAGTTTGTTATAGTCCCATGTGTTTATTTTTGCTTTTGTTTACTTTGCCTTTGGAGTCAGATCCAGAATTTTTTAAAAAATCAGTACAGCCAATGTCAAAGAGCTTGCCACCTTTTCTTCTCAGAGTTCCACGGTTTCAGAGCTTACATTTGTCTTTAACCCATTATGAATTAATTTTTATGTATTGTGAGATAGAGGCTTAGTTTCATTCATTCATATGGAGCTGTCCCGTTTTCCCAACACCACCCATTGAAGAGACTGTCCTTTCCCCATTGTATACTCCTGACTCCTTTGTCCTAAATTCAATTAACCATGTATGCGTGGGATTATTTCTGGGCTCGCTATTCCCTCCCATTGACCTATGTGCCTTCTTCATGTCAACACCATATTGTTTTGATTACGATAGCTTTGTGGTATAATAAGGGGATTCTTGACTTGTAAGGTGGGGAAACTGCTTCAGGGTAACCTCTTCACCTCTGGCACAGCTTTGGGGGTTTGCAGACCTGAAAAGCATTGCAGGGTGTCCAAGTGGCCGGCAGGTGGCGCCAGGTGACCACAAGCTGCAGAGTGAGCGCATCCCATGGGGAGAACTGAGTGGCTCCAGAAGAAGCGGGTCGATAGGTGCCGGGGCCCCCGAGCCGCCACTTATCCCGGGCAGAGCGGCGCGGACAAGTAGAGGTGGGAGGCGCAGCCGGTATCCCGGCTTTTCAGGCAAATGTGCATCTTAGGACCTCCCTGGTCGGCTTTTCGGACTCCTGGGGCAGCTCCTCTCCGCGCGAACATTGAGCACTGCGGGAGACGGCAATGCGGTGCAGGGAAAACCGACCGCCTAGCGCCCCAGGACGTCAGCCCCACACGGTCTAGCCAGGTGCGGGAATCTACTACCGAGGCCCCTCAGGGAGAGCCAGACCCACAGACGGCCCCTTTTCATTGGTAGCTGGACTCGAGGCCCCGCCCCCTTTCGTACAGCTCTCATCTATGACTGGCTCTCGGGCCCCAGCTGGCCACACCTCCTCCCCTCGCACATACACAAGAGTCACGCGCCTTTCACTTGGAAACTTGGCGTGCTGAGGGGCACGGTGGCCTTCATCGCCCCACCCACCTACCTTGTTATTGGTCTGCGGCTCCACTCATGACCACGCCCCCATTCCAGCCCCCTGGCTGGGAGGGCGGGCACCCGCGCGTGATTGGCTGGTCCGCCTGCCTCTCGCTGGAGCGGCTGGCTCTTCCCCCTCCCTTTGCCCCCTCCCGCGAGTCTCCAGGTTCCTCAGCTAGCAGAGGCCGAGTCAGTGTCAGTCAGGGAGCCAGACTGCTGAACAGTGTGTGCGGACGCTCCGCTGCAATCTCGCCCAGGGGCCGGTGCCTGCGCTCGCGCCGCCGGGTGGGAAGGATGAAGCCGCAGCTGGAGCAGCCACCTTATGATTGGCTGTGGCGCTTGTGAACCCGAAGTAAAGATGGCGGGCGGGCAGGCAGCCGCCGCACTGCCCACTTGGAAGATGGCGGCGCGCCGCAGCCTCAGCGCCCGCGGCCGGGGGGTCCTGCAGGCAGCGGCGGGGCGGCTGCTGCCGCTGCTACTGCTGAGCTGCTGCTGCGGCGCGGGCGGCTGCGCAGCAGCGGGCGAGAACGAGGAGACGGTGATCATCGGGTTGCGGCTGGAGGACACGAACGACGTGTCGTTCATGGAAGGGGGGGCGCTGCGGGTGAGCGAGCGGACCCGGGTCAAGCTGCGGGTGTACGGGCAGAACATCAACAACGAGACGTGGTCCCGCATCGCCTTCACGGAGCATGAGCGGCGGCGCCACAGCCCGGGCGAGCGCGGGCTCGGGGGCCCCGCGCCGCCAGAGCCGGACAGCGGCCCCCAGCGCTGCGGCATCCGCACCTCCGATATCATCATCTTGCCCCACATCATTCTCAACCGCCGTACATCGGGCATCATTGAGATCGAGATCAAACCGCTGCGCAAGATGGAGAAGAGCAAGTCCTATTACCTGTGCACATCGCTCTCCACGCCAGCCCTGGGCGCCGGCGGCCCGGGGTCCGCGGGGGGCGCCGTCGGGGGCAAGGGCGGCTCCGGGGTGGCCGGGCTCCCGCCGCCCCCGTGGGCCGAGACCACCTGGATTTATCACGACGGCGAGGACACCAAGATGATTGTGGGCGAGGAGAAGAAGTTCCTGCTGCCCTTCTGGCTGCAGGTGATCTTCATTTCGCTGCTCCTGTGTCTGTCGGGGATGTTCAGCGGCCTCAACCTGGGGCTGATGGCCCTGGACCCGATGGAGCTGCGCATCGTGCAGAACTGCGGCACGGAGAAGGAGAAGAATTACGCCAAGCGCATCGAGCCTGTGCGCAGGCAGGGCAACTACCTGCTGTGCTCGCTGCTGCTGGGCAACGTGCTGGTCAACACCACGCTCACCATCCTGCTCGACGACATCGCCGGCTCAGGCCTCGTGGCGGTGGTGGTCTCCACCATCGGCATCGTCATCTTCGGGGAAATCGTGCCCCAGGCCATCTGCTCCCGGCACGGCCTGGCTGTAGGGGCCAACACCATCTTCCTCACCAAGTTTTTCATGATGATGACCTTCCCCGCTTCTTACCCGGTTAGCAAGCTGCTGGACTGCGTCCTGGGCCAGGAGATAGGCACTGTCTATAACCGGGAAAAACTGCTGGAGATGCTCCGGGTCACCGACCCCTACAACGACCTCGTTAAGGAGGAGCTGAACATCATCCAAGGGGCGCTGGAGCTCCGCACCAAGACAGTGGAGGACGTGATGACTCCGCTCCGGGACTGCTTCATGATCACCGGCGAAGCCATTCTGGACTTCAACACCATGTCGGAGATCATGGAGAGCGGCTACACCCGTATTCCAGTATTTGAGGGGGAGCGCTCCAACATCGTGGACCTCCTCTTCGTCAAAGACTTGGCCTTCGTGGATCCAGATGACTGTACTCCCTTGAAAACCATCACTAAATTTTATAACCACCCCTTGCACTTTGTTTTCAATGACACCAAGTTGGACGCTATGCTGGAAGAATTTAAGAAAGGTGGGAAATTTTCGTATCTTTCATTGGCTTGCCCTTTCTCTCTCCGTCCTCCTCCCTCTTTGAGCCCTCTACCCTCAGACCAACCCCCCAAGGCGAGTTGACCGGAATTTCTCCTCTGTCTTAATTGCGAAGTTCAAAGGGTGGCATGGATTTGGGGATGGATTGAACTAGTAAGCGCTTCTAGGTTTTTTAAAAGCATAAGGCTAACGCCACTGGCATTTTCGCATTTCAGAAAGCAGGCGTTCTATTTTCTGTGCATGATAACTGCCGGCACTCTCGTGTTGAGGGGTCTGCCGCAGTTCATTGCCCCACTCAGTGGGTGGGTGCAAATAGGAGCGAATGCCAGGCTCTGACATCTGACTGAGATATACTCAACTCAGGCGTTTGGAAAACATTTAAATCGTTTTTCTAAACCCAATGCGATCCTTTCCCTCCTCCTTTAACATTCACTGACATTTCAGAGATTGGAAGTGCATTTTCAGTAGCTCTGTTGCTGGTTGTCAGGCCACCTGTGGGGCAGATTGAGGTCTGCCTTTGAGGAGAGCGGATGGGTTAAGACAAATACCACCAAAAAGAGTCACTCATTAGGGTGTGACTTGCCTTAGCTAGAAAAGAGGTGTTTTGTGTGTGTGTGTTTTTTAAAGTAAAGTTAATTATTAATGTATGACTTGGAAAGCCTAGAGGTGAGTTAACCTTTTGTGAGGCTATCTTGTCTAGCTTTCTTCACCATTTGCTTATATTTACTTGACAAAATTTACCAAGCCAAGTGTGGTTTTGGCAGAAATCTTGCACATTTAACAGTGGGATGATGCCCTCTATTGTGGTTTATTTCTTTCTTGAGTTTTTTTCTGGTTAATAAGTGTTCTTTTTGACCTTGATCACTTGATATATTAAGTTGAAGCCTCTCTTCAAGTCAGTGCTCACTGTTCTGGGGAATTTTAACAGGGGAGAGTCCTGCAGAGTCTGATTTGCTCACCTGTCTTGCACGGTGGTATTTTTTGTTTGTTTCACTATGTAATGAATAGGCAAATAACAACTCACGCTATTATTACTGAAATTCTGTCTTTAAAAAAAGTTTCTAGTAAACAGTGTTGCCATTTGAAGGCCAGGGGCCTCTGAGCTGTTTAATTGCTGTGGTGTCAGTGCAGGTATTAAAATGTGTGTGTAAGCTTTAATGACTTGATAGTCCTCAAAACAAAGTTTTCCTTCTTCAGATCGAATTTTGAGCACTCAGAGCGGTCTCTCCACCGAAAAAGGCTGTGTGTAAGCAGTGACAGCTCATGGACGTGGTGAGCTGAACATCCCCATAGAGCGTGTGGTTGCCCTAATTCCATTCTCCTGGCTGAATGGTGTCCGCTCTGGAACAGGATCCCATTGCAGTAATTTTCAGATAAAGGAATAGAGCAGAATGTGCTTCAGTGATTGGCAATTTGCATTTAAAAGCAGAAGGAGATTCTTCTGGATTCTTAAACAGTAAAAAGAAACTGTCCATTATCTAGGTGAGAGAGCTTCATCCCGGGTGTCATTATCCTTTCACCGCTAAGCTGTTAATTAGAGCATCTGACCCATCTCTTCTTTCATTTTGCAATAATCTCTCTAGTACAGAAAGATACCTTGCAGTGCTTGAAAAATGCCTCTGAAATACTTTCTGTTGCTAGGTTTTGCAACATTGAGACAGATAATGTATCCCATGATTTTTTTAAATCAGAATGCTTGCCTATCTCCTGGTGGATTGAAACACTAGTGTGCTCTCCCTGCTGAATGAAGCCTTTTCTTCACTTCCATATCTTTTGTTCTCCGTGAATTTAGCTCTTCACCTGACAGCTTAAGACTCTTGCCCCTACCTCAGAATTTCAAAATCTGCATAATTTTGAAACTTGTTTTTGGTTGTCCTTGAACAATATTCCTATGTATTTTCTGTGGTTTATTTTCAGGAGCAACTTTTTCTCCCCAATGTTACCTCTCACAGTAGATAACTAAGTTACTAATATTTTCCCATGAATTTTTGAAAAATAGTAATACACAGGACTTTATTTTTTCCTTAACCAAAGTGATATGTTTGGTTAAGGAGGTAGTACAAGTTAAAGATACACTCAAGTTAGTGGCATGTTTTGGAAGAGCAGGTAAGGACAGCTGGTTACAAGTGAGAAATGTCAGCCATGATCTTAAAAGGATAGAGTGGGTGTTTGTTTCTTACACTTTAAGAACCATTGATTTTTCACCTTCCCTTTCTTGATCTTTTTTTGATGAGTTTGGCCACTTTAACCTTATGAACAGCTGTGTTAGTTCTTTCTTCCCTGTGAGTTATAATATTTCACCAGATATTGTTTTCTTTATTTTCTAATTCAATTTGGAATACTGTGAACAGTCAACCTTTATTGTTTTTTCTCTATTGAATAATGGTGTGTGGGATGGTGTGAAGGCTTTTTCTTCCTCTGTTTCCTTCCTTCTCCTAATAATACCACCTGTAACTCCCTTAAACTATTAGATCATTAATCCAGATCTCATTGAAAATTGCCCTTCCCAACTAAGAATGCCTGCCTTGAAGTCCTCTGTATAGAGCTGTACATCATTGGCATGAGTTTTGCTTTACCACCAAGGGGAATGGTTCGCGATGTGGAAAGACATGAAAAGCTACCTTTCTATAAGCATATGTGAACGTCTTCTTTCTACTGATTAGAACTTTTAGCCTGGCTACTTGGAAACTCAGCTTGCCTTGAGGTTGGAAGAAGTCATCATACTCATTTTACAGTTAGCTTATTGCTTATTGACTGTGTCAGGCCCAGAGCTGAATGCTTTACACGAATTACCTTGTTTCAGTCTCCTAGTGGCCAAGCGAAGCCTTTTCTCCATTTTACAAATGAGGAAATTGAGGCTCAGGTTACATGATTTGTTCAAGGTCACACAGTAATTTGTTGATTTGGGGTTTTAACTCAGGTCCGTGTGACAACCCAACTGGAGCTCTTTACCACTCTAGGCTTCACCATTGCACTGGTCCCCTGGATTATGATCTTATATTTCTGGTTTGAATGAGTGTGAAGTTTGGTCTTTTGTCAAAACATTGCTTCAGAGCTCGTTGGGCAACACTCACAGAAATGTGTTTAAACATATAGGTGGCTTTCAACCCAGTGCTTCTGTGATACTGTACTTAACAGTTGGTTTCCCCACTTTTGCCATTGAGACAAATCAGTTTTTTGGCCTGGGTGATCCTGAATCTAAAGAATTCTGTTTCCATGCCAAGCATCAAGTTTCATTTTGAAAATGTTTTATACTAACATTATAATGTACTAGTATGCTGCTTTACTGATATACTCTACAGCTTTTTTTCTAATAGCTGAAGCATGCAGTAATGTTTCACTCTTGTTTTTTATCTGCCCTGTTGCAAGGAGGACTCAAATTCAGTTTTGCGTTTTAATCTTGATTTTATTTGCATTTTTGTTGTCACCTATATAGTAATTGATTGCTAATGAGTATCCTTGACAGCTCTGCTGCTCTGTGTTCCATGCAGTTTTTCTCTTTTTCTTTTGTTACTTTTGCAGTTGCTAATAAATCTAAATAAGAGAATAAAAGTAAACCCCAGTAGAAGACTATGAGACTTCTAGAAAAATCGCCCTGAAGCGAAATTGTGGAGAGGAGGGGAAACAACATGGAAGGTTGCTGCCTTTGTATGCAGAAAGGAAACCAGAGGTTCTCCATTGACCTGACAAACCCTTCTTTGTAAAACATTGTGGACTCTTGGCCACTAGGGTTGAATTTGAAGAATTAGTAACCAGTTATCGTTGTTTTGTTTTGCTTTTTTTTCTTTTCACTTTGTAACAATTGCCTTCCAGTACTGCAGAACATGTGGTTTTATAGCTACTAGGGACTTAGCCAGGCTATCTTCTAGCTTTTCCTTAACTAGGAACAGGTAGGATCACCAGATAATGGTCCTTAAGGGAAGAGTGCGATGTGTACTTTTCACTTAAAACATTAGGTGTACAATTCTCTCTTCCTCTAACACAAGTCTTTCCATATCAGTGTGCTGAGAGTTTAATGTTGAAACTTTTTTTCCTCACCAAATAAAGTGTTCCACTTGCCTAGAATCTAGAAGGATGTTTTTCTTGGTGTTTTTTTTTTTTTTAAAGATTTTATTTATTTACTTGACAGAGAGAGATCACAAGTAGGCAGAGAGGCAGGCAGAGAGAGAGAGGAGGAAGCAGGCTCCCCGCTGAGCAGAGAGCCTGATGCGGGGCTAGATCCCAGGACCCTGAGATCACAACCCGAGCTGAAGGCAGCGGCTCAACCCAGTGAGTCACCCAGGCGCCCCTTTCTTGGTGTTTAAAGGCATGAATGATGGTAGGAATGGATGGGTGGATGTATTGGCTTCTGTGATCTTGTATCTCTAGTAACTTTGTACAGTAACGATGTTAAACCCCTATAATTTTGTATGTTTTTAGGTCATCACTATGAACTATCCAGCTAGTGTAGAATCAGAGGTAGAAGCAGGCAGGTTGAGGATCATTTCCTCCAGTGTTTGCAAAACTTACCAGATGATGAGAACCACTTGGATCACTTATTAAGAATAAGGTCCCAGGCCTCATGCAGGGGTGTCCTGAAACAGAATCTAGGGAAGGAGTCTTGGGACACATATTGTTAACAGTTACCCTACAGTCAGGTGAGTTTAGAAAATGTTGGTCTAGTCAACTTTGTAAATAAGGAAAGTAAACCCTGAGAAAGAGAGAAAGTTAAGTGATGGCTTAGGAACTACCCACCTGGTATACCATCAACGAGACTAGAATCCATGTCCGTTTCTAGATTGGAGTTCTTTCCATTCCATCAAGCAGGTCTTCTGGTCCCAAGTTAAAGGCAGAGTTTAGAAGATAGGGCCCCCAGTTACCAGAGTAACTGGTCAGAGTTAAAGGTATCTTTGTCATTGAAAAAGCAATATTCAGGTTTGCCGTTGGTTTTGGCCCAGCCATTTTGATGCCAATATTTTTGACATCCCAGATTCAAGCCATAGTTGACAGGCGTGTTGTTACACAGAAAATAAATCTGAACGTGTGAGCTCGTTTTATTTTAGCTTAATGCTTTGATTGCATTTTTTACTTTGCTGAAGTCAGACTAGCAAGGTATTTTAGGAAATGGATCTTGAGATAGCTTGAAGCCTTAGTAGTTAAATATTAGACATTTCATTTGAGTTCACTTGTTTTGGGTATCCATGAATGATGTGTTTTCTTTTCGATTGTGTCTTCTATGAGTGTAACTAAGATCGGATTTGGGACTTTAAGGCAAAACTTATTTGGCTTTTTAAATTTTTGTTCACAATACAAGACTGTAAATTTTCCATTGAAATATTCATCAAAGCATTGAAGTATGTGCCCCATTCATGCATCTGTCTGTGTCCCTTTAAAAAAAAAATAATATGTTAATTTCTTACCAAGAATCATGCCTGATTTGGGAGGTTGTTTGTGATAATAGGACCATGGAAGCTTGAGCATAGCTTTTTAGATCAGGAGATACCATAGTTGAATACTGGCTCTGACTTGGTATGGTTTGGATGAAACAGGGAAGGACCTTGTTCTGCTTTTCTCTTGGTGTTTGTGGGGATTACATACTACCAACCTTGCCCCACGGTGGCCCAGAATTATTTAAATTTTGAAACAGTCCAAACTACTGGGAGGGACCAGTTAATTTTAATTACTAGCAAATCTAAATATAATTTAAAATATCATTAACCAGGAAAACCCACAAAATAGCCTGAGCCAACATAATATTTGTGGTTTTATTTGTTCTTGAAATATTTAGACTTTAAAAAACAAATCTCTGGACTCCAGTTAGATATTTACTTTAATTCTGTACAAAGTAGTATATTTCTTTCTAGGGGGCCCTATCTTCTAAACACATATATTTAGTAGTAAACTTCAATTCCAGTAAGCTTGCTTGGAATAGTTTATTAAACTAAATACATGGAAATGGATGAGTAGGATTAAATACAATTTATTTTAGTATTCTTTTTTCACCTGCTTTTTCCAAGGACATCAATTAGAAACTCCACCAACATAAAAAAATCAGAAATCCTACCAATATTGAAAAAGAGAGGCACTAGGTGCGCCTGGCTGGCTCAATTGGTAGAGCATCTGACTCTTGATCTTGGGGTTGTGAGTTCTAGCCCACCTTAGGTGTAGAGATTACTTAAAATTTTTTTTTGTTGTTGTTGTGGTTGTTGTTTTTAGATGGTTTTATTAAAGCATGGGAACAGAAACTGTGGGGGCAGGAAGGACTGCCTAATCTTTTTTTTTTTTTTTTGAGTTTTTTTTGTTTGTTTGTTTTGTTTTTGTTTAATTTTAGAGATAGAAAGAGAGCAAGGGGGCGAGGCACAGGTCAGGGAAGAGAGAATCCCAAGCAGACTCCGCACTGAGTGCAGAGCCCATCTCAGGGCTGGATTCCATCACCCCCAAGACCAAGACCTGAGCTGAAACCAAGAGTCAGAGGCTCAACCAATTGTACTTACCCAGGTGTCCCCCAACCCAAAAATAAAATCTTAAAAAAGGAAAGAGACACTAAGAAGCATTCTTTCAAAATCACATACACTGGCAACTCTGGAATGTTTATACAGAGGGAATTTAGGGATAGCACACTTTGGTAGGGGGGGCTAGGGGACTAATAACAAGCACTCACTGTAGGTGATATGTTTATTAGATTGTCTTAGGGGTTGATGGAGATAATGGGGGTGCCGACCCCCCCCATTTTATATTAATACTACCACTGACTATAAGTACTGCTGTAATGATGGTGAGATCCTCATTTCTTTATACTTAACGAGGCCCCTTACTGTCAGACCTAGATGGGACTATTTCTGTCTTTGAATTTACATCCCGTGAGGAAGATACCACTTGCTAATGCAAAGGTTAAGAAAAACGTGCTCTTCCTAGATCTACTTTGGACAAGTAGATCAAGTAACTTACTCTCTTTAAGCCTCAGTTCTTTCCATAGTAAAATGGAATGTTTCCTGAGTCCTAGGATGCTTAGTAAGAACTAACGTGGTAATAAACATAAAAATGCTTCTAATAGTACCTGGTACTTAGTGCTCATTTAACCATTATTTTTGTGATGATGATGCTATTGGCTCCTCCTTGTTCTTGGTGTTTCTTTGTACTAGGTATTGCTAGTCAGGAGACACCTTGAGCCATGTGTGCTCATAGTTGTTATGGAATCTTGAAAGTGGCTAATTATTGGAGGTTTTTTCTTTTATTGTGAATTAATTCCAGCCTCTGTTACTTGTCTAACAGTTGCTGTTATTTGACAAGATGGCCACATGCATCCATATTTTGAAGGAAAACAGAATGATCAATTACACATTTTACCCTTCTTAGAGTTAGGGATGCTGAATTAAAACATCATTCTGGCTAGTATCAAAAGATAAGAAATAACCAGTGTTGGTGAGGTTGTTGCAAAAAATGGACCCGTGTGCACTGTTGGTGGGAATGTAAATTGGGGTGGCTGCTGTGGAAAAGAGTATGGAGGGTCTTCAAAAAAGTTAAAGTAGAAATACCGTATGGTCCACTAATTCCACTACTGGGTATTTACCCAAAGAAAATGAAAACACTAATTTGAAGAGATATAAGCACCATATGTTTATTGTAGCATTACTTAAGCATTACTTAATAACCAAATTATGGAAGTACCTCAGGTGTCTGTTGACCAGTCAATGGATAAAGAAGATCTGGTGTGTGTGTGTGTGTGTGTGTGTGTGTGTGTGTGTGTGTGTAAAATGGACTATTACTTAGCCATAAAAAAGGGTGAAATCTTGCCATTTGCAGCACAGTGGATGGATTTAGAGAGTAGAATGCTGAGTGAAATAAGTCAAAGAAAAATGCCATATGATTTCACTTGTATGTGGATTCTGAAAGACAAAACAAATGATCAAACAAAAAAGCAGGAATAGACCCATAAATATGGAGAACAAACTGGTGGTTGCCAGAGGTGAGGGGGCTGGGAGGGTGAGCAAAATGGGTGAAGGGGAGTGGGAGGTACAGGCTTCCAGTTATGGGATGAATGAGTCACAGGGATGATTGGTGTCACCTAGGGAACGTAGTCAATGGTACTGTAATTGTGTTGTATGGTGACAGGTGGTAGCTACCCTAGTGGTGAGCACGGCATGATGTATATAGAGTTGTGAAATCTCTGTTGTATACGTGAAACTAATATAATGTCAACTATACTTCAATAATAATAATAAAAATCCTCAATCTCTTTGACTAAGTGACTAAAAAAGACTACAGGGTTTAAAAGAAATAGAACAAGTGCTCACGGATTTTGGAAGCCCTTGAATAACCAAAGTTTGAAGCCTAAAAGGAAGATCTCAAATTACTTTGATAAAATCTTTTGACATTATATCAAAAGTGTAAAAAATGGTAATATCTACTATAGCAAATTTTTGTTGTTTATAGCAATGTAAATTTGTTATACTTTTGGAACGCAAACAGGAGTCATTAAAGTGTCCTACCCTTTGGTTTAGTAATTTTTCCCCTTCCGGAAATCTTAATTCAGTGATATAATTCAAGAGAAAAAAAAAAAGCTATGTTGGCTTTTCATGTTGCATGTATATTGCAACATTATCTATAAATAGTGAAAAATTGGAAATGTCTAACACTTCAAGGCAAGGCATGGAGGAGAGGGAGTTAAGAAAATTATAGATGTCAGCTAATTATAACTATTTAATGATAATAAAGCAATACAGGACATTTTGCATGGATTATAGGCGTGCAAAAATATTCAGTGTGCGGACTGAAGGGAAACATGGAAATAAGAAGAGTGGTTGATATGTTAGGATAGGGTGATCATAGCCAGTCTTTGCAAAAAAATCTTTCTGTTAACTTTGTACAGTAACATACTTAGGAGAAATTTAAGTTTGCTGAGACCATTATGAATCCTGATCTTGGGAAAACTGACCTTTGGTCATGTTAGGGAAACCATATTGTTCCATTTCTCCTTAGGGACATTTTACTGCTGAAACAAATGGTACTTTAAAAAATTTTTCAAATTGAGATATAATTCACGTATCATACAACTTGGTGGTTTTCAGTGTATTCATAAGGTTGTGCAACTGTTACTACTGTCTACTTCCAGAACATTTTCATTACTCCAAAAGAAACCCTGTACCTATTAGCAGCCACTGTCCATTCCCCACTCCCAACAGTCCCTGGAAACCAATTCATGTGGCCCCTTCTGCTGGTCTCTTTCACTTAGCATAATGTTTTCAGGGCTCATCCACGTTGTAGTGTGTATCAGTATTTAATTCCTTTTTATAGTCAAATAATATTCCATTTTATGGCTGTATATGTATACCACATTTTGTTTATCCATTTACCGGTTGTGGGACATTTAGGCTTTTTCTACTTTTCGGCCATTATAATTAATGTTGCTATGAATATTAGTATACATGTTTTTGTGGACATCTGTTTTCAGTTCTTTTGTGTATATATATACATAGGAGAAGGATTGCTGGGTAATGTGGTAACTCAATTTTCAACTGTTTGGGAAACTGCCAGACTGTTTTCCAGTCTCTGCACCATTTTACATTCCCACCAACAATATTAGGGGTCTAATTTCTCCATGTTTTTGCCAACTCTTTTGCTGTACTTTAAAATTAAAAAAAAAATAGGGGTTCCGGGGTGGCTCTGTTGGTTAACCATCTGCCTTCAGCTCAGGTCATGATCTCAGGGTCCTGGGATCAAGCCCCCTATCTGGCTCCTTGCTCAGTGGGGAGCCTGCTTCTCCCTCTCCCTCTGCCCCTCCCCACCTGCTTGTGCGCACTCTCTCTGTGTCAAATAAATAAAATATTTTTAAAAATTAAAAAAATAGGGTGCCTGGGGGGTTCAGTGGGTTAGGGCCTCTGCCTTCGGCTCAGTTCATGATCCCAGGGTCCTGGGATTGAGGCCCGCATCGGGCTCTCTGCTCAGCGGGGAGCCTGCTTCCTCCTCTCTCTCTGCCTGCCTCTCTGCCTACTTGTGATCTCTGTCAAATAAATAAATAAATAATCTTTTAAAAAAATTAAAAAAATATTTTTTATTATTATAGTCATCCAGGTGTGAAATAGTATCTCATTGTGGTTTTGATTTCTATTGCCCTGTTGTGTAATGGTGTTGAGCATTTCTTCATGTGCTTATTGGCCCTGAGCATCTCTGTGTGTGCTTATTGGCCCTTTGCATATCTTCAGATCCTTTGCCCATTTTAAAATTGGATTATTTATCTTTTTATTATTGTAAGAATTCTTTTTTAAAAGATTTTATTTATTTATTTGAGAGAGAGCGAGGGAGAGCACGCACATGCATGAGCCAGGGGAGGGCAGAGGGAAAGAATTTTAAGCAGACTCCCTGCTGATAATGGAGACTGAAACAGGACTTGATCTCAGGACCCTGAGATCTTGACTTGAGCGGAAATCAAGAGTCAGATGCTTAACCAACTGAGCCACCCAGGTGCCCATGACTTGCAAAAATTCTTCATGTATTCTGAGTACTACATCATGTATAGTTATCAGATATATGGTTTGCAAATGTTTTCTCTCATTCTGAGTTGTCTTTTCATTTTCTTGGTAGTAATCTCTAAAGCAGAAAAGTTTTTTATTTCGATGAAGTCCAGTTTATCCCTTTTTTCCTTCTGTTGTTTTGTCTTTATTGTCATGTCTAAGAATCCATTGCCTAATCCAAGGTCACAAAGATTTATGGCTCAATTTTCTTCTAAGACTTTCATATTTTAGCTCTTATATTTAGGCTTTTAATCCTAATTAATTTTTAATTAATCATAGTTTTATTTTTTAATTTAATTAATTTCTAATTTTTTAAATTAATCCTAGTTAATTTTTATATATGGTGTGAGGTAGGGGTCCAACTTATTCTTTTTTGTGTTGATACCATGTAAGTTATAGCACCATTTCTTGAAAGACTATTCTTTCTTCATTGAATTATTTTAACATTCTTGTCACAAGTCAATTGATCATAAATGTGAGGATTTATTTCTGGATTCTAGATTCTGTTTCACTGATCTGTGTGTCTTTCTTATGCCAGCAATACAGTGTTTTGGTTCTTGTAGTTTTATAGTAAGTTTAGAAACTGGGGAGTATGAGTTCTCCAACTTTCTTCTTTTCCATAATAGTTGTGGTTGTGAGGATCCCATACATTTCCATATGAATTTTTCATGGATCTTGTCCATTTCTGCAAAAAGGCAATTGGAGTTTTGATAGAGATTGCACTGAATCTGTAGATCAATTTTGGGAGTATCGCAATGTCAATAATATTAAATATTTCATCCATGAATATGGGATGTCTTTCCATTTATTTAGTTCTTCTTTAATTTCCTTCAGCAGTGTTTTGTGTATTTGCAGTCTTTTTGTTAAACAAAATACTTAGGAATAAATTTATTTTTTTTGATGCTCTTATAAATGGAATTGTTTATTTATTTCATTTTCAAGATTATTTATTGCTGATATATAGAATTCATTTTTGATCTTGTGTCCTGCCACTTTGCTGAACTCATTTATTAGCTAACAAATTATTCTTAAAATGTAAAAGTGGGGCACCTGGTGGCTCAGTCAGTTAAGCATCTGACTCTTGGTTTTGGCTCAGGTCATGATTTTAGGGTCCTGAGATCGAGTGCTGTGTTGGGCTCTATGCTCAGTGGGGAGTTTGCTTAAGATTGTGAGCCTGGTGGTGGATATTATGGAGGGCACGTATTGCATGGAGCACTGGGTGTGTTGCATAAACAGTGAATGCTGGAACACCTGAAAAGAAATAGAATAAAATAAAATGGAAAACAAATTTTAACTGAAATTTTAAGAGGGAAAAAGAAAAGATTCTCTCTTTGCCTTTCCCTTTGGCCCTCTTCCCTGAATGCACTCCCTCTAAAATAAATAATTCTTTCAAAAAGTATATAAGTGCTTTTTAAAAGCATGTGTTTTGGGATTTTTTTAATGTTTGTTTCATTTGATTGTAGTGAATTTTATATTTTCTAGAAAAAATTTTAGTCATTTTTACTTGCCACTTTCATATGTGTAGAGTGAAGGACCCTCTATGGGTTACTGACAATGCCATTCTTTGGGAAGTTTGATAAGAAAGAGTAAATTTTCCTCTTTCAGGTTAGATACAGGTTGGGGGAAAAGGCTGCATGAAATGTGTCAAAGAGACCAAAAATACAGTTGGCTAGAGCTTGGGAGTTTAAAGTTTATCTGTCTAATATTTAGAGTACCTTTGTGTCAGATTTGGGATCTGGGCTAGGAGATGAGCACAGAAAAGGCTGTTTTTGTTTGCTTAATATCTAAGGGGCTTCGTAGTGCCTTTCTTTTCCAGGCCATTTTACCAAGGGTTTACTTTGAGTCATTTTTAGAGACTAAGGAGAATCCTGGCATATAGTCTCTCTGCATTTTCTGCTGCCATCATCAGTATAATTTGTGAGGTTTTGGGGTACCAGGTAACCAGAAGAAACAAAATGAAACTCTCTGTTCTTTTTCTTCCTTTTCTTTCTTTCTTTCTTTTTCTTTTTAGGTGCTGGGGGTGGGGTGAAGGGGTGGTAATCTGAGAGGGAGAATGTTTTCCCATGCTAGCAAAGACACAGTGAGGGCATCATCTGATCTTTATGGGAGTGTGCAAAGCCTCAGTTTTTCCATTTGCCCATCTACAATCATTAAAAACAATGTGCTGACTCAACTTGGAGCTTCTGCAGAATGGCATGTAGGGCTTAGGCAGTCCTGAGAATCATGCAAGAGATGGAAATATTTGAGCAGGTTTTAAGAGGTAACATTAAAAACAGCTAGAACAAAAGAGCATGCTCTCACCTTTAATATTTGTTTCCTTTAGTCACTAGTCACTTTAGTCCTTTAGTCACTAGTATAACTCCTTGATGTAGTGAGTGGCAGGAGTAATTTGGTCTCCTCAGAGTTGATTCCTGAGCAGAGATATTTTCTTGCTCCAGTGGTTATTAAAGTTTAGGGGCATAGAATGGGTTGGGGTTGGGAGGGTGAGGTTCTGCTGGAGGCAAGTCACTTCCGTAAAATATTTTTGTAATCATAGTGTGTGGGCCATCTGCTTAGGTTTTCTTTCTTTAAACTTTGTATTTCCTTGCTCCTGTATACATACCTTTACCTAGAAGAATGTTTGCCAAAACGTTAACACTGACTACCTCTTAACGGTGGGTTTTAAGGAAGGACGTATATTTTTCTGTGTTGCTTCCCATTTTTTTTGAGTATGTATTTTGTAATGTTTTGGGGAATAAAATTTGTTAAAATGTTATCAAAGTAAATTTTGTAACATGAACCACTAATATAGATATTAAGTGATAGTATATTTGGGTGAAATTCATATTTTTTTCTTTAGGAAATGTGGAGTGTTTTGTCATAATGCAGTCATGCTGTCATTTGTGCCATTTATCGCCCTTATCAGAATCCTTAACCTTTGGGCGAAAGATGAATAGCATTTTAAACCTCATAAGTTGTATGTGTGAGTGTGTGTGTGTGTGTGTGCGCGCACATGTGCGTTGCACACCCATGTGTGTGCAAGCAGCTTAGTAAAATTAACTTTGTGTCACATTTGTTTTCAAAGCATATTATTACGTGACAAAATAGAGTTTGTTTGGGTTTGTGTCTGGACTGCCTGGAATGAAGCTGTTTGATACTTGGTTGCCCTTAGTAAATCAAGGATTGGTGAAGTCGTTCAGTTTCACCTAGATTTGTGCTTTGGGCGTAAAGCTTATAATCTCAAAACACTTCTCATTTGGAGATTGAGTCTGAAAGCTGATGTTTCCTTTTATCTGTAGAAGTCATCATTGTGAATACAGTGATGGTCATTAAAAGGAGACAAAAAAATAAAAGGAATGTTATGGAGGCACTTATGCTTGAAGCTCAGTGGTTTCCAGTCTTACACATTTTGCTAAAACAAAGACATTTTAACTTTGAGGAAGATCAAGGTTTTGTTTTGTTTTGATTATATGCATATAAAATTGAACACCTATTATACATCATTTATCCCAGACAGATAAAAAGGTGTGATCTTCTTTTTTTGAATGTGTACGGGAACTTTATAGAATAAGTTAGCTGTCATTTAGGTGTCTTTCCTAAAGTCTGTTTTTATTTTATTATTTTATTTATTTATTTATTAAAGAGTTTATTTTTAAGTAATCTCTGTACCCAATGTGGGGCTTGAACTCATAACCCCGAGATTGAGAGTCACATGCTCTTCTGACTGAGCTGGAAGGGCATCCCCTGAAGTCTGTTTTTATTTTTTTTAAATATTAATGTATTTTAATTTATTTAGGATTTTATTTATTTATTTGAGAGAGAGAGAGCATGAGCAAGGGGAGGACCAGAGGGAGAGGGAGAAGCAGGCTCCCCACTGAGCAGGGAGCCCCATGCGAAGCTTGATCCCAGGACCCTAAGATCATGATCTTAGCTGAAGGCAGATGCTAACCTACAGAGCCACCCAGGAGCCCCTAATTTAATTTCATTTAATTTTTTAGAGTTTTATTTATTTATTTTAGAGAGAGGGAGAGCGTGTATGAGGGGGAGAAGCAGAGGAAGAGGGAGAGAGTATCTCAAGCCACCCCCTTCCTCCATTGAGTGGGGAGCCTGACATAGGGCTATATCCATGACCTCTAGATCACAACCTGAGCCCAAATCACCGAAATCAAGAGTTGGATGCTCAACCAACTAAGCCACCCAGGAGACCCTGAAGTCTGTTTTTGAATGACATAAAATAATGATGATGGATTTTGCCTCTATTCCTTTTACCTAACTACCCAAGGAAACAAAGCACTTTAGGAAGAGAAACTGATGTTTGCTTTACTTACGAACAGTATTGCTCTGAAATAGTCCCATGCATATTAGACAAATCTGTTATTTACTCAGTTCCTTGAGGTTTAAAAATACATAAACGTTTTGATAGGGTTCCTCTGCAGTGACGCTCATCACTTGCCCTGGAACGTCCAGCCAGCATTTAAGCACAAGCCTCTTAAATGTGAATGGACACCAGACATCTCTGGATGTTTGAGGAGAGCCTCCAATAGTTTCATAGTGAGACTAAACAAACAGAAAAGAACCTTAATTGACTTAAGCTGGTTTAGCTCACATTAGCTAAAATCCAACAAACCGGCAGTTATTACTATGGGTATTACTTTCTTGGTGACCTCTTAAGACTACTTACCAAACCAGCAATTAGTGGCCAATGTGAAGACTTGCTGCCTCTTTGTGCACAGCATAGGTAGAATCTTCCTGTATTCATTCAGCCCACCTGCTTGAGGCTCCCAGCAGGGCTGACGTTCGTGAATACTCCCATAGGCTGGCTCAGCTTCCGCACACATTCAGAGGCTATGCAGGCATTTCTGGCAGAGTTTTGTGTCTTGGGAAATCATTACCTGGTTATTTTTCTTTTCTGCTTTTACTGCAGGATTTCCTAAGGCAGAGTAGGTATTTCCTCTTCCTTGCCCCTGATGGATTCATCTTTAATCTTCTACAATATGGCTTCAAACTGTCAAAGCCAGTGACTTCCTTTATTGCCAGATCTACATCTTGGTGGTCATCCTTCCCAGGCTCCTTGCCTCCCTTGCTGTTTTTGGCACTAAGGCGAGGATCCCTCTTCTTTCCAGCTTAACTCTGGTGGCATGATACAGCCCAACCTTGATTCTCCTCCTGTCTCTCTCTGACTTCTTCATTTTAGCTTCTGATTTCTTCCTTCCATTTCTAATTGAGCATTCAGAAAGGGTTAGTGAGATTTATCAGAAGAGGAAGAGAAATCACCTTCTCTCTGCCACGGGATGACACGGTGAGAAGGCATCCACCTTTAAGCCAGGAAGAGGGCTCTGGCCATGCATTAAAATCGGATAGTACCTTGATCTTGGACTTCACAGCGTCTGTTGTTGACACCGGCTGTCTGTGGTATTTTGTTACAGCAGCCTGGCTAGTACATTGTCTTTTTACCTATCCAAATAGGATGAAAAAGTGATAAAAACAAGATGAGTAAGCTCTAGATGTCTGCTGAGTAACACTGTACCTATAGTTTACAATACTATATTGTATACTTACAAATTTAAGAGGGTAGATCTCACGTTGAGCACTCTTACCATAATAAAAAAACATTGGAAAAAATGATCATATACAATTATCAAAACCCCAGGAGATGTGGACCTTCTCTGATTACATCTCCTACTGCTTCCTCCCGACTCCGTTTCAGCCTCACTGGCCTAGTGGCTGTTCTTGAGGGCTGAAGGCGCTCTACGCATGCTCCAGCCTTTAGGGCCTCTGTGATTGTGGTTCCCTCTTCCCGGAATGCCATTTCCCAGACAGCTTTGTGGTTCTCTCCCTTCCTTCCTTCGGATCTTTAATCGCATTTCACCGTGTCAGTGAGGCCGGCAGTGTCTGTGGTCTTCCAACCTAAAATTTCAGTGTGTCCCCTGTAATACCTGCCGGCTTTCCCTTTGTTCTTTTTTCTTCAAATGCCCTATACTATATCTTTTGCTTACTATTACATTAAATTTTTTTTTTTTTTTTTTTTTTTGCCTGTTTCTCCCACCAGAACTTATGCCCCACGAGGGCAGGAACTTGTGTCTGTCTTATTCCCTGCCATATTCCACAACAGGTCCTGGCACGTAGATGCTCAATAAATATTGTTGAATGATTGAAATGAATATTATTGTGGGCGTGGTGTGATACAAGTACTCTTCTATAACGTCAGTGGTAGTGTTAATTGGTATAATCTTTTGGAAAGTCACTTAGCAACGTGCTGAAGAACCTGTTGCTTTTTGTGTGTCCCCGTATCGCTCCACTTCTAGGAACCTGGCTGCAAGAACAAATCAGAAGCGCACACAAAACTTAAAATGCAGAGATGCTTGTGTAAATGTATTAATTTTTTTAACTGTTACTAATTTTTTAAAAATTGTGGTACACACAAGATAGAATTTACCATTTCTATTTGTACAGTTCAGTAGTGTTAATTATATTCATATTGTTGCACGAACCAATCTCCAGAAGCCTTTTCATCTGCAACTCTGTGCCCATTAAATAGCTCCCCAGTCCCTCTCCTCCCCTGCCCTGGCAACCACCATTCTATCTTGTCTCTGAATTTGACTCCAGTAGAAACATTGTATGAATGGAATCATACAGTGTTTGTCATTTGTGACTGGCTTATTTCACTTAGTATAATGTCCTCAAGGTTCATCCAAGGTGCAGTGTGTGTTAGGACAGTCTTCCTTTTCAAGGCTGAATAATATTTCTTTGTATGTACATACTATCTTTTTTTAATCCATTCATCCATTGGTGGACACTTGTGTTGCTTCCTGTTTACTGTTGTGAATAGTGCAGCTGTGCACATAGGTGTGCAAGTATCCATTCACATTCGTGTGTTAGTTCTTTGGGATATATACCCAGAAGTGTAATTGAAGGATGATATGGTTATTCTATTTCTAATTTTTTAAGAAACTGATCATTTTTTAAAATAGCAAAAAATTAGGGGCGTGGGTTAGTTGGTTAAGTGTCTGACTCTTGGTTTTAGCTCAGATCATGATCTCAGGGTTGTGAGATCGAGCCCCTCCTTGATCTCTGTGCTGGGTGTGGAGCCTGCTTAAGATTCTCTCTCTCCTGGGCATCACAGTGGATTAGTTTGTTAAGCCTCGGAATCTTGATTTCAGCTCAGGTCATGACCTCAGGGTTAGGGTTGTGAGATCCAGCCCCTTGCCCAGCTCCATGCTGCGCAGGGAACCTGCTTAGATTCTCTCCCTCTCCCTCTGCCCCTCTACCCCCACCTCTAAAAAGAGGAAACCTTTAAAAGAAAATAGCAAAAAAAAAAAAAAATTATGAGCAAAGCAATCTAAAAATCCAGTTGAGGAATGGTTAAGCAAATCTGGGTATGTATACATGATACAGCCATTTAGAATAGTCTTTTAAAATTAATTAATTAATTAATTAATGAGAGTGAGAAACCAGGGGAAGGGGCCGAGGGAGAGAATCTCAAGTAGATTTCCATGCTGAGTGGGGAGCCCGACACAGCGCTTGGTCTTACCACCCTGAGATCATGACCTGAGCAGAAATCAAGAGTCAGACATTTACTGACTGAGCTACCCAGGTGCCCCCACATTTTTTTAAGTTTATTTTTTTTAGTAATCTCTACACCCAGCATGGGGCTCGAACCCACAACCCCAAGATCAAGAGTCACATGCTCTTCCTACTGAGCCAGCCAGGTACCCGTAGAGTAACATGTGTAAGGTTTTTATAATAACATGGGTTATTTTAAGTGAAAAGAGTGACAGGGTCTCATTTAAGTTTTGAAAACTATAGAAAAATTGGTGGAAATACACCAAAATATTAATAATAATACTTTTTTTGTGTTTTCTAAATTACATAAGCATTGCACTTATTTAGAGTAAAAATAAAAAAAAAAAACCCAAAACAAAAACCCTATGAGAGTCCCCATTATCTACTGTATAGAAACCAAGCCCTAGGGGTGCCTGGGTGGCTCAGTGGGTTAAGCCTCTGCCTTCGGCTCCGGTCATGATCTCAGGGTCCTGGGATGGAGCCCCACGTCGGGCTCTAGGCTCAGTGGTGAACCTGCTTCCCCCTCTCTCTCTGCCTGCCTCTCTGCCTACTTGTGATCTCTCTCTATGTCAAATAAATAAATAAAATCTTTTAAAAAAAAAAGAAAAAGAAACGAAGCCCTTCCAGAGTTTATTGAGGTCTTTATACTTTGACTTTAGTCCACATTTGTACCTTCAGTCAGAAAGGGCTAATCTCATAACTTCATATGTAACACATGTATATGTATACACATGTGTGTCTGTATCAGCATACATGTGTTTGTGTGTACCTATGCCCTAGCCAGTACTTCTGATCTCATCCCTCTCCTAAAAGACAGTTCTGCCCACTTAAAACTTCTCTGCCTGTAATACATAGTTAAACTTTCATTTTTTCCTGAAAGCTCTGCTGATAATTATGTGCCAGAATTAATATCTCATTTCTTAATTCTTTTCAGTCTCCAGATTGCTACTTCTGTATCTCTTAACACTGCCTGTCTAGAAGATTCACCTTGCTTTTCTCTGCTTATGTAATTTCCACTCATTTTTTTCCATGCAACTTTTTATTTTGAAAAGAATTGCAGCACAGAAAAAGTTTAATGTATGTGCTGCGGAAGCTGCCACGTGTTTCTTTTTCTATGTATACATATGAATGTATTTGTATCTGTGTATGTATACATATATATGTATCTTTTTTTCCTGAACCATTAGTCATTAGAAAGTAGGTTGCAGATATCTTGCTGCTTCACTCTGAAATACTTCAGCATGTATTTCTTCAAAAGAAATAGTTTCCTTAATCACAATACCATTATCACACTCAGGAAACTTAGTATCAGTACAGACATGTTTAATATTCAGTCCATAGTCATTTAATTGTCCTATTTTTTGGTGTTCTTTCATCTAGAATAGCTCCCTTTCCTTTTTTCTTTCATGACATTGACATTTTTGGAGTCCAGGGTAGTTGATTCTGTAGAGTGTTCCACAAAGGGATTTGTCTAATTTTTTTCCCTCTCATAATAAGAATCAAGGTTAAATCTTTCTTTTTTTTTTTCCCCAAGAATACAGCATTGTAAAGTTCCTTTCTCCTTTAATAATTAATGAATAATCTGTCGAGTGATATTTTGAGATTGTATACATATCCTGGACCCCCCAGACTTTCATCCATTGGTTTTGGCATCTTACTCCTTTCCAAGTGTGTAATTCTGCAAGGTCACCTTTGTCCATCTTTGTATATAGTAGTATGTTCCTCCTTGCGTTCTAGCATGAACATGGGTGTTTGAGGTAGGAAGAGATTATAGTGAATCCAGTTCAAACACCTTATTTTCTAAAGGAACATGAAGTGATTTGCCCAAGAGCAATTGTGCAGTGACAAAGTTAGGACTAGAACCTACATTTTCTGGTTCTTACACCAGTCCTCTTTAGACCTGCCTCTTAGTGACACTTACCCAATAATACAAAACATAAAACAAATATCTACTATCTCAAATAGAGTATAAGTTTTTTGCAAGTAGAAAGAAAGCATATGTTGATTTTTCTTTTGCATGGATTCTTTCATTCATTTATTCCATAGAGGGAAATCAGCCTCTTCTCCCAGCCCGTCCCTCCCATATGGAGCTCCAGCCACACTGAGGTAGAGCTGTTCTCTCTCACCTCTGTCTTCCTATGTGCTGTTCTTTTGGCTGGTAACAGTCTTCCTTACCTTCTCTATTTTATGTATTTTATTTTTTATTTGCTGACAGATTTTATTTTTGACACATATCACTTACGTTTCAGGTATATAGTGTAATGTTTAGACACATATATGCATTGTGATGTGGCTACTGCAATCAGATTAATTAACATATCTATTATCTCCCATAGTTAACTCGTGTGTGTGTGTGTGTGTGTGTGTGTGTGTGTGTGTGTGTGTGTGTTGAGAACACTTGAGATTTACTCTCAGCAAATTTCATTATAGAACAGATTATTATTAACTGTAGGGATTCATGCTGTACATTAGGTTTCCAAAACTTTTTATCTTATAACTGAAAGTTTGTACCTTGGATTAACATCTTCCCTTTTCTCTTACCACCCCGAGCCGCTGGTAACCACCATTTTACTTTCTGTTACCAACAGTTCCATTTTTCTTTTCTTTTCTTTTCTTTTTTTTTTAAGATTCCACATATAAGTAAAATCATGCAAGATTTTTCTTTGTGCGGCTTATTTTACTTAGCATAATGTCCTCTGGGTTCATCCATGTTGCAAATGGCAGATTTCCTTCTTTTTAAAGGCTGAATAATATTCTGGTGTGTGTGTATGTGTGTCTGCATAACATTTTCTTTCTCTGTTCACCTATTGATGGACACTTAGGTTGTTTCCATATCTTGGCTATGGTGAAAAAACTGCAATGAACTTGAGAGTGTAGGTATCTTTTTGAGATTGTGATTTTATGATTTTATTTTATTTCCTTTGGATATATACCCAGAAGTAAGATGACTGGATCATAAGGTAGTTCTATTTTTAGTTTTTTGAGGAGCTTCCATACTGTTTTCCATGCTGGCTGTACCAATTTGCATTCCCACCAACAGCGCACAAGAGTTCTCTTATTCTGCACGTCCTCTCCAACACTTGTTATCCTTTGACTTTGCGATACTAGCCCTCAGTAGGCATGAGGGGGATAGCTCATGATGGTTTTGATTTTATTATCCCTGGTTAGGGATGTTGAGCATCTTTTCATATACCGCTTGGCCATTTTGATGTCTTCTTTGGGAACGTGTCCATTCACTTCCTCTGCCCATGTTAAAAATTGAGTTATTTGGGGCACCTGGGTGGCTCAGTGAGTTAAGCCTCTGCCTTTGGCTCAGGTCATGATCTCAGGGTCCTGGGATCGAGCCCCGAATCAGGCTCTCTGCTTAGCAGGGAGCCTGCTTCCTCCTCTATGCCTACCTGTGATCTCTCTGTCAAATAAATAAATAAAATCTTAAAAAAAAAAAAGCCTAAAATGACTTAAGCATGCATGCGTGTGTGTGTGTGTGTGTTTAATTGAGTTATTTGGGTTTTGCTCTTGAGTTGTAGGAGTTTCTTATATATTTTGGATTATCTTATATATTTGGATTATTATATATTATTTGGGTTATTATTAAGCCCTCATCAGATACATGGTTTGCAAAAATTCTTTTCCATTCCATAGGCTGCCTTTTTATTTTGTTGACTGCTGTGTAGAAGCCTTTTAGTTAGACGTAGTCATACTTGTTTATTGTTGCTTTTGTTGCTTGTGCTTTTGGTGTCAGTTCCAAAAAGTCATTGCCAAGACTGATGCCAAGGAGGCTTTCTCTTACTTACCTTCTGTTTTTTTTTTATTGTTACGTGAACTGAGTTGAGCTCTGCAGAGGAGGCCTTTACCTACCTATCTTTAGGCTGAGTTAGGTACCCTCTTTTGTTATTATAGGACCCTGTTCTTACCTCATATATCCCATGTGGTTCTCTTTTTTCTTTTGGTAATTGTTGTTTACAGTTATATTTCCTTTTGCTGGACTGTGAGCTCATTGAGATCAGGAATTTTGTTTAATTCATCTCTGGGCTTGCCATTTAGAGTGCTCAGTCAGGGTTTGCTTAGTGAAGGCCTTTCAGCTCTGCGGTCATTGATTGCTTTACCATAAAGATATGGTTGAGACTCAGACTCCATGTCCCTGAAGTTCTAACAGCTTCCCTAAATATTTGTGTGGAGGACAGTGTAGAAAGTGGAAAGCTACCTCACATGTTACGTAAAACCATTATAAACTTGGGGCGGGGGGGGGTGCCTGGGTTAGTGTCCATCTTCCAATTCTTGGTTCTAGCTCAGATCATGATCTCAGGGTCCTGAGGTCGAGGCCCCACGTCGGGCTCCGTGCTCAGTGGGGAATCTGCTTGGGATTCTCTCTCTCCCTCTGCCCCTCCCCCCTCACATGCACATGTGCATGCGTGCTCTCACTCTCTCTTTTGCAAAAAAAAAGAAAGAATGATATAATCAGTGCTAGAGGGAATATTATGACGTGCTTTAACAATAAGAGGATGGAGGTGTTTTTAGGGCTGTGTCAAAGGAGGCTAAAGGCTGAGGTATGGGTCAGAACATTTCAGTTGGAAGGAACCATATTGAGAAAGGCACAGAATCTGAGAAATTGTGTTTGGGAGAATTTGAGCTGTTGATTTGACTAGCTTTCAGGACTTTTTCTGTCTGTATCGTATACACATAGATCGTTCTTTGTACATACTGATTGGCTGTCCTTAGTGTTTTCCACTTTGCTTTTAGGGTACATTTATTGATACTAACTGAACATATATATTGCTAGAAAAGTCTCTTGTTTGGGCAATTTCTACCATGCAAGACTTTTTAAAGCCCTTGTGGTAGCTGTTGTTCCAGCCAAAGTACTGTTGTTAAACGTCTGTTCTCCACTGCTGAGGCAGTGGTTCTAGGTTAGATTGGTTAAGCCTCAGAGGAAGTAGATTAATCATTGAAAACCCATGAGGCATTACTGCTTGAATTCTGAATTTTCAGTGTTTTCTGTAGCTTGAAGGTGTGACTTAATTCCTCTGCTTCACACCTGGGATAGGACTTCAGATGCCACGGAGAAAGGGCTGGGGACCTCAACATGGTTTTATTTTCCAGCTATTTACTTTTCAAATAAGGAGAAACCCCTGCAACATACCAATATAAGGTACAAACTTGGGGACAATAATATTGTGTCCTGGGGAAGAACAAAACACATTTTTTTTCTTTTCCTTTTTTTTTTTTTTTTTTTTTTAAATTGAAAGTCTAGTTGACCTACACTATTATATTAGTTTTGGGTGTACAACATAGTGAATCAAGATTTACATACGTTACGAAACAATCACCATAATAAATCTAGCTGCCATCTGTCACCATACAAAGTTGTTAGCTTTTATTAACTATATTCCCTATGCTGTACATTGTATCCCCTTGTCTTATTTTATAACTGGAAATTTGTACCTTTTAATTCCCTTTCCTATTTCCCCATTCCCCCACCCACCTCCCCTCTGACAAACACCAGATTGTTCTCTGTGTCTGTGAGTCTGTTTCTCTTTTTAAATCATGCATTTTTAATGTGTTAGTGTCCATTTTTTCCTTTAAAATCTTCTTGTGCTTATATTTTGAACAACTCTTAATCAAATGCCAGAATTCTGTGCTCACATTAAATGTTGCTAAGACCGGAAATGGGAACCATTAAAGAACTGGTTTTTTTCTTATAAATACCGGCTTACTCTGAACAAGATTATAGTTACTAACCTCGTTGCCATAAATTCTCCAGTCATATGTTTTGTAATCCCTTCTCTGGCATACATTTTAATCGTTTTCTTACTGCTTCGTAGGTACTCTAATCCCTGTAGAGTTTCCAGGTTTTAAAATAAACCTGTAAAAGGTTCAGTTTTATATTTGATAGCCTTACTTCATGGTGTTCCAAAGCAGTGACTAAGTTCAGGCAGGCAAAAAGCTTTGGATGCGGAATGCCTTTGTTTCTACGTTTTAGAAAAATGTACTAGATTTCCAGTGTTTCAGATCCTGATGGTTTTACATACTGGCTTTACAATCCTACATACTAGGATTTTAAAAATATTTGGACATATTTATAAAGAAGAAATGTTGGAAAACACTGAAAATACACAATTAAAAACACCGGTCTCTTATCATTTTCTGTCACCAAGTTTTGAGAGATCTCTTCAATTTTGAAACCTATACTGTATTTCTTTTGGTGAGTAAGACTATCATAGTCCTCTCGGAGCCTACCATTTAGTGGAAGAGACAGACAGGACTCAAACAGTCATGCAGATAAACCTGCCATCACAGGATGTACTCAGGAGGAAAAGTGCTTGGTGCCTTGAGAGAACATTGGCAGGTGAGGGAAGGAAGTGACTTGAGATCTGACAGATCAGTAGGAGTTAGTAGGGCAAATCTGGGTGTGGAGAAGAGACTATTACAGGGAGATGTGATAATGTGGGAGGTAACATTGTATATTCAAGGAACTGGAAGAAGATGAGTGTGGCTAGAACACAGAGAATTTGTATGTGTTGGCAGGTCGGGCATGGCCCAAAATGCAGCCAGAGGAGTGAGCAGCACCATGCCCGTCAAGCCATTGGACGCCATACTAAGCGTTCTAGCGTTTCTCCCCGGGCAGTAATTTGTCTTTGGAGCTTTGAGGGTGTATGAATATGACGTGGTAAGAGTTGCATTTTGAAAACATCACGGTTTTCTCTGTGGAAAATGCGTTGGAGAGCAGTGAGGAAGGACGCAGAGGGGCTGGCATTTGGGGGCTATTGCAGAAGTCTGGTGAGAGCTCGTGCGCTGGGCCTGCCGAGGTGGTGGCTGGGATGGAGAGAGGCGGGCCGGTTCTGGAGATGCCGAAGAAGACAGGACTTGACCAAACTCCTTTTCATTGATACTGACAGACAGACAAAATATGGGGACTATCTCTGAAACTGAGGCCTGAAGAATCAAAGGCCACGTGATCAGTGAGCAGAAGCATACGTGGGACCCCAGGGGTAGGTATTCCAGCAGAAACCCACCACTCGCTGGGGGAATTTAGTTATCTTCTGACGAACACCACACCAACTAAAATTTTCAGCTCTTGGGAATTAGATCTAAATTTAGGCAACAAACAGTGAACAGTGCTTTGTCCGGCTCACTAAATCTCATCTACCTTCTATGAGGGAACCCACCCACCCCAACCATTTGCTTGAGAACGGGCCTGTCAATATAGGCAGTCTGCTTGATAATATTTAGTTACTGAGTCTGTAGTAATTTAGGGTTAGTTGTAGAAAGCTGCCTACTCTGTGCCCATTGCCGAAGGGGAGAAAGGCCTCAGGCGTGTGGCTGCAGTGTGAAAACTCCTGTGGAGATACGTGCCATGCCTGTGGGAGCCCAGAGGAAGGACTCTGGGCCAAGAGTCAGTGTGAGGTCAGTACTGTCACTGCTTTCATTACATGGTCCTGTTTCCTGAACAAGAAGAGGCTAGAGGTGTTGTCAGGCAAGTGTGTCCAGAAAGTGGTCAGTTGATTAATTTGGTAGGGGAAAATACAGTTAAGCTAACAGTGAAAAGTTTTTAAGTTATAAAGGCTCAAGTTTCAGGTAAAGAACTTAGCTAAATTGCTGTAAGCATTACCTTGTGGAAATAATATGAAAACTAGAGTCTTACCGTATTTTTTACTGTGCACTTTTGAAGCTAATACTTAATGTGCTTTTAAGTTAGCACCATATAATTATTTGGTGTGGTATTAATATTTTATCAGAAAATTCTTATTTGCCTCTGAAATGGATTCAGGAAAACTAATTTTAAGGGGACACTTCCTTTTTTTTCATTAACATGGTTTTAATGCGGGAGTCGTAAAAGTCACTTAGCAGCTTGTTTCACAGAAATTTTATTAGAACACATCTCTTTAAGCAAGATACACTTGTGCCTCTTTTCACCTTCTGTAATATTAGTTCCTCCCGGAAATGATGGAAAATTATTGCTTTCATGCTCGCATCATTCTGTGGGCTTGGAGCATGCCTACGTGCTTTTAATAGTTTGTCAGACTGAATCTACCTCTGTTTTGCTGTGCATTTTGTGATTATTTGTCTACAGTTTTTAGATACCAATTTTAATACTCTTTTTAGAAAATGTCACATAAGTACTGTTTCAGATAAGCTTGTTGGGGTTTATTGCATGGTGCTGGGGAATACCAGGCTTGTCTCCCGAGGAACCTCAGTGTTAGGGCAGCATGGTAGCCCATGCCCTCTGGTAGAAGCCCCATGGGAGAGGTCGTTTACCTCTCTTATGTCTAATGCTGCAGTAACTAAAAAGTACTTCTGCTTCTTTACTTGAGCAGAAATCCTCAGTGGTTCTGTGCTGGAAACACACAGGGTGTTCCGACCGGACCACAAATAGCTCTGTATGTTGATGATATCATTGTAAGGTCTACCAGTATATTACATGGAAACTTACCGATGAATGTGAAGAAATAGGACTTTGGTGTGTATCGAATTGGGTCAATTTATGGAGCTTTCAAACATCCGTACCCTCCCAGTTATATTATGGAACCTGATGGACACTGACTTGAGATTTCTTCAGGGAAGACTTATGGGAAATAAAGTTTTAAACCTAGGAAGTGGTGGTTTTAGATTTTATTTTTATTTTGACCTAAAACTTTACTGGCAAAGAGAGAGTTTTCACATGACAGTAACCGTAACTCCATTTCTTCAGTGTTTACCATGTGCCAGGTACTGTGCTCTTTAATTTTAGTAGCCCAATGAAGTAATTTTAGGATTCCTAATTTACAAGTCAGGAAGCTGAAGCGCAGAAAGGCAGAGAAGGAATTAAATCTCCAACTGCTGAAAGACGCTTATCCCCTGTGCTATTTTATATGGAAAATTGTTAGTTTTGTTTAACAGTTTGGGTTTAGTTGGTTCCTAAATCAATGAATAAATATTTACAAGACAGTGAGGGATCTGATAGAAACCAATCTTCACTGTCTCCTATTACATCCATTGAAAAGTATGTATGGAGGGGTGCCTGGGTGGCTCAGGTGGTTAAGTATCTGCCTTTGCTCAGGTCATAATCTCAGCATCCTGGGATCAAGCCCTGGGTTGGGCTCCCTGCTCTACAGGGAGTCTGCTTAGAAAAGTATGGAGCTGACTGTGTGCAGTGCATGCAGCTGTTAGGCTTCTGGGGACAGGCAGAGATGAGGGCATCTTGGCCCCTTCCCTGTTTGGTTCAGGGATTTGCAGCAGTGTCTTAGCCAAAGAGAAAGACATTACTGATTATTATTAGAGAAGCTTGTGTTTTGAGATAGACAAAAGAATGTTGTTAAAAACCATTTGGGGGGAGTGCCTGGGTGGCTCAGTGTGTTAAGCCGCTGCCTTCGGCTCAGGTCATGATCTCAGGGTCCTGGGATCAAGACCCGCATCAGGCTCTTTGCTCAGCAGGGAGCCTGCTTCCCCCTCTCTCTCTGCCTGCCTCTCCATCTACTTGTGATTTCTCTCTGTCAAATAAATACATAAAATCTTAAAAAAAAAAAACCATTTGGGGGAGCAAGAGACTTAAATGAGTATTTGGCTTTTTGAGGAGGACCTTGAAAGATGAGTAGGATATCTGCTGGTAGAGGTGGGGTGGGAGAGGCCATTTCCTCTTGGGAGGAGGAGTGTGAGAAGGGCCAGGGAGAGAGTGTGGGGATGGGGTTGAAAAGGTAAACTGGTCTAGAAGTGAAAGTTTTTGAATGTGAGGACAAGTAATATGAACTTTATCCACTAGGAAATTATATTTTCATTAATGTTTATCATCAGTTATGCTCAGTTACTGTTTTTAGGAAATCTGAAACTATCATATTTAGGGGTGTAGGCTTTTCTTTTCACTAAAGATGTCTCTTTTGATAACCTTTATTTGGATCAGGATTTCGTACAGGTCTAAGGTCTTGACTTGCCTTGGAATTAAGCACTAAGGGAAGAAAACCATCTTTTTAAGGCATTGACTGGTTTCTCTGTTTAGTTTCTTTTTATTTTTTATTTCTTAAAGATTTTATTTATTTATTTGACAAAAAGAGACAGCGAGAGAGGGAATATAAGCAGGGGGAGTGGGAGAGGGAGAAGCAGGCTTCCCGCCGGGCAGGGAGCCCTATGTGGGATTTGACCCCAGGACTCTGGGGCCATGACTCAAGGCAAAGGCAGATGCTTAATGACTGAGCCACCCAGCTGCCTCTTTTTTTTTTTTTTTTTTTTTTAAAAGAGAGAGTACACTAGCCGGGTGGTGGGGAGGGACAGAGGCAGAGGGAGGGAGAGAATCTCAAGCAGACTCTGCGCCCAGTGCAAAGCCAGACCCTGAGCTAGATGTCATGACCCTGAGATCATGACCTGAGTGGAAATCAAGAGTTGGAGGCTTAACCGACTGAGATACCAGGCACGCCTCTCTGTTTAGTTTTGATATGGTTTAAGGTGCTGTATAGTAATTAATCTGGCACTTTGAACTATGTTAGACTAGTAGACGGCTCACCTTGACATTACTTTTTGCTTCTCTGTAATAAATCCTTAGCCTACCTCAATCAGAAATCAGAAAACTATCATTTTTAGGGTTCTACGCTATAGGGCTCTACCCAGAATACAGTACTAAATAGCAGTATCTTTGGGACAGAAAATTCCACGTATGTACTGAAGGTATGCAGGTAGAAGGTAGAAAGTCTGCTTTTCATTTCTTTCTTCCTGCATTGAATTCGGGATTCTTCACTTAGTTTCAGAAAGCAATATTAAATAGAAAGCAAAGAAATCCAAAGTGAAGCTAAGTTGGGTGGTTTGGGGCATGGCCTCATCTTAAAGCCATTCCCTTTTCCTATACAGACGTTGAATCTGAATTGACTTGTTCTGATTTCTAGGAAATTCTGTTTGTTTTTCACAAATTGGACTTTATGTTTCGGCTTGCAATAGCTGTTTCATATTGATGCTTTTAAAAATCCTTTTTAGATGATAGCCAGAATTCAGTGTGTGCTTTCAGAGGCAGAGATGCATGTCCTGGTTTTGTAAGTTTTGGGCTCATTTGAGTACATTTGAGTACATTCACCAATATTAATGCAGATGAAAAGTAAACCACCTCTCTTACTTCTGCTCAGGAAGTATTAAAGTTGAACCCTGTCTCCTCCTCTTCGGAACTTTTGACACTTGGCAAGTGACTTTAGCTTACCTCGAAGCCTCTGCATCCTCATCTTTATGATGAGAACAGTCTTATCTTTGAGGGTAGTGAGAGGGTTAAATGAACTCATCAATCCCTGTGAAGAGTTCAACACAGTGCCTGACACATCATTTCTCAGTAAAAGCAGTTAAAAAGAAAAAAAAAAAAAGCCCTTCCTTTCATTTCACTTGCATTTCATTTAAAACTTGGTGGGTGCTTCGTATGTTGAGTGTGTCAGTTTCATTTTCCAGCTGTCATGTGAATACTGTTATGACTGATGCCCAGTACGTATGCAGATCGTGACTGGAAGGTTATTGGAGGGGCAGGAATTAAACTTTCATTGTTGTTACATGAACGCCTAATGTTATTGCAATAAAAAACCCGATATGTAACTATTGAAATCAATGTTATTTTTCTTCATCTGTGTTTTTGCCCGAAGATAAAGCTATTGTTAGCATTTTGATGTATCTTTTTCCTGCAGCACACATTACTTTTATTTTTTAACACGATTGAGATTACAGGGTTTTATCTTTTTCTCCTCATTTAATGTTATGTCTTAAACTCAACATAATTTTAAATAGTTATACAGAAACATCCCAGCAAATAAGTCAGACCGGATCGTACCTTTTTCCTGTCCTTTCTCCATCAAATGCTAAACCCAAAATAGGCAACACCATACTCTGGTACTGTAACACTGAATAATTTGATTCTGCTGTTTTAACTGATATTTATATGTTCATGATGAGCCAGGAAATCTCTCCCGTAATATAAAAAGCTGGTAATATGAAAAGAAAGAACATTTACTTATACTCAAGGATTAACTTTAATGATTAACTATTTTTTTGTTATACTGAAGCTACTTAGTAACTCACTTTGAACATGTCTTATAAAAAATATTTACATTTTTACAAAGGAAACATTAATGAAATGTTTTTCTTCCTGTAAACGGGGGAATTTTTAAGAAAGACCTTATCTGTTTGAGAGAGAGAGAGCACATGAGTTGGGGAGAGGGGCAGAGGGAGAAGGAGAAACAGGCTCCTGGCTGAGCAGGGAGCCCCATGTGGGACTTGATCCCAGGACCCCGGGATCATGACCTGAGCCAAAAACTGGTGCTTAATCAACTGAGCCACCCAGGCGCCTCCCGAAAATGGGGATTAAAAAAAAAAAAGACTTATTTATTTATTTGAGAGAGAGAGAGAGAGAGAGCGCGCAGGAGGAGGGGCAGAAGGAGAGGAGGGAATCCTCAAACATTCTCCCCTGCCAAGTGCAGAGCTGGATGTGGAGCTCTATCCCAAGACTCTGAAATTGTGACCTGAGGTGAAATCAAGAATTGGATGTCCAACCAATTGAGCCACCCACAGCCCATAAAAGGAGGAATTTTACATTGTTTTTAGCTCCTGGATTTAATGCACTATATAACAAGCTAGCATTTTAATTTTAAATTCAGTGGTAAAATTTAAAAATTAAGTTAACTTAGATTATATGAAACTTCTGTTTTAAAAATATTACACTTTCTTTGCAGTGTTCATCTCTCTAAGAATAACCAAATCTGTTGTGGTATAGAATAAAGCCTTTGAGAGCCAGCTGAAAATTTTACAAGGTTTAAAAGAAGGCTGTCTAATTATAGTAATGAAAAACAGACTTCTGACTTGAAATAAACCACTTAAGTTTTAAAGGTTTTATTTTTAACTAATCTCTATATCCAACATGGGGCTCAAACTTATAACCCCAAGATCAAGAGTTGTGTGCTCTACTGACTGGGCCAGCCAGGCACCCCGAGTCACTTAAGTTTTAAAAAGTGAAGAAAAATTCCACCTTGGCCATAAAAGAAATGGAAATTAAAACAGCAAGATACCAGTTTTTGTCTACTAATAAGGAAAAAAAATTATAATGGTAAAATTCAGTTGTTGACCTGGGTATGAGATGGGCACTATCACTGGCTGGTGGGAATTGATACACTTTTTCTGATAAGCATTCGTATTTGGGATTCTTTTGATTATTCTATCATCTTTCCTGAGGACATGGTCCAACTCAGACATAGAAGTATGTCCAGAGACATTTATCAGAGTATTATTCATACCAGAAAATTATTGGAAATTCAAATGTCCCACAGGATTACATCCAATGGCAAAATGTTAAATAGCTATTAAAATGATGCTTCCAAAGTATAATCAACATGGGAAAATTCTCACAATATCATGTGCATTGTATATTACAGTATTTTTTAAAAAGATTTTAAATGAGAGCAAGAGAAAATGGGAGGGAGAAAGAGAGGCAGCCCAAAGCTGGGGAGGGGCAGAGAGAGAGGGAGAAGCAGACTCTTCACCGAGCAGGGAGTCCAAAACGGGTTTTGATCCCAGGATCCTGAGATCACGGCCCAAGCCGAAGGCAGACACCTAACTAACTGACTAAACCACCCAGGCGCCCTTATATATTGCAGTAGTATACCAATTTTAAAATAATGAATATGTTTGCGTATAAAAACCTTTTTTAAAGACTGGAGAGAAACAAAAAAAGATGTTTTCATAGATTTTTTTCAAAATTTCTTGATGGGCTTTTTATTCTGTCATCAGAAAGAAGTCAGTAAACATTAGTATAAAATAATGACAAAATTTCTTGATGGGCTTTTTATTCTGTCATCAGAAAGAAGTCAGTAAACATTAGTATAAAATAATGACTTTGAGTGAATGGCCTAAGTGGTTGATTTCAGGTAAAGTTTTACTATATGGATCACAACACGGTATACTTTAATGGAAACATTAGTTGGTTGCATTTTATAATTCACGTTTCACCATTCCTCAAAAACCTAAAATATTTCAAGCAGGTAAATGTCCACATTTAGATGGGCAAAACAAAGTCCTAAGAGTTCACCCTAGAAATGAAATGGCAAATCAGTTTAAATGAACTCTAAACTTCTTTGTTGAGAACCTTGGCACGATTCCATAATTTCTATGGAAATACGTCTACATTGTTTAGTAAGTGATATAAGTAAGTAAAATGGGAAGAGGACTAAGTAAGTAGTTCCAAAAGGGGAAACCTTTTCAAAATGGAAAAAACCCCTCCCTGTGTTTGATTCCCCCCCCTCCCCCATTACCACCAACCCCTTTCCTTGGCCTAGCTGGAATGCACAATGTTAAGTGATCCTTTCCCTTTGACTAACTCTCTTGGTAAAAATTCAGATAGCCATCTAGTGGAAAGAAGACTCTTTAAGAATGACTTTCCTCTAGACATCCAATATCATGTTTGTTCAGTTGGCTTGTCCAAACAATTTTTCTGTGTTTTCACCAGAGTAGGATCAACTTAGCATGAAGATTAAAGCTGTTCTCCATCTGCTTTATCTGCCGTTCTTAATTAGAACCTGATGACAGAAATCAACTTTGATTCAAGGCTGATTGTTCCCTGAGAATCTCATTATTATTGTAGGAATCTTTTCTTTTATTAACCACACTGATTCTGAGCATCTATGTGACAGACATACAGAAAAAAATAATAATTTTCTTTGTTTAAACATTTATTCAGCATCTACTGGGCTAGATGCCGCAGGCATATTAAAGTTGTTTAAAGTCTCGTAGAGAAGATAAAGCATGCACAGAAATCATTTTAATACACATAGAAGTGCTTAAAGAGACAGACACCAAGTGTGTGGACACTCAAAGGAAGCAATTATTTCTGGTTGTGGACTCATGTTTTTTGAGCTCTCTTTTAGAAATGAAATGAAGGAACTGTTGTTTATAGGCTTTATTCTACTTTAGGGTTAATAGAGGAAAGAGGAAAATGTTTGGATACCAAATAATGAACTTCAGAGTGGCTTAATGTTAAGTTTTTAAAAAGTATTCTACACGTATTTATTGAGCCTGTCCTCAAGGAGATTGCAGTTTGCCAAGTGCAAGGAAATATAATTTCTGCATAAAATAAAGTAATATTCAAAGTTAGAAAGCTATTCACTTAATTGGGCTATATAGATGTTCTTAGTGGAGAAATGGTGTTGGCGTCAGATGGCCTGTAATTAATTAACTGGCAGTCGGAGCTAGAGGCAGACACCCGCCCCCCGACCCCCCCAGCCTGGGAAGGGGCTATGATACAGCAGGAAAACGGGAGCTGGGTCAGCTGCTCGCTAGCTGGGGCCTTGTTAAGTCTGCTTGGCTTTTCTGTTCCTCAGTCTGCATGTATTTTAAGATACCTCAGAGGATTCTGGCGAGGAGGAAATGAGATCTTCTAGGTAAAGCACCTGACACATAGGGCGCCCTGGACAAATGAGGCTTCTGTCACCGCCCCATCACCCCCCCTCCTCCAGCCTGGTCTGGGCTTGTTTGGAGGGTCAGCCATTTAAGGGTAAAAAGTTACAAATGCTCAGTTTGCTCCCCCCCCCCGCCTTGGAGGTGAACCTCTTACTCTCACATTGGGATGGTTTATATTTATTTAATAAATATAGATGTGGACTATCAGAAGATTTATACTTAATAAGATCATAGATGTTTAACCTGGATAGATGGCTTCTTCTTTGCAGGTCTGAGTCAAAAGACAAGTAGCAAATCCGTTCTTCCCTCTCTGCAGATGCCTCTGTCCCAAGGGTGTGAACTTATAGTCGTTTGAGGTGTTTCCCTCGAAATGGAACTTACTAAAATCTCAGTGATTTCTTCAATGAACATTGCCAGTAGATAGACGGCCCTTACTCTCCCATAGCGTCCGCTTCGGTGGTTTAAAACTTGTTTTTCTGAAGTTTTGAGTCAGCTTTTCTTATCCTTATCAGTGTTTGGCCTTTATGGACTCTATCTCCGTGAATCATTTCGGGGAGGGTTAAATTCCAGCTGACGCAGACTGTGATTTCAAAAAGAAATTGCATTGTTTTACCTTCTTTGAAAATAAGAGAGAATAATTTTCAGGAGTCACTGGCTTGAGAAATTAAAAACAAAACAAAACAAAACAAAAAACACCCCAAACCCCGAAGTCCAGCATTTGAGAAATTTTTGAGTTGCTAGAATTGTGTAAGCATTGAGGTCTCCTGATGTCTGTGGGCAGGATGAACACATGTTAAAAGGTAGCCTTTATCACAGCTCTGCATCTTCATCTCAACCAGGATTTTACCAGAGAGGCTTTTTGAGAGATGATACTCCCTCCAGTTTGGGAACTTCATGCTGCTTGAAATTTGTCTTTGGTTGGGGTGGATGGAGCTGTGTTTTCTGTCTCATTGAAAGATTGAGAATTTTGCCACTCTTCATGCCAGGTAGAAGAGGGTTGTGTTTAGACAGTGCCCAAGCCGTCTGATTTTGTAGCTCGGTATTATGAAGAGTCAGTGCCTGTTATATAGAGTGTGATAAAGAATAGTTCTTCTCTCAAGGAATTTAGCACAGAATTAAGAGGTTGGGATGGAAGAGAGCAAGATAAAAAGTGCTGGAGAGATTCAAAGGAAGGAGCAGTCTCCCTGGGAGTGAGATGGGATGGAGAAGTTTCCAGAAGATGTACTCAGTCAAGGAGGCCTTCTAGGGCCCAGAGCGAAGGCACGGAATGGGGAAGCACCTGGGCAGGTGGAGTTGTGAGCAGACTGATGGGTCCAGTGAGCTCTCTGGGTTCTCCTTCCCCGCCCTTTAAATAGACCATAAAACCTGCCCGTTGTAAGTGTACAGATCAATGATTTTTAAAGTAAACTTACAAAGTTGTGCCACCACCACCCGATCTAGCTAGAGAATATTTGCTCTCTTCCCCAAAGTTAAGTCCCTGCTTTTGCCTCCAGCCCCAGGCAACCCCTGATCTGCATTCTGTCTCTATGATTTCCCTTTTCATGCAAACGGAATCATATAATATGATACTGTGATGTATAATAAGAAATCTGTATTTGGTCTTTGTCCCTATTTCTGGCATGGAGCTCCTAAAACCCTTGGAATTTCCTAGGTTACCCCAGAACAACATAAGTGTCTTGATATTCATAACAAACCCCTTTCCGCTACACCTGAGTTTATGTTAACAAGGTGACTTCTGGAAAACACTTAAGGATGGGGGTTGGTTGCTAGGGGGACCACTGGAGGGTTGGAATTTGCAGTCCCCTCGATCTTCCTCTGGGGATGGGAGATTGAGTTCACTCAGCAGTTGCCAATGATTTAATCAGTCATGCTGTGTACTAAAGCCTCCATAAAACCCCCAAAGGACGGGGTTGGGAGAGTTTCCAGGTTGGTGAGTCTGCGTGTGAGTCCGTGCTGGGCTCCCAACTCTGCGGGATCCGAAGCTGCTTTCTTCAGGACTTCACCCCATGTGCCTCTTCGTCAGCCTGTTGATAAGTATCCTTTCATATTTTTGGTAATAAGCTGGTAATCTAGTGAGTACACTGCTTTCCAGAGTTCTGTGAGCCGCTTCAGCAAGTTAATGGAACCCAAGGAGGTGGGGTGGAAGGAACCTCTGATTTATGGCCCCTCGGTTAGAAGCACAGATGACAACCTGGACTTGTGATTGGCATCTGAGATGACTGAGCCCCCTCACCTGAGAAATCTAAAGGTCTCTCCAGATGGATAATGGCAGGATTCATAGGACACCCCAGCTGGTATCTGGAAGTCGGTTAGAGGGGGCAGGGGAACCCCATACGAGAATTGAGTGTAGAATATTATATAATATATGGGCTTTTATGCCTGGCTTCCTTGTAATATATAATGCTTTTGAGGCTTAGCCGTTTTGTAGCATTATCAATAGTTGGCTCCTTTTTGTTTGTTTTGTTTTAAAGATTTTATTTAGTTATCTCTACACCCAGTGTGGGGCTCGAATTTACAACCCTGAGGCCAGGAGTCGCTCGCCCTATCGACTGAGCCAGCCAGACTCTCCTCTTCGGTTTTTTGATTAAAGGATTCTGCTGTATAGATAAACCATCTTGTTGATCTGTTTTCTAGTTGACGTGTATTGATACCGCTTCTGAGTTTGGGGCCATCGTGAATAATATCTTTGTGAACATTTGTACACATGTCTTTATGTGGACCTATGGTTTCATTTCTTTTGGGTAGGTGCCTGGCAATGAAATTGCTGGGTCATCTAGGAAGTATTTATTTAACTTTAGAAAAAAAAATTATTTCACTCAGCCCCCCTACCCCCATCCATCTCCCTTTTATCACCCACCAGTCTGGTCTCTATATTTAAGAGTCTGGTTTTTGTTTGTTTATATTAACCTTTAAGCACAACCCTCCCCCCCACCCCCGCCCCCGGCCAAACTGCTTTCTGTAGTGGCTCTACCAGCTTATCAACCGGTGGTTTTTGATGGTTCTGGTTTTTCCGCATGTTCAATACTTGGTATCACTGGGTTTGCATTAAAACCATTCTTGTGGGAGTGTAGTGCTCTCTTGCTGTGGTTTTAAAATTTAATTTTATTTAATTTTTAAGATTTTATCCATTTATTCGAGAGGCAGAGATCACAAGCAGGCAGAGAGGCAGGCAGAGAGAGAGGTAGAAGCAGGCTCCCCTCTGAGCAGAGAGCCCGATGTGGGGCTCAATCCCAAGACTCTGGGATCATGACCTGAGCCGAAGCCAGAAGCTTTAACCCACTGAACCACCCAGGTGCCCCTCTTGCTATGGTTTTAATTTGCATTTCTCTCAAGTCTAGGGATCCCTTTTAATACTGTAAATTTTATCAGCTATTTTGAGAGAAAGCTGCCTTTATTTAATTTATTTTTTTTTAAGATTTTATTCATTTATTTGACAGAGAGAGATCACAAGTAGGTGGAGAGGCAGGCAGAGAGAGAGAGAGGAGAAAGCAGGCTCCCTACTGAGCAGAGAGCCCGATGTGGGGCTCGATCCCAGGACCCTGAGATTATGACCTGAGCCGAAGGCAGAGGCCCAACCCACTGGGCCACCCAGGCGCCCCAGAAAGCTGCCTTTAAAACAGTCGCAGCTTGTACTGTCGTTTACTAAATACATATTTTTAAAGCTCGTGAAAGAACTTTGTATGTTAAGAATTCAGACGTTATTGGGACGCCTGGGTGGCTCAGTTCGTTGAGCAGCTGTCTTCGGCTCGGGTCATGATCCCAGAGTCCTGGGATCGAGTCCTGCACCGGGCTCCTTGCTAAGCAGGGAGTCTGCTTCTCTCGCTGCCTCTGCCTCTCTGCCTGCTTGTGTGTACTCTCTCTCTCTGGCAAATAAATAAATTCTTAAAAAAAAAAAAAATCCAGACGTTACTTATGAGAACTTCTGTGTTTGTTTTCTACTCTGAGATTTGTGAAACTATTACTGTGAACTATTGCCTGTGGCCTGCCGCCTGCTTCTGATGCTTGCAGATGAAAAAAATTTTTTCATTTTTAAATAGTTGAAAATCAGAGTGCTATTTTGTGACTTGTGAAAGTGACATGAAATTCAAATTGCAGTGTCCTAAATAGATTTTGATTGGAGCATAGCCATGCATAGTCATTTACATAGGTTCGCTGGCTGCCTTGGTGCCGCACAGGTGAGACACGCTGTATGACCAGCAAAGCCTGAAATACTCTGGTCCTATATAGAAAATGTTTGCTGGCTCCTGCTCTAAATTCTCTCTCACCTATTCCAGGTGTTGCCTAGTCTCAAAAGATTTCACTACTGACCTGCCCATTTAGTTCATTTACCGCTTTGGCTCTCCAGTTTGCTGTTGCTGGAAACCCCAAGTCCATTTGCAGACAGGTTCCTGGGAGGGGAGGAGACTGAAATGCAGAAGCGCTCAGCTCCCTTCTGGCCAGTGGCTCCCCTGGGAAGGGTTCGGTTGGTCCCTGGGATCTTGTAGGAAAGGCTCCCAGAAAATGAGGGGAGCACCAGAAGGGAATGGAACTTCTGGGAATAAAGGTGCCATGCTCATGGTTTGTACTGAGCCTGGAAAGTGATGATGTGCGACTGATGCTTTTAAATTAATTTAAAGATTTTATCTATTTATTTGAAAGAGATCACAAGTAGGCGGCGGGTGGGGGGAGGGGGAGGAAGCAGGCTCCCTATGGAGCAGAGAGCCCGATGTGGGGCTCGATCCCAGGACCCTGGGATCCTGACTAGAGCCAAAGGCAAAGGCTTAACCTACTGAGCCACCCAGGTGCCCCAATCTACTGAGAAATTTTCAAGAATGCTCCTTGTAAAAAGTAAAACAGGGGAGAGGTGTATAAAGGAGGAGTTGAGTCTCTCCATCTCTCACCCCTTCTCAGCCTCTGACTGGCTATCACTGGTCAGAACCTCGTCTCTTTACTTCTAGACCCTTTTCAATACAGACAGAAGTATATGAAATTCAAAAAAATGTCTTTAATTTTGGTGTGGTATATGGTGGGCCTTTTCCCACATGGATACATACAGATTTGCTTTGTTTTAGCTGCTGCATAGCATTCCTTGTATGATTCAACCATAACTTTGGGTGAGTTTTTAGGTTCTTGTATGTTTAAATCACTCGTATGCTTTAGTTTAGCCTTATTGACACTGATTTTTCATCTTCTAGCATTTTTACCTACTTGATACGTGAAAAATAGCTCGTTGTTACAGTTTGCATTTTGATGAAACTGAACATTTTTCTTTCTAGCCATTTGTACCTTGATGAATTGCTTATTGCTTTGCTCAGATTTTTCTTTTGGGTTGTTCGTTATGTTCTATTTAGAAGTTCCTATATATTCTAGACATGAACAATTTATCATTTCTTCCATTTGTGGTGGAGTTTTTTTTCTTAGACAAGTTTCATGTTTTCATCTTGTCATATTTGCCAAGCATTTATAACTTTTTGGTTTGGCGTTACCCTTAGACGAAGTTTCTGTGCTTTAATATTTTGAGTGTAACTCTTTTTGAATGATTCCTCTCCAGAGATGAATCAAATAATTTAGGGAATATCCTTTCAATACTGATCCTGTGGTTTCCAGCTAAGGTATTATTAGTCAGTAGATCAGATATAGGGGTCCAGTTATGTTTTGTTTTGGAGGGGGGGACTTGAAGAGGAAGCTCCTGAGGAAATCCTAGTTAAAAATCATAGTTTGTAAAGCAGACTTGTTTTTAATTTTTTTTTTTTTTTTTAAAGTAGGTCCACACCGGCATGGAGCGCAATGTGGGGCTTGAACTCACAACCCTGAGATCAAGAGTCAGATGCTTAATTGACTGAGCCACCCAGGCTCCACTCCTCAGCCCCCCATGGTGGTTTTTTTTGTTTGTTTGTTTGTTTTTGAGAGAATGAAGGGAGTGATGGGAGTTGGTTGCTTTCACCTGCACTCATTGAATTCCTATGACGGGTCTGGAGAATTAGTAAGAAGAGATTTCATGCATTTGGTAAGCAGGAAAACTGCTGTATCTAATACCCTGAAAATAACCAGACTTTTTGCTCTTGAGCCAGTTGTGTTAAAACCAAAAATTGGTTGTATTTCATTGATAATAAAACACCTTTTTCACGTTTTCACATCTATAGAATTGGGATGATTGTGTGTTACAGTTCATTCGGCAGCATTTTTGTTTCTTACACAGAAATTAATGGTGTGTCTTCAAATCGTCTTGGGTTCTGTGGAAATTAGGCGGCAATCCACTGTCCCTGGTCTCTTGGACACGTCAGTGCAGGTTTGTGTGTGTTGGTTTTCATTTCCTGAGTGGTCCCTTCTTCTCTAGTGTTTCTTCTCCTCTAAGTAGTCTTCTACACTGTGGTCAGATTAATCTTCTCAAACTAGGATTCTGATTAAATCACTACTTTATGCAATAACTTGATAGCAAACAACTGAAACAAAGTTCAGACGTTTTAACGTGGCCTTTCAGATCTTTTGAAGGCAATACTAGTGTACCTCTAACCTTTTATTCACCTATTCCAACTTGTAGTCACTAAGCTAACAGAATCTTTCATAAATAGCATTTTCCCATTTTCTGTGTATCTGCTTATTGAATCTTTCCCTGGAATTGCTCCGCACTGTCTCTACACATCTCTGCTTGTTTAAATCCCACTTTGCCTTATAGCTGCGCCTCTGTCCTCCATGTCCTTCCTGCAATTGTTGCTGCTGATGGTACAGCAGCTCAGGGAACTATTGAGGAGCAGGGATATTGTGTAGCAACTCTGGGGTTTTAAGAAAGACCAGGTAAGGGGAGCCTGCGTGGCTCCGTTGGTTAAGCGGTTAAGCATCTGACTTCTGGTTTTTGCTCAGTTCATGATCTCAGGGTCTTGAGATCCAACAACCAGGTAATTATCTTGTCTCCCCTTTTCCTACTGCTGCCTGTGATTTTGGTGGAGAGCTGAATCCTAGGTGAAGATTTGTTACAAACGTCTTTTTAGGTTGAGACAGAAGGATTGGAAGGAATGTGGAAGTTAGTATGTGTGAGCCTGAAGCTAGGTAACCTGCTCAGGCTTTGACTCCAAAAGGATGGGGGAGAGAAGGGCACCGATCACGTATCTAAGGTTTAGAGGATGGGCACATGTCCAAGTTGGACTTCAGTCATCTCGTGAAACTAAGATCATTCAGTGGTTATAATAAGATGAAATTTACCCTGTTTTGGTCAATAAAAACCAATTGCATAAGGAAGCACAGGATGATGAGAGGGATATGTGGTGTAAAGCAGTGCTTTGGGACACTGACAGCTGGACTTGAGTCAGATGTGGCAATGAAAAGTCAAATCTCAGGTGTAATATTTCAAAACCATATCTAGAACTGAAGGGGAGATGAACATCCTCCTGTACTGGGATGGATGCAAATCTAAAGTCTAGGTCCATTCTGGGACACAGATTCTGAAATCTGTCCAGCGGTAGTATACAGGATGGTGAAAGGACTTGAAGCCACATGTGTAAGAATAATGGAAAGAATACTGGGTTTGGAGAGGATGGAACTTGGAGTAGGGGGGAGGCCACAATCAAATATTTCTAAAGGAAGAGGATTTGTACCTTTGTATTCAAGGTCTAGACCCAAGTCCAGATGGAAGCCCCAGTAAGAAAGACCTAGCTCCGTTTAAGGAGTCCTTGACCATGGAGGCTGTTTGATGATTGAGTGGGCGGTAGTAAATGTCATGTTGCTGAAGGAGTGTGGGATTTGTTGACCATGTTTTAGGGACTTTACATTGAATCATTACCAGCTGCTCCCTTTTCCTCATCACCCATTGAAAAGGCACTAGACTTCCAAAGTTCAATTGGGCACTCGAATTTTAATATACTGTCATGACCACACATGTTACTAAGGTCATTTATTATTTTGCAACTGACAGTAATGCTTTGAGAGGGCAAGGGCCAAGCAGATGCACTTCAGCCTTCCTTGGTACTGAACTGAGCAGAATGGGGACCATGAACTAGAGAACTTACCTACTTGAGTGGGTTATGTGGGCTGAAATTTTAAAAAGCCCTCCATCAGTCACATTCTCTTATTATTGACACAATTCTAATAACCTGTGGATATACATGCCCTGAAAAGGCAGGAGGAGCTTCATGCTAAGGTCTTAAAACCAAATTAATGAATTCTTTTGTATGTTAAATTTGGAGTGTCTATGTTGGCACGGCCTGTGAAGCCCTTCTCTGGGATACTTGGCAAACCACTGCACTAAAGGATCCCTCAGGATGCCTTCCAATTGCAGAAGTCTTTGGTATATGATCCTGTAATAAATGTTAGGCAGTGGTTTAGGGTTCCAAAGTAATAGAAGCGTAGCCAATTAAAATTACAAGAAAATTTAGGTGGATTATAATTGGGCCCTCTGGAGTTGAGTCACAGCTTTGGGGTTATAATTACAGTGAAGTCAGCAGTTTGAAATACGTTCTCACCATGGCGGAGAAGAGCATCTCCCTGTGTTAAGCCCCTCTAGTGGCTCTGTGAGCCCCTTTCCATTTAAAGTTAAATTCTCCCTTCTCTTGAGAGAACCTCACTAGGTCCTCTCAGTTGAGAAATGTCGACATTCTTGAGGAAAGAGAAATTTGGAAGAGCACAGTCAATGAAAATAATTGGTAAGTGCAAGGTCGGTGAGCAGACCTAAGAGTTTAGAAAGGAAGGAACAATCTCAAAGCATTCCGTGCCCAGGATAAACTAAAAATTCATGCTTATACAAATTCTTTTTCAGTTTAGTAAAATCTTTGGAGGAGTAGTGGTTTTAAAAAGAGAAAACACAGTGGATGAACCTTAGGATTAGTGACCATAGATTTGAGACCAGAGCAATGCAGAAATGTTGCCATTGGCAACGTGGTACTCATCTGTCATGTTTCAGCCTTACCCCACCTTCAAGTCTGGGTCCGGTGCTTAGCTTGGTACTTGACCTTGCCTGTTATGTAGTGAGTTACACTGCTTAGTCTCCCTAGGCTAAGCTTCAGGAAGACAGAAGCATGTTTGTGTCTTGGGACCCACAGAGTTGGCTGTATGGTGAGGGTTTAGTAAATGCCGGTTGGCTGAATAAATAAGTCCCTTTAACTTCTTTCCTTGCCCTTTTTCCTTGCCTTGCCCTTCTGAAATGTTGCTGGTAACCTCATCACACAACTTGTCTTGACTATTAAAACTTGACCAATTATCAGCCATGCAAAGGTTGAGGTGGGTATTGGTGCAGAGACGCTCATCATAGGATTCTTTCTGATGAGATTTTTTTTGTGGGGGGAGGTGGCGAGAGCAGGAGAGGGAGAGACAGTCGTAAGCAGGCTTCCCATCCAGTGTGGAGCCTGATGCAGGGCTCCGTCTCCCAGTCTTGAGATCCTGACCTCAGCCAAATTAAGAGGTAGACGCTTAATGAGCTGAGTCACCAAGGCACCCCTCTTTCCAAGATTTTTTTAAAAAAGACTTTAGCCTCTGTGAAAGTTATTTTATGAAGAGCTGTTCTCATGTGACTGCAAGATGGAAAGCCTCTGATAGTTAAATTATGAGAAGCTTTTATTACTCTCTCCTGGATGTTTGTATTTCCGCTGGGAGTAGTTTGTTTCTCCAAGTGGAGTTCCTTAATGGCTTGGGGATTTAATCTCCAGATCCTTGAGTTGCCTGTGTGTGTGTGTGTTTTTTTTTAAGTTGTATTTATTTCAGTCACCTTTGAAAATTAATATAAGTATACTCTAGATCTTTTGGATGATTACATTATCATTGAAGTCCTACCACTTAATGTGGGGGGCAGTAGCAGATTATACTACCATGATGAGAATGAGAAAAGAACTTAATTGAATGCTGTCTTCATGCCTAATGGTTGTAAAGATGCAGGGTACAAATAGAGATTTTTGCAATTGCTTGAATAAAGCGGTAGGACTGTGTGCTGTGAGTTACATTGTGAATAGCGGTGTAATTTTAGAAGAATGACCTGATGTATCTCAATAATCCAATCATTAATTTGAATATTTTCATAGTTTTGTATTTAATTTGTAAGTTTTTAATAGCTGCTTTTATAATTAACATGGGGAATTTTTTTCCCCTTTGTCTTGTTTTTTTTAAAAAAAATCACCCTTGAGAAACCTTTTCCTTAAATTGACACAACTCCATGAACTTTGAGGCCTGAATTACAGGCAGATCAGTGAGGGCGGTCATTTCAGCTGGGAGGCTTCTATCCTTTTACAGTCCCTACTGTGTAGGTGTAGAAAGATCGGGACCCTGACTGAGTGAAGTCTGGCTTCACACATTGTTTAAAGATGTTCTGGAGCCAAGATAATCGAGAGTGGAGAGTCAGAAATATCATGGCTTGTAAAAGAGCAGGGAAAAGGACCAAATATGAGATCCTGAACTATAGAGTTCTGTTGTCCTAATAGTAACCTTAAAGTTCCGTTAAAGGTGCCTGAGTGGCTCAATTGGTTGGGGGGCTGACTCTTGGTTTTGGCTCAGGTCATGATCTCAGGGTTGTGGGATCAAGCCACACCTCAGGTTATGTGCTCAGCAGGGTGTCTGCTTGGGATTGTCTCTCTAAAAATAAATAAATAAAATCTCAAAAAAATTCCAGGGATGCTTGGGTGGCTCATTTGGTTAAGTGTCTACCTTTGGCTCTGGTCATGATCCTGGGGTCCTGGGATCCACCCCACAGGCTCTCTGCTCAGTGGGGATCCTGCTTTTCCCTCTACCCCTTCCCCTGTTCGTGCTTTCTCTATCAAATAAATTTTTAATTTATGGAACTTTTTAGAAGATTTTATTTCCTCAGTCGCAATAGATGCTTTGAAAGTGCTCAGTAACCACGTGTGCCTAGTCCTCTTGGACAGTGCTGCTCTAGAGGGAGAAACTGTGGAAATAAGTTCACTCCATTGAAAGGTAGTGTGATAAGGAATAAATGAGAGAAATAGGGGAACAGGAGGAATGAGACTAATGGTCTCCAGAACACTCCTTGGTCTTTGGTTCCTCCTGACCTCCTTTTTGCCTACACTCCCCCGTGTAGGTGATCTCCTCCAGGCCCATTTTTCTTTCTTTCTTTCTTTTTTATTATTTTTTTTAAATTTTTTATTTCTTTTCAGTGTAACAGTATTCATTGTTTTTGCACCACACCCAGTGCTCCATGCAGTCTGTGCCCTCTCTAATACCCACCATCTGGTTCCCCCAACCTCCCACCCCCAGCCCCTTCAAAACCCTCAGATTGTTTTTCAGAGTCCATAGTCTCTCATGGTTCACCTCCTTATTGATTTGATAGAGGGAAAGCACACAAGCAGAGGGGGTAGTAGAGGGAGAGGGAGAAGTGGGCTCCCTGGCGAGGCTTGATCCCAGGACTCTGAGATCATGACCTGAGCTGAAGGCAGATGCTTAACCATCTGAGCCACCTGGGTGTCCCCCATTTTTCTTTCTTTCTTTTTTTTAAGATTTTATTTATTTGACAGAGATCACAAGTAGGCAAAGAGGGAGGCGGGGGGTGGGGGAAGCTGGCTGCCCGTTGAGCAGCAGAGAGCCCGACATGGGGCTCGATCCCAGGGCCCATGACCTGAGCTGAAGGCAGAGGCTTTAACCCACTGAGCCACCCAGGTACCCCCCATTTTGCTTTTTCAATAAACTGTTGGAGTTTTAGGTCTACAAAAAAAAAAAATGGCCAAGAAATAGGGTTCCCGTACCCTGGCACCACCCAGTCCTGCACAGTTTGTCCTATTAACCTCTTCTGTTAGGATCGTGCACTTGCCACACTGATGAACCAATCCTGCCACTTGCTCATTAACCAAAGTCCCTATTTTTGTTGAGGTTTCATTAGCTTTTACTTAATGTATCTAGTCAGGATCCTGCATCCTGTAAAGTAAACCTGTCTTCTTGGGCTTCCGTTGCCTGTGACAATTTCTCATACTCTTTAGTTTTCGATGATTTTGACCATTTTAAGGAGTGCTGATCAGCTATTTTATAGAGCGATCTGTCAGGAGTTAAAGGTTTAGGGAGGAAAACCACAGAGTAAAATGTCATTCTCCTCCCCTTAAAACAAGGGTGCATACTGTCAACGTGACTTAATCACCGTTGTTAACCTTCATCACGGGGCTGCGGGAGTCCTTGGTTTTAAAACCATCTGTGTGGTTTCGCTGACCCCTCCCACACTGATTTTTGTAGCCCCAACTTTCTTGAATTCCAGATTCCTAAATCCAGTTGCATGTTCAACAGCTCCACTTGGAGCCTTCTCACACAACAGCTGTTCAGAACTAGCCTCTGGGTTTCCCCATGTCCTCCAAATCTGTACTTGCTGCCATCTTTCCCACTCCTGTTTTTCCAGCTGTTGAGGTAAAACTGTCAGTATTCTCTTTCCCTCCTTTGTTTCTCTCCCTCTTACTGCATAATCTGTCAAGAAATCCTTACTGAGTCCGCTGCAGAATATTTCCAGAGGATGGTCGCTCCACACCACTTCTGTCTGTACCATCTAAGTCACCTTCATCTCAGGCTGGCCGGTGACATTAGCTTCCTACCTGGTCTCCCTACTGTTCCTGCCTCCTTAGGACCCGTTTTCCACACAGCAGGCAGACTGAGCTTTAAAAAAGAACTTGACTGACATTGATAAACAGAAAACTGGGCAGGTTAGGAATTTGAGAATTTTTTGGTGAATTTTCACAAACTGATTCCACCTGTAAAACCGGCACCCAGAACAAGAAACTGAATGTCACCTGCAACTTCAGCTCCCTTCCAATCATTGATCCCAAGCGGATAACCTGTTTTGACTTTTAAAAGCACAGTTTGATTGGGTCTGATGTTGTACTGTATATAAATGGAAACCTACAATATGTAATTTGAGTCTGGCTTTCATGCGACATTATGCACATAAGAATCATCCATGATGTGGCATGAAATGGTGAATGGTTTCTTTGTTTTGCTAGATACTATTTTGTTTTAATACTCTACAGGTTTTGTTTTTGGTTTTGTTTTAATTCATTCTATTGATGGGTGTTCAGATAGTCCTTGGCTTTTGGCTGTTAGGAGTCCTGCTGTGAGTGTACTGGTACGTGTCTTTTGGAAAACCCAGTATGCGTTTATGTTGCTTCTGTGTCTTCAAGTGAGACTTGCGTGGAGCTTCAGCCTCTGCATAGGTCAGCAAACAGTTTTCCTAAGTGGTCGTACCCAGCAAGTGAACTTTCTAGCGTTAAAGTTAGCTCCTGTCACTCCTTGTTCGAAACCCAACGGCAGTTTATCAACTGGCTCAGAATGACTGCTGAAGTTTTTATAGTGGTCTAGAAAGCTTCTAGAACCTGGTCTCCCTACTTATCTTTGAACATGGTAAGCAAATATTAGTACCTATGTCTTAGGCCTTCGTACTAAATGCTCCCTCTACCTCCTTTGTTCTGTTGTGTATCTGCATGGCCTGCTTCCTTCTTAAATTCCAGTGTCTGCTTAAATGTCACCGACGTAAGTAAAATAGCCCTTGCTATCTATCTCTGTCCCTTTTATTTTGCATTTTTCCTCTTACCACGTATTCCTGGACATATCTGTATGTTTAAGAGCTCTAAAGTACATCTTATTTGTAGGATCTACTATTAATTTGTCTCCCCTTTTGTTCCAAGGACTTGGGTTTTTGCTCATTGTTGTATCCTCATCAACACCAACAGGTATTATCCTTATCAAAACAACAGGTATTAATCGTTGCCTAGTAAATAGTTGAAGGAACAAGTAAGTAGTTGTAATAGACCTAAACAGTGAAAATAGAAATTTGGGGAGAACAGAAAGAAGGCTGATGAGGTTAAAAAGTGATAAAAACCTTAATTTTTATCCAAATTAATAAAGCTTAAAAAGAGCGCTTATGATTAAAAATAGCAGCTGTCTCCTCCTGGTTTCTATTCCCCAAAGTTAACTTCTTTCAACACACTTAGCTGTTTTTTATGGTATTTAAGAGATATTTATAAAATTTGATGTTATCTGAAACTGAAATAAGTCAGTTTCTCATTTAATGACTTAACTCTGGGAGATGGGCTCTTTGTTGTCTATACTTCCTCCCTCCATACATGCACGTGTGTGCACGTGTGCAAATACACACACACACACACACACACACACACACACACACACACTTCTCTCTTCCTTTGTCCTCCCAGTGTAATTATCAAAAACTTAAGACCTGATTTCGGATGTCTTTAGATGTCACTTTCTTGGAAGTGTTCCCTAACTTCTGATATCAAACTAATATGTTGAGTGGTTACATATTATGAACATGTAAAGATTGTTCACTCTGTGCCAAATAATGGAAGAAAAGACCTGTGATCATAATATAATGATCCCCCCTACCCCGGAATTTTCTGTAGGTCTTTGTTTACTGTTCTTCACTTGGTCATTTTAAATTTTTTTTTTTTTTTTAAATTAAGGAGGGAGAGGGAGGAGCAGAGGGAGAACGAGAATCTTTTTTTTTTTTTTTTCCCTAAAGATTGTATTTATTTATTTGACAGAGAGTGAGAGAAAGCACGGAGGGGTAATGGCAGGCAGAGGCAGAGGGATGGGGAGAAGCAGGCTCTCCACAAAGCAGGGAGCAGGGAGCTGGACTTGGGACTCAATCCCAGGACCTTGAGATCATGACCTGAGCTGAAGACAGATACTTAATTGTCTGAGCCACCCAGGCGTCTGGAGAGCGAGAATTTTAAGCAGCCTCCATGCCCAGCATGGAGCACAGATTCCCAGGTGAGGTTTGATCTCACTACCCTGAGATCATGAGCTGAAATCAGGAGTTGGATGCTTCCCCCACTGAGCCACCCAGGCGCCCCAGGGTGTTCACTAGCTTCTTATCACCATCGTTTTCACCAGAATTCTAAGATACATCATGTTATAAATCAGTTCTTCAGTGGTTTTTGGAGGGCTTTCTCTTAGAATGGTACTGGCTTATTGCTCTGAATCTTTACAAATTAATGAAAAGAATTTTCTTCATCTTTTTTCCTGTGTTAAAGCCTTCACTTCAGGGTCCCCTATCTGAGTCCTCTTTGGTTTACTCACTTAGGAGAACAGCTCCTTCATTAGTCTCCAGAGAAAAGACATAGGAATGGTTAAAAAAAAAAAAATCCTGTATATCAGTTTGCTATTGCAGTAGTATTATTACATAACAGACAACTGAGAAACATCATTTGCATACAATAAGTGTTTTGGTCACATGTGGTAGTTGGGTGGTTGGCTAGGGCTTTGCTGACCTTGGTTCGCAGTTGCCTATTGGCTGATCATTAGGGCAGGAACTTGTGCTAGAACTAAAAATTTGCTCCTGGGATTGAAACCGATCTTGCTCAAGTGTGGGGTGTGTGTATGTGTGGGTAAAACATATTTATATGTAATAGATATATAGAAAAAATATAAATTTTAAGTAACCTCTACACTCAATGTGGGGGTTTAACTTATGATCATGAGCTCAAGAGGCACATGTTCTACTGAGCCAGCCATGTGTTCCTTATATTACTAATGACAAACTTGTTTTTTGCTTTCCTCCAGGTAAGTAGAAAGTGTACAATAATTATGGAATTGTAGACCTTAAAAGGACAGTACCTTTATCTACCTTGTCATTTTATACAGCACTTAAGATGATAAATTTTGAGGCTGCTGTTGACTGGCATTATTTGCTCAGTAGACACTTGTTGAATGAATGAATAAATGAATGTATGTTATAGATAAAGAATGAAGGTAGAGAGGTTAGGGATGCCTGGATGGCTCAATCAGTCAAGCATCTGCTTTCGGCTTGGGTCATGATCCCAGGGTCCTGGGATCAAGTCCCATATCAGACTCCTTGCTCGGCAGGGAGCATACTCCTCCCTCTGCCCCTCCTCCTGCTCGTGCTCTCTCTCTCATTCTCTCTCAAATAAAATCTACAAAAGGGGGGGCAGAGAAGTTAAAAACTTGTGTGTTCGTACAATTAATGAAAGACCCAAAGCTGAATTGGCCAAGTTAAGAAAGCTGAAGGGGAAGAAGATTTTATTTTATTTTTAAAGATCTTATGTATTTATTTGACAGACAGAATTCACAAGTAGGCAGAGAGGCAGGCAGAGAGAGAGGAGGAAGCAGGCTCCCTGCCGAGCAGAGAGCCTGATGCGGGGCTTGATCCCAGGATCATGGGATCATGACCTGAGCTGAAGGCAGAGGCTTTAACCCACTGAGCCACCCAGGCGCCCCGGGGAAGAAGATTTTAAAACATGTTATGTAGGGGTGCCAGGGTGGTATGGTCAATTAAATGTCTGACTCTTGGTTTTGGCTCAGCTCATGATCTCATGGTCCTGGGATTGAGCCCCACATCGGGCTCTCTGCTCAGTGGGGAGTCTGCTTCTCTCTCTCCCTCTTCCCCTGCTTGTGTGCACACATGTGCTCTTTCTTTGTTTCTCACTCTCTCAAGTAAGTAAATAAAATCTTTTTAAAAAATATATTAGTAGAATGAGAATCAGAAACTTGGATGTAATTTTTTATAGTTCCCAATAAGCATTAAGGAGGGGTATTATAATCTTTTAGGCTATAACAATGGCTCCAAGGCTCTGTATAGTGTTTTGCAGGAAAACATTTTTTGATGTCATTATTGATTTTGAAGAACTAGGTATTCACAGGCTTAGAACTAATCTCTACAATCAGATGTCTGACGGTCTAAGTCCAGAATATAACTTAAATATAATCATGGTGGTAATCTTACCACTATTCTCTTTGAATTATAGTTCCTGTTAACACACAAAGACTGAATTTTGCTAATATTCTCTAACATGAAAAGGAATGTTTTCTTTCTTTAACAATTGAACAAAATTCTTGCCTGGTGTAGGAAATGTTGGCAGACCTTGAATTCTAAATTGCTCCAGATTGTTTAGTCTGTTGTGTTTTTTTTCCCCAAAAGAATTTGAGTAGTTGATCTTCTTTTCCTTCCATCTGAAACATTTTTCTCCCTCTTACCCTTATGTTTAACTTAGTTATGACTCTTCCTCTAAATCTTTTTATTTTGTCTGATAAAACCAAAATCCTACTTAAAACATCAGTGAGAACTCTCAAAGCATTTTTTCCCTCCCAAGTTCTTCATTACCAGTGGACAGGAAGTCTTTGTGGTCCCTTGTTTCCAAACTTAAATGGCCCTCAACAGGCCAGAAGACCACAGTGTCAGTTGTTCTGTTGTTTGTTTTGTTTTGTTTTAAAGATTTATTTATTTTAGAGCACACCTGCATGCAAGCACAAGCAGGGGGAGGGGCAGAGGGAGAGAAGCAGACTCCCTACTGAACGTGGACTCCAGTGGTGGGGCTCAGTACCACAACCCCAAGGTCATGAGCTGTAATCAAGGGTTGGGAGGTCAACACACTGAGCCACCCAGGTGCCCCCACAGTTTCATTTGAGTTCTTGTTGGGATTTTCTAGGTATATTCTTGACTGACAATGTCATCTGTTAATTAAGATTTTCCCTGTGGGTTCTTCCTGGCTGCTTACTCCTGTTCCTTATAGACATCAACTCCTCCAACATCATGACTGAGAATTTGGTGAGTCCCTAGAAGCTCCTAGTGGTTAGGTGAGCACTTGCTCACAAGTGGTTTGGATTTCAAATGACCACATCAGGCTGATGGAACAGGTTTTTGAGCTACAACATAATCTGTTAATAACAGTTCATCAAGTGATATTACTAAAAGCAGGATTGGGAGCATGGAGGACTTTCCTGCCTCTCTGAACAGAGTGAACATGCCTTTCCAACTGAGGAGCAGCCTCCCCAATGGTGATGGTTGGCATGTCCAGACTTTGGTATATTTTCCATGAATTTGGAGACTCACAATTTTGTAATATGTGGTGGTATCTCTTTATCTCCTGTGCCTTATATCCTGGATGTTATTCTATGTTTGCCTTAATTTACTTGGAGTGTACAAGGCCTGCCTTGGTTGATGGGACCTGAACTACTATATTTGGCTTATTGTAGTTGGAGAAAACATCATCATGCCTTTTGAGTGTGGGAGATGATCTGCGTTTGAGACCTCAGAAGCCAAAACCAGAACCAATATGGAAGTTAAGGAGAAGTCCATTATAGCTTAATGAAAGTAGATACAGTAGATAGAGTAGAACTGTTTGAGATGTTCTGTATTGCCCTCAGATATTAGTTCAATTACTAAGTGGTATCTGACAGAAGCTGGATAAGCCTTTGTAGGGTTTTCGTGGGAGCATTGAAGAATGAGTAGGGTGAGCTACATGATACATTAATGGTGAGATTTGAGATTTATGTATACATGACCGGTAGTTGTAGACAGATGCAGAGAAAGAGAACAAGCTGAGAAGATTTCTACTGATGGTAGTCAGTGAGCAAAATGAGATTGCCAAGGGAGCATGTACCCGGAAGAGTCTTTGTTTGGCTTTGGTATCCAGGTAATGCTGGACTCATAGAATGAGTTTGGAAGCATTCCCTCGTCTTCCAAGTTTTTGGAAAAGTTTGAGAAGGATTGGTTTTCACTGTTCTTTAAATGTTTGATGGAATTCACAAGTGAAGCCATGTCCAGAGCTTTTTTGTTTTGGAAGATTGACGAGGGATTCCTTCTCCTTAATAGTTACAAGCCTATTCAGATAACCTTCTACTTCTTTGTGATTTAGTCTTGGCAGGTTTTAGGTTTCCAGGAGTTTGTTTCATCTAGGTTACCCCATTTGTTGGCAGATAATTGTTCACAGTACTGGTTTTGATTCTTTTTATTTCCATAGAATCAGTAGTAATGTGTCCTGTTTCATCTCTCATTTTCTTTTTTTCTTATCCATCTAGCTTAAAGGTTTGTCAAATCTTTAATTTCTTTTTCAAAGAACCAACTTTTCCCTCTTTATTTCATTTATCATCTAATCTTCATTTCATTCCTTCTGCTAGCTTTGGGTTTAGTCTGTTCTTTTCCTAGTTCCTTAAGTTGTAAAGCTAGGTTGTTTGAGATCTTTGTTTTTAATGTAAATGTTTCTAGCTGTAAATTACCCCCTTAGCACAGCTTTCACTGAGTATCACAAGTTTTGGTATGTTGTGTATTCATTTTCATCTGTCTCTATTTTCTAATTTTTCTTTTTTTTTTAAAGATTTTTATTTATTTATTTGACAGACAGAGATCACAAGGAGGCAGAGAGGCAGGCAGAGAGGGTGGGGGGAACAGGCTCCTGCTGAGCAGAGAGCCCAACGTGGGGCTTGATCCCAGGACCCTGAGATCATGACGTGAGCTGAAGGCAGAGGCTTAACCCACTGAGCCACCCAGGCGCCCTATTTTCTAATTTTTCATGTGACTTCTTTTTATGCATTGTTTAAAAGTGTTTTAATTTCCACTGTTCTATCAATTTTCCAGTTTTCCTTTTGTTATTGATGTCTAACTTTGTCCTGTTATAGTCAGAGAAGATACTGTTTTATGTCTTTCTAAACCTACTAAGACTTCATTTGTGGCATAACATAGAGTCTTCCCTGGAAAATGTCCCATGTGCACTTAAGAAGCTGTGTATTGTTTTATAGTGTTTTGTATATATCTGTTGTATCTAGTTGATTTGTTTTAAGCCCTGCATTTCCTTATCTTCCGCCTGGTTCTATCCATTATTGTGAGGTACTGAAGTGCCCAACTATTCTTGTAGAATTGTTTATTTCTCCCCTCAATTTTTTCAGTTTTTGCTTCATAAACCTTTTTAAAGATTTAGTTTTGAGATCTTGACCAGGTAGAGGGGTAGAGGGAGAGTGAGAATTTCAAGCAGATTCTGCCCTGAGCATGGAGCCCAACATGAGACTCGATCCCACAATCCTGAGATCATGACCTGAGCCAAAACCAGGTTGGACACCTAACTGACTGAGCCACTGAGCAGGTGGTCCTGCTTCATAAATTTTAATAGTCTGTCATGAGGTGCAGAAAGGTTTATAGTTCTATTTTCTTGCTACACTGAATATTTCATTAATAATATCCTTTGTCTCTCATAACCTTTTTGACTTAGTCTGTTTTGTCTGAGAGTAGTATAGGCATATCTTCACTTTTTTGGTTGCTGTTAGCAAGGGATAACTTTTCCATCCTTTTTCTTTTCTTTTCTTTTCTTTTTAATTTTGAGAACAACAGAGGGAGTGAAAAAGTGCGTGAGCAGGGGAAGGGGCAGAGGGAGAGGAAGAAGCAGACTTTGTGCTGAGCAGGAAGCCCAACAGGAAGCCCAACACTGGGCTCCATCCCAGGACCCTGGGATCATGAGCTGAGCTGAAAGCAGACACTTACCTGACTGAGCCACCCAGGTGCCCCTCTTTTTCAAGATTTTATTTTTAAGTAATCTCTATACCCAGTGTGGGGCTTGAACCCACAACCCTGAGATCAAGAGTCACGTGCTCTAATGACTGAGGCAGCCAGGCGCCCCTCCATCCTTTTACTTTCAACATGTTTGTGTCTTTGGATCACAAGTGAGTCTCTCCGAGATGGTATCGAGTTGGATCATGTGTTTTTATCCATTCTGCTAAAATGTCTTTTTTTTTTTTAAGATTTTATTTATTTATTTTACAGAGAGAGATCACAAGTAGACAGAGAGGCATGCAGAGAGAGAGAGAGAGAGAGAGAGAGAGGGAAGCAGGCTCCCCGCTGAGCAGAGCCCGATGTGGGACTCGATCCCAGGACCCTGGGATCATGACCTGAGCCAAAGGCAGCGGCTTAACCCACTGAGCCACCCAGGTGCCCCCTAAAATGTCTTTCTGATGGGAGAGTTTAATCCATTACACTTAAAATACTGATAAGGGGGGACTTCTGTAATTATGCTGTTTGCTTTCTGTATGCCTTAGGGCTTTTTGTCCACTTATTTCTTGCATTACTGTCTTCTGTGTTTTGTGTGTGTGTACACTTTCATACACACACATAAATAATTTTGCATGTGGATGTGTGTGGTGAAGTATTAAAATTCCTTTCTCATTTCCTCTGTGTACTTAATAGCTATTTTCTTTATAGATACTGGTAAATTATATGTAATATCTAAGATTTGGGGTTCCAAACCAAAGTTTAGTAATATACTAAAAATTATCTTTTATTTAAATGTATTAATCTCTTAACACAGGTAGAAAACAAAGTGCATTAACAACCATTGTTACAATAATTCTAGCTCTTAAAATTGCCCTGTATTTGGCATTATTGAGAAAGTCTCCATATGGCTTTGACTTACTCTCTAATGTCCTCTCATTTCACCTTTCAGGACTCTTACAGGGCAGTTCTAGTGGTCCTAAGACCTCTCAGCTTTTGTTAATCTGGGAATGACTTAATACCTCTTTTGAAGGACAGTTTTGCTGGATATAGTTTTCTTGATTGATAGGGTTTTTTGGTTTTGGTTTTGGTTTCGTTTTTTAATATTAGTACTTTGACTCTATAAGCCCACTGTTTGCTAACCACCAAAGTTTGGTGAGAAATCTGCTAATAATCTTCCTGAGAGGGCTTTGTAAGTGATTTTCTTCCCTCTTGCTACTTTCAGGAGTCTGTCTTTGTCTTTTTTGAAAGTTTGATTATCCTGTGTTGGTGTGGATCTCTTGGAGTTATCTTATGTGGAATTTGCTGAGTTTCTTGGATGTTCATATCCATGTCACTCCAACTTGGGAATTTTTCAGCCATTATTTCTCTTTTTAATTAATTAATTAATTTATTTGATTTTATTTATTTGACAGAGTACAAGCAGGGGGAGGAGCAGGCAGACGGACAAGCAGACTCCCTGCTGTGTAGGGGGCCTGACCTGGGATTGAATCCCAGGACCCTGGGATCATGACCCAAGCTGAAGGCAGACATTCAACCAACTGAGCACCCAGCCATTATTTTTTCAATGTTCTATTTCTCTCTTCTGGGGACTCCCATGCTACACATGTTGGTCCACTTGGCAGTGTCCACAGTTCCCTTGGGTTCTCTTAGTTTTTCTTCCATCTTTTTTCTGTTCTTCAGACTTGATAATTTACATCGTCCTGTCTTCCAAGTTCATAGATTGTTTGGTCTGCCCAAATCTGCCTTTGAATAACACTAGTGAGTTTTTTATTTCCATTACTGCTGTAGATTTTGTGTATGTATGTGTGTGTGTGTGTGTGTGTGTGTGTGTGTGTGTGTGTTAGGTTTTCTGTCTCTTATTTCCCTTTTGTTCACACATCATTTTCTAGACTTTCTCCATATCTTCTTTTAGTTCTTTAAGCATCTTTAAGACTGTTGTTTTAAAGTCTTTCTCAAGTATATCTGCCAGTAGGTCTTTTTCAGGGACCATTTCTGTTGATTTTCCATTCTCATACCCCCTCCCCCAGCTTTGGGCCAAGGTTTCTTGTTTTAGTATGCCTCATGATTTTCGTGGAACACTGGACAATTGAATCCTCTCATGTGGTAATCTGGAAAGCAGATTTTTCTCCTTTCCCAGAATTTTCTTTTCTGGGTTATTTTGTTTTTCAAAATTGTAGGCTGTCTCTGTGCTGAGGATCAGCCAGAGGTATAAACTTGAGCTCTACTCAGGTTTTTTCTGAGCTTTTGCCTACACATGCAGTCACTTCCTAGTTTTATTCCATGTAGGCAGTTGTTGTTTAATGTCTGGCTCCCAAAAAGGGAGAAAAAGCAAAAAACGAAGGGGGGGGGAAGGCTTGGGCCCTTTAAATTCCCTGGCAATCCTTTAACCCAGAAGGGGAGGGGCTTGTAACAGTGAAGGGAGGTACAACTACAAGGGCTGCTCACCTCCTTGTCTACACCGCTGTGATCTGCCTCAGAGCAGAGATTCCTGATACTTGGAACAGCCTGCATGCAGCTTATGGAAACTAGGGTGGGCAAGAAGGACCCTGTCTTCAAAGAACCCTCCAAATTGCCTGCCAAGGGTCTAGGGGTGGAGGATTGGTAGGTATTACTGTACTAAGAGCTAAAAGTGACTGAAACTAATAGAAATTTGCCATCTGAGTCTTTGTCTAGAAGTTGCAAACTTTCGAGATTTAGAGTTTGGAAATACAAACATCAGACAGGTGCCATTCTGTGGGTGCAGTTGTTATCCAGGTAGGGAAATAGATTTTTTTTTAAATTTTACTTATTTGAGAGAGAAGTATGAGAAACTCTGCATGGGTGAGTGGAGTAGGGTGGCAGAGGGGGAGGGAGAGGAACAGGGAACAAATCTCATGCCAATTCTGTGCTGGGTGCAGAGCCCCCTGGGCTCTATCTCAGGACCCCAAGAGCATGACGTGAGCCAAAATCCAGAGTCAGGTGCTTCACTGAGCCACCCAGGTACCCCAATTTTTTTTTAATGTTAAAAATGATTTAATTTTTATGAGTCTAGTTGAGTGGTACAACAGGTCTCTATGTTGTATACCACAAGTGTTATGGAGACTGATTCTTGTGGCTACACACTCTTCTGTCTTTCTAGAATCTTCTCTATTTCGTTTTACAAAATTCATCACGTACTTTTGCTTGATGTTTACTTTTTGCCTAACCATAATAGACCTACTGAAGGGTCATAAAAATGTAGGAGCTAGCATTTTTGACTTCGGTGAAAATCATAGTCTTACTAAGGTACTTTCTTCCTTCTTGCTACCTAACAAACCATGTCAAAATGTAGAAGCTTAAAACAGCACCAGTTATTGGTTATGATATGGCGGTTAGAGAATTTGACAGCGATGACTTATCTCTGCTCCACATGGCTTTAATTGGGCTCACTCATGTGGCTGTGTTTACCTGGTGGCTGGACAGGGCCAGAATGGCTGAGGTCCTGGTGCTAGCTGGCGGCTGGAGTGCCTTCGTTTTCCTCCAGGTGTCTTCTCTTGCCATGTGGTCACTCATCCTCTGGCCCTTTCTGCCCAGCCGCATAGCCTGGACTTCTCATGGTGTCTGGTTTGCAAGGGGAGTAAAAGCTGTCAGACCTCGGGCCCAGGCCCAGAACTGGCAGCGCAATCCCTTCTGTGGGTTCTCTTGATCGAAACCAGTCACAAACAAGTCAGCTCAGCTCAGGTTCAGGTAGAAAGGAAACAAACTCCATCTTTTGATAGAAGGAGCAGCCCTCTGCCCGCAGGGATAAGAGGGAGTGTTGGTGGCTATTCTACAGGTGATTTACCACAGGATTCTAGCCAGTCACTTGAATCCATAAAGAGTCAAAAGAAGTGAATTATAATAAGGTTCAAACTGAATGAGATGTCCAGTGTACCCCAGTCCTCCCCAGTTAGAGCGTGTGTCCCGCGAGGGCAGGGATTTTCCTGTTTTAATCAGTGCTTTATTCCCAGGGTCAAGGGCAGTGGTTGGTTTGTGATAGGAGCTTCCCCCGAGTATCTGTTGAAGGAAGGAAAGCCTGCTGAGCCGGTAAGAGGAGTGAACAGAGCTTGTGCGGGAGAGGTGCTGCAGAGATGAATTCAGAGAAAACCTAAATCTGGAGCAAAGTCTTGACAGAGAGCATAGGTATGAATAAGTGTCTTAGAGGTGGGTGGATGACATTTTTTTCACTACTTCACAGAGTACCTGCCTATGCCAGATGCTGGAGATTCAAAGATAAGAGACTTTCCCTTGAGAAAGGGGATATGAACATCTCTGTGTAAACAAGTGCTAGAGAAAAGAAAAGGGGTTTTTGTTGTTGTTGTTGTTGTTTGTTTGGAATGATAGGGTAGGGCTTCAGCATGAGCATACACAGATGGGACTGAGTAAAGAGAGTGTGGACTGAGGGGAAAAGGCTGAACTGAAGGAACCCCTAGAAGAAGGGGTGTGTGTGTGTGTCAGAGTTGAAGAATCTTGAAAATAAGCTGCAGGATTTACTTACCAGATAAATGATAAGGAGAGCCTCCTCTGACTCCTTAAACTGGAGTAATGTCATGACTGGATTTGAGAATCTTTGGTTACTTGGTGCAGAATTTTTGTCTCCGTGACAAGGAGAGTCTCGACGGAAGGCCATTCATTATTGGGATTCGTCAGTTAACTGGTGTTTGTTGCCCTTACTATAATTCTGTAGTGCTTTAGGAGTTTACAAAGATCACTGCCATATACATGTGACCGGTGAAAAGCAAAAGTAAAAGTTGATTAGTATATGGTAGTCTTCCTCTTCTCTCTCCTACCTAGGGAAGTGATCTCAGACCCAGCTTATGGAGAATGACCTAGAAAAGCAGGGTGGATAAGGCTGGGAAAGGAATGTTCTACTCTAGGGGAGGAGAAAAAGCTGAGTGGGAGGAAGGGATAGATTAGTTGGGGTGGAATTGTAGAATGAGATCTGTGGCTGTATCTTTGAGAGATGGGATGGTCTAGAAGAAGCATTTCTAGGTACGGGTGTCCTGAGTTGTGTTAGACTTTCATAAGAAGGCTCCTGTAGGAGGTGCTGGTTTTTTTTTTTTTAACTTCATTATTTTGTGGGGACAAGGTATTGGCTGTGTTCCTACATCACTGCTAAAGCTGGCATCAGAACAGCTCCAGTGTATTGCAAATATTAGCTTCTCTAGTTCAACGTAGTCACTCCCAACAGCTGTATAAAATGTGTTACAGGTATTATTATTTCTTTCCCTTAAAATACGCATGACAACGGGGCTGCAGTGGATTGCCCTGGCTTCTCTGTGAGGCACTGGTGTGAAGATCTGAACTATGGCTGTAGAGAATTCTGGATGCCCATTGGTATGAACGCACTGTGTGCACCAGATTACTTAACTGACTTAGAAAATTGAAAAGCTGTTGGACAGAGGGCCCCCGAACCTTTACTGGAGTCGGTGGCAATAACAACTTTTGGAAGAAAGCGTGTGAATGTTTACTGATCCAAATGACAATAACCAAACACGTGTATATCCTTCGGAGAATTCTATGTTTGGACCTTTTCACCAGAAAAGTGCTTATCGGATAAGTACGGTTTGGCATGTAATCTTAGGGACCATCCGGGTTCCACAGTCTACCTGGAGCACCTGGTGGCTTCAGCTCATTATTGGCTCGTTTCCCCAAAGCAACTTGAGTGCATGGAGATTCTCTTCCTTCCAATGTAAGTTTCCCCCTTTTGTTTCCAGCAGTTGTTAACTAAACCTAAAAATAGTGTTAAGGAAAGCAATTGTCCGATCCAGGATTAGAATCCAGCACCGAAGCCATCGTGCAGTTTCAGTCAATGAGACTGCACTCCAGGAAGCAAGGGTTCTTTGCTCATTCTCCTAAACTGCCCCAGGAGTCCCTTGCAAATGTCTTTTCAAACAGGATGGCTTTTGACTTCTAAAAGAGTAAACAGATTGGGGTCCTGGGTATAGGAGTTAGAATAAGAAATACCGTACAGTAACCCTACCTGGTTGTCAACTTATGCTGGTTTTTATAAAAAGGTGCCATTCATTTTGTACAGTGCAGCTCTTCTCTTGTTCTCTCTCTCTTTTTTAATACATTAGACTGGTTCGATTTTAATTCTGAGTATTGAGTTTTATTAGGTAGACAGGAGTAAGTGTGACAGTCCCTCTTCACTTGTGTCTGTATAAGTAAGAGAACTCCCTTTTGCTAAAGCCCTGGCAAAACTGTTAGGGTGAGCAGGGGAACCTTCTAGTATCTTCACCCATCCTCAATAGTTCCTGAAGAAAAGTACTCATTCAGTGAGTGACTTTTGTCTCTTTTAAAAACTTCGCTGTGATCTTCCTTCTTTTCATCTCCCCCCCCCCCGACTTTCCCTTTTTTGTGGGGCTATTTCAGCAAGTAAAACCTTCTTTTTGTTTAGGCTTACCTGGGATGTTAGGGAAGAAAAAAACTGGTTTTATGTGGGTTCTTAAAATGGAAGTGAGTCATGACTACACTAAAAAAATGAAAACTTAAAGATACTTTGGGGATTTTTAATGTCCTCTTCAACTCATTTCTTAAACTCTGGGGCTCCTGGTTCATAAAAGGTAGTCTGTGATTATATGAACAGTATTCCTTAATAATCACAATAGTAACAATCTACCTCCTGTCCATTAAGCTTTCAAGTAGAGAGGGCACATGGCTGGTAAAAGAGATGAGGAAGGAACAAGCCCACTTTTTCATCTAGAACATTCCTCACTGATCTTTCATATAGATCTGTGATGGAGTAGGGTGATCTTTAGTGTAATTGTGATATGATACTCTCTATTTCCCTTTCGTGAGGTGTGAGGTGAGCATTTTTGTCTTAACTTGCAAGTGCCTTGAATATTACTTGAGAGAGTGGACCTTAAAGATCTTTTGTGTAAATCTACCTTCTCATTTCTTTGACCTTGTCTACATGGTCTACGTGGAGAACTGGAGAACCTTCATTATAGTTGAGTAAAAGGAGATCTCTCCAGGATCGAGACCCAGTTTTTATATTTTACATTGTGGTTCTAGGAAACTTTAATTATAAAAGAAGAGTGTGTTCCTTTTCCTTCCTTTGTCCCCCTCATGAAATCCTTCCTAACTAAAACGGGATGGAAAGAATGGGAGAAAATAAGACCTTGATGAAAGTGGATATTTATTAATAGTTCTTTTGGATTGCTTCCTCACTGTTTACACGGTGCTGCGTGGTGTCAGGGTTTGAACCGTGCCATCAAATTGTCTCCGTTCCATCGATCTCCCACTTTTTAATATTTAGCTTGAACTCTTAGCATTTTGATTCCTTTATTTCTTAAATTCCTTTGTGTGTAATAAAGCCATACTAATTCGGAATGTTTGAGGGAGTAGAAGGAAGGGCAGTCTTAAAATCTTATATAAGGGGTATTTTTTCAAGGTATGTTATTATCATTTGCGTAGATGTACATTAAAAACTCCAAATGCAGTGTGTTACTTAGTATGATCCGTAAGGAATTTGCAATTACCTGAGCCAGGTTTTGTGTGTAAATGGATATTTGAAAGTGCTTGAGGCTACTTCAAAGGAGTTCTTAATAGTTGAGCCAGTAACCCTCAAAGTCTTGGTTACACTGGTCCTTGTATTTAGTAGACCTTCTATTTTTTCCTTCCTAGATCAGGTAAGGGTACATGGAGCTCAGCTATATGAGCTATTACATTATTAATACTATTATTAATAGTATATTAACTAATTACTAGTATTATTAATACTAGGACTATTTTTGAGAAGTCCTACAACTTTTCCTGTGCATATGTGCATTTCCATGTTTATCAGACCTACCATCCACACTGAAATGTATGTGCGTAAGCATTACAGTCCCTGAACCTGCCACATGTATGGGGACAATTTGAGCAAGTCATCTTTGGGTATAAGCTAGACTTAAGCTGAGGGCAAGAATCACAGACCTTGGCATTCTTACTCCCAAAATAAACCTGTTTGTTAAAGATTTTGCTCACGGACCTGGCTGGTGGGCAGCCTTCTGTCAGGAACAAGTTACGTTTTCCTTTCTTTTCAGAATACTGATCACTGGGGAGGGGGCTCGGGCAGGCAGGCAGGTGGGTAGGTGCCAAGGGGTGGCCAGGGAGGTTAAGTGGTGTACTGCCTCCATAGTTCTGTGCAGGAGTGGGATTCCTTGCTGGTCGCTGTTTCTCAGGCCTGCCACAGGGGTGCCATCAGCTAAAAGCAGAGGGTTTGTTATCAGTCCTGGATTTGACCCTCCATGCTGTCATTCCCCAGCTGTGGGATCTGTTTTGAGCAAATCAAGTTAACCTCCCTAAGCTTCAGTTTCCTGATGTGGAAAAATGGGAATCCTAATTACAGCCTCACCAGGTGAATGTGCTCCAGGAAGGATGTTTGATGGTGGAAAATGGGTGGTTCCTGCCCTTACGGATGGGTAGATCAGTTTGTGCAAGACAGAGGGTAATCAGTCTTTATGAAAAAAGGTCTTCTGGACTAAAAGTATATCCCACATGTCTATATCTTCTCATTAGGTGGTAGGTTCTTCTAGGACATGGTCCTGTCTTAATCATTTTTCTAACTAGCTTATCGAACTTGATGCTCAGGAAATGACCACTGAGTACATGATGCACACTCCCCTTGAACCTACCCTAGTATTTGGATTTCTGATCATTATGTTTCCTTCTTACCTGCATTGAGAAACTCCCGCGGCATAAGGTTTGCTAGGATGGCGTGTCTTACACATTTCCGTTGGCCAGGGTGGATTGCTGAGTTGCTTTGGCTGGACATCTGTTGCCTGACTTCCTCCGGATTGCTGTGTGACTTCCTAAAGCTGGTCTTCTCTTAGGAAGAAGGTTAAGACTTCTGTTGTTACCTAGGAGAGATCAGGTTTTTATACACTAGCGGGGGCTAGTTTATCTGATTCTAGACTACTGCAGCTTTTGTTTCTCTTTCGGAGAATATTCTGTTATCTGAATTTTGGAATTTGAACTTTTTTTTCGTTTATTGCCTCTTGCTTGTAAGTAGATGGTTTCTGTCTATTGTTACTATGGTTTTGTGAGTTTTTGTTGTTGTTTGCAGGAGAGCTTTATGAGAATCCTGTGTGGCTTTGGTTGGGAATGTGTCTTTTGTTGTTAATTGCTTGACTTCCAGGTTCCAGGACCACTCAGGTAATAAAAAGTTAAATTTCAAACCTCTATGAGGCGCAGGTCCCTTACTTAAAATTTTTTTCAGGGTAGTTCAGAACTATGTAGAGCCTAGAGGCAGACCAATGTCCTTAGCCTCTCACTTTGCTTGATGAGCAGATTTTTTGCATTAAGTCTTCCTAAAGGTACATCCCGTCGCAGGCTCTGGCTTTAGGTAGGTATCAGCTACTACTCCCCACCTTATGTGAGCGGTGAAGTTGCAAACACAAGCTTTAAGCAGTTGAAGCAGGAGAGGGTTTACTCTAAGATATTAAATGGCTGCAAAATGGAGGGGTTGAAGAAATAGATTCTAGTTGTATTCAATCAGCAAATATTTTTTTTTAAAGAATTTATTTATTTATTTGACAGAGAGAGATCACAAGTAGGCAGAGAGGCAGGCAGAGAGAGAGAGGAGGAAGCAGGCTCCCCGCTGAGCAGAGAGCCCGATGCGGGACTCGATCCCAGGACCCTGGGATCATGACCTGAGCCGAAGGCAGTGGCTTAACCCACTGAGCCACCCAGGCGCCCCTCAATCAGCAAATATTTACTGAACATTTCTGTGTTGGCACGGTTCTAGGTTTTTGGCAGACACACTGTTGAACAAAACAGAGGTTACCCGCCCTTCTGGAACTTACGAATATTCTAGTACGGTTGAGTCCTTAGAACAGTTCCCAAAGCCACACCACAAAAGTGGGCCAACAAGGGTGCTCCTCAGTTGGGGTTGTAAAGACCAGATAGAATTTCGCCATATTGTGGTGTCTGGGAAGCCACCACGAGCAGGAAGCCTCCGCTAAGGCTCCAGAATCCTGCTTCTCTTTTTTGATTCACACCAAGGTTCATAACTTGCCCCTTGATACTCCTGAAGCTGTTTACTAGACACTCAAAAGCCCTGCTCATGGGCGCCTGGGTGGCTCAGTGGGTTAAGCCACTGCCTTCGGCTCAGGTCATAATCCCAGGGTCCTGGGATCGAGTCCCACATCGGGCTCTCTGCTCAGCGGGGAGCCTGCTTCCCTCTCTCTCTGCCTGCCTCTCCATCTACTTGTGATTTCTCTCTGTCAAATAAATAAATAAATAAAATCTTTAAAAAAAAATTAAAAAAAAATTAAAAAAAAAAAAAAAAAAAAAAGCCCTGCTCATGAGGCTGCAGAAAAATCAAGGGCCTTGGCTGTGTCCTTTTGCCGAAGCAGCAGAATCTTTTTACCTGTTTCACTTCTCATATTCACATTAGTGGGTGTGGTCAGTGGAACCTAAGTAGCACCAGGAACCTCGAGCTGTTAGGGGGTCTGGGAAACGTAGTTTTTCGTTCTCCAGTCTCTCCAGGGCAGAGTAGGTATCCTACAAGGGAAGTGGAATGGATATTGAATCCAGCACCTCCAGTGTACTTTGCCTGTTCCCACTTGGTGTTTAAAACCCTGTTCCTTACCCGTCATCCCAGCTGAGGAGAGCAGCGGCTCACCTGCACCTGGTGTTTCCTTCTCTCTGCTTTTCTGGCCTTTTTTTCTCCTTGCTAGCTCACTTATGCCTTTAAAATAGTGTTTGTTGGATGCAGAAAATTTTAAGCAAATATGCAGGTTATGTATACCCTATATTCTCAGAATAAGATGTGCATAGCTCGCGACTACTAATTCACCATAACGTTCTTTAGTAATTTGTTCAGAGATGTGTTACATCTGATGGGGAAGAAGGTTGGGGAAAAATGGTAAGGATTACATTGATTTTAAGTTTTTGGAACACAATTCACTTTACTGATCTCTTTAGGACAAGATGATTGAATGGTAACATTGAGGAAGGAATAGAATTGTTTTCTAAAATAGGTAAAATTGACTTTATTTGGTGTACTATGAATGTAGAGATTTGGTTAATACTGTGCTCCAGACACAGAATGCTCCCATCACCCTGAAAAGCGTCCTTGTGCTGTCCCTTTGCAGTCCTACCCCACATCTCTCCCAACCCCTGGCAACCAGTGATCTGTTCTAGTTTGTTTGGTTTTTAGTTTGTTTTCTTTTAAAAGGTAGGGAATTACCTACCTAGACAACCATGTTGTCATGAATAGGGATAAATCTTTTTTTTCAATTTGTATACTTCTTGTTGAAGTAGGACTTTCAGGATGCTGTGGAATTGGAGGGTCATCCTTACCTTGTTTGGCATCTCGGAAAGCATTTAGTCACCATTAAGTACATTAATTGTAAGCTTTTTATAGATGCCCCTTCATGGAGTGAAGTTCTCAGTTACATTCAGTTTTCTGAGAGTTTTTAATCAAGAATATATATTGGATTTTGTCATGCTTTTTCTGCATCCAGTAGGAACATGTGTTTTTTTTTTTTTATTGATAACATGGTAGAGTACTACCCCCGCACCCCTCCCCCCCATTATTGAGCAAGTCTCAAATTCTTGGAATAACCTCCACTTGGTCATGGTACATTATCATCTATTCCTGGATTTGATTTGCTAATATTTTGAAATTTTTGTATAGATTTTTATAAGGGAAATTGGTCTGTAGTTTACTTAGTGTTTTTCTCTGGCTGTGGCATCAGGTGAATGCTGGTCTCATAATATGATTTGAGAAGTGTGCATTCCTCTTTTATTTTTAGTAGAGATTGTATATAATTGGTGTCCCTTACTTTTTAAACATTCGGTAAAATTCACTAGTGAAACCATCTGTGCCTGGAGATTTTTCTCAGAAGGTTTTCAATTTTGTCAGTCCTAGGACTGTTAAGGTTACATATCTCATCTTAAATGACTTTTTTTATTTTTTTTAAGATTTTATCCATCCATTTGACAGAGAGAGATCACAAGTAGACAGAGAGGCAGGCAGAGAGAGAGAGAAGCAGGCTCCCTACTGAGCAGAGAGCCCGATGCGGGATTCAATTCCAGGACCCTGAGATCATGACCCGAGCCGAAGGCAGCGGCTTAACCCACTGAGCCACCCAGGTGCCCTTAAATGACTTTTGATAGATGAACCAATTCTTTAAAAACTCCAAACTAAGTTGAATTTGTGGAATCGTTTGTGGGATTCTCTTATCCTCTTAATATCTTAGTCACTTTTTAAGGTTCTTAAATGAAATCCTTTTTCATTCCTGATATTGTAATTTGTGTCAGGTCTCTTTTTCTTTGTTCATATTGCTAGAGATTTATCAATTTTACTGACCTTTTCAAAGAGCCAAAGTTTGGTTCCATTGATTTTTTTTTCTTGTTTTTCTGTTTCCAGTTTTAGAACAATAGTGCCTTTTAATTTCCTCTCCCTTCCTATATTGCAAACTTGTGTCATTTTTCTTTTACTTTTTGTTATAAAAAGTATTTTTCTTTTACTTTTTGTTATAACTTTTTGTTATAAAAAGTAAAGAACTTTTATATTATCAAAACTGGTGAGATTTTCTTCTGTATTGTAAATGCAGTTAATACTTTAATTAGGGTATAGGTTGAATCTAAAGGTTGAGTCGGAGGTCCCTGTCTGGCTCAGTCTGTGGAGCATGTGACTCTTGACCTTGGGGTTGTGTGTTCAAGGCCTTTGTTGGGGTAGAGATCATTGAAAAATGAAATCTTAAATTCACATTATGGGTATATAAACATTGTTTCCTTCATCCTAGTACTGCACCTTAATTACATTTCCTTTCTTGTACAGCCTTTTTTTTTTGGTTCTAATTGCTTTTCTTCTTTGAGGTCTTTGCCTTTTATTATATCCTCAATTATTTTCAGACCCCCCCCCCATTACTTTTGAGTTCTGTTTTCCCTCCCCTCCCTAGAGCCTTTTTTTTTTTTTTTTTTTTTTTTTTTTGCTCCAAACTAGACTGACTACTCTCTAGGCCTTTTTTATAGCTATCATCCTGTGAATTCCCATGATTGCCTTTCAGTGTTAGATTGTTAACTAAATCCCGGGTCCTCTCCTTTCTTGCCATATTCCCAGATTCTGGTGGGACATGTACTTAAGGACCATGGTATGGAAGAATGTGAAGAAAGTGTGCTTTCTGGGTCCTTTTATTCATACTGCACATGTGATGGCTAGTTGGGGTAGGCATGGAATTCTAGGATGTAAAGAATTTTCCCTGAGAATTTTCATGGATTGCTTTATTGTTTGCTTAGCATTAAGTCCTACTGATGACAACACCAGTATTACCTTAATTTATCCACTGTAGGAGACTGATATTATATATATATATATATATATATATAAAATTTTTTTTTTTTGGAAGATTGCTTGCAGTGATAGGTCTTGACGTGGAGCCTTTTAAAATTTATTGTATTGGTCAGTGGTGGGCAAATCTAGTTTGAATACCCATGTTCTTTTCAGATACTACTTTGATAGTATTCTCCTTTGTTTTCTCTATTTTTATTTTTCTGGAACTCAAAATTAACTGTGAGAACTCTGTTATTGTTAGTGATGTCTGTGTCATAAACTACCCCAGAGTTAGTGGTTTGAACACCTCTACTTTTTCATGCCCACAGATCCCCTGGGCTTTGAGCAGAACAGAGCGGGGATGGTTTGCTCTGTACCCTCAAGTCTGGGGCGTCTGCGCAGAGCACCTGAAAGGTTGCTGATGACTCAAACAGCTGGGGTTCTAGAATCATCTGGAGACTTCTCATTTATATGTCTGGTGACTGGGCGAGGGTATCTGAAGGTGGGCCTCCACTGAGACTGTTGACTAGAATACACACACATGGTCTTGCTATGTCACTTGAATCTCACAGTACTGTGGCTGTATTCTGAGAGGGAGAATCTGGACAGGGAGCCTTTGGAGATGGAGTGGCCAGAGCTGAAGCAAGAGAGCACAAGGCGACACAGTTAGCATTCTTCTGACCTAGTCTAAGAAATCCTATCATTTGTGCTCCATTCTGTTGGTTATTAGTGAGTTAGTAGGATCAGCCCAGACCCAAAGCGAAAGGAATTAGATTCCATATCACTCCATTACGAAGGAGATAAACAGCACAGTGCTGAACTTCTCTTGTAACCACGTGAAAAGTAATACCTGTTGCAGTGTTGGAACATTTAAATTTGGATGCTACCACTAGCTGAATCCTTACGTCTGAAGAGTATTTTCTAGTTCTAGAGCCTGTTCATGAAAACAACCAGTAGTAAAATATAAACAAACTTAGATGATCAAATGTTCACTTAGGACCAGCAATAAAACTGTGTGAAGGCTAAATACAGGCAAGAGTGAGAAAGTGAGTCTGAGTGTTTAGTAAGTGGTTGTGGAGAAGTTGAAGGGCTGTCGTAGCAATAGGTCCCTTCATAGATCAAAGGGTGCAGAGTGTGCTAACATAAGCTCTAGAAGGAGACATCTCCTGGCCTGGAGATTGGCTTTTTCATTTAGGGAGCATTGCACAATGTTCGCTCTGTAGCCTATCATTACCGAGGCAACTCGAAGTTCCTTAATGCCAGTGGTGATCATGCAATGGATTTCAGGTTCTGTTGACCTATGTTTGCCTTTCTTTGATGCCTAATGTTTCTTCAAGAACAAAGATGACTGAAAATCTTGTTATTTGAATGAAAACCTCAGTGAACATCTGGAAATGTAGACTTATTAGGCAAATAATTGTCTTCAGAGTAGGAAGGATGAATGAGTGTATTCACCATAGTGAAACATTTAGCTTATCTGACTATATACAACTAATTCATTGGTATTTTCTATATCCTCAAGTAGAAAATAGAGATTTTTTAAAATATTTGAATTTGAAATACCATTTGAAAAAATACTCTGTGGGCACTCAATGAAGTATGAAAAGCACTGTGCATGTGTGTGGGGGAAACACCATGGCCTGTGAACACCTTACATGAAAGTTACCATAATGTGCTTAAGGGCATTCTTCAGTTTTGTTAATCTCTTGCCAAGGTCCTAGCAATAGCCAGGGGGATAAAGAGGAGAAAGTTTGCTCCTAAAGTTTCCACTTCCTTTGCTTTTTTGCATAGTAAATACTTTATGCTTTAACACAATTCTTAGGTTACTAGGATCGCCCACAGAAGTTTGATTACATATTATTGCTGAGTCAGTACTCTTTTTTAAAATATCCTCATTTAAGGGCAAACGGGTGGTCCAGTGGGTTAAGTGTCTGCCTTCAACTCAGGTCCACGATCCCAGGACCCTAGGGTCCAGCCCCCTGTAGGGCTCCCTGCTCAGCAGAGGTCTGCTTCTCCCTCTCCCTTTGCACCTCCCTCTCTCTCATGCTTGCTTACTCTTTCTCTCAAATAAATAAAATTTTTAAAAAATGCATTCTACTTTAACAACTCTAATAGCTTTTTATGAAATCATATGACTTCATTTCTGTGGGAAAATTTCTGATTTAGAAACTTATTTTGTGCTACAACCTGCTTAGAACCTAGATATTGAATATACATAAGTTTATTTCAAATTCTGGTGAATGATTTAAATATAATGGGACTATAGATGTGAAATGTAGGTTTGGGGTTTAATACTCAGGATCTATCTAAAACATAAATTTTACTATAAACCAGCTATATTTAAGTCTATTAAATATTTGTAAAGTAGAATTTCTACAAAAAAGCAGTTTGGGAGAAAGACCCAAATAGTAAAGAAGGGAGGTACCACTGTGTGGTCCTATATGAAGTTTCTCTGTACTTAGAAACAGAGTTAGATATGAACATTGGGGAGGGTATGTGCTTTGGTAAGCGCTGTGAAATGTGTAAGCCTGATGATTCACAGACGTGTACCCCTGGGGCAAATAATACATTATAGGTTAATAAAGATAATTTTTAAAAAGAAGCCAAACAATGTAATGTGTGTGTGTGTGTATTTTTTTCAACATACATATTTATATTCAATCTATATTCAGTATATTTCAATGTAATTTATATTCCATCCAGAGATAAAGCTACGATATTAAGCAAGAAGAACACATTTTTTTTTTCCTTTAGAAAAGTAGATTTCTAAACATGATTTTATAGTTACTTCCTCCCCCTTTAAGAAAGACTGAGTATTTCATAATGTGTACCAACCTAAAGAATAAAACATGGAAAGAATAACCTCTAGTATGAAAATAGCACCTCTAGACATCATGAAGGTTTAGAACAAATGCCTCCTTGAGAATAAAAAATGTTGAACATGGCTTGTGCTAGATAGGACACCTGTCATATTTATAGTCCTATGTCTGCATTCAAGGTCTTCCCACTACCCACCCACCCTTCCATTTCCAGGTATCTAACTTGGAGTTTATAAAGATCTATTTTATCTTTTTTTTTTTTTTTTAAAGATCTTATTTATTTGACAGAGATCACAAGTAGGCAGAGAGGCAGGCAGAGAGAGAGAAGGGGAAGCAGGCTCCCTGCTGAGCAGAGAGCCCAGATGTGGGGATCATGACCTGAGCCAAAGGCAGAGGCTTTAACCCACTGAGCCACCCAGGCACCCCTATTTTATATCTTTTTTTTTTTTTTTTTTTTTTACTGGTTGAAGAATAACTGACAAATACACTTGTAATATCAGAAGTGTACAACGTGATGATGTGATAGATCTATTTACTATGAAATGATTATGAGATAGAGGTAATTAACACATCCATTACGTACCCCCCCGCCATATTGCTTCAGATCTACTCAGCAACTTTCAATTTTAAAATACTGTTATTAACTATGTAGTCTCCATGCTCTATACCTGTAAGTTGACACCACATTAAATTGTACCCACCTAAGTAGCCTAAGACCTTTTCAGACACTTGTATCCAGCTTTGTAAAAGCTGGGTTAGTCCCTTATTTGTACCAAAGCCATACTTGTGGCTTTCTTCATTGCATATGAGACTTCCAGCAGCAGGGTGCGAGCTCAGTGAATGCATACTTCTTATATGAGGATAGTTTTACTTGCATCTAGAGCGAGTAAGCCCCTCTGGGTTTTATGTAGTATGGTGGTGAAGGCAATTAGAATGGCCTGGCTGACCACATCAATATGCATAATTGACAAGCTATTCAATACTTTAAAAGATAAGTACTTTCCACTCTTTTCTTTGGCTATCAAGTGTAACTCCATGTAAGTATTAAAATGTATTATTCTCTGGCTCTTGTTTTGTTATAAAAAATAACATGTACATTCTGTTAGACAGAAAATAACCTGTTTCCCCACGTAGATATGCTAATTCAAAGGGAACAAATTTGAGGAACTTGAAAAATACTTGCTTGCCTCTAGGCAGGGTGGTCTTTAAAACCTCAGTGTGATTATAACAATGAATAATATATAGCTCTTAAAAAGGGAGAAGGCTAGGCACTGAGTTTGGAGAGGAAGAAATAAAAAAGTTTATTTACAAGATGATGGGCTCTTGTATGTTGAAAATGCTGAGGAATCTACTACAAAGCTGTTAGAATAAGTGAGTTTGGTGGGATGACAGGAGGGTCCAAGAGCAATAAGCTGAAACCACTTGTATTTCCATTACATTGGCAGTGAAAACCGTTTAATTTATAATACAACAAAATACTTGGGAATACATTTAACAAAAGAATTGTAAAAATTGTATTTTGCAAACCACAAAAAATTATTGAATGTCCCAAACAGGCAAATCTGTAGAGACAGAAAGCAGCTTAGTGCTTGCCTAATGGTGGGGGTAAAGAACTGGGAGATATGGAGCCTGCTAATTGGTATAGGTTTTCCTCTTGAGGTGGTGATGTTCTGGAATTAGATCATGATAATGGTTGGACTATGAATATACTAAAAGCCGTTGAATTACATACTTTAAATGAGTAAAATGTATGTGAATTAGATTTGAGCAGCTTAAAATGTGGTTGGGGGAGATAAGGTTTTCAAAAATATGGACATGAAAAGATATCTGTAGCTTAACCTACAAGTAATATATATTTCTGGTTACATTTTCTTTGCAAACCCTGCAGAATTCAGCTAGAGGCACGGCAAGTTTGCATTGTCTCTAAGCTAGGTCGGCTGTGTTCCCCTTAGGAACTCTTTGAAAACTGGAAAACATTATAGTTTTAATTCACAGAAAAATTTTGTTTTAATTTGCCCAGTATGTAGGTGCCATAAGTTTCCTTTAAAGAAAAAAAAAATTAGAATTTAGTTGTTGAAAGGTTCCCCAGTGTCCTTTGACATTTCTCTGAAACCCTTGGGAGGTCACCACTAGGCATCTGTCCATCTTCCTACACAAAGGTTTGTGAAAAATAAATAAATAAATAAATAAATTTGTTTCCTTAGTGGTAGAAAATGAGAAACTCAAGAGTAAACAAAAGAAAAGAAGCATTATAAATCTTCTCTCCCAGAAAGAACTATTTTTAGGATTTTGGTGTATTTCATTCTAGTACTTTATTTTTTTTTAAAGATTTTATTTATTTGACAGAGATCACAGGTAGGCAGAGAGGCAGGCAGAGAGAGAGGGGGAAGCAGGCTCCCCGGTGAGCAGAGAGCCCAATGTGGGACTCGATCTCAGGACCCTGAGATCACAACCTGAGCTAAAGGCAGAGGCCTCCACCCACTGAGCCACCCAGCTGCCCCTCATTCTAGTACTTTAAAAAAAATTATTGAAATATTCATATACAGTTAATACATTTAGCATTCTAGTACTTGTTTATTACTGTATAATGTACAGAAAAGTGCACAAGATGCAAGCATACAACTCGATGGGTTTTCCCATCAGATAAGAGTCTCCCTCCCTGTTAGTGTGTCCTCTACGGGTGACAGCCACTGCTCTGACTTTAACACTGATAGTTTTTTCTGGTTTTGTACTTCATGTAAATTAAAGCATAAAAGGTCTATTCTTTTGGGCTGCTTTTATATAGCGTTATATTTTGAGTTGTAGAATACTGCTTTTTGTGATTGTAGGATTCTTAATCTTGTTCAGCATTGGGGTAGTTAGTTGGGGCTCTCATTAATAGTCTTACTGTGACTCTTGTGCAGATGATATCAATAGACCTCTGTATGCCTTTTTCTTTTCTTTTTTTTTTTAAGATTGTATTTATTTATTTATTTGTCAGAGAGAGAGAGAGAGCGCGTACAAGCAGGCAGAGTGGCAGGCAGAGGCGGAGAGAGAAGCAGGCTCCCTACTGAGGAAGAACCCCGATGCGGGGCTCAATCCCAGGACCCTGGGATCATGACCTGAGCTGAAGGCAGTGGCTTAACCAACTGAGCCACCCAGGTGTCACCTCTATATGCATTTCTTTTTTTTTTTTTTTAAAAGATTTTTATTTATTTATTTGACAGAGAGAGATCACAAGCAGGCAGAGAGGCAGGCAGAGAGAGAGGAGGAGGCACGCTCCCTGCTGAGCAGAGAGCCCGATGCGGAGCTCGATCCCAGGACTCTGAGATCATGACCTGAGCCGAAGGCAGCGGCTTAACTCACTGAGCCACCCAGGCGCCACCTCTATATGCATTTCTGATGGGTGTGTATCCCTGAGTAAAATCGCTGGGTCCTAGGGTGGTGCTTCTTTCACTGTCAAGTGCACATCAGTCACCTGGGGCCTTGTTAAACTGTAGGTCCTACTTCAGTAGATCTGGGATGGGGCTGAGCACTGCATTGCCAATGCGCTCCAGGACACGCCCTTGTACTGTTTCTGGATCACACTTGAGTAGCAAGTTCCCAGCATCGTTTAAGTTCAGTTTTAGTAAATAATGCACAGTTCTCAGAGTAGTGCTGTCCACTTTCTCTCCCACAGCGTATGAGGTTGCTTGATGTACGCATCAGTCCATTTCGGGTCTCGGTGTTCTGTGCCATTGATCATTATTTCTGTTCGTGCCAATGCCACAGCCTTTGTTACTGTAGCTGCGTAAGATGTGAGAGCTGCTCACAGAAGTCTTCAAGCTTTGTATTTCTTCAAGATTGTCTTGGCCTTCCTTGGACCTTTTGCATTTTAATCTAAATTTTATAATTATCTGTTTCCCACACCAAAAAAAAAAAAACCAACCTGGAGTTTTTGTTGTGATTGTATTGGATCTTTAGATCAACTTGAAGAACTTATCATCTCTACAATGTCCAAATATCTGAACATGGCATATCGGCAGCCCTCGATTATTGATGTGGTCTTGAATTTGTTTCGTTCAGTGTGTGGAGGTTTTATTTTCTCTGTAATGACTTTATCTTGATGGTTTATTCTCAAGTGTTTCATTTGTTAAATCTATTGTAAACAGTTTTATTTCTTAGTGTTCTATTTAACAATTCTTGGTGGCTAATATAGAGAAGTATGATTTTTTTATATTGAACTTTAATCAAGCAAATTGGCAAATTCTTTTGGTGTTTCTTATTTTTGATATATAGATTTTTTGCCAGCACAGTCGTGTCCTTAAACACTCTGTAATTTCTTTTCTTGCCTAAATGTACTGCTTAGGATCTCCGGCATAATGTGGAATAAACGTCCTAGTAGGAGTCCTTGTCGTCTTGCCCATTTCACAGGGAAAGCTTTCGTTTTTCACCATTCCATTTTGTGTACATACCTTTCATCAGATTAAGAGATCCTTTCTCCTAAATTTGAGATTTTTAAAAAAGTTTTTATTTATTTCAGAGTGGGGAGGGGGTGGAGGGAGAGGAGGGAGGAGACTCTCAGACTCCCCACTGAAGTGAGGAGGTTTACATGGGGTGGGGGGATCTCACGACCCCGAGATCATGACCCGAGCCAAAAGCAAGGGTCGATGCTTAACCAGCTGAGCCATCCAGGCACCTCTGGTTCTGTTTTTAAATCATGGGTAGATGTTGAATATTGTAAAAATGTGATCTCTCCTGTTAATATCGCGATTATATGTGACTTTTTTCCTTTTGTTCTGTTACTCCAATGAATTACATTGATTTTTGTTGTTGTTAAACCAACCTTTTATCCTGGGAATTTGGGGTGTGTTACCCCTTTTGTATAAATCTTTGGATTGGTCGGCTGATATTTGTTAATGAGGGAGATGGGTAGGATATTCCTTGTTGCAACGTGTCATATTTTATGCTGATCTCATAAAATGGGAAGAATATATTCCATTTTTTCTTGTCTCTGGAAGAGTTCATGTAAGGTAGTTCCTGTTCTCTGAGTGCTTGGAAGTTTACTGGTAAAGCCACTGGGCCTAGAGTTCCTTTGAAGGTTTTTAGTTATGGATTTAATGAATTTCATTGCTTTGGGACTACACTCTTTTTTAAAATACGTTTTAATTCTTACTTGAGAGGAGGTAGGGAGGGGAAGAGGGAAAGAGAGGGCCTTTTTTTTTTTTTAAAGATTTATTTATTTTAGCAAGAGAGCTTTGTGAGCCGGGGGCGGGGCGCAGAGGGATGAGAGTAAGACAGACTCCCTGCCCATGGTGGAGCCCACTGTGGGACTCCATCCCACGACCCTGAGATCATGACCGGAGCTGAAATCAAGAGTTGGATGCTTGGGCGCCTGGGTGGCTCAGTGGGTTAAGCCGCTGCCTTTGGCTCAGGTCATGATCTCAGGGTCCTGGGATCCAGTCCCACATCGGGCTCTCTGCTCAGCAGGGAGCCTACTTCCTCCTCTCTCTCTGCCTGCCTCTCTGCCTACTTGTGATCTCTGTCTGTCAAATAAATAAAAAATCTTAAAAAAAAAAAAAAAAAAGAGTTGGATGCTTAATCTGCTAAGCCACCCAGGTGCTCCATATTTTACTAGGAATTTACCCGTTCTATCTAAATTTACAGATGAATGTCCTTTTGAAAATATTCTGAAATGTGTACTTGAAAAATTATTCAAAACAGGTTCTTACCTATCTTTTTAATATCTATAAGACCTATATCTGTGGCCCCTTTTCTTTCCTGCTGTTCACTGGTAGTGTTTCTCCCCCAGCCCTCTCTCTTTTTTTCCCCCTTGGTTTCATCTTGCTTATCAATTACATTATCTTTCCAACTTGGATTTTATTGAATCTTTCTATTGTATGTTCTGTTTCTTTTTTTTTTTTTTCTTTTTTTTTTTCTCTTAACTATTTCCCTTGTTTCTTCGGGTTTAATTTGCTGTTCTTTTCCTGATTTCTTGAGATGGGTCCTTGAATTCCTTTTTCCAGACACTTTTTTTTTTTTGAAGGTTTTATTTATTTATATGACACAGAGAGAGAGAGAGAGAGAGAGAGTGAGAGAGGGAACACAAGCATCAGGAGAGGGAGAGGGAGAAGCAGGCCTCCCGCTGAGCAGGGAGCCCGACTCGGGGCTCGATCCCAGGGCTCTATCCCAGGACCCTAGGATCATGACCCGGGCCAAAGGCATACACTTAACCACGCTGAGCCACCCAGGTGCCCCATTTTCCAGCCACCTTTTTTAAGGCTATACATTTTTCATTAAAGCACAGCTTTAGCTGCATTTTACAGGGTTTTTTGTTTGCTTGTTTTTATACATCTTCCTGTGGTTTCCTTTACATTTACAAATTCAGAACTGTATTGCGGATTTTTTTAGTTACCTTTTTTGTTATTGCTCTGTGAGTTTATGCCACTGTGATCAGAGAAAATACTCCTCTAAGATTTTAATCCATTGAAATGTATTGAAACTTGTCATATGGCCTATTAGCTTTTTATTGTAAATAGGTATTTATATGGGGCACCTGGACGGCTCAGTCAGTTAAGTGTCTGACTCTTGATTTTGGCTTGGGTCATGATTTCACGGTGATGAGATCTCTTGATTCTGTCTCTATCTCTGCTCCTTCCCCTGATCTTGCACACTCAACGCTCTTGTGGTGGGGGTGGGGTGCGGGAAGGGGGAGTAGGTATTTATATTATTTTTGATTCTTGAGGCTTTAAGCGCTGATAAGCCAATGAATCCTCAATGATAGAGATGGGAGTGTGGGGGCATTCTTGCTTATGAACAATCCATGGATAGCTCTGCGTAACTGTGGTGTGTGTGTGTGTGTGTGTGTGTGTGTGTTGCTTCCTTTCTCATTCCTTTTTAAGGGATTGCCCTTCCAGCTGTGTTCATACATCTGAATATAATTTCTCTAAACAAAAATAATCACATTATTGTCCTGTTTCTCTGAGATTGCTCCTAAATGCCAAGTTATTAGTTTTGTACATTTCAGATATTTTGGTTATATACGTACAATTTCTTGTGCTGGCTTTTAGTAGTTTCCATGTTTCATTCTAGAGAGAAACCTTATTTCTCTTAGCCTCACATTATTGGGGGGACGGGCCTCACTGTCAACTAGAACCAGCTGTATAATTTTGAGGCCCAGAGCAGAATAAAAACATAGGGTACGTTGCTCAAAAATGAACCGTTTCAAGACCAGACAGAACACTGAATAGAGTGTGGGGCGCTGTGCAGTGGCATAGGTCACATCTCATGAAGTCAGCTCTGCTGGTCACCAGTGTGTTTACATTAGCTGTAAATTAGAACTATTAAATGAGAAATTCTTAAAAGAATTTTTCAAGCACTCAGGTTGTAGTTCTCAAAGTGTGGACTCTGAAATGCAGATTTCTAAGTATTTGAAAAGTCTGGTTTTTCACATTTCCACTTATAATACGATTTATAACATTAGATAAATGCCAGTCAGTTTAGACAACCTGGTATGCTCAAGTACAGAAACATTTTGAGAGTTGTTAGAAAATCTTCAGACAAATTTCCTGTTGGTTTATGATATCTGAGTAGACTTTCTAAAATTGGGATGGAACCAGAAAAGTGCATTCCTCAGCAACTAGATTTTAGGGACAATATTTAAAGAGAAAATATCCTTAGGGGAAAATATATGTATTAAGCTTAAAAAAAAAAAAAACATGGTCTTATGGGGGGGATGTATATGTGTGCTTTAATAATCAACTTTGAAATTTGGAGAAGTGTATTCTACTTCTAGCTTGTGTATTTACTTCTAGAAGTGTATCCTTCTAGCTTGCTTCTAGAAACTGATTTGGGGCATTAATTATGTTATACCTTATGTCAGAATAAGCAGAGTTGAATTATTTTTCTATATAAATTGTCAATAAATAGCACCATCTTATGAATATGTAGGTATGCCCAAATACTCAAATTTCTGTGGTTTTTGTTTACAGGATAGAGGAATTACTCAGATGCACATATATGTAAATGAATAATTTTGCTATATTACATTTGATGAGAACCAGACCTCTTAATAAAACTTAATTTTGGGAAAAAAAAAGATGGAAGTTTACAGATGATTATTTTTCTGATCAATTTTCAAAACTAGTCTTTAATCCATTTTTATCATACTGGTAAATGTTTCTGCAAGATAGGTTAGCCTTAACAAAGTACCTCTCACCCAGAAAGTTCCGCTTCTAAGAATTTATCTTAAAGAAGAAATGGGACAAGTTTATATATGGGACAAGGTGGTCACAAAAACATTTATTACAGTGTAGCTTTTAAGAGTGCAAAATTGGGAACAACTTCTGTCCATTCCATAGATGTCTAATCAGGTAAATTAGAGTGTATCCATAAGTGGAAATTGGTTACAACCATTAGAAGGCTATTAACTCTCCCATACAGAAGAGTGGATTTAGATTCTAGCAGTTGAGAGGAGAAAGGAGAGGAAGAGAAGTAAATGGAAAGTATCCTATCTTAGAAGGGGCAAGCGAAAGGATATGGTCTATACTTAATAGAAAATGAAATGAAGGTATAATTACATTATGGTTACAAAGGCGTAACCCATAAAGAATGGGCAAGTATTGGTAAAAAGTACATTGGAAGAAGGGAGGACTTGAGGTGGGAGGTGATGAAAATGGGCCACAATGAGTACAAGTCCACAGACTGTGTCTAAAGGGGCGCTAAGTCAAATTGTGACCAGAGCGGGTCCCCTTTTTCCAAGCTTGCAGCGTTTACTGCCAAGTCTCTTGAGGTATTTGTTGTCACCCATTCGGCACACCTGTGTCAGGCTTTGGAGTTGTACACAAACAGCAGGGATTCGGCTTTTTGTTTCTTTAACAAGAGAGGATCTCTTTGAACTTCACTATAAAGTTTATTTTAAAATCTTAATTTTCGGGCGCCTGGGTGGCTCAGTCTTTGGGTGTCTGCCTTTGGCTCAAGTCATGATCCCAGAGTCTGGGGATGGAGTCCCGCATCAGGCTCCCTGCTCATTGGGGAGCCTGCGTCTCCCTCTCCCAGTCCCCCTGCTTGTGTTCCCTCTCTCTCTGTCAACAAATAAATAAAATATTTAATAATAGGGTCACCTGGGTGGCTCAGTGGGTTGAGGCCTCTGCCTTCAGCTCAGGTCATGATCCCGGGGTCCTGGGATCGAGCCCCACATCGGGCTGTCTGCTCGGCGGGGAGCCCGCTTCCTCCTCTCTCTGCCTGCCTCTGCCTGCTTGTGATTTCTGTTTGTCAAATAAATAAATAAAATCTTGGGACGCCTGGGTGGCTCAGTTGGTTAAGCAGCTGCCTTCGGCTCAGGTCATGATCCCAGCGTCCTGGGATCGAGTCCCACGTCGGGCTCCTTGCTCAGCAGGGAGCCTGCTTCTCCCTCTGCCTCTGCCTGCCACTCCGTCTGCCTGTGCTTACTCTCTCCCCACCTCTCTCTCTGATAAATAAATAAAATCTTAAAAAAAAAAAATTTTAAATAAATAAATAAATAAATAAAATCTTTAAAAAAATCTTTAATAATAATAAATAAAACCTTAAATGTTCAAAAATAATGATGGAACAGTTAGAAATTACAAAGAAACTACTTAAAAAATGTGTCAGAACATTTTGGAAGAAAAAGTAAGATATTTAATCATAAGTATGTTTCTTTGTTTTAAAACAAAATTTAAAACTTTAATACTTCAATACTGTATTTAGGTAGGAATGTTCTTATATATTCTAGAAAATATATATTGCCAAATGTACAGAATATCCTCACTTTTTTTTTTTTTAAAGTAGAGCTCCATGCCCAGTGTGAGGCTTGAACTCAGACCCTGAGATCAAGACATGAGCTGCCACCCAGGCGCCCCTCCTCACTTTGTTTTTTAAAGATTTTTATTTATGAGAGGAGTGAGTTTGAGTGCCCAGGAGTTGGGGGAGGGGCAGAAGGGGAGGGAGAATCTCAAGCCAGCTCTGTGCTGAGCTCTGGGGGAGGGCTTGATCCCATGACCCCGAGAACATGGCCTTAGCTGAAACCAAGAGCCAGATGCTTAATCAACTGAGCCACCCAGGTGCCCCTTCATTTTTTTTTTTTTTTTTTTTTAAATATATATGGGAGCACCCGGCTGGCTCAGTGGGAGGAGCATGCAACTCTTGATCTCAGGGTCATGAGTTTGAGTCCCATGTTGGGTGCAGAGATAACTTAGTCTTAAAAATGTGAACTAAAACAACAACAACAACAACAAACTTTGGAAAGATAAACATAAAATATTCATTGTCTCTTGATAGTGGAATTAAACATGGTTTTCATTTTGTTTTCCATTTTTTTTAAAGCAATGAACTTATATTTTTTGTAATTGAGTGAAAAACTATTTTCATTTTTAAAACTATAATAGTGACATAGCTTTGACCAGAGACTATATATCTTATGTCTTAACATCCAGTACAGCGCTTGGCACATGGAAAACACCTAGTTAATATTTGCACATACTTACAAAAGGTGTGGGTTGGTAGGTATCTCCTCTTTGCCAATAGCCACAGAATGCTTTTATTAAGCAAAGTAGAATAAGCTACTCTAAGCCAGAGAGGTTATGAAAAAGTGTGAGAATTAAATGAAGAGCCTACAAGGCGTAATTGACAAGTAAAAATAAATTTTAAAAGCGCATGCAAAAAAAACAACTAGTAAACGTTACTCTTTACTTTTTTGTTCTGCATAGTCAATATATTCACAGTATATAAAACTTGTAATGTGTATATAGTGAAATTCCTTTCTCTTGCTGCCAGTACGCTCTCTCTGGAGGCAACCAGCACTACTTGTACATCTTTCCATAAACACACAAATGTGTGTTGTGTCCCTTTTCATTACATATGATATTGTGTTGTATGCATGTTGCTATGCCTTGCTTTTTTTCCTCACCGTGTTTCTTAGAGTTTTGTATTGGTACGAAAAGAACATGCTCATGGTTTTCTTGTTGTATCCCAGTATTTATTGTGTGGATGTATCCTCATTGGTTTACCTTTCTATTTTTTTTTTTAAGAATTATAAGAATTATAATTATAAGTAAGAATTATAGAATGAAAGGGAGGCTTGGGTGGCTCAGTTGGTCGAGTGTTTAGCTCTTGATCTCAGCTTAGGCCTTGATCTCAGGGGTGTGAGTTCAAGCCCTGCCCTGGGCTCTGTGGTGGGCATGGAGCCTACCTTAAAAAAATAAAATAAAATTCTAAAATAAGAACCTCTGAAAACAAGTGAGTACAAGTCCGTCAATCCAAACTGAGCTGAATGATTACCATGTGATACAGGTTATAGAATATCTCGTTGTAGTTGGGTTTTAAGAGAAGAAAACTTGTTACATCTATTTTTTTAAAAATCTTGAGTTGAACTGCAGAAAAATGGTTGAATTTATTTACCTACAAGTCAAGCAGTTTACTGAAGTTCTGAAAACATTGGAGAATGTTCCAGAAAGGACTCAGTATTTAACCTTTCACTGTGATTCTTGCCAGTTTGGTATCATCTGGTGTTTTAAGAGTTTAGGACGTTTTTGGATAGGAGAGTTACCATAGCCTTTCTTCTTTTTCCTTCCCCATCTTTCTTCAAAGACAAGAAGAGAAATTCAATACGAAATAGTCTTTTCAGGCAGACTTTTCCATCTTTAGCTTGGAGTAGAAGAGTGTTCTACAAAAGACCTTGCTAAATTATACAGACAGCGTAGTAAAACAATAATACAGATTTTGGAATCAGAACTAGAATTCAGGTCTGTCTCTATACTTCTTAGCTGTATAATCTCTGATCTTTAATTTCTTAATTTAGAAAAAGAGGACAGTAGTTCAGAAGGCCCTATTCTGTAAGAGGAAACTGTTTCGGGTAAGTTGGATCTTTGGAAGGGAGGACAGACGCCCAGGGAATGTTCATTAGTCTTTTTAAGTCTCTGTTTTGTGGCTTATAAAATGGGAGTTAATCTTTTTTTCATGGGGTTCTTGGATAATGAAATAAGATAAATAAACAGTGCCTGGCATGCACAGGCTCTCAGTAATTGTAAATTACTGTTACTATTACTGCAGTCATGTGATGTCTCTTGATGGAATTACGGCCTCTTTGGCCTTATTCAGTACTTGAAAGGTGCATCTGCTAACTTGGTGGGTAGACAAAACCTTTTGCTTTGAAAGGCTATTAGTAGAAGCAGGCACAGGGTGTACTCAATGGAGTGTGACTATGGGACACCAAGAAAGATTGGGGTCTGAAGTAACAGCCCCTTATCCAAGCAGAAAACAAGAGTCTGACGCAAGCAGTCCTTTCTAAATGGCTGTGAGTGGAACAACCTGCCAGGAAATTTTTCCATCTAGACTACTAGTAATTACCCCAAATGAGACTAAACTGGAACATGTAAGAGCAGTGGAAAATAAAAGGGTGCCCGTATTGAATGGGTTAAGACCATATTGTCCTTTAGTTCAGAAACAGATTTCGGTGGTTGGAAAAAGTTGAAGTAATTAATTCTGCAGGAAATGGTTAGATTAGATTTATTGGGGAGAAATCTCAAATTCTATATTGAATCTCTACTTCTGATCTAGGGTCTAGCTTTGGTTCAGCAATCACTCCCCAGTCCCAACTGAATTTCTCTTAATATAGTCTTGACCTTGAGAAACTCCTAGAAAAAGTTTTTAAAAAATTCCAAGAAACAGTATTTTTTTGCCTGGATAATTTTTTTTTTTTTAATTGGCCCTTTTATCTTTGCTCCTACCATTTGCCATTGGGTCTCTTTATGTATTCCAGCTTGCAACCCATGACCTAATAGCTAGAATTTTAGATGAGTCGGTTAAATTCAGGCAGTATTTGAGTACCTGTTGGATATCTGGCAGTGTGCTAAATGCTAGGAATGATAGAGAAAAATAGGACATGTTCTTGTCCCCAGGGCATTCGTAGTCTTGTCAGGTGATCCCAGTCAATGATGATGATGGTAGGCATCAAAGCTAACATTTGTAGAGCAACTTAAAATTTGCTTAACTTTAAGTGCGTGCGCGCTCTCTCTCTCTCTCTCTCTCTCTCTATATATATATATATATATATATATAAATTCTCCCAAGGGCTCTGATGCAAGTACTATTATTTGGTTTTACAGACAAAGACTTTGAGGCACAAAACTTCAGGGAGGTTGCCCAAAGTGAGTTAGCAGGGCAGGAATTCCTAAGCTCTCTGGTTCCGTTATGCCAGGCAGCCCTGAGAGCTACTTATGTTTTGGTCCAGCTTTAGCTTATTAAAATTAGGACTTCAAAAGCTTATTACTCTTCAAACATTTACCCATACCTTACAGATATTTTTAGTGGCTTTACTGTATTTTGTTAACTTTAAAAAGATTTGCTAGTTTTTCTTTTTCTTTTTTTTAAAGACTTTTTATTTATTTATTTGATAGACAGAGAGAGATCACAAGTAGGCAGAGAGGCAGGCAGAGAAAGAGGGGGAAGCAGGCTCCCTGCCGAGCAGAGAGCCCGATGTGGGGCTCGATCCCAGGACCCCGAGATCATGACCCGAGCTGAAGGCAGAGGCTTAAACCACTGAGCCACCCAGGCGCCCCAGATTTGCTAGTTTTTCAACCAGTGCGCAAATGATCTTAAATTTAACAGAAAACTCTATTAATGCCATTTATGACCTTGAGAAGAGTTCCTTAAACATTTCAAACTATACTTAGAGATATAATATATCTAGTTTCTTTTTTTAAAATAAACTAGGTTGTTAGATAAACCTTTATTTATTTGACTGTGAGAGAGGGAACACAAGCAGGGGGAGCGGGAGTGGGAAAGGGAGAAGAAGCGGTCTTCCCCCTGAGCAGGGAGCATCATGCAGGGCTTGACCCCACAACCCTGGGATCATGACCAGACCCAAAGGCAGCTGCTTAACCACCTGAGCCACCCAGGTGCCCCAGTGTATCTGGTTTCTTCAAGTACTTCAAACTTCTAAGTTTTAGGGGTATGATTTTATTTAATCTCAAGAATTTTGAACATTTTAGGAGCCTACACTAATGAGCATAAAGGTTATTATTACATTTGTATAAATACGACTTACACAAAAATATTACTACTCTCTATTCATTCACGGGTCACAAATCTCTTTACCCAACCCAAATAGATAACTACCATTTCAAAATGACCATAGGGTTCTAAGTTGGAAATACAGGTCTGGATCAATAATTCCAGGCTGGGGAACCTGGGTGGCTCAGTGGGTTAAAGCCTCTGCCTTCGGCTCAGGTCATGATCCCCAGGTCCTGGGATTGAGCCCCACATTGGGCTCTCTGCTCAGCAGGGAGCCTGCTTCCCCCTCTCTGCCTGTCTCTCTGCCTACTTGTGATCTCTCTCTGTCAAATAAATAAATAAAATCTTAACAAAAAATTCCAGGCTGATTTTATTAGCCTCAACCCCTTTATAGTAATGGGACTGTTCAAGCCTGTGCCTCTTTCTGTATGTTGTACTAACCCGGTTTTGACCATAGCTGCTTTACCTGAGAGATGGCTGCGTTCTGCGGACCTCACCTGGGCTGCCTCGTGTCCTGTCTCATTTGCAGGGGTAGAGATTTGTCTGGTAGTCCTGTGTTATAATTTGAGTTGGCCGATACAGAACATTTTTTATAAATATTGTTGGAAAATGATATGCCCGTAATCCTTCACCACAGACCATCTCTAGCACAAACAGTATCTTTGTGAGAATGAAGAGAAAGGTGTCTCTCTAGAGGAAACAACGAGGAAAAAGGCCTCAGGGCAGCTAGGTAAACCGGGCTGGATTTGAACTTCCCCTTGCCCTCCTCACCACAGGTACCGTATAGTTCAGAAGATTTCCCCCCTTTGGAGTACCATTAAGACTTAGGAATTTTGGGGTGCCTGTTGTTAAGCATCTGCCTTCGGCTTGGGTCATGATCCCAAGCTTCTGCGATCGAGCCCCGCATCAGGCTCCTTGCTCAGCGGGGAGCCTGCCTCCCCTTCTCCCACTCCCCCTGCTTGTTCTCTCTCTCTCTCAGGTAAATAAATAAATAAATATTTTTTTAAAAGACTCGTGAATTTTCACAGAATGAATGGTAAAATTGTTATTTGGCCTTTTACACTGGCTCCTTTTTAAACTTTCTGGCAAAAACAGAATATTCCAGTTCCATCTTGATCCCCCCCACTTCCCTTGACTAGAATCCGATGTTCTCTCAGAAGCCAGTAGCTTTTGCAGCACAGCAGTGTTAGAGACTATGGCTAGGGTAGAGATTGGAGGCGTGTGAAGGTCTGTTGTGTTACTGCTACTGCTCGATAGTCCCGTCACTAGAAAGGGGTTTAGGTTGATAAAACTCCGAAAGATTTATCTTTATAGGGTCATGGTGCTTCCAGTTTTACTTTTTTAAGTCTTCGAAGTATTTCTCTAATTGAAAAGATTTTCCATCTGTCTCCTGTTCAGCTTTCTTTGTGTCTCCTACTTTCTGAGTCAACAGCTGTGTCTCCTCCATCCTCTACAAACCACATTTCCTTACCAACCTCGATGGGTGCTCCCAGGCCAAACTCGGTGGTTACATTAGGACTGTCTAAACGTCCTGTGATGTCACTGGATGCGTCCCTTCTTGGTACCTGCCACTTCAGCCAGGCTTTGTCTGTAATCCTTCTGCAGTCGTGTTGCGTAAGGAAGGCAGGCGACGAGCACCCAGTTGCCCACCTTCCCTTGCTTGTTGTTCTTGGGGTCCCCTTGTGTACCCACCTAACCAGGTCTCTCCTTTCCGCCCACTTTGCTAGGGTTTGCTGCTTCCCATTTATTTTCTCCATCCAAAAACTTGAATCTCACTGCACCATGATTTTTGTGTTTTGTTTTGTGTTGTGTTGTTTAGTAGAGTACTTTGTCAAATAATTTCATTTTCTGTTTTGGAAAATATTATTTTCTGTGTAGTCCTTTGTCAAATAATTTTATTTTCTGTTTCTGTTCCGGAAATTTTATTTTCTGTTTTGGAAATAATTTGATTTTCAGATGAAAAATAATGGGTGAATCATAAAACACTTTTCTGTCCTTCAGGTTTTCTGTAAATCTGATATTAAGTTGCCTCAGTGGTATAGGTATTCATGGGACTAAACTGTATGATGTTTTACTTCTTTATTTTTTTTTTTTAAGATTTTATTTATTTATTTGACAGACAGAGATCACAAGTAGGCAGAGAGGCAGGCAGAGAGAGAGCGGGAAGCAGGCTCCCCTCTTGAGCAGGGAGCCCAATGTAGGGCTCAATCCCAGGACCCTGGGATCATGACCTGAGCCGACGGCAGAGGCTTTAACCCATGATGTTTTACTTCTTAAAATGGGTGATAGGTACATGGATGAAGGTTTTATTTTCCTTTATACTTAGGTCTGAAATATTTTGGGTTTTTTGTTTTGCTTTGTTTTGTTTTTATAGCCTTGTTGTCTGAGTATCTTGATTTTTGGAGGGGTAGGATAAGATGGATCATTAGCCCTTAGTAGACAGATATGTGAATGTTCAGTCCGTGCTACTCAAAGAAGCTTAGGCCCCTGCTGTGTGCCAGTCCGTGTTCTAGGCATGGAGGCTATAGTGTCCCAAAGATCATATCCCTGCCTTGGTGCATTCAGTAGCTTAAGTGGAGAACAGACTAAGCAGCTAAATAAGAAATACAGTGTCAGGGCACCTGGGTGGCTCAGTGGGTTAAACCTCTGCTTTCAGCTCAGGTCATGATCTCCGGGTCTGGGATCGAGCCCGGTGTCGGGCTCTCTGCTCCATGGGGCTCTCTGCTTCCCCCCCCCCCCTTGCCTGCTTCTCTGCCTACTTGTGATCTCTCTCTCTGTCTAATAAATAAATAAAATCATTTAAAAAAACAAATGAAAAGCAGTGAAATACAGTATCATATACTGGTAAGTGCTCCATGCAGCACAGAAAGAGGGCGTATGGACTGTGGTAGGGAGGAGCTGTTTAAGATGGGATGGGGCAGGGAAGGCCTCATAAGGAGGTGACATTTTAGTAGAGACCTGAAAGAGGTAGGAGAGTAAAGAAGCTGAAAATCTAGGGTAGAGTGGTAGAAGCAGGGAGAGCAGAGATCCCTGGACAGGAATGTATTTGGCATATTTAAGGATCAGCATGACCTGTCCCAAGAAAAGTAAGCCAGGCCAGGAATGGTCAGGGAATAAGGTCCCAAAGATGGGCAGGGATCTGTCAGGTCTTGCAGATTGTGGTGAGATATTTGTTTCTACTCTAGGTATGACAGGGGAGTTTTTGGAGGATTTTGAGCAGGGAAGTGACCGTCTTTGTCTCTTTTTGAAGGATTACTTTGGTGACTCTGCAAGGAATTGGTCATAGAAAGCAAGAGTAAGGCAGAAAGGCCAGTTAGTAAGCCATTGTAGCAATTTGGATGAGAGAACATGGTGGGTTGGGCCAAGGGGGTAGAGTGAGAGGATAAGGATAAGAAAGGATCAAATTCTGGATATTTTTCAGAGGTTTGGAAGTGAGAGAGACGTTAAGGATCAGGCCTAGGTTTTTGGTTTGAACAACTGAGTGAATGTTGATACATCCCTTACCTTGATAAAAGAGGAACAGACTTTGAGACTTATTTACAGCTTGATAAACTTGGTAGACATGCTGGTGGAGATGTTAAGGAGGCATTTGGATATGCAAATCTGGACTGCAGAGCCCTGATTGGGATAGACACAAATAGGAGTCATCAGCTTATGATGATACTGAAAAGTTTGAGACTAAATGGGATCATGGCTCACATGAGTTAGTGTCCAGGGAGAAGAGAAGAGATCTAAGAATGAAGATCAAGAGTCTCTGGCTTCAAGAGGTCACTGGAAAGAGAAGAATTAGCAAAAGGGAATGAGGGGGAATGGCCATGAAGGAGAAAAGCTAGGGAGGTGTGGTGGAAGCCAAGTGAAGAGATGGTTTCAAGAGAGAAGTGATCATGAAACAGATGAGGGCTTAGAACTGATCATTGGATCAAACCAAATGAGAAGTCTTGGGAGATCTTCATGAGTGGTTTCATTGAACAGCACTGATTTAGAGCATCTTGAGGAAGAAATGGAGAAAATGGATGGAAACCGTTCTTTGAAGAGTTTTGCTGTGAAAAGAAGTAAAGAGGGACGCCTGGGTGGCTCAGTTGGTTAAGCAGCTGCCTTCGGCTCAGGTCATGATCCCAGCGTCCTGGGATCGAGTCCCACATCGGGCTCCTTGCTCGGCAGGGAGCCTGCTTCTCCCTCTGCCTCTGCCTTCCACTCTGTCTGCCTGTGCTCGCTCTCGCTCGCTCTCTCTCTGACAAATAAATAAATAAATAATCTTTAAAAAAAAAAAGAAAAGAAGTAAAGAAATGGAGCGATAGCAGAAAAGAGGGGGGTTGGGAGAAGGTTTTTTGGTTTTAAAGGTAGGAAATAGTTCAGGCTTTTAATGTGATAATAGGAGTTGTCCAGTAGATAAAAGATAGGGAAAGCCCAGTGATGGAGGGGTTAGCCTTACCCCAGCATCACCTCTGTGGGCCTCCTCTAAATCCTGTGGAGGTGGCAGTCTGGGAAGGGTTATTTTACTAGGAGGAATTACCAAATGTTATATGAAAGATGAAACATTGGGAAGAATTGAAATGTCTAACAGCTGTGTAACAATTGTGTCTAATGGATGTATAACAATCGTGGTACAACATAGAACTATTTAGCCACTAAAAATCATTATAAGGTTATACATTAATATGGAGACATTTTTTAAATGTCCAGTTAACATGCAGTGTAGTTTCAGGTGTACAATATAGTGATTCAACACTTCCATCCATCACCCATCCCGGCAAGTGCCCTCCTTACTCCCATGACCCATTTCACTCACCCCCCCCACCCCCCATCCACCTCCCCGCTAACCATCGGTTTGTTCTCTAGAGTTAAAAGTCTGTTTCTTGGTTTGTCTTTCTCTCTCTTTTTTTTTTTCCCCTTGGTTATTTGTTTTCTTAAATTCCACATGTGAGTGAAATCATATGGTATTTGTCTTTTTCGGATTACTTCTATTTCTTAGGAGGACAATTAGCATTGTTCTCTCTGGCTCCCTCCATGTTGTTGCAAATGGCAATATTTCATTCTTTTTGACAGTTGAATAATATTCTCACATGCGCGCGCGCGCGTGTGTGTGTGTGTATCTCACATCTTTTTAAAATTTTTTTTATTTTTTTTTAAAGACTTTATTTATTCATTTGGCAGGCAGAGATCACAAGTAGGCAGAAAGGCAGGCAGAGAGAGAGAGAGAGAGAGAGAGAGAGAGAGAGAAGGAAGCAGGCTCCCTGCCGAGCAGAGAGCCTGATGCGGGGCTCGATCCCAGGACCCTGGGATATGATCTGAGCTGAAGGCAGAGGCTTTAACCCACTGAGCCACCCAGGCGCCCCTGTATCTCACATCTTTATCCATTCATCTATCAGTGGACACTTTGGCTGCTTCCATAATTTAGCTATTGCAGAAAATGTTGCTATAAACACAGAAATGCATGTATCCTTTAAAATAAGTGTTTTTGTATATTTTGGGTAAATATTAGAGAAAATAAGACTTCTGTGCAAAAGTATTTTTGTGGAAAAATGTAATACATACACTTTGGTAGAAAACAATGTCTAAAAGGTAAGATTATGGGTGATTTTTAATTCTTTCATTAGACTAATTGTATTCCAGATAACTTCATGTTTTCTCCAGTGAGTATATATTATATCTTCTTGTTTAGAAGTCATTCTGAGTATGTCAGCGAGCTGAACCCATTTATATAAGTCATAAAATATTTCTATATTTTGAGTCTTTAATCCATTTTGTTTCAAATTTTCTATTGATTTTTGCTTTACCCTTTTCCTATCATCTATTGAACAAATCCATTATTTTCTTGTGTTGAAAGTTACACATTCTATTTTTTTAAAGGTTTGTTTAGTTATTATGAAAGAGAGAGTGTGTGCGTATGGTAGGGGAGGGACAAAACAAGAGGGAGAGGGAGAATCCTAAGCAGACCCCCTGCCAAACACAGAGCCTGACTTGGGGCTCATCCGACGACTCTGAGATCATGACGTAGCCCAAATTGAGTTGGGTGGTTAACTGAGCCATCCAGGCATTGCTGTTTTTTAGTCTTTTGGTAGTTGTCCTTAGCTCCTAATTTGATAATATACATGCTTGTTTTTGTTTTTTAAAGATTTTATTAATTTTTGAGAGAGCAAGAAGAGCACGCGGGAGCAGGAGTGAGTGAGGGGGCAGAGGGAGAAGTAGGCTCCCTGCTCAGCAGGGAGCCTGTTGCAAGACTCAACCTCAGGACCCTGGGATCATGACCTGAGTTGAAGGCAGGCTTAACTGACTGAGCCACCCAGGCATCCCATACTTGTGTTTTTCCTATTAAAAATCTTTTTCCAATTTTAAACCTTTAAATTTATGTATTGGCCCCGACATACTTCAAAAAAGACAAGAATCTTAGATGTTCTCCCGCTCCTCTCTACTACCCCCTTACCACCATGTCCCCACAACCCAATAAAAGTATTTTGATTTCGAAATAATTTCAATTCTGGAACTGCTGTGGATCCACTGGACCTTATTTAGACAACAGTAAACTTAATACATGATTTACTTACCCTTACTTGCCATTTTTCTAGTGTACTCCAAAATAGGTATTTCTTCTTTGTAGACTATTCCTGAGAAGCTGTCTGTGTGATAAAACTTCTGTATGTTTAAAACCTTGTATGCTTGAAATATCTTTATTTTACCCTTGTATTTAAATGGTAATTTAAGTATAAATTTTAAGTTTTGAAAGTTTTCTCCCCTCAAGGAGGGTTCTTTGAAAAGAACCATCAATTTCTTAGGACCAGCATTGCCTTTGAGCCTTCTGGAGTCAGTCTGATTCTCGTTTATCCTTTATAAATGATTTACTTTTTCTAAAAATTCTTGGAGTTTTATTTTTTGTTCTTTCATTTCATCACACTGTAACTAGTTGCAAAACCCACCCCCCAATTTTCTCTTGGCTCTTCGAATCCTTTCAATCCGAAGTCCTGCATCTCTGTCTAAATCTGGGACTTGTCGATTACTGTTTCGTGAGATACTCTCTCCTCCTGTCTCCCTTCCCATCGCCAGGCCTCCTATGACACAGCTGTAGTGACCTTTCCAGGGCAATCCTCGGCCGGTCCATGTTTCTTCACATGCTCCAGCTTTTGGTCCCTTCCTCCTGTCTTCTAGGAGAGTTTCTTCACCGAATCTTTTGCTGCATAGCCCAGCTCTTGGGTTCTTTATCTCCCCTCTGAGAATTCACATACCAATAACTTGTACTCGGTTCTTATTTTTAATGCCACTTGTTCTTGCTACAGGTTTCTAGGTATGATCCCTCTTTGAAGCTCTTTGCTAATCTGTTCTTTTCTGTACTGATCCATGAACTTGATTTTTGGCTGATATAGATGGTTTGATTTGGTGGTTTTTCTCTTGTAGCAGTTAAACCCCTGGGATAAGTTCATCCATTTGTCTATGAGTTCCTTTTTTTCTGGAGCATTAGTCGTCCACTCTGTTAATGGCTGCCCGGTCTCCCGAGCTTGTGCCTCTGAGAGCAGTCTCTGATGATTAGCCATCCCCTGCCTTGGCTGTGAGAGTGGGTAGGAAGTGGAAGGTACACACCAGGCTTTGTAGTTGTTTGTACCTATATCCCCTTGAGCATGCCGCTCTACCGCTGCTGCCAGAGGGCTGTGAGTGGGGGCGATCTGGAGAGAGCATCACTGCTAAAGAAACTACTCGCCTACCCAAGCTTCTCCCGAGCACCTGGCTCAGGCCTAGTGAGGGCCTCATCTCCCAGCTGAAATCTGGGCCTTCTGCTGCCTAATGTTTTTCTCACAGCTTTTATGTTTCATTAACATGTCTGGAATTTCCAAAATCATGTTGGAAGCCCATCCTAGCTTGCCATCTTGTCAAAATGGTGCATAACACTTAAAAAAAAAAAAAATCAGGAGGTTAAAAAGACTTGGAATGTGTATATACTCCTATTCCTATTTTTTAAATCATGACCTCTTGCACCACAAAAAGCAGTTTAGCTTTCTAAATAGGATGATACATTTCACTTTTAGTGTTTTTATTTGAACACTTACTTTGAGCTTTGGGTTTGATTTTAAACCAGACAAGAAATATTTAACGTGTATCTTCTCTGTGTCGGGGACTGTTATCCAGCTTTGGGAGTACAGCAGTAGGCAAAACAGCTGAGAATCCCTGCCTTCATGGAGCTTTATAGAAGACAATAAACAAGACTAAATGCAAAATGTGTATTATCTCTTAGTGAGTTGGATTGATCATAGGTTGTGGTTTAGCTCAGCAAGTCCAAGGGAGCGAGAGGGACCTGGGAGTTTAGGGTCTCATTAAAATGGTGGACAGTGGAATGAACTAAAGCTAGATTGGGAGGGGAAAGTAGGTGTATGGGTGGTAGGCATGTTAGGTTAGAAGTGAGGCAAAGGACTGTTGGAATTGGGGTGCTAACAGAAGTGATGTGAATAGATGGGAAGAGGCTAGAGAACAGATGTTTGGAATTAAGATAACCGCAGGGTTGCAGTAATGATGAGTGACCAGTTCAAGGGAATGATCATGGAAGAAAGTGACTAAGTTAGATGGACAATAAGAACACTGGAGGGGAGTGACTTCCATTGGTGTCTTTCATTAAATAATGGGGACCACTTTTACTCTCCTTTTTTAAAAATTTTTATTTATTGGAGATAGAGGGTGAGATAAGAGAGCACTAGTGGGGTGGGGGTAGGGGGAGAGAGAGAAGCAGGCTCCCTGTTGAGCAAGGAGCTCCATGCAGGTCTCGATCCTAGGACCCTGGGTTCATGACCTAAGCCAAAGACGGGTGCTTAACCAACTGAGCCCCCGGGAGCCCCTACCCTTCTTCCTTAAACAAGTAGAAAACTATACGAGCTGTATTGAAATACCCATTTTCAGACAATGGACAACATGTAATACAGGAAAATGATCCCTGAGATTGCCCTAGCTTACTACCTGGAGGTCATAGTACAAGGAGGGGGAGCCTGAACAGGGCCTCGCAGTCTCTGTGATGTGGGGACAAAGTTGAGATTTCAGGGAGGTCAGAGAGACAGGAATTCATTAGAATACTGGAAAACTTGAGCGAGCTCCAGAGATCTGCCGGGGGTCCTTCCGAGTCCCTTCAGTAGAGTACTAGTGAATGTACCTGCATGAGGAAGCCACTCAAGGCTGATGAAAAATAAGGGGTGATCTTGGAGTCCTGGGCTGTTTGTGGTGACTGGCATAAAAGACATGATGGAATTAGTCCTGCTGGTTTCCAGGGGGAGAGTGGTGGACAGTCTGTGAGTATCGTGTGGGGGACAGAGAGCATGAACATCTTGCCAAAGCTCTAAGAGTTCTGGAGCTCCCACTTGACCTTGATGGAGGAGGTTGCAAGGGGATTGCCCTACTCCTAAGAGTTAAAATCCCCCCTTGACCTGTTGCCTCACTTGACTCCTGCTGATGGATCCATGAAGTCCTTTGGGGGATTGGACTCACCCTCTAAGAACCATGTTAATGTCATCCTTTTCCTAGGGACTTTTTTTCCCCCAGAAATGTATTTCCCCCAGAAGAATATACCTAATTTACGGTTTCAAAACAGAATTCATTTAACAGAATGTGTTTTCCAGCAAATTGACTAGAAAATACTGGCCCCTTTCTTTTAAGAATTGCTTCCACTGTTTATATGTATCTATGTATATATGTGCATGTTTATTTTATGTATGTATATATTAGATATTTATTTTAGTACTAATTTCAGCCTAAAGAGAGTTGACTAAGGTCAATTCTTTCTAAAGGAGACTTTCCGAGGCCCAGTTAGAACACCACTCATCTCGGTGTTCCTGGACCCAAATACATAGAAGGCACTGAGTAAAGATTTGTTGAGTAAATGTATTTGAGGTAAAATGTGGCATTCAGAGTGATTGAAGCCTTTGTGTGTGTTTTGTTGTGGGGACTGAGGCCGCCAAGCTAGTGACTTACATGCGGACCTGTGAGACTGGGTCTCTGCCCGGCCAGCCAGGCTTGCTGAGGTGGACCGTTCTTACTGGGTTTGTGGGAGTTGACTGGAAATTCTTCTGTTAGGAGTGTCGGGAAGAGTACCTGACTGGATACATGTCAGGGTAGTGGCTGAAGGTAAGAGAAGAGCAGAGCACTTTTAAGAACTCGTGTCCTAAAATTGAGATCTTTTCATTTATCTTTGGACCAAGTAATACATTCACGTTCTTCAAAACTTAGAAGGCTCAAAGCTGTCCAGTCGCCCCCTCCCACCCCTGTTGGCAGGTTGCCTGGCGAGCCATTGAGTTCCCCCTTCCTAGAGGTGGCCGTGGTGTGACGTCATAGACAATAAGCTGACCATTCAGATGGTGGATCAGGTTAGGAAATTAGAATGGGAGGTGCTTAGGGCATTTGTCCTTGTTGTCTACCGAGCATTGTGCAGAATATTTTCCATGTAAATTAAGCTTTGTAACAATCCTTTGAGGAATTGTTTGCCTTTATCTCTCATGGTTTATCTTCTCTGCTCAAACATCTTTCTGCTCCATCCTTGTGAGCCAATTTTAACTTAGCTTCTTTTTTTTCTGCAGACCATCTTCTCCTCCCCTGTGACTGCTAAAATGTCCCTGTATTAGGATCTGGATCCAGTGGTGTGTTGGAAGTAGCTCCTGTCCGCTTGGAAGACTGATGGTTCCCAGCTCTATGCTCAGTGACCTCCTGTTCGTAACTTGGAATCCATCATAGTAGGGATATTTACACCATGGGAACTGGCCAGTGCTATAAGTCAGGGCCATTCTTTCCAGAATGTTGTTAAATGTTTATCAACATTTTGTTGTTAAATGTTTATCAACACACCACTGGATCCTCTCCCCTCTTTGTTGTTTAATGAGCCAGCTAAAGGTAACTGAAGGATGGAATTTTTAAAAACCACATAGACATACCTTAAGTAAATGATTTTTTTTTAAAGATTTTATTTATTTTTATTTATTTGACAGAGAGAGATCACAAGTAGGCAGAGAGGCAGGCAGAGAGAGAGAGAGAGGAGGAAGCAGGCTCCCCGCTGAGCAGAGAGCCCAATGCGGAACTTGATCCCAGGACCCTGAGATCATGACCTGAGCCGAAGGCAGCGGCTTAACCAACTGAGCCACCCAGGCACCCCAAGTAAATGATTTTTTTTAAAAGTTTGCTATCAGTTGACAAACTTTAATACTTAGTTCATAAAAATGTTCAAAGATTAAAGAAAGTTGAAAAACTAGTATAGTGACTGTTCGTATACCTGTTTCCTAGATTTGCTAGTTCTTAATGTTTTTTTCTTGAACTTCATCCTGAAATGGTGAGCATACTTCTAGGCAATCCTAATTCCATCGTCACTAAGACATTTATAGTTCTCCACCATCATTTTTGTCCCCAGTTCCTACTCCTATTTTTCTAATTGTCAATTTCTAAAAATGTTATTCACAGTGGTTTTGTTTTGTCTTAGATTTTATTTTTATATAATCTTAATACCCATGTGGGGCTTGAACTCAGGACCCCAAGATCAAGAGTCTCATGCTCCACTGACTGAGCCAGCCAGGGACCCCTATTTATAGATTTTTATGACAAGGATTCAATCTAGATTTGTATGTTGGAATTGGTTGTTCTCGTATTTCTTTTAAGCTTGAATAACCCTCTTCTCCCAATCAGTGTTTTCCCCGACATTGACTGTTTTCAGCTTTTTCTAAGTTTCAAACGTGTACAAAAGGAGAAAAAACAGACGACAAACCACAATATACCCAACACTAATTCAGGGACTGTCAGAATTTTGCCACATTTGCCTCATTTATCTTGATTCTTCACCAGAAGATTTTAAAAACGAATTCAAGACATCCTTGTGTTCTCCCTCTCCCCCCCCCCCCGCTAACTCTAAAAAATACATTTTCCTATGTAGCCAAGTTCGTCGTTACAGAACACCAAAGGGAATTAATAATGGCATTGACTTTTTAAAGAAACCAGGTTAGTTCTTTGGTAGTGTCCTCGATTTGGGGTTTCTATGATCGTTTCCTTGCGAGAACATTTCATTTTTCTATCCTGTATTTCCCATACACTGGAGATTAGATTCCAGGTTTTGATTAAATACTTTAGGCAGGAATACTTTATAGAGGATGAAAAGTACTTAAGAGCTCATCGCATCAGGTAGCCCATAAAGTCTGGTTTTCCACTCTTTTTTTCTTTTTTTTTTTAAAGATTTTATTTATTTATTTGACAGAGAGAGATCACAAGTAGACAGAGAGGCAGGCAGAGAGAGAAAGAGAGAGAGAGAGGGAAGCAGGCTCCCTGCTGAGCAGAGAGCCCGATGCGGGACTCGATCCCAGGACCCTGAGATCATGACCTGAGCCGAAGGCAGCGGCTTAACCCACTGAGCCACCCAGGCGCCCCTGGTTTTCCACTCTTAATGATGTTACATTTGATCACTTGACTAAGGTGGTGACTGCCAGTTGTCTCCATTGTATATATGGGCTTTCCTCTTTGAGATTAACAGCAATCCTTGGAGCAGTGCTTTGGCACCAAATGAATATTCTGTTCTCCATCAGCCTTTCCCTTAATGGTTTAAGCAGCCATTAATGTTCTTTGCCTGAGTCAATTTATTGCAGCAGGCCCTGTTAAATAGAACTGCTCTTCTTCTGATACGGATCCAAGGCATTTTCTTTTGGGTGTGGGTTCACGGGTTGGTGTTTCCTGTAATGGTGGACGAGCCCCATCTATAATTCATCTTCTCTTAATTCTCGATCTTCTCTGCACTTGAGTAGTCTTTTTAAGTGGACAAGCAATACAAGCATTTTCAAAGCTGTACCAATGCAGACTCTTTCCAGGTTTTTCCTCATGTAATTCTCTTGGCCACGCATCATCATTCACTCTTGTTTTTTGAGGGTTTTTTTTTCCCCCCTTAATTTTTAAATTTTATGTCCACTCCAGTTTTTTTTTTTTTTTAAAGCAACCTGCTTTTGCTGATTCTTTCCAGAGGATTCGTCATAGTTGCCATAGAAACAACAACTCATTTTATTGTCCTCAGTTTCTGTAATTTTTAAGTTACATAGTTGTAGCATCAAGTAAGTACCGATGTCGCAAACAGGTTTGGGAGCAAAACTAACCAATTCTTCATAAACATTCTTGTTAATCTCTGGAAGTAGAGGATGTAGAGTACTAGTAGTAGCATACTAGCCGGAAGCATTCAGGGTGCTGGGGACCCCGTCAGTGTGCTTCACAGGGAGAACGGAGTGAGTCCGTTAATCAGCAAGTTGTTGTGCGGAGGTCAACTTAAGAGAGCGTCGACCATGTAGTCATTTTCCTTGCCTTGTCTTCCCCGCTAGACTTCCAGTTCCTTGGCAGTAAAGACTAGTCTTACTTGTATGTTTTTTCCTTTTTAGTCCCTGGGCTCAGTATAGTGCCTAGCCTACAGTGAGTGCTCAGTAAAAATTTTGGATGAACCAATCCATGACCAGCACCACAGGGGATCTCTGGTGACTTCTGATCTCATCTTGGCAGTATCTTTGCAAACATCGGGGTTGGTGGGGTCACTGCGTGTAACTTAGTCTTTCGTCGATTTTTCCTCTTCTCGTTCCCTCAGTCTTTGAGTCTTCGCTCTGTGCCAGCTTCCTAGACTTTCATTGTGTATTGCAAGCCACCTGTGTTTATTATCGTTCCCGTTTCCTGACAAAGATGCAAAAAAAAAAATGTATGATGGTTTTGCTGCCGTGGTGCTATGCACAAAGCAAGAGGAGATGTTGAGGAAAATACAAAGTAGTTCCTTAGTTCTCTAATCTAGGGTTTAACCAATCCCAGGAACTGAAGTCTTCTGTTTCTTCACAGAGGAGATATGACAAAGGCAGTGGCTGTACAAGCTTCCTTCATGGGCCGCCCTCCCCACTGCCTCATCCAGTAAGCGGGAGCAACTACTTCTAGAGGTGAGAGGGGAGGGAAGACATCTCCGGAACTCATTTGATCCCCCCCAGCTGCAAAATTTTGGTTTTGAGAAACAGAGTGAACAGCCTGTAGAGTTACATTGAAGAACTTGAAGAAGAACCTGCAGAGGGTTGAATGCTCAGGTACTAGAAGTTATGCTCTTTGATAGAAGCCCATAACCTATATTTTAAAAGCTACTTGTAGCTGAATAATCCCAGTGATCCCAAGAGTCTGTTTCTGTAGCTATTAAAAGGTATTAAACAGGCACATCTGAGATAACTTTTAACTTCCAGAACCAGGAGAAAGTTTGTCAGTAACACACTCCTTATCATTCATCGATTCCTTACTATGTGCCAGGCACTGTGTTAAATGTTACATTTTTTAAAAAAGATCTTATTTATTTGAGAGAAAGAGAGAGTAAGAGAGCGCTTGAGAGGGGAGAAGGTCAGTGGGAGAAGCAGACTCCCTGTGGAGCTGGGAGCCCGATGCAGGACTTGATCCCATGACTCCAGGATCATGACCTGAGCCGAAGGCAGTTGCTTAATCAACTGAGCCACCCAGGTGCCCTAAATGTTACATTTTTATCATTCAATTTTCAAAGTGAACTTAGGACTTCTCTCTATCTTGCACATGATTAGTCATACCAGCACCAGAGGATCCAAACCCAGATCTGTCCAATTTTAGTTTAAGACCCTGAAAGCACTAATGGGATTCACTGGGGTCCCATTATCCACACTTGGACTCTAAAAATCTGTGACTTACAGGGAGGATCAGTGACCGAGGATGACCTAGGGATTCTGAAGTTTATGTCAGGAACCATGGTGATGTTCTTATTAGGCAGTTGTAGTATCTTCTCCCGGGCATGTTAAGGCATGTTTGTTGTCCTTTTTACTCAAGGGCACATCCCTTAGAAGGATGGTCTGTTTTTGAAGATACAGGCAAATGAATGTCGAGTTCTTTTGAACATTCATTCAGTAAGCTAAATGCATATTTCTTACAATCATATTTGAATATGAATCTTGGTTTCCAGACTGAATTCATATTGTATATTTAAGAAGACAATGAAAATTCTTTGAAGAGATTCTCAGACAACGGGAAGATAGTCTCAAACTCAACAGGGTTTGATTTCTGCTTGTTTTTTAAGCTGGCTTTATCTGGGGACAAATTCTATTGTATCTTCTCTAGAACTTGGTGCCAGTAGGAGTTAAAATAATAAAATCAGTTCAATTAAATTAAATACCAAATGAGTCTTTTATGTACAAGGCCTTAGATCAGTTAACAACAGTCAGCAGTCACTTTTCTGGGAAACGGTTGCTAAAATTATGATTGACCAGCAGTCACTGATCTCATTTACTCCATTGTGTCCTAGGAAGAAAAACAATCTTAGGACAAGAGCTTGCAAAGACAATGCCATTTTCCCATAATCCTTATTATCTCCCCTCCCATTTTCTTATGATTAATTTGATCTTTTTTTTTCTCTTATTGAAAGTATTCTATACTAGACACTGTGCTAGCTAGCTTCTGAGGCTTTCAGTATGAAAGAGAACTCTTGCCTTGAGGAATCTTGCAGTATAGCAGAGGAGCGAGAATTAGAATATAGGATAAGCGAGTGGATGAAACTAGCGAAGGCTCTGGGGAAACAGACAAGACAGCCAAACCCAGCTGGCCTAGGCAAGGTCAGCAAGACTTCTAGGATGAGAGGATACTTGAATTGTATCTTGGAGGAAGAGGAATAGGAAAGGAGCCAAGGGAAGAAGGAGGTGTTCTTGGCAGAGGAAACCATGAAACCACACATCTGGTTTGGAGAAAGGCAAACACTGTGCTCTGATGGGGAATGAGAAAAGGTGTAGGAGGTGTTGGAAGTGAGGCTAGAGGAAAAGCTGGGAATCATGTCATCGAGAGTGCTGGGAGCCATCGTAAAGCATTTTAAGTGTCTTCAGCGTAACGGGCAGCCATTGAAGATTTCAAGCAAGAAAATAATGTGTTCAGATCTGGTTTGTACAAGACATTAGAAGGTTGTTGCCTTCAGAAGACTCACAGTGAGGACCTGTGACTCAGGGGAGCTAGTGACGGGGTTGGAGATTATTGGAGGGGTTCCGTGGATAGTTAGAAGCAATCTTAAAATTAGAAGTCAGCCCAGTATTTGGCAACCAATTTCTCATAGCAGCGTGGAACCAGAAGAAAAGGGGGACTCTGAGACAACTCCCCCAGTTTTATTTTTGATAGAAATTGTGGTGTCATTAGTCAGCGAGAGGAATGGAAGTGGAGGAACAGGTTGGTGAAGGAGGTAGATTCCGTTTCGGACGTGTTGGACTTGAGATGTCCGGAGGGCAAGTGAAGAGAATCAAGTAGGCAACTGGGCTATTTTTATGTCTCTATCTGCGGTCGAGGAGAGAAGATTAGACTGGGCATGGTGGTAGTATGTAGATTCAAGAGTTTCCGGTCTGTGGGTTAGGTCTCCTTTTGTGACCATTACCTAATGACTACATGGTGGAAAGCAGCTTGACCATCAAAGCTTAGGGTTAAGTGCTTCTCACAAGCAGGGTCCTGGGAAGGGCTCTAGCAAATGTGTTTACACCATCATGTGTTTTTGTAAAACTTTGCAAAGTCCAGATACGTTAACTGCAATTGGTCAGAATTGTTCTCTTGGTTCTTTGAATTACCTTTGCCCGCACTCCCATCTGGCGATACTGGAGTGGTCCTAGGCTTTTTTTTTTTTTTTTTTTTTTTTTTGAGTTCATCTTTGGGGAGGGTGAGCTGGGGAGCCACTTCGTTTGGGTTTGCAGTCTCTCCGATGTGTAAATTACTGCTAGCCAACACAGCGTGGGAATGACATGGAGAAATACTCCTGCCCTTTGTGACACACTCAAGCCAGACCGGCATTCACTGTCAAGATACAAATGTGTCCTAACACACCTGGCACTGGCATCATGGACAAAGAAAAGGGTCAAGTGAATGAAGTCTGCGACTGATGGGTAGGAAAATGTCCCACTACATCTGATGATGTCTTAGCCTGAACTTGGGCCCGATACAGAGGCTTGCGTACAGAGAAGTTGATTTGGAATGGGATCACCTGGGAGCGGGAGTTCAGGACAGAGGAAGTGAAATGGGGAGGAGGGAAGAAGTACAAGGACACAACAGTGCATTGGGCACAGCTGCAGGCAACAGGTGCTCTCTCCTGCCTCAGACATTTAGAGAGACCTTAGGAAAGGCTCCTGGAACTGTGCTGGAGTACGAAAGGAGGAAGTCTCCTCCTGTGGGCGCTGGTTCCTCCCCATTCTGGATTTGTGCACAACTGCAGGTAGGCTGTGGGGGAAGTCCCACGGTGGAAGTGAGCAGCGCATCAGGCTGTCCCATGAGTCGGATGACAGCATGGTGTCTGACAGCCAGTGGGGATCTGTGTGGTGTTGGCCACCCAGGCAGCGGACGGAGTAAGCAGTGGGGCTCACAGGATGGTGAAGTTAACACCGAAGGGGGATCTAATGTGAGCAAAGGATTCTGTTCTCATTCATTCCTTGTCCAACATTCACTCTTGTTTGGATTACACATAGTAATGTACCACATACAATTATAAATCTCTTTACCTTTTTGGTAAGAATTACACAAAATAGACTTTGTCAGAATTACTGTAGGACACGAACTTGTTCTATTACTACAAATTCCAGGCAGCACGCTGTTACCTGATTCTCCCCAGAACTTTCCTATATAGACACAATTTATGCACATGGGATCATACTGTGGCTAATACTCCAGGTTTTCTTTCCCTTAATGTATTTTGGATAACTTTTCATAATTATGTAGATCTACTTTGCTTTTTAAAATAGCTGCATAGGGACGCCTGGGTGGCTCAGTTGGTTGGGCAGCTGCCTTCCACTTGGGTCATGATCCTGGCGTCCTGAGATCGAGTCCCACAGCGGGCTCCTTGCTCAGTGGGGAGCCTGCTTCTCCCTCTGCCTCTGCCTGCCATTCTTTCTGCCTGTGCTCGCTCTCTCCCCACTCTCTCTCTGATAAATTAAAAAAAAAAAATTAAAATAGATGCATAGTAATTTCATTGTGTGGTTGAACTGGAATTTATTTAATTGGGCTTCTACTGGTGAATATTTAGGTGGTGATGCTTTCCTCATGGAAAAATCTTCTTATCTCCAGCACGATTTTCAGCAATATGGGGGGAGAGCTAGATAATGGGGATGGTGAAAAGGAGAAATTATGAAGGAATTTATAATAGAAAAAAAATGTTTTAAAGATTTATTTAGAGAGAGTGTGCTCTTAAGTAAGGGGGTGGGGGAAGGACAGAGGGAGAGGGAATCTTGAGCAGACTCCATGCTGGGTGGGGAACTGGGTGTTGAACTTGATATCACCACCCTGAGATCATGACCTGAGCCAAAGCCAAGAATCAGACTCTAAACCAACTGAACCACCTAGGCATCCCAGAAAATGTTTGGTTTTTTAAAGTTGTCAAATCCCATCTTTTTTCTCCTCTATAATAGCAGTGATGTGAAGGGGCACCTGGGTGGCTCAGTGGATTAACCCTCTGCCTTCAGCTCAGGTCATGGTCTCAGGGTCCTGGGATCAAGCCCTGCATCGGACTTTCTGCTCAGCAGAGGGCCTGCTTCCCCCTCTTTCCACCTGCCTCTTTGCCTGCTTATGATCTCTCTCTCTCTGTGTCAAATAAATAAAAAATCTAAAAACCAAAAACAACACACAATGATGTGCTTGAGGTTCCCAGGAACAGGAAACAGAAGAGTAAGATGCTAGGACTTCTGCTATGTCAGGACAATAAGGAAAATGTCAAACTATTTTTGCCTTCATTTTTTTTCCAAGTAGATTATTTGCATAAAATTTCCTTGCAGGATTAATACATTGGATAAGAAATTAAACTACATGATCTAGTTTTCCCTCAACTTTAGGACTCAGTGACTTTCGATAATCTTATATTAACTGTACAGTAATAACAATCCCCCCTCCTCATTCCAACTTGAGATCCTCAGGAAGGACTTTACAAAAGGAAACTTGAGTGGGAAAGGCGATAGGTGTCTCTTGAACAAAATCAGCCCTCAGTTTCCCCTTTAAGCAGGCTTAAAAAGAATGGGTGCCTGCTCAGGCCTTTCCTTAAAATGCCTGCTTCTAAAGCAGGAAATGGTGTGGCTTGATTGATCTGCAGTGTTTTTTAACACTTTGTCTAGGCTGAGATAATTTTTGTTCATTCTGAACATCACAAAGAGAATTGAATTTTTATGTATGACTTGGTGTCTGTCCCTACCAGTCTTGCCTACTTGTGTTATAGAAATCATCCAGGAAATTTAGTTGAGTTGCAATCAAGAGGGGGATTGGACTACAAAACAGAGTTCTAAATGATGATTGGTCCAGAAAAGTAAGATACAAGGAAGGGACAGAAGAGAAAATCATTAAATGAAAAACAGTGGCATTTGGCCTTAGCAGCAGAAATGCATTTCTCTTTTTGGAATCTCCTACTGGGTTTGATGGACTGCTGTGAATCTGTTGAACTCTTACCTTACTGGTATGGCCAGTCTTCATCATCCAAAGGCTACGAGTCAGAAATAGACTCATTAGTTCTAAAAGAAATACCAGAGTTCTATAGAAGAACTACCTGTCTCTTGGGAAAGATGAGAAGGTTCCCATTCTCTCCTCCCGAAAGCCGTCTTTTGTCTTAGCCATGTTTTCCATTGCTGATCATTTACTAGGAAAACATTCCAGTGACTGTACAGTGAGTGTTACCACCAAAAAAGATGAAGCGGAGATGCCCGGCATGCTTCACTATTTATAATAAAAATATTTCCCCAAAAGATGGGAAAATCCCAAGTCTTTAAATACTCTGGGAGAGAGGAATAATGGAAAAAACTCTTCAGTTTCTCTTCTGTTGATTCAGGAGAGTTTCTCACAAATCATTTGGATGGGCCATTAAGTCACAGAATGGCTGGAATCTTATATTAATTGCCTGACTTTGGGTTTCTCGCTAAAGCATCTGGCAGCAAAACTGAAGGCAAGCAAAAGAGAACCCCGAGTGGGTGGTGGCATGGGAATGCAAGCCCATCTATTGTTTTCAGCCTGGAATCCGAACTTAGGTGGAAGGACCAGATGGCGGTCTTTAATGGAAGGGGTCCGTTTGGATGGATTGAAAGAAAGGATTTAGCTTCTTCTAGATACAACTACAGTTTAGTCTAGGTGAATTTTTTTGTTGTTCCAAAAGGTTACTTGATTTGCTCTTTCTACCAGAAAGTTCATTAAGCATCTTGCTCTGGCTCAGCATCCACATCACTTTGTCTTTGTAGACAATCGTCCATTGTCTTGGGTTTGAGACATGAAAACTTCATCTAATCCTAATTTTGTTTTGCTATCTGCTTTCTAAATCCCTTTGTGGTGCGGATCCTGAGTCTGTCCAACAAGCAGAACCAGCAGAAGACAGACAGACAGACACAGTATTCATTAAGGGATCTGTTAGAAGGTACAGGCATGCATCATTGTGGAGGCTAAGGCAGTCCTGAGTCGGTAGGAAAGGACGCACGCCAGCATGGTTTGCAGCTGTTTTTGACATGTGGAACTTCTAGTTCTCAGAAAGTCTGCACCCTGCTTTTAAGGCCTTCTAGCTAATCAGGTCAGGCCCACCCAGGATAATTACCCTCAAAGTTAACCGATTAGAGATTTTAATTCATCTGTGAAATCCCTTCCCGCAGCACCTCGGTTAGTTCCCTCCCCAAGTGGACACATGAAAATTCCATCCCATCTAGAGAAACCGAGGAAGAGCTCTCTGGAAAATGATACTGCCGTTGAGGCACCTCTACAGATGTTTATTAAATTCAGGCTTATTTCTCTACTAATCTTGAGAAACAGTCCTATCTGAGCACTCAAGAGTTCCTAACTGCCTACAGTGTGCCTTGGCCAGCCCGGGAAGGGCAAGCCTCAGGATAGTTCATCTCATCAGGATTAGACCCTCCGAACCCCCTGCTCTTATGTTTTCAGAAGTTACCTTGTCAACCAAGCTTTTGTGGACTAAAAAATGTTTTCCTATTGATTACCATTTTGTGAGCTTTTTAACATTTGCCTGAACTTACAAGTGTCACTGCCAGTAGAACACTAAGTCTTTATTTCACCAGAGAAACTATTAAAATGGCCTGTTTGGAGGAGGGGGAGGGGAAGTCCATGAGATCTTGTGGGGACGGACCTGTTCTGTGTGGTAACTGAGGCAGTGTCCGTGCCCTGGTTGGGATACTGGGCTATAGTTTGGCAAGATTTTACCATCAAGGAAACTGGGTTAAAAACACTCAGCATCTTGTTTCTTACGACTATGTATGAATATACAGTTATCTCAAAATGAAATCCTAATAGAACAATTTATTTTATAAAGCAAATAATCTTTTTGTAATGAGAATCCATTTTCTAATCATTTAAAAAAATGGTTTCCCTAAGAATGTAGACACCTAAATATATTTGGTCTTCTGCCAGGAATAAAGTATATTCTCAACATAGATTTGTTGAGTAGAAGAGCATATGCCTGATGGGAAAATTGGAGGGGACAGGTGAGTGTGTAGTGTTAAATATAAAGTTTTTTCAAGAATCACGATTAAATGCTTAGATGGAATATTATTGGGCATATTGTAAACAGACCGTGTCTCTACAATGGTGACGACTGAGCGAGATGTGGATATAACTTAAAAACTAATGGACAAAATCTGAGTGAGCCCAGAAGATACCTTTAAAAATGCAAGTTATAGTTTCAGGACAGGTGAAATAACTTTCTTCCTTTCCTTTTTTTTTTTTTTTAAACACAGAGAGTTGTATAGATGGAAAATAAAAAATATGTCCAAAGGATTTAGATAAATTTGTGGCTTTACTCCATATATATTTGTGCGCCTGTGATTGGCCAGGCAGTTGTCTGTGGCTTTAATATACTTCAGGAATTTTCCTAACATGTAAAGGTGGTTGTCCTTCGAGGCAACCATACCTTCCTCCCGTCTCCACTGATACAGCCGTCAAGTTCTGAGAACCCCATGGATTGGATTTTCTCAGCCTGTGCGGTTTCTGATCTGACTGCGTGAGAGATTGGTGCGGACAACGAAATCCAACCAGTCAGTAGTAGCACTATGAAGATATCTTACAGACCTAATTCCTTTTAAAATGTCTTAAAAGATATTGACAACCTAATTTTTTTCTCTCTGATACTGCGATTTTAGGGATACAGGATAAGAAGCTACAGTTATGAATGGGAAGGTGGCCCCAGGCTCCATTTAGAGGTTAAGAGGCAGATGTGGATAACACACAGGGAGGGCCGCTGTCGGTGCATCACTGGAGCTGGGCTCTGGTGGATCTAACCTGTGGCGGTTGGGGGTGGGGGCTGGTGCTCTGCACAGTGCCCAGGACCCTGCAGTCAACTTCTGGGAAGGCATTTGCTTTGCTTCTGGGAGGGGAAGAAAAGTCCTCTGGGGGCCGAGGGCCTCAGTGAGTGACAGCCTCCTCACTCTTTGAGTGACCATTGAATAGCAGGCCGGTTCCCCAAAAGTTCTGTCATCGGAGGTAGTAGATAACTTCAGAGTTCTATTCAGGAAGTGGTCCTGTTAGGAAATGTTATCTGTGTCAAAACTCTCCCCTCAGCGCCCTCCCAACTCAGATTTTAGGGAGCCATGATTCCATGGCCAACCCCAGTAAACCACACCCGCCCCCACCCCGGGCAGACATGACCTAACTGGGAGTGAGGCTGTGGGTGACTGAGATGACCCCGCATGTCTGGGCTGGAGGAGCTGTCCGGCCAGAGAGAGCTCAGGCAGCTGCTTACTGGTCGGCCACAAGAATTTTTGGAAGTAGTAAAACTTTTGGTAAAAGGGGGCTTTTGTCTCCCAGAATAGCAACAGTTATCATCACTTAAGCCCACTGATTTCTATATACAGCAAGTGCTTCTATATATATACTCCTGTATTGTTTATATAGGACTATTTTAAGATCTGTGTCACATTTTTCTGGTGTATTTTATGGTGGGAAAATTCAATTGGAAAAAATGCATTTAGCTCTGGTGGGGGTGGTAAGGTAAAATAAGTACTTACACACACACAGATGCACACACACACACGAATTTGTTTCCAGTTTAGCTTTAAATGGTACAGAAATCACTGGGCAATAGAGCTCCTGAAAAAGAAATTCTGTTGCTTCTCCTTAAGTTGAATTGCTGTTCTCATGTTACAATGATACCTGTTACCATGTTAGTCAGTACAAGACCTACAAGACATGTGTAAGAGTTCACCCATGTTTTACTTACAAAAGTTATGAGAAAATGGCTTTGTGTAATGTGGGTTATAATTCAGGGGAACCTTCTTTTTTTTGGGGGGTAGCTGTTGAATTGAGAGGGAAATGGATGGGGAGAGGACCTGTGTCCAGTTAAGGGTAATGTGGGTGCAGAGATGCAGGCGCTCGGGCTGGGGGATGGTGGTGGGAGCTGCGATCCCAGAGAGGTGTGTCGTGGAAGTGAGTGCAGGGGTTCGGGTACTGTGAGGACCAACCCCTTCTGAGAGATGCTTCTTCCTACCTGTTGGGTGAGGTCGGGTGGGCCTCAGCCAGGTGCTGGGGGAGAGGGGGGTGACCCGAGGAGCTCAGTCCAGCAGAGAAGATGACAGCCTTACTAGGAGGCAGCCAGTGACCATGCCTGATGAGAAATGTAGGGGACGCTGTGGGGGTTGAGAAAGAGAAAGGACCGTCTCTACCTTTGGGGACCAGGAAGGGCATCCTGGGAAAGGGGCCATTTGGAGAGGCGTTCCACGCGGGGGCAGCAATGACAAGGACTGCCAGGATTGGGACTTCGAGGAGAGCTGGAGTAAAGCTGTCCTGGTTACAACTGGAGGAAATCGGGCCACCTGCTGGCTTGTGAGCATGTAGGAGGAGTATGGAGACAGAGGTGGAAAGAGGGGGCCATGTGGCCAGGTTTTGATGGCCTCTGAGCCCTACTCTGCCAGGTTTTCTCCTTCGCTGAGCAGATGGGAAGTGAACACCACAGAAGGGATGACATGAGCGTGTTGCAATCCAGTGAGCCTTAGGTTTCCAGGAGCAGAAAAGAGACAGGAGTTCGGGGATGTGCTAGACTTGGCGGGGTTGTGGGGGCTGGGAGGAGGGTAATACAAAGATGCATAAAGCCTAGGCCCCTGTCTTCAAGGAGGTGACGGTCTCATCAGGGAAGATGGAGGAAGGAGTGCAGGTAGCACGCTGTTGGGTGAAGGGCACAGGCGCCATCGATGGCTTTCCATTTCAGAGACTTGAAGGCTTCTGTTGAGTTCCACCCCTGCCCAGGTGTCTCTTCTAGCAGTCTCTTCTAGAAGTCTCTGGTCTTTTCATTTGTGCCCCATGTGGTATGGTTTGTACATTTTCAAGGACCTTGGTAGTTCTGTCCTCAGTTTGCCTCTGGTAAATTACAAAACCCAGCCCCAAACACAATAATGCAGGTGTGACTGAAGACAGGAGGAGCATCTCTTCCCTTCTTCGGAGACTGTATTCCCACTTAATCATCGTGAGCTTGCATGTTGCAGGATCACTGGGATTTCTATTTTGGGAGGATCCTTTGTCAACAAACAGAAGGGGCTGGGGAACGGAGGTCTTCTCAGGGAGACCACAGGCGGGCCTCTACCTGCCTTGGAACCAGAAGTGAGTTTATCCTACTTAGGCACGTCTGTCCCCCTCTGTTCCCTATTCCCTGCTCTGGGCTTCCCTCTAGCCTCCTGCCTCTTTCACCCCCTTTGGTCCGTCGTTCTGCTGTGACCTTGCTAGTCCTCCTGGGCAGTGGTTCTGCAGGAATACGTACCTGTGGAGACACTGGTCTGCGCATCTTAGATGCTCTGTATTCACGCGTCATGAAAAAGGAGGAGGAAAAAGTGAGAGCAGGGAGAGGAGAGGCAAAGGCAGTTTCAGAGCGTCAAGCCTGGGTGACTGGAAATCTAATGGTGTCATTTCTAGAAGTGGGTACTTGGAGGGGGGCGTGTTGCTTTGGAGAGGAAAGCCTAGTTCTGTTCTAGTGACACAGGTCTTTGTGGCGAAGGCCCCCAGCAGAAGCAGCTCGTGTCTCCCGCTAGCAAGAAGGGTCGGAATGGAAGTCCCCCGGACTCTGGCCACGGACCGCAGGCTTCGATGCTTCACGCTTGAGGGTCTTTTGTCCCCGTAATCAGCTTTCATGACCTTTTAGGCTGCATTTGATGATTTCCAGTCCTCTCTGCTTCTTAAAATCGTTTTTTAAAAATTTGGCTTTCGAAACCCCATTGTCCTTCTTCTGCATACTCCCTCTGGCCTCTCTCAGCTGGCCTGTCTACAACGGGACTGATGTCACCCTTTCAGATGCGGGCCTTCCAGCAGCCCTTGGCAGTAGCCGCGACTCTCTCCTTCCCCTGGCTCGGGTGGAAACACCTTAGAACTGGCCTTGACTCCTCTCGCCTCTGCCCTACATTCAGTCCATCAGCCAGAGCTGCCGGCTCTATCTGACATACTCAGAATCTAAGTACTTGTCACCTCCACTGCTAGCACCTGCTCCACGCCACCCTCCCCTCTCACTTAGATTCCTGACATAACTTTTCCGACTCTCCCTTTTCCCGGCCTCAGCCCTTCCCCACTGCCGAACTCTTCCTACCAGCTGCCAAGCCTCTTCTCACCTCCACAGGCAGGGAGATCCTTTTAGAACCATCCAGGCCATGTCACTCTTTGGCTCAGAACCTTCCAATGACCACCTGACCACCTGTCTCAGAGCAGAAGCTCCCGCCTTTCTACTGGTTATATGACCTGCCCCTCCTCTCCACCAGCTTGCTGGCTCTGCTCCCTCCACACCAGCCTCCCTGCCTTCTCCTCCGGCCTCTCCCTCCTCAGGGCCTGTTATTCCTCCCGCCTGTCACCCCCCGCCCTGGTCCCTTACCTGCTTCATCGGGCTCCTCTGTGCCCCTCAGCTTCGCTCTGATGTCCCCTCATTAGTGAGGCCCGCCCTGCCCATCCTGTATTAAATAATTCTGCCCCTGCTGTTTGTTCTCCATGGCTCCTGGTCCCCAGCTGGACATGCTTTTTTGTTGTCTCTCCCTCCTAGTGTCTCTCTCCCCGACCAGTTACACGGCCCTGTGTTTTATGGGTCACCGATTATGCTCATACACTTCATCTCACGTGATCCGTTGTGTTCATATTTTGTAAAACAAGGCTCCTTCTGCTCCAAGTGTATTATTGATTGACTTCTTGGCCAGTAATCGAAACTGATGTCCTTGGGGAGAACCTGAGTATGGCCCTTCAGATCTCCTCCATCCCATTTTGGGAACTTGTTACCCCTGAGAATCTTTTTAAAATGAAGGCCTCCCCAAGCTTCCTGGGCCCCAGCTTTGGTTAGTGAGGGACTCCCGCGCGGCATGGCGTGGGGGGAACAGACCATGTGCTCTCTGCTGGCCACGCCCCTGGAGTTGAGCAACGTAGCAGTAACGATGATTGTACCATGTTTGGCTTTTTTCCGCATTGAATCTTCCTGCTTGTGTTCTTCCTGCTGTTTGAGTGGCCTCTCCGGGCCCCATGGACTCTGTCTCATGGCTACTTTAATGGGTCTGTTGGACTACTCGCTGTCACGGTTAGCACGGCGGTGTCCAGTTTTTCCTGGTTCCATCCTTCTTCATTGGTCTCTTGGCTTGCTTTCTTGGCTCTGTCCGCTAGTCTGTCTGCTGCTCCATTGCCCCTCCCTGACATCCAATTTGTAGAAGAGCAACCGAGCTCATAATTTCTCTGGGTGCCCTCTGTCCGCCTCATCGCTGTCCTGCCTGATTATTTCCATCAACATACCGCCGGTACCTGTCTTTTAAAATCTGAGCCTGGGATTGTAGCAAAGTTAAAAGGTGCAGGGCTGCCACCTGGCCCCTGTGCTGGGCTGGATCAGCAGTCCAGAGAGAACACGCCAGGTGGGAACAGGCAGCGGCAGGAAGTTGATGCCCGCCTTACTGTGTCAGATGGTCACTGAGCTCATCTCATCATGGAGACCGGTTCTTCCGAAGTCATCTGTGCAGGTGCCTTGCCCTGAGCACACAACAGTTAAAGATGAACAATCTAGGTTACTCCTTTCTAATAACTTGCTTATAATTCTGGATTTGAGTTGAGATGTCTCCTAGAACCCTATAGTCTGAAAACAGGCCTGCTTGGGTTCTCTTCAGCCTGACTTGGTGATCTGTTTGTCCTCCATTTCTAGGACCAGAGCTGGAGGAAGAAAGGCTAGGGGTTTATATTTCAGGATGGTTCGAAGCGACTGGAACACCACAAGATCCCTTCCAACTCGCCAGAAAGGGTTCTCTCCAGGTCCTAATAGTGACAGCCATGTATGCTTTCTTTGTTACACACACACTTTATTGAGTTCACTTAATCTATTGATATTAAAAAAGTTCTAGTGTTATTTAATGCCTGTAATTACATATTTTGCTGATGGCTGTATTTTCATCTCTTTGGAAGCTAAGTATCCATTAGTTCATAATCTTTTCTAGTTTTTGACTTTGGCTTTCATGAGTTTCCCCAAAGTTGCTTTTCTGCTGTTAATCCTGACTTAATTCTCCCCACACTTGGGTTAAAAAGTATGTTATTTGAACTCAGTTATTTAAAATTTCTCCCATCAACAAGTTTACCTTTTCTTTTGGATTGCTCCGTGGCTGAAAGTGAAGACCACATTCCTTGCGGCAAATGGTTAAATGTGGGGGATACAATCTCGTGATCCGACAGGAGGAACGTTTTTGTTTTGTTTTGTTTTGTTGTATTGCTTACCTGGAAAAAAGTTTCAGAAAACAGGACTTCTCACCAGGAATTGCAAAGCTAAAAGAATGTGGCTCTGGGGCAGCTGCAGGAGTTTCAACACTGGAAGTAGGGGGATGAAAGCCTACAAGTGAGCTTGGAAGAAAACTTAGTGATTTTTCAGTCTACGAAACCTAACTCACACGAATAGTTTCTCGTCGAGTATGGCCCTTTCCACTCAGATCTGTTGGTGCCTTCGAGCTGGTATTTCAAGTATGTCCATCTGCATTTAAACGAATCGCTCCAAGACAATCTGATTATGCGGTAGTTACTTTGGTGAGAATAGTGCCTCAGTGGAATGGAAACTTCATTTTGAGTCTAATATTAGACCTTGCTTTGGAAAATTCCTTTTAAATGATCACAAGCTGGGAATAGCAAAAGAATTTAACTTTCGACAGACAGCATTCACCAAGAATTTTTAACTGCTTATGTTTGGGTCCTTGGGAAAGCAGATGTGAGAAAGTGACCGGCCTGAATGGACCAGGGTAGCAGTGACGTGACCTGATGTGTGTTTATATCTATTGCTGATAAGTTTCCCTCCTCGTCTCATTTGCTCAAAATATTTTCATTCTTTGAGCATGAGCACGCTAAGGATGAAAATTGTTAGGATGCCTAATCGTCTAACAATCTAAGCTTCTAGGCTTCCCTGATGCCTGTAAAGGGGTCTGAAGCAGAGCAGGAAAGGACCCACAAACCTATAAAACCAGAGCCAGTTTCTGAGTAAGTGCTGGGAGCTCGATCACATTCTGACCCCCCAGAGAATATTTTTTAGTTTGTCTAGCTGGTTGTGTTTGAGTCAACTCACCTGATTTGACGTTTTAGGTAAACTTTATTTAAGTAACCCCCCCCCCCACCATCCCCTGCTCCAAAGAATCCCCACCCGGTCATTAAAGAAAGTAGTACACATGTTAACAGAGCACAAAATTTCCAGATCATGTCTTCTTGGCTTAAATAAAGGACCTGTTTCGGATGCCTCGCATGCCTTGGATTAGGAAAACCAATATCGGTATTTGAGAGATGCATTATTATCTTAAAAGATTTTTTTTTCTGAAAGGGAAATGCATCTTTTAGTCATGGTGTACTTTTAATATAGAGGGTTTTCTTGTCTCTGAATAAGCTGGTAGTAAGTTGATGGTGTCTTAGAACTGAGGAAGAATGTTGAAAAGAGAATGAGAGTTCCCATTTCCTGATCATTTAGGGACTCCCAGCCACTGTCCTTGCTGGCCCCAACACGATCTCTGATGTTTAGGGCAATTGTGTGTGGCAGCAGTTATTATGAACCTGGTTCTAAGAGATGAGGAGACTGAGGCTCAGGAAAGTTCTGTAATTTGCTCGGGATCACACAGCTAGTAATGGCGAGGAAGGGCCCGTGCTGGGATTCCAATCCAGGACTGTTCAGCTCTGGGGCACCTGCTCCTCCCTTACCCTTCTGGCCGTCTCCTCTGGCTGCTGTTCTTAAACTTTCTTGTCTTCAGGGCTGCCTGGGTGGCTCAGTTGTTGGGTATCTGCCTTTGGCTCAGGTCATGATCCTAGGGTCCTGGGATCGAGCCCCACATTGGGCTCCCTGCTCAGCGGGAAGCCTGGTTGTCCCTCTCCCATTCTCCCTGCTTGCATTCCCTCTCTCCCCCTGTCTCTGTCAAATAAATAAATAAAGTCTTAAAAACAAAAACAAAAACAAAAACTTTGTCTTCAGATCTCTTTAAGCTCTTAAGAATTACTGAGGACTCTTGAACTTTGTGTGGGTTCTGTCTTTTGATATTCACTGTATTTGAAATTAAAGTGGAGTAATATAAAACACCTTAATTCATTTCTGGTTAATTAATTTTTGAAGGACAGTAATAGATACACTACATAAACATAAATAACATTTTTATTAAAAATAACTTTTCCAAAACAAAAATAGCAACCCATCTATCATCTCCGGCATTCAGTCTGTGCAGTATATGTTTTAATTGAAATAGATGAAGAAAATCTGAGCTCCCACAGATATTTGGAAAGGGACAGGGTATTTGAACAACCATTTTGGGGGATTGGGAATATCTTCCTTTGATACTCTACCAAAACTCCACAAGTGGTAGTTTTTTATTTTTTATTTTTTTTTAAAGATTTTATTTATTTATTTGACAGAGAGAAATCACAAGTAGTTGGAGAGGCAGGCAGAGAGAGAGAGAAGGAAGCAGGCTCCCTGCTGAGCAGAGAGCCCCATGCGGGACTCGATCCCAGGACCCTGAGATCATGACCTGAGCTGAAGGCAGTGGCTTAACCCGCTGAGCCACCCAGGCGCCCAAGTGGTAGTTTTTTAAAAGTTAGTTGTCATGTAGAATCTGAAACTATTCCAGTGGACTTTGGGTACACTGTTAAATTGAAATCCTTTGGTCTGAAATCTTCCTTATAGAAAAATTCTGCATACTATATGTCGGTACTCTCCCAGTCCAGGAAGGAGAGCTTCATTTCTACTCCTCCCCACTCCGTGAGGGTGGGTTGGACTTCATGACCGGCTTCCAAGGGATAGAATTGGAGAAAGAAGAAAAATGAGTAACTGGACAGTAGAGAAACTCGAAATGTCATGTGGCTGTCGAGAAAGCCCTGATGTGATGTAACTAGAAAACCCAGAACCCCAGTCTAATCACGAGAAAACATCAGACAAACCCAAATCAAAGGACATTCTACAGGATTCCTGACCAGTACTCCTTGATTGTCGAGGTCATAAAAAAAACAAAGACTAAGAAACTGTCAGATGCCAGAGGAGACAGGACACCTGAATGCAGTGTGGTACTCTGGACTGGATATTAGAACAGAAAGAGAGAGTTAATGGAAAAACTGGTGAAATCCCAAATAAGTCTGGAATTTATTGTATCAATGGTCAATTTCTTAGTTTTACAAATATGTTGTGGTAATGCAGGGTGTTGACAATGGGGGCAACTGAGGAGAGGCTCCACAGGCATTCTGTACTGTCTTTACAGCTTTTCTGTCAATCTAAAATTATTCCAAATAAATAGTTTATTTTAAGAAATCCACTGGTCTAGGGGTACCTGGGTGGCTCAGTGGGTTAAGCCTCTGCCTTCAGCTCAGGTCATGATCTCGGGGTCCTGGGATCTAGTCCCGCATCAGGCTCTCTGCTCGGCAGGGAGCCTGCTTCCCCTCTCCCCTCTCTGCTTACCTATGATCTGTCTGTCAAATAAATAAATAAATAAATATCTTAAAAAAAAAAAAAAAAGAAAAGAAAAAGAAAGAAAGAACGAAAAAAGAAAAGAAATCCATTGGTATAACCAAGCAGCAGACTCTGTACCTGTAGAGAACAAACTGATGATGACCAGAGAGGGGGTGAGCGGGAAGATGGGGGAAATAGGTGACCGGGATCAAGGAAGGCACTTGTGGCAATGAGCGCTGGGTGTTGCATGGAGCTGTTGAGTCACTAAATCGTACACTTGACACTAATGGTACCCAGTCTGTTAAATAACTGGAATTTAAATAAAAGCATCTTTTAAAAAATATTAAAATTGGGTATGAGAAGAAAAAAGAATCTGTTGTTCTGTCTTGTACTCTGAATAGATTGTTTACCTGTGCATGACTTGGTAGCACCATTCCCATGGCCATTTGGAAAATACTGGTTCAGAGAGTCCTGTAGATCTTTGACATGTTGACCCATTTCATTATTCAGTATTTTTAAAAATCCCACTCGTTACTTCATCAGAAAACTCCTTGTCGAGAAGTTCTCAAGCCTGTGGTGGACACAAGTTTCCCCAAATCCCAATTTTCCTGTGAAAGCTCAAATTTTATCACTAGCAAATGCTGCTGTTGTTTTCCTTAACGTTGCAGGCTCATTTTGTTCATTTTCAAGGAAATATTTGCCAGATATACAAGTCTAAACACCATCCATTGGGTACTTACCCTTCAGATAAAAATGTCGTCCAGTGAAAAACGTGGCTAGTGCAACCTGCCCATGCAAACAGTTGTGTAAGTGCCTTTCCTCAAGACAATGATTATACCTCAGGATGTGACTCAAGTGTTTTAGGGTGGGTCTCCTTTTGCCACGTACAGTATTAAAGGACAAGTACTCAAGGTCAAGATTTAACGAAATTAATTTTTACATCTTCACTAGGGACATTCTGAAGAGAAATGGACTTTCCTCCCATTTCCTGAGCATGTGTGGTGGCAGAGAACCTGGTCTGCCCCCACTGCCTCGCTTTGTGCTCGGGCAGCTTTGCCTGATGGGCTCAAACCCCAGGACAGTGCAAAAGGTCGGGAACGTTGAGTGTTCCACTGGAAATCGTCTGACCTCGCTGCCCTCCTAAGAGGGTCTTGGGCATCCCTAAGGGTCCACAGACCACACTTGGAGAACCATTCTCCTAAAAAAAAAAAAAAAAGGCGGTTGCTATAAGGTCACAGAGGAAGGGCCGACATGATTGAAGACCCACCCCATGAGGAAGCGAATGGTAACGGGGCGCAGGCTGACATGTGTAGAAGTCGAGGCTCTTCCTGTTCAGTCGTCTTGCTTTCGATGACTCGGGAAACTTTTCCATTTGCCTGTGCCATTTCCACCCCGTGTTTAAACGCCGAAATGCAGACTTGGATCATCCGGTCTCTGCGTTCGCCTCTGTTCTTAACATGCTCCCGTGCCAGACTTCCTTCCGGAGAGTCAGAGAATTGCTTCCTCAACTTTGTTTTCTTTTCTTTAAAGGTAAATCTCATTTGGCCATTGTGCAGCGAGTGAACAATGAGGGAGAAGGGGACCCGTTTTATGAAGTTCTGGGAATTGTCACATTAGAAGACGTGATTGAAGAAATCATCAAATCTGAGATTCTAGACGAAACAGATTTATACAGTGAGTAGTCAGAGTGTGATTTTTTTCAAAACCTTCGCTGTTTTCTGTCATCTCGTTTGTGAGTCCGCTCTCGTCTCCAGTGGCCTCTTGCCTCTGTCTCTCATGACGTGCTGTGTCTATGTGTATGTGGAACACACCACTTAGCGGTGTGTTCCAGAACCTTCATCAGAGTGGGGAAAGGAGAGGCAGGGCCTGTGGTGTAGAGTGGCAGTATTTCATTTTTGTGTTTGTCTTTTTTTTTTTTTTGAAAAGCCAACTTCTTCTAACAAGGGATGAGGGCATTACTTGCCCTGAACAGAAAACTCCCTTCTTGGTTTTTACTTTTATTGTAGGTGTGGTAAAAGAGTTGCTCTTCACTACATTTTTATTTTCCACAGCTAGGCAGTTGTGTTCAGATAAATTTCTTTTTCTACTTAAGGTCCAAATTCAAGTGCTTGTGAGGAGGATTTGTTAAATGGATGGATTGCCACCATTTAAATGTCCTTGTTCTAGAACCCAGGGGCCAGGGTAGAGGTGAGGTTTGTGAGCATAGCTTTGCTGTGGTAAGGAGTGCTCACTGGGAGGGACGGGGAGCAGGACAGGGTAGGGTACACAATAGGAATGTGTTTTTCCCTTTCTGTGCTACTCTGTCTTCTTTGGGGGGACAGGGGGGAAATGGGTGAAGGGGGTAGAAGTCTCTTGGCTTGTTTGTAGAGGGAGGGGAAGATCCGCTGGTCTTTGAGTGTGAGGTAAACAATCCTGGGCTGAGTATTGAAGCGGAATCCTGTCTCACTGAAGTCCTCAACTGGATTGTTGGACTGTGGGGTGTAAACCTTCTTCAGCCTCATTCTTAGTAGAATCTTAGTAATCTCTTTCAAGAGATTAATAACGAGACAGGGGCGTGTTTGCCCGGAGATGTTTGGGGCTCTCAGAGGTGGGCCAGAGAAGAGTATCTGGGCTCTGTTTGTTCTGTTTGGCTTATTAAAGCATGACTTAAAAGGGAAATGGATTGTTCACATGGCCTGGGGCCCCTGGGATGGGGCCTGCCTTGCTTAAAACAGAGCGATTTTTATTTAGTCCTGCTAGATGGGAACGTTCCTCATTTTAATAATGAGAGTCTTCCATGTACCCTTGGAAGGATAAACTTGATATTTAGGAAATGACTTGCTTCTGAAAATGTGTCTTTTTTCTCATCTATATATTAATGTGTTCTTTAAAATCACCATTTCCTTTGTGTTTTATCTTCTTGACACTTGGAGAGTAGTCAGAGATCACATAATAAAGAATATTGTTACTTGTGTGTTGACAGTCTTTTCATCCTTCCTTCGAGTGACCATTTAATACCAAGTGTGCCTCTTTATATATCTATATATAGAGAGAGATAGATTTTTTGTTTGTTTTTTCGGGGGTGGTACTCATCATAAGAAAGATAACTAAAGTACTTAGGAGATAGGAGATCTTATGTTTGCTTTCCAGTTAAAGTCTCTTATACCTCAATTAAACTGATTTCACACAGAAGTGTTGCCCAGCCTGCCTGGCTGGATGGAATGCTGACCACATGGTTTTAGGGATATCCTTGAGGTCGAGAGGCGATCAGGATTCTGAGGACTATGTTTGCCATTAGAAAATTATTTGGAAATATGGTGTTGATTTATGCTGTCTGATTCTGAAAAGAATTCGAGACAGAAGAAAATGATAAGTTACGATTGCCCTCACCCCAGGACCAGCCTGGTAATTAAGTCTGCTTGGCCCTAGGCATGAAATGGTAATAGCGCACAGACTCAGGATTCTTGAGAGAGGAGTGAGCGATTCAGGTCTTGTCTTTAACCAACTTTTTTCTTGATCATTTCTCTGTTGAGAAAAGTACTGGAAAAGGGTTTTGTATTAGACACCGTCTAGATCAGGGGTTTGCAACAACAACAACAACAACAACAAACTACAGCCCACAAGTGGCCGCCAGTGTTTGGAGAGCCCCCAAGCTGAGAATTTTTGTTTGTTTTTTACATTGGGTAATCATTGAAAACATGAAAAGAATAATTACTTAGAGACATGAGAAAATACTATGAAATTCGAATTTCATCTCCATAATAAAGTTTTGTTGGCACACGCCCTGTTAGCTCTTTCACATATAGTTGCTTTTGTTCAGCAGTAGGGTTGAGCAGATCCAACAGACACCGTGTGGCCCCCAGAGCCTGAAATACTACCTAGCCCTTGACAGAGGAAGTATGCCGACCTCTCTTCTGGTTGACCTTCTTTGTATTTGCTTGACCTTGAGGGTCTCCGGGTCTGGGGTAGAAATGAAGCTAACAGATATTATTGTTAAAATGTTCTATGAAAACATTCTTTTCTGTTTCTGAAGAGGTTTTGTTCAGATGTTTGTTTTCCCTGTTTCGGTGGAGGCTAAAAGCCTCTGCAAGGCAGGGCACCCTTCGCTGTGTCTTCTGTCACCCGGTGATTGTTCTTCCCCGCAGTGTGGTGACACCGAGTGACAGGAGACTGTGTAGGCCCTGAGATGCATGCCATCACTGTGGGGTTACATGGCTTGTGTGAGGGTTTTGTCCCTGTCGTGTACTCACAAGGGCTCTGAAGATCTTTGTGGAGAATGTTTCCCGTTGGTCCTAGTCGCCTTGCTTTGAATTGGGCCATGACTGTGCTGCACTGATTTGTGGAGGATTCTCTCTCCTCCTTTTTCTGTGGGGCGTTGGTGCCTAGAGTGCCGGCGACCTGGAGGTAGTCTAGCCTTTCCAGTGGATTGTGTCCTTTGCATTCAAAAAGTGCCCTGATGTAATCGAATGCATTTCCTTTTCTCTTTTCTCGTTCTTCGGTCAGCTGATAACAGAACGAAAAAGAAAGTGGCCCATCGGGAAAGAAAACAAGATTTTTCTGCCTTTAAGCAGACAGACAGCGAGATGAAGGTTAAAATATCACCACAGCTTCTCCTGGCCATGCACCGTTTCCTAGCAACAGGCAAGTGCAGCTTATCACAGTTTGCGATCTCTCCGAACCCTGGACCGTGTTTCTCACCCACCGCTGACTGGGGTGGGCTGGGGGTGGGGACGGGGAAATGGGGTGATAAGTAATGCCACTTTTGTGTTTTGTTTTTTGTTTTTTTGTTTTTGTTTTGTTTTGTTTTGTTTTTTTCTTTTTAAATTCTCTCCTCTCCTGTGTTCAGTGTCGGCATGAACCCTCTGAGACATTTACCAGGGGTGGACCAGTAACTTAAAATTGGTCTGAAAGGTAAGGATGAATGTTAGTGGCACACTGCATGTGAACAGTAGGTCAGGTCATCTGCTTCCAGCTCAGTGCCGGGGAGAGCCCGCTGGTGGCGTAGACTGGCCGTGCAGACCAGACACCACCTCCTGGAGTAATTCTCTCTCCAGCTTGCCTTGGAAGAACAGCCGGACCTCAGTGGTAACACGGGTGCTCTGATTTGCAAAGAAGAAAAAATAGATTTTCAGAATTAAATCTGTCTCTTAGGATGTCCGTGACATCAGAAATTCTAAGCGCTTTGACGTGGATTTCTCGGGGCCTCTTCAAGTCACATTAACTTGGGCCCATTCCAGGAGGCAAGCGTTCACATTATTAAAACCACCAATCCAGCCGGCACTGACTGCTCCAGAAAGGTCAAGGTTGAATGGACTTAAGAGACTGACTAACCCTTCTCACATCCCCAAGTGGCTGTCTAGGTGAAGGGTGAGCTCTGTGGGCCAGGGGAAACGTGAGAAAATCTGAAAGTACCCAGTGGCCTGTAGAAGACGTCTGTGTCCAAGATGGGCGACCAGTGCCCTTCAGCTGTATGGAGCATACTTAAAAGATTTCGAAAAGAAGGCTAACAGTAGCCATGCAATGGATGTTATATACTCTTTAAGACACTGTTTTCAGATACCTAGAAATGCTCAGAGTACAATATTTATGAGCCGGGAAGTTATTCATAATTTAATTTGAGGTGAGAAAAAAAAAAAAACCACACATAAAACTTTGAGATCACACAGGCACATGTGCTCGTCCGCTGCTGAGAGGGACGGCGCGGTGGGTTCCTAGGTGATTTTCTTTTCCTCTTTTATCTTCTGTATTTTGCAAAACTTCTACAGGGTACCACCTCATTTCGTTATTACGAAAGCTAGTACAGAAGCTAATATCGAATTTATGGTTCACCTCGTGACAGCAGTTTTTTAAACATATAAACAGTATCTTTAACTTAATTTTTCAAATTCTGGTAATGTTGTTCATCATTGCGGAACCATACTTTAAATGTTCTCTCACTCTGCCTCTGAGGTGCCGGGAAGTCCAGTTTCAATCAAGCAGCCCTAAGCCAGTAATTCCGGAAGAATTTGGGTACCGGAAATAAAATGGATTCCTTTTGCCGATACAGATACACATTTTTTTTTTTTTTAATTTTTTTTAGTTAGCAAGTTGGAGTGCATGTCGCTGTGTGCACGTGCCTTGCTTCTCCTCTGAATCTCCGCCTGCCTTTGTTCCCCGACTCTCTCAGGGTAGTGGAGTGGGAGAAGGAGAGGTGGAGCCTTTCGTCGGGGCACCTGGTACTAACCCACACCTACATGCTTCCTGACCTTTGCTTCTTCCTTCGGCTGTTGTTGGACGGTCCGACTATGGTGGCCTGTCAGAGGGTGTCCTGGCAGTCGGGAGCCTGCTTCTGGTAGACTTCGATTGGTATCAGAAAATTTAGGGCAATTTTGTAAGAACTGAAACCAATGACGGGTTGAAAAGGAATTACTTAAACAAATACGAGACGTTGGTATTTTCTAATTTCTCTCAGGTAACCTCCCCCCCCAAGTGGATCACCAAACGGAAGTGTCTTTAATCCATATTGTATTGCTTTGGTTCCGAATATTCTTATATTCTAAACTCCTGAAACACTAGTATGATTTTTTTTTTCCATCCATTGGAAGTGTAATATCAAGTTGTGTTTATATCTATAGAAGTAGAAGCATTTAGCCCATCCCAGATGTCAGAGAAGATCCTTCTAAGGCTGCTAAAGCACCCCAATGTCATCCAGGAACTGAAGTATGATGAGAAGAACAAGAAGGCCCCAGAATACTACCTCTACCAGCGAAACAAACCTGTAGACTACTTCGTTCTCATTTTGCAGGTCAGAAGAATTATTCAGTCGTTGTTTGATCTCACTGCGTACCTGTCCTTCCGGTTCTGAGGAGACTTTTCTCTAGGTGAACGGGTGTCCAGGTTCACATACCTAACTTCCGGGGTCACGTGATATGTGGGAGGATTTCCTCCCCCTGTTTTCCTCTCTGTAAAATAATTTCAACATAAAGCAATGTCATTAGTTACTTCAATTTCCAATACTGAAGGGCACTGACTGGTTGCTGAGGCATGGAGGCATTCATGTAAAGAAGGGTGAATTCAGTTGTTTATATTTTTTTGAAGAGCTTGGAGAAGTCCCTGTACACACCCAAGTCTTGATTGGGTATTTGAAATTTAAATGTGGTGACTTCCTGGGGTCTCTCTTATCATCTTTTTCTTTTTTCCACTCTTCATTAGGACTTGGTCGTTTACAGCTTCCTAGAGGTAACATACTATCTCTTCCCTTAACAACATCAAATCAGTCCATTTATTATTGTTTTTATTCCTGGTTACTAACCAGGCTGTTCTACAGAGGAACTAATGTAATCATCACAGCCTCTCATGGCAATGAAAACTTCATTCCTTTTCAGTAATAACATAATCCACTCTATCAGGTGAGAAGGTCCATCCATTCTGGACCGTCCTTGAGGGGTTTTGGTGCTTGAGTTGGGGGAGGCCCTTATTCTATCCCAGTTTCATTTGATAGAACACCATCGTTGACATGGAAACCAAGCAGTACAATGGACGAAGTGTTGGTTTTATTGACTGCTTATGCCTCCTTACTGAAGAATTGCTTACACTGAGTAAAGACCGATTTCTTGTAAAAGAGTCCTAGCCCCTTACGCATTCTCCTACTTTCTGGTGATTTCCTAGGTATGAATTAGAGGGATTATTAGAAAAGTATATTGATGGGGTGCCTGGGTGGCTCAGTGGGTTAAGGCTCTGCCTTTGCCTCAGGTCATGATCTCAGGGTCCTGGGATCGAGCCCCACATCGGGCTCTCTGCTCAGCGGGGAGCCTGCTTCCTCCTCTCTCTCTCTCTCTGCCTGCCTCTCTGCCTACTTGTGATCTCTGTCAAATAAATAAAAATCTTAAAAAAAAAAAAAAGTATATTGAGGACTTGGTAGGGCCTACAATTTACGTGAGTCCATCAAGGTCCCAGTTACCTGAAGGATAATTAAAGAAGTTCTTTTTATTTGAAAGCAACTCTTATCAGATGTCCAGATGAGGGAAACTCTGCAAAGTGGTGTGCTCATGTCCCTGTTTGGATGCTGTCGTGATGTCTGGAGGAGGAAAGAAGAAACTATAGAAAAAAACCGTGTGTTATCTAGTCACCTGCCACTTTCATATATTCTTTCGTGGAAACCTCTCTTGGCAGGTTTTCTAATTCAATACCCTGATTTTTGTCTTAACTTTAGTCTCATTCAGTCCTGCACTGTTTGTTTGTTTGTTTTCTTTTTCTCTGGAGATACACACACTTGAACCTCTGAGGGGGCTTCAGGGAGTTAATGTACTGTAGCAAAAGAATAAAACATTGGTGCTTCTTCTAAAAGTGAGATGGGAATATTCCTTAAACCTGGAGAAACTTGGGACTACACTAAATTTTGGATTACACTTTGCTTAGGAAGACTTAAAGGATTGACATGGTGAATTTCAGGAGTAATAGTAGAAACTATGTGTCTTTCGGTTGTCGACTTTTACGTAGTTAGCCTGTATGAAGTGCGATTCGGGAATGTTCTGTTGGTGTATGACAAAGCCGTTTCCTGGCTGAAAGATCTAAAGAGAGATTTTGTGGAAGAGGGACTTTATACTCCCCATTAATTTACAAGTAAATCTTTAAGGTGATTTTTTTTTTTAAGATTTTACTTATTTATTTGACAGAGATCAAAAGTAGAGAGAGAGAGAGAGGAAGGGAAGCAGACTCCCTGCTGAGCAGAGAGCCCAATTCGGGGCTCCATCCCAGAACCCTAGGATCATGACCCGAGCCGAAGGCAGAGGTTTAACCCACTGAGCCACCCTGGCGCCCCTTTAAGTCAATTTTTGATAAAGGGTTTGTTTGTATTTTACCTGTATTTGAATCCCTACGTCATGTTAAGTATTTATAGAGATGGGGACTTTTTTTTTTTTTTTTTGAGTTGTTGAACTGATGATGTCATGGAGATTTTTTTTTTTATAAATAGTGTATGTATTGGATTAAGAGGATTTATGGAGGTGTTTGAACTATGGAGTTCAATGAAAATTAGGTTCTTGTAGGCCAGCCAATTACCCAAGGTACCTGGAGTATAAGAAAATGAAATAGGATGATCCCTGTCAATCCAGCTGTCACCTTTACAAAGTATATTCCTCTCTGAAATGTCACCAGCCCAGCTGGGGAAATTGGTGCCAGGTTATTGGGCATGTTTCCCTGTCTGCTAGAGCATTAAATCAGAAATGAGCTGCGGTTATGTGCCTTCTGTTCCTGGCCCCAAAGCCAGTGAGCAGCCCTCTTCTGTAGATACTGGAAGAAAATTCTTCTATTAAGTCATTGATGTTTGGAATGTAATTATAAATAGAAACCCATCGCTCTGAGTTTAAACTCTAAATGAAATAAGATCGAATTTATTCGAAGTAAGCCATTTAAGCTTAATTAAAAGAATGATTCTTTAAGTTACTGGGCACATAGCTCCCACTCCGTAAGTATAAAAAGGCTGCCACCTAAAGTTTTATCTGAAGAAGTTAGATTTTTTAACTAAAATGTACTGGGTGAGAATCAGTAAGGACAGTGATAAAAACAGTACAACACAAAAGTTTATTGGCTCTGCATGTCTTAAATAACAAAACAAATACATCATACCTTTTATTGAGCTGTTTTCAAATAAAAAACCTCAATTGTCCTTTTGATAATTTGGGACCTTGCTGGACTCATGTAAATTGAAGAACCTATTGAGTACTCATAGATGTGTGTATCCATGGAAATGGAAAGGAATATAATTTTGATAGAAAATAATTCCACCATCATAAAAGAGTAAACATACCAAGAAAAAAAAATGTTTTAACTAACACAATTAATAGGAATTTGGAGGAAAATTTAAAGCCAGGGAAATACTTTTTAGAAAGTTTTATGTGACTTCAACGTAAAGCTGATGACTTGCCATGTCATATGTAAGTTCTACTAAACTCAGAAATTTCTAGAACTACCTGTATAGCTCATAGTGAAATGAAATTGGACCTAAAAATATATCATTGAAAAGTACTAAGCCACTTTTAAATGGTGACCAGTTCTCTTCCAAAGGCTTATACATAAGGCTCAGAACAGGGCATTATAATGTATTATCATGGGTTTCCTGAGTGTCTTCATATAAACGAATCTCTCCAGAAGGTTACTCAGGAGTCACCTCTAAGGAGGGAGACTTGGAGGACTGGGCATAATGTGGAAGGGAGACTTACTTCTCCCTTTGAATTTGAATTTCTTACCATGTATACAGATTACCTATTAAGGAAATGTCAGAAATATAATTAACATTCAAACTGATAAACTCTAAGTAGTGACTGAATTAGAAAATATATAGAATATCATAAAATACAGAGAACACATTAGAGACATTATTAAATGATGCCTTAGGGGTGCCTGAGTGGCTCAGTGGGTTAAGCCGCTGCCTCCTGCTCGGGTCATGATCTCAGGGTCCTGGGATCGAGCCCCACATCGGGCTCTCTGCTCAGCAGGGAGCCTGCTTCCCTTCCTCTCTCTCTGCCTGCCTCTCTGCCTACTTGTGATCTCTTGCTGTCAAATAAATAAATAAAATCTTTAAAAAAAAAATGATGCCTTATAGCAGTGTCAAAGTTTTAAGAAATTTATTCTGAGTGCTTACACAAGGAAAAAATGTGTAATTATCTAGAAAAAGAACAAAGCACCAATCTGAAAAGAACAAATTCAATAATAAAGATAGTCATGAAAAAAGTGTTAATGAGAAAGCCTTAAAACCCATAAATAATATTAAGATTTGGTTCTTTTAAGAGATTAACAAAATCAGTATTCTATTGATGTAATTAATGTGATAAAAGAGAAAAACAATAAAACAAGAAGTTCTCTCTTCTCCTTTAAAACAGCTAGATTCAGGGGCGCCTGGGTGGCTCAGTGGGTTAAGCCGCTGCCTTCGGCTCAGGTCATGATCTCAGGGTCCTGGGATCGAGTCCCGCATCGGGCTCTCTGCTCGGCAGGGAGCCTGCTTCCCTCTCTCTCTCTCTGCCTGCCTCTCTGCCTACTTGTGATCTCTCTCTCTGTCAAAAAAATAAAAAAATAAATAAATAAATATAATAAAAAAAATAAAACAGCTAGATTCAAAGAAATTACTTGGAAAAAAAAAATTGAAACTTGGAGGAGCTCATTTTCTTTGTGATACAAATGGGCGGAGATGGTACGATCTTCAGATTTCCCAACTAAAGAGGTAGCAGTTAGAGACGAGCAGCGTCGCCAAAGAGTTGTTCACTGTGACTGACCAAATTAGGTTTATTTAGGAACGCAGGGCTAGTTTAAGAACAACAGAACCAAAATGGGCCGTGTTAATTAGGAAAGTAGTAAAGAAAAAAAGCCCTCATGCTCCTACCAATAGATAGCAGAAAGGCAACTGACAAAATTAAGCATCCATTTTTTAAATTTTAGAGAACAAACAAAAAAAAAAAAAAAAAAGGAAAAAAAATCTTTGTAAAAATCCATGATGAATAGTGAACAACAACAACAAAAAGTGCCGCAAAACCAATCCTATCCTTAAACTGACAGCCTCCTTTTGGGAGTCCATAAAATCACTCATGCACACACATCTGAAGAAATTATGTGCTCAGGCAATCGATGCAAACATATTTATAGCAAATCTGTTAATTACAAAGTAGCAGTAGTACATATGTCTCAACCACTTGTATTTCCATATGATGTGGCCGTCATACAGTCATGAAAGAAGCGGAAAGCACAGAGAAAAATGTCAGGAGTCTGTGCACAATAATTATAACGACTATAAACCATTTTCCTAATTCAGAGTTGGTATTTTACAGTGAAGGATTTTTTTGGTCCTTTGGGGAATAAAATGTCTAAGCAAAAAAATATATATATACACATATGTATAAACATATATATATAAACATATGTATAGACATATATATAATTATATATATATATAGTTCCTCCACAGCACATAGCCAGATTGACTTTTTGAAAAATAAGAAATAGAATACTAGGAAAACAAATAGCTCTTTTCTTTGCCAATTACAGAGTCAGTAAAAGGAGCACTTCCCCCCCCACCCCGGCGTTAATTTTTCTGCTTGATTTCCTGCCTCAGATTTTGTGGTGGCTTTTCCGCTGTTCCACCCACTCTCTCGTCAAGGCCTCTGACAGGACTTCAGAAGGGCTTTTCCCTGTAGAATGAAGTCTGTTCCTTTGTGGACAAGGCAGGTAGCATCTTGGAGCTTACCTGTCCCATGACGTTACTTAAAACCGTTTCACCTGTTACTGGAAGAGGACTTGAAGCCTTCCATACCAATCCTTTCTTGGGGATTTTTGAGTTACAGGGTCTGTGTGTCCCAGTGAGTAACAGATCTATAATCCCGAGTCAAGTACAGCTAGCACCCGTTTTAAAGGAAAAAAAAATTACTTGGACACCCAGTGTTGACCCTGTTTTTTTAACAAATTATACACAGATATGCATAAATAGAAACTAGGTATAAGCTCCTTTTGTGCTCTTGGGAGTTAGAATTGGTATAAACCCAGACTTGTAATTATTTATTTAAAAATTTATTGATTGATTTATTAAGAGAGAGAGAGACAGCGAGAGACCGCGAGCACAAGCAGGGCAAGTGGGAGAAGGAGAAGCAGGCTTCCCGCTGAGCAGGAAGCCGGAGGCAGGGCTCGATCCCAGGACCCTGGGATTTTAAATGTGTCTGGGACATTTGCTGGGGAGGCGCCGCAGGCCCCAGTAGGGCCGGGGGCTCTGCTGCAGGCCCTTTTGCACTCCGCATTCTTGGGTCTCCGTGCGCCCAGCCCTGACTGACCCCTCACCCCTTGGTTCAATCCAAGTTCCTTTGGATGTTTGTGCAGAATGCTGTGTTATCTGGCACCCACTGGGTGTGACTGGCTTGTTTGGTCGTCCTGTGTCCCCGTCTCTCCAGTTCAGGGCTCCTCACGCTTTCACACGCAGAGCAGTCCCTGTGTAGGCTCCGTAGGGCTGGGGAGGAGTCTGAAATGCTGCTTCTTTCTCACAACACCTGGTTGACTGAGCAGCAAGGCTTAGCCATGATGACTGGGTCGTGAGCACAACTTCCCGCCGCTATCCGGAGCCCTAAGGCCCTGGCGCTGACCTCTACTGGTGGCACTTGGTTAGAAGAAGGTCAACCAGATGGTCCAAAATATGTGTAAATTTTTCACCATCCAAAGCTTTTTTAAAAAATCGAAACATTCATGAAGGGAGCGTGCCATGCCCAGACTACATCTCTAGACTCCGGATTGGGAACAGACCCTCTCTGGATCGTGCTCTCCCTCTTACGGGGCAGTGCTGGTGAACTTGGGTTGGCGTCCACACCTCTGGGATTCAGCCACCTCCTTTCAGGTACCAAGCCCCATGGAATACTTTGCGATGGTGATACTTAAAAAAAAAAAAGAAAAGAAAAGAAAGAAAGAAAAGGAAAGGAAAAAAAGAACTTGAAGGTGAACAGGAGACCATGTCGATGCTCAGCGTGTATGGCCCGAGGGAGGCTTTGGTCTCCTGAGTCTGTGCCATTGACTGACCATTCAATCTTGTTTGTGCCAGTGAGGCTAGCACAGGCTCCCACCTCGTGGCCAGTCACAGCACGAGACTGCTTTTAGTGCTTTCTGGATGCTTAGGAGCTTTGAGGAGAGTTCCCTAAGGACCTTCTTCCAGAGAAAGTTCAGGGCGATTGTGATGGTGACTTGACTTGGGAAGGCAGCTTTGCTTGAAGCAGGGTTGCCTGCCTTCTTGTTTGTCAGCTTAAACCTGAAGCCCGGGCTCTTCGTTTGGGACCCTGTCATGTCCTGTGCTGGGGTGTGTGTGTGTGTGTGTGTGTGTGTGTGTGTGTGTGTGAAGAGAGAGAGCTGTTAGAGTATAGAGTAAATTTGTGGATGTTTCAGAGGTAAAATTGGTTTGTAGCTCATTATATGGCAGAAGTCCTTATCTAAGGACATTGGTCGTGAGGCCATGCAAGCCATTTCCTCCTGGGGACAGCTTCGATTTTCAGACTGGTAGGTTTCTTTGGACATGGTCACTTTGGGGAGCCATTAACGCACAAACAGGAATAAAAAACGTTTACTGGATGTTTCTAAAACCTGCCTGTCAGAAAAGCTTCACTTGTGTAGAGAGAAGTACAGGGCTGGGCAGTTTTCAAAATGTGGAACTGAAGAATCCTATAAAGTTAGAATCGAAAGAACCACAGGATCCCATAATCTGCTGCAGTTTTATAAATGAAGGAAAAGGCATCTGGCGGCGCAGTGGTTCCTTCGTGCTGATGCTCAACAAAGTTTTCACCGGTTGGAGACAAAGTGAGAAAAATAAAGACAGCCGCAGCAAGAACTTCCTGAAATTACATATATTCAGTTTAAAGACCTGTCTGTTCTAAAATTACATATTTTCTGTATTTTGGGGGTAGAGATGTCTGGTCCGATGCGAAACGGTGGTTAGAGGAGATGGCTGAGTTTTTTAAAATATCGGTGTGAATCACAAATTCGGCAATGCCATCTCTGAGGCCGGAGGTATATTTTACTAGTTCTGGGAATCCACGCACGAGGAGCTGGGGACCCCTTGAACCTGCTGTCAGCCTGGTGATGTGCGCTCACTAGGTGGGCTTCTGGAGAAGGCTGAGCCTCCCCCACCTGCAGGCGTGTCCCGAGGGTCAGAGAGAGATGGACTAAGGTGGCCAGGGTCCAGAGCTTTGAGTCTTTGTGCTGCTGTCCTTGTTCACTTGGCGGACTCACAGCCACCGTGACTCCCGGGGGAGTTTCCTGAGAGACTGGGGTACCCAGAGGCTCCGGAGCTGGGGCCATTGTTCGCAAACAGAGCCTCGTGGCAACGATCCCAAACTTGCCCCAACCTAGAATCAACTAGAGAGCTTTATTCAAATCCTCCTGCCCAAGTCACACCCACGCGAGTTCTAGCAGAATGCCTGGGAGTGGGAGCCAGACATCAGGTATTCAGTTTGTTTTTTAAATCCCCAGGTGTTCGCAGTGCACAGCAAGAGCTGGGAATCTCTGCCTTTGGGTTGACGTGGCAGGGGTTCCGAGCGCGGCTGAGGTCTGTGCCCTGCTCTGGGAGAAGGTCCTTCCCAAGAGGCAGACCCCGTATTGTTACGGACAGTCTCTTGGGAAGTAGCTGTTACCCTGCTGGTTCTGACGGTAATTATAAAGAACTGGGAAGGGCCGCCCATCTACAGGGACACAGAATACAAAGGCCTCGTAGCTTGTAAAACAAATGCTCCGGATCCACTGGAGACCCATAAAGATGGAAGTCAGGATGAGCCTGATGTCAGCTTCGATGCTTCCTCTTGACTTTCTGCATAGAAATTCCCAGTCATGAGATGGTCCTGCAGCCGCTGCTGGGCTTCTGATTCCAGAGAAGCCACAAGCGTACATAGAACTACCCGATACAAGGTCAGGGGTTAGTGCAGGAAGAAATGGTTCAGCAGCTGCAAAGATCGGTTCCATCTGGCGCTGGGTTTTTATTGCTCACTCTGTGTGTTATTTCCCTGCCGCCCTCTTCTTTCCCTCCTCTGTTAGGGACCCTGCCTCCGAAGCCGATCGCTGCCTCTCATCTGTTCTTTTCCTGCCAGCGTCCGGCTTTTGCTCCCTTCGTGACCGCGTCTTCTCCCCCTCCTTGATCTCCATCCTGACCTTCCTCCTCACCTTCCTTCATTCTTCCGCTTCAGTCTTTCTGGATGGACCCTTTCTTGATGGACTCTTCTGGAAGGGAAGATGTCCTGTGCCCCCTGTCCCCGGCGCTGATGCACCAGCGCCTGCCCAGTGTTCCTGTCGGGGCTCCTGCTGCCCGTCTTCCGGTCACTCAGAGCAGATTCTGCCGCGTGACTCCCCCGCTCTCCTTACGCTTCCTTCTCCCTTCTGCTTCCACCCAACCGTGTGGATCCGTTATCCATAGCTTCTGCCCGAGCCACCTTCTTCCAGCCCCGTGGTTCCTAGCCCAGTGGGGAGACTCTGTGTCTTCCTAGAGCCGAGCCCCTGTGCCCTGTGCACGAGCACTGCCTCACGAGTCCGTCCCCCCAGGAGCTCCACGGTCTCCCCAGCTCTCCGCCCTGCTCGCCCCGCCCCATCTCCCCCTGCCTTCCTGCACAAACCCCGTGAGCCCGGCTGCCTGCTCTCTCCCACCTCTGACCTGCCCTCCCTTCTCTTGGCTCAAATCCTACTCCTTGGATTTTCCTTCCTGCACAGAATGTGTAGGAGAACAGGAAGTATTTTTTTTTTTCTCCCATTTCCTTAGATCCTTACCATCTTTTTCCTCATGGAGGGTTTTTGTTGACTGCTTTGGACCATCAGTCTTCTACCTGCTCTCATCTGTCTCGTGTGTTGGAAACTTGTGGGTGGCGAGGACAGTCTCCGCACAGGACCCCACGGCCTCTCTAGGGCCCTGTGCGCTGTGCAGTCAGGGTTTTGGGCCCCTGATTGTTGGCAGGGTGGCTTTACCTTATGGGGGGGTGGTGGTGGTTGCCTCCTTTCCTACAGGAGGAGAGTTGGTTGGAGAGTGACCAGACTGATATTTGAATAAAGGAAAAGCTGAAAGAGAGGCAGTAGATGGTTTTCTGAAGAAGTGATTTGGGGAAAGCTTTCCATAACAGGGAATTTGAAATGATCAAAATCATCTTTTTTTTTTTTTAATGAGAAATGATTCACTCTTGCGTTAGTGGGCGGTGTGGCAAACATGGTGGTCCAAAGCTTGTTCTTCGCTTATTTAGTCCTTCTGAGCCCCTCTCCTGACCTGTGGAGGGGGTGGCAGTTGTGTCTGCTTCATGGAGTTAAGAGCACTGATGTGTTAGCACATTCCCCTTCAACAAGGGGTGCCGTAATTTTTATTTACCTATCCTAAAGGATGTGCCATGAAGGTGCCCCATCACTGGAGAGGCAGCTCCAGGTACAGAAAACGAGAGCCATTCTTGTGCTCGGCTTGGAAATCCAGAAGCGGAACTTACTAGGATAGTCTGGTTGCCTGGAAAACGGATGTTGGGCACCGACCACCAGGGATGGCGGTGGACCCTGAGGCTAGCAGGGTGAATGAGGCATCCGTCCGTAGTCTGTCCCCGAGGAACTAATGCGTGAAGCTGTGGACGAGTTAGAGGAAGAGAAGGCGAGGGAGGACTTCAGGGAGAGGTTTTGTCCTGATGCAAGGCTGCGAGGAGGAAGTTCAGAGGAGCTGTGGTGCCCGTGGTGGGTCTGGGCAACAAGGGGCCCCACCTACAGACACGGGACGCTGTGTTAGCGAGACCAGAGTGAGTTCTGTCCCTGGAGCCCTTTTAGTCCATGGCCATGAACCGTGTTAACCCTTAACTCTGATGTTGCTCCAGCTCGGGCTCCTGCAAGACCCCATCTTCAGTGTTTGTCCCATCGATGGGGCGGGAGCCCCGTCTTTTTATTACTGGAGGGTTCCCGAAGAATCCATGCATGAACGAGGGATGCTGGGAAAATACTAAGCAGACTTACAGAAATTAAATCTCACATATTCACAGTCCTCTGTGCATCTCCAGCCAAGTCCAGTTTCCATGTTAGATGAACCCTCTCTGTTAAGTGGGAGGGTATGAGAGGCTTTCTTTCCTGGGGATGGTTGGGAAGGGAATTCAGACAATCTGAGGGAGGATAAATCTTGAAAAGAGTTTGCTGAGGGATTGGTGTAACTGGACTGAAAACAACCCTGCCCTTTTCTTCCCACAGGGGAAAGTGGAAGTAGAAGCTGGGAAGGAAGGTATGAAATTCGAAGCCAGCGCTTTCTCCTACTACGGTGTGATGGCTCTCACAGCCTCTCCAGGTGAGCGGCCCTCCTCCACCCCTCGGGGAAGGGCTGGCTTTTAGGACAGAATGCCCTTCCATGGTCACCTTTCTGTACCTGCCAGCTCTCCTGTTTATCTTCATCTTGAACTTTTGATTGAAGTTGGTCATGTATACCAGTACCTCCCTGACCCCTGCACAAATCATAAGCCTGTGCCCCTGTGAACTTGCACAAAGGCAGCGCTCCCCTGTGAAGCGGCACCCAGTTTAAGAGACAAACGTCACTAATCCCACAGACCCCACCGCCACCACACTCTGTCACTGTCCCCCAGACCTCCGCCTTAGCTTCTAATAGACTAGTTGAGCTGTTCTTGAACTTGGTATAAATGGACTGAAGGAGCATGTGTTCTCTTGAGCCCGGCTCCTCTCACCCAGTGTTGTCCTTGTCACATTTGTCACTGTTGCTATGTGTGCTTACACCTTACTTCTCATGGCTGTGCAGTGTTGCGTTGTATGAATACGTACCAGTGTGCTTGGTCTGTTGCTGATGGACATGGGGGTAGTGTTCCTTTGGGGGCTACCCTGCTTTGCGTGGCTGTGCATGCCCTCATGCACGTCTTCCGGCAAGTGTGTGTGTGTGTGCAAGCATGTGCGAGCATGTGTGAGTGTGTACCTGCTCCTGCCGGGAGTCTGTGTGGGCGTGGCCCGGGCAGCTCCCGCCCCTGCCTCAGGCCACTGAGGCCGGAGGGGTTCACACTCCTGCCAGTGAGGACAGGGGTTCCGCTTGCTCTACATCCACTGCTAGATGATGTCAAGTCTTTTAAATGTTCATTGTTCTGAAGGTTTTTAAATTTGCATTTTTCTGAGGATGCACAAGGTTGTTAATGGATATTTATTGCTTATAGCCAGTTCTTGTCTAGACGGCCGGTCAGGTGAGGCTACCAGCTGAGGATGGCTGTGCCCTAGGGTATGGACAGTGTGCTGAGCACCAGAGGCCAGCAGGTGCTATCTAGTAGGAACGGGGAGCACCGAGAGCTCTAGCTCCGGACTCCACACGGTCCCTCTGCATTGCTTGCTTTGCAGGGTGCATGTGCCGCTGCCGGCCTCCGGCTGGAGCAGTGCCGACAGGTGAACAGAGGTGCTTGAGTGCCACCTTGTGGCCACCATACCAAATGACATGCCGTGCTGGGAAACTTAAAACCCAAACTTTCAAAAAGCCCATCCTAAAACAACCGAGGTGGCTTCTGGAAACCAGTCTCAAAAGGGGAGGGGATACCTCCAGACACATCTGGTTTTGTGACCTTAGGCTTCATCTGCCACATCACACAGTGTCCCGGGAACCCAAAGGTGTTACTACAGTGAGGAAGCCAGGGAAATGCCGAGGGTTCTCTTCCTGTCCCTCAGCCTCCCCTGCCCCAGATGCATCTTCTCACTGTCCTGCTGTGGGGTTTTCAGCCACAGTCGCCAGCCTCCCTGTTGTCAGCTGCTGACTAACGTCGGTGTGAACGTGGGCCTGTCTAACCCCACTGAGTTGTGGCTTCTGTAAACTTGAAGGTGATCTGTTCTCGCTGCCGGTGAGGAGGCAGGGAGGGTCCTAACTGGTCCGGGAGGCCCTGGGTTTCAGCAGCAGTCTCAGTGCGTGTGGTCGGCGGCCTTTGAGAGAAGACCTTGGCTTCCTCCTTACCGAAAAGACATAATAAGGTTACCTCGTGTACTTGGTAGAAGAGAATGTGGTGATACTTCCCCCTGCGAGTGCTCTGTAAGCTTGAGAGCACAGAGGAAATGTCGGTGGGAGAGCTGAGTGTTGAGCTGGGGACTGCTGTGTGGCAGCCAACCTCAAATCAGTCCCAGGTTAGCAGAGTCCGATTTAGAAGGCGACTTTTGAAAGAAAGGTTAGAAGAGTAAGGATACAATCTTAGCAATCACTGGTTCTTGAAACTTAAACATTAGCCCAGTGTATACTGACCTGTGGGTTCACATAAAGGCAAATCCCATCCAGAAAAGGAGCTGAGGAGCAGACCCTCCCCTGCAGCAAAGCTGTGGGGCTGCAGCAGCCGGGCCTCGGGAAATGCCAGGAAGGAACAGGATGTCATTAATAGCATCGTACTTATTACAAAGCCCAGTATTTTACTTGACAAGTAGGATTTGGGTGTATTCATTGAGAGATACAATTAGTGCCTTAATCTCAAGATAGTATTTCTGTTTATTAATGTTGATTGCCTAGAAGAATCCTACAGTAATCAGTTTCAAGACCTGCCCAATTGTGAGTCAATTACCCTGCAGTTTAGAAACAAAAGCAGAGGGGTGCCTGAGTGGCTCAGTGGGTTAAGCGTCTGCTTTCAGCTCAGGGCATGATCTCCAGGTCCTGGGATCCAGCCCCGAGTCAGGCTCCCTGCTCAGTGGGGAGTCTGCATCTCCCTCTGCCACCCCAGCTCATGCGTGCTCTCTCTATCTCAAGTAAATAAATAAAATTTTTAAAAATTAAAAAAAAAAAAAGAACCTCCTCCTACCCCCTCCCCCCCAAAAAACCTGCCCAGGAAATAGGACTCCTGCCAGGGAGGGCAGAGTTGATTGGACTTTTCAATCCGACCGGCCTGCAGCTCTCTGGGTGGCAGCGATGAGGATGCCTTTGGTCCGTCATTCCCGAGAGACCTGTGCATAACATTCTTTAATTACTTTCCTCCGATACTTTGAACTTCCGAAGTATTCCCAGACAATTCAAAATGACAAGTTAAAATGACAGTGAGACTAAGGATGTCCGCGAGCTGAACAGCCGACTGCTTGCCGGCTTGTGGGCGCGGGTGGCTTGGATCATGCTTTTGGGCTAGTTGACTAATTGAGCCCCCCTTTTCTGTGGCTCGTTGTGATTTAAATCCTTAAGAAGAGCACGTTTTTGAGCCATAAGCCCCCATAGAGTATTAATGGCTTAAGAGATTTCTAGGTTAGTAGAGAAGCATTTGAGTAGGATTTCTTCTGATTTCAGGCTCCCTGGATTCCTCTTCCTGGAAAGCACTGTGTGTTCCTTTTTAATTTCCATGATATCCTATAGGCTCTGGAATTTCCGGAACTGAATGCTCATAGTAGTAGAACAGGTATGCACTCCTGTGCCCCGAGGGCAGAGGTCTCCTTCCTTGCCTTTCGACGTGGTCTCACCCTGCTCTTCTCCATTTTTCAGTTCCTTTGTCCCTGTCTCGCACCTTTGTTGTCAGCAGAACAGAGTTGTTAGCAGCAGGTTCTCCAGGTAACTCTGCATGTTTCCTTTTCGTAATTCTTCTGGTTGCCTCCCTTGTCACCCCGCAGAAGCCCGGCTGGCCAGATCTGGTCCTTTGATGTGGTCCAGGCTGCAGTTCTGCTCAGGGCTCAGGCAGCACGTTCCCAGACACGGTGTTGAGCTGTGCGCGGTCTGGAGAAGCCCACAGCAGGCGTGGGGCAGACTCCGGAGCCTGGCAGGCGACTGGCCTGTGGGTGTGAGCAGCGCCGACCCCCCAGAAAGCCCACGCGATGGTGACCTGGGCCGTCACTGCCCCCTCCCCGGTGCACCCATACCACTGAGCTCGGGGTTTCCAGGGCAGCACAAGGGGGCTGCTCTAGGTTCTTGGACCTCCACCAAGTCAGGGCGTCCAGCACTTGCAGAGGCCCCGATGTTCTTGGTTCTGCTCCTTGAGTCTTTGTCCCAGCAGCCGTGTGAATGGGGTACTTGCGTCCATGCCTCATGAGGCAGGGGGCCCCCCCAACTCCTCCTGCACCCCCCACCTGGTGCTGTGCACATTCCCTGCCACCGGCTGTCGGGTGCCCACCCTGCACGAGGATTGGGTCCTGCCTGCCTAATAACGTCCACCAGCCAGAAAGAAAGGCAAAGGTTTAATCTTTCTTTAATTAAAATTGCCGAGCTTTCGGTGGTACAGGTTTTCTGTGTTTATTATGTTCCACACAGCTTCTATCTTCACATCTCATGAAGTTGGCGTTTCCTAATCCAGGTTCAGCAGAATTCTCGAATGCTGATATTTTGTAAAACAGACAAGACTTTCCCTAGAAAGAAGCTACTGTTCCCTCAAGTCTTTGCTCTGAAAAAGCTTGCGGGGTGTGGGGATAAGATCTTATTTATAGGCCTGTGTGAATCAAACCAGCTGGTGGGGCAGACCTGTCTGTGCCCACAACACACACACGTATGCACAGAAATACGCATTTGTGTATACGTAGGTATGTTGGTGTTTTTTCTCCCCGTTCGGTTTGCCGGTATCTGCTACCCGTTTAAAACATCACAGATGCTGAAGAAGAGTGGCTTTTGGGTGACACTCATGAAATGTCATTTGTGTTTTACTTTTTCCATGGAACTAGAGATTTCTTAGATTTCTCTTTCTGATCCCCAAATAAATAAATAAATAAACAATTTTTTAGGTCCAGGCCTTCAAGATGCTGGCATTACAATAAGTGGCGGTTGAACAAAACCGGTGATTTCCAGCCTATTCCAAACGATGCTTGGTGGTTCCGATGGAGGGGGCTGGGAATGTTTCTTTACAGTATCTTTCTGGCTTACTCATAAAAAAGAAGCATTCCTAGGTGAAGTAACTAAAAAGCAGGAAAAAAACATGCTAAGAAGGCATAAGAGGAATTAAAATTGGACATTTAAAAATTATAATTATTATTAAAATTTAGCACATTAACTTGGCTGCAAAATATGACCCGAACGGGGGGCTGGCCACTTAAAGTCTTTATTCTCCTCGGTCTTCCTGTGTGTCGACAAAAGGCTGGTCGCACTAGGTCCCTGTCACACTCACTGCTGCAGAAGGGGGTCCCAGAAAACAGGGTCTGCCTCCCCAGACTGTGGCTGGAATGCTGGGCTGTGGGTTCCTGGCAAAGGCAGGGGCTCCTCTCGCAAAACCAGAGGGCAGTGGGTTGAGAGGAAACAGACTAGGAGTCTAGATACCTTGGGGAAACCAGAGAAACTACCCTGTAATCCTATTTGGGAGGAAAGAGCAGGAGACTCAGAAGTAAGGCGTCTGCCGTCTGCGTGCAGATGTAGTCTGATTAGTAAGCAGAGAGCCCTTGGAACGTTTGGGTTTTTAAACCTTTACATTGTAACACACAGAAGTAAACACTGTCCATAGAAATGGTGATGTGATTTGGGGACCCCAGGGATACAGTGGGGTCCTTGTTTCAAAGAACGTTTCCATCTGTCGACCAGAGTGATGCTCTCACACATATAGAAAGGCTCGGACCTGAGGGTGGGCGCCTAGTGGAGAGACGGGGATGAGGCAAACAGGAAGTAGAACAATGTTAACGAGGCTTCTTGATGGGATATTTGTGAGGTGTCAGGTGTTGTGCTAAGCACTTTATACGTTCTCCCCTTTGGAATCCTCCTCAGACTTGATGAGGCGGGAACTAATACCGATGTTTTACAGAGTTGGGTCATCTGATCAAAGTTCCCTTCTGCCAAGAGAAAACGTGATAAATTATTCATTTGCCTTTTTCTCTCAGAAGATAAGTGGAAGCAACCAGAGGAATGGCTACTCTGAGTTTAATTCTGAGCAGTAGAAAGTCAGACAAGATAGTAGAAGTTGTGCTGTGGCAGTTTTAGGAGAAAGGGAGCGCTCCCTGTGAAGTTCACGGAGTACTTACCATGTTTTGTTCTGGTCGTCCTATTTTAAGAGGGACATTTATGACAGGAAGGATGCCAAAGTATTTGGCTGGACAAGAAGAGGCCGAAGGAGAACACAGCTACCTCCAGGCTTTTCAGGGCTCCTTCAAGCAGCGCAGGAGTGGTGGTCCCTCAGTGGAACTCTAGGAGCAGAGGGAGAGACCGCCATGTCAGTCTGAGGGGAGGGAGGGACCGCCAGCCATGTCAGTCTGAGGCGGTGATTTTCACAGGCATGATGAGCGATGTAGAGGAGTTGAAGGGCAGGACCAGCCGAGGGCCAGCTCCTCTGTGGGTGTATCGGTCAGGGGCGTATTGCGAAGACGGATGGGCCTGATCTCCATCAGAACTGGTTCCCTCCAGTCCTGTGACATTATGCAGGCCAGCGCCTGTCCAGTGTGAACACCCCCTTAATATATGTGGCATAGATTCAATTGGGAAAGCAAAAATGGAAGATGCTTTGACGAGGGTGGGGTGAGTTTTATTTTCAACAAAAATGGGTGTGAGGAGCTGCCTCTGAGAGCAGCAGCCCTAGACTCATTGAGTTTCCTTGCACTTTGTTTTAACGGACAAACGGACACGGTCCATCCCGTCAAGGACTCCCCCTGCACCGATGGTCCCTTAAGCCTTTTAAGAGCTTTTAAGAGTTTGGTGTTCCTGATCTGCTGAGACCCCCGGGCTGCCTGCTGGGGATTTCGTGGGGGTCGGGGACAAAGATAATAGGTTCAGCTGGCGGGTGGGTTATGGAATGAGCAGACAGAACTCTTTAGAGAACTCTTTTGATCCCTTTAATACACATAATGATTTACAGACATTCTCCAGAGTACTTTGCTTTTGCTTCTGGCAAAATAACAAAGTGCTGCCCTCCCTTGCCCCATGTTTTCTCTCCGGGAGCTTCTGTGTCTCTTCAGTTCTTTCTGTGTCCCGAGGAACTGAAGAGACCCCGGGCTGACGAGGTTTTGGGGGGCAGAACCCTCTAGGTGGTGAGCTGTCCGGTGCTCGGGTGTCTGGTATAAGTTGATTGAACTGGTCTGTTAATTACTACTTTTTATTATTTGGAAAGTTAATAGCCGACATTGTTGGTTCTCTCTACCTCACTTAATAGGTTCTGGGCTTCACTTTCTCCTTTTCCAGGTGAAAACAAGTCGCCTCCTCGTCCCTGTGCTTTGAACCACTCAGACTCTCTGAGCCGAAGTGACCGGATTGATGCCGTAACGCCGACCCTGGGGAGCAGCAATAATCAGCTCAACTCTTCGTTCCTCCAAGTCTACATCCCTGACTACTCCGTGCGGGCCCTTTCCGACCTTCAGTTTGTGAAGGTAAGAGGAGAGCGCATGGGTTGGCTGGGCCTGGCTGCTGGGGGTGACCTTCCACAGCAAGCTGTCCGGCGCCCCAGCCCTGCCCCGGGCTCTCCCTTTGTCACTTGGGTGTCCCACCTCCGGCTCCTGCACCCAACCGAGACGTAGGCCCGGGAGAACATTCGTCTCTCTGGCTTTGTCAGAATGGCTGCCATGTCAGGTGTGAGAGCTGGAGAAAGAAAAAGAATAAACCCTTTTCAGCAAGTCTTCATGAGCTCTGACTCTCCTGAGTCGGGGCAGTCCGGAAGGGCTAAGATCCGAGACCCTGAAGACTTGCTGAGGTGGGGACCCCCGAGACAGGGTTCTTGTCTTAGTCTGGAATAGAGACATCTTCTGAACCGAAGAACGAGCCAGCTTCAGCTGATGGAAGCCTATCTCCATCTTCCAGTCTCTGTGAGATTGCGGGACGAAAACTTGGGCATGGCTTCTATCAGTGAAAACTGACTTGTTCGCCAGAGTCCACTCGAACTTGAAAAGTGGCTCAGTTTATATTTGAGAGTGAAATTTTCCTAGAAAAACGAAGCAGGCCCTCCGGGGGACTTTAATATGTAATACGAGGTCGAGACAGGAACCTCTAAAAATAAGCGTTCTCTTGGTTTGTCTTCCGTACCATCTTCTGGCCCCAGATCTCGAGACAGCAATACCAAAATGCCTTGATGGCATCCCGGATGGACAAAACTCCTCAGTCTTCAGACAGTGAAAACACTAAAATTGAATTGACTCTTACGGAGCTGCACGACGGGTTGCCAGACGAGACCGCCAACCTGCTCAACGAACAGAACTGTGTGACACACAGCAAAGCCAACCACAGCCTGCACAGCGAAGGGGCCATCTAGGGCGCCCCCCCGCAGCCCCTCACCCCCCACTCCCAAGGCCCCAGGCCAGCTGACCGTGAATCCCATTAGTGTGAGCTTGTGTGCCATGCTGCCTCCCGCAACATCCTGAGACCAAAGACTTTGTCCCCTTCCCGGAAGCAGCGGCGGAGGATGGTGAGGGCAGGAGCGGAAACGAGAGGTGTGACATCAACGGCTCGGGCGTGGCATTCGAGATTTTTGGAGATGAACTTCTTCCACCCAAATAGAATCATGTTTATTTTTTCAGTTGTACCTTTTATCTTTATTCACTCTCCTCCTTCCTCAGTTTGCATGAAGTTGGAAATTGTGGCCGTTTATTAATTTTTTTCCCCAAGAGATCATGTTTTCAAACAGTGTCTTTTGCAGAGTTTTACGTTGTTCTGTCTGAACTCTGCCGTGACTCCGTGATGGGACCTGAAGGGACTCGCTGCCTCCCCGGGAGGGGCACGCCTGCTCCGTGCCCAGTGGGTGTCGCTGTGGAACTTGAAGGATGAATGAGGAAAACTGTGGCTGCGGACCTGCCAAGTCTGTCCCACTGTGGGGCGGAGCCTGTGTGGGGCCTCGTCGCCTCCGTGAGCTCAGTGTTGTTTTAAGTTAATGTCTAACCGTGTCCCTTTCCCTCAGAAAGGTTTAACATTGGCTTGGAATGTGATTTTTTTTTTTTTTTTTTGCTTCCTACTCTAAGGAATTTTTATCACCAAAATGAATGTTAATGAATTTGAAACCCATGGTTTATCATTGGCAAGAGGCAAGGTGACTTCATCCCGCAATTCCTCCAGCCTGGATTCTCCGGCCCGGCCAGGCCGCCTCCCCAGCCCAGCGCCCCAGCCTCCAGAGCGCTGCCACCCACCTCCCTGTCCTTGCTCTTGTTGACCCAGGATGCTGCTACACAGATGCCAAATGGAAATCTTCCACAGGGCCTTTGAGTAACCGTGTGGTACGGAGTTCAAGCTCCTCCCTTTCCCCACTGGGAAGTCTGTCATTGTCCAGAAAGGAGTTGGGCCCGGCCAGCTGTGCTCTGAGCCCAGAAGGCGTTTCCAGACCCAGGTGTTTAAAGGAGGGAACTTTGGGGACTGCCAGCCCCTGCCCCTCCTCCCAGGGAGCTCACTGTCCCTCTTCCCCTCTGTCCCTGGGCTCCTAGGGCCCAGCGGTGGCTGTGCTGTGTTCCTCGCCCGAGGACCTCTGTGCCTCCCACCTCAGATGCAGCCCACGCCGGGGAGGCTGCCTGTCTAGCCCCGGGTCGGTTTGGCCCCAAACAGGGATTCAGAAACCAAATGTGTGTTGTGGCCATTTCGTGTGTGTCTCCGCCTTATTTTAATACCAAGTTCATCACGTGTAGTGAAATTAATGTCAGGCGGTACTTCTCGAGTGACCGAGTTCTTAACTCTCTTACCTGTTTGAAGCGTTAGCCCGAGGGATATGTGCATTCTGTTGGCAGCGGTCGTTGGTACACTGAATTCCTGAGCTGAGGTCATACTGGCCGCCTTGTGCGGGTAGGAAGGCTGCTCCGTGCCGCCTCTAGTCACTGGCCGAGAAGATAGCATTTTCTCCACTGGGGCTCACTCATCGAGGGGAGGCCCCGGACCAAGTAGCAGTTTCCTTCTCCCTCCTCAAGGTAGGAATGTGTCCCCCAGGTTGGGCTCTGGGCGGACGGGAGCTGGGGTTGGGGAGTCACCAACAACATGCCGGGCTTGGTGGCTCCAGTGTCATAGGCACGTTTACCACAGTATTTGCTCCAGGATGTCCATCCTGGAGGATCTTCCTCATCGGGTGCCATGCCCCTTAGAGAGGGTCACAGGGTCACCCCCTAAGGGTGTTGAGTGGGAAGCTGCTGGCCCCCCACCTGCCGCGTGCACTGGATGGAGCCCCTGCTGTTCCGTGGCTTAATGTTAGTGAGACCCCACACAGCGAGCTTCCCCTTCTAGAAACAGATCCATCCAAGTTAAAAGTTTTCAGCTTCTAAGATGCATCTAGCTGAGCACAGCCCCCATGCGGCGTGGGAACAGGGACTATCCCCAGGGCGCTTAGAAACGAGCGTTCCCACTAAGGAAGTGAACCCTGGGTCTCGCAAGAGGAGTGATCCCCAACAACCACACTCCTACTCCGGGTGTGGATGACGCTGGCCTTCCTGGTGGTTTGGTGGAGCCTGGCCTGCCACACTGTGGTTCCTCTGACTTGCAGGATCTCCACACCCCCTGCCCCCAGCCTCTCTCCACTGATCTGCTTTTCCATACATGGCCATCTCACGGTGCCTTGCTCCTGGAAGGAGCTTCTGGAATCAGAGTTAGTGTGTTGGATCTTTTTCAGAGGCCCTCCCCCTTTCCTTTGTGAATCCTAAAGCTCTGTGAGAGGCAGGGATTCCAGCTGCTGGCTCCTTGACCTGAGTGCGAAGCCGAGAACTCGTCCCCACGCTTGTACCCACTCGATGTGGCGGCTTTTGGAGATGTCTGCTGAGAAGTGCTGGCAGGGGGACTCCTAGAGGACGAAATTTTAGCCTCCCAAGATGGTATTTATTTTCTCCACACCACTCTTTACCTTGGATTATTCATATTTTATAACAACAGGGAATTGAAAGCAATTCCTGGCTGTAATTCCATCCACTTTGGGGGAAGCTCAAGACCCTTCAGATCACACTCACTGTCTTGAGTGAACAGGTTGATCAGATTCTTCTCCCAGGCCCTACTTTCCCTCTGGAACTACCTTCAGGCCGTCGAAGGAGAAATGCTGGCTCGTGGCTTCACCGGGCAGCACGATGACTTTGGCTTAGAAGTTCTGTGCAGCCCTGTGTCTGTGAAGGGGGTGGGGTCCGGCAGAGAAAGCCCATCAAATATTGAGATCTCCACGTGCAGTGGCCAGTTCTTAAAATTGCACCATGACTCCATCATCCTGTCCTGGAGCTGCTGGCTCTATAAGTGTGGAGGCGGCTGGGCTGTGGAGCAGAGGCGGGTGCTGGGGTCTTGAATGCTGCTGGAGCCCCCCCGTTATCACACCCAGCGCCTGTCTGCAGTGGCTTCCGTGGCCCCTGCTTTGAACCCTGGCTCTGTGGGACCAGACAGGGCCTCCTCCTGCTTCCGGCCACTGTAGCATTCCAAAGGTTCCACCGGAAACTGGGTCCCTAGTATCCATACGTTCCGAGGACAGTGGGCTCTGTCTTTATAAGTGAGGGGATTTTTTCCCCCCTACTCCCTACAGGTTCTTTCTATTCTGTGTATTCTTCAGGCAAATCAAAAATCATATATTTAAACTTTTAGGAAAACAACATTAAGATTTGTATGTACATGGATATTGGGGTGCTAGTCAACTAGTTTAAGTCTTGGCTCTTACATGATTTGCATTTCAAAGGGCACACCACTTTACTCTGTTCTTCCCTCCCTCCCTCCCTCACCTAACGGAGGAGAGCTTGGTGCTCTCTCTTCCTTCCCCACGTGGGAGGAAGTAGGGCACCATGCCATCTTCTAATGTTATTTTAAGGAACTTCTGTGCAAAGGCTAAATGCAGAACTCCACATGAATATGGAACATGAACTGTGAATAGACTACTTACCTGTGCTATCCCCAGTACCATCTGACTGAAGAACCAGCTTTTCCAAGTCCAGGAAGATACTGGTAGAGACAAGTAGAACTACATTTTCGCTAGGAATGGAAGTAATAGGAATTTGGGCTAAGCAGGGACCACAGACTTCTGCTCTCAAACTCTCTCAGGTTGAGGAGCAGACTGAAGGAGGCCCTGGCGGCTGGAGCCTTTGTCCTAGGTGGTCAGAAATCAGAGCAAATCCTAACGCCCGCATCTTCTGAAAACCCGCCAGCGATCTGTGGCCCTCTTTGCCTGTCCTGGGCCAGGCTCCCAAGATTCCTCCAGGGTTTGCCAGTGGGGAGCCCCAGCAAAAGACTGACCTGGGCTGGGGCAAGAAGGGGGCTTAACAAAGCAGCAGCTGCCAGGGTTGCCTGGCTTAGCACACACTGCATGACCCGGGTTCTCTGACGGTGGGAGCAACAGGAACAACTGCCCTGTCGGTTTTGACCCCAGAGACGGGCTTTTCTTGCAGGGGGTTGATGGAGCTGGCAAGTCAGGGTGTGGAGGCTTCTGGGGCGCCAATGTGGTTTCTGAGGACACAGTTTCTGGGTTGGCTTTGGTTCCACTGAAGGCTCTGGGCTAGTGGCGTTTCTGCCCAGCAAGGAAGGACCTCGGTGTGAGTTGTAGATTAATCCAGAATTAGGAGGGATTTAGAGAATTAAGTATGAAAATGGTTTGGGATGAGTCAGAAACTTTCCGATGTAAATTTATCAATGAGCAACCTACTCAGTGGATTTTTATATCTCAGGGCCATTTACAGATGTTTTATCTTTTTGTATTTCTTTTGTATTCAAGTGGGCTGAAGAGAGATGAGTTCAGAGAACTCTAAGATGAGGTTCATTTGCCTCCATCTGAGGGTGAGTGGTGTACCCTTGCCAAGTTTGCTGATGTCACTGTCCCTCAAGGCTTTTTCCTGCAGTGAATGCTTACTTGCTGGTTGTCCTGCCCTGTCTGAAGGTTCCAGAGTCCCTGGTCAGTCCAAGGGACAGAAGGAGGTGATGGCAGTTCTTAGCAACTGCAGGGCTTGGAACAGCTTTCCTCCCGCCATCTTGGACTGGGGACTTTCTTGGCTTCTTAGACCTTTGCGGTTGGCTCAGCACAAGTAAGCTTTCTATCTCTGTGTGCTAGAGCCACTGACCTCCTTTCACTAGAATTGTTGTAAATATCTTTTGATGGGAAATACCAGACTGTACTTGAAGCAACAGAGACATAAAGGTTCTAGTAGCAAGAGAGTGAAGTTCTAGGACTTTGTATACCAAGGTTTTTATGTACACAGCTCCAACATGTACTATAAGAAAGACTTGAGTTAGTACAGGTCTTTGAGTTTGAATACCCACTTAGGTAGAATTTAAACATGAACTGGAAGAATGGCTTGCCTTGCCTGACAGGGTATCTTCTGGCATTTGCCCACATCTGACCAGCACGGATTCCCTTGGGAAGTGATGCTTTGGGGGCCAGATTCTTCTTCAGGGTTACCTTGGAGAGAATTCTTATATAGACCTAGTGGGGTTTTGGTGCCTTCCCTTTTTGCTGAAGGTCCAGGCCCCTTGGTATCCAGAGCTGGTCTCAGGCTCCCAGAGCAGAAAGGAGTGAGAAGGAATAAGGTCTCAGGACTCTCATTCCCCCGAGAGCTCCAGCCTAGCTTCTGATTTGTTATTCCGTGTGTCCATGTCTGAAGTCTACTGTGAAGGTGGAGTGTTATCAGTCCGTTGACTTCTCTTATTTCTGGAGTCTTTTAAATCTACAAATGTATATGCTTTATTTTATATTATTATTTATTATGTACATATGCCTCTACTGTTAGTACATTGTGACGAAGGTATTTCCTAGAGCCCCTCATCTATGGAGCCTAGGGTTCTCTTGTCCCTTAAAGTGGGGGAGAAGGCAGTGGTTTTCTTTGTTTTTGTCATAAAGAGGTTGCTGCTCTTACGTCGATCCTAGCATCCCTGGCCCCTTTTTATTGGGCGCACCACTCTTCCCGACGGACTAGTGTTTGGGATGAGGATGGAGGCAGGTCTCCTACGTTATGGCAGGGCTCTCAAGTACCTCCGTGAAATACTTTAGAGGTTGCTTCCTGGTCACGGGGTCTATTCTCTGTAACGGTACAGCATGGTTGTGAGACCAGAACCTTTCTTCCTCACTCCCAGCCTCCCAAGCCAGGTTGGCAAACTGGCCCCACAACAGTGATGGCCTCTAAATTCCCACCTTGGATTACAGAATCCATCTCTCGGGACCATGGAAGCTGCCTCCCCATCAGGGCTTCTAAGAGGCCTTTTCATGGTTTTGAGGCCCAGTGCCAGCATTGCCTTGGCCCTCAGATAAGACCCCGCTCTGTGTCTGATTTTCTTCCTCCTCAGCCTTTACTGTGTCATAGTGTACATTTCATGCTTTTCAGCAGTGAAGTTTCCCGAACACAGTATTCAGAGCTGTGTGCATAAACCTAAAGAAGCACAAATGACATGTATAGGTTTCATGAGCTGATTGTCATAATGAATGCATTTTATAATTCAAATGATGTTGTAGATTTACAATCTCTCCTATTTATTTTGTACCAATTTATTTGTAAATTTTGTGATTGTTTTAAAAGGTTTTTTTGTTCATTTCTATTATTCTATTTAGATAAAGGATGATTTTCTGTTCACCCTGCCAGCGGATGTGTGTTCCCTTCCCCCTTCCCACTATACACCACCCCACCGACCTCAGTCCCCTGCCCAATAGCACGGCTGTCCTGGTGACAAGGCTGGGATTGGTTGTCGGCATGGCAACACAGCAGGGTGTCTCTTCGGACACACACCATAGAGTCTTCTGTAGCAAGAGAGGGAAGCTAGCACTGTGCCTCCACCTCTGCCTTGGAGTCTGGTACCACCAGTTCCCTGGGGGGTGTTCTCCTTTGCAAGAATGAGAGTCCTGCCAAAGCATTTTAGTTAAGGACCCTGAGGGCATCCCCTCAAATTGTCCCACATTTGCCGCTCAGTCACTAACAGCACACAGATCAGCTGGGCAAACAGCCAAGCTGTTTTTTTCCTAGGCGAGACCAGAGGCCTCCTTCCAGCCTCTCCGCTGGCTCCTGAAGAGGAGTTCGGCCCTGTAGGTCCCCTGCTCTGTGAAGCCTAGGAGATGGGTGTGGTAGCCGGCAAAGTGGGTTCACTCTCAAGTTAAACACGTCGGCCCAGGTGTGGGGAGTCGTGTTGAGATGCTCTTGAGGACGCGGTGGGCATCCACCTTCCCCGATGAGCCAGTGTTGGGGTCCCCTTCCTCTTCTGTCAGCACTGCTTTTCAAGTCTTCTGGGTTCCTTCTTATCTGCATCCCTCCGGTGCTACCAGACCCTGCAAATCTTCTGGTGTAGCTTCCCAGCCCCTTTGTGATGTAGCCCTAGATCACGTCTTTCGGGAATCCTTTTTCCCCTCCACTCTTTGTCTCTATTTTACATTCCGCAGAGGATCGCGCTCTTGGTGACTGGTCCCTTATTTCCCCTGCTGTGTGGATTAACCACGATGTCTGCAGTCTGGTTGACTTACACTTGCCCTGTGGATGGAGACAGTTCAGTGAAGAACTGCGGGCAAGACTGGCTTTGAGACATGCCTGACCTAATCATCACGCCCCCCTCTCCCATCATTACCCCCCATTTCTTGAAAGTAGAATGGAGTAGAGATCTGTATTCCAGTCAAGTGTTAACTTCTTAGGAGCCTGTTTGCTTTCCTCAGAAGCCGAGAAGAAAGCAGCAAGCAGGGCCAGGGAAGGAATTCTCTGTCCAACACATCAAGTCCTAACCGTGCCTCTTTTTGTTGTTTTTCCTGCTTTATTCATTTTGTCCAGATGAGTCCTGAGTTCAAATCAGAAAATTCCCCAAGACAAGTAGAGGTGATTTTTCCTGCTGTTTAAGATGAGATTTTCCTAAGCTTTCCATCTGTATTGTGGGGTGCCCATGTGTCTGTTCTTCACTAAGCTTTATCAGGAAGAAAGCTCTGGGGTTCCTATTTGATACAACCAGTTGTGTTCCCGGCACTTCTTGTCAACTCCACACTTCTGAGGATGCGAAGTGTGACTGACCAGAGTCTTGTAGAGAAAATGACTGGTACCTGGAGTTGAATTCCGAAAACTTTTTATATATTTTTAAAGTAATGCAGTTTATTTAAGAGGGACAGTTCTTTAGCAGAACCAAAAAAATTGAATTAGATTAGATGGCTGATGAACTCGTTTTGTTTTTGGTTTTTTTCGTAAGGCTGTTTCACCATTTTCCCCTCAAGATCCTCACATTTGTGCTCCTATATCCCAAAACTAAAGGAATGGTTTATGGGACCCTTCCTCTGACATTCTGGTGGCATGCCGCCCCCCAGTGGATGACTCTAAGGCCTAAGGATACAAGGTGACATTGCAGGACTTGTCAAAGTGCTTTTCCTGCGAGATTTGGGATCATGAAGTGCTCAACAGTAGGCCAACACAGGATGGGAATGTTTAGACTGAGTGAGCTTCCTTTCTACAATTCTGCTGCATCATGGACTTGAGGGCAGTGAGTCCAAAAATGAAGTCACTTTCTTCAAAATACCATACCCACAAGTCCGATTACCTCTGGTGAGAACCCTCCCTCAAAGAAAGACTTGATGAACTTTACTTTTCTTTCTTTCTTTTTTTTTTTTTTTGGTGTTGGAAAGTTTTGCTGGACATACTTCCAAGTATCTCAGGAACTTGTGAGACTCAGAAGGACTATTGCTGTTTTTCACGGGAAGAACGTGCACTCAGCCACTTGGGCTCCAGTGCCTGTTGGTGAAGTTTATCTTGGCCCAGACTCTTCAGGCCTGTTTATAGGCCCCGCCAGGCATGGATTTGGGAAGAGCTTAATGGGAGAGCAGACCATTTGGGGACCTCTTTGTGCTAATATGATTCATGAAACAATGTCTAATCTTTTTTTTTTTCCTAGTAACAAAATAAGGCAAAGGGATCTTACTTTGTAGGAAGAAACACAGACCAGACCAAAAACTGGTGTAAATTAGAAAATATAAAGTACTTAGACTTATAGTAACAGAGTCAGCAAGCTTGAGATAAAATGTTGTGTTTCATTGGGAGGACTTTTTTGTGCAAGAGGTCTTCAGAGGAACTTTAAAAGACTGCATATATTTTTGAAATGGCATATCTTTGTTGGAACAAGTCAGACTGCTGTGGCTTTGGAATGAAGCTACTGTGTCTGATGACAGGAAAAAAATGGGTGAGATTGCCGGTTACAGAAAAAAGATGCGTTGTTCACTCTAAACGAATGCTGTGTTGTTTTTTTTTTTAGAGGACTTGCTCTTTTCCTACATGCTCGGTAGTGAGAGGACAGTGTGAAATGCTGGGTGACGTTAGTGGAGGTGGAGGATGGGCTGCTGTGGGTTTTACTGGAAGTCACCTGGTTCTGCTTCCTGGCTGCTATGCGAGTCCCCCCTTCTGTTTGGTGGGAGTGTGTCATTTCTCTTCTGTTTTTAAGGCTGCTTGGTAGCTCCATGGTAGAGATTTCATTCTAAGGGCCTCCCAAAGTTGTGTATCATTCGAAGTTGTTCCATTTGAGAAAAAATGCTGAGAAGTGCCCTCATCTCCAGTCACCAAGATAAAAACATCATGAGAAACCCAAGTACTGAGACAGAAACTTCTAAGCCAAGTGAGGAATTGAGCCATTGATGGTTAAGGCAATAGCTGGACCACAGTTAACATTTTTCCCACCATCAAAGAAAGGTTAAATATTTTCCATAACACGGAATGTGTACAAGGCTCCCACCCTTTGTGCAGACTTAGATATGCACTTACTTATCTCAGGCTATTTGTGGTGAATACGAGTATTTTTAAATGCTCTGGCAGCCTTGGAAAAACTTCAGGGCTTTAAAGTTGTTGACAAAATATTTCTTGAATAAATAAATCTGATTTAGAAATATCTAAACATGAACAAAGTACTTTTAAGTCTGACATGTCACTGCAAGTGGCTTTTTAAAGTAACTGCTTGGAACCAGTAACAGGACTAAGGGATTTGTAGCTCTAAGTTATTCTAGTTCTATTAAGAAGCACTTCTAAAAGCACCTTAGAAAGGGTAGCTCAAAGGGCTTGCTTTCTTATTTTAGGTCTCAGTAGAGCTATATGCTTATAGTTGGTGAAAATTTAAGGTCTAACAGAATACTAAACTTTCTTGGCTTTAGTTTTTCTAAATATACTGACCATCTTTGTAGAGATAACTGGCATTAAGTCCTCTTACAAAGGGAACCCAGCAGGGCTGTGGCCACCTGCTGGGTATGGCAGGGTCCCTGTCAACCCTGTACCTGCCTAAGATTGAGAGTTGAGTCTAGCACCCCAGAAGGGGTGTCTGGTGCTTTTCAAATGCCCAGGGAAGAGATTTTGAAGAGTTGGAAAATCCGTGTTCTCATAGTCTAACATGGACTCAGTCTGAAACAGAGACATTTAGTTCCGCTTCCATAACTGTTGGCAACAGAGAAACTCCCTTTCATATTTTAGCAAACCCGACACCACTGCCCTGAATGCCTGCCCCTGGACCACCTAATTTCCTAGCATGCTCTTCTAACAGGAATAATATGCAGAGAAGCAACACCCTGCTCTGATTTCTTAGATACTTATGGAATCCTAGCTCTTGAAAATAGATTTAGGTAGTCCTGAAGAAAGCTGTGACCAGCAGTAGAATTCTTCCAATTTGGTGCTTTTTACTTCTCGATCTTTGGATCCACTGTCAGACATGTGGCTAAAAAGAAACTCTTAAAAGATAAGATCTTGTGTGGATAACACAATATGAAAAGTGTGGTAAATTAAAAGCAAAGTGCTCATGATGGTCCTTGCTCTAAAAGGGAAAATATGTAAATGTACTATGAGAAGTTAGGCCCTGAGCAACAACCCCATCTTGAATAATAGCTGGGGGAACCACAAACATAATCTCTAAAATGGGGACAGTATTTAAGTGCTAGTTGTAATAGCATTTGTAACCTAATTATTTTTATTTTTAGGACTTATTTGAGGGCGTACAATGCAAGTGCAGGGGAGGGGCAGAAGGAGAGAATCTCAAGCGGACTCCCCACTGAGCATGCAGCCCGGTATCAGGATCTGAGCTGAACTCAAGAGGCGGCCATTCAACCGACTGAGCCGCCCAGGTGCCCCAGTAACTGAATTTACTTTTAAAGTAGTATACATTCCTAAGGGCTAGTAGTTAGAATGTTTCTTAACATAACTAAATGTAAAGCCCATATACTGAACGTGATAAGGTAATACAGTCTTAGCTATGTTACTGAACTGTGTTCCCTTCCTATAAAATCATTTTTAAAAAGCCTTACCTCAGTCCTATACCAAAAAACTTTCCACAGAAAAGCTGAGACCTCTTTAGGTACTGTTACCATTACGAGGCATGCCAGACTATTTCCTTTATGAGAATGTCAAACCTGGTGTCACTAGCCAAACCTAAACCCGCCTGAAGACCAACAGTTACTACAGTTCTGCTACAGGAAGGGGTCAAAGTCAGTATTAGAAATATTATACTTTATTGAATTCTAGAGCAGCTAATCTACACTCTGTGTTCACCAGTAAGAACGGAAGGAAGGTCTGAAGGGTCAAGGACAAGTCTACACTACTGCGGGAACGGCTGTAGGCCACTCTGCACCTGTGGGACTAATACCCTAATGAACACAGTAGTGATCCATTCTGGTTCAAAACAAGAAGTGATTTCTCCTGGGATTCGGAATTTACTCACACTGATTGTGCCCTGTGCTCTAGTAAGGTTCTAACCTTACAGAGCCCTCTTCCCATCCTCTCAAGCTAGACTTTGAGCTCAGCAGTCCACCCTGGCCCAAACTAAGGAATTCACTCATAATGGAAGGAGGTTCCTCCTTTTCTTTTCACAGGGCTTGCTCCTTTGCCCTCTTGCAGCTAAATTTTTTCTATAGATTGATCCCAGATGAGAAAAAGACAGTTTCTGATACATTTCTGCTATCAAAAAAAATGTAAGGAAAAAAAATGTAAGAGATGAAGACTTGTACCTCAAAACAGAATCACTCGCTGCAGTGCCTTCCAGACCAGCCCTACAGCAAACCAAATACTTACACAAGGCCACTAAAGCCCCCAGTCTGCCCAGAGGCACAGAGGACGCTTCAAAGCTTATAAAAGGAACCTTGGCCTTAACAGAAGACTACATTTGATAATGGAAACAATATATTTCTCCACTGATATACAATACTATGTGATGCACTGAAAATTTCAGGATGGATTTTGGAGTAAGAACACAATTTGTAACACAACATCATTTTGGATCACCTCTTCCCATCACCCTTGCTCCACTCCGAGACTCTCCACCACCCCAGGTGTATCCAGCGCACACTGAGGAAACAAGACAAGGAAACGGTGTCACAAGCCACGATGGAGCCATCCTCATGCAGTTCTGCCCGGCTTTCCCCTCGCTTGCTTTCAATACAGACTCCATTACAATTTGAACCATCTGCAAAGAGTGCAAACAAAACTAAAAAGTATCTCTCTATGATGAGAATATTTTAAAGTCTTCAGAAACCTTCCAGATGTACCTTTGACAGAGCTCCCCCACCCACCGCTAGAACCCATCCTTTGCTCCTGTGAGTCCTGCCAGGCTTGTTTAATGGGTGCTCAGTTTTGGTTCTTATTCCTCCTTATTCTTCTTCCTCTTCCTCCTCCTCATCATCATCTTCATCATGGCAGTGTGTAATTTCCTGGGGAGCCAGTGGGAAGAGGTTGGGGGGTTTAATCTCACTAATTGACCGCGTCAACTGGTGCCGCTTGTAGTCGGTATCTTTGAAATCAACCGATGTGCGGTTCCGAGTGGCAAGAGGGGACTCCATTTCATTGATGTCTACATGTGTGTGTTCCACCGTTGACTCATGAGGCATCTAGAACAAAGTCAGAGGTTCAGAAAGCCAGTGGAGTAAAACAGTTTCCTAAATCCTCACCCCTCCTTCTCCTGTGTGTTAGGTGGCTGTGCAGAGGCGTGTCTCCTGATCAAAGGCCCAGCCCATTCCGATACTGAAGCATCTTCCTAGAACTACCTCAAGCTGCCGCCTTCTCCTCTTCCACCCTTAAAACTGTCCAGATCATTACAGCCGGAAACAAGAAAAGATGGGATAGAAGATTCATAATTCACAGCAAACAGAAGTCCTAAACTACAGATCAGTACATATATAGTAGCACTAATAAGAGAAACACGGTTTTTATATAAATGCTAATGAAAGAGGAACATCTTCCCTACTCAAACTTTTAATGTAGTACGTTGCAGAGTAAAGTTATATCCTTTAACATCTGATCTTGATCCTACTTTCTCAGAGATGCCTTTTGTGCAACCATGTAACCTATTCATGGGCTTTTGTGCAGTAGAAAGGACGGACCCAGGAACAACTGGGTGGCTCAGCTGGTTAAGCATCTGCCTTCGGCTCAGGTCATGATCCCAAGGTCCTGCTTCTCCCTCTGCCTGCCGCTCCCCCTACTTGTGCTCTGACAAATAAAACTTGAAGACATTAAAAAAAAAAGACCCAAACTCTCCTGTGCCACCCCACAAACCCGGCTGCAGATCTCAGTCTTAAGAGTGTATCTTAATTATAACTGGCCCAAGACTCTATTAACTCACCAAGACGTGGGCAGCTCTGAAGAGGTAGCTGAATGGATAATACAGCAGGTTGATGAAAGACGCTGCATAGAGATCAGCATATCGCATCACCTGACTGGCAAAGAGGGTCTGCCGGGAGCCACTGCGAAACAGGCTTCCCATCATCCCATAGCACATGTCCATGTCATGAGTTACTTTCTAAAAGAGAGAAAGGATTGAATTCAAATATTTACTGAGTGCCAGCTATGTGCCAACCCCTATATATAACAGAACTATAAAAAGAAAAACTTGATCTTCCAAGTTTTCTCCCAAATTCCATTTGGATACCTTAATACGTCTCTGGATGGAACTAATGTCTGGGCGCTCGTTGCTGCTGCTGTCAAGATGCCTGGAGATGAAAAGAAAACTCCACTAAAAATCTCTAGAAAAGATGTCTCTTACACCTAGCTAACTCCCAAAGAGGTAGAGGGGTTTTAGGGAAGAAATATTTGTCTTGAAAGTGTAGAACTTACTTGTAGAGTTCAGCCAAGAAAATATCCAAGCTCTGAAGCTCTTCAAAAAGTGCTAAAGTTTGGAAGGAAAAGAAAAATGTTTTAAGGAAAGAAGCATTCAGTTTAAAACTTCTGCTAGAACTAAATTAAAAGGCTGCAGATAGGATGGAAAAGTAAAGCTACAGGTGAGTGTACAAAATGACTTCCTTCTCCTACTTCAGGAAAACCCACTCCTGCCCTGTATGGGATCTGGCAGCAGATAAAAGCCATGATTTCTTCTTTAACTGCCTTTCCTCCTATTTCAACACGGCTGGCTACGACTCTCCAAGTGAACGCAGACTCTGAGCTTACAAAGTGCTAATTCACATGCCATCTCTGGTGTGTAGCAAACATCTGTTAGCCGTTCCATTTTCAGATCAAAGAATGAGGAGTAAATGAAGTGTCCGGAGTCACAAGTCTAGGAAATAGAACCAAATCAACTAGATCTACAGAATTTCCTAGGTGGAAAGTTGAAAATGGGGATGAAAAGCTAGCCCAAGAATGCCACTAAGGACAAGCAACAGCCAGTATCTGTTGCATGCTTTCGAGGTGTTCCAGTCTTTCTCAACCTGGCTTCTCCAAAGAGAATTAAGCCCTAATGGATTTACTGTATATAACAAATTTTATCATTTTTGGGAGAAATGAAAATCATGCAAATCAACTTCTCGGTTCTGTGGCTCAGATGAGGAACTCATGGCTGTTACCTGTATTTTCTTTCTACACACATTACACCCCAGTTAAGTCTCAACGAAGTAGGTATTATCCTCATTTTCACATCTGAGGAAACTAAAGCACAAGGTGTTTCAGAAACTTCTAAGGGCGTGAAGATCTTAAGTAGTAAAGCTGGGGTCAGGACCTGAGGCAGTACCTTTCCACATGCTGTGGGTGATGCTAGCAAGGACTAGCTGGAGAGCTTACATGTCAAACATCTTTACATAACTAGACCTACACCTCAATTCAGCATACAGTTCAGAGAATACAATTTGGCCTCATTCTCAGAAGAGCAGGGGAAAAAAAAAAAAAGACATTACCACTCAGAGCCATCAATGCCCCCAAATCACTGATACAGGCTCGTGACAGAGACTGGAACTAGAAGGTGTGGTTGGAAAATATGGGACCACAGAGGAAAGTGGAATTCACAGTTTAGTTGCTACAGTAATATAACTCAGGATAGCAACATTCTATGCTTAACTAGGAAGGAATTCAAGAAGGCGGAACAAGATAACCTCCCCTATTTCCTCAAATTCTGGAGTTCTACACCACACCTGGCTAGAGGGAAGTATTCAAATATCTTAGGACTACCTCTGCCCCTTTCTCCCCACATAAAAAGTAATGAGTTCATTAAAGAGGCCTGATACACAGCTGGTCCTCAGGATATAAAAGTAAGAGTAATGGCTCCTTACCACTCTTATCAGTCCAGACATGGAGCTCCTGTGCAAGTTCAGGAATCACCAAGAAAGTTCGCCAACCTTGCCGTTTCTTTGATTTTAAAATGTCTCCAAAAATGTGATCTCCAATATATAAAATGTCTTTGCCCTTGGCTCCCAACAGATCGCAGACTGTATCCGATGAACCTGAAACGATGGAATGAACAATGGGAAGACAAAAATGTCTCCACATTAAAAACCAGCATTTTAGGTACCATAACCATTAAATACTGTACAAATTTTATTCTTATGCAAGGAACAGACTAGAAAAAGGGCTCACTTTTCCTAAAGACCTACCACTATTTTTTTTCATCATTCCTTTTATTGCCTCTAAGGCAAGGCCTTCAGTTCCACTGTGTGAACCAGGCCTCTCAGTTACCAAATCCAAGAGCAACAACTACGTCTCAGTTTTAGTGACTATATCCCTCCAAAAGTACCACCATTTTCTCATCATAGATCTGACAATGTGGCTTCGTTCAACTATTTCTCACTGAAACAAAATCTGCATATCTGTGTCCATAAGGGCTCCCTGAGGATCCCTTTGAGAACTGCCTCAAATAGGGAAAAGGATGAAGAAAAATTGATCTTTTTAGGAAAATCAAAGACTCATTAAGTTGGGGCACCTGGGTAGCTCAGTTGGTTAAGTGTCTGCCTTTGGCTCAGGTCATGGTCTCTGGGATGGAGCCCTGCATCGGGCTCCCTGCTCAGGGGGGAGTCTGCTGCTCCCTCGGCCCCTGCTCACGTGCACACACACTCTTCTTTCTCAAATAAATCTTAAAACCAAAAAAAAACCCCCACGAAACTCCTTAGGTCATACTAACAGCTGCTCAAACCCATTCTCCCTGACTCCTTTTGCATGAGTAGGGGACCAAAGCATTTACCTCCAGCAGACAATATCTTAAGGATGCTAAAAAGTATGGGTCGCACTATGCCAGGAGGACACCAAAGCTTCCACAAAGGAGTCTGAACAAAGACTTAAAACTAAATAAAGGGAAATCTGTGACTCACCTCCTGAGTAGACGATGCCATGCTGTAACGGGCCTGTGTAGGTACCAATTTTCAGCTTGCCAGTCTTCTGTGAGGAGAGAAGACGGGACTTTGTAATAATTTATTGTTCAGTCACAATTGCCACCCAAAATGTGATTTGGATAGGCAGCTAAATGAACAGCACTTTTGAATTATATTCTTTGGGATTTATTTGGCTCTCTCAACTAAGATGTTTAAAACTTAGATTAAATTAAAAAAAAAAAAAAAAGATATGGCTAATCAGTTAAACATACCTGTTTCCTTAGGAAGAATAAGAGTAGGGAAAGGAGAAATACGAAGGACAGGGGCTAGCAGACAGATCACCCCCTCGACTTACAGTATCCACCTGGCGTAGTACTGTGCCTTCTCCAAAAAAGAGTGGCTTCCGTGCATCTACCAAGATCAGGTCAAAGTAGGACTGCCACGGTCGATGGGAACTCCCAGGCTGATGAAGATGAGAAAGAGCAGAAGCCAAAACATCACTCCTAACCTTGAGGCACTAGTATTTAATCTCACTCAGATGTAAGGAGTGTAGACATATTAAGTATACCCAGAAAATCCCACTCTTCTGTTAAAAACAGCATGTTCTAATATAAGCCACATTCTTTTGGAAGCAAGCAAGGTAAAAACATAAATTTTATCTACTAATTTTTTCACAGCAACTTAACATATGAAGGAAAGTGCTCACACTCTGAAATGGGCTAACAGAGGCACAAAGGGGACAAGGACAGATGCAAATTAATACTCAAGAGAGATTAAGAAAGAGGCAGATCAGCATTAGAACTGAAGTATACAAACTAACATGGAACTACTACTAGCAAATTTTACTGGTTATGTTCTCAGAATAATGGCTCATATTGCAGGCTTATCACAGCACTAACCTAGAAGTTATGCCCATTAACCTTATTTCCACCCTGAAACAGAACCATGCTATTAAACTTTTAAGGTCAACTGAAGAGCAGTGCATACTGTGCTTTTGGGCGATCTCAAAACAGATTTACTGATATTTACTCAGGCCTAGTAGTAAAATCCCTCAAGCATGTGACTAAGTTGCAATGAGTTTTCCTTAAATCTAAGTGTAGTCCTACTGCAGGAAAAAAGACTTCTCTGCTAAATATCAAAGCTAACTGTTCTCTTGGCACAGAACTCAGCAATAACTAAGACCAGTATCCAGAAGCTTTCAAGAATATATATATTTTCTGTTTCTTTTAATCAGATGTCTTCCTCAACCTGAAAATTCCTATCTTCGCCACACAAACTTAACAATGCTGCATAATGTTATTCTGCTCCCATCCCACTAAAGAACACAAATATCTCTCCCTCTTATTTCTGTCTGCCTGGTTTTCAAAACTCTAGCAATGTTATACTATACTAGCTCCTACATTATTTCTAACGTTAATCAAGATTTCTAGATGAGTTCTGAATTCCCTTACTCTCAATATTCCAAGATGACTAAACGTATTAGTACTATAAGCAATGATCTATTAAGTTATATATAGTACCTTGGGGCCATGTGGGAAATCAAACAGGTAAGTCATAATTTTCTGGAAAAAAGAAATCCAACGTAAGGTCCATATACTACTTTTGCAAAAGATAAAAAGCACCTTAAAAAAAAAAAATCAAACCCAAGTTTTTCATGAGACATGTCTTTTTCAATAAAGGACTCATCACATTCTTGTTTCCTCTAAGTTTATGAAACTGTAACAACTGAAGCCAGAAATTACTGCTTCATCAAACAAAACGGACATTGTCGGTAAGACGTAGGCTTCTTCTGGGATGTATTTTTGTATACTTCGTCCACATACTCTTACCCGATATTCTCCTGGAGGGCTGGAACATACATTTGGAATGGTATCTGAGGTAAAGGCACTGAGAAAACTGCTGACTCATGGGAATAATATACCTTGGCCGCCTAACTATTGTTCCTAGATTAACCAAGCCAATGAGCCATTGGATTTGTTGGCTTTGTAAGACTGCTTACTCCAGATCACTTTTCTAAATCAAGATTTTATATAAAGTGAATCAGGCGGCATGGAGCTGTCTGCTAGTACTATAAACTTGTGACAGTTTTAGCAAAAATAAGATGAGGGCAAGGAGTTAAAGCAGCTTTTCTACATGCTTTAATCATGGTAAAAAAAAAAAAATTTAAGTTATATAGTAGTAAATTTTGATGGCTAAGAGTCAAAACATCTTTGCACCATCTACTGCTGTCTGGCTCCCAACAGCAGGGAGGGCATTTACATATGTACAATAAATAAATGTGTGACTTCTCAAATTTATATAAATGCTGTACCACGGAGACAGAGAAGCCATTTTAATCAGCACAAATGTTTTAAATAACCTCCAAATTAAAACTTTAAGTTAGCCAACTGTAATCAGGGAAAATAGTCAAATGAAACATTGAGAAAAATCGGAGAACCACTCTGATGTAGCCCTTATACTATAGAAATTTTTTCACTCTGCTCTCAAAATGAAATGGCAAAAAACTACCCTCACTTAACAAACTACTGTCCTCAGTATCTTCACAGTTCTTTAGGCCAAAATAATTCTTCTGTAAAGACAAATAGGAATATTAAGCACTTACATCTGTATACTTATAGTCACTGTTGGTGGCAAGAAACACTTTCCCTACTTCCTTCATTCGGCTCAGAAGCAAAGGCAGTTTTCCCTGCAATGTAATATGATTATGAGTGAAACACTAAAACACAAATACATACTCATTTACACTTGGACTTTTGTCCACTGGAATAAGAACAGAGGATGCCCTTCAAGGGTTGGTTGGTTTCAGAATTTTATATTTAAAAGATCACATTAGGGGCACCTGGGTGACTCAGTGGATTAAGCCTCTGCCTTTGGCTCAGGTCATGATCTCAGGGTCCTGGGATCGAGCCCCACATCGGGCTCTCCGCTTAGCGGGGAGCCTGCTTCCCCCTCTCTCTGCCTGCCTCTCTGCCTACTTGTGATCTCTCTCTCTCTCTGTCAAATAAATAAAATCTTAAAAGACCACATTATCACTATGCATGAATTAAGTATTAATATATATAGTATACATGGTATATATAATGTATAGGTTTATTTATAAAATTATACAGATGATATGCTTATTAAAAACACCTTGGGGCACCTGGCTGGCTCAGTCAGTGGAGCACCCATCTCTTGCGCTCAGGGATGTGAGTCTGAGCCCCCCACTGGGTGTAGAGATTATCAAAAAACAAAAAAAAATTTAAAAATTTCTTTAAAAATAACAAAAACATCTCTACCTTCCTCATGTCTACCTCAGCAAAGAGTTTAAATTACCTTGTAATCTCAAAGTACCTGAATGAAGTATGTAAAGGGTCAGGAAAAGCTGATTTTAAATATTCATGTTAGAGAATGCATGCACAATCGCATGTACTCTCCTGAACCCCTCAATGTTCTCTCTTGAAACAACAGAGTGGAAGTGGGAGTAGAGGGTAAATAGGAGGTACAGACTGAAAACAATTTAGAAATCTGTACCAAAGTACCTTGAAGAAATATTGCATTGTGTTACTCTGTGAGAAAAGGAAGAAGTATCTCATCTTGGAGCTATGTATGTTTCCTTTTTATTTTAAAATAATTCCCTGAGCCTGGTTGGCATGATCCCAGGGTGCTGGGATTGAGTCCCACACATCAGACTCCTTGCTCAGCAGGGAGCCTGCTTCTCCACCTGCGTGCCACTCCCTCTGCTTATGCTCTCTCTCTGACAAATAAATATTTTTAAAACTATAAAATAAAAATAAGATAAAATAATTAGTGCTTGGGTGGCTGAGTAGGTTATGTGGCTGACTTTTGGTTTTGGCTCAGGTCATGATCTCAGGGTTGTGGGATCGAGCCCCAGACAGGGCTCCCTCTCCTTCTCCCATCTCCTCTGCTCTCCCACCAGCTTGTGGACACAAACTCTCACTCACTACCACAAACAAACAAAATCTTCAAAAATAATCCAGACTTAAAGAAAAGTCAGGAAAAGAGTACATTCAGTATATTCTTCATCAAGCTTCCCTTAATATTCAGATCTTACATAAACATAGCACAATGATCAAAACTAAGAAATTAACACTGGTACAAACTACAGATTTTTAAAATCTTCCAAGAAATCTTAAAGCTTTCCTCATTATTCCCTACTGATTTAATTTAAATAATGGTCACATATATGTACATTTTTTAGGTTATCTAGTGCTCTGATTTTGATTTGGATCACATTCAGGTGTGACCTGTGGCCTTACCCCTTACCAACTGTATGAACTTGGGCAAGTTATATAACCTCTGTTACTCAGTTTCTTTAACTATACAACAGAGGTAACAATACTTACTCTCAGGGTTCTATGGAAGATTAAATGGCATATAATCACTTAGTACAGTGATGAGCACATAGTAACTACTCTAGCTACTCTTATCATTAGAGCTAAAAGGATAAATGAAATACTAGCTCTTTTTGCCTATGAACAAATAGGAAAAACTGTATTAGGACCTATGTTCTGGCTGAAAATTTCTCGTGATTATACTTGATGCATATTATATGCAGACAAAGAAGTATCTTCCCTTGTCCATTTCATTATAATAGGCTTGTTATTCATTTCCATGATTTGCAAATCTATTTTCCCCTTTATTACTTACATCTTTGACTACATACTTCTCAAGATTTTCAACTGTCTTTTCCTTAAGAGAGCCCTAGGGGAAGGAAAGAAAAAAAACTCAGTTATTAACAGTTTATAAGAAAAATTATGTCTACTATCAACCAAATGCATTTCTTAAGTATTTACCAAAAGGCAAAAGTAGATAAACTAGACAGGGCCATGATAAAGCAGCAGATGTGATTTGCTGGACTCTGCCTCCAAAATGTGTTTATTTTTTTTTATTTTTTTTTTTAAAGATTTTATTTATTCATTTGACACAGAGAGATCACAAGTAGGCAGAGAGGCAGGCAGAGAGAGAGAGAGAGGAGGAAGCAGGCTCCCCGCGGAGCAGAGAACCCGATGCGGGACTCCATCCCAGGACCCTGAGATCATGACCTGAGCCGAAGGCAGCGGCTTAACCCACTGAGTCACCCAGGCGCCCCAAAATGTGTTTAAAATCTAAAACTCTTTTTATTTTGAACTAGAAATCTAAAGGAATTTCCTGTTTTATTCAGTACAATTTATAGTAAATGTAATATTAGTATTACTAGTCAAGCAGGAGGTATCTGGAAAAAAAGTCCTTAATCATCCTCAAAGAGTAGGGTTAAGTATAATCTTAACACTAAAATCTCTTCTAAGTTGGGGCGCCTGGGTGGCTGAGTGGGTTAAAGCATCTGCCGTTAGCTCAGGTCATGATCCCAGGGTCCTGGGATTGAGTCCCGCATCGGGCTCTGCTTGGCAGGGAGTCTGCTTCCTCCTCTCTCTCTCTGCCTACTTGTGATCTCTCTCTCTGTCAAATAAATAAATAAATAAATAATCATTTTAAAAAAAAAAAAAAAACTAGAAGACAAGAACAAAAATATTCTAGAGAGCAGTCACTAGGGGGCAAATCCAATTTTTTCTTTTTAATGGAGGAAAAATTCTGCTGTATTTGCACTTGAAAATGTAACATTAGACCATAAAACCCACACCATTGAGTGAACAGGTGAAACAGTAGCTCCTAGGTACCTTATAATGAACCCAGTCAACAGCATCTCTTACATCCTGGAACATACTTCGGTAAGACATGAAGAGGTCCCCATCTTTAAATCCTGTTTCACAGCTATACAAAGATGAAAAGAACATGACAGGGATTCCAAAAGAGAGTAAATAAGATGAACACCAAACACTGCCCCGGGGACCCAAAGGTTCCATTATCACATGGATAAAGGCTGCGGCTAATTAGGAAAATAATTACTCCCTAAAGAAAATCCATTTTGACCATATAGTATATTGACCATATAGTATATTGTATTCAATGGAATACAATAATTGTGAACAAATATAATGTGATAGAATAATATACTGAAGTGGAAGCTAAAAGGTCAGTTCCAAAAATATCATGTTCTTTCATTCATCACTTTCAAGAAACAGGTTCCCATCAAAGAAACGTTTAAAACTTAAAATCGGTAATTTAGGTTCTCTTCATCCTGACTTTTCTGATGTTGTTTCTAGGTAAAGGTATGGCATATTTTCTATTTAACTTTATGACTTAGTGCTCCACCAGATTTAGTGCCTTGAAGCAGACAAGGCCTGGACAGGATAAGAAGTTAGCAAACTCTGACACACATGGCTGAACTTTTAGCAGTAGTTATACAATTTCCCTAAAATAGGAGAGGATAACTTGTTCCAGACTTAAACAAAATTTTACTTCAGGGAGGATACACCATATTCACTCCTCAATCAAATCTCACTGGGCCTAGAAATAAAACTAAATCACCACCCCTGAATGGCTCCTGGGCTGCTGCTGTGAAATGAGTTGGGGGTTTCAGTGTAATTCTGCTTGGACAGATAATCATCACACAAACCTCCCACTCAGTTGTCACAATTAGCACCTCTGCTGGCCGTCTTCATTCCCAGGAGAAGCCAATCAGAAGTGGTCCCTTCCAAACATGGCTGCAGCACACTGGCAAGGAGAGGGGCCGTGTGGGAGCTGAGAGCCTGCATGGAGCTGCTGCCGCTGTCCCATCTCTCGGGCTGGCAATGTGGCATCTCTCACTAGCACTAAATTCACTTCAGAAAAGCAGAAAAGACCTACAATGGCCAGTTCTCTAAAACCCTGTACATTAATTTCAAAAAAATCAATCGGAAAAATAAAGTTATACCATATACATACCTGGTATATCTAGGACAATTAGTAAAAAAATCTACAAGGCAGGCCAACAGGTAGGTCTCTGAAAAATGAAGAATAGATATTCATAAGCTATAAGTGAGATAATTTGAAGTGATCTCATTGTTTCCCTTGGACAAGGACAAATGATCACGAAAAGAAGGGAAAGCATCCGTAATACACAGGCACAGGGAATGAGTCTACCTGGTAGATTGAAAAGTGTGTTCAGAATGTAAAATCTTTCAGTGTCATCTCGTTGGATAAATTTGTTTGGATACTGCTCTCTAGTTTCTGGTCTGAAAGAAAAAAAACTTTAAATTAACTGACATTCAAGAAATGAACATTGTTAATAGCTATGAGAAATAAGCAACATTCAAAACTTCATTCAAATATGTCGGTGGCTATATTCAAGGAAGGGTTCTAAATATTATATATGAGTAGCTCAGGTTCCAGCTCTTTAAGTTCTCAGTCTGGTAAGGGAGGTGAGTCACATACACAGTTATCACCAGGTAAAAAAAATCACAACTCCCACAAGAAAGGTGCAGAGAGCTATGAGAAAATGGAGGAAGAGGTAATCATTTCAACTAATGGGGTAGGAAAAAAGTAAATGTGGGAATAAGGAGAGGAAAGTCTAGGAAGGATTCATAAAAAAGGTGGCAACAGGAGCTGGTCCTTAAAGGCTCGGTAGACCAATTCAAAAACTAGTCCAGCTGGAGAAGAAAGAGGGGAGCAGAGGAAAATAAAACTAGAAAGATGAATTGAGGCAGATCATGCTATTGTTATTTTTCATTCAGGAGCAACAGAGTGCCACTGATAGGCTATGGGGTTTTTTTGGTTTTTTTGGTCTATGTTTGGTTTTTGCCACAGACAGTTTTTAAGCAGAGCGAAAAAACTATCAGAGCCGAATTATAAAAATATTCAACTAGTAATGATTTTAGGATAAAAAGTAGAAAGAAATGTGATTACACTGCAAAAGTGGCTACAAATTCTTCCTATGCATTGTAATGTCTCCCAATGCAGTTCCTCTGATTAAGAGGCTCGGTCTATTTCTCCATCCTCAAATACAGGCTTGAGTAGTAGCAACAGGGATCCAAGCAGAGGCTTGGAAAACACCTGCATATTCGGGTTTGCCTTCTCTTGCTACCCTTGCACCTCTGAGACTACTGAGTGAATGAGTGGTATAACCTGCTAGAAGCTAAAACACTACACACAGAAATGAGGCCCACCAGCCACAGGCTGCCAAATGCCACACATGTGAGTGAGGCTGTGTCAGAGCAGCAGAGCAGCCCCAGAACTGCCCAGATGACTCTCAGAATTTTGAGCTAAATAAAATGGGTACTGTTTTAAGACACTAAGTTTTGAAATAATTTACTATGCACCAAAAGCTAACTGACACAAAGAAATCAGTTAAGTGGTTATTGCAATTGTCCAGATGAGAGCGGTGGGTTCTGTCCTAGAGTGGTAGCACATTAAAGCTTAAAGGGAAGCATTAGTCAAGAGAGACTGCCAAGGTAAATCAACGAGACCAGGCAACTGGCTGTGGCAGATGAGCGACACGGAGTCAAAGATGATGATGCTCATAGGAAGGTGCCTCTGAGAGGGTGAGAGGGCGGTGGTACCCTTAAGAGAAATATGAAAACTGGGTAAGAAGTAGCTGCAAGAGGAATTCTACTTTGAATACATTAAGTTCAAAGTAAACATATTTTTGTAGGCAATGTGTAGTAAAGGTCAAGAACTTAAAACAGAGATTCAGACTTCAGAGAGAACTGGGGTCACCTACACACAGGTAACAGATGAAGTCATGAAGACTGTTACAGTAGATGAGGCCACTTGCAGTGCAGTGGTGGTGGGGGGCGGGGGTGGAGACAGAATAGACCCATGGAGAACATTAAGGAGCAAAACAGAAAAAAGTTGTTAGAGATGCCCAAAAACCTTGGAGAGTAAAATGAAACACTCTAAGAAGAGGAAGGGGATAGAATTAATAAACAAAAACAGTACAAAGAAACCTAAAAACAGAAAAACTAAAATTTAAAAAGGCACAATTCTCAGGGCGCCTGGCTGGTTCAGTGTGTGTACGACTCTGAATCTTGGGGTTTTGAGTTCGAGTCTCATGTTGGGTGTAGAGTGTGATTAAAAATAAAATATTTTAAAAATGCACATTTCTCACAATGAATATATAACTAATCTACATAAAGGTCATCAACTTTAAAGTTCCTATCAATCTGGGTAAATTCCTACTTGGGTCTGTTAACTACCAGTGGCATAAACTCTAGTTACAAATATAAAATCATATTAGCTCCCTGGCTTAGTCACCCTTCTGAAATAGGAGTTCCCAATAAGGAATAAGTTAGTAGAATATCTCATTTTCTAGCCTTCTAATATTTTCTATAATGAAAATTAAGGTGGAAGGGAATAGTAATGATATGCTTTCCTCAGTCAGGTTTAGTAAGATGACACTGTCTCCCTGGATATCCTTTACTATTCCCTCCACTGTTAAAGTAATTCCTTTACATAAGGATAGTTAACAGTTATTTATTAGGCAATTAGAACCCAAACTGACTTATAAATATAGCTAGCAATTGCATTTTGTTTAAATTAAGTGTCAAATCAGGCTAGCACATATTTAAAATGAAGAAGGAGGGAATGCTAGACTAGGAAGATGGAAGGAACATAGTGACAATACAGAGTACTGCTAACTTTCTATGATTTGCAGAGTAAAGTTTTGATCTCAGTATTAACCTACTCTAAAACTTGAAAGGCCTTTGCCTTGTCCAAAAAAGAGGTCCCAACTCATTGGCAAGGCAGGTAAGCTATGCCTCATGCAGCCCTAAGCTTCCTTCCAGCCTTATCTACCAGTACGCTTCATGGCTCCCTTTCCTTCTCCGTCCATCCTCAACCTCTCCCTTTCCACAGGCTTTTCCTTTTGACTCTGAAGACAGTACAGTGCGTGTTGTTTGAATGATTCTGCATTACCCACAAATGACTTATTTTTGAAACACTACTAAATGTACTTCCAAAGGAACTATTTGGAAACTTTATCGGTTTATTTGAGGAAAGAAAGAAGGTCTGTGGATCCTGAGTTAGTAAATCTAACTGCAATACAAATTGATAGAACTTCCCTTCCTTTTCTTCCTTTTCTTCTACCCCTCTTCACAACACAAAAACCCCTTTCAGACATTAATAAATACAACCTCGGTTTATCTTCATTGGGATTTTGAATTATGGTACAATATCCAAATATAAAATAGCTTAGCTTGCTAGCATTATTTGCAATAGCTTCACATTCTAAATCCTGTCTCCTAATATTCGTGAATCTTGAACAAACCCCTCATGAGAGGAATAGTGAAAAAAAGGCAGAGGGGTGCCTGGGTGGCTCAGTGGGTTAAGGCTCTGCCTTCAACTCAGGTCATGGTCTCAGAGTCCTGGGATTGAGCCCCACATTGGACTCTGCTCAGCAGGGAGCCTGATTCCCCCACTCTCTCTGCCTTTCTGCCTACTTGTGATCTCTCTGTCAAATAAATAAATAAAATCTTTAAAAAAAAAGAAAGAAAGAAAGAAAGAAAGAAAGAAAGAAAGAAAGAAAGAAAGGCAGATATAATCACTAGCCTGCTAATGTGCCAAGGTGGGGGGTTTACTTCACACTGTTCTTATTATTATGTATACTTGGAAATCTTCAAGCTGGAAAGTCCTGTATCAGATGCTTCACTTCCAAATAGGGCATTGCTGTGACCTCAGATTTAAAGGATACTCTGATACAGTCACTAAAAGTATTTACCAAAAAGATATTGTCTCAGGATGCCTGGGTGGCTCAGTTGGTTAAGCCACTGCCTTCACTCAGGTCATGATCCTGGAGTTCTGGCATCGAGTCCCACATCGGGCTCCTAGCTCCTTGGGGAATCTGCTTCTCTCTTCTCATGCTCTCTCTCCCTCTCTCAAATAAATAAATAAAATCTTAAAAAAAAAAAAAAAAGATATTGTCTCTTTAAAAATTTCAATGCAGACCCTGTGGTTTTTACTACTTTGAGAATAACATATAGAAGAGTTATGAGAGACTGACACATAATCTGTTACAGTTTTACGAGTTGCTCTGTCCAGGGGCGCCTGGGTGGCTCAGTGGGTTAAGGCCTCTGCGCTCAGCTCAGGTCATGATCCCAGGGTCCTGGGATGGAACCCCATATCGGGCTCTCTGCTCAGCAGGGAGCCTGCTTCCTCCTCTCTCTGCCTGCTTCTCTGCCTACTTGTGATCTCTGTCTGTCAAATGAATAAATAAAATCTTAAAAAAAAAAAAAAAGTTGCTCTGTCCCTATTATAGTGTCAGTAGTAAATTAGGTAGGATAATAGTGGAGAAAATGTGCAATTGTCAAGCCACAGTGACAGAGAGTGACAAACTGTAATATTGTGGTTTTTAAAGAAAACTTTGGGATGCTTCGCCAGAACAGTAGACACCAAATTTTATCTGCTGTTTACTAGCGTGGGAAGTCCAAATTAGTGCGAATAGTGGAAATATACTGGTTATTAAAATAAAGCTTACTCTTACTTGTTTAAATATTATCACCCTTATTCATTTTTAACCCATGCTTTCAAAAATTTTAATCATGTGACCAAATATCTGAAGCTACTCATTAGATTAAAAAATAATATATTAGCTATTAAAAATCTTAGTCATTTACGCTGTTGTAGTTTTAAATTTTTCAAAGCACTTTTATATACATACCTCTTCTGAGCAGCTACCTGAGAACTGTATTAAAAAGGAGAAAATAAAAATCTTAGAATTTCAAATAAGTCAAAGCCACTACAGTTCTTTTTGGGCAAGTTTCAAGATTAGCTTTGTTGGATGCTGTATATTTAGAAACCACTTAATTTACACAAAATGCAATGCTAACTATATTTATAAGTCAGTTTGGGTCCTAACTGCCTGACAAATAAATGTTAAGTATCCTTATGCAAAGAATTGTTCTTTAATGATGAGGGAACAGGAAAGTATATTACATATAGGGAGACAAGGTGATTTTCATATTGTTTCACTATAAAAACACTAGAAAGAGGCTAAAGGTCCTCTATACTCACCCTCTTATGAAGTTAAATCCATGTGCACAGACCAAAAGGTTTCCATAGGCATCAACTTTCAAAAGATTTCCATATAGTGTGTCAAAAACAAGTCCCCTATGTGAAAATGAAGATGTCATCAGTAATCCAAAAATAACAGAGGCAACAATCTTATGTAGTATTATTAATCATTATAAACCAATGTCATCTTATTCAAGCTTTATGACAACCATGTCCCCAAAACAATATATTCCCATTGGCTGAAGTGAATAAATAAATTCTTATAAACTAAACAAAGAGCAACTAAAAAATATTTACTCTGTCCAAATAATCACAAGTGTTTTTTGTAAGGAATAAGAGCTTAAACAAGGTTGAACTGCTCCTCTTAATACAGTGGTTCCATTCTAAAAGAGTCTTTTAATTGGCTTGTACAAATGAGCTGGCTTATATTTCCCTCTAATAGATGCTATATGTGGGACATACGTGATAGGATCTCAAACACCATCTTTCTTAATCGTAAATCTTCCCTATCAAATCCAAAAACACAAACTGCCAAGAAGGCTCCTGATGACCAAGTGAAGTGTATTATATAGTAAAGCATGTAACTGCTCTCCAAGAGCAAAAGGTAGGAGTATCTGTGATGACTGCCCATAAGTTTTAATCATCTTTCCCCTTTCCCATAAATAGATCTTCAGTAACAATAAACTAAGCTCAATTCAAGAACACAAAAGATACGATGCACAAGAAAAGTCCATGGTAATTTTAGAATAAACATCAACCAAAAAAAAAAACCACAACTAGAAACAAACCAAAGAATCTTTTTTGGTTCTTTTCTTTGAAGGTGGGCATGGTCAGAGATGCATTTGGAATTATTAATCTGGGGGATAGAAGGAAGGATTTTAATCCAAAAAAACTTTTAAAAATTACCTGGTAGGGAATGTAGAATCATAAGCAAAGCTGAGCAGTTCCTGAGGGTAGCCAATAGAAACTAATCTCTCCACAGTAAGCTCAAAGCCAAGGGACTCATACTCCGGGGACTTGTACACTGTACAAAGAAGAGGTTCTCATTATAATAATAGTCAATGAAAACAAAGGGCAAACGAGTGAATTTCTACTCTTTCCCAGCTCCTCCCTCTTCCTAAATAAGCCATTTTCCTCCTCAAACTCCATGTTTTGTACTGCCCCAAAAAGCCACAGAACTCAACTGCTGGTCTGTGAAAACAGATCATTATTTTCGTAGGAGTAAGAGCAACAAGATGAATTACCAGACATTTCAGAATAATTCTTTAATTTCTTAGGAAACTTAATGTTTTTCCCTTTATCTGTTCTTTCATGCCCACAATCTAAAGGAAGAAAAAGGAACTAATATGCACAGCTGTGATACTAACCAGGTAGAGAGGTCTATATACTTTAAAGGTTTCACTGATGTGTACAATTGGTGTAGGAATTCTTCAAAAAAGCTTAAAAAAAACACCCAGTCTATTTTTGCAATCCCTATTTGGCTTGGTAGTTGCTTTAAACTCCTTCTCTAATTAGCATATAATTCTATTTATCAGGATTAACTTCTTTTCTTATCAACGCTAACAATAATATAAAGCCATCAAAATTGAATTTTAAGTTATTGTTGCAATACCAACCATAAAACGACATGTCTGGGACAATTAGGAAAATCTGGATGTAGACTGGGAATTAGATATTAAAGAATTATGACTGGGCACAGAGGCAGGGAGAACTGGAGGAAGGTGATCAAAAGGTACAAAGTTCCAGTTATAATAAGTAAGTACTAGGGATATAGTGGACAACATGAGGACTTCAGCTAACACCACTCACTGTATGATATACAGGAATGTGGTTAAGAGAGTAAATCCTAAAAGTTCTCATCACAAGGAGAAAAAAAAATGTTCCCTCTATTCTTTCTTTTCATTTTATCTATATCATAAGATGGATGTTAGCTAAAGCTATCATGGTAATTATTTCCCAATATATGTAAATCAAACCATCATGCTGTATGCCTTATTTTCTTTGTATGACTTATACAGTGATACATATCAATTATTTCTCAATAAAACTGGAAATACACATTAAAAAAGAATTAGGACTCATTTTATGAGATGTGATTATGGGAGGATGGGTATATGCAAGTGTGTGTGTGTGTGTGTGTGTGTGTGTGTGTGTGTGTGTATCTATCTATCTATCTATATACAGTTAAGTGCCAAAGAAGCCTACGGAGTTTGTTACAGGTGAAATAAAATGGATTTTTGAATATGGGGGTTTCTCTCTACTATTATAATCTCTAAAAGCTCCTACAATGAGAAAACTTTTTAGAATCATCATTGCAGTTCAGCGTAAAGGAAATGGTGCTCCTTTAAATAGGTCTCCTCCAAATGCAATATTTAGGTATCTTTCCATCAGTCTCTAGGAGTGAGTAAGCTGTATTAAAAAGAAAAATAAAAAGACCTTCAACCTCGCTAAATGCCAAATGAGGCAAAAAAAAAAAAAATCCATTCATTCTTATCTCACAATAATGCACTTGTTGTTGTTATATTATTATTGTTCTTCCATCCACAATTAATAAACACCCTATGGCTCAAACTGATTTTTCACTGCAATCAGTCTGTTGACCCAAATTAGTGCTAATATATTAATGAGTACTATTCAACTTTTCCCTGCCAAAAGCAATCTTTTAGAATACTTCCGGAATACATAAATAGAAATACATAAAAGAAACCAGTAATACTGGTCATCTCCACAGAAGGGAACTGAGCAGCTAAGAGATAGGGAAGAAGTACACTTTCGTTTACCTTCTGTACTTCTATAACTTGTAACATATTACTATATATATCTGTATATAGCTGTTATTATTAAAGTTGAAATGTTAAAAAAATAAAAAGCAGGATGGGCTTTCAAAATCTTTTAATAAACATGTGTCATATTTAAAAAGCCTAAAGTTTTTAAGGCCCTTTAGGAGAAGGAGGGCCCCTGAGTCTTACCTCCTCAGAACAGTGTCAAAAACAGCTGTCATTTCTTTTATCGTCTCAGGGGTAAAAATAATTTAATGCTAATGCTAATACTAATATTCTCAATACTGACTATTTATTTTCTCTGTTCAATTCCATCCCCACTATTACCCTCGCCCACAAAAAAACAAAAACCAAAACAAAAAAACCTTTTGGAATCCATGAGTGTGGAATTCTTAAATCTAAATGATATACGCTGTGGTAAAGGAAGTGCTTGTATATTCACACATACTAAAAGAGTAAGAGCTGGTGTATTATAATAAAACCAGGAAAGTAGTACTGACTGATGTCAATCTGAGTTATCCTAAGAATATAAAATAATCTCTCTCACCCAACACTGTGCTTCCTCTCCAATTGAGAAGTAAATCTCTTTTAACAAATTCCCATTAAACAAAAATTTTCTCAATCCTAACTAACAAAGCCCCACTTACTTCAAACAATATTTAATGAAACAAAATCCCAGTACTGTTAAGCAATCTGGCTAATCCACTGACATTCATTATTATAGGATTTGGCCCATATAAAAATGTTTTCAATTATTAATTTTTTCAAAATAAAACAGAGTAATTTGCTGTTTATACCTTAAAAATGGGAGTCAAAAACAAACAAACCTTAATCACCCTCCCCCACCCAAGCTCACCCCAAAATGAGCCATTTTCCCTGGTTAGAGATCAGGTCATTATAATGATGGAGTAATAGTGATTAAAAACCTGTGTTTAGGAGACACTCTGGATTGAAACCCAAATCTAATTTTTCAGAATTTTTAGTGAAGAAAAAAAAGGAGAGGGGTAGATATCTCAAATCCCATTTTGCCAGCACAAACCCTAAAACAGCAGAAAATGAAGCACTACACACTTGCCATATTTATCTTTATTCCAGGACAGAACTTCCCAAGCATTCAACTCAGGTGACTTTCTAGTCATTCCCCCTACAGAAATAAATACTTTAAACTTCCTTTTACCTAATGAATTTAGGGTACTTTCCAGAAATACAATGTATTTCCCCCATTTGCTGACCTGAAGTTACATAAGCAAGTACAAATGTAAACTTAAACCAGAATTTAGGTCTCCCTGAGTCTCACCCAAAACTCTGCGGAGGGATAGACTCCCACTGTTAAAAATCAATTTCTAGATTACATCGGCCATCAAAACTTATGCCTAGGTGTTGAAATACACTACCCTCCCTCCAATTTCTTTCACCTAGTCCAAAATAAACTGCTCTAGTCACAGGTGGGAATGGATTTAGCAAAGAGAGTTCAAATTCCACTTTGACAACACTATCTATTTCACTAAGCTCTCTATTAATCAGTAAGACCTACAAGCTATTGACATTTTCTCATAGCTTCCCGGATAATCATTTCAGTAACACGAATTCCCAGGTCATTACATCATCCACTAGTACAGTACAACCAGGCTGGAGAAGTGCAACTGTAGCTGCACAGACCACAAGTTTAGATGTTTTGTTCTAAATGTCCTTGGGAATGAACTGAATAATCACACTTTGTTCTGATCTGGTAGCAAAAATGACTAGTCCCAAAGCCTAAAAAGTATCGCCATCCCTTGAGAAATAAATAAATAAAAGTAAAATTCCGTTTTTTTAAATTACCAAGCCCTTCAAAGTCAGCCTTGATCTCTGGGGAACCATATGCATCACCTCTAACTGTAGAGCTCTACACCTCTCCCCAGCTGCAAAGCTCTAATTCAATTTCTCTTGCAAAACTGGTGAGTAAATGATGCGTAACTTCAAGCTCAATTCTTACAACTGACTTCCCAAAACGCAACCAAAAGATTCAGAGTAAACATAACCTCACACATTCACTGCTTATTTCTTCTTCAACAAAGTCCTCAGGCCTAACCTAATTTACCCAATGTTCAAAGACAAAGGAAGAAGTTATTTCAAGGGCCAGAGTCCAAAAAAGAGGAGTGCTTCAGCCATCAGAGCAGCACACGGTGTTCTCAGGTTACATAACTAGACTATAAAGAGAACAACCAAAGCTTTGAAAGCTGAAGCTACTGAGAGCATTTAAAGATATTCTTTCCTCCATAATCTGTAAGGAAAAAACAGTTCTCCAAAAAAATATCAACTATGGGTTGTGGGGATGACAGTTACAGGCTCTGTTTTGAGAAATGTTGTTCACACAAGATAGAACCTAAGTTAGAGGAGACCGTCTCTGAAATGAGCCAAAATCATTCTGCAGGGAAGTTTAAAATTCTCATGCACTTGTTACCTTTGCCACCAAGACACACTGTGTATAGTAGTTTATAGATTTTAGAAAAAGGAAGGGCAAACCTCTACAGAGGTTCCAGCCTAGCAGAGTGCTGCTGCCAAAATGAGAACTCACATGAGGCAGATGCAGATGTAGAGTGTCACTCCAGTCTTGAAGGAGTTACACTGGCTCTCCTGTTAAAAAAACAAAACAAAGCAACAAAACAAAACAAAAACAAAAACAAAAACTGGTTTTAAAACTGTTGCGATGGGCTGGAACAGAGAGACACCATTTGGATACTGGCATTTACAGGAGTTACTGCCCTCCTATTTAGAAGCCTCTGACCATCACTAAAATTAGTCTAAACGGCCATAACAAAACAAGGGTATTGAAGATTAGCCTAAGTATTGTGCATTATTTAAATTTTCTGACACTCAGCCTGGAATAGAAGCCAAGTCTAATCCTGAATTCTTAAGTTAGATAAACAGAAAAATAAATTCATCTTTTTTTAGTGTATTTTCTCTAGCACATTTCAGGTTTATATGACAGAAACTAAATGCAGCTGGTAAACAATATTTAAAATTGATCTACAGTAAGGGAACAGGCTAAATAATGGATACGAGAATAAACCAGAGCAGTCTAAATCTTGCTGTTAAGCACCCACTTAAAGTAAGTCTACTTGTACCTAACTACCTACTTTTCTACCCTTCCAACACCTAAATTTGTCATCTTGATACAGACAAGAACCAACTTCACTGCTAAAAATCTAACCAGATGTCTAAATGTGGAATAGAAGGAAAACTTATTTTGATTCTATCAGTGGTATTTGCGCTCAGTAAGCAGGGTCTTACTCTTCTACTTTCATAAAGTTAGAGAAACTATCTAGTCTAGTAAAACAAAAAACTTGAAGATACATAGAAGATATTGACACTTTTAAGATATGCGTTATGTTTAACTTTATAGGGAGTCACTTTCCCTAGAGACATTTAGGTTTTTAAAAACACATGGTTTGACTCTCCAACTTTTTTGTGAAAGGAAGGTGGTATAAAATAATAAAAGAAATAAAAGAGCAAGAATGACCAAATATAATGTCTAAAAGTCCTAAAACATTACAACTAGGAAAAACCACCACCACAGATCACTATGAAAAACAAATATCCAAACCAACCACCCAAGAATAGTTACTTGCTTTTATGCTGTGCATGTGATTAACATCAACATTCTCTATTTAAGGTTATGCAATGTTGGTTTTCTGAGACTGTAACTAGAAAAGGCAAATTGATTCATATTTTCATTAAGATTTTAAAATAAAACCTTTTCAATTCTCATATAAACAACAGAGGCCTTTTCTCACTTTTCAAAACTATTTGAAAACCCTAACATAATAATACAGACATAGTAAAAACTTCTATCTCTAATCCAAGAGATCACTAATGATCCTAAAAAGATTCTGAAATTTTCTAAAAATGATCTTAATTTTAATTTACTTAAAATACAAAAACTAGATGCCATGCAACACTTTGAGTAATATAAAGTAAAACCAACTCCCAAATGGTTAAAGAATGTAAATAAATAAGTGGAATTTGGAAGACTGCCAACTTCAATTCACTGCAAAAGTAAAATTAAATGGTAAGCAAGGGATTTGTTCAAAAATTACTATTTTAAAATAAAACAAAAAACATACAATGTTATATTAGTGTCAGATGCACAACAGATATATTACCCAGTGCTTACCACAATAAATGTAGTTTTCATTCAGAAAGTATGGTTTTCAATTTAAAGTAGAAAAACTGAAAAATTGAGACAGTAACTTTAAATATCCTCTTTAACCAAGGGAGGTGCTTGTAATTTTAAAATTGAAAGAGCTATTATGTAATTTCTTTCACCAAAAGAACAGATCACACTCAAATGCTTTTACTAAAACAAAACAAAAACACCTGTACTGAAGTTACAGTAATGCAACAAACATTTGGATGCCTACCGTGTACCAGGTACTAGATGCTAAGAACAAAAAACAACCCATGGTCAGTGGCTTGACAGGGCTAAAAGGTTACTACAGGGATATACAATTAGGTAATTATAATAAATTTTAGAAGACCAACTCCATAATGTGACTAGGGAGATACAGAGGGACCCAAAAAAAGGGCCAATTAACCCAGCAGAGGAAGTCTTCTTAAAAAGTATGTATGATTGGGCGCCTGGGTGACTCAGTGGGTTAAGCCTCTGCCTTCGACTCAGGTCATGATCTCAGGGTCCTGGGATTGAGTCCCGCATCGGGCTCTCTGCTTGGCAGGGAACCTGCTTCCTCCTCTCTCTGCCTGCCTCTCTGCCTACTTGTGCTCTCTGTCTGTCAAATGAATAAATAAAATCTTAAAAACAAAAAAAAACAAAAATAACCTATGTATGATTTATTCAACCTTAAACAGATAGTTCCTTTTTATAGCCAGTATCTCAAGGTACTTTAAAGTTCACCTAACAGACTCTCTGAGACTCAGATTCAGTAATATGTTCCAAACATCTCCATCGGTGTTTAATTATCATGCAAAATGGGCTAATCATTGGCACATGTTACCTAAAGGGGAAGTAGCTATTTTGCTACTCATATTCAGCTACCCTATGGGAACTAGAGGCAAATGTTGGCAATTGTGTGATAACAACCAGCCTAAATTTTTACTTCTAGCTCTCAATTTTTAACTACTGACTCAATTTAAAAAACCAACAAACTCTATTTGAGCCAACTATAGTCTGTGGTCTGAAATGGGTCCATGAACCACCAGTAGGCGAAGTCTAGCATAGACCTTACTTAGGTCATATACTTCCACATAGGTTTTCCCACCTAATTGAAATGTTTTGACTAGCCTCCTCAGCGTCTTGAAGTAAACAGAATTTAGGCACTTACTGAATTGTAAATCCAGATGGAAGTAAATTCATTCTTCAATAACCACAGAATATCCTAGATAATCCTGTTATTCTATTCATCTCAAAGAAAACTGAGAGGGTAGATAAAACAAACTTGGGAAAATATAAGAATCTTTATGTAGTCACTTAATGTGGTCCCCTACCACAGTGCCATAACAATTACAACAGAACTGTAATTACCTGAATTTGATTCCTTTGTATGACTGTCAAGCCAAACAAATGTTCCCAAAGATTCAAAGAATCAGAAACACCTCATGATCTGCCTAGATAACACTCACTGTTAAGAGATCCCTGACCCAGAAGGTTTTTATCCACAAGGTTTAACCTTCAATCTTCATTACACAGCTTGACTCCATTATCATTTTGTCCTTTTCTCAGTGACCATTAACCCCAGGATAAAGCAAACATTCAGAGAACGTATACACAGAAAAGAGATGATAGATCAAAAATAACTATTATGTTGGGAGCCTGGGTGGCTCAGTGGATTAAGCCGCTGCCTTCGGCTCAGGTCATGATCTCAGGGTCCTGGGATCGAGTCCCACATTGGGCTCTCTACTCGGCAGGGAGCCTGCTTCCCTCTTTCTCTGCCTGCCTCTGCCTACTTGTGATCTCTGTCTGTCAAATAAATAAATAAAATCTTAAAAAAAAATAAGTATTATGTTAAGACTCTTTTTAAATTAAAAAATATTTTTTTTAAGATTATTTGAGAGAGAGAGAATGCACAGGGGGAGGAGCAGTGGGAGAGAGAATCTCGAGGAGACTCCACGCATCAAGGGACTCAATCTCATGACTCTGAGATCATGACCTGAGCCATAATCAAGAGTTGGATGCATAACCGACTGAGCCACCCAGGGACCCTTTAAATTTTTTAATTTAAAAAAATTCTTAATTCCATTGTAGTTCATATTAAGACTTTTTTTTCTTTTAAGATTTTATTTATTTGACAGAGATCACAAGTAGGCAGAGAGGCAGGCAGAGAGAGAGAGGAGGAAGCAGGCTCCCTGCTGAGCAGAGAGCCTGATGTGGGGCCCGATCCCAGGACCCTGAGATCATGACCTGAGCCAAAGGCAGAGGCTTTAATCCACTGAGACACCCAGACACCCCCAACGTTAAGACTCTTAAAACAACTTCATCCTTGTTGAAAATAGCAGGCAATCTTTTTTTAAAAAATAAGATCTCAGTAATTTTCCTGAAGTAACTAATACATGACACTTATTCCAAAAAACAATCTGGTTTACATTTGAATGCTCTTATGACTGGTAATGAAAAGATCAGAAACACTGACAAGTGATTATTTCTATCACCTTGTAATGGATGAGATGGAATTGGATTTTATTAAGCAACCTTTTAAATTTTCTAATGATCGAAGAACCAACCACGCATTATTGCAAATCAGAGAGATGAATTTAAAATCAGTGAAAACCCTAAATGGGAAACTGAAATGACATAAATGGAATAAGAGCTTGGAAATTAAGTGTAGACCCATATATCTATAATAGGAATGCCTAAAAGTAATATATATCTTAATATAAATAATATATATAAAATATAAGTATGTATCTAAAAATGATAGTCTTGAGGATATCTCAGCTAATATAAAAAGCTTTTATCCACAAGTAATATAATGCAGTGGAGTACTATTTCTTTTAAAATTCTTTCCTAACACAGACCACTTCAAAAGCATACTTGGTTTGTAGAAACAGTTCTTCGTTTTCTGTATGAAATCCTTAAGTTTAAGAAAAAGCAGTTAAGAATACATAAAAATAAAGATTGTAAATAAAATAAAAATAAAGAATAAAAATCTTTAGATTTAAATGCCTTTTTAAAAAAAAATCACTTCAGGGGCGCCTGGGTGGCTCAGTTCTTAAGCATCTGCCTTCAGCTCAGGTCATGATCCCAGGGTCCTGGGATGGAGCCCCACTTCAGGCTCTGTGCTCAGCAGGAAGCCTGCTTCTTCCTCTTCCACTCCCCTTGCTTGTGTTGCCTCTCTCACTGTGTCTGTCTCTGTCAAATAAATAAAATCTTTAAAAAATAAAAGTAAATAAAAATAAATCACTTCATTGGCGTTTTGTCAGTTTCCTCTATGGAACTGTATTGTTTTAAAAGGAGGCTCCACTTCCAACATGGGGCTCGAACTCACAACCCTAAGATCCAAAACTTGCAGACTCCACCAGCTTAGCCAGTCAGGAACCCCCTCTATCTAGTTTTTAACTTTAAGAATATTTTTTAATCATATATAAAAATACAGAGAATATTAAATCAGTTGCTTTAAAACTATCACCCAAGCTTTAACAATTATCAGTATTCTGGACTTTTATAAAAAGACTGTATTTATTTGACAGAGAGAGAAAGAGAGCACAAGCAGGGGGAGGGACAAGCAGGGGGAGTGGCAAGCTGAGGGAGAGGGAGAAGCAGGATCCCTGCTGAGCAAGGAGTCCCATGCAGGGCTTGATCTCAGACCTCCTAGGATCATGATCTGAGCTGAAGGCACACACTTAACTGACTGAGCCACCAACTGACAGGTGCATCAGTATTGTGAATTCTTGTTTCATTTAACATTCCTAATCATTTCTCTTCCGATTTAATTACTTTTATCAGATCATTTTTAAACCGATCTTTCATAGAATACTGAAATAGTACTATTATACACAAGTTATCATATACATGCACAAGCAAAATTATTAACTAGTTTGGGTGATCTTTTAATTACTGCTTAAATATCCTCCCCACTTAGAGGTCAGTGCCATACTAAAACAGTATTTTATCGCCAGTAGTTATAATAAGAACCTTCTAAATTAAGGAGTGATCAGAAATCTTTTAACTACACTAAGTCTTTCAATTTTACAGACTTTTTTTTTTTTAAGATTTTATTTATTTGAGAGAGAGAGACAACGATAGAGAACACAAGCATGGGGGTGTGGAGAAGGAGAAACAGGCCCCTCACTGAGCAGGGAGCTAGATGTGGGGCTCAAACCCAGGACCTCGGGATCATGACCTGAGCTGAAGGCAGGAGCCACCCAGGCATCCCAATCTTAGAATCTTGATGAGAAAACCAGTTCTACCAAAAGCATTGCTCTTTTGGTAAGAAAGGACTGATTAGTATCATCGTATATTAATACTCTGAGGAAATCAAAGTTAACATATAAGGTGATATGTTGGGCCAAAGAAAATAGAAGTGTAAACATGGAAGAAAAATTTTTAAATGGGGATGCCATCAACAATAGCTTTAAAAAAAAAAAAAAAAAGCTAAGTTCAGTTAAAGAAAACAAATAAAGAAGGCAAGCATTTTGACCTAAGGATCAGTAGATTTATTCCAAAATAAGTTCTAAGTTCTCTCTTTCTCTCTAAAAGACGACTATATCAAAACAGAACAGCCCAAGGCCAGATGGCTTCCCAGGGGAATTCTACCAAACATTTAAAGAATTATTAATTCCTATTCTCCTGAAACTGTTCCAAAAAATAGAAATGGAATGAAAACTTCCAAACTCATTTTATGAGGCCAGCATTACCTTGATCCCAAAACCAAAGATCCCACCAAAAAAGAGAATTACAGACCAATATCCTTGATGAACACAGATGCAAAAATTCTCACAAAAATACTAGTCAATAGGATCCAACAGTACATTAAAAGGATTATTCACCATGACCAAGTGGGATTTATTCCAGGGCTGCAAGGTTGGTTCAACATCTGCAAATCAATCAATGTGTTACAATACATTAATAAAAGAAAGGACAAAAACCACATGATACTCTCAATAGATGCTGAAAAAGCATTTGACAAAGTACAGCATCATTTCTTGACCAAAACTCTTCAAAGTGTACGGATAGAGGGTTCATACCTCAATATAATCAAAGTCATCTATGAAAAACCCACCACGAGAATCATTCTCAATGGGAAGAAACTGAGAGCTTTTCCGCTAAGATCAGGAACACTGCAGGGATGTCCACTATCACCACTGCTATTCAACATAGTACTAGAAGTCCTAGCCTCAGCAATCAGACAACAAAAAGAAATTAAAGGCATCCAAATCGGCAAAGAAGTTAAACTATCACTCTTTGCAGATAATATGATACTTATGTGGAAAACCCAAAAGACTCCACTCCAAATCTGCTAGAACTTGTACAGGAATTCAGTAAAGTGTCAGGATATAAAATCAACGCACTGAAATCAGTTGCATTTCTACACCAACAGCAAGACAGAAGAAAGAGAAATTAAGAAGTTGATCCCATTTACAGCTGCACCCAAAACCATAAGATACCTAGGAATAAACCTAACCAAAGAGGCCAAGAATCTGTAATCAGAAAATTATAAAGTACTCATGGGAGAAATTGAGGAAGACACAAAGTAAGGGGAAAATGTTCCATGCTCATGGATTGGAAGAACAAATATTGTGAAAACGTCTATGCTACCTAAAGCAATCTACATGTTTAAAACAATGCCTAACAAAATACCATCCATTTTTTCAAAGAAATGGAATAAATAATCCTAGAATTTATATGGAACCAGAAAAGACCCTGAATAGCCAAAGGAATGTTGAAAAAGAAAGCCAAAGTTGGGGACATCACAATTCCAGACTTCAAGCTCTATTACAAAGCTGTCATCATCAAGACAGTATGGTACTGGCACAAAAACTGACCCATAGACCAGTGGAACAGAATAGAGAGCCCAGAAAGAGACCCTCAACTCTATGGTCAACTAATCTTCGACAAAGCAGGAAAGAATGTCCAATGGAAAAAAGACAGTCTCTTCAACAAATGGTGTTGGGAAAATTGGAGAGCCACATGTAGAAAAATGAAACTGGACCATTTCCTTAAACCACACATTAAGTAATATTAACAAACCCTCTTCCCACTCTACTGTCCCCCTTGGGATAAAGACTTCTGAAAATTTAACAATCGTATGTATAAAATTTTGATGTTAATTCCATGGAACTTACTGCATGTTTATGTCTTTCATGCAACCACAAAGGTCAACTACTTCTTTTCATGTAAAAGAGTTCTTTATTGTTTCAAAAAATTGTTCCCCCTTGCAGTTATTAGAAACCTATCAGTGATACCTTTGTCATAAAGAAAAAATTTTAAATTTAAATAAGGACCCTTTCTCAGAAATCCATTCCTTCACCATGATCCTGCTAATAAATAACTCTTCAATAAAAACAGTAATTTCTGTGGAAACATAATCTGAAGCCAAATTACTTGACATTAAAAATCTATTCAGAAAGGGGCGCCTGGGTGGCTCAGTGGGTTAAAGCCGCTGCCTTCGGCTCAGGTCATGATCCCAGGGTCCTGGGATCTAGCCCCACATCGGGCTCTCTGCTCAGCAGGGAGCCTGCTTCTTCCTCTCTCTCTGCCTGCCTCTCTGCCTACTTGTGATCTCTGCCTGTCAAATAAATAAATAAAATCTTTAAAAAAAAAAAATCTATTCAGAAAAAAAGTTCAACTTTCTATTAAGTTCATGATCATCTGCAGTGCTTAAAAAGAAAATTCAAAAACAAGAGTGATGAAAGAGTCCATTGTCTAGTATTCCAGATTTTTCTACAGCATATAGGAATGTAAATGAGTTTAAGGTTGATATTTTTTTCCTTATTCCTTAGATTTTCCCTTACAACTCTAGTTCAGTGTATCAATACTTTTACCACCAGTTAGAGCAAGAGAACTACTTTCATTGCATTCATCATTTTATATACATTATTTCATTTAAACCTTATACCAATAGTTTATTGCCTGCCGTACCCTCCCACCCCCAACATACACACCTTTTTTTTTTTTTTTAATTAAATGAAGAAACTGAAGATGCTGGTAGCCAAGAGCCAGTACAAGATAGAGCTGGGATCCAAACCAGAGCAATCACACACAGAGGGTTCTGCTTTTTCTACAACCTCAGAACCTTTAAGGTAAAGATAAAAATAAGACTGGGCCTAAACTCGGAGTGTATAGGACTTAAACTTCAAAACAGAAATAGATTATTCCAGGGTTTTCCTCTTAAGTCACTCTCAAGTTACTAGCTGTTAACTAACATTTGCTTATTAAAGAAACCACATTTTGCAGATCACCAGTCTGTCAGATATTGAACTACAATAATGAGGAGGTGATTTAAATACTTTATGCCACTCACTGAATCAGAAAAGAATTTCTCATTTGAAACCTCAGCAATAAATTTCTGGATATAATATTATAAAACTAAGTAACATATATAAGAAGAGTAATGGAAACAACAGGTCTCTTTACACCTATTTGCCACTTGAAAAATGAACTAGCACTAAACAACGGAAAAAACAACAATTGTTTTCCATTTTCACTCTACTATACACTGTAACAATAAATTCAGCAATGTAACATTTTTAACAGTCCTCTAACACAACAAAAGGCAAGAAATTAACAAATAGTACAGATTATTCCCTTCAGTCTAAGGAGAGGAAGTAGCTGGGTTAAAAACAACTGTCTTGCTCTTTCAGAAGTCCAAAGACCTAATCTTAGGTGGACTGTCAAGATTTTTGGCTTGATTTGTCCTGGGAAATGCACTTATCAGTCTGATCCATCTGCCTGTTCCATGTAAGCAGAAAAAGGCTAAAGAGTGCTCTCTAATAGAGACCCACAAACTCAAAATTCATTGTTTAGAAAGCACCTACACTAAAGCAACTTAGTAAAACAGATAACCAGGACACCTAACAGGTCTAATAAAGGAAAAAGTGGTCTCAGGAGAAGAGAAAAGAAAAACATTTATCTGCAGAGGAAGATAAAAGTGCAAAGGATCACTCTCTGATATGTATCATGTGCATGTTTTTTCATGTGCATTTTTTATATAAAACAGTCCACTGCTGGTCAGTGGCTCAGTATTACCTAGAATCTAAACATTGACTTTCATGTATATAACTAATCTATACTTGGTAGACAAACTGGTTAAAGAATAATTAATGTACATACTTCCATTAGAGAAATAAAATGTTAATCTACAGTATTACAGAGAAAAACTGACATTAGTTTCATAAGAGATTTGAGGATTAAAATTGATTTAGGTCCAAGACAATCAGGAAAAATTAGTTTATGTCAACAGGCAAGTTCTTTATTTTGAAATTTTTAAAATTTTATATAAAAATGACAATCTTACATAGAAATCCAGCAAATAAACTAATAAAAGCAAAAAATACATAGCTTGCTTTAATTATAGTGATAGCTGATGATAAAGAAGATCTTTTCCGAAAAACTTAGAGGTGTGAGGCTGGCATTCAGAGGAAACGAAGATACTGAGGTTCCCTAGAGAATGGATGATGTTACTGAACACTGTGGCACACTTCAGAGGAATGAATGTACCAAACTGTAAGCAAAATCATAAAATTCTTTATACAAATAACACAAGTCATGCCAGTAATTTCTCTTTTAACAAGCAAACAACAAAAAACCCCAACAATCCCTCAACTTAACTTCATTCTACCAAAGATCTATATAGTTCAGTTTTGGAAAATTACAAGTTTAGAACTGTTATAAATATAGCTTAACATTGTTGGAATGCATGTATGTATTCTTGCCTTAATTGTCCTCTTCCTTATTTATCAGTGACAAATCAAAGTTTTAAATTATTTACCACTAAATCTATCAATCTCAACATCTGACATGAGGAACAGCACTTTTAAAACATCAGATTTCAAACAAATGTTCTTATCAAAATGAACTTTTAAAAAAGGTGAATAATCAAAACCAAACAAAACCATGACACCCTTCCCACCAAAGAAGGTCTGCTACAGACATTTTCTAGTAAACCAAAGACAGAATTAAATCCCATCCCCCACAATTTCCATGAAAAAGTCATATACATTTCCCATATTTGAAAACACAGTGGGGGAAAAAAACCAACTTTACCTAAATAGCTGTTTTTCTCAGAACGAATTCAGGCGAAGTTTACAGTGTGAAAAAGTAGGCTCTAAACCAATAGCCACCTTCTCTCAACAAATGTACCATTCCAAAACATGACTGCCATTCAAAATGTGATGTCCTATCCAGACACTTCAGAAGCATCAATCCTAGCTTCACTATCAATTTCACTATAGTCTATGAAAACAAGTAATCCATCTATGTTTGCCAGTCAATTCACAGATTATGCCAGATATGCAGATTTATAGGACATCTAATAATTTCATTTCAGATAAAATTATTCCTTCCCTCAATAAAAAAATCAAATGCTTATTAAATGTCTTCTCTACACTCAAAATAGTAGTATACTAAGAAGACAGCCATTTAAACAGCTAATACTTATTAAGCGCCTAATACAAAACAACCTAATTTTCAAAAAAAATTAAGAAAACAATTCTCTCTGTATCCTCCAAATTCTGAAGTAAAAATACACAGGGAGGAAAAAAATGAAGGAAAGTACACAGTGCCACATTTCATTCTGCACAGAAATTTGGATTTTCCATAAACACTTGAAGCAAGAAAGTAGGTCACAACATAATGTTAATGATACTAAGAACACAGAAGGAAAACAAACTTAAAAATTATAATCAGAAGTAAAAGTGGTTACTGCCACTACCTATATTAAAAAATATAAAGCAAATAAAGATAAGGGTGCTTGAAGTATTTAGGTAGTATTTATTATATTAATTTTATAAGAAATTATTTTTTATAGTCCACAATTATCATAAAACCCAGTTGTAACTTCATACTTACATATAATTACTCTAAAATCATCTTTAAATTTAAATCCCCCTTATTCTCATTCACTGAAACCAAAAGCTGGCTCTTAGCAGGTGAAAACAAAAAAAATCAAGAAAACTGATTAACCTCTTGCTAGATTGATGAAGGGAAAAAAAGACACAAATTACTAATTTCAGGAATGAAAAAGAGAACAGCACGACAGATCCTAGAGACATCAAAAGAATAATTAAAATATTATAAAAATTATGCCAATAAATTTAAAACTCAGTGGAATGGACACAAATGATCAAAACTGATACAAGAAGAAACAGAAAGTCTGACTAGCTCTATATTTAACAGCTGAATGCATAAATTAAAACCTTTCCACAAAAGTAACTCCTGGCCCAGATAGCTTCATTTGTTAATTCTGTCACATACTTAAGGAAAAAATAATATCAATTCTACCCACACTTCCAGAAAATAGAAAAGGGGAATAGTTCCCAACTCATTATATGAGATCAGCATTACTCTAAAACCAAAATTCAACAGACATTGTAATACACATACAAATCTGATGAACATGATGCGAAAACCCTCAACAAAACACTGGCAAATCAAATTTGCCAATATATAAAAAGAATACTATATAACCAAGTGGGATTTACTCTAGGAATGTAAAGTTGGTTTACCATTCAGCAATCAATGGATGTAATTCATCCTTTTAACAAACTAAAAAAAAACCATATGGATCATCTCAATAGAGGCAGGAAAACATTTAGTGAAAATTTAACACTCATTCATGTTAAAAGGAAAACTCCCAGAAAACTAAGAATAAAAGGGAACTTTCCAACCTGATAAAAAAAAATTTATAAAAACCTACATATAACATCATACTCAATAGTGAAAAACTGAACATTCTCTCCCTAAGATCAAGAACACAGCAAAGAGGTCCATTCTCAACACCGCTATTCAACCCAGTACTAAGGTTTTACTGCAATAAGGCAAAAAGAAAAAAATGTTTTTTCTAACAAGATATAAAGATATACAAATTGGAGGGGCGCCTGGGTGGCTCAGTGGGTTAAAGCCTCTGCCTTTGGCTCGGGTCGTGATCACAGGGTCCTGGGATCGAGTCCCGCATCAGACTCTCTGCTCAGCAGGGAGCCTGCTTCCTCCTCTCTCTCTGCCTGCCTCTCTGCCTACTTGTGATATCTGTCTGTCAAATAAATAAAAATCTTAAAAAAAAAAAAGATATACAAATTGGAAAAAAAAAAGGATCTATAGATTGGAAAGAAAAAAGTGATTTGCAGATGATCTGATCACATACATACAAAATTCTAGTAAGTCTCTAAAAGAGCTACTAGAATGAATAAGCGAATTTTAGAAATTCACAGGATTCAAGAATCCACAAAAATGAGCTGTTATTTCTAAATGCTAGCAATAAAATAGAAAATGCAATTCCAAACAGCATTTACAACTACATAAAAATTAGGAAATAATTAAAAGATAAATGTAAACAAAATATATATAAGATCTTTACACCAAAAATAACAAAACACTAAGAAAGTCTAAAGAAGATCAGGTAAATGGCCCAATGTTTTATGTTCCCGGAAGACTCAATGTAGCAAAAATGTGAATTCGCTACAAATTGATCTAGAAATCAAGGCAATCCTAATCAAAATCCCAGGAGGCATTTTTGAAAATTTAATAAGCTGATTTAAAAATTTATATAGAAATGTAAAGGACACAGAATATTAAGACAATTATAAAAAAATAATAAAGGATTTATACTACCTGACTTAAAGATTAACAGAAACCTACAATAATCAATCAAGACCATGTGATATTCAGTTTGACCAATGAAAGAGAATGTCAACATACAGACCAACACATATTGATCAACAGATTCACAAGACATATATCTGAGAAAGGACCAGTACTCAGAATACATAAAGAACTTCTACAACTCAACAATAAAAACACAAGCCAATAAACAAGGGTATTTGAACAGGCAATCCACAAAAGAAATATAAATAGCCAATAACCACATGAAGATTTTCAACATCACTAGTTATGAGGGAAGTACAAAAAAAAAATCACAATAACACTACACATTTACTAAAATGACTAAAATTCAAAGGATTGATGCTATCAAGCATAGGTGAGGATTGGATCAAGTACAATTCTTATGTTTGGTGGGTGGGACTTTAAAATGTTATCAGTACTTTGAAAAACCATTTGTCTATCTCCTGTAAGGTAAATATAAAATCTTGCAATTGTACTCCTAAGTATTTACTCAAGAGAAATAAAAACATACATCCACATAAAGACTTGTAAGTAATACGTAGACCAATAGCAGTTTTATTCATAATAGCCCTAAAGGGAAACAACTCAAACATCCATCAACAGATAAATGCATAAACAAATTGTGATATAAAGAGTATCCCCCCCTTTTTGAAAGTTCAAGTTATACCACTTAACTGATGAAAGACCTACATGAGTACTTGTTTTTGCTAACTGAAATAAATCTGAAGAGGATTTTTGCTTTTATAAAAAAAGATGAAAAGCAAAAATGGCATTCAGCATTTGTTTTGTAAGCAGCCCTTATAAAGGCAGTGCGCACCACAAGCACCAAGAGTGGCTCTGCCACACTCCTTCCCCAGAACTTACACTCAACATCTCAGCATCAAGCCATCAGGGCTCTAAATTATGTCTGTAACCAACTGTGCTTTACCTCAACTTATTTTGTGTATCCATTAGCAAGATGGGTTTCAAGGCATCAGAAAACCCTAAGAAAGAGGGGGAGGGGCAATCTAGAAATCCTCAGAAGTTTTTCCATGTAAATTAATGGTAATTATTTCTTTGCTTTATGACATTTCAGCTCACAAACAGTTTCATAGGAACGCTTTACTTTCAGATAGTGGCAAAGAAAAACCTGTACCCATACAATGGACTACTGCTTGACTTCCCCTCCAAAAAAAGTATAGTTTAAAGAAAAATGTGATAATTGTATAATGCTGACCAGTTAACATCACTAGTAATAAGACTTACCAACATTATGTACCTCTGGTATTATGCTCTGAGAAGAGTATACCATCTTTGTGGTGCTCTTCAAAAATATGCATAAAACTTCAATCATGTGAAAAAGTATCAGACAAATCCACATTGTGGAAGAGTTTACAAAAATATCTAACTAGTACTCTTCAAAAGTGTCAAAGCAATGAAAAGACATGACTGTTACAGAAGACACTAAGGAAATATGACAACTAAATGCAATGTGGGATCCTAGATTAAGAACTTTAGTGGGAAAATTTGTAAAAACTAAAGAACATCTGTAGTTAAGTTAGTAGTTCTACACGAATGTTAATTTCTTAGTTCTTATAATTGTACTGTGGTCAACTACAGTCAGGTACAAGGTCACCATTAGAAGAGAATAGAGGCCAAATATTATTTTTGCAGCTCTTCCATAGGTCTAAAATTATTTCATAACTTTTTATAGTTTAAAAATGTTAGGGGTAAAAAAAAAAAAGTGAATGAACTATTTACTGACAGACGGAACAACATCAACGAATCACAAAAACATTACGCTGAGCAAAAGAGGCCAAACACAAGAGTACATACATACTGGATGATTCCATTTATATGAAATTCTGAAAAGGGCATACTATACTAATCCACAGTGACAAAAAGCCCTGAGGCAAAGGTGGAGTAAAAGGGAGAACGGACTTCAAAGAGGCAATGAGGGAACTTTTTGGAATGATGGAAATATTCCTTATCTTTTTTTTTTTAAGATTTTATTTATTTATTTGACAGAGACAGAGAGAGATCACAAGCAAAGCAGAGATGGGGCAGGGGGGCGGGGGAGAGGAGGGGAGGCATGAGGGAGGCAGGCTCCCTGCCTAGCAGAGAGCCCGATGCGGAGCTTGATCTCAGGATTCTGAGATCATGACCTGAGCTGAAGGCAGAGGCTTAACCCACTGAGCCACCCAGGCGCCTCAGATATTTCTTATCTTAATTGTGGTGGTAGTTACACACGTGTATACATTTTGTCCAACTAACTATGTACTTAAAATGCATGTTTTATTGTATGTAACTTACCCCTCAATAATGTTTATTAAAATTTTAAAAATAAGTTCATATTTTGAAGTATTTCACTTGAACAGTGCATATTTTATACAAGCTAAAGTCAAATACAGCGATTCTTTTTTTAAATAGTTTTTAATTAATTTTTAAGTTTTTCATGACCTGATGCTCATCACAATAAGTGTAATCCTGAACCCCCACTCCCTATTTTACATTCCTTCACCCACCTCCCCTCTGGTAACCGGCAGTCTGTTCTCTACAGTTAAGAGTCTGTTTTTTGGTTTCTCTCTCTTTCTCCTTTTTTTCCCCTTTGCTCATTTGTTTCTTAAATTCCACATAAGTGAAATCATATGGTATCTGTCTTTTTCTGACTGATTTATTTCACTTAGCATCGTACTCTCAAGCTCCACCCTTTCACTGCAAACGGCAAGATTTCATTCTTTTTTATGACTGAATAATATTCCATTGTGTGTATGTATGTGTATCACATATTCTTTATCCAATCATCGATCAATGGACAGTCAGGCTGCTTCTCTAATTTGGCTATCATAAATAATGCTGCTATAAACACAGGGGTGCAAGTATCCCTTTGAATTAGTGTTTTTGTAGTCTTTGGGTAAATACCCAGTAATGCAATTCCTAGATCATTGGTTGATTCTATTTTTAATTTTTTGAGAAAGCTCCATACTGTTTTCTACACTGCCTGCACCAGTCTGCATTGACCCCAACAATGCACAAGGGATCCTTTTTCTCCACTACCTCGCCAACACCTGTTGTGTCTGTGTTTTTGATTTTAGCCATTCTGACAGGCATGAAGTGATATCTCATAGTAGTTTGATTTGCATTTCCTTGATGATGAGTGATGCTGAGTATCTTTTCAAGTGTTTTCAAGTGTCTGCTGGCCATCTTTTGTCTACTTTGGAGAAATGGCTGTTCTCCCCATTTTTAATAAGATTGTTGAGTTTCAGAAATTCTTCATGTATTTTAGATACTAACCCTTTCTCAGATGTCATTTGAAAATACCTTCTCCCACTTAGTAGAATGTCTTCTACTTTTGTTGACTGTTTTCTCCCCGTGCGTAAGTTTATTTTCATGTAGTTTCTATAGTTTATTTGCTTTTGTTTCCCTTGCCTCAGGGGACCTATCTAGAAAAAAGTTGTTATGCCTGATGTCAAAGAAACTATTGCCTCTGCTCTCTTCTAAGATTTTTATGGTTTCAGGTCTCACATTAAAGTCTTTATTCTTCTTACGGTTTTTAACTAATTCATCTAAGTTTTTATTTTAATAAAGTATAGTGATTCTTACACTGATTTATTAAAACTTAGGTACCCAAACTGTTCATTCAATATATATATACTGAGCACCTACTACATGCCATGCTTTAGGCAACACATAGGATATAAAAGTGAAAAAGAAAGCCCTTGCCCTTGAAGAACTCACAGGCCAATGTGGAGACAGGCAAGCAAACAAAAGCTGCAAATGATATATAAATTGCTATCAGCGAAATAAGTCAATTGGAGAAAGACAACTATCATATGATCTCCCTGATATGAGGAAGTGGAGATGCAAGATGGGGGGTTTGGGGGGTAGGAAAAGAATAAATGAAACAAGATGGGATTGGGAGGGAGACAAACCATAAGTGACTCAATCTCAGAAAACAAACTGAGGGTTGCTGGGAGGAGGGGAGTCGGGAGAGGGGGGTGGGGTTATAGACATTGGGGAGGGTATGTGCTATGGTGAGTGCTGTGAAGTGTGTAGATCTGGTGATTCACAGACCTGAACCCCTGGGGATAAAAACACATTATATGTTTATTAAAAAAAAATTATAAATTGCTATCAGGAAATGATGTACCAAGGTGTCATGACTGCAGAGAAGACAATGTCTCACATGAGACTTCAGAACAAATACAGACTCTTTCCAAGAACTTATCCTGTGAAGCTATTACATTTATTCCAGGGATGGTTATTCCAAATACTCAAAGCTTTCAAAAAACACTTTTTAATCTTGTCTCTGTACTTCACGGCACATTTTCTGATGAAAAGTCCTTAGCACTTCATGGGTGTGGTTTGTTTTTTAAATAACAAAAGTTATTCTCAGATAAATTTAATGAATACTATTCTAGGAAACAGGAGAGAGTATAAGCCAATAAACTTGTTTCCCTATGTGCTTTATAAAGTGAAAGTAGTACCATAAGAGGACTAACAATGTTTTTCATCCAACACTATTTGTGGAAATAATGTATAGTCTCTCAAGGGGGACTCCTTTAAAGGGCATTACCCTTTTGAGTGCTTAAGTCCTGGTTGGTTGTTTAAGGAAGGGAGCTCAGTACTTTGAAATTATACCACACTATAAACTGTCACTGTTCAAAATGATAATTTAAACTTACCATAATAATATATATTATATATTACCATATTACCAGAATTCTAAATATTATATATTTATAATACCATATTTATAAATATTACCATAATTATATATATTATGGTAAGTTTAAATTATCATTTTGAACAATGACAGTTTATAGTGTGGTATAATCTCAATATATATATCATATATATAAAATATATACAGGTGTGCATATACTCACATACACATATAAATGTATACTTAGATTTGAATCTCAGTTCAGCTACATCAAAGTTAAACACCCTTGGACAAAGTTCTTAGTGTCCTAGCATCATCTGTAAAACGAAGACCACAATAATATCTGTTTCACAGAGTTTTTGTAAATATTAATTAAGTAGCATAAATGAGATAATCCATGTTTTAAGTGAGATAATCTATTATTAGAACAGGACTTCCTTTGCACATAATAAGCACTTAATAAATGTTAATAATTATATTTATATTTAAGCAAAGTATATTAGTATCTTCACTAAGAGTAATAAGTATTAAAATATGAAGTGGGATTTAAAAAACAAGTGAAAAGAAGCAATCATAAGGTATCTTTAAAGTTTAGAGACTTTTTTTCAGTGAGTTTCTCATTAAACAAGAGAACTCATTTTTTCATTGTTCTGCAGGAACATGTAGTTATCTCAATGCTCAGTAACAAAATGTGCCTGAACACCACAGGTTTTCAGTAAATACTAACAACTACCTCAATATAATGAGATTGTCTTAATAAGGGGTTATTTTTCTTCCCATTAACTTATTCTTCCCATTAACTTCTATTTCTGCTTTAGGTAGTATCTCTTTCAGCTGATTATCTTACCATTCCTTTCACTGGAGAGGTAAAATTCTACAAATGAGAGAGACTGTAGGATTTTCTCCCAATCTGGAAAGATCTACCCTGAGAAAGTACAGTACTTCCAAGTTCCTTTCTGAGAAGTGGTCCTAAAAGTGGCTGTGTCCAATTAGAAAAATATGTAAGAATAAAAATGCAGCAAAAACAACTTTAAGGCAATAGAAAATGAAATAAACAACAAAGGGTACGGAGGGAAGAAAGGGAAATGTAAACCAAGTCAGTGTAGATTTTTAATATATAACTTGTTTGGTACATAGCATGGCCACAACTATGTGACAATGACCTATAAACTGCATGTGTTCATTTTTGCATTATTCTATTATAATACATATTTACATACATTTATATGTTATAATGCATATTATTATATTAGCCTAAATTGAACATCAAATTGAGATCTAATTTGAGATGGTCTCAGTTTTCTAATATTGTTTTAAGAGATTTCTAAACATAAGTAAATTTATACATTTTAACATTTTTGTGTAAAGACAGTATTTTTTTAGAGAAAATTTCTGAAAGATTCTTTTTCAAGTGTCATGACAATACACACATGCATGCACATACATATATACACATGCACTCAACTCAGTCCTTCACCTCTACTACTTAAGTGACATTTTCACATCAAAATTGAGGAATTTTTAATAAAAACTTCATAAGTTCTAAAAAGATCTTGCAAATATTAGCTAACCCATTGATGATTTCAAATATATCTCAGAGACAGGAAGGGAAAAACAGTATGCGTTGTGTTTAAAGTCTATCTGATAATGAACAAAGCAAATAGCTCTAATTTTTAAAAAGTCTTTACATAGTGTATTTGTAATCATTTCAATGGAAATAAACACATTTTCCATTTGTCTTAAGAATAACATTAAAATTTTTAACTGATAAAAAAGTTTTCCTTTGGAAAAAAAAAAAATAGTTTTCCTTGGGTAGAACAAAAGATACAAAACTCCATCATTGAAGAACAGTTTTAAAGAGTAAAGCCAAAAGTGCCCTGATATACACATTAATGTATAATTTCATCATACTATTTCTTACTAGGGACCTAAAATAATTTAGCACTTGTTCCACTTACGCATTTTATGTAAATCTCAAGGATATCTGGTAATCTCAATATTCATAAATATCAATAGAAGGAGCTTTGATAACAAGAGCTTCTAGTAGCTAAGTATAAGATTAAATAAATGTTTACTGAATTGCCTCCTGTAGACTCACTGTGTTATACTTAAAGCAGTTTTTAAGCAGTCAAAAAGTGCTACTCACCAGCAAGTGTATAATCCATATCAAAACCAAAACACTTTATTTTTTCCATCGCTAAACTTCGGTTCACAAACACCCTAAAAAAAGAAGCAAAAAATGGTCTCTCAATTAACACTGAAGCAAATCCTCCACAAAATTCTTAAGTTTAATGTAATTATTTGGTTATCTTTCTAGATTTTTTTCATTTAAATACCAATATTAAGATTCATAACAGGAGCACCCGGGTGTCTCAGTTGGTTATGTATCTGCCTTCGGCTCAGGTCATGATCTCAGGATCCTGGGATGGAGCCCCCACTCCCGCATCAGGGCTCTGGCTCCCTGCTCAGCAGTGAGTCTGCTTCTCCCTCTCCCTTTGCCCCTCTTCCTATTTGTGCCCTCTCTCTCCTTCTCAAATAAATAAATGAAATTTTTAAAAAAGGAACGCCTGGGTGGCTCAGTCATTAAGCTCAGGTCATGATTCCAGGGTCCTGGGATAGAGTCCTGCATCAAGCTCCTTGCTCAGCGAGGAGCCTGCTTCTCTCTCTGCCTGTTCCAGCTGCTGTTCCCTCTGCTTGTGTCTGACAAATAAACAAATAAAATTTTTTTAATCTTAAAAGAAATTCATAACTAGAATTCTTCAAGTCCTTCTTATAAATGAAATCAGATATTATATGGAAATATATGTATTTTCTTACTGTGCCATGTGCTAAAGACTTCAGAGAATCAGCTCTCTTTTTCTAAGTCTGAGCCCCAAGACAAGCTTATTTTTGAGGTTTTATAATATATTCATTCATTTATAATTTATTTAAACAGTGTTCATTTAAAGCCTAGAACATGCCAGATACTAAACACATAAACATAAACGGATTTGTTCAAACACTGAATGCTTACTATGTCCCAGACAAGGTACATGATACAGCAGTGAATGAACAAGAGCACCAGCTATGGAACTTCTATTTTCATTTACAATCTCTGTCCTTGAGGAATTCAGCCTAGTAGGAGAGACACACACACACACGAATAATTTTAACAACTCAATAAATGTTACAAAATAAGACAGAGGCAAGAATACCACTTCCTTAGAGACTAGAAGAGATGTATGAGCTGAATCTTAAGCAATCAGTAGAAAAAAGGTGTTCCAACTGTACAAAGCGACAAAGGCAATCCAGGCAGAATAACCAAGCAAGGACAAGGTTTACAGTGAACTATAAAACATTTACTACAGCTGGAGCTGAGGAGTTTTCTTTGGTTTTGATTTTCTGATTGTTTCTGCAAAAGGAGGTTTTCCAGAAGGCAGGGGTAGGGAGAAGGGGCAATAAAAGCTATGGAGCTAAATAGGAGTTAAAATCATGAAGACTCTGTATGCCACATTAGAGTCTGGACTTTATTGTGCAAGCAAGGACAAATTATCAGATTTTGAAGAAATGAAATAATCAGATTCAAATTTCAGAAAGATCACTTTTGAAGATACATTATACATTCAGGGAAAACTAAATGTGTAACAGAATGGTAAATCATCAAATGATGATGTTTGGGGCTAAGTTTTAATCATCTCTGAAAACAAAAGTATCCTTTTGGGGTACCTGGGTGTCTTAGTCAGTTAAGTGACCAACTCTTTTGATTTCGTCTCAGGTCATGATCTCAGCGTCATGAAATCAAGTCCCACATTAGGGTCTGTGCTGGACATGGAGCATGCTTGGGATTCTCTCTCCCTCCTAACCTCTCCCTCTGCACCCTCACCCCTCTCTTAAAAACACACTCACACACATCCTTTCCAACTCATCTTCAGCTCGACAGCCAGAATTATTGAATGGTTTATCCTCTTATTACCAAACCTTTTCTTTGCCTTCATTTTAGAAGTAACTATGAGAAATGAGAATGCTACAGGTCACCTAGAAAACTTCTTTAAAAAATAAGATGCCTGAGCTGGGCTCCTATTCATGATGTAGGTCACTAATCTCCAAAGAGGAGTGACTATACCAATAGATGCAGATGTCGTCACTGGGTACAAAAAGAAGACATCAGAACTTTTACTGATACTTATTTCATCATTTAAATACGCCTAATTTGTATATGTTTTCTACTATATATAAATAAGGACAACAGTACACGAAGGGATGAATGTTCTACGTTTTAACTGATGGAATACTGAGGAGTTTGGGAACCACTAATCTGGGTAATGACTCTTCAGCAACTCATTTACTATTTCAAATTTTTTTTTATTATTTCAAATTTTAACAGAAAACTTTTCCTCTCATCTCAGAATGTATGCACCAATTTTAAATGCAGACCAAAAATCAAGTATTTGCTTAGAAATATTTTAATCAAGGACTAAAAATCAATAGACCCTTAAATTAAGAATGATTAATCTTCTGAAAAATATGAAAATCACTACTTATCTTAGTGTGTTATGCACACTAGATTAGCTCTATAAAACCCTTAGTTCCTGAGAACTAAATCCTGAGAATTAATGCCAGTATTGGTATTTAGCTCCTTATCTCTGTAATACTGTAGATTAACACTTTATTTTTCTAATGGGATTATGTACATCAATTATGCTTTAACCAGTTTATCTACTAAGTACAGATGACCTATATATGAAAGTCAATGTTTAGAATCCAGGTAATACTGAGTCTTGTGTATTAGCTTTGCCACCGACTAACGGTGGACTATGTTTTATATTATATATATTTATATTTATAATTCTTCTTACCCTCAAATTACTGTAGGAACAGTCCTTAGGATTTTTGGCTTCCTATGCAGATAGATGTTTTTTTCTTCCCTTTTCTTGGGACTTCTTTTTCCCTTAATTAGACCTGTTGGTCTCCTATTTTAAGTTGCCCTAATATAGGTCCTTTTTAATGGATGGGAGGGAGAGAGAAGCCTAATGCATAGCTGAAAGACACAAGGAACTATAAGCTAAGTGACACCCACCCAAATCTTTTTAAACACCCACAAACCCAAATATGTCACCATGATCTTTCTACCACTTCATCAAATTTCACCCTCCTTTCACTGATAAAAGCATCTACTTTTACTATCAAACCTTTTCTCAGTTACGTAAATCCTTTTGAAGGCCAAGAGGGGTAAGACACAAAGCAATGGTTCTAACTCTGGAAACCAAATGTTGCCACTGAAGATTATGTTTTTCAAACACACTCTCAATTCAGGCTAGAGGCCAACTGGATCAAATCCTTGATCAGAGCCCAAACAGCTGACATGCCTAAAATATTCTATGGGAATTCAGGCAGGAATGACTGGGAAGATTCTTGTGATACAACCCAGGAGGGATATATGCTGGGATCATATGATAAAAGAAACAGCTTTGTTTCTGATAGAATGATGTGAGCTGGTTTTCGGCACAGCTCAAATCACAGGGTAAAAAACAGACTTTGCTAATATCTATCAATCAGTGCTAAAGGCTGAAAGAAACTATCAACAGACCCAGCAAGATAACTTGCCAGTTTCTCTCTTGGTCAGAAAGAAAGTTTAAGCCTGTACTCCTTTTTCACATTATTTTAAGGATATGAAGATTATAATGCACCTTAGGTGTATTATCCATAGAAACTCTTGGAATCACATATGTTTGGATTATGAAAATCTATTGTTTTTGCCAAAATTATCACTGCTAAATATCCATCAAATTGCACTCCTTCCCCTCTGATTAAGTTGTCACCTTATTAAATCAACGCATTTGTTGAAAGCCTACTATAAAGCCCATACCACTTTGTTTCAGGGATTAGACTGAGTGAGCAAAGACTCTTTAGATGCCTAACTTAAGGAAATAAGATGTTGTCTTATGAAGACCTTCAACTAAATATTCTTTTCATTTTCATTCAAAATAAGTAACCTCATCCACAGAAGCAATTCCTGAATTTAAGAAAGAAGCAATCACTCCTGTCTCCTCTTCTCATTCCTATTACTAAACAACAAGAAAAATCTCACATATGTTTTCTCATCTCTTCTTTCCCTAATTTTTGCTATAAAACATGGGAGGGAAGGGCAATAGGCAACTAAATCTAATCTGTGTGCAAATATCTAAAGTGTATTAAGTAAACCTATAATGACAAAAGGGAACAGCTGGATCATAGATAACTGCAATAATACATACTCGAAGATTTACAAAGATAATAAACATCCAAAGGCTGAAAGTGTGCATTGACTTCAGGAGAGAGGCAGCCTGGGGCCAGAAATATCATGTCTCCAGGATACAGTCTTCAAGAGAAACAATCTCTTGGCCTCAAACTAATCACTATTCTTTCCTGTTATAACAAAAGAGAGTATTAGGCACTCTATCGGTTAAAAGGCTGACTCACTGTCCCACCATACATTTAAAACAAAAGATCATATCTGCTTGGAGAGTTCAAAAATTTCTGTTGGTCCCAGGGCCTTGACTCTGTCTTTGCCAATGCCAATTTACTTGTGTCACTTTTCTAAATTATTAACCAGCGGAACACACTCCACTATAGAGCTCCACTTCAAAAGAATCTGAATACATTTGTGAAATTAACTTTCCAAAACTTACTTTAAATAAAGCACGAAGTCTCCAAAAGCATGACTGATCTAAGCATCCAACCTTAAAATGCAATTATCAGCCAGAAATTCCTACATATTAAGGCATTTGATACAGATTTAAGCATTAACAAGAGAAACAATCTTTAGGAAACAACACATAAAACCTGGCACTATAAAACCAGGCACAGATTTAGACAGAGAAAAATATAACAGCTTTTACAATCATATCCTACCACAGTAAGGCATGAAATTTAAAGAAATTCTATCCAAGTAAATACACATATTAACCATAAGAAGTAAGACTATGTGTTTTAAGAATAGGGATCTAATATCTTCATATTTAAGGCACATGAACATGCAATTTACTAAATTTGGAATTTTGTAAGTAGCAAACTCTTAGTGGTTTTGAGATTTAAATCGTAATTCAAAGCAGCATTACCTCATCTGTCACTGGTTGCCGTTCTGCAGTGTGTGAAACTATCTGAGTCAATGAGTTCTTGAAGTCACATAACAAAATTCTTCTTTAAGCTCCTAGTATAATTTGCTTCTGTGTAACTTTAACCTCACTTCAAAAAGACTGCTTTAGTCTGAACCAAGCCCCTCAACAGCATGTATCTCTGAGACTGTTGGAGAAAACACTTCTGTGTCTAATTTAACTTGTCATTGGATATCACTGTTGCTCCACACAAATCCATTTGGAATAGAGTTTCTTTGGCGATGGTGAACTTTATCCCTAGCTCCTCCCCCTGCCTAGAGTCACAATTTCCTGGCCAAGAGCCCAGCAACAGTTACTGCAACAACAAATGAGACTAAAGATGCAAGTATAAAATCTTCTTAGGCATGTTTTGGTTATGGGTTTGTGTAATAATATACTCAAAGCTTGTTGCAATGAAAGAAAAGTTACAAGTGCTGTTTCGAGATCAGATCGAGAGTACAAATTTAGATTATGAACCAAACAATGTCTCTTTGTATGTATGTGTGTTTACTTAATAAAAATATGCCATAATGTGGATCTCTGTTGAATATCTAATTTAGTATCTTTCTCCCCAAACTAGAAGTTTCTATTTCTACTTTTGACACTCTCATTTTACCACTCAACCCTAAAATTGACGTAAATATTGTTCCTCTCCCTCAAATCCACATCATCTCATTTGCCTTCATTTAAATTTCCAAATGTCAAGGGTGCCTGGGTGGCTCAGTTAGTCAAGCGTCTGCCTTCTGCTCAAGTCATGCATGATCCCAGGGTCCTGGGGAGCAAGGAGCCTGCTTCTCCTTCTATCCCTCCCTCTGCTCATGCTTTCTCTCACTCTCTCTCAAATAAATAAATAAAATCTTAAAAAAAAAATACATTTCCAAATGTCTATCAAAACCAAATCTTCCATTTAATTCATACTGCTATCAACTTGTCCAGGTCCTTGTTAACTCATTAACTCTTCAGCAATCACCTTCCAATTGTTCTGCCTGTGCACTAACAGCCAAACTGATTGTTTTGAAGTACTGCTACTCAGAGTGTGGTGTGTGGTCCACAGACCAATACTGTTCTGTGAATGGTTGTGACAAATCCATAACATGATACATAGAGAAACTGCAAGTATTCAGAAACTCTCATAGCAATTGTGAAACTTTACATTTGTTGACTGGAATAAAAAAAAAAAAAAATGCAGGGGTGCCTGGCTGGCTCAGTCCAAGGAGCAAGCAACTTTTGATCTCAGCGTCATGAGTTTGAGCCCCATGTTGGGTGTAGAGATTAAATAAACTTAAAAAAATATAGAGACACCCAGGTCTCTTCATTTTCCTAGTAATTCATTTTTACTATATTTTGTAAATGCATCAATTTGAAAAGACTGGGATGAAACAAAACAAATAATCTCCCATCACTGATAGTTTGAGAAGAACCGTCCTGAAGCCCAGCTCCAGCCATGCCACTCTCCTACTTAATAACCTGTAGACATTCCCCACTACCTACCCAAATTATACAAGTTTTTGTAACTCAAGGAGTTCAAAGCTTTTCACCATCTTTCCAATATCAGTTTTATCTCATATTGCTCCATATCATGCACCTTTTGCTCCAATAATCAAAATGAACTACTCACTATTTCCTAAAGGTACCCTGAGGCTTCGTTTACACTGTTCCCTATACCTGACATGTTCTCCTCAGTTATCTCAGTTATACTAAGCTATCTCCTTAGTTATATTTTTCAAGACACAGCAATCTCACCTGACTTCTTCAAGAAACCACTCTGGCTGTGCCACATAACTACAGGCAGAGATGCCTCTGGGTCTCAGATTACTTTTCTACTTAATGAAAGAGTATTATAGAGTTGTGATCCATCTGAGAAGTTTGAATATTCAAAATCCTTTATGTTGGCTTGTGGTATATTTTGTCACATACATAAAATACACAGGTAGTTCTTTTATTCTTTACTGGATTATAAACTTCGAGGCCAGGATTTACTGCCTTCCCAAAACTTACCATAATGACTTATATAGAGCAGACACAACATTTAGTTGAGTACTGGGTTTCTTTTGGAGGTAGTAAAAATGTTCTAAAATTAAACAGTGGTATTGGTTGCACAACTCTGTGAATATACTAAAACCACTGACCTGGACACTTTAAAAAGTGAATTAGGTGGTATGGAAACTATATTTCTATAAAGTTGTTATTTAAAAAGCATAATTGCAAGACCTCATTCTGCCTTTATGTCCCTATTCTTCAGGAAAACGTATGCTTGGTGATATAAAAATATATAGGTAAGAACTTTCTAATTTATGAAATGGATTCCTAAAAATTGAAATTCAAATACCATGGATATACAGACACAATAAAACATTCTGGACTAGATTTTATAAAAGAAAAAATGATTTAAGTAGCATTAGTTTTTGTTTTCATAAACTTCAGCCAATAATTTACTAATAAGTCTGAATATTTTCTCTGAAGAACACCCTCAGGAGGGATACAATTTATCACATTGTGCCAAGAGAACAGCAGCCTGTGCTTTTAGAGCCTGAACACCAGGGGCACCTGGGTGGCTTAGTGGGTTAAGCATGGGGCTTCGGCTCAGGTCATGATCTCAGAATCCTAAGATCCACCCCTGCGTGGAGCCTAGAGTCAGGCTCCATGCTCAGTGAGGAGTTTGCTACTCCCTCTTCATCTGACCCTCCCCCAGCTCATGATTTCTTTCTCTCTCCAAAAAAAAAAATATATATATTTTTAATGAATAAATAAATAAAAGTCTGAACAATAAGCACGTTATCATTTCTAAAATAAAACATGAATTAATTATAATATTCACTTTTCTCAAATATTCAATATAAAAATCTTCTGGTGAAAAGATGTGACTATGATGACATACACAGAAAATAAAAGACGATTAAAATTTGAGATACCATCACTTGTCATTCACCCATATTATATGCCACTAAAAGGGGGTGATGCCCAAGAAAATTTAGGGCCTCATAAAGCTAGAATCTCACAGGGCTACCCATAACATGAAGAAAAAGAATAAATAAATCTGCAACATAGAAGAAACACATAAAATTTGTACATCTCAGCCCTGGCATGGTCAAGGACGGGGGGAAAACCTCCCCTTGAGGATCTGAGGAGTCATGTAGTTGGCTTGTGATCTGAATTTACACTACTAGGATAGTTAATATCGCCACTAGGTGACTAAAAGAAATACAATTATTTGGAAGAACTCGTCTTAATTCTAGGTGGTATTCTGCTAGATGCAGCCCCATTTCAGAAATGTTTAAGTGTTTAAAAATGTATATAAAATACGAAAAGTACTGATTACACTATCTTCCCACTCAAGCTTTTAAAGCAGACTTTAAGGAAGAAGACATTAAAATTCCTTTCACCTTCTTTCCCAAATGAAGGAACTGCAGTAATGAGAGCAGGATGGCAGGGAATAAAAGAAAAGACTAGCAAATGAAAAATACACAAATTAAGAGAGAAACTAAAGACAGTATCAGTACTCTGAATATAAATTTACTGTTCTAGAATCCTGGTCTAATTAAATACAGGTTTTTCCAAACCCTTTTTTCCTGTTTTCCAATAAGTTCTTTTTCATTTTTTCTCCACAATTTTTTTAAAAGATTTTATTTATTTATTCAAGAGGGAGGTAGAACTGGACTGGAACAGACAAGCAGACTCCCTGCTGAGCACCAAGCCCTATGCAATGTGGGTCTATAATTCAGGATCCTGAGACCATAACCTGAGCCAAAACCAAGAGTTGGAGCCTAACCAACTGAGCCACAAATTTTTAAAGTAAAGACCAATGGTACCAGTGTATAGAGGATAATTTATAAAATGCAACAAAACACAAAAGCTGAATTTTGCAGAATAAAAGTGAAAAGAAAGTATGATTATCCAATGTTATCATTAGGCCAACTTAACAACTGTACTGACTGTGCCCTTAATGGAAAAGACAGGTCAAAATCTAGAATTTAGGGGAGCCTGGGTGGCTCAGTTCATTAAGGCTCCACCCCTCAGTTTCAGCTCAGGTCATGATCCCAGGGATCCTGGGATCCAGCGCTGAGACAGACAAGCTCTGCACTAAGCAGGGAGTCAGTTTCTATGCTTCTCTCCTTCTCCTCAGGGCTCATGTACTCTCTCTCTACATACAAAATTAAGGAATCTTTTTAAGATTTTATTTATTTGAGAGAGAGACTGTGCACAAGCAGGGGGAGCAGCAGAGGAAGAGGGAGAAGCAGGCTCCCCACTGAGCAGGAAGCCCGACATGGAGCTCCATCCCAGAACCCTGGGATCATGACCTGAGCTGAAGGGAGATGCTTAACCAACTGAGCTGCCTAGGCACCCCTAAAATAAATAATTTTTTTAAATCTAGAATTTAAAATAAAAGCTAATGATAAAACTCATAACCTAAAGCATCTGTATTTCCCCAAATACCTTCCCTTGAATAAGTATAAACAATAACATGGGCACCTTGGTCGCACAGTTGGTTAAGCCTTAAATACTTGATTTCAGCTCAAGTCAGGATCTCAGGGTCCTGAGACTGAGCCCTGTCTGGAGCTCCACACTGGGTGTGGAATCTGCTTAAGTCTCTCCCTCCCCTTGCTCCTCCTCCCCCCACTCCACTCTGCCCCCGGGGTTCACACTCTCTCTCAAATAAATAAAATCTTAAAAAAAAAAAAAAAAGTACTAGCCAAACTCCTTTCTCTTTTGCATTCTCATCAGCAATAGTAGTACGAGGTTGCTCAATATTGTCTGTGTTTTTAATTTTAGTCATTCTAGTGGGTCTGCAATGGTATCTTGTTGTGGTGGTGTTTATTTTTTTTTAAAGACTTATTTATTTATTTGACAGATAGAGACCACAAGTAGGCAGAGGCAGGCAGAGAGAGAGGAGGAAGCAGGCTCCCTGCTGAGCAGTGAGCCTGATGCAGGGCTTGATATCACGACCCAAGTCAAAGGGAGAGGCTTTAACCCACTGAGCCATCAGACGCCCCTCTTGTTGTGATTTTAATTCCTATTTCCCTAATGACTAAAGAGAAGGAGGTAGAGCATCTTTTCAAGTGCTTATTGGCCATCTTTTTCTGTGTGAAATATCCATTCAAATCTTTTGTCCATTTTTTTCTTAAAGATTTTATTTATTTATTTGTGAGAGAGAGAGAGAAAAAGTGCAAGCAGAGGGATTGGTAGGCAGAGGAAGAAACAGGCTCCCAGCTGAGCAAGGAGCCCAATGCAGGACCTGATCCCAGGACCCTGGGATCATGACCTGAACTGAAGGCAGAGGCTCTAACCCACTGAGCCACCCAGGTGTCCCTCTTTTTGCCCATTTTAAACTGGGTTTGTTTGTCTTATTATTATGCTGTACAAATTCTTTATATATTTTGGATGTAAGTCCTTTACTAGGATATATATGTACTGAGAATACCTGAGATATATATGTACTGAGAATACTGAGAAGCCACTGAGAAGTCTGTGGCTTGCCTTTTCATTTTCTTAATGGTGTCTTTCAAATAGAGTTGTTTTGCTTTTGTTATTATTGCTGTTGTTGTTTTGATGAAAACAAACAATTGATCAATTTTGACTTTCATGTTATGTATTTTACCTAATTCAAGGTCACAAAGATTTTCACCTATACTTTACTTTTTACTTTTTATATTTAGGTCTAGGATCTATTTGTGTTATTTTTTATATATAGTTTGAGGTAAGGGTTGAGGTGCATTTTTTTCCTATATGAATATTCAGTTTTTCCAGCCATTGAAATACCTTGGCCTCACTGCTGAGAATCAATTGACTATATATATATATGGGTCTATGAATTCACTATTAGGTTTCACGATCCACATATGTCTCTCCTTACAGTAATACCACACACTGTCACCATTACCATTGGTTTACATTATATTCAAGTATAGTTTTTGGTAGTTTAACTGTAATAACAAACTTTTCCTATTACTATTAGAAAAATATTTCATAGATATCAAATGAAAGACTATCTACATGTCCAAATACCACACATATAAAAATTGTGAATATTAGAATTCTTTTCATACAAAGTACAAAATGTATCCATTTATTTCTAAAGCTAGCAAAGGAAAATGAAATCTAACTGACTTCATGTATATGACCCATGCATCTCAAATGAACTTGCTCAGGGGTACCTGGCTGGCTCAGTCAGTGAAGCATGGAACTCTTGATCAGGGTTGTGAGTTCAAGCCCCACAGCAGGGGTAGAGCTTACTTTTAAAAAATAAATGCATGGATGGTGGCGCCTGGGTGGCTCAGTGGGTTGGGCCACTGCCTTCGGCTCGGGTCATGATCCCGGGGTCCTGGGATCGAGTCCTATATCGGGCTCTCTGCTCGGCGGACAGCCTGCTTCCTCCTCTCTCTCTGCCTGCCTCTCTGCCTACTTGTGATCTCTCTCTGTCAAATAAATAAATTCATTCTTAAAAAAAAAAAAAATTTTTTTTTAAAAATAAATGCATGGGCCATTATAAATGCAAATATAAACGCACATCTTGGGGCGCCTGGGTGGCTCAGTGGATTAAGCTGCGGCCTTCGGCTCAGGTCACCATCTCAGTGTCCTGGGATCCAGCCCCGCATCGGGCTCTCTGCTCAGCAGGAAGCCTGCTTCCCCCTCTGTCTCTGCCTGCCTCTCTGCCTACTTGTGATCTCTCTCTCTCTGTCAAATAAAATAAATAAAATCTTTTAAAAATAATAAAAAAATAAAAAAAATAAATGCACATCTTAAAAAAAATTTAACTTGCTCACTTATCTATTCAGACAGTATGGGAATTGTCCCAGTTGCTCCTAAAAATAAAGCTAAAAGAGTATCTTAGCCCTTACAGTATCCTTTGGTTTATACATATCTCTTTCTAAATAACCAATTCTAACACATACTTTACCACAGGGGAAAAACTAATACTAATTACTTTCTAAGAATTTTGACTGCACCTAGAAATATAGTTCCTAAATCTACAAACCAGCTTTATAAACAATCATGTGGGGGCGCCTGGGTGGCTCAGTCAGTTAAGCAGCTGCCTTCGGCTCAGGTCATGGTCCCAGCGTCCTGGGATCAACCCCCACATTGGGCTCCCTGCTCAGCAGCTGCTTTTCTCTCTCCCTCTGCCACTTCCCCTGCTTGTACTCACTGGCTCTCTGTTAAATGAATAAGTAAAAATAAAAATAAATTTAAAAAATAAACAATCATGTGTACAAGACTGACAAATATTACCAGCATGTGTGATAACCTTTTGAAAAAAACTGTTCAACAACTACAGGTTTATAGCCAGTGCCAGAAGGAAAGAAAACATACAAACCCTAAAGAGAGAGCCCTTTCATGACGTTTACATTTAAAGAAAGCTCAAGATTCTAGTGCTATCATGAGAGGTTTAAAAATAATACAGAATTATTATGTCCATGGTTGTTCTCTTCATTCAATAATGAGATTTAAAATAGCAGGAAAATGGCCAATTTTGTTTTGTTCACAATCAATAATTAGATTAAAATAAATCCTAAAAATGTGGCTCTGAGACACTCAATCTCACAAAACAAACTGAGGGTTGCTGGGGGGCGACGGGTGGGTAGGGATAGGGTGGCTGGGTTATGGACATACGGGAGGGTATGTGCTATGGTAAGCGCTGTGAAATGTGTTAAGTCTGACGATTCACAGACCTTTAGCCCTGGGGCAAATAAAACCTTATATGTCAATTTATAAATAAATAAATAAATGGACTCTGAAACTATTTCAAAACTTCTAATAGAACCAAGGACTAGAAAAAGAAGTTAGAGCTTCCAGAAAATAAAAATTAAAATTTTACTGACTTCTGAAAAAATTTTTGAGATCTCTGTACTACTTAATCAAAGGGAATGGCTCTCTGAAACTAACCAGGTCTAGTTATGCTTGAAGGTTAGGAACGAGATAGTTACTATTCAATCATTAACTTACATGTCACCAATTAGTGGTAAAAAAAAAGAATTTCCGTAACAATTCAAACTCAGGCATAAGAGACAATAATAATTTTCTTAAAAAGACAGTAATATAGAAACAATAAAAACCTTAATAAAAAACTATTCTATACTGCAAAGTAAGAAGAATACAGGATTCTACTCAAAATTACTTTTTGCTTACACTTCCCCGAAAGAAACAAAATCACAAGCTGTGTTTCACTCAATCTTTCACACCATTTTCCAAAGGTACAAATTATTTGAAAATGCCTTTGAGTTTTAATTTCACTCATTTCTATGTAAAATTCTTTGGTAAGACATCACTATTTGTTTCCAATCTTCATAAACACGTTCTACAGAAAAACAAAATGAGTTTACCACAAACAGGATGCTTAAAGCTCATTAAATTCCTACAAAGAGTATCCATCCCCAAAGCTGTCTTTCAAAAAACAGCAAATAGTAACTTTACAGTAGATTACAGGTAAAACATGAACAATCAAAGCTTTCAGCTAAATTTCTTTTACTCTCTCCCTCTACCTTCCCTGGTGGACTGGTAACACTGCTTATTAATCTTCCAATTCACAGACGACTGACTAGAACATCTCTTTGCTGGAAAAAAATGAAGGAAAAAGAATAATAAACTCACTTACCCTTCCTTAGACATTCCCAAAGATCTACTTCCTCTGGATGAGAATACAGGATCAACAAACAAGCTTCACTGATCTCTTGAGAACTGTAGCTCATTTGTTAAAGCACAGAGAACTCGGGCCCTGAGAGGCCCAACAGATTCGGGCACAATGCCGAACCCTAACCAGGCAATATCTCAGTGACCAGTAACCTCAGCTTTAAATACTTGAAAACCTAAGAATAATAGAAAAAAAAACTGGAGGGCAGAAAAAATAACTAATGGTCTGAAATGTTTAAGACTGCCCAGTTTAGAAAGGCGACAATCCAAATGGCAAGTTCCCCTAAGAGACAGAAATCATTACTGGCAAACACACAGAAAAAGCAAATTTACCCCCTAATGAGGCCTGCCAATAGTACGCAAACAATGTGAGTTTCACAGAATGGAGCGGCCCTAGTCAGTCCAAATCATTTTTAGTTTACTCTGGGAGAGGAAAAAAAATTAACAGGATAAATAATACTATGTTTTAATTCTCAATTTAGTTATTTCCTCCCTTAGAAAATGAACAATGTGAACTACAAAAAAGGGGAGTATTTATATACCGATCATATTACGGGAGGAACATAAAGTATTTTCAAACTGAGGTCTTTTTTTCTGATCATTAACTGCGTTTAAGGAAAAAATCTGTGTTCACAAATATTTTACTCGACTGCCTGAAAATTTCAGCTCATGTGGAAAGAAATTTACAGATCTCTGGCATATCCGGGATAAATCCAGAACATTCTAAAGGTTAATTCCAAATATTAGAGCAAATTGGAATGTTTAAAGAAAAACATGTGCAACATTCCTACCTCCTGACTAATATAATGTATAGGGATTATGCAACAAGGGGATAAATAAACAAGTGTGCTAACCTCCAAGAACACTGAAATGACAAGTATATCCTCCTACTGGTGATTCAAATTAAAAATATACATACCTTAAAGAAATACTACATGAATTAAAACTTTTAATTAAAAAAATTCTCTCTTTAAGTATTACCTAAATATCTTACTAATAAGGTTTCTATTAGTTATTAATATGTGTAGTCATCAATAACTGAAAGTATATTTTAGTATATCTGAAATTAAAATAACACTGTATGTTAAGTATACCTGAATAAAAAAATTTTTAAATAAAGCCCTCTTAAATGGTATAAATTTCAAGCTAGAATTTTTTTCAGTTTATTTAGAAAAGCAGTTGGGCATAATGGAAGGAGAATGAACCTTGGATCAACTAGGTTTAAATTCTAGCTTCCTCACTTTCTAGCTCTGGATCCTTGAAAAACTTACTTATTCTAAACCTCAGATTTTTTATCTACAGATGACAGGTTACATCTGGTAAGGTTGTTGTCTGTCATTTTTGAGCATTCAAAGAACTGTTTTAACTTCAGGTGTGGGGGATACAGGAAAGCAACTGGGTGGCTTGTCAAGCATTATCTCACCAAAATATCTCTTGGGAAATATTTTTTTTTTTAAACCCCATTCTCAAATTCTACATGAAAATGAAGGACTTTCACATACTCTCCTCAACCCAAATTCCATAAATATAAGAATACAAACAATATGGAAAAATAATCTAATCCTGAAAACTGCCAATTTCCCATGGCTTCCTGGGATTTTCAGCATGTGGCTCAGTGTTGTGGAAATAAATGTAATTAGCAGTTTAAGGCTAGTTTAAGGCTTTACCACTTGCAAAAAGAAAGGAAAACAACAATTCTCACTTGAACAAAAGGGTATACACATTTACCAAGTCTCCTATGCAAATGATAATGCACTATCTGAGATGATTAGATCTTTCAAACTCCATTCATATAGTCAAGAAATATTCACTGAATCTGTATGTGCCTGGTACCTATAATACAAAGATGAACATGGCAGTCCTTGGTTTTAAGGAGTTTGAAGTCTAATGGAGTAGACCCACTCACAAAGCTTTTTTTTTTTTTTTTTTAAGATTTTATTTATTTATTTATTTGACAGACAAAGATCACAAGTAGGCAGAGAGGCAGACAGATAGAGAGGAGGAAGCAGGCTCCCCACCGAGCAGAGAGCCTCTGCGGGGCTCGATCCCAGGACCTGGGATCATGACCTGAGCCAAAGGCAGAGGCTTTAACCCACTGAGCCACCCAGCTGCCCCCCCACTCACAAAGCTTAAAAGCAGTGTGGAATTATAGTATTAGAGATATACACAACAGAGAGATGTATCTATATTCTCTTGGCTGAGTCTTACTGAAGGGCAAAGTACCCAAGTTGGGTTTTTTTTTGTTTTTAAGATTTTATTTATTTATTTGACATACAGAGATCACAAGTAGGCAGAGAGGCAGACAGAGAGATGAGGAAGCAGGCTCCCCGCTGAGCAGAGAGCCCGATGCGGGGCTCGATCCCAGGACCCTGGGATCATGACCCCAGCCGAAGGCAGAGGCTCTAACCCACTGAGCCACCCAGGTGCCTCCCAAGTTGTTTTTTTTTTGTTTTTTTTTTTTAAGATTTTATTTATTTATTCGACAGAGAGAGATCACAAGTAGGCAGAGAGGCAGGCAGAGAGAGAGAGAGGAGGAAGCAGGCTCCCTGCTGAGCAGAGAGCCCGATGCGGGACTCGATCCCAGGACCCTGAGATCATGACCTGAGCTGAAGGCAGCGGCTTAACCAACTGAGCCACCCAGGCACCCCCCAAGTTGTTTTTTTAAACTGACAAAAAACTGGGTTTTTTTAAACCGAGGGTGCCCCCGTGGCTCAGTCAGTTAAGCATTTGCCTTCACCTTGGGTCATGATCCCAGGGTCCTGGGATGGAGCCTCATGACCATATCCCTGCTCAGCAGGGAGTCTGCTTCTCTCTCTCCCTATGCCCCTCCCCCTGCTCACTTTCTCCCACTGTCTCTCTGATAAATAAATAAATCTTAAAAAAAGAAGAAGAAGAAGAAGAAATTAAATGGAATAATGCTAACCTAAGGCCCAGGCTCTTCACCAAGGTAAAGGATTAGCAAGTGTTAATCAGGCTAAAGGGAAAAGAGTGAGGGGGAGAACATTTCAACAAGGAGTAACTATGAATGAAAAGCAGCACAGCAGACATTATGACGTATGAAAAAAATCTAGACTCAGTTCAGAGGTAATGAAATACAGAGTTGAGGAAGGGAACTGGTCAAAATGAAATGGAAAGAAAAGAATCAAATCTTACAGGGCACACGCTCTCAGTCTCTTCTCAAATAAAGAAATAAAATCTTTAAAAATAAATGAATAGGGGCGCCTGGGTGGCTCAGTGGGTTAAGCCTTTGCCTTTGGCTCCGGTCATAAACTCAGAGTCCTGGGATCGAGCCCCACATCAGGCTCTCTGCTCAGCGGGGAGCCTGCTTCCCCCTCTCTCTCTGCCTGCCTCTCTACTTGTGATCTGTCAAATAAGTAAATAAAATCTTTAAAAAAAGAAATAAAAATAAATGAGCAAATAAATAAATAAAAACGTATTGAGTAGGGACTACAAAGATGATCGCCAAACTACCAATGGTGCTCACCTATGAGAGAGGAGTGAGGGTGAAACGGAAAGTGAAGGGGAATTTTCACATTTCAGTCTGTACCTCTATACTCCTGAATATTATACAATAAGAATTTATTTGGATGTCATCTAAATATTTTTAAATACCGTTAAAAAATAATTAAGAGGGGCACCTGGGTGGCTCAGTGGGTTAAGCCTCTGCCTTCCGCCCAGGTCATGATCCCAGGGTCCTGGGATCAAGCCCCACATCGGGCTCTCTGCTCAGCGGGGAGCCTGCTTCCTCCTCTCTCTCTGCCTGCCTCTCTGCCTACTTGTGGTCTTTGTCTGTCAAATAAATAAATAAAATCTTTAAAAAATAAAAATAATAATTAAGAGAGGGGCGCTTGGGTGGCTCAGTCATTAAGCCTCTGCCTTTGGCTCAGGTCATGATCTCAGGGTCCTGGATCAAGCCCTGATCCGGCTCCCTGCTTGGCAGGAAGCCTGCTTCTCCCTCTCCCAGTCCCCCTGCTTGTATCCCCTCTCTTGCTGTCACTCCCTCTCTCTGTGTCAAATAAATAAAATCTTTTAAAATAATAATAATAATTAAGAGATTAAAAGTTGGGATTATCGTTTTGAACTAAAATGGTTTAACTTCTGAATGATACATTAACAATAAAAATTCTCTTTTAAAAAGTACTGAAAGGAGGGGGTTGGAAACAGAGCCAGGATATACTTCAGATCTTTTGACTCTTAAACCAAAGTTCTTTTAAGATTTAAATGTTTACGGGGCGCCTGGGTGGCTTCAGTGGGTTAAGCCGCTGCCTTCGGCTCAGGTCATGATCTCAGGGTCCTGGGATCAAGTCCCGCATCGGGCTCTCTGCTCAGCGGGGAGCCGGCTTCCCTCTCTCTCTCTCTGCCTGCCTCTCCATCTACTTGTGATTTCTCTCTGTCAAATAAATAAATAAAATCTTTAAAAAAAAAAAAAAGATTTAAATGTTTACTATATAACTGGAAACTATAAAAAGTAACACAGCATATTTGATAAAAGATTCCAAAATGAAACTCTGAAACAAAAAAATTATAAAAACCAAAATTTAAAATGTGATAGATTCAGGTCAGACCCAACTAAAAAGAGAATTAGTGAACTGAAAGGCAGGTCTGAAATACCTTACAGAATGTAACATGGAGAGAAAAAAGGATAGAAAATACAAGAGAAAGAATGAGAGAAGAGAGGACAGTGCTAAAGTCTAACATATGTTTATTAGAGTTCAGAGGGAGAGGCTAAGACAATAGAGGAAGGACAATATATGAAAAGATAATGACTGAAAATTTAGAAAACCAATTAAAGACAAGTACAGAATCAAGAACTCAAATGAATCCCAAGCAAGATATATAAAACAAATCTAAAGTTTATTAGTCTCTAACTTGAGAAGGAATGTGTATGAGAGTGATACTTTCGATATGTCTTTTGCTTCATTTTAACTTTGAAAGCTCACTACTAGTTTATTTAATAACATATATAATGTGATGAAACAGGATATATTATTATGTAATATTATATATACTAAATTATAATACAATTAAATCAGTAATGGAAAGAAAAAAAACAATTACAAAGCAAACAAATGAACCTAATTATACTGCATACAACAACTCTAACCACACTGTATAGAAAAACAGCAAAAAATAATCCAAATAACTAAAAACGAACAAACAGACAAACTACTTGATTATATACTGTTATTTATGGGCAAGGTAAGTAAGGAAGAAGAAGTACTGCAAAAAAATCCTGTTTTGTTATGGTATGAGCAAAGCAATTATGAAACTACTGTAGATGTATTATTAGATTGAGCAAATGAGTAAATATGTTGATGTCGTGAAGAGCCAGGGTTCTTGCTGAAGAACAGGTAATTTCATGGAATTAAAGTAAACAAGAAAGAATCTTGGGATAAACTGGAATTAGAAGCAATAGCATGAACTTATGATTCCAAAAATATGTGTAAGAACGTGTATTCAGTAAAAATAACTGACAAAGGTAAACATATCTCTATGGGGATGCCTGGGTGGCTCAGTTAGTTAAGAGTCTGCCTTCAGCTCAGGTCATGATCCCAGTGTCCTGGGACCAAGTACATCCTGCGGTTCTTTGCTCAGCAGGGAGCCTACTCCTCCCTCTGCCTGCCGTTCCCCCTGCTTGTGCTATCTCTCTCTCTCTCTGGAAATAAAATCTTATGTGTGGGGTGAGGACATCTCTATGATACCCCACCCAAAATAAGCAGAACATACTTTCTTGTCAAGTACATACAGAAGATTATACAAGATAGACCACATGTTAGCCCATAAACCAAACCTCAATAAATTTAAGAGGACTGAATCATACAAAATATGTTCTCCAAACTATAATAGAATTAGGTACAAATCAATAGCAAAAAGCATCTGGGACATTCACAAATAGGTGGAAATTCAACAACACATTTCTAAATAACCAATGGATCAAAAAGAAATCACAAGAGGAAATAGAAAATACGAAGAGACCACTCAAAACAAAAACAAAGCCTATCAAAATTTAGGGGATAGAGCAAAAGCTTACTGATAGCTAAATTTATAGCTTTAAAATGCATTTATTAAAAAAGAAGAGAGGCACCTGGGTGGCTCAGTCAGTTAAACAGCCAGCTCTTGATTTTAGTTCAGGTCCTCATCTCAAAGTCCTGGGACTGAGCCCCACGTCAGGCTCTGAGCTTAATGAGGAGTCTACTTGAAGATACTCTCCCTCCCTTTGCCGACCGCCCTGCTCAAAGATGCCCTCTAAAATAAATAATAAATCTTAAAAAAGGGGGGGGGTGCGCCTGGGTGGCTCAGTGGGTTAAAGCCTCTGCCTTTGGCTCCGGTCGTGATCCCAGGGTTCTGGGATCGAGCCCCACATAGGCTCTCTGCTCAGCAGGGAGCCTGCTTCCTCCTCTCTCTCTGCCTCCCTCTCTGCCTACTTGTGATCTCTGTCAAACAAATAAATAAATAAAAATCTTTATTAAAAAAAAAAGAAGAAGAAGGAGAAGAAACATCGCAAAGCAATGACCTAACCTTAATCCTTCAGAAATTAGGAAAGAGCAAATTAAACTCAAAATGAGCAGAAGGAAGTAAACAATAAAGATTGGAGCAGAGATAAATAAAACAGAAAAACACTGGCAAATAACATCAGTGAAACAAAGGCTGCTTTCAACAATTTAACAATATTTGGCTACTATAATGAAGAAAAAAAGACTCAAATTACTAAAATCAGAAATGAAAACAGAGACATTACTACTGACCTTAAAGAAATAAAAACAAATATAAGGGTATGCCAACAAAATAGGTAACAAATAAAATGGACAACTACCTAGAAACACACAAACCAGCCATACTGACTCGAAAAGAAATAGAAAATCTGAACAGACCAATAATTAAGTAAAAAGATTAAGTCAGTAATAAAAAAATCTTCCAACAAATATGAAAACTGATAGCTTCACTGGTGAACTCTATCGAATGTTTAAAGTAACACCAATCCTTATCAAACTCTTCCCAAAATGGAAGAAGAGGGATCACTTCCCACATCATTCTATGAAGCCAGTATTACATCTTTTTTTTTTTTTTTTAAAGTAGGCTCCATGCCCAGCCTGGAACCCAACAAGGGCCTCAAACTCAAAACCCTGAGATCAAGATCTGAGCTGAGACCGCGAGTCTGATGCTCAACCGACTGAGCCACCCAGGTACCCCAAGACAGTATTACATCTTGATACCAAAGCCAGATAGAACATTACAAGAAAATATCCTTTTTGCAGATACAAAAAATCCTCAACAAAATACTAGCAAACCAAATCCAATGAAGTACAAAACTACATGATCATTTCAATAGACACAAAAGGACATGTGACAAAATCCAATACCCTTTCAGGATAAAGACAGTCAACAGACTAGGAATAGAAAGAAATCTCAAATTAACAATAAAAAGGAATTTCCACAACCTGATAAAGGACAGCTATGAAAAACCTTCAGTTAACATCATACTTAATGATGAAAGACTGGAAGATTTCTTCCCAAGATGAGGCAAAAGAGAAAGATATCTATGACCCAGCAATTGCACTACTGGGTATTTACCCCAAAGATACAAATGTAGTGATCTAAAGGGGCACCTGTACCTCAATGTGTATAGCAGCAAGGTCCACAATAGCCAAACTATGGAGAGAGCCTAGATGTCCACAGACAGATGAATGGATATAGAAGATGTGGTGTATATATATATATATATATATACACAATGGAATATTATTACATGGCCATCAGGAATCTGAAATCTTGCCATTTGCAACAACTTGGATGGAACTAGAGGGTATTATGCCAAGCAAAGTAAGTCAATGAGAGAAAGACAACTATCATTTTCTCACTCACCTGTGAAATTTAAGAAACAAGCAGAGGATTATAGGGAAAAAAGGAAAAAATGAAACAAGATGAAACCAGAGAGGGAGACAAACCACAAGAGACTCTTAATCTTAGGAAACAAACAGAAGGCTGCTGGAAGGGGCCATGGGGGGATGGAATAACTGGGTGATGCACACTAGGGAGAGTATGTGTTGTAATGAGCATTGGGTATTCTATAAGACTGATGAATCACACACCTGTATCCCTGAAACAAATAATACATTATGTTAACTGAACTTAAATTTTTACAAAATAAAATAAAATATGCAAAATCCTAAAAAAAAAAAGGAAAGAAAGAAAAGAAAAGGATGTACTCTTAATAGTTTTAATCAGCACTGTACTGGACAGTCTATCCAAAATTAGGCAAGAAAAAAGGCCTTCAAACTGGTAAAGAAGTAAAGCTATCCTTATCTGCAAGTGACATGATCTTATCTGTAGTATCACTAAAGAACCCAAAAAAACTATTAGAGGCAATAAACCAAGTTGAAGAATACAAAATCCGTATATAAAAACTAGTCATACTCCCATAAAGTAGCAAAGAATAACCCAAAAATGACATTAAAAAAACAATTCCATTTACTATAGCACCTGAAATCATAAAATACTTAGTGATAAATGTAACAACAAATAGAAGACTTCCACACTGAAAGCTACAAAATATTGTTTAAAGTGATTAAAGAAGATCTAAATAAATGGAAAGATAGCCCATATTCATCAATCAGAAGACTTAATACTGTTGAGATGGCAATACTCCCCAAACTGATATATAGATTCAATATAATCCCTATCAAAATCCCAGCTAGCTTTTTTATAGAAATTGACAAGATCATCCTAAAATTCTTATGTACATAGGTGGGCCACAGAACAGCCAAAACAATCTTGAAAAAGAAACACAAAACTGAAGGACTCACATGATCATTTCAAAATTTAACACAAAGCCGCAACAATAAAGACTATAGTACTGACCTGAGGATAGACAAATAGATCAATGGAATACAAGTGGGAATCCAGAAATAAACATACACATCTATGACCAAATGATTTTTGACAAGGGTATCGAGATCATTTAATGTGGAAAGAATAGTCTTTTCAATAAATAGTGCCAGGATAGCTGGATATTAACATGCAAAAGAATGATTTTGGACCCCCATCTTGTACCCAAAAAAACTGGTCAAAAACCTAAATATAAAACATAAAACTATAAAACTCTCGGGGCATCTGGGTGGTCTTTGGCTCGGGTCATGATCTCGGGGTCCGGGGATCAAGCCCTGCATCAGGCTTCTTGCTCGGCGGGGAGCCTGCTTCTTCCCTGCCTGCCGCTCCTCCTGTGTGTGCTTGTTCTCTCTCTATGCCAAAAAAATAAATTAAATCTTTCAAAAAAAAAACCTATAAAACTCTCATAAGAAAACATAAGTGTAAATCTTTGTGACCTAAGCTTAAGCAATGGTTCTTAAATATAACATTAAAAGCACAAGCAACAAAAGAAAATATAAACTGGACTTCATCAATATTAAAAAAAATTTGTGCTTCAAATGACTCTACCCGGGAAGTGAAAAGACAATCCACAGAAGGAGAAAATATTTGAAAATCATGTAGCAGACATAGGTTTGGTATCTAGAATTCATGAAGAACATATAAAACTCAGACACCTGGGTGGCTCAGTGGGTTAAGCCACTGCCTTCGGCTCGGGTCATGATCTCGGGGTCCTGGGATCGAGTCCCACATCGGGCTCCCTGCTCTGCGGGGAGCCTGCTTCCCTTCCTCTCTCTCTGCCTGCCTTTCTGCCTACTTGTGATCTCTCTCTGTCAAATGAATGAATAAAATCTTAGAAAAGAAAGAAAGAAAGAAAAAAAGAACATATAAAACTCAGAAATTTAAAAAAAAAACTAAGAAATGGACAAAAGATCTAAATAGACATTTCTCAAAAGAAGATATGCAAATGATAAAAACACTAAAAAATGCTCAACGACATTAATCATAAGGAAAATGGAAATCAGAATCACAATGAGGGGGCGCCTGGGTGGCTCAGTTGGTTAAGTGGCTGCCTTCGGCTCAGGTCGTGATCCCTGGCATTGGGCTCCCTGCTCAGTGGAAAGCCTGCTTCTCCATCTCCCTCTGCCTGTTGCTGTCTACTGTGCTCTCTTCTCTGTCAAATAATAAATAAAATCTTTAAAAAAAAAAAATCACAATGAGCTACCACTTCTCACACATGCTAGGACAGCTCTAAAAAATAGCAAATAACAAGTGTCACTGTGAGGATGTGGAGAAATTAGAATGCTCACCAACTGCTGGAAGGAATGTAAAATGAAGCACCTACATTGGAAAACAGTTTGACAATCCTTCAAAATAAGTTAAAGTTACCACATGATCCATCAGATCCCGCTGCTAGATAATACAGCCTAAAAAACTGAAATTATGTTCATGCAGAACTTGTACACAATGGTCACAGTAGCATTATTCATAACAGCCAAAAAATGGAAACAATCCAAATATTAAGCAACAGATGAATAAACAAAATGTGGTATATGCATACAATGGAGTATTACACAGCCATTAAAGGAATTAAGTACTGAGTCATGCAGCACATGGATGAATCTTGAAGACATTAAGTGAACAAGCCAGATACGAAAATGACCATATATGATTCCACTTATATGAAGCATACAGAACAGTCAATTCCAGACAGAAAGTAGATTAGTGGTTGCCAAGGGCTAAGGAAGGAGGAAATGAAGAGTTATTTCCAGCAGGTAAGGGATTCTTTTTTTTTTTTTTTAAAGATTTTATTTATTTATTTGAGAGAGAACAGTGAGAGAGAGCATGAGCGAGGAGAAGGTCAGAGGGAGAAGCAGACTCCCCATGGAGCTGGGAGCCTGATGCGGTACTCGATCCCGAGACTCCCGGATCATGACCTGAGCCGAAGGCAGTCATCTAACCAACTGAGCCACCCAGGCGTCCCCCCCCCCTTTTTTTTTTTGATTGATTGATGTTCTGGAATTAGTGGTGATGATCGCACATTCTTGTGAATATACCAAAACCAATAACTTGTATACTTTACAAGTGTAAATATTATGGTATGTGAATTTTAGCTCAATAAAAAACTACATTTTTAAAGTAAAGAACATCTGTTCATCAAAAGATAATTGAGAATAAAAGCCAAGACAAAAACTGGGACAATCACAAATATCTCATGTCAAAAAAGTATGTACAAAAAACTCGTATACAAATGCTCACAGCAGCATTATTCATTAAAGTAAAAAAACAGAAACAACCCAAATGTCCACTAAGGAAACAAAATGTGATACATCTGTAAAATGGATGTGGGACTCAATCCCAGGACTCTGGGATCATGACCCAAGCAGAAGGCAGACGTTTAACCTACTGAGCCACCTAGGTGTCCCAGGACTGGCTTCTTAGAATCAGCATTATGTCCTTGAGAATCATCGAAGTTGCTGTGTCATCAACAGTCTCTTCCTTTTCCCTCAGTTATATTTCACTACAGATATACTGCATTTTATTTATATATTCACCTGCTAAAGAATATTTGATTGTTTCTAGTTTGGGGTAGTTATAAATAGAGATACTATAAACATTATTCACATAGTTTTTTGTGTGTGAACATAAGTTTTCATTTGTCTAGGCCAAACATCTAGGAGTAAGATTTCTGGGTCATATGTGTCTCTGACTTCAAAATAAACTACCAAACTGTTTTGCAAATGGCTATACTATTTTGTCCTTCTACCAGCAATGTATCAGAGTTCTAGTTGCTCCACATCCTTGGTAATATCAAGTACTGTTTTATTTTAACCGCTGTAATAGGCATATACACTGTAGCTTTAATGCATTTCTCTAATGGCTACTGATATTATTACACATGTGTTTTTACACCATCCACATATCTCTACAGGGAAGAATCAGTCTTCTGCCCATTTCCTCACTGGGTTGAATTTAAACTCCTTTACACATTCTGGATACAAGTCTTTTATCATTTATCATTTTATAATTTACAAATATTTTCTCAGTCTGTAGCAGCCTTATACTTAGCTAAAATCTGAAAAAAAGCCCAAAGGTTCATAAACAGAAAATGGATGAATAAATTGTGGTATGCTGGTACCATGAAATGCCACATAGTAATAAAAAAGAACAAATTACTGATACACACAAAAATATGGATGAATCTACCTCTCAGACATTACTTTGAATAAAAGAAGCTATACACAAGAGTCTTTGAAGGTGAAATATGCTATCTAAATTTGAGTAATATTTCCTCAAATATAGTTTCATATCACAGGATTTCATTAAATCAAAGATCTGCTATCTCTTTTTTTCTCTCTCCCTTGTCACGACCACCCCTTTTCTATTTTACTTTAAGGCAGGTATTTGGAAGGAGCATATAGGGAATGGTGGCAGAGAAACAAACAAAGAATTTAGGATCCAGTATCTTCTTCTGATCAACAAGGTTTAGAGAATTTGTATTCCATAAAGTAATATCACCTTGAATTACAAAAAGCACTTATATTTAGAAGATGCAAGGAATACCTATGATGTTAAAAAAAAAAAAGTTGTGTGACTGAATTTATCTTATGTTAAATAATTACAGATTCATATGCAGTAATAAGAAATAATACAGAAAGATTCCCCCTTACTGTTTATCTAGTTTCCCCCAATGAAAATATCCTGCATAAATATAGTACAGTATCACAACCAGGAACTGACATTGACCTAGTTCACCAACTTTATTTAGATTTCACCAATTTTACATGCAGTCATGTGTGTATAGCCTTCATGTAATTATCACTAGAGTCAAGACAAAACAGTTTCAATCACAAGGATTCCTTGTGCCATTGTTCTACAGCTACGCCCACCATCCTCCACCCACCCCAACCCCTAAACCCTTGCCACCATTACTCTGCTCTCAATCTCCAGAATGTTCTCATTTCAATAATGTTACAGAGACGGAATCATATACTAGGTAACCTTTTGAGACTGGCCTTATTAACTAAGCATAATTTTCTTGGTATAGCAAAGTTGTATGTATCGAGAGTTCATTCCTTTTTATTGTTGAATAGTATTCTATAAATCTAATGTTTTAAGCAAAACAAATAGGCTAAAAAACAAACAAACAAACAAACAAACAAAAAACTTACCAGCCCCTGAATCTTCATTTGTCACTCCTTAGGAACATGAAATACTAATCAAAACATTAGAATGAAATAATAGCAAAAGAAGTTTAACACAGTTCCGATAACTCTACCTCACTCTTATTTTGACAAGATATATGCCATCTACACATTATTTAAGGAACACAGCTCCTTGACATTCCCAAGGACCTGTATTTTCCATGTGATTTTGAATTCGTAAGATGGCTACTAAAATCTTAACTTAGCCATTTGAATGTGAGAATCCAAACCAAAATGACAAGTTAATTCAGCTTAATCAATGATACAACTAAAAAGCTGAATGACATTCATGTGATATCCATAGTGGTTAAGTGACAAAGAAATTAAAATTTATCAAGCTGGCAGTCTCTCTCTGTATAAAACCTCATACCTGTTTTTTTATTTGAAGTTAAAAAAAAAAATCATAACCACTTCTAATTCTATCAGTGTGCCAAGCTACAGGTACTACAAAATGATTTTATATATGTACAAATTCCTTTTTATTCTTTAAACATACATAATAATTTTAAAGCTTTGATTGAAGAAGAAACTATTTTTCAACAAGTTTAAATAATTACTGGTATGGCTTTGGAAGTGTAAATTTCAATTAAAATTTTTGGGGCCATAAATATACATAAAGAAATTCAAAGAAAAAGTGATTGCAATGTCTTTTAAAATAAGGCAAAAGACTGATTAACCAAAAATTCACATGCTCAACTGCTTACTAAATTACAGTTCAATGTGATAAAACCACTGCTGAATTCATAAGCTGTCTTCATAATTCACTTACAGAATTTCTTCCATACTATAATTACAGAAATCTTCTATACTATAATCATCAAAATTTTATTTTTTTTAAAGGTTTTATTTATTTATTTGGCAGAGATCACAAGGAGGCAGAGAGGCAGGCATAGAGAGAGGGAGAAGCAGGCTCCCCGCTGAAAGCCCGATGCGGGGCTCAATCCCAGGACCCCAGGATCACTACCTGAGCCAAAGCAGAGGCTTTAACCCACTGAGCCACCCAGGCACCTCTAATCATCAAAATTTTAAAAGAAAAAAACAAATACCTGATTTCAGCATCTTGAGCACAAACATGGAGAGCAGATGAAAAATCGAATTGCTCCATTGTTGGATATAGTAGATACAAATTCTTATCTATTTTGATCCCTTCTCAGATTCTAGGTGTTAAATAAGAGACTATTTAAGAGGTAATTATCTAATTTGCCTCCTTCAAGCCACTGTAACATCTGAGCAGCTCAGCCTATCTTCTGACCACACAGTAAAACTATTCCAAAGGGTTTGGCCTGATGATTATCCTCAGCCTAGAAGACTCAACAACCATTATAAGGAAATAGAAGAAGATCAACAGGCATACCTTCTGGAGACCAGTTTCTTAATAATGACTCATGACCATCATTTTTAAAAGACTAACATTAGCAAGAAAAAAGCCGGAAGTTAGATGTTTATTTACTTAACTAAAAATATTTAGCTTCTTCTAAAAAGGAAATTCTAAAGCATCACATACAAGGTAGTTTATGATAAATGATCATCATAGGCTGCCTAATTTACCCAATGTTTAATTACCCACTCCAGTAAATGCCTTTAATAAAAAACCCCAGAAACAGAATATTCTACAAACTGACTTAACTGAAAAACTAAGATAAATGCTTTTTAAATGGCTTCTATTAAAATTTTTTAATTAACAAAAGCTAATACTTGCAAGAATTCAAGAACCCAAATTTTACATTAAAAGGAAATTCTGCAATACACTATGACATGAATGAACCTTGAGAACATTATGCTAACAGATACAAGTTTGTCACAAAAAGAAAAATACTGTATAATTCCACTTCTATGAAGTTCTTAGAGTAGCCAAAATTATAAAGTCACAGTATAATGGTGGTTGGTTGTCAGGAGCTGGGGAAGAGAGAACAGGGACTTACTCTTTAACAAATATAGTATCAACTGTACAAAATGAAGTTATAGGGATGGATACCAGTGATGGCTGCACAACAGTATGAATATACTTAATACTACAGAAGTGTACACTTAAAAACAGTTAAGATAGCAATTCTATGTTATATATACTTTACCACAGTAAGAAAAAAGAAAAAAGTTTCAAATGATCTAAAAATTTAAACCTTGGAGGTGTTTTTCCCACCGTTTCTATGATTTCAGAGTGTACTCTACTATATAAAGAATGTAGGGTGCAGAGCCAGTCTTCCAGGAAATATCATTCTAAATGAGTCAGAAGGACTCCGGTTATGACATATTAAATGCAACTAGGATACCTGATGTGTACTAGATGATCTCTCCTCATTGCATAATTCTAGCCCTTGTTTCCATTGATAAATATGTTACATCATAGCCAAATGTATGTAGCATAAAAACAAATAACTGAATGAGTATAAAATACCAAATATTTTCTCCTTCCTCTAGCTTAGAAACAAATGAGTAATTGTAAGTTGCTGTAGATTCCTGGAGTTCCCATGCAACTTTTTAGCACTACCAGTACACCAGCATTTCTACTTATCCCTTGCTTTCCCAACATGGGAAGCAGAAATATTTAATAGGGCCCAGGTCTTTCTATCTTATTAACTTATGGGAAGTGTAAGCCTCTAATTTCTGTCCAAAAACAAGTGACTTCTAAATGCAGTACCTACTTCCACAAATCTTAGCTACTTAAGATTAGGCAGAAATAGACATTTAATTCAAACTATTAGAAGTGACAAATAAGGGGCACCTGGGTGGCTCAGTCAGTTAAGCATCTGCCTTAGATGCTCATCCCCTGATGAATCTGCTTCCTCCTCTGTCCCTGTTCCTCCCCTGTCCCTGCTTCACCCCCACAGCTCGCGCTCTCTCTCTCTCTCTCTCTCTCTCTAAAAAGTAAATAAACTTTTTTTAAAAAATTTATATTGTGTCTACTGGCTACTTAATTAGATTGAATGTGGGTAATACTGGGTATTAGCAATATTTTCTTGTATTAACATTTTCTTTAACATTTTCTCTGAATCATTTTTAAAGTTTAAAATATGGGCATTTTAACATTAATATTTTTTAAAATGACAAATAGGGGTGCCTGGTGGCTTAGCTGGTTAAGCAACTGCCTTTGGCTCGGGTCATGATCCTGCAGTCCCGAATACAGCTCCCTGCTCATCAGGGAGTCTGTTTCTCCTTCTGATCCTCCCCTCTCTTGTGCTCTCTAAATAAATAAAATCTTTAAAAAAAAAAAAAAAGTGACAAATAAATTTAAAATATTTACATTTTAAGCTTTTAAATATTTATTTATTTGAGAGACTGAGCGTGAGCAGGGGAAGGGGCAGGAGAGAATCCTCAAGCAGACCTGAGCATGGAGCCTGAAGTGGTGCTTGATCTTACCATCAATGAGATCATGACCTGAGCCAAAACCAAGAATAAGGTGTTTAACTAACTGAGCCACATTTTCTTTTAAGATTTTATTTATTTATTTGACAGAGAGAATGAAAGCAAGAGCAGGAACACAAGCAGGGGAAAAGGGAGAGGGAAAGCAGGATTTCCACTGAGCAGGAAGCCTGATGTGGGGCTCGATCCCAGGATGCTGGGATCATGACCTGAACTGAAGGCAGATGCCTGACCATCTGAGCCACCCAGGCGCCCATGACTGAGTCACATTTTAAACTTTTTTTTGGTGGACAGCAAAGCAAGGTTTTGAGCAATAGTAAAATTACAGAATAATGGCCACAAAGCTCCCAAAGAGGGAGGGGACCCAAGAGGGTTGCCCACATTTTAAACTTTAAAAATGATTCAGAGAAAATGTTGAAGTCTTAATATAAGAAAATATTGCTAATACCTAGTATTACCCATATTCAATCTAATTAAGTAGCCAGGAGACACAATTTTAAAAATCTATTTACGAACTATAATCGCGGGGCTCCTGGGTCACTCAGTTAACCATCTACCTTTGGCTCAGGACATGATCCCAGGGTTCTGGGATCAAGCCCTGTGTCAGGCTCCCTGCTCAGTGGGGAGTCTGCTTCTCCCTCTCCCTCTGCAGCTCCCCCTGCTTATGCTCTCTCTCTCCATCAAATAAATAAAATCTTTAAAAAACAAACAAAACACTATTATCAGTTTGTGGAAAATGTCAAATAAGCTTATTCTTAAAAATAAAAAAAAGAATTTCATTCTTACAATTAAGGTACAATTTTTCAGCATCTGAAGACTTTCTTCAGTTAAGGACTTTTTTTTTTTTTTTAAGGTTTTATTTATTTATTTGACACAGAGAGAGCTCACAAGTAGGCAGAGAGACAGGCAGAGAGAGAGGAAGGGAAGCAGGCTCTCTGACCAGCAGAGAGAGCCCGATGCAGGGCTCGATCCCAGGACCCCGGGATCATGACGTGAGCCAAAGGCAGAGGCTTTAACCCACTGAGCCACCCAGGTGCCCCAAGGACTTTTATTAGTAGATGTAAGAAATAAGAAATCTCCTCTTAAAATGCAGCAGTTTGATATACTAGTGGTTAAAAGTCTAGACTCTTGGGGGCACTAACTGGCTCGGTTGGAAGAGTAGAGCGTACAACTCTTTATCTCAGGGTTGTGAGTTCAAGGTCACAGTGAGTGTAGAGATTATTTAAATAAATAAATATCAAAAAAAAAAAAAAAAAAAGGTCCAGACTCTGGACTGGGTTTGAACCATGAACTAGCTATATGATCATTAAACTGCCTAACTTCTCTACACATTAAAACTTCATCATCTGTAAAATGAAGATAATATGTGCCCACTTTATAGAGATGTTTTGAGGATTAAATAGACAAAATACTTACCGATGATAGGCTTCTCGCCGATACTTTTTCAGGGCATGTTTATCCATGTTAGCAGGCATATCCGCTGCATTCTGTAACCGATCACTCCAGGAGGTTGTCATTTTATTTCAATTGTATGCTGAATTCTAGAAAAGAAAATCAGTAATTTAGTGGCTTAATGTTAGTATCTATTTACTGTTGTGCTGTTTTAATTAGAAAAATTCTAGGGGCACCAGGTGGCTCAGTTGGTTAAGCATCTGACTCTTGATTTCAGCTCAGGTCATGATTTCAGGGTAATGAGCTTGAGCCCCACATCAGGCTCTGTGCTGAGCAAGAAGCCTGCTTAAGATTCTCTTTGTTCTCCCTCAGCACCCACTCCCTCACACTCGCGCACTCTCTCTAAAATATATATATATATATATATATATATATATATATATATATATATATATACACACACACATATATATATATGCAAAAGATCCGAACTGATGTTTCATCAATAAAGATATACAGATGGCAAATAAGCACATGAAATGATGCTCAACACCATTTATCATCAAGGAAATGCAAATTACCACCACAATAAGTTTCTACTACATGGGGGTATAGTAGTACTGGTGTACAGTAGTAGTGTGGTATAGTGTAGTACTGGGTGGCCCAGTCAGTTAAGCGTCTGCCTTCAACTCAGATCATGATCCCATGGTCCTGGGATCAAGCCCTATATAGGGCTCCCTGCTCAGCGAGGAGTCTGTTTCTTGCTCAGCTTGCTGCCCCCCTTACTTGTGCTCTGTCAAATAAATAAATAAAATCTTAAAGAAAAAAAAGATTCCACTACATGCCTGTTAGAATATTTAAAATTTTAAAAAGACTGACCATGACAAACTTGGGTGAGGAAACAGAGCAACTAGTACTTTTATACACCACCACTAAGACTATAAAAATGGTACAAGCACTTTGGAAAAGTTTCCTATCTCTTTAAAAGTTAAACACGCATCTACTTATGTCCCAACCCTTCTAAGTAATTATCCAAGAGAAATGAAAGCATGTATCACGTAAAGACTTATACACAAATATTCACAGCAGCTTTGTCTGTAATACCCATAAACTAAAAACAACTCAAATATCTATACAGGTGAAAGAATAAACTGTAGTATGCTCATACTACTTTGCAATAAAAAGAAATGAACTACTGAAAACATGAATAAATTTCAAAATTATGCTGAGTGAAAGCAGACAAGACATATAATATGATCCTATTTACATAAAATTCTAGAGAGTGCAAACTAATCTACAGTGACAGAAATAAGATCAGTGGTTCCCTAGGGCAAGCAATAAGGCCAAAGAGGGACCCAGGGAAACATTTGGGAGGGATATGTTCATTATATTAATTATGGTGACTGTTTCATGAGTGTATATATGTCAAAACTTACTGTATACTCTAAATTTGTGAAGTTTACTGTATATATTTTTAATACATTTTTTTAAAGGATTCTATTTATTTGAGACAGATACGGAGAGAAAGAGCATGAGCAGGGGGAGGAGCAGAGGAAGAGGGAGAAGCAGACTCCCCACTGAGCCAGGAGCCTGAAGTGGAGCCAGGTCCCACAAGGACGTTAGGATCATGACCTGGGCCAACGGCAGACACCCAGCCATCTGAGCCATCCAGGTGCCCCTACTGTATGTATTTATACCTCAGTGAAACTTTTTTAAAATTCGGGGTTTTTTTTTTTTCCTTTCCTTAAAAATTAAAGGTTGTAATTACACTAAGAAAGATATCTCCCAAGTATTTTAACTATTTTATTACTTTCTTCAAATTATTTGTAGCAAAAATTCAAAGCACTCTCAGGTCAATCATGGACTAAACAAAATATATTTTATTTTAAGAATTCAAGTTACACACTCTCAGCAAAGGTAACATCCAACTTCAGGGGTGCCTGGGTGGCTCAGTCTGTTAAGCCTCTGCCTTCAGCTTGGGTCATGATCTCAGCGTCCTGGGATCGAGCCCTACATTGGCCTTCTCTGCTCAGTGGAGAGTCTGCTTCTCCCTCTTCCTCTGCACCTGCTGTGAGTGCACTCTCTCTCAAATAAAATCTTTAAAAAAAAACATAAAACTAGGGCGCCTGGGTGGCTCAGTGAGTTAAGTCGCTGCCTTTGGCTCAGGTCATGATCTCAGCGTCCTGGGATCGAGCCTTACATTGGCCTTCTCTGCTCAGTGGAGAGTCTGCTTCTCCCTCTTCCTCTGCACCTGCTGTGAGTGCACTCTCTCTCAAATAAAATCTTTAAAAAAAAACATAAAACTAGGGCGCCTGGGTGGCTCAGTGGGTTAAGTCGCTGCCTTTGGCTCAGGTCATGGTCTCAGGGTCCTGGGATCGAGTCCCGCATCGGGCTCTCTGCTCAGCAGGGAGCCTGCTTCCTCCTCTCTCTCTCTCTCTGCCTGCCTCTCTGCCTACTTGTGATCTCTCTCTGTCAAATAAATAAATAAAATCTTAAAAAAAAAAAACATAAAACTAAAGTGTAAACATAAAATGACTATCATTAATATGGGATAAAATCTGCCATGGTCTATACAGTTACGTGAAGGTAAGGGGGTAAGATTGTCTTAAATCATCATCTTCAAACAATTCCTCACATATGACAATTTTACTATGATCTTATCATACATCTTAACATTACATGACAGACTTTTGAACTCTATCCACAGAATCAATCTATCTAATGCTTAACTATTTTTCATAGTAATATTAAAAGTAAAGATGAAGATGCTTTATCAACTGGCCAAAAAAAAAAAGAGAGATTTCTATTAAGTAAGATACATTAAGTAAATATACATTTGTCACCTGTTTACAGTGTCAAGCTCGAGTAGTTTCTTTCACTAAGGTACAGCAATGACTAATACCAAATAAAAACCTCAAATTTTAATTCCTTTCAAAAAATATGGTAGTTAGAAATATTCTTTGTTTCAACATAAAATAAACAATCTGAATAGCAACAAGAGAAATAAACTTTCAAGCATTTGAAATACAAGAGTTTCACGCTTTAAAAATATTTCAGGCAAAACATACTCCTTTCACCACTAATACCACCCTCCCCACCAAAAGGGAAACCAGCTGCCCCAACAGCTCCAGGCAACTGCGAAAAACAGGAAGCAAAGAGTAACTGAAACTGCAGGATAAACCTGGGTAGCAAAACCATTTTAAATGTTTCAGATCACATCAGTAATTCACTCAGAAAGGAGCTGCACTTGAGGAGAACCTGGGTGGTTCAGTCAGTTAAGCATCTGCCTTTGGCTTGGGTCATGATCTCGGAGTCCTGGGATTAAGCACCGCTTTGGGCTCACTGCTAAGGGATGAGTCTGGTTCTCCCTAGCCCACTGCCCCTCCCCACCCCCCATGCTTTCTCACAATAAATAAAATCTTTAAAAAAAAAAAAAAAAGTAGCAGCACTTAAACACATTACGTAGCACAAGCCTATTCGGCAAAGTGTTTTACACTGCATATTGAACCAAATACTTATTTTTCAACAGATAATAGGTAATGATAACAGTACATAAATATGAACTCTCAGAGTTTTACTAAACTTGACTGGAATTTATTCTGTTTGAAATATAAAACTTGAGATTGCTAAGTTTTATAATCAACCATTCTAAGAACACTGCTTTGAAACTTGAGTAAAAAGGATCACTTTGAATGGTTTCTTAAAATTTTCTCACCAGCTTGAAATTTATTTTAAGCTTCAAAAATACAAACTGAGTTGCATATTAAACTAGTTTATAGAAAAAGAAGAGTTAAAGTCACATCCTCCATTTGTACGCCTGGTTCTGAACTAAGTAGGCACATGTGTTTGTGTACGTGTGCGCACACGTGTATAAAGTAATAAAATCACTTTATTATAGTTGACTTTTTAAAAACATTTTCAGGCATCTGAGCGGCTCAGCTGGTTAAGCATTTCCCTTCGGCTCAGGTCATGATCCCAGGGGCCTGGGACAGAGTCCCATGTCAGGCTCCCTGCTCCACAAGGAGTCTGCTTCTTGTTCACTATCTCGTTCTCTCTCTCTCTCAAACAAAGTAAAAAAAAAAAAAAAAAAAATCAAAAAAAATTTTGTTTAAATAAATAAATAAAAACATTTCCTTTGTGGGGTACCTGGATAGCTCCATCAGTTAAGTGTCTGCCTTCGGCTCGGGTCATGATCCCAAGATCCTGGAATGGACCCCCACATGGAGCTTCCTGCTCATGGGGAGTCTGCTTTTCCCTCCCCCACTACCTCTACGCACCCCCAGCCCCACTTAAGAGCACTCTCTCACTCTCTCTCAAATAATCTTTAAAAAAACAAATGAAAACATTTCCTTTGTTGTGATACAAAGGATACTTAACAGAATAACTGATATGACCTTATTTCTGCTCTTATGTTCCAGCAACTTGTTAACAGCTTTAAATGTACAATCCATATAATTAACACAGGTTATATACGAACTATAAGGTATGTTGAGCTGAAAGATACTGAGAATACTGACTATACAGTAAGCCTTACCAATTAGTGCTATGGACCATTTCTACCAAGAGGAAAATGCACATATGTACAGTCAGCTTTACAAGCTGCTGCTGACAATCCTTGATAAGTCTCTACTATGGACATCTGTTTGGTAAAGAGGCACATTTTACACATAGCCCTTGAAAACCCTATCCCTTGACCAATGAGCAAGTAAAACCAAGGAAGTATAGTGGTCAGTTTTTTTTTTTTTTTAAGATTTTATTTATTTATTTGACAGATCACAAGTAGGCAGAGAGGCAGGCAGAGAGAGGAAGGGAAGCAGGCTCCCTGCTGAGCAGAGAGCCTGACTCGGGGCTCTATCCCAGGACCCCAGGATCATGACCTGAGCCGAAGGCAGAGGCTTTAACCCACTGAGCCACCCAGGAGCCCCCGTGGTCAGTTATTTATAACAGTATGTGTGGCTTAGCATCCCCTCTGTAACATGACCGCAAATAAACTAACTTACAAATACATTCCCTAGAAAACAAGGGAAGTCAGATCCAGGTTTAGATTAATTCATCTAAAAATACTAAAAATCTAAATCATAGTATCTATAATTAATAGCATAGAGACCAAGGGCTGGCTGCCCCAAGATGGGCCTCTTTGACATGAACATTATTTTGATTTAAAAGCAGTCAAGGGGCGCCTGGGTGGCTCAGTAGGTTAATGCCTCTGACTTCGGCTCAGGTCATGATCTCAGGGTTCTGGGGTGAAGCCCCACATTGGGCTCTCTGCTCAGCAGGGAGCCTGCTTCCTCCTCCTCTTGCCTGCCTCTCCACCTACTTGTAATCTCTGTCTGTCAAATAAATACATTTTTTAAAAATTGGGGAAAAAAAAAAAAAAGCAATCAAAACCCAGCAGGTTCAGGAAAGCTCTTTACCTCTCCCTCAACTGCCTACTTGCACCAAGAGAAGAGCTATTAACAGAGATTCCCCTAAGACGCTTAGATACATAAGGCAATCTTTGTTTCCCAGCCATTTTCTCTCAAGTCCTTGCTAAGAGTCTTTCTGCCCTTTGTATCCTCAGGCCCTTAGCCCCCTCCTCAGCTCACACAAGCATCACGTTGCCTGTCTCTGGAATCTGTATGTCTGTGTGGATTGTCCCTATGTATGCTATTAAGTTTGATTTCCTCCTGTTAATTTGTCTCATGTCAATCTGATTCTTCATCCAGCTAGGACTCTAAAGGGCAAAGAAAATTCTTCCTTCCTGAAAATGGTGTCATCTATAATCCAAAGAATTGCGCTTTGAAAGAAACTATAGCTCTAAAAGTATTTTTGTAACTTTTGCTCCTTCTAATAATACTAAAAGTAATACACGGAAGAAAATAATCACATAAAGTATTTTAAGATGTAGTAGTCAATTTTTCCCCCAAAGTGAGACTTCTTAAAACTGCTGTATATAAACTGTGTTAAATGTTTCATTAACTTCTTGCCTTTTGAATAGTTCATGACAGTTTTTTGTTCATTTTTCATTCCATTAGTTTCATTCAGTTCTATCTGAATGGACTTTTGCCCTGGACTATACATTTCAGGAAAAGGCAAGCATTCATAGTTTGCACGCCAAGTGATATACACAGCTAACAAATTTCAACTAATAAACTCACACCTATCCATGCGTATTATTTGCTATCCTCTTACCTTGCTTTCTTTTTCTTTCTTTTTTTTTTTTTTGCACATTAACACTTCCAGACATGATATATTTTGACAGTTAGAGTCAGACCCTTTCTCTAAAATGTAAGCTCTGTAAGGGTGAGATTTGTTTCATTTGTTGCTGTAACCCCAGTTCCTTTAACAGTAGACTTGATACAGACAGGCAGAAACAAATGGAACTCCTAAACCTCTACACTTGGAAGTCTTTGCTTTTTAGAAGTTAATTCTTGTATAAGTCTGAAAATACAAGAATACTGCACAAGTTCCTTTTAATGCTCTAAATGAGTCTTTGTGAAATCTTTTGGTTCAGAAACACAAGATTCTTGGCTTGATTAACGTAATATTTTGCTAACATTTCGACATCGGGCCTTGGAACAAAAGGTTCCTTGTTCTCTGATGGAAAATAACAAAACTGAGAGGAGATCTTGTCAAGTGAGAAATGCAGTACCTGTTGCCTTGACAATTGGTTTTTCTTCAAGCAATAACATGCTCCAATCTCTAGTCTGAAACTGGAAAGTAAAAATTTATTTCATCTATTCCTAAAGTTCCTAAATATATACAAACAAGACCTGAATTTTGTTAATGTTCTCTTCACCATTCTACTGCTGCTACTCCTAGAATTGTTACCTCAGCCCTATCACACAGAAGGCTATCTATCTGTTCTATATCAGCATATGAAGGCTGTTTTTTTTGACAGAGAGAGATCACAAGCAGGCAGAGAGAGAGAGGAGGAAGCAGGCTCCCCGCTGAGCAGGGAGCCCAATGTGAGGCTTGATCCCAGGACCCCGAGACCATGACCCGAGCCAAAGGCAGAGGCTTAACCCACTGAGCCACCCAGGCGCCCCTGAAGGCTGATTCTAACTAAATGTTTTGAGTAATATAAGACCTTCTACAATAATGGTCATTGACACAAAGAACAAGTATGTAAAGAAAACATTTTAAATGAATGGGCAGGAGGATATGTAGTATGCCATCTATTTCTTCAAAATATTGCTATAATTAACTATGGTCTTTCAAAAGCATAAAGGTAATGAAGCCTAACAGTTTTTACAATCAGCCAATATAAAATATTTTTCACCTTCAGTAATGATTCTTAAATACTCTTTTAAAAAGGAGGCAAAAAAAGAAAGTCTAATTTCAAAATGAATGAATTTTTACTGATGATTTCCTGGCTCACAATTACACTGTTGTACCTATTACCTTTCCTCTCACAAAATAAAAAAATAAAAATAAAAATCAGAAAGTCAGAAATAATCACAGTATTTCTACTTCTTGGTTTATAAATTCACATTTATGGATTAGTCTGCTTATTTGGTAAAAATTCAGAGATGTGTAAGTTCAATGCCTTAATAACCCTAACTTAACAGCTAACATTTAACATTTACTAAGTGTTCACCTTTTTCACATATTATTTTAAGCACTATACATATTTTTCTGACTTCTCACAACCATGTGAGTTAGGTGCTATTCTGTCATACAAAGAAGAAAAGAGCATACTGAAATTAAATAATTTGACCTATGTCATAGAATTATACTTGTGATGAAGAGTACAGATTCTAAAGCCACACTGCCTGGGTTCAAAACGTAACTCCAACACTAATTAGCTCTATGACTGAGCAAATTACACAATCCCTTCAGCTTCTTCCACTCCAAAATGGTGAGAGTTGGAACAAGGATTCAATCCATTAATAAGTGCAAGGTACTAAGAACAATGGCTGATACATAGTGCTTAATCATTTATTATTTATAATGGTAGAGGCTGCAATGTTCTACAATGTTCTGCAACATTCTACATTGCAGCTTCTGCACAATGTAGAACAGTAGTTCCGGCCCCTTATCCATGGTTTCCCTTTCCACGGTTTCAGTTACCCATGGTCAGCTGCAGTCCCCAGAAGCAGATGATCCTCCTTCTGCCCATATAGGCAGAAGGTCAATAGTAGCTTAAGGTTATGTCACAATGCCTACGTCATTCACTTCATCTTATTACGTAGATATTTTATCATCTCGTGTCATCACAAGAAGGGTGAGGGCAGTACAAGAAGATAATTTAGAAGACATTACATTCACATAACTTTTATTATAGTTTTGTTCCACAAAACTGACCAGGGCTCTTCAAATATATTAATATTATGGAAACAAACAAAAAGCTGGACCTGATGTGGATTAAAAGTAATTACAGGGACATGACAACTAAATGCAATTCATGATCTTTCACTAGATCCAGGACCAAGGGTTAGAGTGGAGAATAACTATAAAGTTCATTTGGGGCAGGAGACGGGGGGGCTTGGAGAACTTAGTCGGTTAAGTGTCTGACTCTTGATCTCAGAATGGTGAGTTCAAGCCCTGCATTGAGGTCCATACCAGACCTACTTAAAAAAAAAAAAATCAGACTAAAAATAAAATATTTTAAAAAGGGGCGGGTGGCGCCTGGGTGGCTCAGTGGGTTGAGCCTCTGCGTTCAGCTCAGGTCATAATCCCATATTGGGCTCTCTGCTCACCAGGGAGCCTGCTTCCCCCTCTTTCTCTGCCTGCCTCTCTACCTACTTTTGATCTCTCTTTCTCTATCAAATAAATAAGTAAAAATAACATCTTTTAAAAAAAAATCAGAAACACCTAAAACACCATAAACAAATTGGTTTATTCATATAATGCAACACTACAAAGTGATTAAAATGAATGAACTAAAGTCTTATCAACATGGACACATATTATAAACAACACTGGGGTGCCCAGGTGGCTCAGTCAGTTAAATACTTGACTCCTGATTTCGGCTCAGGTCATGATCTCAGGGTCCTAGGATTGAGCCCCGTGTTGGGCTCCCCAGGAGTCTGCCTCTCCCTCTATCTCTCCTGCTTCATGCTCTCTCTTGCTCACTCACTCTCCAATAAAATCTTTTTTAAAATGTCTAAGCAAAAAAAAAAAGTTGCAAAATCATATGTATAATGTATTAAATAAGAAGAGTATATGTACTAGTGGTGGCTGGGTGGCTCAGTCAGTAAAGCATCCAACTCGATCTCAGCTCAGATCCCGATCTCAGGGTTGTGAGTTCAAGCCTCACGCTGGGCTCCAAGCTCGGCATGGAGCCTACTTAAAACACACACACACACACACACACACACACACACACACACACACGGTAGGAACTAATAGTTCAACACTCTCCAAGTCAATTTAATCCTTCTGATTCTGTATTCCACCTAAAAAGAAGGCAGCTTTGCTGCTCTGCTGACAATTTTGCTATTTTTATTGTTTTTCATTGGCTTATTGCTAAAGTTGTTTTCCATTTAAGAAAGAATGAGACACACATGGGTGGCTCAGTCGGTTAAGTGTCTGCCTTCACCTCAGGTCATATTCCCAGAGTTCCACCTGGAACTCCCTATTCAGTGGGGAGTCTGCTTCCCCCTCTGCCCCTCCCCTCGCTTGTGCATGCACACACACACACTCTCTCTGTCAAATGAATAACTAAAATCTTTTTTGAAAAAAAAATGAACAAAAAGCCACTGCAAACTCTGGTAACCAATCACAGAACACAACCAAATTTCAAATAATAAAAAGTCATATAAGATTTACTGTGTCAGGGGGCGCCTGGGTGGCTCAGTGGGTTAAGCCGCTGCCTTCGGCTCAGGTCATGATCTCAGGGTTCTGGGATCGAGCTCCGCATCGGGCTCTCTGCTCAGCAGGGAGGCTGCTTCCTCCTCTCTCTCTGCCTGCCTCTCTGCCTACTTGTGATCTCTCTCTGTCAAATAAATAAATAAAATCTTTAAAAAAAAAAAAAAAAAGATTTACTGTGTCAGGTGACAAGAAATTCAGTAATCTATAACAATTTGCAATCAACATCCTTAAAGCAAAGAACTTTTAGGGGCATCTGGGTTACTCTGTCCATTGACCATCTGACTCTTGGCTTCAGGTCAGGATCTCAGGGTTGTGAGACTGAGCCCTGAATTGGGCTACCAGCTCCGCAGGGAGTCTACTCAAGATTCTCTCATCTTCTCCCTCTGCCCCTCCCCCCACTCACATATTTTTTTTTTTCCTCTCTCTCTAGGATAAATCAATCTTTAAAGGAAAGAACTTTTTTAGTTCTGAACCTAAAAAACAACACAAACACCTACCACTCATTACAAAAAATTATCTTGGGGCACCTGGATGGCTCAGTGGGTTAAGCATCTGCCTTCAACTCAGGTCATGATCCCGGGATCCTGGGATAGAGCCCCAAAGCCAGGCTCCCTGCTCATTAGAGAGCCTGCTTTTCCCTCTCCCCAACTCTTGCTCCTGTTCTCTCTCTCTCTCTCTCTTAGAATAATAAATAAAACCTTTATTTAAAAAAAAAAAATTATCTTACTTCATTGTGCTGTATCTTCCAAAAATCTACATAGCCTATCTTGTAAGCAGCTTATCAGAAATTCTATCTCTAGCTTTATCTCATACTATTACTCTACCACATACTTTTAGTGAGAGCAACCTATTAATTAAACCCTCAATATATCCACCTTCGCATCTTCTTACTCTCCTGTCATCATCACTCGTGCTTTTCTGATCCCACCAACATGCAGTAACATCCCCACTCTGAACAAAAAAGTGAGAGTTAACATTTATAATTTAATGTATGCCAGTATTGCTTCAATGGAATTATCCCACTTAATCCATACAACCTTGTGAAATTTGTTCTATTTTCCCGTTTTTCGTGGTGAGACAAACTAAGTGAGGTCTTCCATCTTCTCCAAGGTTGCATGGCTGGTTAAGTTGCAAGCCAGATCTCAAACCCAGACTCCAAAAACCACACTCTTAAACATACGTGATGCTACCTCCTGGCTCAAAGTATTGAAGGGCTTTATTGCTCAAATGTCACTGAGCATATGCCCTGTGATATTTAACATGTTGTGTTCCCAAATGTTGTCCAAGTGGCTCAAAATACTACATTCCTTCAACAAAAATTTACTGAGAGCCTGTACGCCAGGCAATGTTGACCACTGGGTATAAAAATATGTTACAGAGCCTTTACAAATGAAAAGTAGATGAATTCTTCAGATACGTGGACATCCCAGAAAGTGGGTAAATGAAAATTAAAAATATGTACATAGCAAGTGAAACTACATAAAAACTATGTTTAAATAGGAATTGGAAAAGAACTTAGTTATACATCATATGATAAAGTTGGGATCTGTTTCCTGTTCTGCTCTTTCATTGAATTAAGCTTTTTGTTAAAAAAGCTAAGCAATGAAAAGATGTATTTAAAGAAAAAAGGCTTAAGTGCTTTCTTCCATAAAACAGCAAAAACAGGGGCGCCTGGGTGGCTCAGTGGGTTAAGCCCCTGCCTTCGGCTCAGGTCGTGATCTCAGGGTCCTGGAATCGAGCCCCACATTGGGCTCTCTGCTCAACGGGGAGCCTGCTTCCCCCTCTTCCTCTGCCTGCCTCTCTGCTGACTTGTGATCCCTCTCTCTCTGTGTCAAATAAGTAAATAAAATCTTAAAAAAAAAAAAAAAAACAGCCTAGAGACAGACAAATGAACATCCCTAACGTTCCACTATAATCTGGCTTTCTTTAGGAAGATAAACCTATTGTCAGTACTAAGGCTTGCAGATACCATCAGTAAATATCTCTCTATACAAATCTTCCTACAATAATAAACTTTTGGAAACCTGTAGCTAATTGTAAATTTTCATACCATGGAATCAAATTTTAGTACTGAAAGAAACCCGGGTGTCTGGGTGGCTCAGTCCCTTAACCCTCTGCCTTCTGCTCAAATTCTGATCCCAGGGTCCTGGGAGCAAGCCCTCCATCTAGGTCCTTGCTCAGCGGGAGCCTACTTCTCTGTCTGCCTCTTCCCCAGCTTGTGTGCTGACAAATAAATAAAATCCTCAAAAACAAACCAAAATACTGGAAAAAACCTTGCAGAACTCTCCTTCAGCCCTCTCATTTTACAGACTGATTTGCTAAATTCTTAAATCTAAATGCAGCAACAACCTATAAGAGCTGAAATTGTAGCAGCTTATACTGCAAAAGAAATGCATTTCAGAAGTAGTCCGTGTGTGCTACCATCAAGCCATCATGCAGAGGCCTGGATGTCTTCATCTGGATAAATTCTAACCATGGTTGAGAAGTGTCCCAGTAAGGACTCCTAGATGGCTCAGGGGTAGAGCAGGCGACTCTTGATCTCAAGGTTGTGAGTTGGAGCCCCACATTTGGGCGTGAAGCCTACTAAAAGAAAATTAAGGAAAAAAAGTGTGTCGTGGTAACTATTTAAAAGGACTTCAATCACATTAAGTCTCCACGGTAAACGGTACTGTTTCAACATTCTTCCTTGTGGATTACACTTAGAATTTGCATCCGCTGTCTTAAGAGGCAAAATGAACAGTGTGCAGACATTACAAAACAAGCACAGTTCAATCAAGAACCTGTCTGCACCCGGACACGCAAGGGCGCACGCACGCACACAACCCTACAAAGGTGACCAGTCGCTGCGGATCACTGTACTTTACATCGTCAAACATAACGGCCCCAACGCCCACAGCTCTACCCACTGCTTTTAAAAGCTGAGGCCTACTGGCGTCAAAACCTCCAAACGTTTTGCTTACAACGAATGGTTCAGGCCTCAGATCTGCATCTCCCCTCGGCTTTCACCAGCTTCAGGAGACCCCAAGAAAAAAAAAAGCGGGGGGGACGGTCCGCCCCCAGACAGCTGACGCCTGACTTGGGAGCCGTTTAGAAATAACGAGCTTGGTTTTTGTGGCGGCTCGCGATTCAACGTGAGCTTTCCAGGAAGTGCTGCAAACGACAAAACAACTGGAATGTGGTCTATCAGGCCGGCAATTTCCTGCGGCTCTGGCGAAAACGTTGTCAGCCTCGCCTCCTACCACGGCGGTCCGCTAGTTCCTTGGGGGCCACCCGGAACGCGCAGGGGGTGAAGCCCTGGAAGGGGGACGGAAAGACTGGCCTCCGCTGCCTACGGGAGGAAGGCGGCGTCCTCCGGAAAAAAATAACCGGAACTCAGTAAAGAAGGGTCCGCCTGAGGCGAGATGGGGGCTGCCACGGGCGTGAGAAAAGCGGGGGGACAGGACACGGCGAGGCTGGCTCTGAGGAGACCAAGGGCCGCGCTCCGAGGGGAAGGCGGGTCCCCGCGAGCCGACGGCAGAAACAATGGCGCGAGCGTGACGTGGGGCTGGGGGCGTCGCCGCGGTGGCTGGGGCTGCTCTGAGGCGGGGGCCAGCTGGGGATAGGTTTGGGGGTGGGGGGCGACGTGCGGCCACGAGGGTGTCGAGTCCGCGGGCGCTGGGATGGAGGAGAGGGGCCAGAGGGGTGCACCGGCCCGGGTGGGGCCGGGGCAGGGGCAGGCGGCGTCTCCCGGTCCCAAGTCGCGCGCTCTGCCGCGCACCCTCCCTGCCTCTCTCGCTCGCTCTCTCTCTCGCTCGCCCGCTCCCTCCCCGCCCTCCCGCGAGTCCCGCCGCACTCACCGGTCCGCCGCTCGGCAGCAATCCCAACGCGCAACTGCCGCAGCCGCCGGGGCGCGCTCCTTCCCCGCCCCCGCCGCCCCGGCGCCGCCCCCAGCTCGCGCCCGGCCAGGGACCGGCGTGCTGTTCTTTCCGCAGCTCCGCCGAAGAACCAGGCCGCCGCGACGCTCCCTAGCAGCACAGACTGAGAGGAGCCCGGTTGCGGGCGTGCGCCTGGGGCCCTAGCGCGGGTTTTCGAGACCCACAAATAACAGAACAGCAGTCGTTGACGACCTGTGGGATAAGGTACATTGACAACCCTTACATGTCATTTAGGTCTCCATCCCTTGGCTTTGTGTCTGGCCCCTCAGCAAGGCCCCACCACCTTGCCTGTGTCTATACACCAACACTTTCCCTTAAGGGGATGGGGCATCCTTTATCTCCTGGTCAAACAGACCTTAGATCCCTTCTGGTTCAGAAGGGACACACTGAGCCACCCAGGTGCCCCTGTAATTGAATATTTTAGGAGTGTTTTGTTTTGTTTTTTTCCTCAGTGATAAGATTCGGGGTAGTTTCTTTTCTTCTTTATACTTGTCCATAAATTTCCCAGATTTTCTACATCATTTATACTACTTGTATAATCAAGAACTTTGTCTCCAAAAGTCAGAAAAAATAATTTAAAAAATCTGGGACATGTGGGGTGCCTGGGTGGCTCAGTGGGTTGAGGCCTCTACCTTCTGCTCAGGTCATGATCCCAGGCTTGTGGGATCGAGCCCCGCAGTGGGCTCTCTGCTCGGCAGAGAGCCTGCTTCCTCCCTCTCTCTGCCTACTTGTGATCTCTGTCTGTCAAATAAATAAAATTCTTAAAAAAATAAAAATCAGGGACATGTAATAACTTAAAATATTGGGGAACAAGGACCTCATTCAGCTGGGGTCATGATCTCAGGGTCCTGGAATTGAGCTCAGCATTGGGATCCCTGCTTATCCGGAAGAATGCTTCTCCCTCTCCCTCTCCCTCTGACCCTCCTCCCTGCTTATGCCCTCTCTCTCTCTCTTTCTCTCTCTCTCCCCCTTTCTCTGTCACAAATAAATAAAACCTTTTTAAAAAATTGGGAAATAAACTTAAGAAATAACAGATGAAGAGAATATATCTGTAATACATAAAATAAAGATTTGTATCTAGAACATACAAAGGACTCAACGAATCAATAAGAAAAAAATCTAGTGGAAAATGGGCAAATAATATAAATTGGCAGTTCACAGAAGGAAGTTGCTAATCCCAAATTGCTAATAAGCACACAAAAACATGCAATCTCAATAGTAACCAGGGAAATGGAAATTGAAACTGAGATTGGCAACAATTTTCAATCTTCATAATATCAAAAGAATATAAATTGGCACAGCCACTTTAGAGGGCAATAGGACAACATCTATTAAATCCATGTTTCATCAGTGCCACTTCTAGTTATCTACCGTACTCCATGTGCATATGGAAATGTATATAAGGATAATTCCTATGATGTTGTTAATAAATTTTGGAATCAGCCTAAGTACCCACCAATAGGGGAATAGATAAATAAAATGCACAATACTCGGGGCGCCTGGGTGGCTCAGTGGGTTGAAGCCTCTGCCTTCGGCTGGGGTCGTGGTCCCAGGGTCCTGGGATCGAGCCCCGTGTTGGGCTCTCTGCTTGGCGGAGAGCCTGCTTCCCCCTCTCTCTCCGCCTGCCTCTCTCTGCCTCCTTGTGATCTCTGTCTGTCAAATAAATTGATTAATTAAAAAATTAAATTAAAAGAAAATGCACAATACTCATAATGCAATTCTGTAGAGAATTTAAGAGAAGTGACCTTGATCTATAGTCCTATAGTTGAGAGGCACCGAGATGGCTCAGTTGGTTAGGTGCCTTGGCTCAGGTCCTGATCTCAGGGTCCTAAGATCAAACCCTGCCTCAGGCTCCATGCTGGGTGTGGTGCCTGATTAAGATTCTCTCTCTCCCCCTCCTCCCTTTGCCCCCCCCTCACTTGCTCCCTCTCGCTTAAAAAAATACACAATATAGTTGAATATAAAACCCAAGTTGCAGTATAATATATAACATGCAAATATTATATATATATATATAATTGATATATTTTTTAAAATCTTCCTCAAAATGCTTAACTTCAGACAAACCCAAATTAAGGGCTATTCTATAAAATACCTGACCTGGATTCTTCAAAAGTGTTATGGTCAGGGCACCTGGCTGGCTCAGTTGGGAGAGTATGTGACTCTTGATCTTGGGGTCATGAGTCTGAGTTTCATGTTGGGTGGAGAGATTACTTAAAAATAAATAAATAAGTGGACTATTTTTTAAAAACTGGAAGCCTTCAAAAAAAAAAAAGTGTTAAGGTCATGAAAGCCAAGGAAAACATAGATTGGACGAGACTAAACGGACAAGACAACTAAATGTAACAGAGGATCCTGGAACAGTTAAAGTACATTAGTGGGAAAACTGGTGAAGTTCTAATAAAGTTTATAGTTTAATTATCAGCACATTGCACCAGTGTTCATTTCTTAGTTTTGATCACTGAACCAGAGTTATGGGACCCATTAACATTAGGAGAGGCTGAGTAAGGGTATACTGGAATTTTCTGTGACTTTTTTTTTTTAAGATTTTATTTATCTATTTGACAGAGAGACAGTGAGAGAGGGAACACAAGCAGGGGAGTGGAAGAGGGAGAAGCAGGCTCCCCGCTGAGCAGAGAGCTCAATCCCAGGACCCTGGGATCATGACGGAGCCTAAGGCAGATGCTTAATGACTGAGCCACCCAGGTGCCCGTTACTATTTTTGCAGTTCTTCTATCTAAAATTATTTCAAAATAAAATGGTAAGGCACTTTGCAACTCTTCTGTAAATCTAAAATTATTTTCAAAATAAAATGTTAAAACACAGACATAAATACCATTTTTTTCTTATCAACACTGCTATAGACAAATTCTAAATTCATGTGTTGAAACCTAATGCCCAACGTGATGGTATTTGGAGGTAGGGCCTTTGAGAGATAATTCGGTCATGAGGGCAGAGCCCTCATAAGTGGAATGAGTGCCCTTATAAAAGAGAACCCTGAAATCCTCCTACCCCTTCCACCTTGTAAGGACACAGCAAGAAGATAGCTTTCTCTGAACCAGGAAACAGGCCTTCACCAAATCTGTTCGTGCCTTGCCCTTGGACTTCCCAGCCTCTGGAACTGTGAAAATTTTCTTATACCAAGTCTCTGGTATACCACTATAGCTGCCCAAACTAAGAAAACCACACATTGTTTGTAAAAGATTTTTAAAACAGATCATAAGGCGACATCCCAAATGTTTATTAGAAGTTATTAAAAAAAAAAAGCTATCTCTGAAGATGAGGTAAAGGGCCAAGTGCGAGGGTAAAAGGGAGTTTAGCTTCATTTTACTGCAGTTTTTTGTTCCTTTTTTTTTTTTTCTTTTTCTTAGAGAAAGAGAGAGCATGTATGTGGAGGTAGGGTGGAGGGGCAGAGGAAGAGAGAGCGAGAGAATCTTAAGCAGGCTCCATACCCAGTACCCAACCCAAGGCGGAGCTCTGGGGCTCATCTCATGACCTCTTAAGATCACAACCTGAGCTGAAATCAAAGAGTCAGACACTTAACTGCTTAACTGACAGCCACCTACATGCCCCTATTTTATTGTTTCTGAAGATAAATGTATTCATATATTATTTTTGTAACCAGAAATTAATGTTTTAATTACAATAGAAAGGAAAAGGGCAGGACATTTGGATTTATGACTTTCTGGAGAAAGAGAAGCCATATCAACTATGAAAGAACCTTCCAACAGAAGACTGGGGAGCCCAAGGAAGCAATGGGCCTTATGTGGCTTGCCTGGGGTCTCTGATTTGGCATTGGCTGAAAGGCCTGGGCAGTGAGTGCTTAGCAAGAGAGGCCATCTTACCGAGGCACTGGATGGCCTCTCACCAAACTTTCTGCCCAGTACCCACATGGCTGTCCTACTCCTCTGATCAACATGATTTTTCCCCCAGAATACCATAAACTGTGAGTCACCCAGAATGTAAGCAGCATTCACAGGTCACTCATCAGTTTTCTTCTCGTTGGCAGAAGCTCTCAGAGAAATGAAAACATTGCTCAACACCCTGGCCTGGGGCCTAGAAACAGCCTCCGGCTGCCCAAAACTCTTTCTCCCAGGAAGTGTTCAGTGTTAGATCCAATCCGCCTTCTCAGGTGTCTCCTCTGTTTTTCGTCCTTCTTTCTCTGATAGCACAGGGTCAGCACTTGGGTGATTAGTGCCAGCACAGGCACTATGAAAGGAGACAATGAGAAAATGTTTAGTCTAGTTAGAAATGTCCACTCCAACTTGAGAGACAGGATATCCATGTAAGACTCAGGAGCACGGACATTTCTTCAAAATTATGCAGTGAGCTCCTACCTTGTGCCCAACACTCATCAACAGAGACATGGGTTTCTGCCCTTTTGGATGTTTCCAACTGCTTGGGAAGATGAGCTTTAGATAAATAAACAATTATTTAACTACAATTTTAGGAAAGAGAAATGCAGGAAAAGTGAAAGATGCTGTGAGAGAAAACAAAATAGGGGCTAGGTTTTGGGGTAGGGAGAGGCTCAGGGAACATTTCCCTATGGAAATAACATCTCAGCTGAGCCCTGAAGGATGAGTAGGACTTAAGCGAAAGAGATGGGCTTGCTTGGATGATTGGAAGAGTCCTGAAAGGGGGACCAGTAGGTACAAAGGCCGGAAATGAGTCACTATCTGATAGTGACTCAATACTGCATAAAGGCTAAGAATAAGGTAAGCCGGATCCCCACTTCTCTTTTTTTTTTTTTTTTAAGATTTTATTTATTTATTTGATAGACAGAGATCACAAGCAGGCAGAGAGGCAGGCAGAGAGAGAGAGAGAGGGAAGCAGGCTCCCTGCTGAGCAGAGAGCCCGATATGGGACTTGATCCCAGGACCCTGAGATCATGACCTGAGCCGAAGGCAGCGGCTTAACCCACTGAGCCACCCAGGCACCCCCGGATCCCCACTTCTGTTTCAACACAACTCTACTTTTACCTGTTTTAAAAAAAGATTCCAAAAAATGAAAATAAATAAAAATAAAAACAAAAGAAATAGGGGCACCTGGGTGACTCAGTTGGTTAAACATCTGACTCTTCATTTTGGCTCAGGTCATGTCTTGGGGTCATGCGATTGAGCCCCACATCAGCTCAGCAAGGAGTCTGCTTCTCTCCCTATCCCTCTGCCCCTCCCTAAGCTAGTGTGTGTGCTCTCTCCCTCTCTTTCTCTCACAAATAAAATTTTTTTTTAAGTGTGTTTGAAAGCACACTTAGCATTCTAAGCTCTGGAGGACCTCTCAGAAGACCTTTGCATGGACTCAAGGCTCCATGCTACAAGGGCTTGCTGATCTTAACCAAAGTTCATTGATTTTGCCACTGTTGTCTTGCCAGGCTCTTTCAAAGGGCCATCTTCCCACTCTGACTCTCCCAGTGGTGGTGTGGAAAGGCCTCAAAAGAGATCATTGACAGCAGCTCAGTACAGATCAGGCAGCTTAGTCCACAGGCAGCTTCTGTCTATGGAATCAGAGGCTGAAAATAGATCATTACATGCCACTAAAGTTCTAAATTGCTTCTAACCAGGCAGCATGCTGTAGGGATTAAGAAAATGGATTCCAGAGCCAGACTCTCTGGCTTCAACTTCTGGCTCCGCAGCTAACTAGTTGTGACCCGAGACAGGTGTCTCAATGCCCTCATGTCTTAGTTTCCCCATCTTTAAAATGGAGATGAGGATAATAATAGTATCTACCTCATATGCTTGATAAGGATCAAATGAGATCACATTTGTACAGCATTTGAGATAGGGCTGGGCATCCAGTAAGCACTATATAAATAAACTGGTTAAATCAAACCAAAGTGGCAACAGTGCATTTCATTTTTTATGAATTTATGGGTGGCAAAGCCCAAATCCAGGCATTTTAAGTCTTCTACTATTTGATGTTTTACCACTGCTGTCAAGGGAGGCTCTCTGTGGCCTCCCCCACCTCTGAGGAATTGGGGTCACAAGGCCCTCTGAAATGGTAAGTGGTTACCAGATTCGGGATTCCTTCACTCAGTGATATTTCAATAGCACATGTGGGCATTCATGTAGGGTGGCCATCTTTGGACTATACCATTCAGGACGTTAAAATAAACTGCCATTGGGATGCCTGGGTGGCTCTGTGGGTCAAGCGTCTGCCTTAGGCTCGGGTCATGATCCCGGGGTCCTGGGATCTGGCTCCACATGGGACTCCCTGTTCAGTGGCGGTCTGCTTGTCCCTCTCCTCTGCCCCTCCCTCCTTGTGTGCACCCCCTGCAAATAAGTAAAATCTTTTTAAAAATAAAAATAATAATAAAATAAACTGCCATCTACTGCCATTACTATTTCTTTTTTTTTTTTTTAAGATTTTGTTTATTTATTTATTTGACAGAGATCACAAGTAGGCAGAGAGGCAGGCAGAGAGAGAGGAGGAAGCAGGCTCCCTGCCGAGCAGAGAGCCCGATGTGGGGCTTGATCCCAGGACTCTGGGATCATGACCTGAGCTGAAGGCAGAGGCCTGATCTGTACTGAGCTGCTGTCAATGATCTCTTTTGAGGCCTACTTGTGACCGCTGTCTGTAGTGGGGGGCAATCTCGTGGGACTGAGCCCGTACCCTTGGGGATCTGACACTGTCTCCAGGCAGACAGTGTCAGAATTAAGCCTGACTGAGCCACCCAGGTGCCCCGCCATTACTATTTTTTGAAAAACAATTTTAACACCAAAAAAGGTAGGGAAAACATAATCTCAGAATAAAAGGCGGGCCTTAAATTAAACTGAACTTGGTAAAAAACTGATGCCCTTTTCTGTTTTTTTCCATTTCATCTTGAGCCAGGACCTAAGAGCTGACCCCTGTCTAAGACCCAGCAGTTGGCTAACACTCTACCTAGCCTTTCTGAGTGTTCCTGGGCACACTGGACATTATAGTGAAACACCTCTCCACCTCTCAAAGGCAGTCCTGAACACCCCACACTTAACAAAACTGAAGGCATTTGCTAATAATCCCAGAGAATACTGCTGTGCTCAGAGGTAGAGGGGCCGCAACTGGAGGAGCTTTTTCAGTTGTTCCCTGTAGCACTTAATGGGGCAATTTAGAACCTTGGCTCTAATTCCAAGGAGTCAAGGACTCTGAGCTACCCGGGTGTTTCAGAAAAACCTCCCCGAACTTCTGTGCCTTCTTTACTCTCATACCTTTCCCACACTCAATAACACTTCTGAAATCAAATGCGTGAGGGTTTTCCCACACAGAGCAATTCTCTGGGACAACTGAGTGCTAACAGTTGAGCTTAATTCTGACACTGTCTGGTCAGATCCCCAAGGGTACGGGCTCAGTCCCACGAGATTGTCCCTCACTACAGACAGAGGTCAAAAGTAACAGATGCCCAGGTTTCCCACAACTTCTGTCTGACTTGGCTACAAATCAGAGGTCCCCATGACCTCCCCCTTGGATTTGATTGTTTGTTTACAGCCACTCACAGAACTCAGGGAAACACCTACTTGACTTCACCAGCTCAGTAAAGGACAAGATAAAAGTCAGCAGCCAGATGGAGAGATACAGAGGGTGAGGTCTGGGAGGGTCCCAAGCACAGGAGTTTTTGTCCTTACCAAGCTGGAGGGCCACCCTCCCAGGATGTGGATGTGTTCACCAACCTGGAAGCTCTCTGAACCCCACACACTTTCATGAAGGCTTCATCACGCGATTTTGGCTTCAACACGTGATTTGTTCTGCCATCACTCGTGATTGATCATTAACTCCATTTTCAGCCCCTTGCCCTTCTTAAGAGAATGGGGTGAGGGGAGGACTGAAAATGCTGAGCTTCTAATCACGGCTTGCTCTTTCCAGTGACCAGCCCTCATCTATGACTCGACAAGAGTCACCTCATTAGAACGAAAGACATGCCTGTCACCCAGGGAGTGCCAAGGATTTCAGGAGCTCTCTACCAGGAACCAGGGAAAGAGACCATGTCTATTTTCTACTATCTCACGCTGGGTGTGCAGTTTTTCTTCCCAGACACAATGAGAGTGTCCAGGAAGGAGAGTCAGGGGCAGGGGCTGGCATGCTGATGCTGCTGCGAATCTACTGTGTAATTTTGGTGCGGCCCTCAACCGTTCAGAGACCTAATTTACTCTTCTTCAAAATGGAGGCAGTAATACCTGTTTTGCATTCCTCAAGCTTGTCTTGGGAATGAAATAAATAATGGCTACGGATATGGTGTTAAAGCATTATAAAGGAATGGGTGTTTGCTAACTCTCGGGCCCCACCCCTTCTGGTCAGGGCCCCAAGATTCCCTACTGAGTTTAGGGAATCTACTGAGGGGAGGATACCAAGGATCCTCCCCTCCACCCTCTTCTTTGGCTTGACTAGGACTCCATAGCACAACACTCCAGGGGAGACTCTGAGGTTAGAGCAGTGTGGTAGGGAAGAGCTGATTTGTTTTTTCTCAGAGCCCTGGTCTACCAGGTCTCTCCAGGAGGGAATGAGCTCCTAAGTATTAAACACTCCAGGAGTCCACAAATACTCTTGGAGTTCCAGCTTAGTGAGCCTGTCCAAGAATGCTTCCTGCTAAACTAACAAAGGGTGATGGCAGGAGAATGCCGGGAGACATTCCATTCCCCTGCCTCCACGGAATCCTGGCAGCTGGACTTCCTCGTGTGTTATATCTGGAAGAAACTTTAGATCGGTGGTTCTCTATTCTGGCTGAACATTAGAATCACCAGGGGAGCGTTTAAAAAATACCATGCCAGGCTGTAAACTCATACCAACTAGATCAGAATCTTTTGGGGAGGGACCTAGACATCAGTATTTTTAAAGCTCCCCAGACGAGTGAAATATGCAGCCTTGTTTGAGAACCACTGCTATTGATAATCCAGGTCAAACAGCTCATTTTACTGGGCGTTTAAGAATTTTGTCCAGGGGTGCCTGGGTGGCCAGTGGGTTAAAGCCTCTGCCTTTGGCTCAGGTCCTGATCCCAGGATCCTGGGATCGAGCCCCAAATCAGGCTCTCTGCTCAGCAGGAAGCCTGCTTCCCTTCCTCTCTCTCTGCCTACCAGTGATCTCTATCTGTCAAATAAATAAATAAAATCTTTAAAAAAAATAATTTTGTCCAAATTCATACAACAGATTGGAGCCTGAAATGTCAATTCAATAGGCTGATGATAATAACAGCTAATTTTTGTGGAGCATTTACTGGCAAGCAACCTTCACTTTGCAAACATAATCTCAGTTTGCCAGCACAATCATCTTATGAGAAAACTGAAGCCCAAAAGGTTTAGTTTGCTCAGAGTCAAAGCAACTAAAGCAGCAGAGATCCCTGTTCAACTGCTGAACCAAATTTGAGAGGCGATGACAAGACAGGGGTAGGGCCTTTGCCTTTAAGGAACTTATAGTCTATCTGGAGGAAGAGGAAAAAGGTGAGTCAACGCTTAAAACAGTTTAATAAGCATGATAGTAAAAGTAAACAATGGAAGGCCATTGTTCCCATCGAACTCTGGGAAAAGTCAAGGAAGTCTTCTCAGAGGAGGAGTTACCTGCAGAAGTCTTAAAAGGTGAATGAAAAGTAGTTTATGAAAGAAAGAAAGGAGAGAAGTGGGAGTAGCAAGTGCAAAGACATGACACGTGAGAGAGCATGGTGCTCCATGGATGCTCAGAACTCTGTAGTGATTCAGAATGACCTGGTAAGTCCATTTGGGTAGAGATAAGAGTAAGCGGTGAGATTGAAGAAGTACAGAGACCAGATCATTCAGAAGTCTGAAAAATGGAACCATCAAATGATTATAAATTACTCAATGAAAGGATATAAATGTGTTTAAAAGATTACTGAAGGATAAGACATCAAAAGCCCAGGCAACAGAAGAAAAAAAGTGGCCTATATCAAAACTAAAAACTTCTGAGGGAAAATGGCAAGTAGGAAGCCCCTAAACTCACCTCACCCCTTGGATACAACTAGATAACACTCACGTAAGGGCAAATAACCCAGAAAACTACCTGAAGACTGGCAGAACAAACTCCACATCTAATATAGAGACAAGGGGCACCTGACTGGCTCAGTCAGTAGACCATGGGACTCTTGATCATGGGGTTGTGAGTTTGAGCCTCACACTGGGTGTAGAGATTACTAAAAAAAAAATTAATAAATAAACTTTAAAAAAAAATGTAGACATGAGGCCACACTGAAGAGGGTAGGAAGAGCAGAGACACAGTGGGGAGCTAAACCCAGCAGGCCTGGCTGCCAGGGGGAGGGAGCCATTGGGTGCTGAGAAGAATAAGAAACAGATTGCCGCACCCAGTAGTCTATCTGCCTGGGGAAGATGAGTTCCCGCAGGATCTGGCTTTGAAAATCAGAGGTGCTGAATTTTGTGAGTTTTCACAATCAGTGGGACTTAAAGCCTAAAACTTTATTATCATTATTATTATTTTTTTAATTTTTATTATTGTTATTGGGGTGCCTGGGTGGTTCAGTTAGTTTTAGGTGTCCAACTCTTGATCTCAGGTCAAGTCTTGCTTTCAACTCAGTCTTGAGTTCAAGCCCTGCATTGGGCTCCATGCTGGGTGTGGAGTTTACTTTAAAAAAAAAAAAAAAAAAAGGTAAAAATATTATTATTTTTTAAAATATTATTATTTAAATATTAGTTGTTCAGTAATACCCCATTGTGTCAGCCAGAAACATGAAAATGGAGGAAGAATAAAAGGTTACTCGATCTCTCAAGAGGTAATATAGTTCAGGGGCACCTGGGTGGCTCAGTGGGTTAAGCATCTGCCTTCAGCTTGGGTCATGATCCCAGGGTCCTGGGATCGAGTCCTGCATCAGCCTCCCTGCTCAGCAGAGAGCCTGCTTCTCCTTCTGCCCTGTCCCACCAGCTTATGCTTTCTCTCTCACTCTCTCTCAAATAAATAAAATCTTAAAAAAAAAAAAAGACAGAAGCAATGAAGTTCTTTTTTTTGCCATACAAAATTTAACATATTATGACATTACAGGTAAGTTTTATTTTCCTTATTACACCCCTCCATATTTTACAAGCTTTCTAGAATGAACATGTCTCATTTTTAACATGAGAAGTTTTAGGGAAAAAATAAACTAAATATTAAAAGAAAACATTTTTTTTAAGATTTTATTTGACAGAGAGAAACACAGAGAGAAGGAACACAAGCAGGGGGAGTGGCAGAGGGAGAAGCAGGCTTCCCGCCAAGCAAGGAGCCCAATGTTGGACTCGATCCCAGGACTCTGGGATCATGACTGGAGCGAAGGCAGCTGCATAACGACTGAGCCATCCAGGTGCCCCTAAAAAAAATGTTTTTAATTAAAAAGAAGTTCTAGGAAAAAAGTGAACGTGATTTTATTTTATTTTATTATTATTATTATTTTTGTGTGTGACCATGATTTTAAAAAATCTTTTCTTCAGGGGTGCCTGGGTGGCTCAGTCATTTAAGCGTCTGACTCTTGATTTCAGCTCAGGTCAGGAGTGGAGCCTGCTTAAGATTCTCTCTCTCTCCCTTGGGGCACCTGGGTGGCTCAGTCGGTTAAGTGTCTGCCTTCAGTTTGGGTAATGGTTCCAGGGTCCAGCTTAGCATGGAGCCTGTTTCTCCCCCACCCTCAACTCCTACCCCCTGCTCGTGCTCTCTCTCAAATAAATAAGGAAAATCTTTAAAAACAAACAAACAAACAAAAAAAAACTCTTCTCCTTCTCCCTCTACCTCTCTACCACCCACCCTTGCTCAAGCTCTTTCTCAAATAATAAATAAATAAATAAATAAAATCCTTTTTTTAAATTTATTTATTTGACAGGCAGAGATCACAAGTAGGCAGAGAGGCTGAGAGAGAGAGGAGGAAGCAGCCTCCCTGCTGAGCAGAGAGCCTGATGTGGGGCTCGATCCCAGGACCCTGGGATCATGACCTGAGCCAAAGGCTCAGGCTTTAAAGCTCAGAGGCTTTAACCCACTGAGCCACCCAGGCGCCCCAATAAATAAAATCTTTAAAAAAAAAATAATAACTTCTTGAAATAGATTCACATCTCCCTACCCTTCTGTGAAAAGGGATATCATCTTCCTCCCCGCTGTCCAAGTGGGGAATCTTGGCACAGACTGCAGAGCAAGTGCATAGAGACTCAGTGTCTGAGCCCCAGGACCTGTTCTCCAGCCCTGCACCTACACAGGTTTATGTGCAAGAATTTGTCTCCCAAAGCCCACAACCTCAGGATTGGAGATGTTAAAGCCTACATTAGAAACTGAATCTCTGTCCTTAAAAAGATAGCACAATAATCTAGAGATACAGTTTGGAAATAAGTTTGAAAAATGCCTACAGCATGTGGGAGGGAGAGTTAGTTACTAATCTCAGAGTTCCCTGAGGGACTCCTCCAGGAATAAAAGACCTAGCAGGTGCCATTTCCCTCCTCCTCCCTCTGCCCCCAGCATAATCACATGGCCACCTGCTGGAACCAGTGCAGCACCTGGCACTGACTTCCTAACTTGGTTACACCACACCCCACCCCCTCCAGCTGGGCCTATCTCAGTCCCAGCACTGTGGGTGCCTCCCCCAGAAGAATGATGCAAACACTGTCAACACTACATTTCCCAACCTCCTGTGGAGGAGACAGGCACCTTCTTAAAACTGTTCACCGAGCCAGCATGTGCTTTACAGAGCAGGCCCAGCTGGCCCAGTCTCCACAGTGGCTGCTACATGTCTGTGGAAAAGAACCAGTGCCACCTTGTTAAAAGTGTGCACCTCACCCAATACTTTCAAGAGCAAGAGAGCAGCTAACTTTCCTAACACAGAGAAACAGATACAGAGAATTAGGCAAAACAAGGAGACAGACAAATATGTCCCAAATGAAAGCAAGATACCTAACCACAGCAAGATACCTACACAAAACAGAGATAAGTAATATGCCTGATAGAAAATTTAAAGTAGGGCTCCTGGGTGGCTCAATGGGTTAAGCCTCTGCCTTTGGCTCAGGTCATGATCTCAGGGTCCTGGGATCGAGTCCCGCATCAGGCTCTCTGCTCAGCGGGGAGCCTGCTTCCTTCTCTCTCTCTCTCTGCCTGCCTCTCTGCCTACTTGTGATCTCTCTCTGTCAAATAAATTAATTAATTTAAAAAAATCTTTAAAAAAAAAAAGGACTAATCAGAGATGAAGAACACAATAACTTAAATTAAAAATACACTTGATGGGACGCCTGGGTGGCTCAGTTGGTTAAGCAGCTGCTTTCGGCTCAGGTCATGATCCCAGTGTCCTGGGATCGAGTCGCACATCGGGCTCCTTGCTCCGCAGGGAGCCTGCTTCTCCCTCTGACTCTGCCTGCTTCTCTGCCTGCCTGTGCTCATTCTATCTCTCTGACAAATAAATAAATAAAATCTTAAAAAAAAAATACACTTGATGGCGTAAATAGCATGCTAGAAGAAGCAGTAGAATGAATTAATGACCTGGAGTTAAGGTCATTGATGACAGAGTTAAGGAAAGTAATCAAGCCAACAAAAGAGAGGGAAAAAATATGCAAAATGAGAACAGACTTATGGAACTCAGTGACCCCATCAAATATAATAACAGAGATCCTAGAAGAAGAAGAAGAGAGAAAGGGAACAGATAATTTATTTGAAGAAATAAAAGCTGAAAACATCCTAATCTGGGGAAGAAAACAGATATCCAAACCTAGAAAGCACAGAGCTCCCCCAACAAAATCAGCCCAAGGAAGTCCATACAAAGACACAAAGTAATTAAAATGGCGGGGTGCCTGGGTGGCTCAGTGGGTTAGGCCGCTGCCTTTGGCTCAGGTCATGATCTCAGGGTCCTGGGATCAAGTCCCGCGTCAGGCTCTCTGCTCAGCAGGGAGCCTGCTTCCCTCTCTCTCTCTCTCTCTCTGCCTGCCTCTCTGTCTACTTGTGATCACTCTCTGTTAAATAAATAAAATCTTAAAAAAAATTAAAAATTAAAAAAAGTAAACGGCAAAAAGCAGCGATAAAGAAAAAAAAAATTCTAAAGCAACAACAGAGGGGCACCTAGCTAGCCAGTTGATGGTGCATGTGACTCTTGATCTTGGGGTCATGAGTCTAAGCCACCATGGGTAGAGAGATTACTTAAAAAAAATATGGAGGAGTGCCTGGATAGCCTAAGTGATATAGTATCTGACTCTTGATCTCAGGCTTGTGAGTTTAAGCGCCATGTTTGGTGTAGAGATTACTTTTTCTTTTTTAAGGATTTATTTATTTACTTTAGAGAGAGGGGGGGAGAGAGAGGGAGGGAGAGAAAGGGAGAGAAGGAAGGGGAAGGGCAAAGGGAAATGGAAATCCCTAAGCAAACTCCCCCTGAGTGTGGAGGCTGACACAGAGCTCTATTCCAGGACCCTGAGATCATCATCTGAGCCAAAATCAAGAGTCAGACACTCAACTGACTGAGCCACCCAAGCACCCTGTATAGAGATGAAAGAAAGAAAGAAAGAAAGAAAGAAAGAAAGAAAGAAAGAAAGAAAAGAGTTTAAAAGCAGCAAGAGAAAAAGAAGACATTTACACACAGGGGAAGCCCCAAAAGTCTATGAGCAAATTTTTCAGCAAAAACTTTGCAGTCCAGAAAAGAGTAGAATGATACATTCAAAGTGCTGAACTCTGCAGCCAAGAATACACTAACCAGCAAAGCTATCATTTAGAATAGAAGGAGAGATAAAGAGTTTCTCAAACAAACAAAAACTGAAGGAGTTCATGCTCACTAAACCAGCCCTACAAGAAATACTAAGAGGGACTCTTTGAGAGGGAAAAAGAAAAAGACCACAAGTGAGTAGAAAAACTAGGAAACACACATATATACATACCAAGTAGAAACACAAAAGCAGTAAGTATATCTCTAAAAATTAGTCAAGGGATTCACAAAATAAAATAATGTAAACTTTGACACCATATACCTAAAACATGGGGAGACGTAAAGAATAAGTTCAAACCATACAGCATAGACTGCTCTATGCAGAAGATATTATATACAAACCCAACGGTAACCACAAATCAAAAACCAATGATAGGCGAAGAATAAAGAAAAAGGAATCCAAGTATATCACTAAAGAAAGCCAGCAAACCATGAAAGGATCAGAGAAAAACTACAAAACAAGTAACAAAATGGCAATAAAGACATATCTCTCAATAACTATTTTAAATGTAAACAGACTACACACTCCAAAAACCCAAGACCATTTATATATTTCTACAACAGACTCGTTTCAGACCTAAAGATACCTGCAGGGGCGCCTGGGTGGCTCAGTGGGTTAAGCCCCTGCCTTTGGCTCAGGTCATGATCTCCAGGTCCTGGGATCGAGCCCCACAGAGAGCCTGCTTCCCCCCTTCTCTCTCTGCCTGCCTCTCTGCCTTCTTATGATCTCTGTCTGTCAAATAAATAAATAAAATCTTAAAATATATATATATACCTGCAGATTCAAAGTGAGGGGATGGAGAAACATTTATCATTCAAACAGATGTCAAAAGAAAGCTCTGGTAACAATATTCACATCAGAGGTGCCTAGTGGCTCAGTCAATTAAGCATCAGCCTTCAGCTCAGGTCGTGATCTTCAGGTCCTGGAACCGAGCCCCTGCGTTGGGGTCTCTGCTGAATGGGGAGTCTGCATCTCCCTCTCCCTCTGCCTCTCCCCTGTTCATGCTCGCTTGCTCTCTCTCTCTCTAATAAATAAATAAAATCTTTAAAAAAAAATTTACATAGACAAAAGAAAATTTAAAATAAAGACTATAACGAGAGACAAAGAAGGACACTATATAATAATAAAGGGGACAAGGGGCACCTGCGTGGCTCTGTCATTAAGCGGCTGCCTTCAAATTAGGTCATGATCCCTAGGGGTCCTGGGATCAAGCCCTGGATCCAGCTCTCTGTGCCCAGCGGGAAGCCTGCTTCTTCCTCCCCCAGTCCCCCTGCTTCTGTACCCTCTCTCACTGTCTCTCTCTCTCTGTGTCAAATAAATAAAATGTTAAAAATATGTATTTTAAAAATAAAAAATATATAAAGGGACAAGATTCCTGGGTGGCTTAGTCAGTTAAGTGCCCAACTCTTGATTTTGGCTCAGGTCGTGATCTCGGGTCATGAGATCAAACCCCACTCTGGACTCTATGATGGGCAGGGAATCTGCTTGGGATTCTCCCCATCTCCCTCACATCCCACCACACTTGCACTTGTACACTCTAAATACATACATACATACATACATACATACATACATACAATCTTAACAAAAATAATAATGGGGACACTTGGATGGCTCAGTTGGTTAAGCATCTGCCTTTGGCTCAGGTCATGATCCCAGGATCCTAGAATTGAGTCCCCCACTGGGCTCCTTGCTCAGCGGGGAGCCTGCTTCTCCCTGCCTGCTGCTCCCCCTGCTTGTGCTCTCTCTGTCTCTCTCTCTCTCTCTGACAAATAAATAAATAAATAAAATCTTTAAAAGTAATAATAATAAACAGAGAAATCTAAGAAGATATAGTAATTGTAAATATTTATGCACCCAACATGGGTATACCTAAATACATAAAACAATAACAAAAATAAAAGAACTAACCGGTAGTAACACAATAACAGTAAGGAACTTTAACACCCCACTTTCATCAATGGACAGATGATCCAAACAGAAAATCAATAAGGGAGCAGTGTCTTTTTTTTCTTTTTAAAGGTTTTATTTATTTGACAGATCATGAGTAGGCAGAGAGGCAGGCAGAGAGAGAAGGGGAAGCATTCTCCCTGCTGAGCAGACAGCCCGACGCGGGACTCGATCCCAGGACCCTGAGATCATGACCTGAACTAAAGGCAGGGGCTTAACCCACTGAGCCACCGAGGCACCCCACAGTAGTATCTTTGAATGACACACTGGACAGAAGGATTTAACAGATATATTCAGAACATTCCTTCCTAAAACAGCAGAATACACATTCTTTTCAAGTGTACATGGAATATTCTCCAGAATAGATCACATATCAGACCCCCAAAAAAACCTCAACAAATTCAAAAAGATCGAAGTCGTAGCATGGATCTTTTCTGACCACAATGCTATGAAACTAGAAATCAGCCACAAGAAAAAATCTGGAAAGATTACAGATACATGGAGGTTAAATAATATGCTATTAAACGATGAATGGGTCAACCAAGAAATCAAAGAAGAAATTAAAAATTGCATGGAAACAAATAAAAATGGTCAAAAATCTTTGGGATGCAGCAAAAATGGTTTTAAGAGGGAAGTTTATAGCAATACACACCTGACTCAAGAAGCAGGAAAAATCTCAAATAAACCATCTAACCTTACACCTAAAGAAGCTAGAAAGAGAAAAACAAATAAAACCCTGAACCAGGAGAAGGAAGGAAATAATAAAGATTAGAGTAGAAATTAATGATAAAGAAACTAAAAAAGCTAATAGAACAGATCAATGAAACCAGGAAGCGATTCTTTGAAAAGCTCAACAAAATTGATATACCTCTAGCCAGACTGATCAAAAACAAATAAATAAATAAAAAGAGAGAGAGAGAACTCAAACAAAATCCAAAATCACAAATGAAAATCACAAACAAGGGGCACCTGGGTGGCTCAGTGGGTTAAGCCTCTGCCTTCGGCTCAGGTCATGGTCTCAGGGTCCTGGGATCAAGCCCCGCATCGGGCTCTCTGCTCAGCAGGGAGCCTACTTCCCTTCCTCTCTCTCTGCCTGCTTCACTGTGATCTCTATCTGTCAAATAAATAAATAAAATCTTTTAAAAAATCACAAACAAAATCCAACATCACAGAAATACAAACAATTGTAAGAGAATATTATGAAAAATTATATGCCAGAAAATCTGACAATCTGGAAGAAATGGATAAATTCCTAGAAACATACAAGCTACGAAAACGAAATCAGGGAGAAATAGAAAATTTGAGCAGACTAATTACCAGCAATGAAACTAAATCACTACTTAAAAAGCTCCCAACAAACAAAAATCTGGGAACTGTGGGCTTCACAGGTGAATTCTACCAAACATTTGAAGAAGAGTTAATAACCATTCTTCTCAAACTATTCCAAAAAATAGAAGAGAAAGGAAAACTTCCAAATTAATTCTATGAGAGCAACATTACCGCGACAACAAAACCAGACAAAGACACAACAAAAAAAAGAGAAATATCTCTCATGAACATAGACACAAAAATCCTCAACAAAATACTATCAAACAGAATGCAACAATACATTAAAAAAAATCATTTACTACGACCAAGTGGGATTTATTCTCAGTATTCAAGGGTGGTTCGATATTCACAAATCAATCAACATGATACATCACATCAATAAGAGAAAGGATAACAAACATATGATCATTTCAATAGATGCAGAAAAAGCACGTGACAAAGTATAACATCCATTCATGACAAAAATCCCCAAAAAAGTAGGTTTAGAGGGAATATACCTCAACATAATTGAGGCCTTTCATGAAAAACCCACAGCGAACATCATCCTGAATGGGGAGGAACTGAAAGCTTTTACCCTGAGGTCAGGAAAAAGACAAGGATGTCCACTGTCACCACTTTCATTCAACATTGTACTAGAAGTCCTACCCACAGCAGTAAGACAACAACAATCAGGAAAAAAAAAAAAAAAAGCATCCAGCTGGTAAGGAAGAAGTTAAATTTCTACTATTTGCAAATGACATGATACTACTATATATAGAAAACCAGAAGGACTCTGCCAAAAAACTATTAGAACTGATAAATGACCTTCAGTAAGGTCATTGGAGGGGTGCCTAGGTGACTCGGGCATTAAGTGTCTGCCTTCAGCTCAGGTCATGATCTCAGGGTCCTGGGATCAAGCCCCGCATCGGGCTCCCTGCTCAGCATGAAGCCTACTTCTTCTTCTCCCCCTAACCCTCTCCCTGCTTGTGTTCCCTCTCTTGCTGTGTCTCTCCCTATCAAATAAATAAGTAAATAAAATCTTTTTTTTTTAAAGTAAGGTCATTGGATATAAAATCAATGTACAGAGATCTGTTGCATTTCTTTTTTTTTTTAAGATTTTATTTTTTTTAAGTAATCTCTACATCCAGCATGGGGCTCAAACTCACAATCCCAAGATCAAGAATTGGATGCTCTGCCAACTGAGCCAGCCAAAATACAAAAACACTAATTCTGTTGCATTTCCATACACTAATAATGAAGCAGCAGAGAGAGAAATTAAGACAACAAGCCCATTTACACTTGCACCCAAAATAATAAAATACCTAGGAATAAACTTAACCAAAGAGATGAAAGACCTGTACTCTGAAAACTATAAAACACTGATGAAAGAAATTGGAAGATGACACAAAGAAATGGTAAGACATTCCCTGCTCATGAATTTGAAGAATAAATATTGTTGAAATGTTCATACTACAGATTTAATGCAATCTACAGATTTAGTGCAATCCCTATCAAATACCACCAGCATTTTTCACAGAATTAGAACAATCCTAAAGTTTGTATAGAACCACAGAAGACCCCGAACAGCCAAAACAATCTTGAAAAAAGGAAAACAAAACTGCAGGTATCACAATTCCAGACTTTAAGCTGTATTACAAATCTGTACTAATCAAAACAGTATGGTACTGGCACAAAAATAAACATACAGATCAATGGAATAGAATAGAAAACTTAGAAATAAACCCACAATTATATGGTCAATTTATCTTTGACAAAGGAGAAAAGAATATGCAATGGGAAAAAGACAGTCTTCAGCAAACCGTGTTGGGAAAACTGGACAGATACATTCAAAAGAATGGAACTGGACTACTTTCTTAATTCAACGTGGATTAAAAACCTAAACATCTGCCTGGCTGACTCAGTGGATAAGACATGTGACTTTTGATCTCAGGGCTGTGAATTCAAGCCCAAGATTGGGCATAGAGCTTACTTAAACAACAAACAAACAAAAAACCTAAATATGAGACCTGAAACCATAAAAAATCCTGGAAGAGAAGACAGGCAGTAATGTTTCTGACATTGGCTGTAGCAACATTTTTCTAGATAGGTCTTCTGAGGCAAGGGAAATGAAAGCAAAAAGAAACTTTAGAACTACACAAAAATAAAAAGTTTCTGTACAATGAAGGAAATAATCAATAAGACTGAAAGGCAATCCACTGAATGGGAGAAGATATTTGCAAATGACGTCTGATAAAGGATTAGTATCCAAAATATATAAAGAATGGATACAACTCAACACCCCCAAAACAAATAATCCAATTTAAAAAAGGGCAAAAGAGATTAGCAGACTTTTCTCCAAAGAAGACAAACAGATGGCCAGTAGACACATAAAGATTCTCAACATCACTCATCATCAGGGAAAGGCAAATCAAAACTATGAGATACCACCTCACGTGTCAGAATGGCTAAAATAAAAAAACACAAGAAGCAACAGATGTTGGAGAGGATGTGGAGAGAAAGGATCTGTCATTCACTGTTGGTGGCAATGCAAACTAGTGCAATCAGTGTGGAAAACTGTAGGGAGCTTCTTCAAAGAGTTAGAAATAGAAGTACCCTATAATCCAGCATTTGTACTACTGGGTATTTACCCAAAGAACACAAAAACACTAATTCAAAGGGATACATGCACCCTTACATTTATAGCATTATTTAAAATAGTCAAATCAGGGAAGCAGCCCAATCATCCAATGATTGATGAATGGATAAAGAACATGTGTTGTATGTATACACAATGGAACATTATTCAACCAAATAAAGAATGAAATCTTGCCATTTGTAATGACATGGACAGAGCTAGAGTATTATGCTAAGTGTAATAAGCCAGTCAGAAAAAGACAAATACCATATGATTTCACTCATATATGGAATTTAAGAAACAAAACAAATGAGCAAAAGGGGAAAAAAAAGATAGAGAGAGGGACACCTGGGTGGCTCAGTTGGCTAAGCAGCTGACTCTTGATCTGGGCTCGGGTCATGACCTCAGGGTCCTAGGACTGAATTGCACAGTGGGTTCGTCACTCAGCAGGAAGTCTGCTTCAGGATTCCCTCTCTGCCTCTGCCCCTTCTTTTACCTCTCTCTAAAATAAATAAGTAAATCCTTTTTTAAGATTTTATTTATTTGAGAGAGAGAGAGAGAGCACAAAAGGGGAGGGAGGGTCAGAGGGAGAAGCAGACTCCCTGCTGAGAAGGAAGCCGGATGCAGGACTCAATCCTCGGACTCCAGGATCATGACCTGAGCCGAAGGCAGTTGCTTAATCAACTGAGCCACCCAGGCACTCTAAAATAAATATTTTTAAAAAAAAGGCAAATCTAGAAACAGAACCTTAACTATAGAGAACAAACTGATGGGTACCAGAGAGGAGCTAGGTGGGGAGATGGGGATTAAGAGCCCATTTATCATGACAAGAACTGAGTAATGTACAGAATTGTTGATTCAAGGCACTTGGTGGCTCAGTGGATTAAGTGTCTGACTCTTGGTTTTGGCTCAGGTCATTATCAGGGTCATGAAATCGAGCCCAATGTGGGGCTCCACACTCAGCATGGAGTCTGCTTGAGATTCTCTCCCTCTCCTTCTGCTCCTCTGTCTCCTCACAAGCTGTCACTCTTTCTCTCTCTCAGAATAAATAAATAAATAGAATTGTTGTCACTATATTGTACACCTGAAACTAATATAACTGGAATTAACACTAAAAAAACAATTAAAAAAAAGTTTATCCCTTTCTGGCACTGAGGTCTTAAAACCCTTGGAATTTCCTAGGTGTCCTTTGCTATGTTAATGAGGTGACTTTTGGACCATGCTTAACTGGAGGTTGGTTGTCGGGGAACCAACCTTGTGAGTCCCACCCCACTGGTCTCTGGGGTGTAGAAGGGGGCTACAGATTCAATCAATCAGCAACAGCCCGTGACTGAATCAATTGTGCCTTTTACTTAAGCTTTCATAAAAACCCACAAGGACAGGGTTTCAAAGAGCTTCTTTCCAGGTTAGCAAACGTGGAAACTTGGGGAGTCCCTCCCAAAGGAGACACGGGGACACCCTCAAAGAGGATGCAGAAGCTCCTCACTCCCCTTCTCCATGCCTGGCCCTATGCCTCTCTTCCATCTGGCTGTTCCTAAGTTTTATCCTTTTGTAATAAACTGGTAATCTAGCAAGTAAAACATTTCTCTGAGTTGTGCACCACTTTAGCAAATTAATCAAACCTGAGGAAGGAGAGGATTGTGGGAAGCTCTGATCAACAGCCAGCTGGTCAGAAGCACAGGAAGGGACCTGGACTGGTGAGTTGCATCTGAAGCTGGGGGATGGGGGTATAGGGACCTGTGGCATTTGATGCTGTCTCTGTGTAGACACCATCAGAATTGAGTTGAAATGTAAGATCCCCAGCTGGTATCCAAGAATTGCTTGATGGGGTGAGGAGACCCCCTCCCCTTGGACTGGTCCTAGAACCCGAACACACCAGTACTAGAGGAAGGCAGCCATAAAGATGAAAGACACCTGACTGTGTTTGTGTTGCAGGAGGAGAACCAGAAGAGAGACTGAGGGTGGAGGAAAGGGAGGGGATCCTGACGGTGCAGGTGGTGCTGAGGGCATTGTCTGGAGGACCGGAGGAGGAGGGGCACGTTTGGTTGAAGGGGAAGAAGTAGGGAGGCCACTCCTGGGCTGGGCCTGAGAACAGAGATCCAGGGAACCATGATGTCAGTCAGAGAGCAAGTGCACTGGGAGTGGGGCAAGTGAGTAAACTGAGGGCGATGGAGTCTGGCCAGAGAACTGTAGGTGAGCATTTCTGAGCTGGAACAGTCGTGACAATGTCCAGGGTGTGGCTGGCTGAGGTGGCAGTTGTGTCCTGGAGTTAAAAGGTCAAGAATTATGAGTTGGCTTATCCTCAGGAACAGATCTGAGATAGAAAAAAGAAAAGAAAAAGCCTGTTGGGTTCTATTCTCAAAGAGATCAAGAGAAAGCAATTCCTCAGCCTGACACAGAATCACATGTAGAGATTTAAAAACATAATTCCAAGACCTCAGTTATGGCTGATCTAACTACCTCTTGCCAAAATGTAAATGGATAGCTTCATCAAGGGTAGACCAAACATTCAGGCTGCGAAGCCTGAATCTACGGGATTCCTGCGAAGCAGGAATCTACGGGACAAATCACGGCTCCACCAGCTACAAAATGAGTTAAATCTACCTTTCTGAGTTAGACTAAGGACCGGTCTCTACTCATTCACTCACTCATTTACGCATGCATCCAACAACTGTGCCTTCTTTCTGCCAGGTACTTTTGCTAAGCCCTGGGGATGCAAAAATGAGTCATCGGTGATCTTTATGGAGCTTACAAACAAGTATGGGCGCCAACCCTAAGCCAACATGAAAATTCTAGAGCAGAGGTAGGTAGAAAGTGCAGGGGGATTATGTAAACACAAAGAAAGGGACCTAGATTTGGGGGAAGCAGCACAGAAGAGCTGATATATGAGGTGAACCCTGATGAAGGAACAGAGAGTCCCAGGCAGTACTGACTAGAACCTGGAGGGAAGGAGGGTCACTACACCCAGCAAGACATGAGGGGTTTCTTCAGGAAACATGCATTAATCAGAGATCAAACCACAACCAGGATCCTGATACCACTCATTAGCAGGGGGCTGCAGGGACATCATCAGGCTCCTAGGGGACAACAATCTCCCCTGAGCAGAGAGCAGTAACAGCAACCGTGGCCCACATAACTGCACAGGGGCCCACTCCAGGACCGGCTGACGGACGCTCCCTGCGGTGCTGAGGCTTGTGCTGAGTCATCCCTCACAGGAACGAGTTTCTCGGGGGCCCCTGAGATCTTGCTTCACAAGCTGCTGCTTGGCTTCCCTGTGGTTTCCAGGCCAAGCAAGGAGAAAAAATAAATATTAACCAAAGGTACTTCTAGAGCTGGGTGCCCAGGACCCCTCCCCATGCTAGAATTAGCTGCTGATTGCCCAGTTTCACAATCCTCTTGGCCACTCTGCCGCAAAAGGGCAAAGGTGAGCAGCTCTCGGATCTGGGGCTGGGAGGGACGTGAGGGCAGACAACCTGTTTCCCTGGGAGGGCCCCTGGCTGACTTGAAGCTCCCTTCACCACCCAGGCCTGGCTCCCAGAGGCTCGCACCACACCACACGGCTTTTTAGGGGAACTTCCTGGTTGACTGGCGCCAATGGCAGGGACCTGACACAAAACAACTCTCTCTCTTCAGCTTCAGCTCCTTCTGTAAAATGACGGAGTTGGACTCAAAGAACTTCAGCCAGTCCTAGCCTTCCCTGAGCTGAGCTGACCAGACCAAATACCGTCTGCTGGTTGCCCTCCAGCACCCAGGGAGCTGCTTCGGGTACTCTCCAGAAGAACCCATCTATTTAATTTATTATTTTCTGAGGGCTTATTTGCTCACCACAACAACCCTATGACATGGGCACTATTATATCTATTTCACAAATGAAAAAAGCGAGGCCAGAGAGATTAAGTAAGTTGCCCCAGAACATTCAGCTGGTAAAGCTGTGGAGTCCTCATCAGCTCTAGGGCCAAAGACCTGGGTCCATTACACTTCACAGTGCTGGTCGACCAAGGGTCAGCCAAGTGCAAATCACAGCCTATACTTGAGTTGTTGGGGCCGGGACTAGGGTGTCAGACCAAAGGACAAAACAACTTGTTGGGCTTTTTGTTTTGTTTTGTTTAAGATTTTATTTATTTATTTGACAGAGAGAGAGAGATCACAAGTAGGCAGAGAGGCCACAAGTAGGCAGAGAGGCAGACAGAGAGAGAGGGGGAAGCAGGCTCCCTGCTGAGCCGAGAGCCCGATGTGGGGCTCAATCCCAGGACCTTGAGATCATGACCTGAGCTGAAGGCAGAGGCTTTAACCCACTGAGCCACCAAGGCGCCCCTGGCCTTTTGTTTTTTTGATTTTATTAACTTATTTGACACACAGAGAGAGAGTGTGTGTGTGTGTGCTTGCACACACAAGCAGGGGGCATTGCAGAAAGCGAGGGAGAAGCTGACTCCCCACTGAGCTGGGAGCCCTACGTGGGGCTGGATACCAGGACCCTGGGATCATGAGCTGAGCCAAAGGCAGACGCTTAACCCACTGAGTCACCCAGATGGCTCGAAATGACTTGTTAAATGGGAATAATGATAGTACCTACCTCAACTGGTGGTTGTGAGGATTCAATTAAATAATTTAAAAATCCATAAATGCTTTAAAAACAGCTACTAATGGGATGCCTGGGTGGCTCAGTCAGTTAAGCATCTGCCTTCGGCTTGGGTTGTGATCTCGGAGTCCTGGGATCGAGCCCTGCATCATTCCTGGTAAGTGGGGAACCTGCTTTGCCCTCTCTCTCTGCAGTGCTCCCTGCTAATGCACACTCCCTATGTCAAATAAATAAATAAAATCTTTAAAAAAAAAACATAAACCTTAAAAGTCGTTTTGTCCTTTGGTCTGTCTTGACTCCCCCCTCCCTAGCCCAACAACTCCAGTATAGGCCGTGATCTGCACCTGACTGACCTGCTTCTCCCTCTCTCTGCCTCTGCTCCTGCTTGTGTGCTTTCTCGCTGTCTGTCAAATTAAATAAAACCTTTTTAAAAATCAATAAAGTAGGGGTGCCTGGGTGGCTCAGTGGGCTAAGCCTCTGCCTTCGGCTCGGATCATGATCCCAGGGTCCTGGGATCGAGCCCCGTATCGGACTCTCTGCTCCTCAGGGAGCCTGCTTCCTCCTCTCTCTGTCTGCCTCTCTGCCTACTTGAGATCTCTGTCTGTCAAATAACTAAAGAAAAAAATCTTAAAAAAATCAATAAAGTAAATAAAAACTTACTATTGTTAATGAATGTTATATAGTAGTTGCCATTTAAAAAAAAGATTTTATTTATTTATTTGACACAGAGAGATCACAAGTAGGCAGAGAAGCAGGCAGAGAAAGAGGGGAAGCAGGCTCCCTGCTAAAGCAGAGAGCCCGATGCAGGGCTCGATCTCAGGACCCCGAGACCATGACCTGAGCCGAAGGCAGAGGTTTAACCCACTGAGCCACCCAGGCACCCCAGCAGTTGCCATTTTTATTTATTATTTGTTTTTTTTTCCCTTATATATCCTTTTATTATACCCCTGGTTTCTCTTGGTTTAGAGAATTGAGCATTGCCTTGGTCCTTTTGCTGTTTTTGTTTTTTGGGTTTTTTTTGTTTTGTTAGTAGTGGCCATTTTTTAAAATTTATTTGTTTTAGAGAGCGTGAGGCAGAGCCGGGGGCTGGGGTGGTGGTGGGGCAGAGGAAGAGGGAGAAAGAGAATATCAAGCAGACTCCCTGCTAGGCCCGGAGCCCCATGTGGGGCTCAATCTCACAACCCTGAGATCATGACCAGAGCTGAAGCCAAACGTCCAAAGCTTAACTGACTGAGCCACCCCGGTACCCCAGTAGTCACCATTTTTAAATTGTGTAACATAGGCGCCTGGGTGGCTCAGTGGGTTGAGCCGCTGCCTTCCGATCGGGTCATGGTCCCAGGGTCCTGGGGTCGAGCCCAGCATCGGGCTCTCTGCTCGGCGGGGAGCCTGCTTCCTCCCCCCTCTCTGCCTGCTTGTCATCTCTCTCTGTCAAATAAATAAATAAATAATCTTTTTAAAAAAATTGTGTAACATATACATAAAATTTACCATTTTAATCACTTTTAAGTGTACCGCTCAGTGGCATCAAGCATATTCACACTGTTGTTAAACCATCACACCAACCATCTCCAGAACTTTGACGTCTTCTCAAACTTAAATTCTGCCATCAGCTTTCAGTAACTACTCACATAACTCTTACGTTAAATATTTTTATGCTCCTATCTTCTTAACCGCGGGATGGAGATTACAACCCTGGGTTCAGATTCAGATTCCCTCACTGTCCGTTTGAACTTGAATAATCGCGGTAAATCTATGAACACCAGTTCCTCCTTGCATATAGGGAGCCCACACAGTGTTGTGGTTAGTATCGGAAGAGATCAGAGGAAAAGTACGTTGCATCCTCCATGCAAAGCACTCCACAACATACGGTCTTTAGATTGGTGGATAGATCCTACTTTTAAGCTCCTAGCTCAGCTCCTAGCACGTAATAGGAACTCAGAAAAAAGTTCTTAAGGAACCAGGTAAATTCCGAGGTGTTGGGTCATACTGCCCCCTGGTGGTATCCAAGAAAGGTGCAGCGTCTCTGGCCTCGCGGGTACTCTTGGGGCTGATTGGGTAAGATCAGGGGCGGACTGGGAACTGGAGGGAAACCCAAGGTTCCATGCCCAAAGGGCCTTTCCTTTTCGCCTAGACACACACATTATTCCCAGACATTCCCCAGGTTCCACTCTCCATTCCAAAAGGGCTGGTCTTCTTTCCATACTCCTAACTTTCTCTTACTGCTTTTGCTCATGCTATTACACTTCCCCACCAGTGGCTCACCCAAATCCTGAATCTTCAGACCAGCTTAAACATTGCCTCCTCCAGAAGGCCTCCCTGGAGTCCTCTCCCTCAATCCTTTATTGTTTAGTTTTGTTTTGTTTTTTAAGAGAGGAGGTGGGGAGACAGAGAGAGAAGAAGGCCAGAGAGAGAGAATCTTAAGCAGGCTCCATGCCCAGCACTGAGCCCCATACAGGGCTGGAATCTCACAACCCTAAGATCATGATGTGAGCCAAAATCAAGAGTTTGGGGGCGCCTGGGTGGCTCAGAGGGTTAAGCCTCTGCCTTCGGCTCGGGTCATGATCTCAGGGTCCTGGGATCGAGTCCCGCGTCGGGCTCTCTGCTCAGCGGGGAGCCTGCTTCCTCCTCTCTCTCTCTCTGCCTGCCTCTCTACCTGCTTGTGATCTCTGTCAAATAAATAAATAAAATCTTAAAAAAAAAAAATCAAGAGTTTGGACTTAAGGGACTGAGCCACCCAAGACCTCCTCCCCCAACCCTATTTTTAAACCTCTGCAGAACTCATAGTCTATACTTGATTATATGCTGGTGTGTAGTTCTCTCCACACTTTGGTTCCTTGTTATAATTTCCTGGTTTTCTTAATGTTTCCCGGGTTTTCAGAACATGAACTGAAGGGATGAACTGGATTTCTTAAAAGCCGTACATTTCTGAGAGCCTAGGTACATGCTTCGATATACGGCACTGGGTACTTTTATAAACATGCTTTTGTTTTTCATGGTAACTGTGATGCAACGCTACTGCACATTACATATTTCAATTCGTAGAGAACAAAACTGAGATACAACCAAATGCAGTGTGTGATCCAAAAACAAAACACGAAAACAGCTAAAAAGACAACTGGGAAATCTGAATATGGATATATATTAGAGCATTGATGGGGCGCCTGTGCAGCTCAGTCAGTTAAGCGTCCACCTCTTGGTTTCAGCTCAGGTCTTGATCTCAAGGTCATGAGATAGAGCCCTGTGTCACGCTCTGTGCTCACCATGGAGTCTGCTTCAGACACTCTCTCCCTCTGCCTTTCCCCACTGTGCGGGTGCAGCTGCAGGTGCTCTCTCTCAAAGATATAAATCAATTAAAAAAAAAAAGTAAAAAATTTTGATGGCTGGCTCAGTCAAGAAAGCATGTGACTCCTGATCTCAGGGTCATGAGTTTGAGCCCCAATGCTGAATGCAGAGATTACAAAAAAAAAAAAGTAAAATTTGTGAATAATTTTAAAAATATTTGAAGACTATATGAACACAATAAATACATGATAAAAATTAAATTTTTAAGAAGCAGAATACAGAATTATAACAAAAAATTGGGAGGAAAAAATAAACCTTTTTTTCTTTTCACACGGCTGAACAGAAGCTCTGAGACTTATTTCTCTAATTATCACAAGAACTTTTAATTTTTCTTTTTCACAAGAGCCTTAATTCCAAGAGAATCTCTGAAGGAGTTGCTGCAAGCTACCTGTTACTTTGAACCTATTTTTATGAGAGAGAGAATATATCCGTCTAAATCAGGAAACAGAGGGGGAAAAAAAGAAGCCTTCAGATTAGGTCCTGACAGTGCCTGCATGTCCAGGAAACATTCCGAAGCACCAAGTCAATCATTAATCACAAGCTCTTATAGCAGGAATAACCTAACCTAATTAATTTCTTAAAAATGTGTTTACTTGGGGCACCTGGGTGGCTCAGTCGGTTAAGCATCTGCCTTCAGCTCCGGTCATGATCCCAGGGTCCTGGGATCGAGCTCCCCACATCAGCCTCCAGCCCCACATTGTTGGGTTCCCTACTCTGCAGGGGAATCTGCTTCTCCCTCAACCCCTGCCTGCCACTCCCCCTGCTTATGCACACGCTCACTCTCTCTTTCTCGCTATCAAATAAATAAATAAATAAAATCTTCTGAAAAATGAACTTACTTGAGCAATGATGGGTCAGTAAATAGCCATAACGGAACACTAGCATTTTTCCACCTGAGGGGACAGAGAGGCAGCAACAAGAATGGAAAGGCTGGGAAGCAAATTGTCTCAAATGATGAGAAAATCATGTAGCTCTGATGAGCAGGAAGGGGGTATGGTCCTGTTTCAGAGAACACTAAGACACAGGGGTGGGGGGTAGAGGGTAGGAGACTGGTGCCAAGACAGCCTTCTCTGAAGGATAAGGGTCCTTCTGTTCACTTCAGGATTCCTGTTTTCCACTATCCTTATCCTGCTCTCCAAAGAAACAGGGAAAGATATACAGATTTTTCCCAGTATCAAAAATTAGAGCATCCTTATGAAACCTTTTAAAATGGTATAGAGTCGGGGTGCCAGGGTGGCTCAGTGGTTTAAGCTGCTGCCTTCGGCTCAGGTCATGATCTCAGGGTCCTGAGATCGAGTCCTGCGTCAGGCTCTCTGCTTAGCGGGGAGCCTGCTTCCTTCTCACTCTCTCTGCCTGCCTCTCTGCCTACTTGTGATCTCTCTCCATCAAATAAATAAATAAAATCTTTAAAAAAAAGATTTTAAATGGTATAGAGTGAAGAAGCAATTGCCATTCATTTATATGGAAATTTTTTTAGAGTTCTCAGACCCCCAAAATAACCTCTCTTAGGCTTTTCTGATACCTTAGGACACATCTTGCCAATGATGCACAAAAGGAGTTGTGATAAAGCATGCATGCTCATAGACAGCTTGACGCTCAGTTGCTGAGTGTGGTTCCCCAGGAAGGAGTTCACGTGGGCCATGCCTGTTGCCCAGAATGCACACTGCCTCTCTGGGGCTCGCTGCAGAACAAACCCTGCATGTTACTTTCGAATCTCGCCTTTTTCCCATAAAAGCCAAAATCCTCTTTGGATTCCTTCTGGTTAGGGAGACCAGAAATTAATATAGGTCTTTCCTAAAAACAAAGCGGTAATAATGCAAACTTTGGAAAAGTAGGAGATACCTGTAATGACAAGATATGAAGCAACTGTTTCTCAGAAGCCCAGTTTTAATCTATGTGACCAGCTTGACCAGAAACAGCCAGAACCACTAGCCTAGGGGATAAATATGGTCACATCTCTTCTACTTTTCAAAACAAAATCAGCTTATCACCTAATACGCCGGATTAGCAGAGAAAGCCCAGTATCTGTTTCTCCCCTTAATTTGTCCAACACCCCCAGTTTTACTCAAACCAAAGGGGCCAATATTATCTCTGAGTAATTTAAGGACAGAGAACTGAAGACACATTTCCATTCACCAGAGAACCAGTTTCGGGGAGCTGTTGCCTCTCTCTCTGCCACACATGCAGCTGATGAAAACCCTCCATGCACAGTCCGAAACATTCTGTCCCTCCCTGCAGGTAGCTTGCTGTTCTAGATCTCTCTGATGCTCTGAGCTGGACCTCCCAGCTCTGAGGTGACTCCCACATACTTGACCATCACATGCCAGTCTCGTTGTAGGAAGAGGAGATAAGGACACAGACATGCACAGAGGAAGGACCATGTGAAAACAGAGGGAGAAAATGACCAACAACAAGCGAAGGAGAGAGGTTTCAGAAGAAATGAACTCTGCTAAATGCCTTGATCTTAGATGCTTAACCTCCAAAACTGTGAGCAAATTAACTTCTGTCATGTCAATGACAGTCAATACTGTCATTTCAGTCTATAGTATGATGGTAACCCTAGCAAATTAATACAGGGTCAACTTCATTCTTTTGCAGTCATCTCTCCAGTTGTCTCTAAATCATGTGTTGGAAAGACTATTCTTTCCCCCATGGAATGTTCTTGGCACCCTTGTCAAAAATCAAGTCACCTAAAATGTACAGGATTATTTCTGTACTCTTAATTCTATCCCATTGATTTACAGGTCTATCCTCCTGCCAGCGCAACACTGTTTTGATTAGCATAACTTTGTAGTTAAGTTTTGAAATCAAGAACTGTGAGTCCTCCAACTTTGTTCTTCTTTTTCGGGATTGTTTGGCTATTCAAGGTACCTTGTAATTCCATATGAATTTTAGAATCAGTTGGTCTGTGTCCAGCTATTAAAAAAAAAAAAGCCACTGAGATTTTGGTAATTATTGCACTGAATCTACAGATCAATTTGGGGGAGTGCTGCCATCAGATTAAGTCTTCTGATACATGAACAATGGGACATATTTCTATTTATTTAGATATTTAATTTCTTTCAGTGATATTTTGTAGTTTTCAGTGTATAAGTCTTGAATTTCTTTTGTTAAATTTATTTCTAAGTATTCATTCTTTTTAATGCTAATATAAGTAGAATTTTCATTTTACTTATTTTTTTTAGTTTTTATTTTAAGTAGGCTCCATGCCCAACGTGGGGCTTGAACTCACTACTTTGAGATCAAGATTCACACATTCTACTGGCGGAGCCAGTCAGGAGCCCCATAAGTGGAATTTCTAAATTTTAATTTTCAGATCATTCATCATTAGTTTATAGAAGTACACCTGGTTTGGGTACACTAATCTTGTATCTTGCAACCTTGATGAACTTGACATCAATAGGTTTTTCCAGATTCTCTAGGTTTTCTCTATATAAAATCATGTCATCTGTGAACAGAAATGGTTTTATTTCCTTCTAACTTCCTTTTGTTGCCTAATTCTTTGGCTAGAACTTCCAATACAATGTTAGATACATACGGAAAGAGTGGATATCTTTGCCTTGTTCCTGATCTTAGGAAGAAAGCTTTCCATTTTTTACCATTAGGATATTAACTATGGGTTTGTTGTACATGCTTTTTATCAGGTTGAGAAAGTTACTTTCTTTTATTTAAAAAAAAAAAAAAAAAAAAAAAAACAAGACCCTGAGTTCAAGCCCTGAGCTGAGATCAACAGACACATGCTTAACCACAAGCCACCCAAGGGTCCTGAGAAAGTTCCTTTCTATTTCTAGTTTGTTGGGTGTTTTTATCATGAAAGGGTGTTCAATTTTGTTGAGCAATATTTCTGCATTGATAGAAATGAAACCATGTGTAATTTCACACTTTGTTCTATTAAGATGGTGTGTTGTGTTGATTTTCACATGCTGAGCCACCAATGCATTGTTAGGGTAAATTTCACTGAGTCAAGAGGTGTAATCCTCTTATTTCGTTAAGGATTTTTGCATCTGTATTCATAAGGGATATTGGTCCTGTAGTTTTCTTTTCTTTTCTTTTCTTTTTTTAAAAGATTTTATTTATTTATTTGACAGAGAACACAAGCAGGCAGAGAGGCAGGCAGAGAGAGAGGAGGAAGCAGGCTCCCCGCTGAGCAGAGAGCCCGATGCGGGACTCGATCCCAGGACCCTGAGATCATGACCTGAGCCGAAGGCAGCGGCTTAACCCACTGAGCCACCCAGGCGCCCTGTAGTTTTCTTTATATGTGTTATCTTTGTCTGACTTTCGTATCAGGACAATACTGGCCTCATATAATGAATTAAGAAAGTGTTCTTTTGGGGCACCTGGGTGGCTCAGTTGATTGAGTGTTTGCCTTTGGCTCAGGTCATGATCCTGGGGTCCTGGGATCAAGCCCCACATTGGGCTTTCTGCTCAGAGGGGAGCCTGCTTCTCCCTCTCCCTCTGCCGCTCCCCCTACCTGTTCTTTCTGTCAAATGAATAAATAAAATCTTTTTAAAAAGTGTTTTCTCTTCTTGGTTTTTTTTTTTTTTTTTTGGTGAGAGTTTGAGAAATTAAATCTTTTAAAAAAGTGTTTTCTCTTCTTGTATTTTTTTTTTGTGAGAGTTTGAGAAGGATTACTGCTGATTCTTCTTCAAATATCTGATAGAATTTACCAGTGAAAGCAACTTATCTTGGACTTTTGTCGTTTTTGTTCAAAGTTTTTTATTATTGATTTAATCTCATTACTTATTATAAGTCTATTAGTGTCCAGTGTTCTGAAAAAGTTGATTCTGACAGTTTTGCCATCTTTTTTGTTGCTATTATGAAGGGATGAACTTTTGGAGATCCTTACTCTACTGTTTCGCTGATGGGACTTCAATATGAGTTATTATTGGCAATATTAACCTGGTCACTTAGTGAAGGTAGTGTCTGCAAGGTTTCTCCACTGCAAAGTTATTTTTTTTCTTTTTCCCTATGCTATTCCAAAGGTCAGCAAACTATGGCTGGAAGGCCAAATCTACCCCACTGCCCGTTTTTGTAAATAAATTTTGTTTAACTTTATTTATTTAAATAAAGTACACAGCCACTCATTTGCTTACATATTTTCTGTGACTGCTTTCATGTTACAATAGCAGAGGTGAACTGTTACAAAAGAGACTGTGTGGCTCACAGAGACTTATACAGATCCTACCTGGCTCTTTGTTGACTCCAATTATATTCATTAGAAGCATATCACTAAACTTAGCCCACGTGTAAGGGGAGGGGAATTAAGGTCTAGGTTGTGGAGAAAGGAATATCAAAGCATTTTTAGACACATGTTTTAAAAAGATAATAAATATTTGGGGGACTCTATTTTAAAGCTATGCAAATATCCTGTTTCTCAAAGTTTTGCCCACTAATATTAGCTTCATCAGCAGATCTTGCTTGCAGCAATTATTACTGTGGTGTTCTTTTTTTTTTTTTTTTTTTTACCAGTTTCTTTTTTTTTTTTTTTAATATTTAATTTATTATTATTTTTTTATTTCCAGCATAACAGTATTCATTATTTTTGCACCACACCCCGTGCTCCATGCAATCCGTGCCCTCTATAATACCCACCACCTGGTACCCCAACCTCCCACCCCCCGTCCCTTCAAAACCCTCAGATTGTTTTTCAGAGTCCATAGTCTCTCATGGTTCACATTACTGTGGTGTTCTAATAGTGATTTTGTTTCTCTCATCTCTTTTACATGTATTAATTGAAATCTTTCTATAAGGGAGATTTGTCCCTTCTTTCCCATTTATTTATTCAATCTTTTAATTATGCAAGTATTGGCTCATAATTGGGTATTATATAAGACTGATGGATCACTGAACTTTATCTCTGAAACTAATAATATGTTGTATGTTAATTAACTGAATTTAAATAAAAAACTAAGTATGGGTTCACAGATATTTATTTATTCTTTGGATCATAATCCAGCACTATCATATTTATGTATTATAATTTTATTTATGTATCATAACCATCATCATTTACTTCATGGTATGGGAATTGTGGTACTTTCTCTTGTTGGAGAGACAAATGAGAACACAGTACAAGGTTTTGAGTTAGAAACCTCAATTTGTGACCTTGAGCAAGTCCCTTGACCTCTCACACTTTTTTCTCATCAGCAGAATAAAAATACCAACAGCCACCTCACAGTCTTCTCATGAAAATGCTGTTTGAACTGAGAAGAAGGATGTAGATGTTAGATTCTTCGGTAGTGAATTTCCTCTTCACTTTTCTTCTCTTCCTCTTTCTTTCCTCCATTCTGAGTCCACTTGTTTTCTCCTCTGCCTGTGACATAGGCCCAGCAGATGTCCTCCATGGCACCATAGGGGTGAAAACAGTAGGGTCTGAGTCACAGCACTTCTTTGAAGAAGGGCTGTTTCTAGGGCCAACCCAAATAACCAGTCTCCTTCTGCCACTACCCCTAGAAGCCACTTTAAGGACTTCTTTGCGGTTCAAAGAAGTCTGCTTCCAGCACACATTTCCCCAGCTCTCATTGCCTGGAGGACAGGGAGCTTGCCTTAATCTTTGTAACTCCCTCACCTCCCTTATTGCACAATGCCCTTCAGATAGTCCTCAATCATCTTTGGATGTGGATTTTAACACATATTCTGCATTTTAACATACACATATTCTGCTTGTTACCACTGTGCAGAACAGGCATACTACTGGCAAACGTCATCAATGAAATTCATTTGATGGTTTCTATCATTTTGTTAGAGCCTCATTCCTGGTTTGGAGATAGGAACTAGCTGTGTGGGAGGCTCTAAACTAAATCAGGAAGGCATGGCACTGGACCTCCAGGAACCCACAGCACAGGTGAGGGAAGAGAGCTCTGCACAGATTAAACAACCATAGATTATCAAGGACTTCAAGTTTTTATTTATTTATTTATTTGTCAGTGAGAGAGAAAGCACACAGTGGAGGGAGCAGCAGGCAGATGGAGAAGCAGGCTCCCTGCTGAGCAGGGGTCCCAAGGTGGGACTCAGTCTCAGGACCTTGGGATCATGACCTGTGCCAAAGGCAGATGCTTAACCAACTGAGCCACCCAAGCGTTCCTATCAAGGAATTCAAATATCAGACAAATCAGACAAATATCAGACAAAGAAAGGCCTTTGAGGAGGAAGGTGACGTAATCCATACGGAGGAAGCGGAAGGGATGAAATGCATGAGCCTAGGTACATGGGGGCAATCAGAAGGCTTCTAGAATGATCACATGAGAAATAATAAACATCAATGGCAGTAAGAATGTAAAGAAGTAGACAGAAAACCTTGCAACAGGACATGATCAATTGGGAATCAGAGAATCTTAGAGGGTGACCTTTGAGATTATCTGGGACAACTCTTATGTTTTAGAAGAGGAAGATGAGAACTGAGAACACTGTTAACTTGCCCAAGCTCACACTGTTATTAGCAACTGTACTAGTCAAGGTAACTCTAGGTTATGCTGCACTAACAGTCAATCCCCAGTCTCCAAGGCCAAAACCACAGAAGTTTATTTCCAACTCACAAAAATTTCACTGTGAGCCCGAAGGCTCCCCAGAGTAGCACCATTCTGAACAATGATTCAGGGATCCAGTCTGCTCTTGTAGGTTCTGCCAACTGAACTCATACCTTCCAGGATGAGAAAGTAGGATATGTATCACTTCCTCTCACAACCTTTGGCCAGAATTAGACACATGTCCCAGCCTAACTGCAAAAGAGTTTGAGAAATGTAGTGGGAAGAAAGTGGGCATGAGATACTTACATGCTGTTTGGTGAGCACTACAGTCTCTGTCACAGTCACAGAAGTAGGAATGGCCTTATCCCCATAATCCAGTCCTTTTTATGACAGTTTATGGTAAGGGGAACCCACTGCATACATTTGCTCACACCTGTGTTCTATCTTCTTGTTACTGTAGACTTGGCAAGAGAACTGAAAACAGATTTTCAGTCTTGAGAGAAACAACCTCATTCAGAAACTGTAAGTAGGCAGCTTGAAATAAGCTGGGGATATTTCAAGCAACTCCAAACTACATATCACCATATGGCAATTATTCACACAATTTAAAAAATATGTGCAGAAATATCTGCATAGTACACATCAACTCAGAATATATACCTGTGCTCCATGACTTGTGAAGTCACAGAAGTAGAGACAGGCCATAATAGACAATGGACAGCCTCACCACAAAGCACAGGAGAGCTGATCTAGAAGGATGAAGTCAATGACTCCCTGGGCACCACCCTGTCATGATCCCAACCTCTTTCTGAGAGAAGAAGGCCTTTACCATTAAAAGCCAGATTCAATAGCATAGGACTTATCACTCTGGCCACCACTGATTAGAGAAGAGGAAGATGCTTGACTCGAGGGCAGCTAATTTCTTAGGCAGGCCAGTGGCTTATGAGGTGGTATGAGAGGAGATGATTGGAGATTAACCAGGCCAATCAGAAAAAGAGATTTTTGAAGATAGTCTGGAAATGAAGGGCACAGGGGAAAGATAGCATGTCCTTGAAGTAGTAGAAATATGAAGTCAACAAAAGCCTGAGTGTTGCTGCTTCTCAAAGAGTGAGAGAAGTAGGTAGTTCATAGTGCCAGACCACACAGAAGCTGTGGAAGCAGAATATCATTGAGTTGGCAAAATGGCTGAGTATCAGAAAACGAGCAAATTCCTGCTCTTAAGGGGGCAATGAGATATTTGGGTCCCTAGAGTTGTGCTGATTAGATTCCAAACTGCTAGGGCCGCCTGGGTGGCTCAGTGGGTTAAGCCGCTGCCTTTGGCTCAGGTCATGATCTCAGGGTCCTGGGATCGAGTCCCACATCAGGCTCTCTGCTCAGCAGGGAGCCTGCTTCCTTCTCTCTCTCTCTGCCTGCCTCTCCATCTACTTGTGATTTCTGTCAAATAAATAAATCTTTTTAAAAAATGCAAACTATTGGATTCCAAACTGCTTTTAAGTCCCCAATAAGCTCAGTCATAGAGCTATTCCTGAACTTCTAGCCCTGTTGCTGAGATTTCTGTCTTCCTTAATTCTCTAAGGTTGCTTACAATCACCCTTCATTACTTGGGTGGCCTGAGTGAATCTGTCCTTTGCAGTCACAAGACTCTGTTAGGCCATAGTAAGAAATGAAGTTCTAATACGGGCTATGACATGGATGAATCTTGAAAACATTATGCCAAATAGAATAATTCAGACACAAAAGAATAAATATGGTATCATCTCACTTACATGAGGTACGTAGAATAACCAAAATCAAAGAGACAGAATGTAGGATAGAAGTTACCAAGGGCTGGGGTCTGGGGGAATTGGAGAGTTATTACTTAATGTTTAGAAAGTTTTTGTTGAATGATGAATGATGAAAAAGTTTTAGAAATAGTGGCTACTATCTAGTGGTAATGACTACACGACATTGTGAAAGTACTTAACACCACTGAATTGTATATTTTAAAATTGTTTAAATAGTAAAATTCATGTAATGCATATTTTACCACACACACACACACACATACACAAATCCATTAGGGATGCAGTATGATGGAAGGAACAGCAGAATAGAGTCAGAGAAACTGGGTTCAAGACTCAGTTCTGCCATTTTCTACCTGGGTCACTTTAGTCAAGTTACCCATCTTCTTAGTATATTCATTTGAAAAACAGATAATAAAACCCTTTCTAAATTTGTTATGAGGAACAATGAAGAAAAATGTATTAAATCATTACAGAAACATCTTTTGAAAACGGTCTAGTTACTTGCGATGCATATTTGAAGTGGAGACAACAGGTCTCTGTATTCTCATTTTAAGAAAGTGTATTCTCATTTTAGGAAAGAGTGAGGCTTCTCCTTTATATGCTCAGGGCACACTGGTGTGAACATTGTGAAGCTCACCATGTCTGCCTTCAAGGACCAGACTTCACTGAATGTCCCTCTTCTCCACTTCATTCTTCTGCTTCCTCTCTAGCCCCTTTTGGGTCCCCACTGCTCTGCTGGTCTCCCTTCCTCCAATCCCTATGGAGACCAGCCCTTAGGAAGAATTTTCTTTTCATTCAAACTGAAGTCCCTTTATTCTCCTTCCCAGAGTATTCCTGTGTTTAGGTCATATCTCTTTCCACAGAGGGAAAAACTTAATCTGTTTAAGTTTGCTGACTTGAACTGAAAAATTTTTTTTAGGCATCAGGGACATTTAGGTGTAAGAAATGCTGGAATAAAGAGAGGCCTTCAAGCCCTTTGTATCTCCCACAGCCAGGCTGTTAATAATCCTGAAATATTTGCTGACTGGGATGTTTTCTCTGGGCATCAGCAAAAGGCAGCGGTGGACTAAATGTTTCTCAAATTTGATTCCGTTCTGACATTGTAAGAAGTCTAGTAAGTAGGCACGCACACTAGGAAGGCTGAAGAGCTGTCCACGGTGCTGAAGTGTAACTGAGCAGCAATTGTAGGCTCTGGGGGCCCTTGGCAACACTGGTTCGTCTTTAACTCAGATTTAGAAGAGGTGGATGAACAGATAATTCTGGGAAGGGGAAAGGAGAAGAGAGAGAGAATTACACAAATTCACATACTTTCAGATAGGTTTAAGCACAGAGAGACTGATGAGGTCAAAATATAGAAAACTTTTTTTTTAACCTAGAAACTTTTATTTTCATTTTATTTTTAAATAAGAATGGTTACCAGGGCGCCTGGGTGGCTCAGTGGTTTTGGCTGCTGCCTTCGGCTCGGGTCATGATCTCAGGGTCCTGGGATCGAGCCCCGCATCAGGCTCTCTGCTCCGCAGGAAGCCTGCTTCCCTCTTTCTCTCTCTCTCTCTCTGCCTGCCTCTCTGCCTACTTGTGATCTCTGTCTGTCAAATAAATAAATAAAATCTTAAAAAAAAAAAAAAAAAGAATGGTTACCAAGATAGGCCAAATGTCTTAAGCAGAAATATGGCACAAATGATAAGGAAAAAGAAAACTGTGTCAAAAAAACGCAACACAAAGCCATCTAAACACAAATTTATAAACAAAACTACAACCACATAGATTGATGTGTTGCCATCAACTGAGCCATACCAGTGGACACATAGCTCTTTATTTTTATCTTCTATAGATGGAAAAAGTTGTATTTTTATGAAAAGAAGACAACTGGAAGTATGACCTATCCTGATGTCACATTATTTCAAGGGTCTTTGCTAAAAACATACACCCTTCTCCAGAAGTTTGAAGCATGATCCTCCTTACCTGCCTTAACTATATGCTCAAGCAAGCATCTTTTCATCAAGGCTAAAGAAACTTTGCTGAAAAAAATAACTAGTCTAAAACCAGACACAGAGAGAGGATGGGTTTCCCTCTGAGTACCCAGCACTTATGGTCTGCAGTCAAATACATACTGCCTAATGTTAGTCCTTGGGTTAGGAACTGAAGTTAGACATAACTTTCCAACTAATCGCAAGTTCGTTAGGAGTAGCGACCATGTCTCACGTCTTCTACACAGACCCAAACAGCACCAAACATGCAGCCGGACACATAGTAGGTTCTCAATAAATGTTGGTCAGTTTGACTGCTTAAGGCAAAGTAGAAATGGAAGCTGGATTTTATTCAGGTGATGTATTTTGTTTTTCTTTCTTTTGAAAAATTAAAGTGTTTTTAATAGGGAAAAACTAAAAACAACATAAAAGTCCAACAAGACACTGAGTAAACAAATTATGGCACATCCATGCACTACACTGAATTGTAGAAAGATGTAAATAGATCCGGACACCTGCTATGGGAAAATGGCCACAATTAATGACATTTTAAAAAGCTCCAGAACAGTATATAAGATGCATATGATTCTATACTTATAAAAATTTAATCTAAGAATAGTGACTACTTTTTATCACTTCTATATTCATTGCTATAATTCTAGCAGCTGGCATAGGGCCAAGGTTCAGTTAATGTTTGTTAAATGACTAGGATAGCGCCAAGCACTCAGAGTAGCACTTAAAATACTCCCAACAAAGTGTGAATTCTGATCTTTTTCTGTTACACTAGAAAAAGCAGGATTTTCCTATTGTTGGGCAAAAGGAGGGAGGAGAAGACTTCAAATTAGATGAAGCTGGGAGAGCATCAGATTGAAGGTCATCAGTTCAATCCTAGATTTGGGTGACACTTTCTCTTTTTTAATTTCTTATTTGAGAAGGGTAGCGGGGCAGACAGGGAGGGAGAGAGAGAATCTTTTTTATTTTTATTTTTTAAGATTTTATTTATTTGTCAGAGAGAGAGAGAGAGAGAAACAAGCAGGGGGAGCAGGGGGGAAGAGGGAGAAGCAGGCTCCCCACTGAGCAAGGAGCCTGATTCAAGATTTGATCCCAGGACCCTGGGATCATGACCTGAGCCAAACATAGACACTCAACTGACTGAGCCAACCAGGCATCCCGAGAAAGAGAATCTTAAGCAGGTTCCACAACCAGTGCAGAACTGGATGTGGGGCCTGATCCCATAACCCTGAGACCATGACCTGGGCCAAAATCAGGATGTTTAACAAACTGAGTCACCCAGGTGCCCCCCTCCATTTTTTTCCTACTTTATATGCCTATCCATCTATATATTAACCAATCTTCCTAACTTTTTTTTTAAAGATTTTATTTATTTATTTGACAGAGAGAGAGAGATCACAAGTAGGCAAAGTAGCAGGCAGAGGGAGACAGAGAAGCAGGCTCCCTGCTCAGCAGGAAGCCCAATGCGGGGCTCAATCCCAGGACCCTGGGATCATGACCTGAGCCGAAGGCAGCCACTTAAATGACTGAGCCACCCAGGCACCCCTCTTCCTAACTTTTTATTTTGAAAAATTTCAAACCGAGAGAAAAGTTGCAAGGCTAATAAAATAAACACCTGTATTCACCAACTGTTAACTTTTTGTCACATTTGCTTTATCTCCCCTGTGTGTGTGTGTGTGTTTGCTAAATCATCTGAGAGTAAGTTATATAAACCATGACACTGCAACCCAAAATACTTCAGCATGTATCTCCAAAGAACATTTGCCTATTTATATATTTTTTCCCAAAGAACTATTACATACTTTGAAATAGTTTAAGACTCACAAGAAGTTGCAAAAATAGTACAGAAAGTTCCCAGGTATCACTCACTCAGCTTGCTCTCCATGATAACATCTTATATAACTATAGTACATTATCAAAACTAGGAAAATGACACTGACACAGCAAATTTATTCAACTACAGATCTTATTTGGATTTCACTAGGTTTCCCAGTTTCTCTCTTTCTCTCATTTATGAAATTTTCACATGTATAGATTTGAGTGTCAACTGCTCCATTACCATGAAAAAAACAGCAACCTTGTTACCCCTTTATAGTGACATCCTCCCTCAAACCCTAATCCACCAACCACCAATCTGTTCTCCTTCACTATAATTTTGTCACTTTGAGAATGTTTCACAAATGGAGTCACGTATTATGTAACATTTTGAGATTAGCACAATGCCCTGTGATTCATCCAAGTTGTTGAGAATTATTCATCAATAGTTGATTCATTTTTTTATTTTAATTGTTTTAATAGTTGATTCTTTTCAATACTGAGTAGTATTACATTGGACAGTTGGCTTATTCACTCACCTGTTGAAGGACATTTGGGTTGTTTCCTATTTTTGTCTACTATCAAGAAAGCTGCTATGAATATTCATGTACAGATTTTTTGTAGGTTTTCATTTTTCTTTTTTATTCAGATTTTATTTATTTGAGAAAGAGAGAGCATGCATTGGGTGGGGAGGGGCAGGAGGAGAAGCACACTCCCTGCTGAGCAGAGAGCCTGATGTGTGTCTCAATCCCAGGACCCTGAGGTCATGACCTGAGCCTAAGGCAGCTGCTTAACTGGCTGAGCCATCCAGGTGCCCAGTTTTCATTTTATTCTAGGCTAAATACTCTGGAATGAGATTGCTGGGTCATATGGTAAGTATATGTTTAACTTTATAAAAAACAGCTAAAGTGTCTTCCAGAGGGGCTGTACCATTTTACAATTCTACAGATAAGAGATCCAGATGTTCTGAATTCTTGTAAGCAGTTTGTATTGTCAATATTTTGTTTCAGCCACTCTAGGAGGTGGATAATATATATTATTGTGGTTTTCACTTGCATTTCTTTAATGGCTAGTGATTTGAACATATTTTCATACACTTATTTACCATCTGTATATTCCCTTTGGGAAAAAGTCTATTCAAATCTTTTGCCCATTTTATATCTTTTTTTTTTTTTAAGATTTTATATATTTACTTGACAGAGACAGACAAAGCGAGAGAAGGAATGCAAGCAGGAGGAATGGGAGAGGGAGAAGCAGGCTTCCCGCCAAGCAGGGAGGCTGATGCAGGGCATGATCCCAGGATCCTGGAATCATGATCAAAGCCAAAGGCAGACAATTAATGACAGAGCCACCCAAGCGCCCTTTTGTCCATTTTCTAACTGGAATGATTCCTACTGCTGTGTTTGGAGTTCTTTATATATTACGGATACAAATCCTTTGTGAGATATATGATTTACAAACATTTTCTCCCAGTCTACGGTCTATCTTTTCATCATCATCATTTTCTTATCTTCTTAATAAGGTCTTTTCCAAACATTTTTTAATTTTGATGAAGTCAAATCTATTGATTTCTTTTGTGGGTTGCACCCATGGTGTCATGCTGAAGATTCTTCCCAAGTGGTTGTATAAAAAAGAATTTTTAAAAAAGATTTTATTTATTTACTTATTTGAGAGAGTACAAGCAGGGTTAGGGTCAGAGGGAGAGGAATAGGGAGAAGCAGACTCCCCGCTGAGCAGAGAGCCTGATGAGGGACTCAGTCTCAGGACCCTGAGATCATGACCTGAGTCAAAGGCAAAGGCTTAACCAACTGAGGCAACCAGGCAACACCCAGAAAAGAATTTTCAGCCATTTTTTTCACCTTACATGTGTTTAATACTGTGTTAGAGGCTGAGAGAGATTCACAGATATAGAAGAGTTGTGCTCAAGGGATTTTCAGTTAAGTTTAGACAAGCAAACAGTTAAAAGCAGAAGATGGTAGGTCATTATGAGTCATGTGAGTATTGAAAAGGCTATGCGTGGGCACCTGGGTAGCTCAGTGGGTTAAGCCTCTGCCTTCGGCTCAGGCCATGATCCCAGGGTCCTGGGATCGAGGCCCGCATCAGGTTCTCTGCTCAGTGGGGAGCCTGCTTCCCCCTCTCTCTCTGTCTGCTTCTCTGCCTACTTGTGATCTCTCTCTCTCGCTCGCTGTCAAATAAATAAATAAATAAAATTCTTCCAAAAAAAAAAAGAAAAGAAAAGGATATGGGTAGGAGGAGTTGAGTTCATGGGAGGGAACCATCATCTTACATTTGAAATAGCAGGGAAGTCTTCATGGAGGAGGTGGCATTTGAGCCTTAAGGATTTGAAGAGTTGAAATAGAGGCAGAGGAGAAAATACCAAGAAGAAAGAATTACATACGTGAAGCAAAACAGGGGTAGGACAGAAAAGTCAACATCAAGAAGTGGGCAGGGGTGGGAAGGCTAAAGGCTAGATGAGTTCACTTTTAGATATACAAGACTTGAAGACCAGCAAGATTGATGAGGAGATGTCCAACAGGCAGGTGGAGATGTGAGATTAAATTTGTACAGTGGAGGGGCACCTGGGTGGCTCAGTGGGTTAAGCCTCTGCCTTCAGCTCAGGTCATGGTCTCAGGGTCCCGGAATCAAACTCCGCATTGGGCCCTCCACTCAGCAGGGAGTCTGCTTGCTCCCCAACCCCGCCTGCCTCTCTGCCTACTTGTGATCGCTCTCTGTCAAGTAAATAAAGAAAACCTTAAAAAAACATTAAGTTGGACATTGGAAATAAGGATTTGAGCATCATCAGCACAGGTCAGGCCTTCTGTTATACACCCCACAGCAATCCGTACTCTCCTTCAAAGCACCTGTCCCAGTGATAATTAATAATTCACTGTGTAATTAGTTGTTTAATCTCTATTTGTCTTGTTAGGATTCCAGTCTCAAGGAGAGAGTCCATATCTACCTTATACGTTGGACCTAGTCCAGTGCCTTGCACTTAGAGAAATATTTGCTGAAAGAATACAGAGATAGCTCGAATAGCCACCATTTATTGAGCAGGCACATGGCAGACACAGTATACCAATTCTGTATACATAATCTCATTGAAACCTCACAGAAATTTTATGAGAGGCAGGTCAAGGCTTCTCAGAACTAAATTCCAGGGTCTGAGGGAAGGCCCAAGGATCTGAATTGAAGCTCCCAGTGACTTCTAATGAGCAGTCAGGCTTGGAAACCACTCAGGTGCGTAGTTCCATTGAAATGGTACAGATAAAGAAACTAAGGTTCAGCAAGTAACAGTGATTGATTCAAAGTCCCATGGCTGGAAAGAGCCGTGATACAAAAGTAGATCCCTTAGGGAGAGAATTTTACCACAAGCTTCCTTGCCTCTGTGAGACATAAGATCTGGAAAAAAGAGTTTGTGAGGGAAGAGCAGAAGGCCAGAAACTGGCTCTTTGAAACCAAGGTGAGTAGTGAGCACTGCCAAATGCCACCGAGAGGCCACAGAGGATGTGGCATGGGGGAGGACCGGGGGATGCCTAGTCCATGCGTCTGCAGCGCCTGGGTCTGCCATTACAGGAAGATCAAGATATGGCCTTTGCATAGGGCAGGGCACTCCCTCAAGAAACCTGGCCAGCTGAAAGAAATTGTCATTTGAGGCTCAGCCAAGATCACTTCTTGGTAATAGAGCTTTGTGCTAAAAATATTAAAGCCAAACATCTGGGCTATGGGGTAGTATGCCAAGAAAGGGGAGGTACACAAGCTCCATGGGGAAATCTCAATTTGGAATCAAAGATCGACTGTTTAGAAATTACAAAATGCAGCCCACTCTAGATTTTCCAGACCATTAACCCTTTGTTGGATTATTCAGGCCTTTTGCCTCACCTCTGCTTTGGGTGTGTTTAACCTTTGGGGTACTACTTCTATTGGAGGATGGAAAGAGAAAGAAAGGTAAAACTCCAACTAGGACATTTTGCTGATACTTAGTTATTCAGTCCTGAATAATAGAGGAGTTATACTCATGAGTTATTCTCAGTTGAAATGGGACTGGAACTAGAGCCCAGAAGATCTAGTTTTCTGCAGCTATTTCTACTCACCACGCAGTCATGCTGGCCTCAGTTACCCCAAACAAGGTTGGATGTATTGTCTTTGCCAAGGGGCAGCCTCAAGGCCTGTGCAACGAAATGGTGGACAGTTTTCTGCAATCCCATCACTAACCCCAATTCATACCCTTTTGATGGAAGATGGGAAGCAATGTCCCTTTATTTGAAAGAGGACAATGATGACGAGAATCCCTTATACCCATACAGCTTACAAAGCACCTTCACACGCATCAGCTCAATCTTTCATGACCTTGGGAAGTAGGTGTTGTTATTCCTACAAGCTTGGTAAGTGCAGAAGCCACAATTCAAACCCATCACCCTGATTCTTTGAATTATAAAACAAGCTGCTACTTTGTTATTGGCCAAAACTCTTCGGAAGCCCACTATTACCACTATTACCATTACACTGACCACATGGAAATTAATGAGACAAGAGCCTCATTGCTGTAAGAAGTAGAATTATGTAGTGAGGAAACAATGTATGTTTGCTTGCTAGTACCTTATGCAGAGTGCTGCAGCTGAGCCCTGGTGTTTGATCTTTAAGATGGGGGTAAAGGGACACCCTGAAGAGTGGCCAGAAGGAAGCAAACCTATATACAAAAGTCCTGGCACAATGGCCAGCAGAGAGTAATCACTCAGGAGTGTTAGCGAGCACTCTTCCGTCCTTCACCTCACCAGGTATTTCTGAGCCCCGTGAACATAGAATTAAGCTCAGGTCTTGGTCTGTGATAAGGAACCGGGGGTACAGGCTGTGGCATGGCCTGACCATCTTCCACGACATCAAGCATAAAGCCAAGAATTATATTCCAAAGTCCCATAGGACTCCTATTCTCCCTTCCTCTAGTGGCCTGTCTCAGGTACTATTTCCCTGTGTGAAGTTAAAACTTGTCCTAGATCATAATCTCAGGGTCCTGGGATGGAGCCCCCTATCAGGCTCTCTGCTCGCAGGGAGCCTGCTTCCTCCTCTCTCTCTCTGCCTGCTTCTCTCCCTACTTGTGATCTCCATCTGTCAAATAAATAAATAAAATCTTAAAAAACAAAGCAAAAACAAAAAACCTTGTCCTAGAACTACATCCAAATCAAAAAGGACTTCAGTCTGGAATTCTGGAGTCTACTAAAAAGTTCTTCCTAACTCCCTCTCCTAAGCCATAGCCACATCCGGAGAGATAGGATAAGCTAGAAGGTGAGTGCACACTACAGAGCCTACACTGATTCCTCCAAGCCTTCATCTCTCCAGATCCCGGTCTTTGACAACCCCCACCTCCACCCTGTGTTTCCAACGAGGCCTGCCCTGTGGCCAGCACTCTTCTCCACTCCTGGAGTTTAACGCCTCTTTTGTTCAAAGAGAAATGTCCACAGGAAGGGCACCCCTAAACCAGACCAGGATTTACACAACCTGAAATCGCTAATACCTACAGGACCACATAGGTAAACTAAATGAATTAAGAAGGTGGGTGTTGGGGCGCCTGGGTGGCTCAGTGGGTTAAGCCGCTGCCTTCGGCTCAGGTCATGATCTCAGGGTCCTGGGATCGAGTCCCGCATCGGGCTCTCTGCTCAGCAGGGAGCCTGCTTCCTCCTCTCTCTCTGCCTGTCTCTCTGCCTACTTGTGATCTCTCTCTGTCAAATAAATAAATAAGGGGCGCCTGGGTGGCTCAGTGGGTTAAGCCGCTGCCTTCGGCTCAGGTCATGATCTCGGGGTCCTGGGATCGAGTCCCGCATCGGGCTCTCTGCTCAGCAGGGAGCCTGCTTCCCTCTCTCTCTCTCTCTGCCTGCCTCTCCATCTACTTGTGATTTCTCTCTGTCAATAAAAAAAAAAAAAAAAAAGAAAAAAAATATTAAAAAAAAAAAAAAAAAACAAATAAATAAATAAAATCTTTAAAAAAAAAAAAAAAAAAGAAGGTGGGTGTTAAGGACGCCTGGGTGGCTCAGTCAGTTAAGCCGCTGCCTTCCGCTCAGGTCATGATCCCAGCGTGCTGGGATCCAGTCCCGCATCGGGCTCCTTCCTCACTAGGGAGCCTGCTTCTCTCTCCGCCTCTGCCTGCCACTCTGCCTGCTTGTGTGATCTCTTGCGCTCTCGCTCTCTCTCTCTGACAAATAAATAATCTTTAAAAAGGAGGAGGAGGAGGAGAAGAAGAGAAGGAGGAGGAGGAGGAGGAAGAAGGAAGAAGGAAGAAGGAAGAAGAAGAAGAAGAAGAAGGTGGTGGTGGGCGTTATTAAATGGAGAGTGCTGGGGTCTGTGGCGAACCCATCCTCATCCGGAGCTCCCGGGGCGGGTATGAGCATACAGGCCACCTCCCAGAAAAACCCTAACTCAGGGTGAAGGCAAGGAGGACAGGGTCAAGACAAGCGACAGAGCCGCGTGGTCTGCGGATGGGAAAGCCGTTTACTTATACAAATGTCGTTAGCACTTCAGTTTTGCCCACTACAGCGTTCCAGCTCTTTCCCGCGCGTCCCTCTACTATCCGCAACTCAGGCTCGTGTTCTTTATCTATCTCCCATCTTTTCCAGGGCGTCACAAACATTCCGCCCAGCCACCCGCCCTGGGCGCTTCCGCGAGCTGCAGAGGAATAGCTGATGAGATGCTCTCTGACGTAGACCCACTCTACCCCCTGGGAACCCCGAACTGGCTGAGGAAAGGGACAAAGCCTGAGGGAGGAGACAAAGTCCCCATTCTAACTGAAAAAACAGGGCCTCACCCTCAGGAGCTCCCGGGGAGGGATGGGCGGGCGTACGGGACCCCTCCCAGAAAACCCTAGCTCTGGGTGGGCTAAAGGTGGCAAGGAGAACAGGGTCAAGGGCAGCGACAGAGCCGGGTGATCTGCGGATGGGAAACCCCAGTCGTTTAGGCACCCCTCCGCTCAAGTCACTCCCAAACCAGACAATTCTTGGGGAGGGGTGCCGCGGGCAGGGAGCGGCTTCTAAGCAAATCGCTTTGTCTCCGCGTCCTAGGTCCGCCGCGCGCGCAGCTGCAGTTGTCACTGCGCTTCCCCGCCCCCGCTTCTGGATGCCCCCCTTTCCTCTCTCCACCAGACCCGGAGCAGGAGCTCCGCCCCCAACGCGCCGCCCCAGCCCCGGCGCTTTAAAACCCGGTGCACACCGCCCAGCCGCGCCCCGTCTGGCGCACCTCTCCTCTCCTCTGTATCTTCAGTCGCAGCCGCTCTCCCGGCCCTCGTCCCGGCACCATGAGCTTCGGCTCGGAGCACTACCTATGCGCCTCCTCCTCCTACCGCAAGGTGTTTGGAGATGGCTCTCGTCTGTCCTCGCGCCTCTCCAGCGCCGGTGGCGCGGGTAGCTTCCGCTCGCAGTCGCTGTCCCGCTGCAATGTGGCCTCCTCGGCCGCCTGCTCTTCGGCCTCGTCGCTTGGCCTGGGCCTGGCCTACCGTCGGCCCCCCGCGTCCGACGGGCTCGACCTGAGTCAGGCGGCGGCGCGCACCAACGAGTACAAGATCATCCGCACCAACGAGAAGGAACAGCTGCAGGGCCTCAACGACCGCTTCGCCGTGTTCATCGAGAAGGTGCATCAGCTGGAGACGCAGAACCGCGCGCTCGAGGCCGAGCTGGCGGCGCTGCGGCAGCGCCACGCCGAACCGTCGCGCGTCGGCGAGCTCTTCCAGCGCGAGCTGCGCGACCTGCGCGCGCAGCTGGAGGAGGCGAGCTCGGCGCGCGCGCAGGCCCTGCTGGAGCGCGATGGGTTGGCGGAGGAGGTGCAGCGGCTTCGGGCTCGGTGCGAGGAGGAGAGTCGAGGGCGAGAAGGCGCCGAGCGCGCGCTGAAGGCGCAGCAGCGCGACGTGGACGGTGCCACCCTCGCCCGCCTGGACCTGGAGAAGAAGGTGGAGTCGCTGCTAGACGAGTTGGCCTTTGTGCGCCAGGTGCACGACGAGGAGGTGGCTGAGCTGCTGGCCACGCTTCAGGCATCGTCGCAGGCCGCGGCCGAGGTGGACGTGGCTGTGGCCAAACCAGACCTGAGTTCGGCGCTGAGGGAGATCCGCGCCCAGTATGAGTCCCTGGCTGCCAAGAACCTCCAGTCAGCCGAGGAGTGGTACAAGTCCAAGTTTGCCAACCTGAATGAGCAGGCAGCGCGCAGCACGGAGGCCATCCGGGCAAGCCGCGAGGAGATTCACGAGTACAGGCGTCAGCTGCAGGCACGCACTATCGAGATTGAGGGGCTGCGTGGGGCCAATGAGTCCTTGGAGAGGCAGATCCTGGAGCTGGAGGAGCGGCACAGTGCAGAGGTGGCTAGCTACCAGGTAAGGGCTGAAACGCTGCAAAGGGAGGGGCGCCCTGACCTCTCCCCCCACCTACCTATGCCTTCCCACACAATTGGGGCCCAGGAACTGAGAGGAACGGGAACTACTCCAACTCCAGTTGGGGACCCCAACTGGAGGTGCTGACAAACAAAAGCCCAGGAGTCTACACTATTCATTCTAGAGTCCCGGTCACTCTCTTTCCTTGCCCGTCAAGTCCCTGTCCGAGCCCTTTTAGAAAAAACCCTTAAGCTTATGTTTTTCAGAATCCAGAAATCTAATTTATTCCTCTCTGTCCGCAAGTGGACATAAACACCCTGGTGACCTGAAGAACAGTCCCCCATCCAAAGTAGAGGTGAACCCAATGCGGTTGGGATACAGTCTCTCATGTTGGCAGTGCTGTTTCGGCTGTCTGGATTGTTAGGTAGACTTTGGAAGGCTTTCTGTGTGCCCGGAATTGCGCTAGAGAGAAGAATGCTGGACTGACTATGGTATGTACTAGGGAGAAGAATGCTGGATCCTTCTCGGGAGGGTTTCTGCCCAATCATTTTCTTGAGTTTTGCCTTCAAAAGAGTAGGGATTGGGAACCAAGGAGCTGAGAGATTGAGCTAGTTACAACCGCCCTTCTCTACCCTCTTCTCCTTCCAAGACAGACAGACAGACACACACACACACACACACACACACACGAGTTTCCTTGTCGATGTGCTGCTGGTATTTCTTCCTAAAGAAAGCTTTATTTATACCAGTTAGCAAATAGGAATGGCATGGGCGCTGTCCGAGGTGCTGATCTAGAGTGCTTTCCATCTCAGAAATGATGTGTCTCCCGTATCATGCCCTAGTTATGACTCTCTAGGTAATTAACTGCTTTGTTGGGTTCTTTTTTTTCTTCTGCAACACCATCACATCAGTCTTAGCTACCTGCAATCAAAGGTTACCTCATAGCATCAATTTTCACTGTCATGGATGGCTTACAACTTAGCAAAAAACACATAATCTGCTCAGCAGCAGTGAGGTCCCACTTGAAAATTCACATCTCCTTAACAATTTTCCATCCTCAATGTATGTGATAAATCACAGAGATGGTTGATTCTATCTTTGTTATAGGCCACTTATTTTTTTTCCATCTTTCCATGTCTCCTAAGCTCCTTTGAAGGTGTTAATTGGATCTTTCTTCCTTTTCTCTCCAAACAAAGACCACAGCATCTTATGACCACAAAGAGTACAGAGACAGGAGAAAAGAAAGGAATCTAAATAGTATTTCAGTTTCGAGGTCCAATTAAAGCTCCATTGGGTGGAATGGTACTAATTCAGAAATTTGCAATAACTCATTCTGGCCGAAATCGAAGTTTACATTTGATGAAATTAATAGGGCTTGGAAACATTAATAAAAAAGAACAAAGAGAGGAGTAAAACCTCAAAAGTACTGTTTTAGTCTATAGCTGAAGAATTATTATTGGCGTGCAGGTATTTATTGTCTATTAAAACTGCTCCATTTGCTAAAAGAAGAAAGCTTGTCTGGAGCATTTGTTTGAGTCATTTGGAATTACAGTACTATTCAAGTAAATACTTCTATTCTGCTTCAAAAGCTGTAACTTGAATTTTTCACTGTATGGCCTAGCTCCTGCATGGCCTGAATTAATCACATTTAGTTAACTGAGATTTCATGTATTCTTCTAGAAGCCTCAAAAGATGAGCTAGGGGGTCTTCTGAAGGGCTAGCCCAGTCTTTCTACAAAAAGGCTAACTTACCTGCAACTACAACTGCCATCTGAATTGGTCTTTGCCATGCCCTCTGTTTGCTTGGTCTAGCCCTACCCCCTAAGAAATAGTGACAGTATTGTCTGACTTGTTTTGTTTCCTTTAAATGACTTTCAGTGTCAGACAATAGGAGGGTCATCCAGACACGGTCTGCAGGAAGCAAACAAAAACCCTCCAGAAACTGCAGCATCTGCGTCTCTGCAGTGTGCCCCTGTCCGCGTTGGTCTTCAGAGCCTCAGTGGACCTGCTGGTGGAATAGAAGACCAGCTGAGACAACAGAAAGCTATTTCCTACCCCTTGGGACTTCAGGCTGAGGAGGGGCTCACATCCTCACCTGCCGAACCTGAAGGCCTGAAGTCACAAGGGTATCCTTTGGCTGTTTTCTCTAACAATTTTAGCAGTGCCGGCCAAGATGAAAAGCCTCCTTCTCCACAGTGAAATTCAGCCATTGTTTTCTTGCCCTCTCCCCCCTCCCCTTCCGCTGCAGTAATGGGAGGCTGTTCTCTTTCTTCTGCTTCAGAGATTAGTGATAGGCCCATTTTCCTTTGCAAGCTTACCACCCTCTAAGAGGCAGAGGAAAGCCCCATTAAAGTGACATTTTCCCTGCCTAGAATGCTGACAGGCTATTCAAGGATAGAAAGCTTATTACAGTTTTGAAAGGGTAAAGAATGATTCAAGGTGACATAGTAAGTACACAATGATATATGAGATTGTCCAAATCAGGTGACAGGAGAAATTATGAAGAGCTAGGGCCATTGTCTTCAAAAGCCAAATGTAGCCACCCTCTATAGCTTGAACCCTTTTCCATTTCTGACCCAGGGTGAATCTGGTTCCTGCATAGCTGCTTTACCACCATTAGAGGCCCTGCTCTCCCAAAGATGCGTAAGGATATTTTTGCAGGAGGCCCTGGCCCTGTACTCTGGTCAGTCTTGGAAAGCTGGAGCTTTCCTTGAAAGACCTTGTAGAACAGTCAAACTCACCATTAGTTAATGCTCCCCAGGGAGAAAAGCCAAGTCTGCCCTCTTCTCTTTAGTATGAGATTGGAATACAGCCTAATGAAATAGCAAAAAGGGGTTGGCCCCTTGGAGGTTGGGCGTGCCACTGGCTGCTTATAAATCTGTGGCTTGATAGATTTATCTCTGAAACTAGAATCCAAGAAGAAACTATATTTGTTCCTGTTTTTCCTTTTAACTCTTCCATGTGTTTTTAGTTTTGTTTTTGCCCCTCCCTGCCTCATTGTATTACTGTAACCAAGCCACCTTGATAGCTCCTCTACAGAAATAAATTTAAACTTGCAGTTCCTAAACCCATTGATCCACCAAGGTCACTTGGGGGCTTAACAAAAAGATTTTCAGGCCTACTCCCAAAGATTTGGATTCAGTGGTTCACAGGTACGGCCCAGGAATATGCATTTTCAGTAAAAGCCATGCACCCTATTGTCCTTGGGCTGATTTGGCAGTGCACTAACCTAAACCACACTTCACAATATAAACCAGCTCATAGAAAGCAAGATTTCAAAGTATGATAGGGAAAAAGAAAGGAAGCAAGCAAGCAAGCCAAGACAGGAGGGAGAAGAAGGCATATGGGTAGTCCACCTATAAAAATCCTCTCTCCTTGCCCAGTGATTCTGGAGGGGCTCTTTCATTCAGACTGTGCTGCTGCGCTCACTACTACTGCTCACCTGGCTGAGGGCTCCCAAAAGTGATGAAATCCATAGCACTATTTGTGGTTCCATTCCTCCACTGCAGATGTGTGTATGGCGTGATTCTTTCTCTTATTCCAGGCCTTGCATCCTTCCAGTCCTTGGGAAGATGCTCAGCACTTGTTTTAGCTACTACTCCAGGAGAGACCCCAGCTGGAACTGGGAGTGCCTCTGCCATTTCCTCAGGCTAAGCCAACAGCAGCTGCGTTGTTGGGGGAGGGGGCAGACTGCAGCGCTGCTCGGCTCAGATTTCCAGCTGGAGGCCATCTTTGGCAGGGCTTTTGAAGGGCAATGCAAGACAGTCTGGTGTGGGCTGAAGACAGCACAAACAAAGGGACTAGATGTTGAAGAGCAATGGTCAGCAGTCAGCCCAGTTCCTTCTGAAAGGAGCAGAGTCATGCTTTTTGTCTACTCTGATCCATAAAATAGACATGTGAAATGTGTAACATAAAAATTCAAGAAAATCTCTATCTAGAACTCAGCTCCCAACAACCTTTTATTCAGCAAACACAGCTCTGAAACAAAAATGTTGTTTTTAGAAAGGACCTTACTAATCTGCTGATGAGACAAAACGTCCATGTTCAAATCACATATTGGGAAGCTGACCCCTCTGATGCTCCTAACTTACTAATTCTTACTTTTCATGATTCTAAAGGATGTTGTCTTTTGAATTTGAAGCATGCTGCAAGATAGAGAAGAGGGACCAATGGAGTCAGCCATCATGGAGAAAGAGTAGCTTAGTTCAACTTTCAGAACAAAGAAAACCAATAAATAGCAAGCACTAATTCAAACACTGCTCTTTGGGGCCATTTAGGGCCCAAATAATCTGACCTCAGTTGAAAAAGATATCATAGAATTATAGAAAAATAATTGCTCATTATCATAACCTGTAGTTGCTAAGAAAGGCTGCATTATGTTTATGTCCTCATTAAGAACGGTACCTCCCCTATGGGGCACCTGGCTGGCTCGGTCGGAGGAGCATGCTACTCTGGATCTCAGGGTCCTGAGTTTGAGCCCCATGTTGGGTGTAGACAGTACTTTAATAAAAAAATATTTTTAAAAATGGTACAAACCCCTTTAGGAAGGCTTTTTTTCCCCAAAATCATTATTTTTAAAAAATCTGGTGCTTTAAGGAATATGCCTTCAACTATCTAATATTAACATCTTATTATACATTGTTTTCCTTGGTAATCCAGGAGGTTGCAGGGAGGCCTCATGATTAATTCATCCATGTGATTTAAAAGGGTATAGACTCGCATGGTATGATACTAACAATAATTTATTGACCAATTTTTACGTGACAAGTTCTGTTTTAATACCTGTTACCTAATTTAACAGATAATGGACTCATATAACAATGTGAGGTGCTTAATTTGAACTCCCAACTTGAGGATCTCAGAACACCTCAGAAAAGAATGTTATAATTTTCCATATATAGAAATGGAAATTTTGAAGAGACTAGAATATAGAAAACTGACTGGGGCGTGTTGGCTATTTGAGGCAGGGCAAGAAACGCAACCCCAAGATCCTGATGAAATCCTCCTCTTTTCCTCAGATTTCATTTCTCCTGTCCCTTGCCTAATGAGAGGTCTTCCTCCCTCTCCCCTTTCCCACAGTAATATCGCTTCTCTTACCCCCCACCCCAGTGCAGCACTAGCAGACTTGCTTGTAGGTTAGTTTAACCTCAACTAACAACCATCAAGTAAACTGTTTGGTAAAAATCATTTTAAGCCCTTATGATCTCTTAACACACTTTGGAATATTTCCATCACTGTCCGTATAATATATATTTTCCCCACTGCTTGTCATTCCTTGCTCTGTACCTATTGGTTAATTGAGTTTCTCCCTTGTGGCATTCCCATCAATATTTAGAGAAGAGGTAGGAGGTATGAATTTTCATTCTTTCTGCAGATTCTTTTGATTTGGAAGTTTGCACCTCCCAATGTTACCAGCCCTGCTTTCCACCATCACTTCGTCATCCCCACACAGGAAGTTACAAGGATCCCTCACCACTTACCTCTTGAGGTTTCTCATGTTTATCTGCATCACTGTTTCACAGAATTTACTCTGAATTGCTGTGTTCTTCATGCCGACAAAGTTGCAACTGAATTATATGGGTTATTTGCTCACATCTTTTCAGGGCAGAGGAAAAGAGGCGCTGGTGTAGCACGGTTCATTCATTTAACGATGATGACTCACAGGCCATCTACAATGTGCATTGCGCTAGGCTCTGGGCTTTCAGTGGTGAACCATACAGAATCAGCCCCCATTTCCACATCGAGTACATTCTAGAGCAGTCGTTCTCTGATAGGAGTGACTTGCCTTCCGGGGGACATTTAGCAGTGTCTGGGAACATTGTTGGTTATCACAACCAGGAGGGAGAGTACTTGCTAAACACCCTCCAATTCACAGGACAGCCCCCGAGAGCAAAGAACAATCCAGCCCCAAATGTCAACAGTGTCTAGGTGGAAAAACCATGAGATAGAGGAAGGTGACAGAAAATAAATTAGTAAAGTAATAAATAAATGAAAGAATTTCAGATAATGATAAAGCAGAGCGGCCAGTTCAAGTATGTGCTTTCTTTTAATTTGTCCTCCCACTGGAGGTGCCTTTTTCTCATTTTCATTATGTCCTTTCCCATGCTAGCCACTGCCCTGGCTTGAGGTAAACTGGGCTGCTTAATTTGGACACAAAGGAAGACTGACTAGAGGGCATTTGAACTGAATCTTCAGTGACTGAGAGTCGGCCACAGAAGACCCACTACAGAACATTCCAAACAGATGAAACAGCTAGCTTAAAGAGGGGCCTGGAGCAGAATTGAATTTAGCATAAGAAGTAAAAGAGAAAGCCAAGGTCGCTGAAACCCTTTGAGCCAGGGGAATAGTACAGGCCATGCTGAGGAGTTGGGACTTTATTGTAAAGCTTTTAGAGGGTTTCAGACAGGTGAGCGACTAGATCTGCTGTGTTTTCAAAAGACCCTTTGGGGGCGCCTAGGTGGCTCATTTAGTTAAGCAGCGGACTCCTGGTTTTAGCTCAGGTTGTGATCTCATGGGTCATGGAATCAAGCCCAGAGCTGGGCTCTGTGCTCAGTGGGGAGCTTGCTTGAAGATTCTCTCCTGCTGCACCCCCCACCCCCACACCGAGTGTGCACGCATGTGTGCTCTCTCTCTCTCTCTCACGCTCTCTCAAATAAATAAATCTTAAAAAAAAAAAAAAGTTTAAAAGACCCTCTGGCTGCTCAAGGATCAAAGATTAAAGTTATTTTTTGGGGGGGCGCCTGGGTGGCTCAGTGGGTTAAAGCCTCTGCCTCCGGCTCAGGTCATGGTCCCGGGGTCCTGGGATGGAGCCCCACATCCAGTCTAGCCCTCTGCTCGGTGGGGAGCCTGCTTCTTCCTCTCTCTCTCTGCCTGCCTCTCTGCCTGCTTGTGATCTCTGTCAAGTAAATAAATAAAATCTTTAAAAAAAAAAAAGTTGGGAGCGCCTGGGTGGCTCAGTGGGTTAAAGCCTCTGCCTTCGGCTCAGGTCATGATCTCAGGGTCCTGGGATCGAGCCCCACATCGGGCTCTCTGCTCAGCAGGGAACCTGCTTCCTCCTCTCTCTCTGTCTGCCTCTCCGCCTACTTGTGATCTCTGTCTGTTAAATAAATAAAATCTTTAAAAAAAAAAAAAGTTATTTTTTGGGTACCCAGGTGGTGCAGTCAGTTAAGCCTCAGACTTCTGGTTTCCACTTAGGTGGTGAGCTCAGCCAGGATCATGTGACAGAGCCTTACACTGGGCTCCGAGGGGAGTCTGCTTTGAGTTTCTCTCTCCTTCTCCCCTCCCCTTCCTGCTTGTAGTCTCTCTCTTTCTCTCTCAAATAAATAAAATTTAAGAAAAAAAATTTTAAGCTATTTTTCTTCTGGGTTTGCACCTGAAAGAATTTGGAGCAAAACTATTATATGGACCTAGTTTCTTTTTAATTTATTTTCAAAGATTTTATATATTTGGGAGAGAGAGAGAAACGGCAAGTGGGGGGAGAGGCAGATGGAGCAGATCCCAAGCAGACTCTGCATTGAGTGCAGAGCCCAGTCCAGGGGTAGACTTAACCACACCGAGATCATGACCTCAGCCGAAATGGAGAGCTGGCTGCCCAACCGACTGACCCCACCCAAGTGCCCCCTAGTTTCTTTCTTAAAAGAATTTAAGAAATTTCAGAAATTAAAAAATTTCTAATTTCAGCCTGCCATTTGGATTTTTTAAATTCTGTGGAGTATTTCTGCTTCCTCCTTGCCTGCTGCATAAAATGCTTTCAGTAAGGTGATCTAGCAGCAGACTTCCAGGAAACCATCCAGACGGAATGGAGGCAGAGAAGACTTGCTATCTTCTCTGTGCTTTTCACAGTTGGAATTTTCGGAGTCTAAACTCCTAACCTGAAGCTTTGGGTTTTGGAAAGGACATACAACAGCTGAATTATTCAGTAGCAATACAATAAGCAAGGGAGGGAGGAGAAGTAAGTTATGGGTTTGGGTTTTTTTTTTTTTCTAAGTTTTTACTTAAATTCCAGTCAGTTAATATACAGCCTGGTATCAGTTTCAGGTGCCTGTTTAACAAGAGAGAGAGAGAAAATACCTCCCTGGTGTGCCTTTGAGAAGCACAAATGCAGTAGAAGTTGCCAACCCTTACCATGCATCTGAGTCTCCTGGGGACCTTGTGAAACAATGCAGAGGCAGGGACCTCACCCCAGAACAAGCAAATCAGAATCTGGGCCGGGGGACAGGCCTAGATTTTTAATGTGTCATCAGGGTTGAGAATCCTTGTTTTGTGGAAATCTCACTGCATTGCAGCTGATTCAAAGATGCTGGATATGTCACTTTTCAGGATAGCATCGGGCAGCTGGAGAATGACCTGCGGAACACCAAGAGTGAGATGGCCCGCCACCTTCGGGAATACCAGGATTTGCTCAATGTCAAAATGGCTCTTGATATTGAGATAGCCGCTTACAGGTATTTCAAAGAGCATGCGCCCCCAAGCAGATCCAGCCACCTGGGGCAACACCCCCCAAATAAGTGGATAAGTGGTTTTATAGTCTCTCCAATTTCTAATGGGTGAGAAGGGATGAGGAAAGTCATCTCCGGCCCCTTGCAGGGGAGCTAACTCCTCTGTCCCTCAACTTGTTTATATCCCAACTCCACCCTACTAGTCCTGGAGTGGTCTACCTGCCTCTGCTAGGATTGAAGGAGATAATGTTGAGTATTCATTTTTAAAGATTCTAACTTTTTAAAAAAATAGGGCTTACACAACATAGAACATCCTAACAGGTGAAGTATCGCTCTGAATTTCTTCTCAATGTTCAAGCAAACATTTGCCTTTAAAAAAAGGTAATAACAGTAGCTACTATTTTCTGAATGGCTACTATGTTCCAGGCACTATTAGATACTGTATTTAAATGATCTAGTATCCGGTCATATTATTTCCATTTTGCAGACAAGGAAAATTGAACCACAGACTGACCATGTAACTCGTTCTGAGTCATGGTGCTGGTAAAAGGAAGAGCTCAGCTTCAACCCTGATCTGAGAATTATTTTTCTTTTACATTATATATACTTCTTCAAAACAAAACTCCAAGAGTATGTGATAGTGTCTTGAGTTTCTGGTTTTAAAGAAAAGATGATAAGCAGTATTAGAGATAAGAAAAAAAGGCATTGGGCCCATTGCTATGATGCTCATTAGGCTAAGCTGAGAAAAAATCTGGTATCTGAAACAGTTGAATTCACTGGTTTTTGAAGTTGCTGTTTCCCTTTTCTTTGTACTCCTCTACATTGAAAAAAAAGTACAAATCTCAAGTTCAGGCTAAATGAGGCATCTCCTTCTTCCTCTGTGGGCTTCTCACCTCCTTATCCCTGTTGCACTTAAGGTTCTAATTAGTAAAATTACTTCTCCTTAGAGCTTTGTAAACTCTAAAGTGCCGGAAATGGGTGTGATGAGGCCAAGGGGAATTGTACAAAAATTCCCTTTTGAATGTATTCATGAATAGGGTAGGTTTCCCTTTGATGGTGCTTTAAACACAGCTGATGCTAAAGGTGTGTGAGTGTGTGTATGTGTGCACATGCACGTGTGCATGTATGTGAACATATGTATGCATGTGCTAGATCAACTCCCAAGTCTTTGAACCTTGGAAGACAATATTTATTGGTCTCAACCTCACAAAGAAACTGCAGAGTCTTTTGGAATCTTTCTAAAATGAATAGGGGCTGGAGGGTTAAGTTGTTTTTTGTTTTTCTTTTTTCTTTCTTTTTTTTTTTTTTTAATTACAAGTTGACTTCCTAAGACTTTTTCTCTGTTGGATTTACAGGAAACTGCTGGAAGGTGAGGAGACACGTTTTAGCACCAGTGGATTAAGCATTTCAGGGCTGAATCCACCCCCCAATCCGGCTTATCTGCTCCCACCTAGAATCCTCAGTTCTACAACCTCCAAAGTCTCATCCACTGGGCTGTCCTTTAAGAAAGAGGAGGAGGAGGAGGAGGAGGCTTCTAAGGCAACCTCTAAGAAAACCTCCCAGATAGGGGAAAGTTTTGAAGAAATACTAGAGGAGACCGTAATATCTACTAAGAAAACCGAGAAATCAATTATAGAAGAAAGCACCACTTCAAGCCAAAAAATATAATTCTGTCGCTTAAAAAAAAAAAAAAAAGTTAATGCTTAAGAGGGGATAATATGCATTTGACTTGTTAAAGAGCCTATTCCTGAACCAAAACACCTGTCACCACTAGAAAATGTCTTCAAGGCTTCAGTCTCCTACCTAGCATCGAACACTCCACTTTCTCTAATAAGACAACCACCCCTTAGGTTGGAGCAAAGTGCAGTCCTAGCGCCAATAACAGAGGAGTTATCTAAGAACTCAGCTTTCTCACTTAAAGCTCAGGCTTCACAGCGTTAGATGATTCAGGTACAGAGGAAGTACAAACTAAGGTGCTAAATCTGTGATCATCGTCATTTGCTGTGAATTGAAATTAAAACTTACATTCACTCACTATACCCAGACCTCACCCGGCCCTATAGTCTCATTCTAGGTACCTAAAACATAAGATCACTGCCAAAGATAAACCAATGGTCCACATCCAACAACAGCACTCCGACGAAACTGCTTCACAAGTGATAGGTGTTTGTTTAATAGAAACTTCCTCCCTCCCCTCGAAATTCCATCTATCCTTTTATTCCATTCAGGAAGAAAAAAAAAAAAAGCTAGTGTAGTATTCTTCCCCCTTAAAAACAGTTAGGTTCTTCTCAAAAGAACTTAATTTACCCCCTTTAGGTCTCTTTGTTCAATGGGTAAAATTAGATGCATGTTGACCATTTCTGTGATTCGTGTAATGACTTCTCCCTACCCATTTCACGTCCTTCCAATTCTGTAAGTGAAGAAAAATGGCAGTGATGAGTTTTAAGGGTTGTCCCTAACAAATAATGAAAAGAGTCCCTAGATTTTAGGCTTTCAACTTCTTCAAATCCACTTAATTTAGGGAGAAAAAAAGTATGAAGAATGTAGTTGTTCACTTTAACTTTAGAAACACGGTCATAGTGCCCCAAGCTGTGATTAAGCTGACCTTAGATTTAGTAGTAGAAGCTAGAAGAGGTGAATATTTGTGTGAATGGAAAAAGTTGAGGTCTCATTGATCTGTGTGAGTTCATTTGTGGTGATCTAGAATTAGCTGTTTCAGGCCCTTACCCTTAGAACACACATAGCCCCTTTCTCACTGTCTCGGTCCTAAAGAGGCCTTGCTTTCACTCTCCTTTGCCTTGTAAGAGTGCTGAGTGTAATTACTTTATCACCAGAACGCAATGCTACTGCCCAAAAGTAACAGGAATCGCTTCTGGTCAATCACCACCACCAGCAAACATAAAAATGAAATCCTTCTCTTTTCTAAAAGAGCCCTGCCCCCACGGTTTTCCCATTGCTGCATGGCTGGTGGGGTCTCCTTTCCCTGCTGGAGAGGCAGTGACGCTCAGGCTAGAGAAGGGCACACGTGCTCCTACTCGTGTGCGAGAAAGGACACTCTGGAGAGTCCGCTTTTCACCTGCCCGACCGTGTAGCAGCCGCATTGCCCCACCTTCCACATGTGCCAAGTTTGATGTAGGGCTAAGTCTGTCCTGCAGTCCCTTCCGCCAGACCTAAGAGTTGCCGTGTCTGTCACGCACCTCTGCTGCAAGTGCTGCTGTGATAGGGCGTGATGCTGTTCCTGAACTTTCTTATCCTAGGACCTGCTTCAGCAGTTCAAGGAACTGGAAAGATACTTTCTCTTCCTCCTTTCCCTCACTCCATCCCTGTCTTTACTCCCCACACTTACTGTAACACGTTAGTAAGATAAGAATTAAAAGTCACACGAATCCCACCAACATGTGTTCTGTGGTTTTTGCGGCTACAGTAGAGAAAAGTGCTGTTTTGGGGGCTCCTGGCTGGCTTAGTTGGTAGAGCATGTGACTCAATCTCAGGGTCGTGAGTTCAAGCCCCATATTGGGCCTAGAGCTTACTTAAAAAAGAGAGAGGGATGCCTGGGTGGCTCCGTCAGTTAAGCATCTACCTTTGGCTCAAATCATGATCTCGTGGTCCTGGGGTTGAGCTCTGTGATGGGCACCCTGCTCAGTGGGGAGTCTGTTGCTCCCTCTCCCTCTGCCCCTGCCCCTGCTCATGCTCTCTCTCTCTCAAAATCTTTAAGAGAGAGAGAGAAGCACTGTTCTGGTTCAGTAAGACAGCTGGACCCCAAATAATTTTGGAATTGTATATTCTCTGCTTTTGCATCTGCATTTACATGGGAAGCCTGGGTGGCTCAGTCGGTTAAGCATCCACATTTACAGTTTTGGTTTTTTTTCCCTTGCCAAGGCTTTGGAGTTCTATAGTCTGTGTGTGTTCACACTGTCTCAAACACATAATGCACTAAGCGGTCAGTTTATGGCAAGGAGTGGAGAAATCAAACAAATGATGCAAGACAATACGTTCTGTGCCTGGATAATGATTCAACTAGCTTAACTTGAACATTTCTGAGAATGAAGTGGCAGAACACATATGGTAAAAGGTAATTCAAAACAGTATCTTGTCTCTTTTTTTGAAGATGGGTTTATATTTCTGCAGAACCCATATGTTTAATTAGCCCATTGGCAGCAGTAATAGAATTTTCCTCTACTGTAATGATTCTTAACCCTTTATGGATTACAGACCCCTTGTAGAAAGCTATGGACATTTCTCCCAGAAAAATCCACACACAAAGCTCTGTAATATCAAGGGGCTTGGGGTTTCTTGTTGAACCATCTGCCTCTGGTGTCCAGAAGTCCATGGACTACCATGTTGGGATCCCCTAATGTCATGTTAGGTTCCGGGATAGAGACTAAATGAGGGGAATACACTGATGCAGGTATGAAGCGGAGCTTGCTGAATCCTGATCGATACCGTCATTCTCAGTGCATCTGGCTAAGAGTGCTTGCATGCCTTGCAAAGATACATGGATCGTACTGCTTTGGGAAAAGGGATGTTAGTCCCACAATGAGAGTTTTATAACAATTAAACATCTTTGAGGACCTCTTAAGGAATGATAATAGTCTCATCAATACATGGGTTTGAAATACAGATATTGGTTGCCACTTCTAAGAATACTATTTCATTAATGGGTTCTTCTGGATGCAAAACTGCCAGGCTTTTATTACATTTATATAATTTCTAGCTCTAATTGGCATCTCCTATTTTCAGTGAGTTGCCACTAATTGCCATGAGCTCATTTATAAAGGATTAAAAGCATCTTAAGGAGTTGATGAATCATTAAATCGGGACAATTTCCGTAACAAGGAAACATAGCATTCAGAATCATAAGGCAGGGAAGAGAAGGGAGGGGGGAAGGAAGCAACCCCATCGGTTAATGACAGAACAGGACACCACAGTGAGTCTGTGCGATTGTGGGGAAGCCTGTCCATAAAGCACATTAGTGATAACCGAAGACGACTTTCAGATTCTTTAGACAATGAGGTTCTCCTGCATCCTGAGACTAATAACAGCTTTAATTTCTTCAGTGCCTGTCTACTATGTGTCAGACACTGTAGTAGGCAGTAAACAGAATTATCTCATTGAAACCTCACAACCACTCTTTAGTTAGTATTTGTAGATCCATTTTACAAATAAAGATATAGAGCCTGGGAATGACGAAGTTAAAACCCTTTGTCTAATGTCACAGAATAAGAGAGCTGGGATTTGAACCCTCGTCTTCAGACTGCAGTGCCTGCTTCTCTTTCCTATATTGCCTCTCTACATAAAAGAAAGTTCTCTCACTCGAGGGAGTAAAAATATTTATTTTTCTCCTCTTTTTCCCCTCTTCCCCACTGGGTTTTACTTATGGTTTTTCTGCCCTGGAAACCTTTGACAACACCAAGTCCCACAGGCAAATTGCTACACTTTACAGACTTCCTGAACCTATTAGCTTCCTGCATTGCCATGAGGTCGTGACAGCTCAAACCTGGGTTCTGAGCCCATCTAACTGAGTCACCTCCTAGTAAAAACAAAATAGAATTGTGTGCTTTTACCTAATTTTTAAAAAGGAGGGTTTTTTAAAATATATTTTATTTATTTATTTGACAGAGAACACGAATAGGCAGAGAGGCAGGCAGAGAGCGAGCCAGGGAAACAGACTCCTTGCTGAGCAGAGAGCCCGTGGGGCTCAATCCCAGGACCCTGGGATCATGACCTGAGCTGAAGGCAGAGGCTTTAACCCACTGAGCCACCCAGGTGCCCCTAAAAATGAGTTTTAAAAAATAATTTTGCAAAGGAACTCTGCAGCTCAGTATCAAAGGGCCTGGAAATGATGGGATGTTGCAGAAGGGACAATTCCTCAGGAGGTAATAAATCCAGGATAGTTAGAATTCGTTTTACTGCACTGGCTACAGAGGGGGGCAAGATCTGAGCAACTGTCTAGAAACCAGAGTCCAAATTTTAGCTCCAGACTCGATGCAAGTCACATATAGTCCTGCAGGTAAACTTCTAGAACTTACTTGTGAACCCAACTAGGGAGTCCAGAACCACCATTCATGACTCTAAAGGCAAACATGAAATAGTTTGAAAATGTTTTTTTTAAACTCACTGGGCGGTGTCTGAATGAAGCAGTCAGTTGGGCATTTGACTCTTGGTTTTGGCTCAGGTCATGGTCTCAGGGTCTTGAGATTGAGGCCCGTGTTGGGCTCCCCACTCAGTGCTGGTGTCTGCTCGAGTCTCTCTCTCTCTCCCTCTGCCTCTGCCCCCCACCTTGTGTGTGCATGTTCTCTCTCTAAAATAAGTAAATAAATCTAGGGGTGTCTCGGTGGCTCAGTGGTTTAAGCCTCTGCCTTCAGCTCAGGTCATGATCTCAGGGTCCTGGGATCAAGCCCCACATCGGGCTTTCTGCTCTGCAGGGAGCCTGCTTCCTCCTCTCTCTCTGCCTGCCTCTCTGCCTACTTGTGATCTCTGTCTGTCAAATAAATAAATAAAATCTTTTAAAATAAAATAAGTAAATAAATCTTTTTTTTTAAAGAATTTTTTTTTTAAGATTTTATTTATTTATTTGACAGAGAGAGGTCACAGTAGACAGAGAGGCAGGCTGAGAGAGAGAGAGGGAAGCAGGCTCCCTGCTGAGCAGAGAGCCCGATGCGGGACTCGATCCCAGGACCCTGGGATCATGACCTGAGCCGAAGGCAGCGGCTTAATCCACTGAGCCACCCAGGCGCCCCAATAAATAAATCTTAAAAAAAATTCATTGGAACAGAAAGCAGATTGGCAGTTGCCAGGGCTAAAGAGAGGGGGCGATAGGGGGTAACTCTTCAGGGGGCTTGGGGTTTTGTTTTGGACACAATGCCCAGCATTGTGAACACTGCACATGCCACTGAATTGTTCACTTTAAAATGACTAATTTTATAACATGTAAATTTCACCTCAATTTAAAAAATCCACTGATAGAGAATTTATGGAGCAGAAAAATATAATTACAAAGTCTACTATACCTTCTGCTCCAGCTGAGACCACTATGTACAGCCAAGCTGGTTCAATCTCAGTGAGAAGGAATTCTATTAGGACAACATAAGCCAGATCTAATAAGAGTATTGATTCCAAAATGGGACCTAGAGAAAAACACCAGAAATGGCTGGATGTAAACAAAAGAAAGAATAGCTAGAAAGGCTGCTTGTTTATGAGCACCCATCATTGATTTCCAGTTGAGATTTTTTTTATTATTATATCATCAGAAATTTCTAAAGTCCTGGAAAACATCTGACTCATAAGAATACATTTTTTCCCCCTGAGAACCAAATAAGCTGGTGTGCCTGAAAGCACAGTAAGTTAAAATGGAAAAAAACCTGAGAGGGGCTTTGTAAGATCTTAAAATAGAGCTCATATCAGAAATTTTATTTTTCTTTATAGAACATACACTACTACTGGCTTGGAAGCATGTTCAAATTTAATGTACAGTTTAGATTGGTCATCATGCCTTTACTATTTTCAAATATCTTAAATGGATATGCCATTTAAAAAAAGGGGGTGTATGCTCCTGAATCCTGCCAAAGGATTGTTTTTATTAAATTACCATCCCCTGCTGCAAATCATCAAAAGATGAGAAAAAACAGTTACTATGTAGATCAAATGACTTCTCTCCTCCTCTATTGATCTCTTAGATGCTTTGAGCTCATGTTTTTATGTTCCAGAAGCATACTAGGTAGGGGTTGTGAGTAGCTAAAATGTATAAATTCTTTCTTACAATCCCTTGGAACACTCAGACACACACACACACACACATATCCCAAGATTGTAATAAGACACAGTGAGTCACACTGCAGATGTTTAAACATGTATGATTCTACAATTCTTCAATGATTCCAAATAATAGGAAATAGAGAAAGCTCAGGATACAAAGGAAAATGGAGATTGATCTTGGAGGGGTCTCCAGGCCCCCTTCCTCATCGATTAATTATCGTGAATCACTCCATGGCTACTCTCTCCCTGGTGAGGTAAGTGGTCTCTGCTGGGTAGGTCTGAGACACTTCATTCCTGCTCTATCATATCTCTTATTAATAGGGGTATAGAATGCCAGCAGAGCATAGCCAGAGTCATTAGCATAAGGGCTGGAGTTTTGAATACAATCAGTAGCAGGTCTAGTTAATTGCTAATTATTGTGCTGGGCAAAAAGGTATTTTTTCTTGGAAGTGTTCATTACATATTTTTTAAAGTAATCTCTATGCCCAATGTGGGGCTCAAATTCAAGACCCCGTGATCAAGAGTTGCACACTCTACCGACTGAGCCAGCCACCTAGGTGTCCCTAAAACAAACCTAAGGGGTCCCAGCTGGCTCAGTCAGTAGAGCATATGACTCCTAATCTCAGGATTGTGAGTTCAAGCTCCACATTGGGCGTGGAGCCTACTTAAAATTAAAACAAAACAAAACAAATTTAACACACTTAGGTTCATCTCTTATGCTGGGAGTATGAATAAATGAGAAGTGTAACTTCCATTTCCCATGATTTCCTGGCATAAGGATTCATACATGGGATATACAATTCCTGATGTCCTTCAGGGCTAGACAATCTTTGAGCTTCACCTCAAGTCAGCCTGGAGCTCAACAAAAGGAACTCCTGGCAACTGAAACTGTCTATGGACTAACCTAGTCTGCAAAGTATAAGCAGCAGAGCCAAGTCTAGAGTTAGGGTGAAAGCAGAATCCACGTCTGACTTCAGAGCCTGTGTCCCCCCTACCCCTGAGCCAGTTATCTGTAGAAGGATGTGAAGAAAGAAAATATGTAAGGAAAGAAGATGGGAAAATAAATGGTTCAACAACAATCTTTTAATATTAGTGGACCCCCTTACTCATTAGAAAGGAAGTAATTCAGCAAAGTAATCAAAGAAGTGATTACATAGGGACCACATTTGAACTTGGTAGTAGGCTTATACCAGCTGTGGTCCTGAATGCTTTACATATTCATTAATTCTCATAACAGCTCTGTGAGTTAGGTTCCTTTGCCCCTATTTACAGGTAAGAAAAACTACAGCTCAGAGAAATTATACATGTCTGAGATCATATAACTTGCAAGGAGCAAAGCTGGGAATCAAAACCATGCAGTCTGACTTCAAATTTCATGTCCTTAACCACTCTGTTTGTCCTGGCAAAACTTTGGCTTCCTTAACCTCTAAATTGAAATATTATTTAATCTTAATTAAATATTATTTAATCTTGGGAAAACATTTTCTTAGAAACCTCTGAAGGGGGCGCCTGAGTGGCTCAGTGGTTTAAGCTTCTGCCTTCGACTCAGGTCATGATCTCAGGGTCCTGGGATCGAGTCCCACATCAGGTTCTCTGCTCAGCAGGGAGCCTGCTTCCCTCTCTCTCTCTCTCTCTGCCTGCCTCTGCCTACTTGTGATCTCTGTCTGTCAAATAAATAAATAAAATCTTAAAAAAAAAAAAAGAAAAAAAAAGAAACCTCTGAAGGAAACAAAGAATCTGTTCTCATTTAAATGAAAATAGCATCACAATAAGAACCTCTGGGAAACCACAGACACCATCAGAACAAAATCAAAATGTAGTAAAGATTAAACCATAATTTCCATTCCATGTAAGTAAATGTTTGGCAAGCTTTCAGGAGATCAATATGACATTTCATTTATGAAATGACTATTAAGCTCAATAGATGATAAAATATTTCACCAGTCCAGTTTTGAAGAGAGGCCAATAATCAAACTCATGTGCACAACATACTGAAAAGGGATAAAAATGAGGACCCACTCCGGTCATGGTCTCTTAAAGAAAACAAAGGTAAACATTCAGAATCAGAATCTGCTTGAAACTTCTCTCTTCACAGAGGTTGCAACTATTAGAATTCTAAAGAGAAAATTTTAAAATGTAAAATTAGTCACACATACATTTGATAAGTCGGTTATAACTTGGTGATCCTACAAGAATATTCATCTAGGATTGAATCACAGAGGATATACTTTGAGCAAGAAATATAGGACAGATAAATGGGTCAGAGGTATTAATTTTAAGAATTCAAAGTCATTGCAGGAGAGTCATTGTGTGTGCGCATGCGCGCGCGCGCGCGCGCGCGCGCGCGCGCGTGTGTGTGTGTGTGTGTGTGTGTGTATGCAAGATCTGTGTTAGTCTGAAGTCGAGAGAAGGAATTGTCAGAGAAGAGGTGTGTGTGTGTGTGTGTGTATGCAAGATCTGTGTTAGTCTGAAGTCGAGAGAAGGAATTGTCAGAGAAGAGATAAGAATGTATCTCAATCAAAAGGGAAGGGCAAGGGCGCCCGGGTGGCTCAGTAGGTTAAGCCTCTTCCTTAGGCTCAGGTCATGATCTCAGGGTCCTGGGATCAAGTCCCGCATCAAGCTCTCTGCTTGGTGGGGAGCCTGCTTCCTCTCTGTCTGCCTATTTGTGATCGCTATCTGCCAAATAAATAAATAAAATCTTAAAAAGAAAAAAAAAAAAGAGGGAAGGGCAATGCAGTAGAAACAGAGGGGAAGCTCAGTGACACCCAAGGTCATCGGAAACGACTTTGGCCTATCCTAGAAAGAAAAGATTGGGATGGCAATTAAGGGAGAAACTGGGAAACCTGCCAAGCACATGTTCTGCCAAACTACAACCACCACAAATTATCCATCTGGGCATCTTTGCTTAGTGTCAGCTCAGGGTGTAGGCAAAATCAAAGGGACCTGCAGCTATGCCAAATGAATCTATTTTTAGCCACTGAAGTTGGGCTCTCGAATCTGTCCTTCATATACCTTACTCACGCAGATTTGGGAATTTAATCTTGTTCCTAATAAAAATTACTTTTGAAAAAAAACTTTGACCTTATTTCATCTAAACTAAGTGCATGCTGCCAGTGATGGCAGCCAAGCTAACCCAAGGCAACAAGTCAGCCCTTGTTTGTGTTTTTCCCACATCTAAGTCTTTGGCCCTCGGTCATCTGCAGACAGAGACCTTGTCTTGTCTTATCCATAAGTTTTAGCTTCTCTGAGTTAACCCTAAGCAATTGCTTAACCCTCACTCTTGTTTCTGCCCTAGGTCTCTCTCTTGATTCTCTGTCCCATTACCCTCCCATCTCTCTGTAGTTGGGTATGCTACCCAGAACTGGACACGACACTAAGTGGATATTTAAAGTATTAACTCCCTTGATCTGAAACTGTATTTTTGTTGATGGAAGCCCAAGATTGTACTGATTTTAGGGAGTACAGATTTGAAAGCCAATCAATCAGCAATCTTGGTTTACTGCCTAGTAGTAGCAATAAGTCAAATAGACATAACCATGTATGACTTAATTCTCTGGGGTTTTGGAGGTCAAGTCTGGAGGGAGCAAAATTAGAAGAGGTAGAGCTCTTTTGTGAATTTTTTTTTTTTTTTTAAGATTTCATTTATTTGACAGAGTGAGAGCACAAGCAGGAGGAATGGCAGAGGGAGAGGGAGAAGCAGGCTCCCTGCTGAGCACCCCACTGCCCTCCATATGGGGCTGGACCCCAGGAGCAGGGAGCCCAATGCAGGAGTTGATCCTAGGACCTTGGGATCATGGCCTGAGCTGAAGCTAGATGTTCAGCCAAGCCACCCAGGTGTGCCTCTTTTGACTCCTATAGTATTTTACCAGTAACTGTCTTTTACTAAGATTCTGAGAACTGTGTGTAGCCATAAGCTGTGATTTCCTTGAAGCAGACCACCCCTTTAATTTTAATCTTATCCACACATCTAACAAGAATTTATCAATTCTTTTTGTTCATTGCATAAGTGTTTATCAAATAATTACATTTAATATTCTACTTTACTAGAAAAACTCATCTACCAAAAACAAATTTTTATATGTATATATATATATATAGTATTTTCCCATGTTACTGAGCCCTTGGAATATCCTGTCTGTATGCCTGAAACCTTGGGCCACACCGGTTTATCCTAACAATGTGACTTATGGTGAATGACTATTTTTGTATACCTGGGGCCCCCGGATATGCTGTATCGGTTTGACCACTGAGTGGGTGCTGGACTCTCAAAAGCTGAGTCAATCATGGACACTGCAGGATTCCCAAGAAAAACCCTGGACACTAAGGCTCAGGTAAGCTTCTCTGGTTGGCAACAGTTTATCCCGTCACACATCACTGCTGAAAGAATTAAACACCATCCCCGTGTCTCCACGGGGAAAAGACAACTGAAAGCCTGTGCCTGGTTTTTCCTGGACTCTGCAGTATACATCTTTTCCCCTTTGCTGATTTTAATCTCTATCCTTTCACTGTAATAAACCATAAGGATAAATATAATGAGTCCTTCCAGTGAACCACTAAACCTGAAGGTAGTCTTGGGGATCCCTGACACAGATATGTTAACGCGGGACAAGAATAAAAATAGTAAGTAATTTGGGCAAGAAACATTTAAGAGGCAATGAACTCCATGGTTGCTATTCTGTCCACTCTCAGGGAACAAATCAGTGAAGATGTTTATAAAATATCTGTTTGATGGCAGTTTAACTTTAATTTGGATGCCTCACCTCTTAAAGAATTTTGGTTATTTTTCCTTCAATCCACAATAAATATAAACATTTCAGAATAGGTTAAAATAAATTTTTATTAAAAATTTTTATTAAATGTTAGAAGAGATTTATATACAATTCACAAATTCTTTACAAAACAATTGCCAAACCTTATTCATTTGTAATTGTTTCTGTGCAGACTTGGAAATTTTATAGTGAAATAGGGTCTATAAAATATATTTTTTAGAAAGCATCACAATGCTAGTTTTAGGCAAAATAACATTTAAAACTGAAATCTTTGCATGTGAGTGAACTCTCAAGCACCCGTATTTTTTATCCCAGTGACAAAGTAATGGGAAAATGAACATTAAATTGACTGAGGAAACAATGAATAAGTATTCTGTAAACTTGCAAATTCACTCAAGTTTATTACTTTCAGAAGCAGTGGCATTACAAGGTACTGACAACCAAACTATGTACTCAAATAAAATGAATGTTAATCAAGTTAACATTCAAAGAATAAAAATAATGTTTCAAAGAGGCACCCCTTGTTGTAAGATCTGTTAAAGAAGTCTCTAGCACACTGAAGGCTTATGGTAATAAACCCTGCAGGAGATAGTCTCTTCACACAGAATGATAATTCATCCCTTTTAGAAGTAAATATCATCTCTGTAGTAGTATTGCTGGTAAATGAAAGATACAAGTTCAAAATATGATGGTAACATACAAAAGTGGTCAACAGTTTTGGTCTTTGTCTGAGAGGTAAACTCTGTAGTTCAGCAAAGACTGGCTTTGAGTCTTCAGTACGAAAGGATGACCATCCATCCATCCAACCGATACCATTCCAGAGGGCAAAATCCTAACCACCAACTTGAAAGGAATATGGCTCAACAAAGAAGAAAACAGTAACCGATTTACCTCAAAGATTAGGAAGCAAAATCAACATCAAAGTATTTGAAATCACAAGGAATTTAAAAATTTAATGCTTTGAAAATTTCCCCCTGAGCTATGGATGCTTTTTTATATATAGTCTCTAGTAAAACAGATGCATTCTGTCATTCCAAATTGTACTTATAAATGTTATGAACCTTGGTGCTGAAAATAAGTAAGTTATGTCTCCAACAGCACAAAGTGGTCGCAATTACATGTTCTGTGGAAATCTTTGGTGAAATGCAATCCTGCAGAAGCCTCCTTATTTTGTTTCCCTCCTCCTAATGCTGCTAGAATCTTCAAGTAATTTTTAAGGGAGAAACTACAAGACCATAATGAAGGACCAGCAGACCATCCTGAAAAGAAAAAAAAAATGTTTTGCAGTTAGTTGAAAACCAGGTCTGTAAATGATTAAGTCAGATATGGCTTATTTTTCATAGCCCAACACTAATGTGAAATTCTTTGGTTTAAAAAAAATAAAGGGTCCAAGATAAATAAACCTGCTCATTCATATTCACCTCATCACCAAACATTCCCTGTCAGTGTGCCTTTTTAATGATTTTTCAGTATGTAACACATGCTCTTTTGCACCTAGAATACAGTAGCTTTGAGTAAGGGCTTGAGAAATGTTACTGTCTTTTTCTGAGATTCTACATCATATATGTATTGTTCCTCAACAACCCTGGCAGGCTGATTAATGGATTTCCTTTTTTCTTCTCACTTTCCAATCCAAACCACTTCAAGACTTTTTTCCCCACTGATTCCTAACACCATTTCGTTCCATCACTAAGCTGGCTGTATTGCAAAAATAATTACATTTCATACATCTTCATCTTCTTTTTGGAAATAAGAGAACTGTTGCTCAAGGAAAAGCCAGTTACTTTTTCAAAGAAACAGAAAGGTGACTAAGTCCTCTTCCTTCTTTGTAAATCACACATAAAATTCAAGTTAATAATGATAGCCGTTTGAAAAACTAATGGTCCCTAATCATTGTATTGCCAATTACTTTTGCTACTCTGACAAACTTTCCACACCTATAGTGTACCTATATAACGGAAGGATAATTATAACCTGTAATATTGCAACATAGAACAATCAGCCTTGGAGCATCTTTCCAATACTCAATTACATATAAATTTTATTAGCAAAATTATAAGACTTGCAATTTCTTTAAAAAATCCAAATACCATTAAAAAAAGTTATGAAAAACTTAGTGAGTGGCCATGAAATGGCTATTAGTATTAATTTGGGGGTTAAAATAAAACATTAATAAGTAAGCAAACTTACAAATATGGAATCCATGAATAATAATTACCAACTGTATATTCTTTCGCTCACTGTTAAGTCTGTACAATTCCTCCCTGTTGCTGCATATGATAGCTGTATTCAATTGCGTGTATATGCCACAATTTTTTACTCATTCTTTGTTGCACATCTGGGTTGCTTCTAGTTTGTGGCTATCACAAATAAAGGTATTATAAAGTATCTTGTACATGTCTTGTGGTAGACATAATATTCTTTTTTTTTTTTAGAAAAATTTTTATTTACGTATTTGACAGAGATCACAAGTAGGCAGAGAGGCAGGCAGAGAGAGGGGAAGCAGGCTGCCTGCTGAGCAGAGAGCCTGATGTGGGGCTCAATCCCAGGATCCAGAGATCATGACCTGAGCCAAAGGCAGAGGCTTAACCCACAGAGCCACCCTGGCACCCCTATATTCATTTCTATTAGATCTATACTCAGGAATCAAATTGCTGGGGGAGTGGGCTTTAGTAGATATTACCAGCAGAATTCGAAAGTGATGAGGTCAGTTCACAATCCCACTACCAACGTATATAAATTCTAGTCACTCCACATCTACACTGACTTAACTCTGAGTCTTTTTTTCATTTTAGCTGGTTCTTTTGCATTTTGGTATGCCAATTTAGCCAAACTGGAACTATATGTCCCAGAATTCCCTTCCCTTTTGAGTTAGCCAGCAGAGATTTGAACAAGACTTGCAGAGTGGAAGGAGGCAGAAGCCATTACGTTCAGGTCAACACAGGGCACCAGATGCCTGTCCAGCTTACACACAGCGTTCGGGGTACACTGGCTCGAATTGTAGGTAGAGGGCAGTAGCCACGCCTGCAGCTAACTCCTCTTGCTCCCACAAGAGCTCCAGCTTCAGCCTCTCTGAATTTTGGGCCCAAACCACCAGCTTTGTCTTCAGATCCCACATATCACTGAAGATGGAAATGATGAGACACACATGCCCATTTCTCCTTCCAGGCTCCAATTTATTCTCACTATTCCCCACTTTCTGTCTATCTTTTCTACAAACTGCTGCCCTCTTGATATACAATGACTACTAATGCACAGGCAGTTATCTTTTCACACACTTCTTCACCAGCCCCTACAAATGTTTTAAGATATAATTCCTTATCCCATTCATACTGGCTCTGTTTCCCAGATTCAATCCTAACTGTTAAAACAGGTGAATCTGGGTAAAGCACAGATGGATGTTCACTGTACTATTCCTGACTTCTCTGAAAGTTTAAAAATTTTCAAAGTACAAAGATTAATGTAACACCTTTGTAACCAGTACTCAGTTTTATTGAGTATTAACACTTTGTCTTGTTTCAAATCTCTTTTTAAAATGATAAAAATTTTCCAGATGTCTGGGTGGCTCAGCTGGTTAAGTGTCCCCCCTTTGATTTCAGCTCAGGACGTGATCTCAGGGTTGTGAGATCGACCCCTGCATCAGGCTCTGTGCCAGCACAGTCTGCTTGAGGTGCCCTCTCTCCCTCCCCCCTTGCACACACACACTCTCTCAATAAATAAATAAATAAATAAAATCTTTAAAAAATGAAATATAATAGGGACGCCTGAGTGGCTCAGTTGGTTAGGTGTCTGCCTTCATCTCAAGTCATGATCCTAGGTCCTGGGATTGAGCCCTGAATCAGGCGGAGCCTGCTTCTTCCACTGCCACTCCCCCTGCATGTGCAAATACACTCTCTCTCTCTCCTGTCAAATAAATAAATAAAATATTTTAAAAAGCATTAAAAAAAGTAGGGCACCTGGGTGGCTCAGTCGGTTGGGGCCTCTGCCTTCGGCTCAGGTCACAATCCCAGGGTTCTGGGATCGAACCCTGCATTGGGCTCTCTGCTCAGTGGGCAGCCTGCTTCCTCCTCTCTCTCTCTGCCTGCCTCTCTGCCTACTTGTGATCACTGTCTGTCAAATAAATAAATAAATAAATCTTAAAACAACAACAACAAAACATAAAAAAGGGGGCGCCTGGGTGGCTCAGTGGGTTAAGCCTCTGCCTTTGGCTCAGGTCATGATCTCTGGGTCCTGGGATTGAGCCCCACATCAGGCTCTCTGCTCAGTAGGGAGCCTGCCTCCCCGTCTCTCTCTGCCTGCCTCTCTGCCTACTTGTGATCACTGTCTGTCAAATAAATAAATAAAATCTTAAAAAAACAACAGTTGTTTCCTTGTAAACAAAACATACACCTTTCAGGGACGCCTGGGTGGCTCAGTGGGTTAAGCCACTGCCTTTGGCTCGGGTCATGATCCCAGAGTCCTGGGATCGAGTCCCACATGGGCTCCTTGCTCGGCGGGGAGCCTGCTTCTCTCTCTGCCTCTGCCAGCCCCTCTGCCTAACAAAAAAAAAACCAAAAAAACATACACCTTTCCTATGATCCAGTAATTTCACTTCTAATTATTTGTTCAAAATAAGTGAAAGCATATATTCTTAAAAAAAAAAACTAGTTAAAAAAGACGACAAGAGAGTGCTGTGAAGTGTGTAAACCTGGCGATTCACAGGCCTGTACCCCTGGGGATAAAAATATATGTTTATTAAAAAAAAAAAAAAAAGATGACAAGGAGGAAGAAAAGAAAAAAATTATATACTTGTATAAGACTGTTTATAGCTACTTCCTTTGTATTAGCCCAAAGCTGGAAATAGCCCACATGTCCATGAATAGGAAAATAATAAAATATGGCATATTATACACTGAAATACTTTGCAACAATAAAAAGGAACAAGTAGCATGTAGTATGATTGCTACATGCAACGACACAGGATAAGTTTCAAAATGCATGGTGAGGGGCACCTGGGTGGCTCAGTGGGTTAAGCCTCTGCCTTCGGCTCAGGTCATGATCTCAGGGTCCTGGGATCGAGCCCCGCATCAGGCTCTCTGCTCAGCCAGGACCCTGCTTCTCCCCTCTCTCTCTGCCTGCCTCTCTACCTACTTGTGATCTCTCTCTCTGTCAAATAAATAAATAAAATATTAAAAAAAAAAATGCATGGTGAATGAGGGGTGCCTGGGTGGCTCAGTCGTTAGGCGTCTGCCTTCAGCTCGGGTCATGATCCTGGGGTCCTGGGATCAAGCCCTGCATCGGGCTCCCTGCTTGGCAGTAGGCTTGCTTCTCCCTCTCCCACTACCCCTGCTTGGATTCCTTCTCTCTCTGTCTCTGTCAAATAAATAAATAAAATCTTAAAAAAAAAAAAAAATGTATGGTGAATGAAAGATGCCAGACACAAAAGAGTTCATGTTCTAGGATTCCACTTATATGACATTCTAGAATAAAAAAAATTAATCTATGGTAAACATAGCTGCAAATATTTATGATTTGGGGTTAGGCAATGGTTTTTAGATATGACAACAAACACAGAAGAAACGAAAGGAAAAATAGATAAAATGGACTTCATTCTAATTTAAAACTTTTGTGTTAAAAAAAATAAAATAAAAAAATAAAAACTTTTGTGTTTCAAAGGTCACCACAATGGAAATGAAAGGACTACCCACTGAATGGGAGAAAAGTTTTACAAATCATATCTGATAGTGATGGACTAGTACTTAGGACATATGAAGAACTCTTAAAACTCGATATAAAAAGACAAAAACCCCAGTTTTTAAAAATGGACAAAGGATCTAAATAGAAATTTCTCTAAAGAAGATAGAAAAATGGCCAATAAACAATGAAAAGATCCTCAACATGATTAGTCACCAGGGAATGAAATCAAAACTACAATGAGACATCACTGCACACCCAACAGGATGGCTGTAATAAAAAAAATAGGTAGTAAGTGCTGGCAAGGATCGAGGGAAACTGGAACCCATATACGCTGCTGGTGGGATTATAAAATGGTGACGTTGCTTGGAAACAGTCTTAACAGTTCCTTGAAAGGTTAAACACAGAGTTACCATACAACCCAGTGATTCCACTCCTAGATGAACACCAAAGAGAGATAAAAACATGGCCACGCAAAAAGGTAGAAATAGGAGGAACAAAAGAGCTAAACCATATAAATTGTTTAGAAAAGTGCCTGACACACAGGAAGCATTTGATAAATATTAGCTTTACTATTTACAGTCCAAGCAATGCTGTTAACATATTTTTCATTGAATAGCTTCTCTGCGGGCATAGGCATGATAAAGTGGAAGGGCTACCTGCATAGCTGCATCACCAATTGCACGTCGAATTTCCCTTAGAGTCTGATACTGCTCCAACAAGTGATCACCACAGATGATATCTACCTATGGGCAAATAAGAGTATCAAATTGCTTTCCTGCTTCAAAAAACTGCATGAAAAAATTAAGAAAAACCAATGTAATTATTTCCAGACTAGATTTTGCTATTTTATTTTAGACTGATAAAACACTCTCAAGACAGATTTTAGAAACTTGCTACAAAAATAAAATGGAAGGAGCATTAGGAGACATTGCAGGACAATAGCACAGTACAGCAGATACTCAAAATGATTTCCTTGACTCTGAGAACAAGTAAAATCACATTTGATATATTCAGCATAAAGGTGGCACAGGAAGATACATTTTTTTAAAGTTCTATGATAAAATGATTAAATAGGTATACAATACTTAAAAAGAAAATCTCTAGTTATTTGAATAATTCCCTTATAAGGAATATCTAATTTTCCAACAATGGAGAGTCTAACCTTAACATTAAGTACACACTGAGGGATCTATCTTATGGATGCAATATCTTAGGATTGTTTTAGTCCTTTAGTAATATCAAAGCTCTAAGATAAATCTATTTTTTTTTTTAAGATTTTATTTATTTATTTGACAGAGATCACAAGCAGGCAGAGAGGCAGGCAGAGAGAGAAGAGGAAGCAGGCTCCCTGCTGAGCAGAGAGCCCGATGTGGAGCTCGATCCCAGGACTCTGAGATCATGACCTGAGCTGAAGGCAGCGGCTTAACCCACTGAGCCACCCAGGCGCCCCAAGATAAATCTATTTTTACACTGGATGTTCTAGAAATAATGTTGTTGTATAGTTATATGCTATATGTTAGAAAGATTCTAGTATACTTACTTCCTAAGGCAAAAATGCAATTTTCAGTCTTTCTTTGTCCTGCTATTGCCTTAAAATGGGGTCAGGTCCTCAATGTCTTATTAGCATAGATCCCTTCACTGGCTGCATCTCCTAATACCCCTGTTTAGTTTATGACATGACATTTCTCCTTGTCCTCTAACCCTGAATAGAGTATCACCTCTGCCTTTTATTTCTTTCCCTTTCTTCTTACATGCGATCAGTCACCAAGTCCTTACGGCTCCCCACCCTCCAACACCTCTTAGAGTTCATATTATCCTTTCAGCTGCTGCCCCGAGGCTTAAAGCAGAAACCACACCACCTCCTAACCAGATTTTCTACTTTCAAATTCTGTTTACTCTAAAAATCGCACATACTGCCAACACGTTAATCTTCCTAAAACCTTAAGCATGGATGGCAAGAGCAGTGAAAGCAGTTGCATTTCACTGAGAAGCCACTATGTATACCGTATATTATACCACATAACCTGACATGTGATCTCATTTAATCTTCATTCTTATGCGCTAGGTATTATAATTCCCATTTTACAGACAGGAATACTAAGAGGTGAAGACATTTAACTTCCCTAAGGTCACAAAGCTAGCAACTAGGAAAGTCCGGATCTAAACCCAGGTCTGTCCCCGGTCTATTCTTCTCTAAAGCCTACGTGCGTATCAGGGGTTGGTGAACTTTTTCTATAAAAGGCTAGATAATAAATATTTTGGCTCTGTAGGCTGTAGGATCTCTGTCGTATCTACTTGATCTGCCACTATACAGCAAGACAACAGCTTATTTGGGCTGTGTTCAGTGAAATTTTATTTATAAAAACAGATGGCAGGCTACATTTGACCCACGGGTTATAGTTTGTCAACACCCAAGCTATATATCATAATGCATAAACACCAGTTAGTATCAACTTTTGTGTTTCACACTCAGTAGTTTCAAAATTGGCTGAGCAATACTTGTTTGCAAAATGACTTAAAAGCAGTGATAGTGTAGCTTGAGCACAGAACTTAGGTCCACGAAAAATTAAAGAACTTGGAAACGATCGCCATGTTCTGATTTAGTATTCAGCAACCCAGGGGCCATCACTCTTCGTGAGCTTCACCATATGGTCAAACCACATTAATGGTTTGGTTACTATATTTTTCAACTTAATCTTAACCCCCAGAAGTTGGCCAGTTACTAACATTTTGATGTGCACAGCCCTAGATCTATGTGACCATGTGGGTTTTTTTTTTCTTTTTTTAATGGGATTATACCACACAGATTGTTCTACAACTTATTTAAAAAACAAAACAAAAACCCTTCATATGCCATGGATATCTTTGAAGTACACAGTTAGCTCTCTCTTTAATACCTACACAGTGGGGGCACCTGGATGGCTCAGTTGGTTAAGCACCTGCCTTTGGCTCAAGTCATGATCCCAGGGTTCTGGGATCGAGTCCTGTGTTGGGCTGCCTGCTCAGTGGGGAGTCTGCTTCTCCCTCGGCCTCTCCTCCTGGCTTGTGCTCTCTTTCTCTCTCAAATAAATAAATAAAATTAAAAAAAAAATAGCCACATAGTGTTACACTGTATGAATATATCATATTTTATGTACCCATTCCCTAGATAAACATTTAAATTGATTCCAATTTTACAAACTGATTTTTTTTTAAAGATTTTATTTATTTATTTGACAGAGAGAGATCACAAGTAGGCAGAGAGGCAGGCAGAGAGAGAGAGAGGAGGAAGCAGGCTCCCTGCCGAGCAGAGAGCCCGATGCGGGACTCGATCCCAGGACCCCGAGATCATGACCCAAGCCGAAGGCAGCGGCTTAACCCACTGAGCCACCCAGGCACCCCTGATTTTTTTTTTTACAGACTGATTTTTAAAAGTCACCTGACTGTAAATATTTCATAAATTACCACTCTCAAACAGTTGGATCTCTGAAGTACCCACAAACATGATCCACATTTTTGGTAATCTGCTAGATGGACTCATGAAACACAGCAAGGGTACATGGCCAGATCAGTAAGGGTGAATGATGTAGGTGGAGTCTGGGCACATTCATGCACAGGCTTGCTATGCACACCCCACTGTCACCTCAGTTTAGGAAAAGATACATCCACAGCACTCCTCCAGCACTAGAAATGCAAGCAACTTGTACAACGTTTCTACCCAGGGAAGCCCATTTGAAGCTTGGAGTATAGATTTTTACTGAGAGCTGTTCATGTTGGCATTCTCTGCCTAGCAACCAGACTCCCCAAAGGAAAGCTCGTATTCATCACAGACCACTGTTTATACAGTCTAGGCACAGAGTAACACCCTTATCAGTTAGGGCACTTTCCCTGTTATTGTAGTGAACTTTTTGCAGGCCAAGTTCCTAGATGCCAGGCAAGGGCTAATGTGTAAGCAGGTCCTTCTATAGACAGCAGCTTCAAGCTGGCTTTATTAACTCTTTTCCTGTACAATCTTTCTACCCTCAGGCATATCAACTCTCAGAAAGGATAACTATAATATTTCTGAATCTCAGAGCAGAAATCAGAATGTGAGGGTAGTCTTAAGGCAAGAAAAACCTGTATCTTTTTATTTATTTATTTTTAAAACCTGTTTTTTGTTCGTTTGTTTTTTGTTTTGTTTTTATAAGCAAGATCACACTACAGGTTTCAGAATAGGATTTTTCACTGAATAAGCTAGTACCACACTTGTTCTTTTCTTTTCTAGAAAGTTCTTTTTTCGTTGTCTAGTAAATTCCTATGTACCCTTCAAGTCCATTCTTTGACTCCTCCAGAGTTAAATCGTTCACTCTTGTTGTGCTCTCGTTGCACTCACCATATCCTACTCTCTTTCAGTTGTTGTACTGTACATCTTTCCCACACAACCGAACCCCTAGGTGGCATCAATTTTCTGTCTCATCTTTGTATTCTTACGGCCAAGTACATTGATGCTCAGTTTAATATCAATAGGTAATAAGTAAATGGCAGGGATACACCATATGATACATTACAGTCTGTTCGAAAATTGATTTGGAAACAGTTTAATAGCAAGGTTAAAGTCATATAGTAAATAAGTAATAATAATAATAACCTATCTTTTAAGATATAATTAATTATGGCAGGATTAAAAACAAAATCTAGTATCACTTCCTTTATATAAAGAATTTTTAGTGATCAATATGATGTTTATTCTCTAAGTCTCATTTCATAAAAGCAAAGTAAGATCTAAGACCAAACAATGTACAAAGGAACACAAGAATAATTATAAAACAAAATAAAAATAAGGGTGCCTGGATGGCTCAGTGGGTTAAGCCTCTGCCTTTGGCTCAGGTCATGGTCTCAGGGTCTTGGGATCGAGCCCTGCACTGGGCTCTCCTGCTCAGCGGGAAGCCTGCTTCTCTCTCTCCCACTCTCCCTGCTTGTGTTCCCTCTCTAGCTGTGTCTCTCCCTGTCAAATAGATAAAAAATCTTAAAAAAAAAAAAGACATAAATGAGTTCAAAACACCACTACCTCAACCACAGTTAATCCAGAGGCACTGAGATCTCTAAGTGATGCAATCTATTCAGACAATAACTGATTTGTAATTTTGAACTAACTTAAATCTCTTAAGAATACATGATCTGTATTTTATTATTTTTCAGAATTATCTTCCTTTTTAATTCTGATGTGCCACAAATAACTTTAAAGGTAGTTTAGCATTTAACAGTTCTATAGTCCCATCCATACCCACTGGTGAATAACCATAAGTGAATGTCACATATCTGTAAACAAAGCACACATTTCCTACTTGGGAATAATAAAGAAGGTCAGCACAGCAGGCTCAAGTGACTGGGTTGGCCGAGCATTTTATTTTGATTAACGGCTAACTAGTTCAATGTTCTGCTCATATTAGAAGTTCAACTCTTGTTTATTCTCTCTTGGATTTGGAAAGTCTAAACAACTTTATTCACAATATCTGCATATCTGATAATTCTCTGTTCCATTATTTCAACATTTTGGTGAAACAGTAAATTATGAATGTTATCAGCTAGTAGATTACCTGAATAGGAAAGAAATATTTACCTAGAGAGCTAAGAACTGACAGAAAAAATTAAATGTTGAAACAGATTTCATATAATTTTATCTCAAAATGCTAAAAGCCTTGAATTCTATGATATGAAAAAAAAACCCCACATTTTTACATAGTAAAGCCAATTTGGCAATTTAGAGGGGGTGAAGGGGAGGGGCAGGGGAGGGAGAGAGAATTTTTTTTTTTCTTTTTAAAATATTTTATTCTTTTTTTAATTTGACAGATAGAGGGAGAGCACAAGCAGGGGGAGTGGCAGGTAGAGGGAGAAGTAGCTCCCTGCTGAGCAGGGAGCCCAGGGCCCAACTCAATCCCAGGACCCTGGGATCATGATCTGAGCTGAAGGCATATGCTTAACCAATTGAGCCACCCAGGCTCCTCAAAGGAGAATCTTAAGCAGGCTCCACGCCCAGCACAGAGCCCAGCAATGAGCCCACAGAGCAGGCTCCATGCCCAGCACTGAGCTCATCCCACAGCCTGAGATTGTGACCTGAGACAAAATCAGAGTCAGACACTTAACTAAGTCACTCAGGTGTCCTGCAACTGCATTTTTTTTTTTTTTAAGATTTTATTTATTTATTTGACAGAGAGAAATCACAAGTAGATGGAGAGGCAGGCAGAGAGAGAGAGAGAGGGAAGCAGGCTCCCCGCTGAGCAGAGAGCCCGATGCGGGACTCGATCCCAGGACCCTGAGATCATGACCTGAGCCGAAGGCAGCGGCTTAACCCACTGAGCCACCCAGGCGCCCTGCAACTGCATTTCTTAAAACACCAATGTGAAACTTTTCTAAATGCTAATTGTGTACTGATCAGTATCTAGCCATAGAAGAAATCATCTATATCCTAATAAAGCCCTCTTGAGTAGTTCTTCTTAGATATTCTATATAATCAGGTGCAAGTCTTCTGACTTCTGTTTTTAGAAATAATAGACTATTATGGGATCACTCACAGTTCTTTGTCCAGAGGTCTCTAAGCAGCTACCTTTCTCTGTCTAAAAGATGAGGAATAATCAAGCAAGTTACGGCTACAAAGTTACAGATAAGTCATTCCAGTTTTTAGTTGCCAGGAGATACTGTCAGCATTATGTCAAACTCAGTAAGAGAAGTCATATTTCTCTGGATTAGACATTTATTTCGTACCTACAAATACCAGTACTAAAAACACTATCAAATTTTCAGCCAATTTTAAAATATGTTAGTTGAATTAACAGCAAATAGGGGTTTTAAATAAAAATTATTTTATGAAATTTTACACATAATGGATAATAAGAAAAACCCCTTTAAAATTTAAGTAATAAAAAAGGGGGGCGCCTGGGTGGCTCAATGGGTTAAGCCTCTGCCTTCAGCTCAGGTCATGATCTCAGTATCCTGGGATCAAGCCCCGCATCAGGCTCTCTGCTCAGCCACAGCCTGCTTCCCCACCTTTCTCTGTCTGCCTCTCTGTCTACTTGTGATCTCTTTCTGTCAAATAAAGAAATAAAATTTTTAAAAAAATAAATAAATAAAAGGAAAACTAGGGACACCTGGGTGGCTCAGTTGGTTAAGCGGCTGCCATCGGCTCAGGTCATGATCCCGGCATCCTGGGATCGAGTCCCGAGTCGGGCTCCTTGCTCATCGGGGAACCTGCTTCTCCCTCTGCCTCTGCCTGCCACTTTGTCTGCCTGTGCTTGCTCTCTCCCTCTGACAAATAAATAAATAAAATCTTAAAAAAAAAAAAAAAAAGGAAAACTATGTGCATTGTTATTGGCCCTCATTCTATGTTATGTTCAACAATACATGAGGTTTGAGTTCCCACCTTAAAACAAGAACAAATTACATAGCCAGAATGGGAGGTTATTTTCTTTTCTTTTCTTTCTTTCTTTTTTTTTTTTTGGGTGGGTAGGGAGCTTATTTTCCATTGCTCAAAAACCAAATAGGGCTCATATTAGACAGCTATTTCACTTTTCTAGGTGTCTTGGAGCCAGTTTCTGTAAAGATGTCCTCTAAAGATGGGGCACCTGGGCGGCTCAGTGGATTGACCCTCTGCCTTGGGCTCGGGTCATGATCCCAGTGTCCTCGGATTGAGCCCGGCATCGGGCTCTATGCTCAGCAGGGAGCCTGCTTCCTCCACATCTCTCTGCCTGCCTCTCTGCCTACTTGTGATCTCTGTCTGTCAAATAAATAAATAAAATCTGGGGCACCTGGGTGGCTCAGTGGGTTAAAGCCTCTGCTTTCAGCTCAGGTCATGATCCTAGGGTCCTGGGATCGAGCCCCACATTGGGCTCTCTGCTTAGCGGGGACCCTGCTTCCTCCTCTCTGTCTGCCTGCCTCTCTGCCTGCTTGTGATCTCTGTCTGTCAAATAAATGAATAAAATCTTTAAAAAATAAATAAATAAATAAATAAAATCGTTAAAAAAAAAAAAAAAAAAAAAAAAGATGCCCTCTAAAGAGAAGTGGATGACTAACAGATAATCTGTTATGCAAGTACCAAAGAGGGGAACTGAGGCTCCTATCTTCAGCTTTTCTCTGACACTTACAGGTGGTTATCAGTAGCAGCGAGAAGCAGTCAAATGTGATTCAATAGGGGCTAGAATCACTGTACCAATATTTGATGAACATTTACAATATCTACATATCCTAAAACAAAAGCCTTGGCATGAAATCCTAGAGACAGCTCTTTCTTCAATATGCTACAGGTGATCTCACAACTTTATCTGTCCCTTCACACACATGTACTCTACCTGACAAGCTGGATCAAGACCCATTTTTCTTCTGAGGAATTTTTCTACATGCCCAATAGTTGCTTCTCCTGAAACTCGGACAAACTTCTTCTCCAAGGGCTACATAAATAAACATAAATAAATATTTTCAGAATAAATATGCATAAAACATATAAATAAAACAAATTTTATAGCAAAGATGTTTAACAGATTTATGAGAAAAACTACTATGAAATTTGAGCTAATTTACCTATCAAAGAAAAAAAGAATTTTTGCTTAGCTTCCCCTCTCTGAAAAGTACATAAATACTTTTTAATAGAAAGGCTTACTGGTTTATTTTAATACCTCATCAAAAATAAAACTTAGAATAAAATTTAGTGACAGAGAAAGAATACCTAAGACTAAATTATGTCTGAAACAATCTAGTTTCTTCAACAAAAAAACTTCAAAGAAAAAAAAAAAAGGAGGACAAACTTCTAGACTAAAAAAGATACAAGGAATATAACTAAGAGATATGTCAACCAATTACAATGTATGCATCTTACGTGGGTCCTGATTTAAACAAATCTATAGGGGCGCCTGGTGGCTCAGTGGGTTAAGCCTCTGCCTTCAGCTCAGGTCATGATCCCAGGGTCCTGGAGTCAAACCCCACATTGGGGCTTAGCAGGGAGCCTGCTTCCTCCTCTCTCACTGCCTGCCTGTCTGCCTACTTGTGATCTCTGTCTGTCAAATAAATAAAATCTTAAAAAAAAAACCAAAAAAAACAAATCTATAGAACAATTTTCATGAGATAATCTTGGAAATTTAAGTAGTATGCACATATTTGATTAAGGAATTTGATTAAGTTCATTTTTAAAATTGGAGTATCATTATTATATTTGTAAAAAGTCCATATCTTTTAGAAATAAATCTATTTACTGACAAAAATGATACAGAGTCTGGGGTTTGATTTAAAAGCATGAGAAGTGGGGCGCCTGGGTGGCTCAGTGGGTTAAGCCGCTGCCTTCGGCTCGGGTCATGATCTCAGGATCCTGGGATCGAGCCCCATATCGGGCTCTCTGCTCAGCGGGGAGCCTGCTTCCTCTTCTCTCTCTGCCTGCCTCTCTGCCTACTTGTGACCTCTGTCTGTCAAATAAATAAATAAAATCTTTAAAAAAAAAAATAAAAAATAAAAGCATGAGAAGTGGTGAAGATAGAGATGAAATGAGATTGGCTATCAGTTTATAATTACTGAAGCAGAGTTGTATACATGGGCATTCATTTTACTATTCTGTCTAGTTTTGTATAAGTACGAAATTTTCCATAATAAAGGGTTTTCTTTTTTTTAGTAAAGGGTTTTTTTTTTTTTTAAAGATTTATTTATTTATTTGACAGACAGAGATCACAAGTAGGCAGAGAGGCAGACAGAGAGAGGAGGAAGCAGGCTGCCTGCTGAGCAGAGAGCCCGATGTGGGGCTCGATCCCAGAACCCTGGGATCATGACCTGAGCCGAAAGCAGAGGCTTTAACCCACTGAGCCACCCATGCGCCAAGGGTTTTCTTTTTTTAAGTGGAAAATAAAAAGATTAATATCGAGACATATGTGGCTGGAGTCTGATTCAATGGTCTAACGTGATAGGTAGAGAGGCATCGGGGTTTTAGAGCAGAAACTAATGCTTACCCAGCTACTTCTGTCTCTGAGGCAATTTTTAAGGAGCCTACTATCTAATACAAACAAAAAGCTGATGTAATCAGAACTAAAAGGCTACCTTTTAGGAAAACATGAGCAGTGTTTTTCAAAACTGAAGGAGATGGAGCCCAGAATGACTACCAGAGGACCTAGACAGGTCAGGCAAACACTTGCTCCATATAACAGCGCTCAGCTTTCCTACACGTAGTTTGGTTTCTGAAGATCTTTCCTTACAATAAAGCTATCTCAAAAACAAACAAACAAACAAATAAACAATAAAGCTATCCCTTCTTACCACAGTGTATGTAGCAGATAGCCTGAGTGTTTAGTGCAGACATTCCAGAAACAGACTGCTTGGCTATAGGTCTTGGGGTTCTGCCATTTTCTAGCTATAAGTCTGTATGCAAACTGCGGAACCTTTCTGTCCCCATTTGTAAAAGAGATAATAGCATCTATTACATCTCTTATATTTATCAAGAGGAAAGTGAGTTAATGGATGCAGATACCTATTAATTCCTGACATGTAGTTACTACCTGCGTACTGTGACCATTTTACTCTTAATGTAAAAGAACTGGACTCTTATAGAGGGCTTAATAATCACCATGGGATATTGATATAAACTAGACAAAAATGGCCAAGTTTCATGTTCTTTTAATGGAGGTACAGGAATCATCTCACAAAGCTAAGGCAGTCTCACTGAGGAGGAGGAAGAGCCATCCCACCGGTGCAGTCCCCAAGAAAATACCTCATTGCAGGTGGCAGTGCCTGATGAGAATGAGAATCCCATCAAGTTCCTTAGGAAGCCGCTACTGAATTATCTAACTACGTCTGTCTGGCAACCGGTGCATTTCTGAAGGTTAATTTCCTGGGCTTACCTCTGGTATACCAGCAGAGGACAGTCCATTTTCCCTTATTTCTAAATTCCTGGTGAGCACCTTACCCCAGGTGTTCGTTAAAATTAATCCATCTTAGCTAAAGTTATAAATACTGTACTGTTTATATAATCCAGAACAGAAGTATGACATGTGCCAATACCTGGAAAAAAAAACTGGTCTGGGCTTTCAAAGCTAGGGTGGCTAACCTTAGTCCTCATGCCCCAGGTTCAGAAGGTAACTGGATTTTCCCCCCATATAATTCACATCCAGTTTTTAAGAAAATAATTTGTCTTTTGCTTTGTTTTTCATTTAAAGCTCTAAAACCAGGGGTGCCTTTGTGGCTCAGTGGGTTAATGCCTCTGCCTTTGGCTTGGGTCATGGTCCCGGGGTGCTGGGATTGACCTCCACCTTCGGCTTGGTGGGGAGCCTGCTTCCCTTCCTCTCTTTCTCCTGCCTCTCTGCCTACTTGTGATCTCTGTCAAATAAATAAATAAACTCTTAAAAAAAAAAGGCTCTAAAACCAGTTCTTACCTACATAGTCAACTTATTTTTTTCTGCTACACCTAACAGCCTCCTACCATCTGCAAATAAATAAGAAAAAAAAAATCCACAGAATTACACTTCTTTGAAATTAACTGACAGCAGTCTTCCCTGCCATCTATAGCACAAAAGGTCAAGTTGATAAAGTTGAGTAAGATAGTTTAGGATCTGTAGGGAGATTTAAAAGACATCTGGTTATTTTCTTGCTTTAGATAATGCATACTCCTAAAAAGAGCTTTTAAAAAGATGGTATCAACTCATAATTACATTTTACTTTGAAAAAATTCCATCTCTGTCAACTGAAAAGGCCTAGAAACAGTTAAGAACCCAGTAGCTGGATGAACCCTTGGTAGCCAGACTTTGATTTTTAAAAACCACCAAAAGGAACCAGGACACCTTGGAGAAAGGACTAATTCCATGTCTGGGGGTCAACAGAGGTACAAGTTGAGCATGGAACACCTCGTCATATCAGATAGCAAGAAAATATTACAGACTATGATATCGAAGAAAGACAATTTGAACATCAATAAAGGAAAAAACTGAAATGGGCTTATTTATTTTTTTTAGAAGTAAAAATTTTTTTAAAGATTTTTAAAGTCTTTTTGAGAGTGAGAGAGACAGAGATAGCGACAGAGAACAGGAGCCAGGAGAGGGAGAAGCAGGCTCCCCACTGAGCAGGGAGTCGATGAAAGGCTTAATGAAATGGGTTTAAATCACAAATATCTTTAAATTCATGAGTTCATATTAAAGTAAAAGCAAAAACAACAAAACCTATTCGTGGTCATGACTACAGTATGCTAATGAACCAACTCACTACTTTGGACTTGGTAAGTAAAGGGAAAGAATCAAGCATCTATCCTGCTTTTCCTATATAAACTATACCACTGACTAACCAAACAGACAAAGGGAAGTTTCTCTTTATAGAAGTATTTCAACTAATAAAAGAAAGAATGATAGGGGCGCCTGGCTGGCTCTGTTGGTGGAGCATGTGATCCTTGATTTTGGGGTTGTAAATTCAAGCCCCACATTGGGTGTAGAGATTAGTTAAAAATAAAATCTGGGGGGCCTGGGTGGCTCAGTCGTTAAGCATCTGCCTTTAGCTCAGGTCATGATCCCAGGGTCCTGGGATCAAGCCCCACATAGGGCTCCCTGCTCCGTAGGAAGCTTGTTTCTCCCTCTCCCACTCCCCCCGCTTGTGTTCTCACTGTGTCTCTCTCTGTCAAATAAGTAAATAAAATCTTAAAAAAATATATATTTTTAAAAAATCTTAAAAATAAAAAAGAAGGAATGATAGCATCATTTTCCAAACCCTATTTAGTTAATGGGCTTAGTCATTGAGCACCAATGGCTGCTAACATTATAAAAACGCCCAGACAACCAGATATTCTGTGACTCTAGATGGAAAGAAACACCACCAGTTGGGCTGGTGAAGGCTATGAAGCAGCCTTGCTCCCCTGAAATCAAACCTTTCTGATCAACACTCAGACTTAACTACCAGTTAGTTTATGGGAAATACAGAAGACAGAAATGCATGCTAAATTATACTGGGGCAATGCAACATCAAAACCCAATCTGAAAAAAAAAAAAAAACAAAAACCTAATCTGTAGAAAACTGTAGCAAAAAGACTCAATTTCAACAATGAATTAAAAGAAAAAAGAAATGGAAAACCTATAGATTTGAAGACTTATCAACCAATCACAATATGTGAACTTTACCTGGATCCTGATTTAAAGTGTTAGAGAAAAAAGGGAGAGAAAACACCCACTGTGATTGAGACAATTTAAAATTCTGAACACTGGGTAGATATTGGACAGTAAGAAATCATTAAAACTTTTTCATTCACCATCCCCAACCTTTTGAAAAATGACTAACTTACAACATTGTAAGAGTACCAGGAAAACCCAGATAGCTTTCACCTAGTTTGTGAACTGTTAGTATATTGCTATATTCATTTTATCTCTTTGAATTTATATGTATGTATGTATAAGTGCATGTTAATGTTTTGTTGGACCACATGAGAATTATTTGAAGACAGGTATTTTACCCCAAACATATTCGCAATTATCTTTTCAGAATAAAGGGATTCTCCTATATAACTACAATATAATTAACAGGAAGTATAAGGAGTATTCAGGCAATTTAACATTAATACAACGCAATCATCTAAAAAGTCCAAATTCCTTTATAAATTGCCCTAGTAATATCCTTTAAAAATTGTTCTTATGTCCTGAAGGCTCACACACTGCATTTTGTTGTCATGTTTCTGTAATCTCCTTTAATCTAGAATAGCTCTGCCACTTTATTATCTCTGATCTCTCCACTTTATTATCTCTGCCACTTTATTATCACTTTATTATCTACTGACACTTAAGTAACTTTTTTTTTTTTTGGTTATGACACTTTGTCATAAAAAAAGAGACTCGTCTTTTAAGAATACTGCAATATTTACAAATGGAGTGGCAAATGCTGGGGATTTATTTCAGAAAAATACTAGAAGGGAAATGGACAGAGGTATAGAAGAAATAAAATTGGCCATTAGTTAATTGGGAGAGCTGGGTGATGGGACACAGGGAGGTTCTACTTTTCACTATGTTTAAAATTTTTCACAATTAATGGGGTGACTGGGTAGCTCAGTCAGTTTAAGCACTTAACCCTTGATTTTGGCTCAGATCATGATCTCAGGGTCATGAGATCCAGCTCATGAGGGGCCTGCTTAGGATTCTTTCTCCCTCTATTTTATTTTTTCCACAAAAACTTTGTTTTATTTTTCTTTCTTTAATGACAGCCCTAAAAACAATGAAATCATTTTCTGCTGGGTAAGAAAATGGAGGCAATTCGTGAAATTTGAAGATTTACTAGATATTTTCTGGTATCAAGGAATTTCAAAGTATGATAATGGTATCATGTTTTTTAAAAAGATCTCTTATCTTCTAGGGCTATATACTGAAGTGTTTACAAATGAAATATGTCTGGAGTTTGCGCCAAAACAAATCTGGGGAATGGCCGCTAGGAAGTAGTTGCAGTGGGAAATGGGTGTGGTATATTTAAAACAAGTTTGGTCTTGAGTTGATAAAGCTAGGTGATAGGTATATAGGAGTTTGATTATACTATTCTCCCATAGTTTTGAGACATGAAGTTTTCAGTTTTAATGGATGATACAGCTATTAATTTGAAGGCCTTATATCTGTGAGATGAACCTCTTTCAGAAACAAATGGTTCTATTAATTCTGCATTTTGTGATGATTTTTACTTTGCTGAAACAGTCTTAAACTTTCTTAGTTAATAGACTGGCAATATTACTGTTTTTCTTTTTATTCTGTCATTTTAACAATTCTAGTTATAGCTCTTTTTTTTTTTTTTTTAAAGATTTTATTTATTTATTTGACAGACAGAGATCACAAGTAGGCAGAGAGGCAGGCAGAGAGAGAGAGGGGAGGGAAGCAGGCTCCCTGCTGAACAGAGAGCCCGATGTGGGACTCGATCCCAGGACCCTGGGATCATGACCTGAGCCGAAGGCAGAGGCTTTAACCTACTGAGCCACCCAGGTGCCCCAATAAATAAAATCTTTAAAAAAAAAAAAAAAGTTCCCACTGGATCTTAGTTTAGTTACTTTTAAAAAATTTAATAGCTTTACTGGGATAGAAGTCATGTATCATTAAATTCATCATTTTAAAGTATACAATTCAATGGCTTTAGTTTATTTAAGCAGGGTTGTACAACTCATCACCACTACCTAATTTCAGAACATCTTCATCACCCAAAAAGAAACTCCACACCAAAGAGCAATCACTCCCAATTTCCCCCACTCCCCAAAGACGCTGGCAACCATCATCTATAGTATTTACTGCTTCTGTGAATTTACCTGCTCTAGACATTTAACATAAATGGAATCATGCATTATGTGGTCTCTTGGCACCTGGTTTCTTTCACTTAACATAATATTTTCAAAATTCATCCATTTTTTAGCATTTAGCGTACTCCACTCCTTTTTATTGCCAAATAATACTCCACTGTGTGGCAATATCATACTGTGTTCATCCATTTACCAATTGATGGATATTTGGGTTGTTTCCAATTTGGGGTTATTCTCTCATAAATGTTTATTTTTCAACTTGAATCCAAATAAACACCATACACTGTAGTGAGTTATGTCCCTTGAGTCTCTTTTAATATGTTCTACTTATGTTTCCTCTTCACCTCTCCCTTTTATTCCAAAAAAACAACTGTTTGTGCTGTAGCTTCCCACTGTTTAGATTTGGCTTATTATATTCCTACGGTGTCATTTAACATGTTCCTTTGTCCCCTGGATTTCTTGTAAATTAGTAATTAAATCTAGGGAGTATGATCAGCCGCACATTTGTTTTGGCAAGAATACTTCACAGGTGGTATTGTCATATTTTTCTAATGTGTGACTATTAGAACTACATAAATATTCTAGGTCCATATGTGCTTTTGTGGAAGCAACAGGTTAATATTTCAAATTAATGTCTAGTTCTTTCTTCACGAAGTTTTTATACTCTGTTGGTCTGTGTGGCTACTACAGGTCATTTGACAAACATCTTTGGCAAACTCTAGGATCCTATGACACTGTACTTGTCCCATACGAGAAATTTATATGCTATTTTCCCACCCACCATACTACTAGGGAAAGAACTCCCTTATCACCATAAATCTGATATTTGACAACTTAGAATAAATTCAAAGTTACCAAACTTAACACTGCATTCCCTCCATCCCACTGATCTCTGGGAAACCTCTATAATATACTTCATCCACAGAAGTACCCATCTATTCCTACATTTTAATCCACATCTCTAAGCCAATATTGTATTCATAAAACAGTATACCCACCCAGGTATAATTCACCCAAATATTAGTACAGACTTTGAAAAAGTGTCAAAAAATCTATACAGATCAAAGCCAGCTATTTCCTATATATTTACAGACCCAAGTAACTGTAAGGCCTGATTTAGCCCTTTTCAAAAAGTTACCTTAAAAAAAAAAAAAAAGGAAACGTTACCTCTTCCTGAATGACTCGTACTACAGGAGCAACACTGGGTATAATGGGGCCTGTGATAATAGAGGCTTTAAGACAAACTCTGAACTTAGGTACATTAACAAAGGACTTCATTCTTACCTCTAAAATTTTAGTAAATGATTGAAGCAACAAGTTCGGGCAGGTTTACCTTGAGCCCAAAATGTTACATGCAAGTAAAAATTTAAGCTCATATTTAACTCTAAATGCCAACTATGCAAAAAATGCTTTGAAATATTTTTTTAATATTTCATTTATTTATTTGACAGAGAGAGACACAGTGAGAAAAGGAACACAAGCAGGGGGACTGGGAGAGGGAGAAGTAGGCTTCCAGCTGACCAGGGAGCCCAGTGCAGGGCTTGATCCCAGGATCCTGGGATCATGATCTGAGCAGAAGGCAGATGCTTAACAACTGAGCCACCAAGGCGCCCACTTTGAAATATTTTTTAAAGTCACCAAATTATCACAGTATTTGGTTTTAGAGTTCTTAAAATTTCTCACTTGTTTACTTAGACCACTGTCCTGAATTAATAACAAATCCCTACTTAATAACTCTTTTCTCATAAACTTATTATGAGAGCATTATTAAATGTACTTCACATTTCTACAACTTTTATTTACAAAACTGTATTGTAATCGAAAACATTCTCCACATGATTGCTAATCTGACTCTGTAATTGTGGACTACAGGGTCCTCCTGTGAAGTAAATAAAAATAAAATACCTTAAAATGTCCCGTGCCTTCATTAGCACTGAAAAACGAAAGCAAAATTAATCAACATTTTAAACTATACATTAAATCATATAACACAGAAAAATAACATCAATATAAATATTTGAGGAACATCAGTTTAATTTTAAAACCTAACACTTTACGAAACAAATAAATGTAGTTGTCATTTCTGCCATCTACTGGTAAGGCAAAGGCAGTGTTACCTACTATTTTACACTACTTTGTATACTTCCAGGAGTTACACTACTTTGTATACTTCCAGGAGTTAAAAGTATATCCTTAATATTTAGATTTTCCACACATGTGGCATTCTAACATTTTCCAATTTAAAGTAAAACTTCTTTCTATTATAATTAATGTGTCTTTTTCTTTACAGTAACCCTTACAAAATAGATTTCTTACAAGAAGTCTGCTAGATTGCCTATTGTTTTACTTATAGCAATAATGGGCATGATTTACTCAGTTTGCTCTTTACCTTGAAGTACAAAGATATTTCTTGGTTAAATCAATTATGTTTATGTCATGAGGAGACAAGGGGCACTAATTTTTGTTGGGCATCTACTATGTACCAGGCATTATAGTAGGTCTTCATAATAGGATGCATGTTTTTCATTTAGTCCTCATAAAGCCCTGCATATCAGGTATTAGTATTCCCCTTCTATAGAAGAGAATAAAGCTCAGAGAGGTTTAATAACTTGCTTAAGGTCACAGAGCTATTAAGTGATAAAGCTTCCAACTCAGGTTTATCTAGCAACAAAACCCGCATTCTCTCTTCCCTATCATGTTGTGAAGAGGAGGCCAGATCACAATTGCATCAGCTATGGCATATTCTTATAATACAAATAAAGAAATATATTAAAATATAACATAGAAGCTATATTATAAAATATTACATTAAGATAAATGTTATATATGTGGATATACTAGAAACCTAAAATATATAAGCTTAGAGTTGTAATATTCTATTTTTTTACAAGAATTATCTCTATAGAATCCATGATATATGGTCATCTGGCTTCTGCTTAGGCATCTAAAGAGATAGAGAGTTTATCTGACAAGTCAGTCCGTTCCATTTGTGGGCAACTTTGTTAGAATTGCTTGCTTGCACTGAAGCAAATATGTTTCTCCCTGTAACTTACGCCCGCTAATCCTAGTTCTGCCTTTTGGTAGTCTTATGAACTAGACTCAATCTTTCTTTTATATGATAACCCTCTAAAGATCTGAAATGAACTTAAGGGGCTTATGACTGTTTTCTCTTTTTCAGATTATTTTTGTTCCTTCCCTTACCACGTATGCCATGGTTTTCAAAACTTTTACTGTTCTGGTTACACCTTGGCTTACCATCTCTCTTAAAATGTAGTGCACAGAGTTGAACATAATACTCTAGCTGGATTAATACAGCATACAGTTGGCTATCACCTCCCTGGTTCACTAAATGCTACTGAGTTTAAGACTGCATGAAATTTCTGCTCTATCACATGTATGTCATGTGAGTCCATTTTCCACACTAGACACATGTACAAATTACAGTACCACAGACTACTTTAACTTTTATTTTTGAATGACCCTGCATTATTTCAATATTCACATATTGATAATAGTTTAGACATGGTAGGAATACCATAAGTTGATACTTAGAACAATCTTGTTAGTTGCTATTATAATCTTCAATTCAGAAATTCAGAAACTGATCATCTTCTACTTTTCTCACAGAAACTAAAGAACAAAAAAGGACAAGTACAAGACTATCTAAAGATCACAAAACACAGCATACCCAGTTTGGGGGGGGTGGGGAATCTAACTTCACATTCCAATAGTTGAAAAAACACTGTTCACAGGCTGAACCTACCTCAGTTTTTTTGCTCTTCCAACTTAAGTGGGCTCAAAAGCTGGACCAAATTTGCTTTTGTACTCGCATCAGGTTAAAACTCCTCTGCCACTTGCCCTGCCGTGAAAGAGCTGTCTATGGGCTACCCTCAGGAGCCTGACTTTGTGGTAACATAAAAGCTCTTCCATGTAGTGAACTCGGGGGACTGGTGACTTCAAAAGGATTCTTTGCCTCTGGAAGCTTTCTTTCAAAAGGACTCCTTGCCACACTGGAAGCTTTCTTCCCCTCAACCAGTTGAAAACAGATAAAGAGCTATATTATAAGTTAGACTACTCATCATAATCAGCCACATAAAAGGCTCAATTCTTGCTTTTTACAGATAGGGAAGCTGAAGCTCTGAGAAGTTAAAACTAAAAGTTCCATGAGAGCCAAGGCCATGGCTGACTTATTCAAACTGTATTCTCAACAACTAGCAGAAGACTGTGCTGGTACATATAGCAGGACCTTAACAAACATCTTATGAATAAACAAAAAGCAACTTGTTAGTGATTACAAAGCTAGATAATAGAGAAGCGAGGATTTAAATCTAGATCCTTTATTCCAAGTGAGGGCTCTTTTTTTTTTTTTTCTTTTTTTGGAACAAGAACCAAGTTTTTTATTTGTTCATTTCTTATATTTGAAGTATTCGTCAATGACATCCTGGCCCAAGACTCTTTGCCATAGCCTTTAACCACCACACAACTGCAACGAACCACTTATGGGGTTTTCCTTCTCTGTCAATTTTATAGAGGCCCATCCATTCCCCTAGCTTCTTTCTGTCATCAGCCTTAGTTAGGCTGATTTAGTTTTTGGCATAAGGGGCCTCCATCAACTTGACATACATAGGCCATCACAGTTGGATGCAAACACAAAAAGATGGGTTTGGTGCTTGTCTAAGGTTTTGGCAGTTTTGTAAATTCCACATGCTTAGGCCAGTATGGGTGAGGGCGGTCTTCAGCACCTCTTGTAAAGCAGTATTAATGTCCATTATACTTCCAGCAGCAATGCTTTTCTCAGCCTTGGCGGTGGGTTTCAGGTGAAGCTAAACTGAGTCCACCTAATCCTCAGCCTCCTGGCGACTGGCAGCAGGGAAAGAGCATGAGGGCTCTTTTTTCTATAGGACGGGATGTACTAATAATATAGTAAGTTTGGTAAGTGGTAATGACAGCCTTGAATACTATGGTCAAGTCTCACTCATTAGGAGAGCCTGCCATGATTAATTATTGATTTCTGCAGGTGGGTAAAAGAAGAGGCAATGGTGGCACATCCATCACATATCTGCTATCTTTGCATCCTTGCCACTTTTCAAAAAATGTATTAAAAAACCCAACCATCAGTTCTTACCGTGCATTGTAGGAAATGTTACATTTCCCAAAATATTTTTTGGAAATATAAATTCCTTTCAGGTTTCAAATTTTAATTTTACTTATTAAAAATCAAGTTACATTGTAAAAATTCAAATACAATGAAAAGAAAGACTCTTTCCCATCGTAGACTCACATACTAGTTTCTGGCAACTAACTGCCATTAACATTTTCTTATATATCCTTTCAGGAATGGTCTGTGCATGCAAAACATATGTCTACACACATCTTTTCCATCACTCTCTTTAAAATAAATAAGTAAGCAGAAACACACTATGTAGTCTCTTTTGGAGACTCGTCCATATTAGCACGTACACTATCAGGCTAACACACAGTGTTAGCTAACACACGCTAACACTCATGTGCTATATACCATTATTTAACCAGGTCCCTTTTGGACATTTAGATTGAAACACACTCCTTATTATCAGAAATTGCTGGTTTAAAGTCTGGTATTACATAGTTTCTGTTCATTCTTCCAAATGGATGTTTATTTCATTATCAACCATTACTACGTGGGATTTATGTAGGCAGGAGAAACGTTTCTGGCCTCTTAGAGGTCCTTAATATCAGCTGATGACAGAGTGACTACATAAAAAGATAAATACAATACAGTACAAGCTGAATACTAGTAAGTGATATAGGCAACCTAGCATTATAAGGTGGAAATAATTAAAAAGTAATCATCAGTGACATAAAATGGGAAATCCATATTTTCAAAAGAAAAGCACTTTACTTTATTCTGCAAACTAAGTATTCTGAAAACTGCAGTTTGATACATGCCAACTCTGTGATCAGGACAGTGTTTAACAGCGTTGCAATATAACAGAGTACACCATATGCTACATATATCTTTTGAAAGAAGCAATTTATACGAATTAAAAGGATATCCAACTACTTTAAAAAACAATTTGGCAAAACCAAGAAAAGTTAAAAACAAACATATGCTAAGACTCTGCAAACATATACTCTTAGATAACTATCTTGTATATGTATATGTGTATATATATAACATATATATGGAGATATGTATACAAATACATAAAGTAACATTGTTAATAATAACAAAAAAAAAACCTGGAAACAAGTTAAATGTTCAACAGTACAAGAAAAGATAAATTATGGTATGGCAATGGTGAAAATGAATGAACTAGAGCTACACATTTCCACACAGATAAATCACAGAATGCTGAGTGAAAAAAATAAGTTGGGAAAAAAAAAGCAAGTTGTAAAACACAACTTATGAACACTTACAACATATGATACTATATGAAATTTTTAATGGACAAAAGCAATTCTACATATTACTTAAGCATTGATACATGAGATAAACATATTTTAAAAATCATGGGAATACCAATCATTACTTTTAGGAGAGTGGTTATTAACCTCTAAGCGGGGGAGAAGGGACGGTGAACAGGAAGAGGTAGCCGAAGGGCTTCCGGCATACTAGCATGGGTTATTTCTTAAGCCAGATGATAGTGATACAAGTGATTATAGTACTATTCTTTAAGTCGTGAATATTTCAAGATTAATTTTTTTAAAAGGATATCAGAAGAACTTGATTATACCTGAGTTCAGGATGATTTTGTAACTGCTGGGACTTAACAAGTTCTTTATTTTACAGTTAAGAGGTAGAGTTTTAGGGTACTCACCCAATGAACTCTAGTAATAAAGACATATCAAGTTCAGGTGGAATACGAAACACGGATTCTAAGACTTTCTTAGATCTTCCTTTGCTTGAAGGGACTGGCTGTGGAACAGCTATTTAACAGCCAAAGGAAAAAAGCTGAGTTAGAATAAAAATTTCATGAATTGAGATCTTTGAAAAATAATTACACATATTATAACTATGTTGACTATTTAAAAGATCATAAAACACTCAAACTCCCTTTCTCTAATAACATTAACTAATCTGTCAAAGCCAGTGAAATTGCACCTGGGGACCACTTCACAATGGAAAGCAGACATATGTGGCTGGTTTATCAGGGTCACAGAGAGAGCTCATCACTACACAAGAGATACACGTAATCTTTAACAAGCACTACTGCGTGCCAGAGTTCAGGGCTCATACTCAGCCCTGTACATGCACGTTCTTGTTTAATCTTATTATAATCCCCTAAGTATACCGCTACTCTTTTTTTTTTTAACAGTTAAAACTACAAAGAAACTGAGATTACTGTTTAAGTGAGATTAGGCAATATGTAGTAAGTGGAAGAACCAGGATTTAAACAGAAATTTATCTAACTTCTATACTCTGACATTACCATCATCACAAAAACTATCTGAACAGTTACTATGTTCCAGGCACTGTTTTAAGTGCTTTGTATTATACTTACAACACTTTTATGAAGCGCTATCATTATCCCTACTTTATAGATGAGGAAACTGAGATATTGAAGTCTCACAGATAGTGAAGGGGCAGAGCTAGGATCAAACTCAGACAGTCTAGCTACAGAACCTGTGTCCTTTAATTTTTACAAATAATCAAATTGGATTATACTACATCTTTACCTTCATAATCTTTCTCCCTCTTTGATCATAAAATAACTGGCTATCACCAAAAAGAACCTCAAAGGGAGTAAATTTTATTTAGTATTCTTAAAGCTACAAATATATATGATATACACCCAAACTTACCAGGTTTAGGTACTTCTAGACCTCTTTCTTTATAGAAATCATGCATTTGCTTTTTTTCTCCTAAAAAATGATAAAACACAGACTAAATTACACTTAAAATGTAACTAGTAGAGTCAGCAGAGATTCTGGGATTCACAACTATGTAATAAAACAAACTTACTTTCCTCTAGATTGATCACTAATTTGTACACTATGTCTTGTAACTGTCGGTCCAACCTAATAAAAGGAAAGGATGGAGAATACCTCAGAATTCAGCAAAACGCATTATGGTACAGAGTGAGAGTGAATGATGCTCTTTGTAACTGTTTTCTCTTGGGAGTGGATTATCTCCTTTTTCAGAGGTGAATTACTTTTAGGTAGCACTGGCTCTCACTGAGATGACCTCAAGTAATTAATTCTAAGTAATCATAAGTAATCATAGACTCTTGAATAGTTTGCTCAATTATTCCATGTGTACTGGTCTTACTCCCTTGCAGAGACTGTATTTTGAACTTCTGTGCATCATCTACAAAGCATTCTTCTATGAAGGAGTAAAAACGTAATAGTATTTGCTGAACACATGAAAGTAATCCACCTTTAGTATTTTTCTTCCCTTAGGAGACGGAGTATGAATGGAAAATTTGGAAAAAAAAAAAAAAGAAAAAAAAACCCAAAATGACCTATGAGAAACAGGTTTTTCTAAAGAGGACAGCTGTCTCAGGCATTACTTTAAAAAAGTAATTTCAAAATAAATTTTTAAAAATTCCTTTTTAAAAAGTATTCTAAATATCCCCAAAATGACAAGCCTAAACTAGTTTCATTAACTTGAGTGACTGAATTAAAATCCTCAAAAAGAGAGGCCTGTGCTTTTTAAATTTTTTTTTGTCCCCAGCAGATATCACAGTGCCTGGTACAGAGTAAGTGTTCTATATGTATTTTAGAGAATACATAGTTCCCTTTTCAAAAGAGGTCAAGAGTTTATTCCCAACTATACAACTAGAAGCCTTCAGAAAAAGTATATTTAAAATACAAATTTTACTTATATATTTGTCTTACCTTATGTTATAAAGAGGTTGTGTCTGATGTACTACTATGTTGCATTTTGGACATCTGTTGCTATAGTAAAAATGTCTTACAATGCAGCTTTTACAAACTGTTGAAAAAGAAAATGTTTAAATTAGGATGCTTTAGAGACATTTCAAAAATTCAATGCATTAGTTTGAAATGTGAACTATATGCTTACACGTATGAAGACATTCTGTAATGGTAGTTGCATCTATTAAGTAACCTTTGCAAATGGAACACAAGATGTATGGTGTCAGCTCAGAGAGATTAATCAGGCGCTGGAAATGCAATGCAAATAGTTGTAAAATACAAGTACTTGTCTTCCCAAATTCTTAAACCATAATCCCCACATTTCATTATAAACAATGTGTAACTTAATTTGCAACACGGAAACATGTTACAGTACCTCCAACCCTTCAAAATCCTAATCGAAGTTACAATAACACAATATAAACCAATGTTTCAAAAAGATCTCATTCTTTTAGATATACTTTATATTACCAGATGAGGGGCATCTTACTTTATGAATTAATTACAAAATGGGCAAACTTTCCAGATACTGGTGTTTACGTTTAATATATCAATTCCGACTGGCTAGGTCTTACCAACTTTATAAAGTATGCGCTACCACATTAAAAAAAACGAACAAAACCCCTTCCCAATTAAACTTATGAGGTAGGGGTTTACCATCCTCTGAACACCCTGTAGAAAGGGACTGTTTCCCTGTCCGACCGTAAGCTCTTGGAAAGCAGGAGCACTGTACCCTTGGCCCCTACCCGCCTGGCATAATTTAATAATTATTTACAGAATAACAGAGTCGGACCAGGAGAGCCTAAGTGATTGGCAGGAAGCTCACAAAAAGAGTCGGCAAGGAATCGGGTGCGGACCAGTCCGCGCCACATGCCTAGGCAGGTTGAGAGGGAGGGGTGGAGGTCGACGCGAGTGCCAAAGGCTGCAGCGGCGAGCTGGGGACGCGGCCCGGCTCTTACTGGGGAGGGCTGGCTTGGACCCTCAGGCCCCTCCGGCCCCGCGTGGTCGGGCACCGGCTATAAATACCTCCTCCTCGTCCTCTGAGTCCGGCCGACCCCCCTCCAGCCTCAGCGAGAAGTGGCTCATCTCTTCCTCCTCCTCCTCCTCCTCTTCCTCCAGCTCCTCATCCTCTTCCAACTCGTCGTCCTCGTCCTCGAAGCGGCCCCTCATGCGGCCCAGGCTGCGCTCGGGCTCCAACTCTGGGGGCCGGGAGCCCGAGCAGCCTGGAGCCCCCGCCTCGGGCAAAGGCGGCGGGCCCTCCTCACCCGCTGCGGGTGCCGGGGTGAGAGCAGGCGGGGAGACAGCAGGCGGCGGCCGCATGGCTGCAGCTCCCTCGGCCTTGTCGACGCCCGCGCTCCCTGCGGCCACCGAGACCCTCTCCATGCCGGGGGCAGAGACCGAGGGAGACGAGACCCGGCGGCTGGATAGCGCGGGAGTTCTGCCTACCTGCCTAGGCGGCCAGTGCGCAGGCGCGGGAGACCTGCAGGGCCCGCTGGGAAATGTGGTTCGCTGCCCCTCACCTAAACCTGGACGGGCGTGCACTGAGCCTCTTTGCATATAGGGTGGGGCCTGAGGGTCGTATTAGAATTTTTTATTTGTAAGGCTGACGCTGTCTTTACTCCCCTTTGTTTATTTTTTATTTATTTTTTTATTTTATGATATTTTTTTTTATTTCCAGCATAACAGTATTCATTATTTTTGCACCACACCCCGTGCTCCATGCAATCCTTTTTTTTTTTTAATGATTTTTTTTTATTTCCAGCATAACAGTATTCATTATTTTTCCCTTTGTTTATTTTTTTAAGATTTAATTTTTTAAAGTAATCTGTGTACCCAGCGTGGGGCTCGATCTCCCCATCCTGAGATCAAGAGCCGCAGGTTCTACAGACTGAGCCAACCCGCCCGTCTCTTCACTCCCTTTCAAAAATGAAAAAATTGGTACCGTTCCAGACAGCAGTATTCTGTCTGCATCAGTTGATGCGCGGAGCACTTAAATGGGCTTTAAAGTAATGTCGTATTATGAACAATAACGACTTAAATTTAAAGAGCCATTGTGCGTTTCTTTCATCCAAGATTATTTCCATTAGGAAGTATGACGTCTCTATTTTTGAAATATATGTTTACTTACTTAGAGCAATTAAATCTTGTATTGCCACAGGATGGAAACTTAATCGCCGTTGGAAGACCATCCGTGAGTTCCCAACACATAGAGGAAAGTCCATTATATTTAATTCAACAAACATTTATGGAAGGTCTATTGTAGCAGGAACTGAGACGCATTCAGGCACTCCCACCCCCACCCCCAATTTTTTTAGGAAAGATATTTGGAATTGCTGACTAACATAGTGCCAGCTAATGTCATGATGCTTGCAAGCTGGATTCAGAAAGAAATCAAGAAAAAATGCTGGGGGAAAAATATCTGAGAGAGACTGGGTTGTCACTGAGTAAAATTAATGCTCATGTGGGAGTGGTGTACATTTTTCTTAGGGAATGGTGAGGAAATGAAGTCACTATGCTTGTTTGGGAAAAACAATCAGATTTAATGTGTCCCCATTGCTCCTGCACTAGCCTCTACCTTTCTCTCTGCAGTTCCCAAACTCTGGTCAAGCCTAAGATACTGAAATTTGCAAGATCCAAAAAGTGGAAGAAAGGAAATGTCTCCTTCTACACGGAGGAGTATAAAGCCTCAAGGGAGGGGAATGAGAACTTAGACCAGGATATTGAAAGAGGACACTGAAGAGAGAGAGATTGAAAGAGACAAACATACACAATACCTGAGATACTCTCCTTACCGGGCTCTAAAACTGTAAGCGCTTCCACATGGTTACATTGGATAAAGGAATATAGCTTCTAACCTTTCAGCATTGTTAAGAGCTACCTGATGAAAAAGAATTACTTGTGCCATGAGCTTTAATTATAAAATTTTGTAGTATGATATGAAATATTATTAATAGTAACAAAGTTTTACTTTATGTATAATACAAAAATGTAAAATATTGAGAATCCCCAAACTTAAAAAAATACAGTCAAGAATTGCACATTTTCAAAGCTGGCAAGCTGAGGAATTAGGAAATTTGTATTACTGCTACCGGGTCGTGTCAGTTTAGCTGGTAAACAGAAATATCTGCAGGCTTTGTTAGTCCTATGGTATAAAAGGTAGTTTTATGTGTCATCTTGGCTAGGCTATACTGCCCAATGATTCAAACACTTACCTAGGTGTTCTGTGAAGGTATTTGTAGATATAATTAACGCTGCAATCAGTTGATTTTAAGTAAGAGATATCCTGTATAATCTGAACAGATTTTATTCAATCAGTTGAATGGCCTGAGAAGTAAAACTGAGAGATTCTCCTGGAAGAGAAATTTTTCCTGAGGCCTGCAGCATTAATCCTTCCCAGGAGTTTCCAGCATGTTGGCCTGCCCTACAAGATTTCAGACCTACCATAATTGTGTAAAACAGTTCCTTGTAATAAGTATATTAGTAAATATATATATATCCTACTGGTTATATTTCTATGGTAGACCAACTAACCCATACGGTAAATGGCTAAATTATGTGGTATTTAAAAATATGTAAGGACTTCCGGGATGTATCTATTTCATAAAATGAGAATTTCTTGCATCTCCATTGTGATCCAAGTGTGTTTCCACATCAGAGTTATATTTTAGCACTTATCAGGGACTTTACATTTTGACAAAGCATCAGAACTGAATCATATTCTAGACTGAGCTAGAACTTCACTCTTACCCTGGATGCTAACTAGTTAAAATTGTGTAAATGTAAAACAGCAAAAGTGGATCTAACACAAACAGTATTTGTACTCCTTGTATGATTATTAGACCAAGAGAGATGCTATAGAGTTGGTTTTTTGAAGGGAGGAGGTGTTGCTTTGACATTTCAAACAGAAATCATATCTAGGGGTGCCTGGTTGGTTCAACTGGTGGAGCATGTGACTCTTGTTCTGGGAGTTGTGAATTTGAGCCCCACCTTGAGTGTACAGCCTACTTAGAAAAAAAAATCATATCTAAAAACTTACGAAAGTTTCACACATTAATTCACAGGGAGATGGCAGAGGTTGGTTGATTGTGAAGGATAGTGAGTTTCTGGGTATGAAATTTTTTTTTTTTTAAGATTTTATTTATTTATCAGAGAGAGAGGGGGGAGAGAGCGAGCACAGGCAGACAGAGTGGCAGGCAGAGGCAGAGGGAGAAGCAGGCTCCCTGCCGAGCAAGGAGCCCGATGTGGGACTCGATCCCAGGACGCTGGGATCATGACCTGAGCCGAAGGCAGCTGCTTAACCAACTGAGCCACCCAGGCGTCCCTGGGTATGAAATTTTTAAAGCAGATCCATGAACATATTGTGGGACAAGCTGGGGAATCAAGAAATCATAAATGTTCCTTGGGACTTGGAGTGATTTCCTGGTACTCTTTGATGTAAGTAAATAATTCACTGAAGACCTTAATTTTTTAAAAAGATTTTATTTATTTACTTGATAGACAGAGATCACAAGTAGGCAGAGAGAGAGAGAGAGAGGGAAGCAGTCTCCCTGAAGAGCAGAGAGCCCAATGAGGGGATCGATCCCGGTACCCTGAGATCATGACCTGAGCTGAAGGCAGAGGCTTAACCCACTGAGCCACGCAGGCGCCCCAAAACCTTAATTTTTAAAAGCAGATTAAAAACCAAAGGGCTGGGACGCCTGGGTGGCTCAGTGGGTTAAGCCGCTGCCTTCGGCTCAGGTCATGATTCCAGGGTCCTGGGATCGAGTCCCACATCGGGCTCTCTGCTCAACAGGGGGCCTGCTTCCCTTCCTCTCTCTCTGCCTGCCTCTCTGCCTACTTGTGATTTCTCTCTGTCAAATAAATAAAATAAAAAATCTTTAAAAAAAAAAAAAAAAAAAAAAAAAAAACCAAAGGGCTGAGGCACCTGGCTGGCTCAGTCAGAAGAGCATGTGACTCTTGATTTCAGAGTTGTGAGTTTAAGCCCCATGTACCCAAGTACATTTACCCAACTAAATAGATTACTTAAATAAAAAAAACTAACAACAACAACAAAAAAACCAACAAACGACTTTATGGTATCAATATGCACTTCAAAAAATATTATTAAAACAGTTTCAGGGGCGCCTGGGTGGCTCAGTGGGTTAAGGCCTCTGCCTTCAGCTCAGGTCATGATCCCAGGGTCCTGGGATCGAGCCCCGCATCGGGCTCTCTGCTCGGCGGGGAGCCTGCTTCCCTTCCTCTCTCTGCCTGCCTCTCTGCCTACTTGTGATCTCTCTCTGTCAAATAAATAAATAAAAATCTTTAAAAAGAAAACAGTTTCAAATCATCGAATGCATATGTTTTATATATATAATATATATATATTATATATATATAATATATATATATAATTACTAATACTGAGCAAAATACAGACTCCAATCAAGGTCAAGACTTGACCTTGTGCTATTTCTTGTGCTGATTTGCTAACATAATGAGGGTTCCTGAAACACAGCTTTGTCTTGATTTCAAGGATCACATGGTTAATGATCTAAAATTCTGTACTACTGCTCAAGTCCTACCGTCTGTGTTCTGATGTTATACAATTGTATTTGTGAAAGAAAATAAAACTTTAGAGCCCTCTGAAACAAGTCAGATTCCAAAGATTTAAAGTATCATGGTCCCTTTCCCAAATTAAAACATGTTTTCCCAAACACCTCATGCCAAAACACCCTCCTTAGAATTCCATTATAGAGGTTTGTAGGAATGATACTAAATCTGATTAAAGGCAATGGATCAATACATCCATTTTTTTCTTGTTGTTGCTACAAAAAATTGACCAAGGATAGCCAAAACCATCTTGAAAGAGAAGAATGAAGGTAGAGGACACACACATCCTGATTTGGGAACTTACTACAAAGCTACAGTAATCAAAACACTGTGGTGCTAGCATAAGGACAGACATACAGATCAAACAGAATAGAATTGAGAGTGCAGAAATAAACCCTCACATTTGTAGCTAATAGGTTCTTCACAAATTTCCCAAAACATCTAAAGGAGCAAGAATTTCAACAAATGATGCAGGGATAACTGGATATCCACATGCAAAAGAATGAAGCTGGGCCTCTACCTCTTACCATCTACAAAAATTAGCTTAAATGGATCGCAGACTTAAATGTAATAGCTTAAAAAAGTGAGAGTACATTAGCAGACATGAAAATAGTATATTATGGTTATGGAAAATGATTCCATTATTTTTTCTTTTCAGTTCAAAGACCCGGAAGTTAAAAAAAAAGAGGTCATAAAATTGTATAATGGAAATAATTCCTGAATAATAATAATAATAAGTCTTCATGTAAAATGACACTGGACCCAAGAAACACTAAATAAGATTAAGCACAGTTTTTCTGATATGCTTTCGTGAACCCACAGATACATGTCTGGTGCACATCACCATTATGTGTAATGAATGTTAGATAGTCCTTAAAAAAGTCCTTCCTGTCCTTAAAAAATTAAAAAGAAATAATAATTAAAGAGTTTTTTATATGTGTTATTGTGCTAATGCAATGTCCTGATTGATAGTTCTCAGATCCAAATTATATTTTAAGATGTTATTTATTCATTTGAGACAAAGAGATAGAAATAGAGAGTGAACATGAACGGGGGAGAGGCAGAAGGGGAGAGAGAAGCAGATTCCCTGCCAAGCAGGGAGCCCCAGGTGGGGCTTGATCCCGGGATCCAGAGATCATGACCCAAGCTGAAGGCAGATGCTTAACAATCTGAGCCACCAGGGGCCCTGAAATTTTTTTTTTTTTTTTTTTAAGAGAGAGTAGGGGAGGAATAGACAGAGAGGGAGAAAAAGGATCTTAAGTAGGCTCCACAGGGCCTGATCTCATGACCCTGATCTCATGACCTGAGCCAAAATCGAGTCAGATGTTTAATTGACTTGAGCCACCCAGGCACTCTGAATCTTTTAAAGTATATAAGGCAAATTTTGTCACTTGGGATAAGGGTATGGATATATCAGTAGGCCCTAAGTGCTGGTTTAGCTTAATTCAGACCAGATATTCTGCACAATGAGGCAACCCATTTCTTCTTGGTTGAGACTACTATGAGGAGTACCCACAGAAGAAAGAAAAGGAACCAGCCTGTGGCAAACCACTGGAAGATACTGAAATAGAGCAACAATCTCCCTAAGATCAGTGTGGGTCCACAGAGGTAGAGAACCATTTAGCCAATAGCTGAAAAGTGAATACGTTTGCATATCCTGTCTAAGTCCTTCAGGCAACAATTTCTCAGACCTGAGAGTTGGCTGTTTTTGTTTCACTTTTTCCCTGTGAGAAATAATATGCTTTTCCACTGGAAATACTGGAATTCTGAGGCAAACCCTCTACCTGGTAGGGTCAGAAAAGGCCAAAGCCATGTCTGAAAGGAGGCTATGAGCTTTTCAAGTCAAGTCCTGCAAATGCTCACAGGTGGCAGAAGGGCTTTGCAATTTGGAGTATAGTGGTCATGACCTACAGGTTATTCACACAGGAGGGGATAAAGCATCAGCCAACCACACACCCCAGGAAGCACAGTCTCCCACAGGAGAGACAGGTCAGGGGTCCAGTGTTGTCAAAATGGATCATACTCATCTTGTTCCACGAAGAACAGCATATTTGGACAGGGAGAGAAGGGTAGAGCAGAGAAGAGAAAGAGAGAGAGAGGGAGGGAGAGAGGCTGATGTAAGTTAGCCAGTCTGTAATTATCACTGGGCATAGGCACCTGCTGAGTATCATGAACAAGAAAATTCATGTTCATATGTCAAGGCTTGTCACTGGCCCAGACACAGGAGCTGGAGGAGTGGGGAAATAAATATTCATAAAATAAAAATGTGATAGTCATTTAAATTCCCTCAAAATGGAGGAGGTTATTCCTTTTCTTCATTAGGAGAGGCTCATTTGGCCTGACTGAAGACCAATTGCTGCCTGATGTCTGCTACCTATTCCATAAGTCACACCATGTCCTATTACACTTAATAGACCAGACAATGCAGTCTATTACAACTACAGATCATTGAAAATTTAGAGAATTTACTAGAGGAGATAGCAATAGCACCTGGAAGAAGTTGACTATCTAGAGAAAAGAGGAAACCAAATAGTGGATCTGAGAGCACTAAACAGGAAACCAATAGCCTAAATAGAGGCTGGCAAATTTTTTTTCTGGAAAGTTGCATATAGTAAATATATTTGGCTTTGTGGGCCATTTAGCCTCTGTTGTAGCCACTCAACTCTGCTGCTCTAGCACAGAAACAGCCAGAGGTAATACACAGGCAAATAACTGACCTTGTGCCAATAAAAGTTTATTTATAAAAAGGGCAGTGGGCCAAGTTTGGCCCACTGACTATAGTGTGCTGACCCCAGCCATAGAACAACTAATGTCTTAGCATTAGAGATGAACTACCATACCAGCTGGTAGTCAAACCTGCAAAAAGAAAAGGTATAGCAGGTGTTAGTGGATGGGAACAGCTGCTTAGGCAAAGTGTGCCACTGATGAATGGGAGCTGAGGTTGAAGAGATAGGCTTCAGTTCAGGCAGGAGATGTGAACCAAGGGAAAGAATTTACATATTATGATGATTGAAGTAGGAAGACACTGAGGCATGTAAAATTTTAAAGATTTTATTTTTTAATATTTTAATGTAATCTCTACCTGCAATGTGGGGCTTCAACTCAGGACCCCAAGATCAAGAGTTGTATGTTCGACAGACTGAGCCAGCCAGGTGCCCCATGCATGTAAGATTTTAAATAAATTTATATTTCAAAAGGTCACTGTGGCTACTAGGTGAAAAAGGGGAGGTGGTAGGCTGAAAAAGGCTCACCCCAAAGGATATCCACATCAAATTTGCATTCTGTGAATGCACCTATTCAGAAAAAGGACCTTTGCAGATGCAATTAAAATAAGGATTTTTTAAGTTAATTACTTAGTTAATATGAGAGAGAGAGAGTGAGCATGAACCGGGGTGGGGGGCAGAGAAGCAGACTCCCCACTCAGCAGGGAGCCCGACATGGAACTTGAGCCCAGGACTCTGGGATCACGACCTGAGCCAAAAGCAGATGCTTAACTGACTGAGCTACTCAGACACCCTTAAAATAAGGATCTTGAGATGAGGAGAGAATCCTGTATTGTTGAGGTAGGCCCTAAATCCAAAGACAAGTGTTCTCAAAAGAAAAAGGCAGAGGTTAGGGCGCCTGGTTGGTGCAGTCAGTTAAGTGTCTGACTCTTTGTTTCGGCTCAGGTCGTGCTCTCAGGGTCTTGGGATGGAGCTCCACATCAGGCTCCACACTCAGTATGGAGTTTGCTTGAGATTTTCTCTTCCTCTCCCTCTGTGCCTCCCACTCGTGCTGTTTCTCTCTCTCTCTCTAAAATAAATAAAATCTTAAAATATATATATGTGTGTGTATACATATATGTATATATACGTACACATATATATGTACATGCACACATACATATATGTACACACACATAGGTATACATATAAAAGAAAAAGATACAGACACAAACACACAAAGAAGGTGGTGTGAAGATAGACATTGTAATGGTGTGGTCACAAGCCAAGGAACACCAAAGAATGTCAACAATGATTAGAAGGTAGAAGACACAAGGATCGCATTCACTCCCTGGAGCCTTGAGAGTGAACACTGCCCTTCTGACAACTTGACTTCAGGTTTCTAGCCTCTAGAACTCTGAGAAAATACATTACTGTTGCTTAAAGCCACCAATTGTAAGATAATTTGTTATAACGGTTTCAGGAAATGAATACATAGCATAAGAAAAGAAGTAAGGAGACCCTTTAGTAGGAGCCCACTGCAATAATCCAGATGATTGATGCTCATAGTTTGGCCTAGGATGATAGCAGTGAAGAGGGAGACAGGTTGTCAGAATCAAGGGCTGTTTCAAAAGGACTTGGAGCAGAATGAACATGAGCTAATGAGGCCTGGGTTTCTGGCCTAAGAAACCAGGATGATGGTATTGCTAATTCCTGTAACAGGGAAGGAGCCAGTGTAGAGTTCACTTATGGAACTACTGTGTTTAAGATGCTGGAGAATCATCAAAAGAAATGTAGAGAGGTACCTGGGTGGCTCAGTCAGTTGAGCATCCAACTCTTGAGTTTGGCTCAAGTCATGATCTCAGAGTCTTGGGATGGAGCCCTGCATCAGGCTCCACACTCAGCATGGAATCTGCTTGAGATTCTCTCCCTCTCCCTCTGCCCTTCCCTCCCCATGCACACTCTTTCCCTCTTTTTCCTTCTCTCAAATAAATAAATAAATCTTAAAAAATAAAAATGCCTGATATCACACTGCCATATTCTATAGTGGACAACCTTGCACATGCACAGCAGATGGTTATTTCCATAATTCTTTTTAAAAAAAATTTTAATTATTTATTTGATAGAGCTCACAAGTAGGCAGAGAGGCAGGCCGACAGAGGGGGAGAAGCAGGCTCCCTGCTGAGCAGAGAGACCAATGTGGGGCTTGATCCCAGAACCCTGAGATCATGACCTGAGCCAAAGGCAGAGGCTTTAACCCACAGAGCCACCCAGGTGCCCCATGGTTATTTCCATAATTCTAACAGTGGAATTAGTGAGTCAGAAGGTATATACAGTTACATTTTAGTCACACTTGTGGTTCTTATTTTATTTTAAGTCATGGTAAACAATGAAATATAAGGATGCTGTGAAAATAGGCCCTCTTATTGCTGGTGACAGTTTAATTAGTACAACTTTAAACAAAGCAATTTGTTAACATATATCAAGATACTAAAAAATGTATATACCTTTTACCTTTTAGCAGTCCTACTCTGGGAGTCACTACCTAAGAAGATAAATAAACATAAAAGTAGTATTTAGCATTGCTTATGGTATGACTGGGGCATAACTTAAATATTCTTTGGTGAGGGAATGATTAAATAAGTCATGAAAAAAATTATGACAGTCTCCATTAGAATACTATACAGTCATTAAAATGACGGTTATGAAGACTGTAATAACATAGTAAAATATATATCTATATATATAAAATTACAATTGTATAAAAAGAAACAGAAACACAATGATATCCATGTTATGTTAGAGTATTGGGATTAATGTAGTTTTTGTCATCTTTCTGTAACGTGTTTATTTTTGTAGAAAAAAATGATATTTTGATATTTCCTTATTAAAGGAAGAAAAGTTGGGTAGAAACAAGCTTTCATGGAGATTGACATGTTGATGCTAAACTTCATATGGAAAAATAAACATGCAGGAATAGTCAGGAAAAGACTAGAAAAGCTACAAGGATAGACAAGCTCTACAATATTAAGCACAATATAAACCCTTCTAATGAAAACATTGCATTACTAACTACTACACAAATAAATAAACCAGAGATAGAATAGAAAATCCAGAAATAGATGCAAGTCCATATAGAACCTCAGTATATGATAAAAGTGGCATCTCAAATCACTGGGGCAAAGTTAGATTTTTTTCCATGAAGGTGCTTAGGAAAATTAGTAAGTGATTTTGTGAGGAAAGAGTTAAAATAGCAGGTCTGTTGTTCATTGTCTCCTGTCTTCGTGGGAACCCAGAACCATGATTGACCCTTGGTCAACCTCTGGGAATATGGCCCTCAGAATATTTTTGTGTATGTGTGTGTGTCAGTGACTGATGATTTTGTTGTGTACACCCAAAGCAATGGACGCTGCTGTCCCAGATTGTCAGATTACTTTCAACGACATCAAGACTGATGATTTGCATGCATCTGATTTCACTGGTGGGGTCCTGAATGTGGGTTGCCAGGGCTGGCAGGATAGACCTCTCATATGACTAGCCCTCCCACCAATGACTCAGATCTCAAAACTCAAACAAGATTTCTTGGGCACAACATATCACATTTGTCTCTTTAATTTGATGGTAGAAAGAAAGCATGTCTGTGTGGGCTTGGATGGGAAAGATGCAAAAGCCTGGGTTTGGCATTGGACTCTGGACTCTGCCAATACATTATCTTCCTGCCGCCTTTGCTCTGCATCCTTTGCTGTAATAAACCTCAGCCTTGAGTCTAACCTGTAATTGAGTCTTATGAATGCCTTTAGTGAATTGTCAAACTTGAGAAAGTTTTGGAATTTTAAAAAAAATATATTTTTTTAATTTTTAAGTAATCTTTATACCCCCCAATGTGGGGCTGGAACTCACAGCCCCAAGATCAAGAGTCACATGTTTTACCAACTGAGCCAGCCAGGCACTCCAGTTATGGGATTTCTTTCCTTCTTTCTCTTTCCTTTTTCCTTATTCCCTTCCTTCCTTTATTCCTTCCAGATTTTATTTATTTATTTGTCAGAGAGAGAAAGAGAGAGCACAAGCAAGGTGAGCAGCAGGCAGAGGGAGAGGGAGAGGCAGGCTCCACGATGAGCAGGGAACCCGATGTGGGAATCAAGCCCAGGACCCTGGGATCACGACCTGAACAGAAGGCAGACATTCAACCAACTGAGCCACCTAGGAATCCCCCCCTTTATTTTTCTCCTTAAAGATTTTCTTTATCTACTTGTAGGATTTCTGAATCACTTTTGAAAAAAAATAGATTTATACCTCACCTCATATTCAAGATTCAATCCCAAAGCAATTAGAGAGCTCACTGGAAATTATTCAAGCTCTAGAGGAAAACATGGGTGAATTCCTCTTTAGATGAGAGGAAAATCTTGCTATGGTTTCAAATCCAGATGCAATAAAATAAAAGTTTGTAACTTTGACTTCATTAAAAAACACTTCTGGGGGCACCTGAGTGGCACAGTTGGTTAAGCATCCAACTCTTGGTTTCAGCTCAGGTTGTGATCTCAGGGTCATGAGATGGAGCTCCATCTTGGGCTCTGTATTGTGCACGGAGTCTGCTTCAGATTTTGTCTTCCTCTCCCTCTGCCCCTCCTGCTTGTGCTCTCTCACTCAAATATATAAATAAATCTAAAAAATAAACATGTGCATGGCCCCCAAAATATAAACAATATCAAAAGACAATGGCCGAACTTGACCAAACTAGGAAAAAGTATTTGCAACACATGTCTCAGATAAAGAACTAATATGCTAAACAGATTAAAAAAACTTAAAAAATTAGAGGAAAAAGATAACATTTAATCCCCCCACAGTAATATAAAAACAGCCAAAATGTGAAAAGATGTTCAAACTCTCTAATGATAAGACAAAACATAAACTAAAATACATATTGACCAAGGTGGCTGAGGTTACTGGGGTTCAGGTCAAGATAATTAGTGCTTTACTCTGTATTTTCCACTTAATACAGGTAAAAATTCTGGACAGAATGCATGGAATAACTATCTACAGACTCTAGAATGCAAATGGTAAGAGGCAGGTTGGGGAAGGCAACCAGAACTCAACTAAAATTGACTCATCAATACATTTCCCATTTTGTTTTTCCTGTGGTATCTCCTGGCCCGGATTCAAACATAAGCTGAAACCCAGAACTGTATACCTAGTGTGGTCAGAGAGAACTCCAAGAGAAATCCTCTATCATGGTTTGAGGACCAGGAAAGGGGGCCTCTATAGGTCATAATGTGTGATGGAAATCCAAAGTTTGTTTCTGTTTTTCCATTCTCTCCCACACCAGTCCATAGGCTCATCCATAGTAGCAAAGGACAGGGTATGGCAGTGGAGTCCAAGTAGGCACCTAAAACTCTGAGGGGAAAACACTGATGCTAAGAGCAAGGGGTTATCTCTGCTACAGTTTTCATTGTATATCTTCTTGCTTCTTGGTTCCACAACAGTTGGATTTTCAGGGTACACAACAGAGAAAACTAAAGCCCTTTTCTAGCTAAAGGACCAGAAAGGGAAGTGTTAGGGAGATTAAGGAGATCAATAAAATGATCCCATAAAGTTGGGTTTATCCTCAAGCTGCATATGCATGATCTGAGCCTAATCAATATTCCACAGGTTTTAAGAATTGAGGTACTTGGTATACAAGCTATACCACAGCCTAGAAATTTCCTTAATTTGATAAAGGGCATTTATAAAAATCCCACAGTGAACATCACACTTAACAATAAAAAACTAAGTACTTTCTCCCTAAGATAAGAAATGAAGAATGTCCACTTTCACCTCACCACTCATATTCAACACCATATTGCTATAATATGCTAATGCATATATAATATAAAATGCTAATGCAATACGACAAGAAAAAGAAATAAGAGGCACATGATTGGAAAGGACAGAATGAAACTGTGATGTGATGAGAAATATGCATTTGGTCTCTGACCCCTCCCTCTCCCAGCATGGGACTCTTAAAACCCACGGAGTCTCCTAAGTAGTGTCTTTTCTAATGCTAATGAGATGATTGGTGGCTGAGGACACCAGGATAGCCTCAGGATAAGGTCTGGAACCAACCATGGGATGGTTAGAACTTTCAGCCTCATGCACCCCAGCCCCACGTGACTTTTAATTTTGGAACCAAACAAGATGGTAAAATCACACTGGTGTCTGGCGCCCCATTATACCAAACCTGAGAAGGCACCAAAATTGATAGAGCTGTAAAAACTGTGGAAATCTTGAGGATACGTGTGGGTGCACATGCGTGTATGGGAGTTGGCAAATAGGGAGTGATGGAGCCCAGACAGTGACACTACAGACTTTCCACCTTTTGGTGCATCCTTCACCTTTTCTCAATGCTGGGCTTCTGCCTCTCCCTCTGGGTATACATACTAGCCAAGGAGCTAATACCTTCAGTGAAATACAAACTCATAGAGAAAAGTAATGAGATATAGGAGGGATGAGATAACAGATTAAATACATCCAATGAAATAGAATTTAAATAAATACACATCCTCAAAAAGAAAAGAATTCATATTGGTTTTATCAGGGGTTCTCGATTTGGGCACTATTGACATTTTGGGCCAGATAGTTCTTTGCTGTGGTAGGACGGGGCTGTCCTGTGCATTGTAGGAAGTTTAGTAGCATTCCAAGCTTCTATCAGTTAGATGCCAGAAGCACTACCCTGAGATGTAACAACCAGAAGTGTCTCTAGATATTGCCAAATGTCCCTAGGGGGGGACAAAAATCTCCCAACTGGATTGAAGCAAGATAATAAATCATGAAGAACCAATTCAAAGTATTATGGAAGGGGCGCCTGGGTGGCTCAGTGGGTTAAAGCCTCTGCCTTCTGCTCAGGTTGTGATCCCAGGGTCCTGGGATCGAGCCCCGCATCAGGCTCTCTGCTCAGTGGCAAGCCTGCTTCCTCCTTGCTCTCTGCCTGCTTCTCTGCCTACCTGTGATCTCTGTCTGTCAACTAAATAAATAAAATCTTAAATAAAAATACTATGGAAAATATAATGGTTGAAGTAAGTAACTTAATAAATAGGTTATGTAGCAATATGGATGTAAGCTGAGAATGAATGATTTCACTGAAAAATCAGATAGAGGAACCCTGCTAGAATGTATTAGGAAGAGGTAAGAATGAAAATATGAAAGCAAACCTAGAAGATAGAAGTGTAAATATCAATATCTGTATTATAAGAATACAAGAAGAGTTGTGCCTGGGTGGCTCAGTCTGTTAAGTATCTGCCTTCGGCTTAGGTCATGAGTTCAGGGCCCTGGGATTGAGTCCCACATGGGCTTCCTGCTCACTGGGGAGTCTGTTTCTCCTCTCCCCATCCCTCCCTGCTCATGCTCTCTCTGTCTCTCAATAATTAAGTAAAAATCTTTTTAAAAAATCCCAAGAATATAAGAAGAAAAGGAAAAATAAAAGGGAGAAAATATCTGTAGATATAATGCTTCTAAATTTCCAGAATTAAAAAACATCTCAGATTGAATGGGTGTATAAAGGGCCAATCAGGAAAGATAAGAAAAATCTAATCCTAGATACATTAGAGCAAAATGAAAGAACATTGAAGAGAAAGAGAAATATCCAGAGAGAAAGAGTAGCTCTCCTGTAAAGGAATAAGATACAGACTGATACTAGATTTCTTAAAACATCCTAAGAAGAGAGTAGAAGGAGAATGGGAGTAGGGATTAGAAAGGAAGAGGAAGGGGTGCCAGAGTGGTTTGGTGGTTTAAAGCCTCTGCCTTTGGCTCAGGTCATGATCCCAGAGTCCTGGGATCGAGCCCCTCATTGGGTTCTCTGCTAATCGGGGAGCCTGCTTACCTCTCTCTGCCTGCTCTCTGCCTACTTGTGATCTCTGTCTGTCCAATGAACAAAGAAAAAGTCTTAAAAAAAAAAAAAAGAAAGGAAGAGGAAAAGAGAAACAAAAATTAAAAAGTTGGCCTTGCAGTTACTCAATATACTTATCTCTACATGGTATAACAGGAAAATCATTCTACCTGGAGTAAGTAACTGACATACCAACCCAGACTTTTTGGAACTTAAACAAAGGTAGGTGAAAGGTAGACCCTACAGAAGGAAAGGTAGATCCTATACTTTTGTAAGGGCATAAAACAACCTTCCAGGGAATAATAAGCGTGCCCAAGCTTGCTAACCATGGCTTCTCTCAACTAGGTGCTCAATTATTTACCAATTAATTATCAAGTTATTTAGTAAATACTGAATCAGAAAAATCAGTGCAATGATCCTAAGGAAAAGGACAAATGCTCCCCACCTCATAAGCGTGCACATGAGATTCAGGTTCTCTATTGATCACAGCTGGGTAAATGCTAAACAAGTCCTCTTAAAACAAACAAACAAAAAAAGTTGCCTGGCTTGCTTACCTGATGGAGCAAGAAACTCTTTGATCTTGGGGTTGTGAGTTTGAGACCCCACATTGGGTGTAGAAATTATTTTAAAAAAATAAAATCTTGGGGGTGCCCGGGTGGCTCAGTCGGTTAAGCAGTTGCCTTTGGCTCAGGTCATGATCCCAGGGTTTGGGGATCGAGCCCCACATCGGGCTCCCTGCTCAGTGGAGAGCCTGCTTCTCCCTCTCCCTCTGCCTGCTGCTCTGCCTACTTGTGCTCGTCAAATAAAAAAATAAAAGCTTTGGGGCGCCTGGGTGGCTCAGTGGGTTAAGCCGCTGCCTTCGGCTCAGGTCATGATCTCAGGGTCCTGGGATCGAGTCCCGCATCGGGCTCTCTGCTCAGCAGGGAGCCTGCTTCCTCCTCTCTCTCTCTCTCTCTCTCTCTGCCTGCCTCTCTGCCTACTTGTGATCTCTCTCTGTCAAATAAATAAATAAAATATTAAAAAAAAAAAAAAAAAAAAAAAAAAAATAAAAGCTTTAAAAAAAATAAAATCTTTAAAAAAGATGTTAACCAATTCTTAGTCATCTTCCACTCTCCCCCACTTCCACCATGTTCCATAATTTTACTTTAGTTATCCAGTTAGATTAGCTTCATATTCCAGTCTTGTGATCACCTTGAACATCATAACTGGACTTTATCAAACATTTACAGAACAGCTTTTATGGTGAAGGAAAAACAACCAACAGCTATTTAATTTGTGTTAGGTATATCATACATACATTATCTCGCTTAATCCTTACACACCTCAGTGAGGTTGTTACTATTATTATCTCCATTTTAGAAATTGGGCAACTGGAGTTAAGTAACTTGATCCACGTCATTCAGCTACTAAACAGAGTTGAAAGAAACCAGTGGGACTTAAAAACCAACAACAGGAATAACTATGTTAGATCTTCCCAACTCCCCAGGCTCACTTCTCTTGTCTGCACCCATCCCCAGAATTTTGAGATCCAAATGCAATATAATATGCAGCAAGGTTTTATAACCTATGAAGCGTATTCCAAAATGGCACATGCTATTTTAAAATATACAATTAAAACGCAGTTTATTTGTAATAAAGGATAACACAGCACAAATACAGAACTTACACATTTCATAATGACAAAATGTAGGTACTTACTTTTTTTTAAATTTTTTATTTTTTATAAACATATATATATATATTTTAAAGATTTTATTTATTTATTTGACAGAGAGAGATGACAAGCAGGCAGAGAGGCAGGCACAGAGAGAGGAGGAAGCAGGCTCCCTGCTGAGCAGAGAGCCCGATGCGGGGCTCGATCCCAGGACCCTGAGATCATGACCTGAGCTGAAGGCAGCGGCTTAACCCACTGAGCCACCCAGGCGCCCCTATAAACATATATTTTTATCCCCAGGGGTACAGGTCTGTGAGGTACTTACTTTTTATTGAATTGTAACATGCATGCTGTGAAGTTCACAAGACTCAAGCGTGTAGCTTGGTTTATTTTTACTAAGGTAAAACCTGCACACACACACACACACACACACACACACACATACAAACACACAAAAGTCACAACCACCCAGATCAAAATATAAAACATTACCAGTATCTCAGAAGCCTCCTTCTGGCTTTCGGGTTTGCTTTTGAGTTTTAGACCTGGATTCAAATCTTGACACTTTCACTTTCTTCTTGCGAGACTTTAGCAAGTTGTTCAATCTCTTTGGGTCTCAGTTCAACCACCTGTAAAGAGAGGATAATACTGCCTTATGAGATTGTTGAAGTAAGGAGGTCATAAAATGTAAAATGTCTCTCACAGTGCCTAAAAATATCTGGTCTGCAATAAACGGCAATTATTACAGTCAAATGTTACCGGCGGTCGCCACCTTCCACTTCCTGCCTTTCTGTCACTCATTTTTGAAAGTTGCTCTTGCTCCTATTCTTTTTCTCCTTCTTTCTCGCCCCTCCTACTGCCGTATATTGCCTTCCCAAGGTGTCGTAAAACGCTCCTCCCCGCCCTCCATGTGGCGAAAACGCAATCACGCTTGACGGCGCGAGGTGGCTCAGCCGCAAGATGGCGGCGCTGGCGGAGGAGCAGACGGAGGTGGCGGTCAAGTTGGAGCCAGAGGGACCGCCGACGCTGCTACCTCCGCAGGCGGGGGACGGCGCTGGCGAGGGTGGCGGCGGCACTACCAACAACGGCCCCAACGGCGGCGGCGGGAACGTTGCGGCGGCGTCGTCGTCGGCCGGCGGGGATGGTGGGACCCCCAAACCCTCGGTGGCTGTCTCCGCCGTTGCTCCGGCGGGGGCGGCCCCGGTGCCCGCCGCTGCTCCGGAGGCCGGCGCTCCCCACGACCGACAGACTCTGCTGGCGGTGCTGCAGTTCCTGCGGCAGAGCAATCTCCGCGAGGCCGAAGAGGCGCTGCGCCGTGAGGCCCGGCTGCTGGAGGAGGCAGTGGCGGGCACTGGAGCCCCAGAGGCGGACGGCGCCGGTACAGAGGCGGCTAGCACGCTTCTCAGCCGGGTCACAGCCTCGGCCCCCGGCCCCGCGGCCCCTGACCCTCCGGGCACCGGCGCTTCGGGGGCCGCCGCGGTCTCGGGTTTAGCGACAGGTTCTGCGGCTCCGGGGAAAGGTGAGCCGCGGAGTCCCGGGGAGGCAGGGCACGAAGGGGGAGCAAGCCGGGAAGGCTGAAGCTGGCAGGCCTGCACCTCTGCGGGCTTGTTTTGAATTTCCTGGGCCCGCCTCTAGGGCCACATGCCCGCCCCTTTCGCTAGTGCGCCGGCTGCGCAGTCAAACCCTCTTCCAAGCTGTCAGTTCCAGTGAGAGGCTGAGGAGAGCTGCTGAGCAGAGGGATGTCTGGGGAGGGTGGGCGCTGAGAGGCGGGGACCTTCAGGGTTTTGGTCCCTTTCTTCTTTTTTCGGTTCTTGAGGCTTGGCAGGTCTGCATTAACACCCAGCAATACTTACACAGTTCTGTACTAGCTTCTTTAAGTAATTACTAAAAATACTTTACATATCCTAATTCTCATAATTCCGCTGTGAGCTAAGACGTTACCTCTGTTTTAGAGATGAGAAAACGGACTCGGAAAGGCCAAGGGACTTGCTTTGACCAAACAGCCAGGGAGTGATGGAACATAGTGTAGCCACTATTTCGCAAAATATTAGGCTAACTGGTGTTAAACCTTTTGGGGAATGCAGATTTCTTGGCGTCACTTCAGACTTAGTGAATCAGATCATGTAGAGGTGGAGTCTAGGAATCCTCATTTTTGTATATATGCTTCCAAGGGATTATTAATGTGTGGCAGAGGTTGAGAACCATTCATTTAGGAGTATGCTTTGGACAGACCTAGGTTCAGACTCTTGTCTCTGTTGCTTTTACTTGTGTGATGCGGCTCTTCCTCAGGTTAAGGGGTTTTTCTGGCCCCCTTTTAAAATGGGTTATTGTGAGGCTCAGATATAATACATATATATATAATGCCTGCTACTGATATGTATATACCTAACACTTAACACCTGAGACCACCCTCCCCAGCCTTTTCCTAGCAACTGTGTTGCAAAGTCCGTGCAGTAAAATTCATACACAGCATATGGTCTCAAAGGTGATCCTGAGCTGATGATAAACATTTATTGTATTAAGTTATATAGTGCAGAGCCTCTAGCCAAATTAGTCTCTATTTATGAGCCCTAATCTTTGCAGTATTGCCAGAAGTAAAGTATGAATATGTAGCATTGTATCCCACAAATAGAAATGTGCAAAAATGTGACTGAGGGGAATGTTTTCTGAATGCTGAACTTGATGAATGAACTATAAGATGGATGGATTATGTTGGTTATTTTTCTGTAATCTCTCATCTCTTCAGAAACTTGACCTATCATAACTCAGAAACCAGTAAGAAGGAAAAGAGGCCATCAGAATAACCAAAAGAACTTAAAGCATTTGTGCAGTGAAGAGCACAGCAGTATTATAATTGCAACCTAAAATTTTCCAACAGTCAAACTTTGATTAGATTGACAGGTGTATCATTGTTTGGTATTGGTATATTCCAAATAAATACTCATGTTTTCTACCTTGGAATGATGTTTATGGGAATTATTTTAAGCATGTAGATTGAGTTATCTTTTGGAAACAAATAAGGCTCATCCATCACACTCTTGAAATGCTTGCATTTTATAAGGAGTGATAGATGTACACATATCCTACAGGTTAGGATGTGTTACAGGAAAGTCACAAAATATTTAGTAGATCAGAGATCTGGGAATATTACTTCAGGGCATGTCTTGGTGGTGGTGGGTGCCATTTACACTGAGCCTTGAGAGATTAATATAATTGTTTGATTTGCACATATCGTGTTTTATGAAATTTGTCTTTGAGGTAGCTGCAGGAAAAATACTGAACCTTTTTTTTTTTTTTTTTAAAGATTTTATTTATTTATTTGACAGCGAGAGATACTGAACCTTGTTGTTACTGACCTGAACATTTTATTTTAAGATATGGACAAGCTGAAGGAGTTTTGGATAGGGACTGAAACAGTCCCTTGACAGATTGTGTGATTGCTTTGGGGAAGAGACTTTGAGAAGACAGGAACAAACATCTAAGAAACAGTTTACCTCTGGACCATAGCAAAACAGCCTTAGTCACTTGGTATATATTCTTGAAATACATTTTTTGAAAGTTGTTCTTCATTTTTTAAACAGTTGGAAGTGTAGCCGTTGAAGACCAGCCGGATGTCAGTGCTGTGCTGTCAGCCTACAACCAACAAGGAGACCCCACAATGTATGAAGAATACTATAGCGGACTAAAACACTTCATTGAATGTTCCTTGGACTGCCATCGGGCAGAATTATCCCAACTCTTTTATCCTCTGTTTGTACACATGTACTTGGAACTAGTCTACAATCAACATGAGAATGAAGCAAAATCATTTTTTGAGAAGTATGTGAATTTTATATATATTATATATATAGCACATATATATAATGTATATACACAACTGTAACCAAACAAATGTAAGATTGTAACTGCGAAAGTATTTCATGAAAGAGAGGTAACTGGTGCTAGGAGAACCTAAAAAGAGGGAGTGTGATCTAGTTGGAGAAGTCAGGGAAGGCTCCCAGAGGAAGTGATGCTTGAGGTAAGATCTGAAAATTGGGTAGGAGCTAACCAGAGGAAGAGAAGAGGGAAAAGCATGTGTGACACCTCTGGTGGGAGGATCATGGTGGGTACAGAGACAAAAGAGGGCCAGTGTGGCTGGAGCTGAGTATGGGTTCGAAGCTGGGCTGGAAAAAGCAGGTTCTCGGGCCATGTCGAGGGTCTTTGTTTTTCCAGAGAACAGTCATGGGTTGTATTGGGTAGCATTATATCTGGTTGAGATTCACTGAAAACCCCAACAATAATGGCATAAATAAAATAAAAGTTTATATTTTGTTTTTATCCTAAGAGCAATAGGAAGCTGTGTTAGGATTATATTAGACTGAGAATGACTGAAAACCCAAACAACAGAGGCTTAAATACAATAAAAGTTTATTTCTCTCTCATAAAGATTAGGCAGTCCAGGACTGGTATAGAGTCTTTGATTACCAGGAACCTAGGCTTTCACCATCTTGATGCTCTTCCATCCTTGTCATGCGGCTTCCTCCTGTGGTACAAGATGGCTCTTAGGCTCTGAGCAATCACATCACTGCTATAGTCAGCTGAGAAGGCACATCGTTCCTCCAGGTAGCACATACCTCCTCCTTTTTTTTATGTCGTTAGGCAACAGCTACAATTACCTACAAGGGAAGTAAGATGTGTGGCCTTTGCCTAGGTGTTTACTTCCTCAGCTAATATTCAGGTATTCTGTTGTGGAGGAAGAAAGGAAAAAATGGATGTTTGGGGACAGTGAGATGTCTCTGCTACAGAAGTCATTGAAGGACCTTGCCATTATTAGATTTGCATTTTTTTAAATTTTATTTATTTTTTTAAAGTAATCTCTTCACCCAGTGTGGTACTGGAACTCACAACTCTGAGGTCAAGAGTTGTACACTCTACTACCTGAGCCAGCCAGACATCCCGATTTGCATTTTGAAAGGACCTTTATGCGGTTGGGAAAATAGATGGTGGTGAGGGGGAACAGAATGACTTTAGAGTGACCAGTTTGGAAGGTTATTGTAGTGGTTCTCAACCCAGAGTAGTAGTATTCCTGCTTCCCCTGGGCTACTTGAAAATGTGTGGAGGTGTTTTGGTTGTCATGACTAGAATGGGGAAGTGCTGGTGGCTTAGGGGTGCCAAATGTTCTAATATGTGCAGATAGTCCATGTAGCAAAGAATTGTTCTGCCCCAAAATGTTCTGTTGAGAAACACTAGACAAGGGTACATTAGTGTTTGTGAAAATAAGTAGCATATTGGTGAGGCAGTTGGTGATGGGTTGGATATGGAGGTGAGGGAGATGAAGGTATTCGTAACCCCTAGGTTTCTGGCTCCCCCATCTGGATGGGGGAGTGTCCTTCACTAAGACAAAGCCCTGGAAGAGGACCTGGTTTGTCAGGTTGCAGAGTAATCTTGACTTCAGATTTGAATATGCCTTTGACTCATTTATGAGATACCGGGTCGGTAGGTGAATGATATAGAAAGCTCTGGAGCTCTGAAGAGAGGGACTAGAGCCATAAATTGGAGTTGTGTGTGATATTGATGGGTATGGATGAGATTGTCTGGGGGAGGGGATGGGGTTTATGAAATAAGTCAACGAGAGGGCGAGACCTGAGCCTTGAGGAATTCCAACATTTGGAGTAGAAGAGATGGCCAAGTAGAAGAGGTATAAGGAGAGGTCAGAGAAGTAGGAAGAAAACGGGGAGGGTATTGAGTTAATAGAAGCCAAAGAAAGGAGTGGTTAAAAAGGGGGCAGTACTTAACAGTTTGAATGAGAGCATTTTAGTACAAGCAATAGACCCAAAAGCCGGCATTTGTCAGATAACACAAGTAGTGGTAATACAGGAATAAAGAACTCCGGACACTTAGCTTCTTTGCCATTATGTCCATTCATTATTGTATGGTGCCTAACAGAAGGTTTATAAAGCGAATGTTCTGTAGCTCAGCAATTTTCAAAAAAATTAACAAAGGCTGTTTATGACAGAACTTACACTCTAACCTAATTTTTCTTACAGTATTGTCATCAAAAAACCTCTTTCTCTCCCAGTCCCATGAGATAGCCATCTCCTTACATAGGAAGCTGGAATATCCGGGGGAGCTCTGTCTCCTTGTTATGGACAATCTCAGCCATTGCCCAGACACCATGCTCAGATGAGGTTATGGGCTATAACTGATGTGAACACCAAGAGGCTGAGATGTCTAATTTCACTGAAATCTTGAACAGAAACCCTTAGTTCATGTCTTGATGAGTCTCAAAAGGGTAACACGGGTAACAGTTTATTGGCTGTGTATCAGAGCTAGAACCTATCTTATGTTTAGTCATTGTTCTTTAAATGTTTTTGCATTGTTTGCTGCTCTTAGTGAGTGCCAAATATATGATCTTTAATTTTACTTTATCAGGAATATTAAGATTTATAGAAACAAAAGTACATTTAAATTTACTAATTGTCACCAAGGCTGAAAGCTTTACTTAATTACCTGTGGTATTGGTGAGTAAATGGAAGTGTTCATTCTTTGGTATCAACATTTGTTTGTCGTTTAGTCATATTATTATACTGATGTTTAATAAATGTGTCTGGTATGAAGAATACAAGAAGTCATTGAAAATGTTGGGTTTTATGAGAATGCCATGTATTGATTATTATTATATGATATATATTATAATGTAATTATAATATAATAATTGATTATTATATATTATAAGGGGCTGGGTGATAGGCTCATTGAGTTAATTACACTAGTTTCTACTTTTGTATATGTTTGAAACTTTCCATAATAAAGTTTTTAAAAGTGGTTTTGAGAGAACATAAAATTTAGTAAAGCAGAAATTCTAATTCAAATGTCTACCAATGGTGGATATCTTTCATTCACTTATGGTATTTATTTCAAATTCTCTTAAAATGTTAATGGTACATTTCATTAGAGAATTAAATTTTTAAATTTCAGGATGAATTCAGAAACTGAATTGTGATCATTTTGAAATGAGTTACTTCTGATCCTGTAGCTTAGTCCAGGATTATTCAGACTGCTACGTTGAAAATATTCTGGGATGTTTATAAATATATGGGGGAGAGCAGATCCCTTAATGATTACATTGAAAAATGACTTTTTAAAATCACTGAAACAGGTTCCATGGAGATCAGGAATGTTATTACCAGGATGACCTACGAGTATTATCTAGTCTTACCAAAAAGGAACACATGAAAGGGAATGAGACCATGTTGGATTTTCGAACAAGTAAATTTGTTCTGCGTATTTCCCGTGACTCGTATCAACTCTTGAAGAGGCATCTTCAGGAGAAACAGAACAATCAGATATGGAACATAGTTCAGGAGCACCTCTACATTGACATCTTTGATGGGATGCCGCGTAGTAAGCAACAGATAGATGCGATGGTGGGAAGTTTGGCAGGAGAGGCTAAACGAGAGGCAAACAAATCAAAGGTATGGGAATAAACCTAAGAACTATATAATGCAGATTATGAAAAACTGTAGCATTTCCATCTACATAATATACACATTTTTCTTATAGCTAGCTTGGGAATAACAGAACCCTGTATGCTAAGTTCATGTTCTAAGGATGATGTGTAAATTAGTGAGAATTTGGGAATGATTGCATTTAACAGAACCCTGACTACAGTGACTGAAACAAGGGATTTTGCATACATATAATGAATTGCAAAAGAAATCCCTCTTGCTCTGGCGCAAGGGCTCCTTCTAGTTTCTCCTCCATCATCTTTAGAATGTGGCTTTCTTTGTGCTCACAGATGGCTGTTGTAGCTCCAGCAGTGCACCTGCATTCCAGGAAGGCAGAAGGGGGAGGACAGAAGGCATATCCCTGCTAAATCTTATCAGGAAAACAGTATTTTTTTCCTAAAACCCTACCCAGTATATTTGTGTGTACATCTGCTGGCCAGAATGACTTTAATGGCTATTCCTACCTGCAGGGGAGTTTGGGAACAGAAATAATTTAACTGAGCATATTGCTGCTCCAACAAAATCAGGGTTCTGTTAGTAAGGAGGATGGGGAGATTGGCTATTGGGTAGATAAGTACAGAATCTGTTTCAGGGTATAAATTACTGTATTGTAATCGTGATTCATCCTATCAAGATATGAAAATGATGTATTAATGAATGAAATATTAATTTTGAAAATGTTGGGTCTTTTGACTTGTAGGTATTTTTTGGCTTATTAAAAGAGCCAGAAATTGAGGTGCCTTTAGATGATGAAGATGAAGAAGGAGAAAATGAAGAAGGAAAACCTAAAAAGAAGAAGCCTAAAAAAGATAGCATTGGATCCAAAAGCAAAAAACAAGATCCCAATGCTCCACCTCAAAACAGGTGAGGGAAAAACTCAGGAACATGTGTGGAGGTTTAAGATGAACTGTTATTACAGAGAATTCAGTTTCTTAATAGAATGATTTTCAGTCTGTTTTTCTTTCACAGAATCCCTCTTCCAGAGTTGAAAGACTCAGATAAGTTGGATAAGATAATGAATATGAAAGAAACCACCAAACGAGTACGCCTTGGGCCAGACTGTTTACCCTCCATTTGTTTCTATACATTCCTCAATGCTTACCAGGTTAGTAGGATAATTGTGCAATTTCTGGGGGGAGAGTCGTGTAATATGGTGACTTATCACTAAAAGAAACTTAGATGTGTTAACTAAGACGGAGTTTTCTTTTTTAAACTCTTGATGTAAATATAGCTTGAAGACAGAAGTTAAGAAAGGATAATTGGACACTGCTTAGAATAGTTAGAAGGCAATGTTGAAAAGACCTTTAGCAACTTGCAGGTGCCAGAATGTTGCTTATGTGTGTCCCTTGTTTTACTGATCAGAATTCTGTTAGCTTTTGAGGAGGAGGAAACTGTAGTTTAGCTCTATTGAACTTGGCTTATATAAACTTAATACTTTTTATTAAGGGTTCTTTATGTCTTTATAGATTGTAATAAGCTGCTGAGGATATATTTATTAAAGTACAAAAATGATTAACATTTTCTTCATATCATGTGCTTTAAATTTGGAGGACAAAAGGGGTGAATGGTGACGTGTTCTCAAAGTAAATACTTTCAAACAGTGTTTCATGGGAGAATGAAATCTTTTCTATGAGAGAAGGAGTTATCATTATGTTGTTTCTAAGATGTAATTTTTTTCCCGAGACCATATTGTGTAGTATAAAGTTTTTATTTTTTTTATTGGCAGGGCCTCACTGCAGTGGATGTCACTGATGATTCTAGTTTGATTGCTGGAGGTTTTGCAGATTCAACTGTTAGAGTGTGGTCTGTGACACCCAAAAAGCTTCGTAGTGTTAAACAAGCAGCAGGTAACTGAGTTGACTTGTGAGGATGTGAACTCACCTTTAGTTTACACCAATCTGGATTCCATGGAGTATGCATAAGAGATTGTGATCTCAACAGAATTTCATTTGATTTTACTTTAGCTCAAAATGCTAACATTCCCAAGCAAAAAGTGCATTGGAGTGGCAATCAGGAGACTGGGGTGTTAAACTGGTTTAACTTTGTGGGGCCTCAGTTTTCTCATCTGTAGAATGAGGGGGTTGGGCTAAAAAACTCTATGAGTTTAAAATCTAATTTTATGACTATTTGCCTGTGAATTTTAAAAATGCCTTTAAATAATGGGAGAGTACTTTCTGTTTTAGCTCTAAAAATGGCCTAAAAATAATTAGTTTTAGTATTTTTAAAGAGTTTCTTGCTAAATGTATTATTTAAACAAGGTAATACATTTTCAAAAAACTTTTAATATTTCCATAGTTTCCATTTGTGTATGATATATTAGGTTTCTTTGAGTTTTAATCATAGTTCCGAACTGAGCAGCTATGTGCACTCCAGCAAATTGTTAACTGTCCTGAACTTGAGTTTCCTCTTCTGTACACTGGGATGGTTAAAGGCATCAACACTGTGGGTGGTATGTAGGAGGACTGTTCAAATGTTAGTTCTTCTGAACCATGATGTGATTGCCTTGAAATATTCTAATGAATGTACTTTAAAAAAAATGAATATATTTTTAAAATATCAATATTTTTGGACCGTTTTAGATCTTAGCCTCATAGACAAAGAATCAGATGATGTCTTAGAAAGAATAATGGATGAGAAAACAGCAAGTGAGTTGAAGATTTTGTATGGTCATAGCGGGCCTGTCTATGGAGCCAGCTTCAGTCCGGATAGGTAACATACAAACAATGAAAAATTAAATACTGCTGTATTATATTGAGATAATATTTAAGTTAACTACTGGAAACATTTTGGGAAAAATTCTGTTAGAGAAATCTCATGGCTGCCTCTTCCGCATTATCTTTTAGAATCTTGCCATTTGCTAATTCATCTTGGGGTACTGGTGTACAAGATAGCAACTTAATATATACCCAGATTTATAGAATCAAAGATGCACAGCCTCAGGGTTTATTGTTTTAAAAATTAGCTTCAGTTTTTGTATAACCCTGATAGGGGCTGAATTGCTTCTTTGGGTTCCTGCCTTGGGTTTGTGGCTACTGCTGTATTCCATCATCTCCAAATTGAGAACAGATTCCTGATATTAAAGTTATGTTAGCTGTCAATTAAAGATTTTGTGTAATCAAAAGAACTAAGAAGATACTGAAAAGGGAATTTGAAACCCGCAAATAGGTATTTGCTTATTTTTCATGATCTCTAATATTCTTTGAAAATGGGAGGGAATTTTATATTCATAATAACCATTTGTATCTTAATTGGATAACTTTCAATCCATCAATATTTTCATCTTTATGAAATCTTCATAGGGTTTATCCAGATGATACATTTTTACTTGAGGAAAATCTCTAATTTCAGTGAAAACCTTAACAGTTTCAGTGATTCAGCTTTTGTGTTTATCTGTGAAAAAGCTAAATTATTACTTAAATGTCTATAGTGTTTTTTGTCAAAAAGACATTTCCTATTAATTGCTTATGCAAGTCAAGAGAGGAAAAGAGCATCTCCATTTTAAAGTAAAAAATTGTTGAGTTTTAAGTGACATCTTATATCACATTTCTTAGCTTTTCTCAATTAACCTTTTTGACCGACTTTCTGTTGGTACCCTTTGGTACAATTTTTTATAAGAAGTGTGGTTTTTCCATTATACTTTTAAAAATAATCTAACCTTGGGGCACCTGGGTGGCTCATTTGGGTTGAGTGTCTGTCTTCAGCTCAGATCATAGCCTGGGATCTGGCTCCTTGCTCAGCAAGGAGCCTGCTTCTCCCTCTCCCTGCCTCTCTCCCTGCTTGTGTGATCCCTCTCTCTGTGTCTCATAAATAGATAAAATCTTAAAAAAAAGATCTAACCTCACTTAGTATGTGCTCAGTAGTTGTAGAGTATTAGAGCTAACTTTAGTTTTTTGTTATTACTTTCAACTTTCGTTATCTACTGTGAATTCCAAGTATAAAGTAAAAGATGTAGCATGTCAGGTTATCTGTACTTACCATACTCAAAATGTACAGAGAAACTGGACAGGTAACGATTTGATCACATTCTCTTTTCTCAGGAACTATTTGCTTTCCTCTTCAGAGGATGGAACTGTTAGATTGTGGAGTCTTCAAACATTTACTTGCTTGGTGGGATATAAAGGACACAACTACCCAGTATGGGACACACAGTTTTCTCCATATGGATATTATTTTGTGTCAGGGGGCCACGATCGAGTAGCTCGGTAAGAACATTGTGATCTTATGAATGGCAGAATGGTTTAAGGGAATTATAAGCTCCAGCCAAACTTATTTTCACTTCAGTTATTTGGGATCAACTTTTTGAGATTGTCAGCATTTATAGCTCCTTATTTGAAAATTAATTTGGGGAGTATTACTATGTCTGCATTTATGTCCATATCAAGAGTCCTTTTTTCCCCCTCAAGCTCCCACCAGCTAGATTTTCACTACCACTATGAGCACTGCTGGTGTTTTCCTGTGATTTCCTTGAAAGTTCAGGATGAGGTACCTCAGGTTAGAAACTAATTTTATGGCAGCCAAAACTAGCAAAAAACACTTTTCTATGGGTTAGACTAGGAATTGGGGTAGGAAAGGTGGGTACATACAGAGAACTAGAGTTTAAAAAAATTTTGTACTAGATCAACTTAGTTTTCCTTAAGAATGTTATTTCATCTCATTCCATTTTTCTCCCCCCTCATGGAGCCAGTGAGGGGGACCTATTTGGAGCTAATATCTCACATGGGTGTTTCTATATTTATTTTAGAATTTTGGCAGTTAACCATTACTTTTTTTTTTTCTTTCAATGCATTTTTTAAAAAGGCTCTGGGCTACAGACCATTATCAGCCTTTAAGGATATTTGCTGGCCATCTTGCTGATGTGAATTGTACCAGATTCCATCCAAATTCTAATTATGTTGCTACGGGCTCTGCGGACAGAACTGTGCGGCTCTGGGATGTCCTGAATGGAAACTGTGTAAGAATATTCACTGGACACAAGGTATTTTATACCTTCATTATTATGGCATACAAGGTTGTTTTTGAGATAAAAATATTTCAAAAATTAACTAGTAACACATTTTAAAGAAACTATTCAATTCCACTAAGCTTTAAAACTCTTTCTCTTACTTTGAGATATTTTTAACCCACTGTTGATTCTTTCCCTGGACTTCTTTTCTAGGGACCAATTCATTCCTTGACATTTTCTCCCAATGGGAGATTCCTGGCTACAGGAGCCACAGATGGCAGAGTACTCCTTTGGGATATTGGACATGGTTTGATGGTTGGAGAATTAAAAGGCCACACTGATACAGTCTGTTCACTTAGGTTTAGTAGAGATGGTGAAATTTTGGCATCAGGTAAATGACTAGAAATGGCTTTGTGTTAAAGGGTAAATGTTATGTTGAAATGAAACACTTAGGTTGACCATGTTAGGTTTTGCTTCTCTTAGCCATGATTCCAGAGTACCCCCTGACATGTGTGTTGACTTCTCAGGTTAAACTGATTGAAATGGTCCTTTAGAAGGAAGAGCTTATTAATCAAGTTTAGATTTTTTTCACCATAAATATACAGTAAATATATGAATTATGTCAGACTCTAAATATGGTAGATGCTACTAAATGGTTTTCTTTGACTTCCTGTTAGGTTCAATGGATAATACAGTCCGGTTGTGGGATGCTGTCAAAGCATTTGAAGATTTAGAGACCGATGACTTTACTACAGCCACTGGGCATATAAATTTACCTGAGAATTCACAGGAGTTATTGTTGGGAACATATATGACCAAATCAACACCAGTTGTACACCTCCATTTTACTCGAAGAAACTTGGTTCTAGCTGCAGGAGCTTACAGCCCGCAATAAATCATCGGTATTAAAGACCTTTTGGAAGCTACTGTTTGAAAAAGGGAGACTAAAAGCAAATACCTCAGTGATTAATATTTAAGCTACAAAGAATGTTTTGTCTATATGGATCTGGAAGGATGCTGCTTGGAAAATCTGAACAGGACAGTTCCACGTTTCTATAGCAACATTTAACTAATTTCCGTTAGTTGAATAAGAGGTATTATGTTCGTGGAGGGGACATTTATGGTGCTTTGGATTGTGTGGAAACTATGCATTTTCTGTTCAAATGCTATTTTAATTTATTATGTTTAGAAAAAAAAATCAATTGACTTCAGTAATTCATCCTGCTTCAAGATTCAAACTGAGTAATGTAATACCATCTTGAATTTTAGCTGAAGAATTCTATGAGCATGTATGTTTCTGCTGTAAAAATGTAGTTACTGTATGGCACTCAAGTACTATGTTAAATGATCCACTAACATTTTGCTTGCCCCATGATTAGTGGAATGTATGTTATTGGGTAGGGTGAACTACAATTTCTTTCTAAGAACTAGATGAAGTACAACCAACCACTGACATCTGAATTTATACCTGTTGGATTCTGAGTGCACCCAAACACTCTATAAACCAGGTGAAGAAATTTAGCTTCCATGTTCTACTTCAGCTAAAACAGCTACATAAAACCTAGTACACTTGAAGTCAGACAGACATTTCAGTTGCTTACCTCCAGTACTGAGCCTTGCTTTGGAAACTAAAAGATTTAGACCAAGTCACTGCCAGTTTTTTGCCTTTGTTGCATTTTGTACAGTTTTTATATTTTTGATATATTGTAAATAAAGACAACCAGCTTTTCCAGGTTCATAATTTATTGTACAAATTGAATATCACATGATGAGCTGACAAAAGCTTCTCCAGGCATGGGAACTTAACAGATGAGGTACAAGTTAAAATCCTATAAAAAAAGTAAAAATAATTTAGACACAATTGTGTTCAACTCTACTTTTAAGACATTCAGTATAAGACATTACCAGTACAGGACTATCCCTGAACCCGCTGAAATTGAATGCAAATTCATCAGATTCTCAGAGTCAGTAATCACCCCAAAATGTCACAGCTTAATACAGTTTAACCTAACGGTTTACCTTTAACAAAAGAGCTGACTTCAGCAAGACCCTGAATGTATGCTACTGGAAAAGTCTAGTATACAAAGTACACTTTAAACAGTAGTAAACGTATCAGATAAAATTTATTAGTTTTTATAATGGGGATACTATCACTCTCCCCAAAGTTGGGAGGTACCTAATATGGAAAAGTGGGCAATGACTACCTATTTATCAGGAATAAGTCCTGGACCACTGCATGCTGGGGTATGTACTCAACAGTTTTGAGATCGGAAAAGCTTTTAATAGCAGAGGAAAATTTTCTGTGGAGAGCTACAGTAGATTAAGATCTGGGTTTTGGGTTTTCTGCACATCATCTACTACCAAAACAAGTATTCACTCAAACATAGGCAAATGGAGATTGTGGTGTACCACAAGAAGAAAATGAAATCTATGGGAATTAAATGAAAATATAAAATTGTGTATAAAAATCTGAAACTAGCAAAAAAATAAGATATATTTGCAATGTATTTACAAGGTTGGTTAATAATTATTACATAAAGGGCTTATGTAAGAGAAATAAGGTCTTCCTAAAGAGAAAGACTCAATTGTTAAATGAAAAAAACAAAGGGAATCTTAAGAAAAATACAAAGGGTAAACAAATGGAAAAAATGTGTAACTTCATCAAAAAGATATTTTCGCTCATCAAATGAACAACGATCAGAAACTGCTTATTCAGCGCTGGCTAGGGCAAGAGACACCCTCTAAGAAAGCTGGGTGCCCCATTAACCCTTAGGGAAAGCAGTTAAGCCTAAAACTATCATACAGACAACACATCATGCTCAAAAGTGTCCAATGCAATGTTATCTGTATTAAAAAAAATCTCGGGGCACCTGGATGGCTCAGTGGGTTAGGCCTCTGCCTTCAGCTCAGGTCGTGATCTCAGGGTCCCGGGATCGAGCCCTGCATCGGGCTCTCTGCTCAGCAGGGAGCCTGCTTCCCTGCCTCTGCCTACTTGTGGTACCTCTCTCTCAGTCAAATAAATAAATAAAATCTTAAAAAAAAAATCTTGATAGGAAACAGATATAAATCATATATGCATAAATACTCATGCATTCAAATAATAGAGAAAATATTTGTAATAAGACAATATTACAGACATGACTCATAGCCACTGGAAACCAAAGAAAAAATATTAAAAAGAGCCAAACCAAACTGTTAACAAAAATTGTCAGGTTATGGGATATGAACAGTATTTTCCTCCTGTATGTAACTTTGCACAATGACAATTTACTTCCATAGTGAGGGGAAAAGCCCTAACAACAAAATGGCCGTTATAAACTTATATGTTAATTCCTTACTGTTTATGTTGCTTTCACAGCTGGTGTTTTTTTAGATCTTAACTTGAAGTATAAGATCATCAAAGCAATGCCTCCATATGTGGCCAGTACACACTAAAAAAGAAAAGAGAAAGTAAACAAGAGTTTTTGCCACTTACATTATTCTAAAACATAACTGCTTAAAGGTATCACCAATACTTACATTCATTCTACCTGTGAGAGTGTAAGAGTTGAAATATTTTTTGATACCAGTGAAATGGAATTGGGCATCAGCTTCTGGACCTGCCATGATTTCAATCTTTAAAAAAAAAAAAAAACAATAAATTGGTTTGGATACAATTTAAAAGAAAATTATGTTTTGTTTTTGTTTCAAAGATTTTATTTTTTTAAGTTATCTCTACACCCAGCATGGGGCTTAAACTCACAACCCAGAGATCAAGAGTTACATGCCTCACCAACTAAGCCAGCCAGGCACCTTTTGTTTGTTTGTTTGTTTTTAAAGCTTAAAAACCTGAAAAGTCACTGCACAGAAGAATTATGAGTTTTTTTTTAATGCCTTGCCCAACACAGAAGTAGCAAAGTTGGTTGAAAGAGGCTTGCTGGTAAGAGAAACTTTCAGAAGGAAGACTTTACCTTAGTTGCTGTTGTATAACATTCCAAAACATACATCAAATCACTTAGCACAGGAAGAGAACACAGTTTCTCTAAGGCCCCCTCTCCTTTAACTCAATCTTGCTTGATATTTTCATTCTTGGCTCTGCTACAGCATGTTACACTGTGTATGGAGTCAATCAGTTTTAAGAGTAGAAAGTTGGAGGTTGTGATACATTTCAAAGTTCTTAAGAAGGGTACCCACTAGCTAAACAGCTCAACTTGCAACTCCTTTCATAATTTTTCTTATGAAATAATTTAGGACCTCCATGGGAAGGAAGAGAAAGTATCATTCACTAACTTAGGACCTCCATGGGAAGGAAGAGAAAGTATCATTTACTATACTCCAATTTTTAAAAAACTAGCATTATTTTAACAAAAGGGATGCACATCAGAGTGTAAAAACTGGAAGATCACTTCCACAGTTGAAGGAATAAGAGCATGCTGGTTCAAGTTCTTAAAGATGGAGAGCCTACTAAAATGCTACCTAAATTAAGTCCTACCAAAATTATCAAAATCTGTCAACTCTAGTTATAAAGACCACCATCTAGGCTGCAGTACCGTTAGGTCCTAACCCCCGCCCCCACCTTTTCCTCACAGCAAAATAAATAAAAGATCTAAATATAAATAGTAAAACCAAAGAATCCTGGAAGAAAACATGGGCCAAAATTCTAATTATCTTGGGAAAGGGGAAATATAAAGGACAAAAACCCAAGGGAAAACATAAAAGTGATCAAAGAAAGTAAAATGAGGCCAATATTTAACTACCAGACTGGGAAAAATAAGCATCTCCTCTGTTGCCTGAGTATAAACTGGTACAACTTTTCCTAAAATACAATTTTGCAATACCCGTCCAATTATAAAATTAGTATACACTTTCATGTAGCTGGTTCATTTGTTCTCTAGGAATTTACCCTTACAGAGATATCACGAAGGGAGACATGTTATATGGTTCAAGAATAGTGACTGAAATACTATTGATGAAATAAACTGGAAAAACTAAAAGTCCATCTACATACAGGAGACTGAGAAAATAATGGTTTCCATTTGAGGAAATACAATGTGCACAGATCCTGATGTACTGAAACAGAAAGACGTCCCTTTGTAATCTTAAAACAGTAAAAAAAAAAAAAATCTATTTTTGGACATTATATTACAGAGCACATAAATGGTTCTCAGAGTCTGGTTCCTAGACCAGCAGCAACGGCATCACTTGAAACTTGATGAAAATCCAAAATTCTCAGGCCCAACCTCAGGCCTATGCAATCAAAAACTCTGGGGCCCAGTAATCTGTTCTAATAGGCATTTCTGATGTAAGCTAAAGTTTGAAAGACACTGCAATAATAGAAAACCAAATATTTGTTGTAATTATACAGAAAAACTCTGGAAAAACATACAGCAAACTTTTTGGAGTTATATTTGTAAGTACCTATATTTTACACAGGCATATTATTTGTCATAATAAAAAATAACAAAGGCACATTCAAAGGTCACCAAAACAACACTTGACAATTCGTATGTATGACCGCCTATCTACCACGACCGACGCCACGCCGAGTCGATTGGCAACATAGACGAGCCGGTCGAGGTCCGGTCGAGATTGGTAGGCAGTGGCAGTGACTCAGCTGGCTCTTGATGAAATGGAAGAGGGAGAGATCTGTGAGGAAGTCGTTGCTATGGAAACTGGCACTCCCCCTATTTACCATTCAGAAGGCCTTCAGAGGCATTCACGTGCACAGAATTGGCAATGAAAATTTGGACAAATGACCTTAATTCTAAACAGTTTCAAGAAGGTTCTTGGAACAATGAAAGAAACCCAAGCTTCCTTGGGCCTCCTCAGGGACCTTGGCATTTCAGCCCAAGCAGGAAAATTAGCATTAAAATAAATCTTCATGATATAGCTTTTATAGTAACGGTTTCATTTTACTAGACTTAGTAAAGTAATAGTCCCCCCCCCATTCATTTTCATGACACACTTTTGAATTCTTACGGTATCAAGTGGGTTTCTAGGAGCAACCCTACATAAAAACAGGAGCTTGGTCAAATTATTAACTGATAACCCCACACCTTGTGTGTAACAAAAATTTTTAGGATGGTAGTGTCCAAATGAAACAATATTAAAGTGCTTTAAACTTGTCCACACAGTATGGGAGGAAGCCTGTGATATTCCACAGAGGACTAAATCTGACTGCTGGGAAGGGCATGTTATAGGAACTGGAATTTAGTCTGGGTCTTGAAGACTCTTGTGAAGGTGAGATGAAAGCAGGAGTGGGGAGTAAAATGTTGCTGGTGAAATAAACAATGGGACAAAAGCCTACAAGCACTGGGGCCTGCACCCTTCAGGGAACTGCAGTTACTTTTGGACAAAGACCAGGAACCCTTGTAGCTAGAGCACCCTCTGTGGAATAACTCAAACTGAAACCTTCCCTTTCCAAACATAAAAACACAACAAGGGAAAAATTACTTAAGACCAATAATTGCACTGTTAAAAGATAGCCTGTAGAGAAGTCTAAGCATGGGGTCTTCCTGTTTCTTTCTTCCTCTTCTTTTTAAAAAATTAACACATAACGTATTATTTGCCCCAGGGGTACAGGCCTGTGAATCGTCAGGCTTACACATTTCACCGCACTCACCATAGCACATACCCTCCCCAATGTCCATCACCCAGCCACCCCATCCGAACCCTCCTACCCCCGCCCCCCAGCAACCTCTTGTTTCTAATTAACCGGCCCACTGCTATTAAACATTAATGAAGCCTTCCACGTCCTTCTTCACTTGTGAAACGGGAATTTCAGAAAAAGCCCAAAGTGACCAACTGTCCTCACTACTTTGTGTTCTGAAACTGCTATTTGCCTGTCTGAGTATCTACCTGGAACGGTGAGATCACGAGGTAAAAGGAGGCCACGTCGAGAGCTACTCGGGTACCAGAAGCAGCCTCTTGCACTTCAAGTATACAGCTCTCTGTTCTGGCTATCTCTCGGGAAAAGGCCTTCCGGCTGGTCGATACAGGCTGAAATCTAAGCCTCTTACTGCGGGCCTGGCGACCTGCAGGGGCTGGGCCACACACACTCCCTTCGACAAAGGCTGCAGGCCGCTAAAGTAGGCCTTGCTGGCCGGCTCCCTAAGCACAGCACAGGGGAAATAAACTGCAATGGGCAAACAGAGGAAAAGAGGTTAATCTGGCCAGAAGCCCGAGTTCCATTCAATATTACGTTGCTGGGTGACCTTGGGGGGGGGACTCCCTTTGCTGCCGGCCTCTTTTTTTCTCTACTGTGATATACGATCTAAGGGCCTTCGGGAACCATGGGAGCCTCCGGGACCTCCTATCCGCCTCGCCCCGAGGCTTCCCAGCCCAGTCCAACCCCTCGCGCCTCGGCTCTCGTTATCTCTAATTCCTTTTCCATTCTCCACTGCCCTCGCACCCCACAACGAAGACCTAGCTGTGTTCCTCGACCAGGTATAGTCGGATTTTTAATGCCAGCCCCGCAAGGCGGAGGCACGAGGCCTGACCCAGGGTTCTCGTCTACACACCCACCTTGCAGAAGACACCAATTCGGCGGGTTGTGTCCTTCAACGTACGCAGGTAGCCCGCAGCCGGCCGGAAGAAGCCTCCTCCCCCGCACGCGTTGGACTACCAGAACGATTCAGCCTTCAGCGTCGGTTGGCTATGGCTTGAAGTCCCTCCTTTCCGCTTCCTGTTTCTAACTCTCCTCCGCCCGGCCAGTAGGACTCTTCCTGGTAACGGAAATAGGGTGTTGGGCCCGCCCACGCTTCCGGTATAGCGTTGTTGGTCTCCTGGTATACCGGTCTCCGCGTGTGTGACTTCCAGCCGTACGGGTTCTGAAGTAGAGAGGTGCTGGCGTCGCGGGACTGGTGAGTGAGGACAAAGGCGAGAAGGGAGGAAACCTTGTGGCTTCCAGGTCTGTCCCAGGGCTAGGTCCTCTGGGTCCTTGCCGTTCAGTGATGGGTGGTGAGTGGTTCAACCATCCCAGAGCAGCTCAGAAGCTGGCCCCTGTAACATCAGACTCTGTCCCTGGGAAGTTGCTTATCTTCCTTCTTTGCCTCTGGATGTCTCTTTGAAGCTTCAGTTTCCCCTTGTCTGAAATAACATTAAGGGTCACATTCCCCGCTAACTAGACTTCTGGACTCTTTCCTATTTCTATAAGCATGCACCCACCTGTTCCTAATTCCAAATCCACGGCTTCCACTGGTCTTCACTTTTTTTTTCTTTTAAGATTTTATTTATTTGACAGACAGAGATCACAAGTAGGCAGAGAGGCAGGCAGAGAGAGATGAGGAAGCAGGCTCCCTGCTGAGCAGAGAGCCCGATGCGGGGCTTGATCCCAGGACCCTGAGATCATGATCCCAGCCGAAGGTAGAGGCCTCAACCCACTGAGCCACCCAGGCACCCCGTCTTCACTTCTAATACAGTCTCAGCGCTTTCTAGATCCTTGTTCCCAGGGTCTCTCAGAACCAATCTCTGCTCTCTTCCATTCTTAGACCTAGTTCTCATTGGCATGGTTTCTCTGCTGTAGCGCAATTGACTTATACTCTATTTAACTTTCCTTTAGTTTTCCCTACATGTCCAATATATAGCCTGCAGTATATTTTTCTTGATTGTTATTCTCCTTCTTCCTTGACTTAAGGCTCTGACTTTTCAAAGTAAACATTAAACTATTCATATCTAGTTCAGTATCTTTCACAAAACAGCTGCCTTGTATTCTACAATTTAACTCTGATTATTATGCTTTGTTCTCCCTGTGGCCTAGTTAAACAGTTCTTCAAAGAAGAAAACAGCAACTTCTTGAACAATATTTTGAGAAATTGCTGGTGATTACTGAAGTATTTTGCTTTGTTTCTGTGCTTTTCCTCACATTCCTTCTGCTTTTCCTTTTCCACCTGTCAAAATCTTTTTCATCTTTTAACAGCTCAAACACATCTTTAGGAAGCTTCCCCTCTTTACTGAAGCCTCATCACTTCCTCTTTCTTTGTTTATAGTTTCATTTGTATTTTATTTACTTTTTAAACGTTTATTATTATTTTAGTAATGTCTACACTGTACATAGGGCTCGAACTTAATGACCCTGAGATCAAGAGCTGCATGCTTTTCTGACTTAGCCAGGAAGGCCCCCAATTTGTGTTTTATTTGCATATTGTTTCATTTTTCTTAAAATTTTGCATGTTCCTTTTTTTTTTTTTTTAAATTAAAAAAATTTTTTTAAGTAGGCTACTCGCCCAGTGTGGAACCCAGCATGGGGCTTGAACTAATGACCCTTAGGTCAAGACCTAAGCCAGGAGCAAGAATCAAATGCTTAACCGACTGATCTACCCGGATAGTCCAAAATCATGCATGTTCTTTGAAGATAGGGACTTATATGATCATTTGTGTATCTCTGACTTAACTTTAGTTACTCATATTTACTAAATTGGATCTATAACTTCTTTTCATGGAGGAAAATGTATGGACTTGTGGTTTTGAAGCAGAGATCTTTGAAAGAAGAATTATGAGTTATCTGGGGCCTAGCATCAAAATGTCTATTTCTTAGTCCTTAATGTTGTCTAGTGCATTGGTGCTAGAAGGCTCTATCTCTTTTTGCTCACCGATCACAACCTTTAGGAAATGGCACCAAGGTTACAGCACACTGATACTCTTCACATTGTTTTTAGGAGACTGAAACACAGCAACCATGGAAGAAAGCTTCCCCCGAGGGGGTACAAGAAAGACTCACAAATCAGAGAAAGCTTTGCAGAAGTCAGTTGAACAAGACAACTTATTTGATGTAAGTGGTATGCTTGTTTGATAAGACTCACAGAGCATTTATTCTTGTGAAGAATGAACCTTGTTTGAGAATGTGGTATTTTCCATATTTGTTTCTTTTGAAGTCTACTTTTGGAAGTTGAACTTGTAAGAGAGTCCATACCACCATGAGGCTGTTTTTTCTAGCATGGCATTTAGTACTTGGGTTTATAGTGCTGTTGTTCCTTGTTCTTAGGAAATTTGTGCCATGTCATTTAAGGTTGGAGAGAAAAGTTGTGGAATAAGTCATGAAAGGTACAACATGGGGAATATAGTCAGTGGTGTTGTAATGGTATCATACGGTGACGGGTGGTAGCTACTTGTGGTGAGCATAGCATAATGTGTGGAGTTGTCAAATCACTATGCTGTACGCCTGAAACTAATGTAACATCGTGTGTTAACTGTACTTCAGTTAATTAAAAATAAAGGATGGGGAGAAAGCAGTTGGTGATTGATTTTTAAATGGGATCCTTGCCTCATATAATGGTCAGAATTTGCATTGAAATTCATCTTCACCTAGAGTAGGCTCCAAATGCTAGAGGGAAGGGAACTAACATTTGATTGTATTTTATGTAATCTTCCCAACTGTAGTGGAGTAGAGAACGTCATTCCATGTTGAAGAACAGGCTGAGAGAGGTTACGTACTTTAACTGAAACCACACAGCTTGTAATGGTGGAGTTAGGAGTTTAACTCGGGTCTCGATATCTCTACCTTGCATTTTTACACACTGTTCCTAATTGCTTCTTATAGTGGGGATCCCAGTGTCCATCCCACTCAAGGGAGGAAGAACATGGGAGCAAAGGGGCTTTTGAGAATATGAAGATGGCACCCACCTTGGGCAAAGGGAGCATTGGTGACAGAATGGGAGAGATGGGATTGGAGCAGGAATTACAGGAACACTGGGGGTGTGGTGCAGTGGAGGAATAACAAAGCAAGGTGACAGGTGACCTGAAATTGAAGGGAAAGCCCAGGATTGTTTCTCTTCATTCTTTTGGATCTTTTGTTCCCCCTCTGTAGCTTTCTACTGAAGAGGAATCCACCAAAAGGAAAAAGAGCCAGAAAGGGCCAGCGAAAACAAAAAAGTTGAAAACCGAAAAGAGAGAAAGCAGCAAGTCTATAAGAGAGAAGTTTGAAATCCTTAATATTGAGGTTTGTTACAGTTTGGTTTTGTTCTAAACGAACTATCTGGCTTGCTTATATTTTATATGCTCTTCCCTTTCTCGTTTCCTCCATTCCTTTTGTATATGTACACACGTGTGTGTGTGCGCGTGTGCACGCATGCGTGAAGATTATTGCAGTTCATGCTCAGAATTGAACATTATCACCTTCGAGTATTAATCAATGCCTGGGGTCATGTGTCATTTTTCTTTTTAGCTGTTGAGTCCCTCATTGTGCTTGTGTCTTCATGAAATGTGTTTCAGTAGATTGATTAGGTTAGAACTGGCGATAACTTTTAAACCTTTCTACTTCTACTCTTTCATTTCATAGCTATGGGAATTCTTTTGGAGAAGTGGAGTGGTCTTTTAATGTTCTTCATGTTTTTAGATTATAACTTGGGTATGTGTTGTAAAAAAGAAAAAGAAAAGCTAAATGGTTCCTAAGGAAAAGATTCAAATTCAGCCTGTAGAAGTGTTTTGTTTGTTGGGACTAGAAGCCAGGCCCCCCTAACATCCTCAGTCATTGTTCTTTTCCCTCTTGTGCACATTTCACTTTTCCTCTTCTAGTCCCTGTGTGAGGGGATGCGGATTTTGGGTTGCGTGAAGGAAGTAAATGAACTGGAACTGGTGATTAGTCTCCCCAATGGACTCCGGGGCTTTGTGCAAGTGACTGAAATCTGTGATGCCTACACCAAAAAGCTGAATGAGCAGGTGGCTCAAGAAGAACCTGTGAAGGTAAGGGGAGCCTGGATGTACTCTGATGGGAACTAAGTGGTGTACAAGCAGATGTAAAATTACAACTTTGCTAAGTGCTAAGAAGTCAAGGCACAAGGGAGCATGAGAGTTTATAACGGGATTTTTTTTTTTTTTTCTTTCTCAAATAAGAGGATTTTGACTTAGCCCAGAGAGGCTGGAGGACTTCCTGAGGAAGGGATGCTTGAACTGAGATCTGAAGGACGAGTGTGTACTAGGTACAGAAGGAAGGGAGTTCAAGCAGAAGGAGCACAATGTGGAACAGAGAGAAGGCTAGTGTGGCTAGAGCAGAGAGAGCAAGGGAGAGAGTCGTATGGGTTGGGGCAGGAGAGCTGGGTGGAGGCTAGACCATGCTAAAGATTGGTTTTTAATTCTAGAACCAATGGGAAGCCCTTGAAGTGTTCTCACTGGGGCAGGTGATATGTAGACAGCATAGAGAAGAGAAGGAAGAGGCATGTAGTTGCCTAGGGACCAGTTAAGGGGTTACCGTAGTAGCCCAGCTCTGAGATTGACAGCACGCTGTGTTTAGGGTTTACCTACTGAGGAGGTCAAGTCAGTGCCCACAGATGGATTTGATACGGGGGATAAATCCTAATCTGTTGTGTGTGAGTTGATGGTCAGCCTTGCCATTCTGAGAATGAAACCCTGAGAGAGGACCTGGGTTGGGAGAGATGACCACGATTTTATTTTTTGCTGTGTTGAATTTGAGGAACAGTTGAGACATCCAGTAGACAGACATCCAGTGATTTCAGAGCTCAGAGTAGTCTGGGCTAGACACATACATGTGTGAGACTACTCTGTGTAGGTGGTAACTGAAGCTAGAAGAGGGAAGAAGGGCCTAGAAGGAGCGGAAAAAGTGAGAAGAGACTGAAAGATGGACCCTCAAGTGAATACTGACCCTGGAGAAAGACTTGAATCTTGAGTACTTTTTTTTTTTTTTTTTAGATTTTATTTATTTGTTTATTTGAGAGAGAGCGCACATGCACACATCTGTGCGCAGCAGGGAAAGGCAGAAGGAGAGGGAGGGAATCTCAAGCAGACTCCTCACTGAGCACAGACCCCATGCAGGGCTCCATCCCACAACCCTGAGATCACGACCAGAGCTGACCAAGAGTCAGACGCTCAGTTGGCCTAAACCACCCAGGTGCCCCAGCCAGTGTTAAATGCTCTCTAAAGGTCACATATAAGAAGGACTGCGAAACAAATTACTGGATTTAGCAACATGAAGATCACTGGTGATTTTATTGGGAGTTACAGTGGTGGGTGAGGGGTGGAACACAGTTCCAGTGAGCTGAAGGGCGAGTAGGAGATGAGGAGTGGAGAACGTGAATACAGACGACTCTTGACAAGTCATCTACATTTGCCTGTTCTGGTGGAGATACTTGGAGGTCTTATGCTGAAATTGAAGACTGTGACTTGGCCACAGATCCCTCTTCCTTTGGCGAGTGGTTACTTTCTTCATGCACTCTTTGGGCTCTTTGGGGTCCGAGGATGAGAAACCATAGAGGGAGGGTTGGGCAGTGGTATGTTGGTTCATGGGAGGAGTGGGTATCAGATTGTTCTCATTTATATTATGCAGGACCTGGTCGGCTTGCCTGAACTCTTCTCACCTGGCATGCTGGTGAGGTGTGTGGTGAGCAGTGTGGGCATTACAGAGAGGGGCAAAAAGAGTGTCAAATTATCTCTGAACCCCAGAAACGTCAACGAAGTGCTAAGTGCTGAGGCCCTGAAGCCTGGCATGGTACGTATGGGGTCAAGGAAGAGAAGCAGACAGTGTGCCTTTTTCCTGCCTTGTTTCCTAGGAAGTATCTAGACCACCTTTTACTTTCAGCTTAACTATTATACACAGGGGTGGGTTTTTTCCTGGGGAGAAGGTCTCTAGGGTGCTTAGGTACTTAATGGAAATCAAAGGCTTGAGCCTAATCACAATACCTTGGAGGGGGTAAAGGGAAAATTCACTGGTGGCCAATTAAAAAAAAATACCTCCAAGGAGGTTTAGCAGGGTGAGGAGTTCCTCAAAGTGCTTTACATACCAAGACTTGTTCTTTACAGATAAAGTCATTTTCAGAGGCTTTCTGGCATCTCTGGGGAATGCTTGAGGGCTGGTCTCTGAGAGCAAGAGACAGGGTAGATAGGGCAATGAGTCTGTCAGCTGTACTGATGGATAGCTCACTGTTGAGTCTCCCAGTCCTGTGGAGAGTTAGGAGAAGTTAGTCCTATTCTCTGAGTCCCAACGTCTGCTAGGTATAAAACACACTCATAAACTACACTCATCTCGGTGCTCTTGTAATTAAGAGAGAGGAGATCAATATGATTTTTTAACTTTTAGTTAGAAGCAGCCAGTTTGGGACAGGCCCTGAAAGCTGGCCAGAAAGGGGACTAAAAGTAAGCCAAGGTGCAGGAAATTGACAAATGTCAAAAGCCTGCTGTTTGGCAGGGGCTGTTTTAGACATTTCATCTGAAGAAATTCTCACGGCAATCCTGTGAGGCAGAAGGTAGATATTCCTCTTATGTATTTGAGAAAATGGACTCAGGTTTATGACTTGCCAAAGACCAAATGGTAAGAGCCAGATTTGAATTTCACACTGCTTCCCATGAAATGTAAAGGAGGCTGGCAAGATTTTTTTTTTTTTTTTTTAAGTCTTGGAGACACTTAGAAAAGACATAGTGACAGCTAGAAGAGTAGTTCTGGATTAGTCATGGCTCTGGGAGTGACCTTGCAGGGCAATCTGGTTTACTCCTCTTTGTGTAACAATAGTCTTTCCTGTCTTTTGAAAATTCTCTAGGGTAGAAGCCCCTCTTTTTCATTCCATTCAGCTGTGTATAACACTTCTTGCTGTCTGGAAACCATAACATTCCTCAAGCCCTGGGAGAATGAAACCTGATGTCTTTCCCTTTTCTATCCTCAAGTGGGACCGAAGTTGTTGGGGGAGGCTTTGAGGGAGGATTGTGGGATGATGTGTCAAGATTGATGGTGGGAACATTTGTGTCTGGTAGTGGATTTCTGTTGTGTGTCCCATTACCTTTGACTTTTGAACTCTGGGGAATGCTTTCTCTTTCTCCAGCTGCTCACAGGCACTGTGTCCAGCCTGGAAGACCATGGCTACGTTGTGGACATTGGTGTTAGTGGGGCCAGAGCCTTTCTGCCACTACAGAAAGCCCAGGAGTATATCCGACAGAAGAACAAAGGTGAGGGGAGGAAGAGGGCCCTCTGCATGGTGGGAAGGCGGTGCATGTGGGGATGGTGTGTAAATACCATTTGGTGAATAAAATGACAGAATGGTGACTCCAAAGGCTGTTGAATTTTCTAAAATCACTGTTAATCCTAGCTGATAGGAAAGGGAATGTGTGCAAAGGACCAGTGAGTGACAGGGTCTGAGATCCAATAGACCCGTTTCACTTTTCTCACCTAGAAGATTCCACTGAAATTTGGGCCTCCTGGGCCTCTGAACCAGCACTCTTCCTTCCTTATTGAGAGTTTCATATTTTTAAGCAGTGTTGATACCAAATGAGTCAGGGTCACTTTATTCCCCTCTTTTAATTGGTCACTGAGAGATTGGGAACGTGGATATTACATGGTAACTGGGCAGGTAGACCATAGATCTTTACAGATAATGCTTGAGTCCAAATTAAGAGCCATTCTCATGAAGGTATTTTTCCTTTTGGGGGCTGGGGCTGGGGCCGGGGCTTGCAGGTGCTAAACTGAAGGTGGGGCAGTACCTGCACTGCATCATTGAGGAGGTCAAAGGCAACGGAGGAGTGGTTGGTCTGTCTATTGGACATTCTGAAGTTTCTGCTGCCATTGCTACTGAGGAGCAAAACTGGACCCTTAATAACTTGCTACCAGGACTGGTGGTCAAAGCCCAGGTACAGAAGGTAAGCCATTCATTATCAGTACTGTTTTGTAAAATAGAGATAATTTGTGTTGTAGTGCGTGTGCACAGTTTGAAACTGTGCTACCCAGTAGGGTAGACATTGGTTGCTTGTGGCTTGTTACACACTGAAAATGTAGCAAGTGCCATATGTTGAAATGATAATATTTTGGACGTATGGGGTTAACCAGTTATTAAAATAAATTTCATCTGTTTCTTTGTAGTTTTTAAATGTGACTGCTGGTGAAGTTAATTACAGTTATACATGGATTATGTTTCTTTTGGACAGTGCTGACTAAAAAAGTCAAATAGTTTTTTGTTTTTAAAGATTTTATTTATTTTGGGGGAAGGGGAGAGACAGAGGGAGAAGAGAATCTCAGGCAGACTCCACGTTGAACACAGAGCCCAACACAGGGCTCAGTCCTAGGGCCCTGAAACCATAACCTGAGCTGAAATCAAGAGATGGATGTTTAACCGACGGTGCCAGCCAGGCACCCCGAAAAAGTCAGACTTTTAAAAAAAATTTGTTTTATTTTTATAAAAGCTTTTATTAAAGGCTTTTTTTTTTTTTAAGATTTTATTTATTTATTTGACAGACAGAGATCACAAGTAGGAAGAAAGGCAGGCAGAGAGAGAGGAGGAAGCAGGCTCCCTGCTGAGCAGAGAGCCTGATAACAGGGCTCGATCCCAGGACCCTGGGATCATGACCTGAGCTGAAGGCAGAGGCTTTAACCCACTGAGCCACCCAGGCGCCCTAAAAGGCTTTTATAACAAAGAACTATCTCGTCTCTTCGAACTCCATCTTTCACTCTTTTATTTTTGGAAATTTACCTCTGTATTTGTCAAATAATAAGCTTCTGCTGGTATCTCTTGGTTTATCAATTTTAGGCATTGAGTTTTAACTTCTTACCATGGTAAGGTGATAATAAGACGATTTGGCTCTCTTAATTTTCCCTTTCCTTCCTTCACCCTCCTGAGATATAATAAATTTTTGGTTAAATTGTTATTCAGAGCTTAAATTACTGTGGTTATGTAAATATTATTTACTGCTGAGCTAGATAACGTACCATGATTGTTTCTCAAATAGCTTTTCCCCCGGAGCTGATAATCAGCTTTTTTTAAAAAAAAATATTTTGTTTATTTATTTGACAGAGAGAGCTCACAAGTTGGCAGAGAGGCAGGCAGAGAGAGAGAGAGAGGAGGAAGCAGGCTCCCTGCTGAGCAGAGAGCCCGATGCGGGACTCGATCCCAGGACCCTGAGATCATGACCTGAGCTGAAGGCAGAGGCTTAACCCACTGAGCCACCCAGGCGCCCAGCTTTTTTTTTTTTTTTAAGATTTTATTTATTTGAAAAAGAGTGAGAGAGAGCACGAGTGGGGATAATACATCTTATAGTTATTTTCCTCATACTGCATTTTTCCATAAAGGTGTTTAAACCTTAGTTCCTTTTTTTTTAACCTACCTAGAACTCTTTTTACTGTTATCCTCCTCCTGCCTAGACCAGTTGCTCTGGTAGGACTCCTGCAGAGCTGATATCCTAGGATTTCCTTTCTTGGTCATCTGGGATCCTTCCCCTCTTTCTCTATATTGGAGTCTTCTTTGGTTCCACATATTCCTTTTTTTTGGTTTACTTGCTCATTTTTGTCTGGTGCATTCTCCAGAAGCATCCTTGGTAAGATACACGGGAGGTTAATTTCCTGACCTAGGGTGCAGGGGATCCCCCAGACCACTCCCAGGCTTGCTGATGCTCTAGAAGCTCTCAGAGGACTCCATATAGTGACACTTGTGACTGTGGTTTATTACAGTGGAAGGAAGCCAAGCAAAATCAGAAAGGGAAAAGGCACTAGGAGCACAAGCTTCCAAGAGTCCTTTCCCAGTGGAGTCACAAAGGGTGTAACTGTCTCTTTGGGAAGCTCATGAGAGAGTCAGTGCCCAAGAGTTTTCACTGGGGCTGCTTATGTAGGTACCCTCTTCCTGACGTGTACCAAAATTCCAGATACCATGCTGTTGACACAAACAGTTCAGGTTGCTGAGAGCCCCTTGGTTCTGGGAGTTGTGGGAACGTTTGTAAAATCTAAATTTTCAGACAGCAGCTAATGGCCAACCTTGCCAGCAGGCTTTTCTGAGGATCGCATTCTGGGTCTTTCTGTGTTACTCTTTGCTGCACACCTAGTATGTCTGAAAATATCTTGACTCACATGTGATTGGTAGTAAAGCTAGGAATAGAATTCTTTGTCAAAAATAACAGAATTTTGAAGACCTGTTGCCATTGTTATGTAGCCTCTGGTGCTCTTAAAAAGTCTAGTGCTACTTTGATTTCTCTTTCTCGTATATGTTTCTTCTTTTTGGCAGAGTTCAGGATTTTTTTTTTTTTTTTAAAGATTTACTTACTTACTTTAAAGAGGGAGAATGAGAGGTGGGGGAGTTGCAGAGGGAGAAAGAGAAAGAAAGAATCTCTAGGGCGCCTGGGTGGCTCAGTGGGTTAAGCCGCTGCCTTCGGCTCAGGTCATGATCTCGGGGTCCCGGGATCGAGTCCCGCATCGGGCTCTCTGCTCAGCGGGGAGCCTGCTTCCTCCTCTCTCTCTCTGCCTGCCTCTCTGCCTACTTGTAATCTCTCTCTGTTAAATAAATAAATAAAATCTTTAAGAAAAAAAAAAAAAAAGAAAGAAAGAAAGAATCTCTAGCAGACTCCCCAATGAGTGCAGAGCCCAATTTGGGGCTCAGTCCTATGACCCCAAGATCATGACCTGAGCTGAAAGCAAGAGTCAGATGCGCAACCAACTGAGCCATCCAGGCGCCCCTTGGAAGAGTTTAAGAATTTTATTGTTATCCCTTTTAAGCTTTCATGATGGGGCATCTGGGTGGCTCAGTCAGTTAAGTAGCTGCCTTCAGCTCAGGTCATGATCCCAGGGTCCTGGGATCTAGTCCCACATCTGGATCCCTGCTCCGAGGAGAGCTTGCTTCTCCCTTTCCCTCTGCTTGCTACTCTGTCTACTTGTGCTATCTCTCTGTCAAATAAATAAAATCTTAAAAAGAAAAAAATAAAGATTTCATGATGATGTGTTTTGGTGTGATCTCTCTCCATTTATTTGTTTTACAATCCAGAAATGCAGATCTTTCAATTCTGAGAAAATTTCTTGTATTACTGGGTTTTTTTTCTTTTTTCTTTTTCTGTTTTCAAATTGACATATAATTCACATATGGGAGGATACACCCCTTTTAATGTATAACTCAGTAATTTTTTAGTGTATTCACAAAGGTGTGCAGACATCACCACTATTTGATTCCAGAACATTTTCATTACCCCAGTAAGAGATCCTGTACACATGGATGGTTACTCTCCATCTCTCCCTCTCTTAAGTCTCTGGCTCTACTTTTTGTCTCTAGATTTATCTACTCTGGATATTTCATATAAAAGGTATCATACAATATGTGGCCTTTTGTATCGGGTTCTGTCACTTAGCATGTTTTCAAGGCTCATCCGTGTTGTAGCATGCTGTAGCATGTGAATCATTTCTTTTTATGGCTAAATACTATTCCACAGTGTGGAGATGGCACATTTTGTTTCTGCATTCATCAGTTAGTGGACATTTGGGTTGTTTCTGCTCTGGGCTCTTATGAGTAAAGCTGCTGTGAGATTGCTGTGTAAGTTTCTGTGTGAATGTAAGTTTTCATTTCTCTTAGGCATATACTTAGGAACAGAACTGCTGGTCGGTAACTGACCTTTTAGAGGAAGAGCCAAAATGGTGGCACCAGTTTACATTCCCATCAGCAGTTAAGGGTTCCAGTTTCTTCCCATTTTCACAAATAGTTGTTGTTATGCTTTTTATTATAGCCATCCTAGTGAGTATGAAGTGGTATCTCCTTGTGATTTTGATTTGCATTTTTCTGATGATTAGCAATGTTAAGCATCTTTTCATGGGCCGGTTGTGTTACGACCACTCGTGTATCTTTTTTGGAGAAATACCTATTCAAAAGTTCTTTGTCCATCTTAAAGTTAGGTTATCTTTTTATTATTAAGTTATAAGAGTTCTTTATATAGTCTGGATACTAGCTTCTTATCAGACTTTTTTTTTTAAATATAGTTTCTTTTTTCTCTCAAACTCTGGATTATGTTAGGCTTAATGTTTCAGTTCTTTAATTTTTCTTATTTTTTCATCTCACCTTTGTTTTGGTATGTGCATGTATTTTTCTGTATCTGCCTTCTGGGAGACTCTCTTCAGTTTTAACTTTGTACTCTCTCTTAAATGTTTGTTTTGATTGTTATTGTATGAGTGAGGTGCTGGAACACTTTATATACCTGGTTGAGTGGGATGTGTTGATGACCTCACGCTCAGAATCTGGAGCTAGCAGACTTTGAGCAGCTCCCAATGTCATTGGTGTTAAGTCTTCTTTAGTATGTTAGATTTCTCTAGAAAGGATCTGTTAATCTGTTAATTTCTCTTCAGGAGGATATAATCCTGGCCTGGGAGCTAGGTGGTATATAATACTCAGAGTTTTTCTTAATCTACATTTTCAGGGTTTGCACTGTCCCTGTCTTTTGAGTCTCTGTACATGTTTCCTAGAGAATAACTCTCATTTTCTGTGAAGCAGGAGAGCATAGACCCTGTAGTTTGAGGAGAGGACCTGGGGGTTTAACTTTGTTTCCCAGATTTCAGTCTTCTGCCTCATTGATCTCTTTTGAGGTGCTTGTCACCTCTAATTGCTTAGCTTCTGGGGGGCTCCTTAGGGTGAATCAGCATGGGCAATATCTCCCTTTTGCCGGCATTAGGGTTTTGCGTCCTCGGTCTGGGCAGATCATCAAGTTAGCAACAGTTTGCCCAGGTGATTGGGCTGGCAGTTCCCCAAGGATCCTTGTGCAAATGACCCCCCATCCCATCAGGAAATCTCAAGTTGGGAGGATTGATGCCTCTCATGCCAGAAGGGAGGTAAGCTTACTGAACAAAGGAACAGCTAGGGGATGCCTGGATAGCTCAGTCGGTTAAGCGCCTGCCTTTGGCTCAGGTCATGATTCCAGGATCCTGGGATTGAGCCCCACATGGGACTTCTTATTCGTCAGGGAGCCTGCTTCTCTCTCTCCCTCTGCCTGCCACTCTGCCTGCTTGTGTTCTCTCTCTCTGTGTCAAATAAATAAATAAAATCTTAAAAAAAAAATAGTGCTGAGTGTTGTCCTGCTACTTAATTTTAAGGAAGAAGAATTGATAAGGGTTAGCTGAGGGAGGAGAGAGATGCAGTTGTGGAAAACACGGCAGTGAGGGTTTCGTATGAACAGTGTCTCACATTCTTGGTTCCTTTTTGTTCCGTATATTTCTAGGTGACTCCAGTTGGCCTTACATTAAACTTTCTTTCATTCTTCACTGGCCTGGTCGACTTTATGCACCTGGATCCCAAGAAAGCTGGAACATATTTCTCAAATCAAGCAGTAAGAAATGTTTTCTTAATTCCAGTTGTATCCCAAACAGCTGTCTGGTATTGCAGCTAGCTATGAGCAGATCCTAGGGCTGGGTATGTACAGGTATTAGAGGCGGTGAGGGGAATGAAATGTGTTTTGGAAGGACCACAGGAAGCCACGGCGGTTATTTCTGTGGATTGAGATTAGAGAAGGAATCTGTGAAAAAGAAGGCAACTTGTAGTTTGTATTTCTTATTGTTTTATGTAGTTTGGTTTTGGCGGGGGTGGGTAGTGGATCTTTTGCTGTTATCATTTAAGGTGTTTAAGAATATTTAAAGTAAAAAACAAAATATGCATTTAAATAGAAAATGCAATTTAAAAGCGCTATGGATACAGTAGATCCAGCTTTGAAAAAATTTTATTTTTAAAAAGATTTTATGTATTTTAGAGAGAGGGAATGTGTGCATGTGTGAGTGTGAGCTGAGGGAGAGGGAGAGAGAGAATCTCAAGTAGGCTCTGTGCTGAGTGTGGAACCCAATGTGGGGCTCAATCTCAGGACCCTGAAATTATGACCTGAGCTGAATGAAGAGTTGGGCACTTAACCAACTGAGCCACCTAGGTGCTCTGAAAAAATTTTTATTTTTACTTCAAAAAAGTTTTTTTAATTTTTTAAGGATTTTATTCATTAGGGAGAGAGTGTGCATGTGTGTGTGCATGAACCAGGGAGGGGTAAAGGGAGAAGGAGAAGCAGACTCTTCCTGCTGAGCAAAGAGACTGATGCAGAGCTCAGTCCCAGGACCCTGAGATCATGACCTGAACCAAAGGCAGATGCTTAGCTGAGTGAGCCACGAAGGTCTCCCTGAAAATTTTTTTTAATGGTACACCTGGTTAAAATACTGACAGATTATACCATGTGGTGGTAATAATGATTTAACTGGCTGATTTTTCTACATTTACCTAAATATCCAAATTTTCTGCAGTGATCGTGACTATTTGGGAAGAAAGTCCCAATATGTATTATTCAGAGTTTTTAAAAGAATCCTAAAATGATTTTCTTTCTTTTCTTTTTTGCTTTTAACAGTAATATATGCTATCGGATGCTACAGAGACATGTTTTTTAGCTAAACAAATTTTCCCAGCACTTAGTGATAATATTAACTGTTTGATGAACCTTTTTCTAGTAACTTTTTCTCTTTACAATCCTATTTGTGTACAAAATGTAGACGTTTTACATGCTGTGACCTTGTGATCAGAGCAGGCTGTTCCTGGTGTGTTTTAGGCGGGTCTTTGGTACAGTGATGCTGGGACATGGCTTCTGTCGCGTATGCGTTACTAGCCTCATGGTGTTAAGGGGACCCTGGTATGTTTTCCTGGCCTTGAGTGAGCATGAATTTAGTTAGAAGCAGTTTCTCTGGGGCATTTTGTTTGACTTTTGCCCAATTTTGTTTGGATTGCCCTAGTTGACATTCCCGCTTCCATCCATAATCTGGGCAGCAGATGTGGAGTCTTGAACTCCGAAAGTCTGCTCTAGGGGCCTGATATTCTGTGTGCCTCCTCCTGCTCATGATTCTCTTTCTCTTATCTAGGTAAGGGCCTGTGTTCTCTGTGTCCATCCTCGGACCAGGGCTGTGCGGCTGAGCCTGCGTCCTGTCTTCCTGCAGCCGGGGCGCTCCCTCACCCGGCTCTCTTGCCAGCATCTGGGAGCCGTGCTGGATGACGTTCCTGTCCAGAGCTTTATCAGCAAGGCCGGCGCCACCTTCAGGCTGAAGGATGGGGCACTGGCCTATGCCCGGGTGAGGAGGTGTTTTCGTTTCAGTGGGCTCTTATCACTAGAGAGACTTTGGGGTCATGTGGGTCCTTTTCTGTTTTCTACATCCCTTGTATTAGTTGACTATTTTTGAGTATCCCCAGGTGTGGCAGACTCTGCAGAGGGATTAGAACAATATATGTTCTAATCTTTGAATTCTTTAGGATTAATTTGACTGACTTTGATACCTGGTTGATAGTAGGTACAAGAATGAGTCAGATCTACACCAGAGCTTGGCAAAGGTTTTGAAAGGGCCAGGTAATAAATTTTTCAGGTTTGTGGGCCATTCGATCTCTGCCCTAACCACTCAGCTCTGTTGTAGCCGGAAAGCAGCCATAGACAGTACGTAAATAAAGGGGCATGGCTGTGTTCAGTAAAACTTTTATTTGCAAAATAGGCACTATTTTGAGCTATAGGTTTCGGACCCATGATCTAGAGGGTTCTCTGACCTTATAGTCTGTTCTCTGTTCTCTGACCTTATAGTCTATGACCATAAAGAGCAGTGTTTTAGTTACCGTAATTATGTTAATAGGCGATCAACAGTGTTTTTATAGTAGGTGCTAAATGTGTCAGTGTGTTTTCATATCTGATTGCCTCAGATCTACTGTGTCTGGCTTGTGCTTAATCACTTGGTACTTTGTAGCTCAGCCATCTCTCCGACTCGAAAAATGTCTTCAGTGCTGACTCCTTTAAGCCAGGGAACACTCACAAGTGTAGAATCATCGATTACAGCCAAATGGATGAGCTGGCCTTGCTCTCTCTGAGGACGTAAGTCTGTCATCGACACGTGTGGGGCTGGAGAAGTGTGCTTCTCTGGGGTTGCTTGCTCACAGTTTCTCCTGGCCTGACATGGTGGACTATTTTCTTTCTTGCCAGCATGATTTTGGGAGCTTTGAATTTTAGGTAGCCTCTGCCCTGGCTTATTTAATTTTTTATTTTCTTTTTGTTCTAGGTCCATTATTGAAGCTCAGTACCTTAGATATCATGACATCAAACCTGGGGCACTGGTAGAGGTAAGACTCAAGCATATCGTTAGATACTCGTTTACCTTCAGACATTCTTTAGTTCACAGGTTATCTGGCCGCTCATTAGTTCTCAAATGAACACATTTAAAGTCATGTTCCTTACCCCTGCCTGTTAACTGGAGATTCTTTTTCTTCCCTTGGGTAACATGTAATTAATTTCAAGGTAAGGTCTTAATAGCATCACTCAAATACACAGAGGCAGTAGGTCATAAATCCTGGCATTTGATGGTATTTATTAGATTTGGGCAAAAGTTAGTTCTATGCTAGTTGAACTCCTGGGATGTTAGTACGAGGTCACTTGCAGTTGCCTCTCGTGTCCAGCCATTTAGCCCTAGTTGAGCAGATCTCCTTTATAGGTAGAGTTTGTTCCTTAGGAGTCAGAATCCCCTCCTGCAAAGAATGTGCTCGTGAGGTAGACAGAGAACATGTTCCCACAGAAAGATGCGAAGGTTCCTGTAAACAAAACAGACTGCATTCATGTCCGTGTGGGGTGTGCGCTTTACCCTGTGACATATGGAATAACAGGCAGTTAGCCTGGGAAGCTGGGCTTCAAAAGAGAGATGTGACCTGCTTTGTTGTTAGAAGTAGAGGGGGAACAGCCATTCTTGAGGTATGATGGCGTCTTTTCTTTGGATTCTCTAGGGCACAGTGCTGACCATAAAGCCATATGGGATGCTGGTGAAGGTGGGCGAGCAAATCCGGGGCCTGATACCACCCATGCACCTGGCCGACATCCTGATGAAGAATCCGGAAAAGAAGTACCACATTGGGGATGAAGTCAAGTGCCGGGTGAGCCTCCTGAAGGGTCTTGTTGGGGTTTAAGCCAGATGGGAAGAGAGCAATGCTTCTCAGCTGAAGTTTCTGCCTTTTTCCACAGAATGACCATGTAACATCTGTGGTTTGTATCTGACATTGAGAAGAGAAAACCGGGTCTCGCCCTTGAGAGTTTTGTAATATAATTGAGAGTCAAAATAATACATGAAGAGAGCAAGCCACTGTGTGACTTTTTGTCACATGGTTTGGTGCAGGCTCTGTGCTATGGTCGTATCTCAGAGGGGAGGCAAGGGTGGGCTGGGCCAACAGGAATATTGGTGATATCAGTAGTAACCACTGTAACCACCCTGTAACATGTATTTTGTGCCATTTGCTATCCTAAGTCCCTGACATGCATTATGTCATTTAATCCTTAAAATGATCCCATAAAGTAAGTACTGTTATCCTCGTCTTGCAGTGGGGAAAGTAAACTGTAGGAAAATGAAGTCAGAGTTGTGAAGATTAAATGTGATACGCAGTACTTAACACAAGGCCTGGTGTGTGCAGGCACTCACAACGTGAGATTTTCTTCTTTTCGTTTTATTTCTTTATTGAGTCAAGAGAGATACTGATCACCCATTGGAGCAAAATTTTATAGTAGTGGAGTCAGGAAGTTAGAAACAAAGGAATTTCTCTGCCCTTAAAGAGATGACCTGAGGGATGAGAGATGGTTGGATCTCTCAGTCTCACTTAGTAGCTAATACACAGTAGTACCGAGGTGGTGAGTTGGCTCGGTCGTTCATTCTGTATACGAGACGGCACGTGGTCTGGGAAGGAGCTGAGGTGGCATTGAAGGAACTGACCCAGGATGCTGTGGAGGTGCAGGGGGACAGTGCGTGTGGATGCAGGCCCAGGAGGGAACGTATGGGAGGAAGTACTTTTGAAATAGGTGAATACTCCCCAGATTGTCATCCAGCAGGGAGCAGGGAAAGAGATAGGTTCTTAAGGACAGACCCTGGCCTTTGGGTTCAGAGGTTGCAGAGACCAGTCCGATGGCTCTCTTGATAACGGGTAACTTGATGACAACCAGTATTCTTCCCTTAGGTTTTGCTTTGTGATCCTGAAGCCAAGAAGCTGATGATGACGCTGAAGAAAACCCTAATTGAGTCCAAGCTGCCTGCCATTACCTCCTACGCTGATGCCAAGCCTGGTCTGCAGACCCATGGCTTCATCCTCAGGGTCAAGGATTATGGCTGCATCGTGAAGTTCTACAACGATGTGCAGGGACTGGTGCCCAAGCATGAGCTCAGTGCCGAGTATGTCCCTGACCCAGAGAGGGTCTTTTACGCTGGCCAGGTAACCCTTTCCTGGGACAGACCCATATCCTTCGTGACCCCATGAACTCAGATTTGACAGAGTAGTGGGAGGACGACTTTTTAAGGGCTAAGGAAGGGGCATGTGGGGCAGTGGGTTGGAGCCAGCTAGGTGGAGGAGATGGGGAACAGAACTGAGAGGAACCCTCAGGGGGTTGCAGCAGAAGCTGGCAAACTAAGTGACCTCAGCCCCACAACCTGGAAGAAATGAATTAGTCTTTACCTATAACAAACATGCTGGTGGCCCTCACATCAGAAATTGTTCTGAGGTCACTGTCACCACAAGATGGCAGTGCCATAAAACTAGTGAGTCTGGGTCTATCTAGGAAAAAAAAGTTTTGAAAGCTTGGGGTTGTATCAAAAACTTATTCATGTTTTCCTCTCCCACGAAAGGTGGACGTGGGGGGTGGATTCTGTGTATCTTTCAGTACATTACTCTCCATTGCTTTCTTTTTTTTTTTTAAAGATTTTATTTATTCATTTGACACAGAGAGATCACAAGTAGGCAGAGAGGCAGGCAGAGAGAGAGAGAGGAGGAAGCAGGCTCCCCGCGGAGCAGAGAACCCGATGCGGGACTTGATCCCAGGACCCTGAGATCATGACCTGAGCCGAAGGCAGCGGCTTAACCCACTGAGCCACCCAGGCGCCCACTCTCCATTGCTTTCTGACCTGATCCCAGGTCTACGTGCCTCTCCCTCTGCAGTGCTCGTGGAGGGCAGCTCTCTCCAGGGCCTGGCTGGCCTGCGGGGAAGAGTTAGCCAGGCAAGTGTGATTTCTCACTAGGTGGTGAAGGTTGTGGTGCTGAACTGTGAGCCATCCAAAGAGAGGATGCTTTTGTCCTTCAAGCTGTTGAGTGATCCAAACAAGGAGCATCTGGGACACAGTCAGAAGAAAAGAAGAACTGTTAGCCTTGGACAGGTACCTGGACTTCTCCAGAGAAGCTACTTCAGTTGACAGTGGCAGAAAGTGGGGTGCCACTGACAACGTGGGGCACTGGGACCTGTGGAGGGAAAGATGAAGGTAGCTAGATAAGGTTCTAGGGCTAGACAGAATTGAGGGTCTTGAAAGGGGGTTCTTTTCTGTTTGTCAGAGCAAATGGAAGCGGTCCAGGAAAGGAAGGCTCCATTCTTGTATAGCTATTGAGCAGTGTCCTGCTGTCCTCTTTCCTCTCTGGTCTTTAGGACCAGCCTGTGAGACGGCCTTTCCCCTGGGACTCAGTAGAGGGACTTGGGAGAGGAGGGATGCGAGCACTCAAATGGGTCCTGGTGTGTGTGCGGGTCCCTGGCGGGTCTTTGGGGGCAGTGGTGTGGGGTGTGGAAGAAAACTCCTCCTCTGATCTTGATCTCTCAGTGATCCCTGGTGCTGGGACTTCTCTCTGCCTGAGCCAGATGTGGTTGCTGTCTGCTCAGGACAAGTACCATTTTTTGTCTTTCTTCTCCTGAGTAGTTGGTGGATGTGAAGGTTTTAGAGAAGACCAAAGACGGGCTGGAGGTGGCTGTCCTGCCCTACAATACCCCCGCTTTCCTCCCCACGCCTCATCTGTCGGACCACGTCGCCAATGGCCCTCTGCTGTATCACTGGCTGCAGACTGGTGACACCCTTCACAGAGTACTCTGTCTCAGCCAGAGTGAGGGGCGTGTTGTATCCTTTACTGGCATCTGGAGAGCTGTGGGCCCTTGGGGGAAGACTCTGGGTCAGCCTCTGTTCCGAACTGGAAGCTCCATGGGAAAAAGTCAGTCATTTGACTTCAGAAGTACCTCCATAAAACGAAACCGGTGACCAGACTGTACTTTCCCTGCCTTCCCCTGGTGGAAAGTAAGAGGATTGAAGTTCTACCAGTAGAAGCTCCTCAGGACAGAGTGGGAGTCTAAGGTGTTGGACAGGGGGCAGTGTGGCCTGCCAGGTCCAGCGGGATATCTCCAGTAGCCCATCTTGCCTTCTTATATGCAGTGCTGGCCCCTTGAGCTGGAACAATTAATGAGGCAGCTGCTGTCCTCCTTCCCAATACCCGCCCCCCCACCCCCCGCCACCAGGCCCATGGGGCTCCCGAGTATTCCCTTTGGTCTTGGTGTGTGTACTTCAAAGGGGAACACTGCCTCTTCCTCACAGAATGTGAAATGAAATCTCTGAAGGGTGAAGATTGAGGAGGTGGGATAGAGTCGGTTAGTGTGAAGATTGTGGAGGATCCTGTCATGGTTGGTCCAGCTGCCAAACCACAGAGATGAGCCTGTCTCTTTTTGGTCCTCTTCAGTAACCTGGAGACGAACTAACAGAGAAAGGAAGAACACTGGTTCTTAAACTTGAGAGTGTATCAGAATCACCTGGAGGCCTTGTTTACACAGCTTGTGGGGCCCCACTCCAGAGTCTGTGATTCAGTAGGTCTGGGACAGTGCTTGGAAGCTTGCATTTCTTTCTTCTTTTTTTTAAGATTTTTATTTATTTATTTGACAGAGAAGGAGAGAGACAACGAGAGAGAGAACACAAGCAGGGGGAATAGGAGAGAGAAGCAGGCTTCCCGCTGACTAGGGAGTCCAATGCAGGGCTCAATCCCAGAACCCTGGGATCATTACCTGAGCTGAAGGCAGACACTTAACAACTGAGCCCCCCAGGCGCCCCAGGAGTTAGCATTTTAACAGATTCCAGGTGATGCTAGTGTTGTTAGTCTGCATGCTTAGAGAATCACTGTAGCAGTAGAGCAGGTAGAATGGAAAAAGGAGATGGAGAGATGGTTATTTCATCTGCCCTTTCTGGAATGTTCCTTGATGAAGTGCCATTAGCTCCTTTGTAGGAAGCCAGCTTTGGTCTCCACCGTGGAGGGTGGCCAGGATCCTAAAAGCTTCGCAGAAATCCATCCTGGGATGCTGCTCATCGGTTTTGTGAAGAGCATCAAGGAATATGGTGTGTTCGTCCAGTTCCCGTCAGGTCTTAGTGGACTGGCCCCCAAAGCTGTAAGTTCAACTCCATGTACCAAGAGCCTTGGGGGAGAGATACTACAGTCATGGAACCTGAGAGTGGGAAGGTGCAGGATACCTTAATCCTTGTAAGATTTTCAGGGGCAAGGCAGAAAGGCCAGCTGGCTGAGGGGAATGGGTTGAGATTCTTGCCCAGCCATGTGTCCTGGTGTAGGGCTCTGTCCTGGAGGGAGGGGCATCTTTACTTCACAGTACAGCGTTGGGTAGGTGGGCAGGGACTGTTAAGACTAGTCCCCAGTTCCAGAATAGTGACTTACACTGTCAGCATGTATAGACATGGCCGTTAACTTTCCTGAGCCACTGAGTGCCGGTTTTGCAACCTCTGGGGTTTTTGAGGCATCACGATACCAGAGTACCTTGGAAGGATCCCCTCCACCACGGTGTCACTGAAGTCATGAACTTTTCAGATTGCAAAAAGTCTTAGTGACCCCATCTTTGAACCCCTCGTGCCTGCTGACTAAACTGTGACCCAGAGTCGGAGGGAGTCTTAGCGAAGTCAGTGTAAGACGGTGGGAGAGCAGGTAGCCTGTAGTTTATTCATAAATACTTCTTCCTTTCCATAGGTTTATCCTCCTGATGTTTTCCCTAGATGGCTCTTATTTGTATCCCCTGCCAGAACAATTTGCAGGGGAAGCCTGCAGAAACATGCATAGCACAGGGCAGAGGGTTACCATCATGTGTTAGAGACATGGCTTGCCAGTGATGTGCCTCCTTGGCTGGGTGCCCTCTAGAAGGCTATCTTGGACAGCCAGGGCCTTGCCCGGTTTTCTGGAAGGGGAGTAGAGCTGTGCTGAAGAGAGGGTTGAGGAATCTTCCTGGCCCCCATCTCTCCCCACTCCTTCCCCCACACATCCTCCCTGGGGGCATGAAGTGAGTTGTTTTGATAGAGACTTCCTGTCTCTATTTTCTGCCTGCTCGTTAGATCATGAGTGACAAGTTTGTGACTTCTACAAGTGACCACTTCATCGAGGGGCAGACAGTGGTTGCGAAGGTGACCAACGTGGATGAGGAGAAGCAGCGCATGCTGCTGTCGCTGCGGCTGTCGGACTGTGGTCTGGGCGACCTGGCCACCACCAGTCTCCTCCTCCTGAGCCAGTGCCTGGAAGAGCGGCAGGGTGTGCGCAGCCTCATGAGCAACCGAGGTGGGGGCACGTGGGCTGAGGGGGGTCAGGGGTGGGGAACGTCTGTTTTATTTGAGAGAGAGGCAGAGAGAGCACAATTGGGAGGGACAGAAGGAGAGTGAATGGCAAGCAGGCTCCGTGCTCATCTGGATCCCATAACCCCGAGATTACTACCTGAGTAGAAATCGAGAGTCAGGTGCTTAACCAACTGAGCCACCCAGACCCCCCCCTTTTTTAATGGGAGTATAACTTGTATAAACTGCATATATCATTTAAGGTATAATTCAGTAAATGTTTATAAAACAAACACCCTCGTTTACCCAACCCAGATTCAGATGATCATTACCAGCATCCCAGAGGTCCCCCTTGTGTTCTCTGCCAGACCACAGTCAGAACTTGCCCTAGCTCTGTGCCCTCAGGTTTGCATTTGTTGTGAATCCGTTCACATCTTCACTGCTCACTTACTCAGCCAGTACCTGGTGGATGAGAGAATGGAGCAGGGACCTGCTGGAAGACTCTGAGGGGTGGTTATGTTGATTTCTAAAGTTTCCAACCATCAGGGAGGATTGTTGGAATCCTTACGGGATTTAGGAATAAGAAGCTTGAGAGGATAGATTCCAAACTGAAGCAGTGAAAATTCAGAAAGCAAAGGAAAGTGTGTGTTTGTGGTATTTGTTGGCTACTTTCATGAGTGATGGCCAGGGAGGGTCAGCAAAAGGTGCAGGTCTCTCTCCCGGCAATCGGAGTGTTCACGGGCGTCACATATTTCTACCAAAAGTGATCTGACCTTCGCAGTGCTCCAGGATTCTGCTCTCCTCCGTGGGGCAGTGCGTTGCCAAAGGAAGAGAATGGTGAGTATTGTTTCTGCTTGTTAATCCTGTTTCCTTTGGGTCTCTCTGGCAGACTCTGTGTTGATCCAGACGTTGGCTGAGATGACACCCGGGATGGTCCTTGACCTAGAGGTGCAGGAGGTGTTGGAGGACGGCTCTGTAGTGTTCAGTGAGGGCCCCGTGCCTGGCCTGGTTCTGAGGGCCAGCAGATACCATCGGGCAGGTGAGCACTGCTGTCTCGCCCCTGGTGGTTCGTGGGGGAAATTCTTCATCCATTCTTCTCTCTCTTGGGTACAGAATTCCCAAATGCATAATATAGAGGAGCTGATTCAGTAGAAAATGTTAGCATCCCAGTCTTGTATCTATGTAAATCAAGACACCTGACAGCATGCCAAAGAAGATCTAAGTGTGAATCCTATTGTTATAATTGGGTAAATCTAGATTTTTATATAGCAGGTTGCTTAAATTAAGGCACACCTGAATTTAAAGTATGGGAGCTACACTTTTGGTTTTCCTTGCCCATATCATCCCGGGACAGATGTCCCCTTTTCTTTTTTGTCCCCAAGGGCTTGCACGGCTCTTGGAGAGACGCTTCCTTCCCTGCTTCAGGAGGGTGATCATGCTGTGTTTGCTTCTGCCCTGCAGGGCAGGAGGTGGAACCTGGGCAGAAGAAGAAGGTTGTCATCTTAAATGTTGATATGTTGAAATTGGAGGTACATGTTTCCCTTTGCCACGATTTGGTGAACAGAAGAGCTAAAAAGGTAAGCTGGCGATGACTTCCATTCCCAAGGTTTCAAAGGCATCACCCACCTCATCAGCCCCACACACTTTGCTCAGGGGTTTCAGTGCAAATGCCTGTGGATGAGGTGCTCGACTGCCTGGTTTGGTGTGGGTCATTCCCATACCTCTTCTTTGGTCTTGGTGGGGTTAATAATAGTACTGACTTGCACTGTGGTGCCAATGATAAATGATGTGGTCCCCTGGCTTAGAGTCGGGTGGATAGTGTAAATGAGTGCAGTGGGCATGGCCAGCCCACAGAGGGGCAGAGACGATTTCGTTCCATCTGCTTGTTGCCACGTGGGAACATCAGCACGTGCTGTTGCCGAGTCTGATTTTTAAGATGAGGCAGAATTTGACTTTTATTTGAAATAAATGTGGGAAATGTTGGAAACTGTTTTTTAAGACCTATAACCCAAACAAAATAGGTCTATGCATAGTTCTGACGTCCAGGCTGCTCATCCACATTCCCTCCCGTACATTTCTGTGTGAGAGAAGAATGGGTTCAAGGGGTGTCTCAACACATGTGGTATTTTTCTCTGGATGATATATATATTCGGTCCTCATTTCAAGTGCGTATTAAGAGGGCACCTGGTAAGCATCCCAACTCTTGATGCCAGCTCAGGTCTCCATATCATGGCCGTGAGTTTAATCCCCATGTGAGGCTCCACTTAAATAAACAAATGAATGAATGAATGAATAAAGTACTTACTAAGCATCTAACTGTGTAGGGTAGGTGGAGAGAATTACATGGGTATAATTCCTCATGTCTGGCTGCCTATAATTTTAATACATGGGGAGACAAAGAGAAATAGAAACAGTGGTGACCCCTCACTGAGTTTTCTAGCAGATCCATATCCCATATCTCCAAGTGAAGCTGGTGAGCTCATACATAAGGGTGTGAGGGTTGGACTCTGAGGAAAGGGTGGGCTACACGCCTCGCACACGACGAGCTCCCAGTAGTGACTGGTGAGTGGTTGAAAGGGTGAATAAACCAGGGGGGTGCTGCAGAACTACAAGAGTTGGGGACAGTGTCTTTGACCATTAGGGGACACCCAGCTCTGCTAAGAATCACCCCAGTAACTTAAAATTCTGATTTCACTAGTTCTAGGATAGGACCTAGAAATCTGAATTCAAAACAAAAGCTAAGTTCCAGGGATTCTGATGCGGTGCTTTTGAGTTTAGTCAGGTCACCTCAGTAACAGGAGAGGAAGCCAGGTGGAGGGAGTGATGGCTAGTTCGTTACAACTCATCCTAACCCTGGGTTCCCTGGACTCAGGCGGCTTCCCCAGCCCCAGCCTGCCCAGTAGGTGATGACTGAGCACTTGTGCCCTGTAAGAAGTGGGGATGGCGGGTTTTCTGTGTTTTCCAGCTGAAGAAAGGCAGCGAGTACCAGGCAGTCGTGCAGCACTTGGAGGAGTCCTTTGCTGTCGCCTCCTTGGTTGAGACTGGCCACCTGGCAGCTTTCTCCTTGACCTCTCACCTCAATGACACCTTCCGCTTCGACTCAGAGAAGTTGCAGGTGGGACAGGGTGTCTCCCTAACCCTCAAGACCACAGAACCAGGAGTGACCGGTTTTCTTTTGGCTGTTGAGGGGCCAGCTGCTAAGAGGACTGTGAGACAGACCCGGAAGGACTCTGAGACCGTCGATGAGGACGAGGAAGCAGATCCAGCTCTTGTTGTTGGGACTGTAAAGAAGCACACCCTGTCCATCGGGGACATGGTCACAGGCACTGTCAAGTCCGTTAAGCCCACCCATGTGGTTGTGACACTGGAAGACGGCATCATTGGTTGTATTCATGCCTCCCACATTCTAGATGATGTTCTAGTGGGCACATCTCCTACTGCCAAACTGAAAGTTGGGAAGACAATCACTGCCCGAGTGATTGGTGGGCGAGACATGAAGACGTTCAAGTACGGAGGCTTTGGGAACTGGGCTGGTTTGGAGGGGACTTTGTTGTAATTGTGGGAGAAGGAATGGGCACTGAGGCAGGCTCGAAAAAGTTGTGCACGAATCAGATTTTCTTCTAGTTAGCAGAAGTGTTCACCAAAAGAATCCTTTTGTCTTTTTTCCTTTGAAAAAATAATGGCATATGGTGCAGTGGTTAAGGGCATTAGTTTAAAGTGAGAGAGACCTGGGTTCGCATTCCAGGTTTACCACTTAAAATTGTGTGACCGTGACTTAAGTAGTTACTTCACTCTGAGTTTTATTTTCCTAATTGGTAAAATGGGAGTATGGGTGGTTAGCACCTTTCGTGCAGAGGTTGAGAGAACATCTGGTACCCAGTGTGCCTAGCAGGTTGCCTGATGCAGTTAGTGCTCAGTATACATTAGAGGTGGCTAGAGTCCATTCTCCACTACGTACTGTAGTCATCCTCCTTTTCTTTAAGTCTACCTGCAATATTATTTTTGTACCAGGAATCTTTGCTGTACTAAGAAAAGCAAAATAATTCTTAGGCTATAATTTGCATATTAATTTCAGTTACTGTACTCTCTAGACCTCCGTTTCCTTACTTTAGAGTAAGAGTTGGAGAATGTAGTCTATAAGGAAAATTCTACTCAGGGTTTAATAAGACAACGCTAAAGAGCAACTGCCCAGCATTTGCTGCTGAGAGAAGAGAGGAAGCCCTCAGGCCTGACACGTCACCAGTTGGCAGGCTGCCAGCGGAGCAGCGGGGCTTTTAAGCTGGGTTTCCTGGGAGTAGAGAGAAAGTCTGATCTCCAGATTATGGTGGTACAGAGAATAAGAGAAATGATTTGACATTATTTCTTTCTCCAGGTTTCTCCCAATAAGTCATCCCAGATTTATTCGAACCATTCCAGAGCTGAGTATCCGGCCAAGGTGAGAGGAACCCCAGTAGCATGGTCTCAGGGAAAGAGTGGGAGACTGAGTTCCTGCCAAGATTCTGCCAGCATTGTGACTTATTTTGCCTCTGTCTAGCTTGTCTTATTTCTCTAATAAGGATATTAGGCTCTGATAGGGCTAGGTAGAGGGATTATAAGAAACTTAATGTAAAAACTATATTTAGGGTTTAAAAGTCTGGTTGCAGTTCTCTTTGTCAGCACATAACAAAAAGGTACATTTTTGGTCTCAGTTCAATTTTTTGGAACTCAGTAATTCCAAAAATAAACCACATGTAGCCAAGAATACCCATTCTTTGAGTGTAGAGACTACTGCTCAGTGACTGGAATTTTAGGTCACGTTCTAGTGGATTTCAGAGAGGGGTGTTCAGTGAGGGATTCTGTGTGGAGGAAAAACTAGTTCCATTTCATGTTGGATCCAGTTTGGGATCTTTTTTTTTTTTTTTCATTTTTCTTATTTAGTGTAATACTTTCTAGATCCTTCCATGTTGTCACAAATGGCAAGATCTCATTCCTTTTTACCACTGAACTTCAGAGTAAGCCCTTTAGTTGCAGAATAGTGAGATTTGGTGGATGCACACACTCCTCTTTGTTTACTGTGTGGGTTCCTTGGTTTTGTCAATTTTGATCCTGATCCCCTCCAGTCTTTGTCATGACCTTTGTTGTAAGTCCACCAGATCTTCACCTGAGGTGTGATGCCTTATTTAATTAAGAGTTGGGGTCGGGTAGTTTCTTCAGGCTAAGGGGAGATAGGTCCAGGTAACAAGGGTTGGTTCTTCTGAGTCCTCCCTTCTTGGCTTGCAGATGGTTATCTTTGAGTGTCTTCATGTATTCTCTTTGTGTATATCTGTATCCCAGTCTCTTCCCTCATTTTGCTTTTTTGTTTTATTGTGGTTAAAACACAAAACATAAAATTACCCTCTTAACAGTTTTTAAGTTTGCATCACAGTGTTGTTGACTGTGTGCACATTATTGTAGAACAGATCCCCAGAACCTTTTCATCTTGCATGGCTGAAACTCTATACCCATAGAACAGCTCTCCATTTCTTATACCCCTTGCCTCCGGCAGCTGCCATTCTAACTTCTGTTTCTTGCATTTGATTACTTTAGATAACTCGTGTAAGTGGATCATGGTCAGTCCTTTTGGCTGGCTAGCTTCACTCAGCACAACATTCTGAAGGTTCATTACATAGTAGTATATAGCAGGATTCTCCTTCTTTTTAAAGGCACCGGGCTGGCTCAATCGTTAAGCGTCTGCCTTCGGCTCAGGTCATGGTACCAGGGTCCTGGGATCGAGCCCCACATTGAGGCTCTGCGGGAAGCCTGCTTCTCCCTCTCCCACTCCCCCTGCTTGTATACACACACACACACACACACACGCGCGCGCGCATGTATGTCTACAAAATTATTTTGTGTGGTTTCAAACTTCACATAAATGGCATGCTGTACTTAATATTTTGCAACTTGTTTTTTTCACTTAAAATTTTGTTTTTGAGATCTGCTTTTGTGTTTGTAGTTAAAATAGTAATTCATCTTATGAATGTGCCCAACTATATATATTCTCCAACCAATGGAGGATGTTTAAGGTGGTTTCCAGTTTTTCTCTATTATAAATAATGCCACAGGGAACATCTTGGAACTTGTTCCACTGTGTCTGTGCAAGGATTTCTGTAAGGTGGAATTTTCTGGGTTCTAAGGTGTATGCATTTTAACTTTACTAGTATATGAATGTTTCTGTTTTTCTGTATTCACCAGTGATTGCTATTATATGTGATAGTTTATTAGCATTACTTGTACTATTTTCTTGTTTAATTTTGTTTTAGAAATTACTTGGTAAGCTGGATGGGGAGGGAGTTCTGTGATTTTTTTTTTTTTTTTTTGAAGTGCGTTGTGACTGATAACCACATCCCCTTTTTGCTTTACTAAGCAGAAAGGCAGTAATAATTTCAAGGTAGCATAGGGGACAGAGCCCTGGATTTTTGAATCAGAGCCCTGACTTCAACTCCTGGTTTAATAGCATAAAATGAGTTTAATAATATCTACCCTGCTTCATGCACACGTAAGATTGTTGTCACATTCATTGAGAGATTATTTGGGAAAGTTCTGCAAACTGTAAAGCAATAGGTAAATAGTATTACAAAAGAAGTAGTAAAACAATGTTTTTTCCTAAATTTTTAAAGATTGTAGGCTGCCTACTTTATAGCTTGTTCATACCTAGGTGAATGAAGTGGAGGAGATAGCTGTCTTGCAGGTATTATGACCATTCCCCTTGGAGGAGAGAAATGGGCATGTGGGTGATGTGCATGAACATGGGGGGTACAGTCAATCCATGACGACGTCGGGGAGATGGTTTTAAGCTAGCAGCTGTATCCAGAGGTTGGCATACTCTTTCCATTGCTTTTCTGCCAACAGTGAGCTGGAGAAGGATGGCTGCACTGCTCTCAACACTCACTCTGTTAGCCCCTCAGAGAAGGTTAAACAGTACCAGGCTGGGCAGACGTTGATTTGTTTCTTGAAGAAGGTGAGTAGTGCACACTCTGCAGCGTGATGCTGTCCTTTTTCAGAAGAAAAAAAAGGGAGAAGCTGGAGACAACAGCCATTAGCACTTAACATTTGCTTCTGTTTGCTACCATGTTGGTTTGTGGGAGACCAGAAGCCTAACTGAGGAGCTGAAATTATGGCTTACGAAACACTTAGCAAGCAACTCACAGTTGAACATGTTTGTAGATCAATGATACGAAAGGGAAAGAAAAAACAGAGAGCAAGATTTAAAGTAAATGTGCTGTTGGAGTCTAGATTTTTGTCTTTCATAAAGTTCAGGTACAATGCAGAATACTATGTACCTGGGTGCCAGATTATTTGTTCTAGCCCCAGCTGGAACAGGTGTTCATGAAAGGGAGAAAGGGAAGCGATCAGTGAAAGCTGTACCAGTTGGAATATATCAGAGAGGAAGTTGGATTGGGCTTGACGTTGACAGATACCTCCTCTTCACTGCTGCCAGATTGTTCTTCCATAAGCATCTGGCTGAGGATGTCACTGATGCCCTTTAGTTAACTCTTGTGCCTTGGTGGGTTTCATAAACCTCTGGTGTCTTAGAGTGGTATTTAAAGCTTTTCATAATCTGACCTCATACACCTTGTGTACCAATCAGCCTGAAAACCTCCTCTTTCCCTTCTTGTCTTTATTTCTGTACTCAGAGTACCCTCTGTTCATTCCTATAACCCTTTAAGGCCCAGCACAGATACCCCCCAACCCCCTCGCCCCATATTCCTAGTTCTCCTATGTATTCCCGTAGCGCAGTGTGTTTCTACTGCTCTGGTTATTTGCACACTTGTTTGACTTACTCTTTGTAGACTATAATCTTGAAGGTAGGGGTTTGGCTTTTATTTATCACTATGATGCCATGTACATAGTGGCTGCATGATAAGTAGTTTGTTGAATTCACTTTGAAAAATGGGGCTGCATGTTTAGGGCAGGGCACTGTAAAGAGGAAAGAATCAAAATCTAAATTGATTTAGAAATCAGATGTTGAGCCCTGGAGAGAGGTGATTAAACCGTCACTCGGCAGAGCTGATCTTGGAGGAGTCTGCAGAGGTCAGTGGGATTGTTCCTGATGCTTGAGGACACTTCTGAGATCATTTTTGCCTCCTGATCAGTTGAGGCACCAAGAGGGATACATGGTTGGCTAGCCTAGCAGAGGCTCTGAGCCAGACTCTTGAGTGAAGTCTGTGAGAAATGGAGATTGGGCCGGGGCAGTGGGATGTAGGGGGTGGATTCCTGTCCCTTGGGAACAATGTAGGATTAGGACCCCTTCAGCCGTGCAGTTTTTAGGAGAGTCTTCTATTTTGATGAAGGGAAAAGAAGATGTTTGTATCCATCCCATTCTGTCTCTCCTCCTATGTTTTTCTCCAGTACAACGTGGTTAAGAAATGGCTCGAGGTGGAGATTGCTCCAGACATCCGGGGCAGGATTCCCTTGTTGCTCACCTCGCTCAGCTTCAAGGTCAGTGAGCTTGAGATCCCTGGAGAGCAAATCCAGGCTCCTAAGCTGGCCGTGTCTGGTGTGTGCATTGGGTACAAGGAACCATGTATGTACTTATCCAGGGATTGGTTTGGGACATACTTGGTATAGAGACTTAAATGCTAGTTTTGGGTAAATGACAGACCTTTTCTCCAAACATTAAAGGAATTTTCTTGTCCATCCAGGTTCTAAAACATCCAGATAAGAAGTTCCGGATTGGCCAGGCTCTGAAGGCTACTGTGGTTGGCCCAGATTCTTCCAAGGCTTTCTTGTGTCTCTCACTTATAGGTGTGGTGAAAAATGCTGCCTGGTCAGAGAAGGGAGAGGGTAGAAAGGACTGGGAAAGGGTCATCAGGTAGTGCCCAGGTTCAAGGATGCCTCTGGTATTGGAGTCCTCAGAAAGCTTACTGGGGCCTGTGTCTTCTGGGAACACTTTCTTCGGGGACTTTGTTCTCTGGCCTGTGTCAGTTTGCTGCTGTCTGAGTCACCTTTTCTGACTTGGTTGGTTTTCTCAAGTCTCTCAGAAGGGGTTGTCCACTACAAGGCCCTGAGATTTCCCCACTACATGGCATGGTAATGTGGGTGTTTATGATCGTTTTGGTCCACTCTGCCTAGATATCCCCAAGTCTGAGCAGCCTCTGACTTCCCCAGCCTGTGCTTGGCCAGTGTTCCAGCTTCTTTCTTCATTTGCCCTTCCCTGAGTCAGGTTTATTCTCCTACCTACCAGGTCCTCACAAGCTTGAGAAGGGGGAAGTGGCCATGGGCCGAGTGGTGAAGGTGACTCCCAAGGAGGGGCTGACTGTCTCCTTCCCCTTTGGGAAGATTGGAAGGGTCAGTGTATTTCACTTGAGTGACTCCTATTCAGAGACACCCCTGGAAGACTTCGTCCCCCAGAAGGTTGTCAGGTAGGCCTAGTTTGTTCAGTTTTTTGCTCTTCAGCTCTATGTGGGATTGTAGATTTCTTTTTTAAAAAAAATATGAATGTGGAGCGCTTGGGTGGCTCAGTGGGTTAAAACCTCTGCCTTCAGCTCAGGTCATGATCCCAGGGTCCTGGGATCGAGCCCCGCATTGGGCTCTCTGCTTCCTCCTCTCTCTCTGCCTGCTGTCTGCCTACTTGTGATCTCTGTCTGTCAAATAATAAATAAAATCTTTAAAAAAACAAAAAACAAAAAAATATGGATGTGATAGCTGATTTTGTACCAGAAGAAAATTGTAATAAAAAAGGAAAAGTTCTGTTGCTGCTCACTTTCTCTACCACTTTTCATCATTATATACCTTGGTTTCTATCTTTCAAGACTTTTACACACATGGAGGTATACTTTTTTTAATGTAATAATAGAATTCCATTTGATATATTCTGCAGCTTGCTTTTTTTCTCATAGCAGCTTATCATGGACTTTTTCTTTTCCTGTGCTAGTATATCTAAATTTATTGTTTTGTTGTTTTTTTTTTTTAAGATTTTATTTATTTACTTGACAGAGACACAGTGAGAGAGGGAGCACAAGCAGGGGGAGTGAGAGAGGGAGAAGCAGACTCCCCATTAAGCAGGGAGCCCAGTGTGGGGCTTGATCCCAGAATCCGGGGATCATGACCTGAGTCGAAAGCAGATGCTTAACAGCTGAGTCACCCAGGCACCCCTCTACCTTGTTCTTTTACCTTATTTTTAACATTTTTGTTCCATTATTTTTTTTTATCGTTATCTAAAACCTCTTTTGATGGACAATAATAATGAAGTGAATATCTTTGTGCATGTGTTTGGACACAAGTGAAAATGTATCGTGAAATATATTGCCAGAACTAAAATTGATGGGCCAAACGGCATTACACATTTTGCCAAAGTGCTCTCCAAAAAGACTTCTGATTTATATTCCTGCCATAAATATAACTGTTTCTTACACCCTTGCCAACAGTGGATGTTCTTAATTTTTAATCTAAGCTATTAAATAGCCAAAAATTGATCTCTCATTTTAAATTGCACTTCTCTTACTGGTCATTTTCCCTCTTTATTGGCAGTTTACATTTTTTCTGTGCTTTGCTTGTCTTGTTCTTTGGTTTGCTCATTTTTCTACTGGACCATTCATCTTTTTAATAAAAAAAATTGATCTGTACATGATTTCTGCAAAAAGAGACCTTTTGCAGTTGGGGTATTTTATGAACTATATTATGTGCACTAAAATGAGCCTGGTTTGGAGTTTTGTTTTTGTTTTTGATTTTTTAAGATTATTTATCTTAGCACGAGTGAGGGGAGGAGCAGAGAGAGGGAGAGAAGCAGTCTCCCCGCTGAGTATGGAGCCTGACTTCACAACCTGAGCCAAAACCAAGAGTCGGATGCTCAACAGACTGAGCCACCCAGGTGCCCCCAGTTCAGAGTTTTAAAGTTATTTTCCAGGGTGAATAAATTAGCATTGAAGAGGCAGGCTTTAGCATGATACTGTACAGACTTCAGAGAATCCAGGTTGGCTGGCAGTAGAGTGAGAAGCCTTGAGGAGAGAGGGAGGAAAGTTGTAATGTTCTTTCCCACTTCAAGTATCCCAGCCGCCAGCACCTGCCTAATAAACCCACCACCACTTATCAGAGCTGAACAGCACAGAGATATCCAGGGCCTGGGTGAAGAAAAGGAACACATCTGAGAAATCCATGATTGTCTTTGCTTTGTCTCTTTGAGGCTTAAAAATGTGGTTGTGGGGTTCCTTTGGGTCGGGTCATGATCCTTGGGTCCCGGGATTGAATCCCACATCGGGCTCCCTGCTTGGCAGGGAGTCTGCTTCTCCCTGTGATGGCGCCCCTACCGCGCCATGCTCGCTCGCTTGCTCTCGCTCGCTTTCATCTCTGTCTCAAATAAATAGATAAAAATCTTTTAAAAAATGTGGTTGTGGCTTTTAGCAAAATTTTCATTTTATTTTTTAAAGATTTTATTTATTTGACAGAGTGAGAGAGAGTATATGTGCTCACAAGCAGGGGAAGTGGCGGTGAGAGGGAGAAATAGGCTCCCTTCTGAGCAGGGAGCCCAATGCAGGGCTCAATCCTAGGACCTTGGGATCATGACCTGAGTGAAGGCAGATACTTAACCGACTGAGCCACCCAGGTGCCCCAAAATATTTACTTTAAATATATTTTATTGTAGCCAAATCTGTGAGTTGTATTCAATTATGCTATCTGTCTAATGTGGGTAATAAACTAATTGCCTAAAGGTAGATGATCCCTAAGGTCCTTCCTGCTTTAGGGGCTAGGAGGCAGGAAAAATTTGGGACTATTGTCATGGGAAAAATTTGGACTGTTGCTGAATTTCTTTCCACTGCTATGATTCAATACTTTGAAATTGTGACTTTGCATTGCCAAGTGCTGTTTTTGGAGAAAAAAGTTTGGAAACCTAACCAAAGAGTAAACCTTGCTTTCCCTCCTTGGAAGCCTCCCCTGCTCAGGCCTCAATGATCTGTTTCCTCTGATCTGCTGTCACGAACCTGCTCTAGGACCTAGGTCATCCCCTGGTTACAGTTCCCAGTGGTTAGTGGCTAAGACTGCACACCACTGGGATCCAACATCAGGCTGGTGTCACCTCCTCTGGGTACCCATGTGGTTCTGTGTGTCTTCCCAAGGGATCCATGCCTCCTTCATTTTCTTCTCCCAGCACCTTTCTTGGGTAAGAAGACTAGGTAGTGAGAGGCTAGTAAACTGAGGCCCAGAGAGGTGACTTGTCCAGAGTCCCTCAGCACATTCTCAACAGAATGAAGAACAGAGCCCAGGTGTCCTGTCTCCTCACTCTGGCCTGTTGGTCAGCCTTGTGGAGAGGAAGCTCCAGCGTTCTGCTGTCTCCTGGGATGCTGAAAAGTCAGCATCTCGTTTTCCGGCTCTCATTCCAGGTGTTACGTCCTGGCTACTACAGGCCATGTATTGACTCTGTCACTGCGATCGTCCAGGTGAGTGTCTGTGGTCGGGAAGAGAAGGGCATGGAAGAGAGGCTAGGCTTCATAGACCTGACACAGAACTTGGGGCTTCCCCCCTTTCTTCTCTGCTCGTGCACTTTCTACCTGGCCCTGTTTATCCAGAAAAGCTGCAGGCATTCACATTGCTAGAAGAACCTGTTAGCGCAGACTCTTGTTGCCCAGGGCAAGGTTCAGACATCTGAATGAGTTGTTCAAGGTGGCCATCCAGTGACCCCGGTGAGGGGAGATGGTCCAACCCCTGGGTTCCATAGTTCATGGCTTGTGTCATGGAATGATTGGCCTGAAGTCAGCCTGTTCTGTGGTTAGAAATGAATGTTTTTGAGGCCAAGTCCTGACAGGAATTCAGAAGAGAGTATGGCTGGGCTCTGAAGGTATAAGCTTTTGGACGGGTCCAGAGTCGCATTCTTATATGTAGACTTTACGCAAATGAGTAGGGGGTGAGAGTGGGGAAGGGAGGGTTGGAGGACATGTACATAAGCCTTTTATTCCTTTAGGACAAACCCGAAGACGAAGAGCAAAATAACTGATCCTGAGATCAACTCCATCCGGGACATTCAGGAAGGGCAGCTCCTGAGGGGCTATGTGAAGTCTGTCCAGCCGCATGGCGTGCTCTTCCGGTGAGTGAGGTGGCGCTTGGTGGGCCTGATGTGAGCGCCATCCCCCCACCCCCGGGCCTGTTCTGGTCCTTGTCTGTGGCGTTACTTGGTCGCTTTCTCTGAAGAAGATAGAAAGGAAAAGGGAGGCTGAGTTCCCATCAGTTTATTAAAATTCTGAGATGTCTTTAGACTTTAAAAAAAGTTTTGAATTATTTTTATTGGTGTTTCGGACAAAGAGCATGGCATATTCTGTTTCAATTTTAAATATATTTGGATTTTCTTTGGTTTAGTATTTGATCGTGATTGGTAAATGTTCTGTGAAATTACGTAGCATTCACAGCCAGTAGGGAGCAGAGCCTTTTCTGCCACAGCTTCGTCATTTTCATCTTCTCCAGCCGTTGAGACTCATGCGTTCTGGTGTTCTGGTGTGGGGTGGGAGACTCCCTTCAGTCCCTTTATTATACCTCGTAACTGTTGCTGTTTTACAAAGCTCTCTGTATCCTTTTGAGTGCCGGGAACGTCTGTCTGTCCTAAATCCTTGTCACAACTTGGATCCCTGGGAAAGTGGAGGCACTAGGCTAGGCTGGGACTCTTGCTGTATTTATGATCACAGGACCCTTGTCTCTCTCCTGTCAGCCTTGGCCCCTCTGTTGTGGGTTTGGCCCGATATCCGTATGTCTCCCAGTACAGTCCATCTGACAAAGCCCTTTACAACAAACACGTCCCGGAAGGGAAGCTGCTCACAGCCAAGGTCCTGAGGTAGGTGTCTCCCCTGCCGCACCCTGCCCTGCACCCCCTTGTTTCCCTGGGAGCCCTGGGAGGAGATTCAGAGGTAAACTAGACACAATGCCTGGGGGGGGGGGTGGTACAGTGTTCACATGAACACAGCCCCATTGTTTGGAGCCTTCTACCTCAGCCCTAGTCTTGGCTTCTGAAAGCTGATGCGGAGACTTTTCTGTGCATAGGCAGTTGTTGTTGGGGACAGAGTAAGGGAACATCGCAGCTGCCCCCTGTATTTCACTGTTCAGCCTGATAAAATGTGGAGGTCGTTCTGAAGAATACTGAACGGATTCCAAGGCAGGGGGTGCCGGGCCCAGAAAACTGGGCTGCTCAAGAGAGGAAGGCCTGGGCTACTTGATGTGTTTGTTGTCGTCATTGTCCTCCCTCCCTCCCTGTTGTAGCCTAAACCGTGAGAAGAACCTGGTAGAGCTCTCGTTCCTCCCTGATGACACTGGGAAGCCGGACGTGTTTCCTGCCTCCCTAGGACTGCCACTTCTAAAACAAGAGGAGAGAGAAAGGGAGGCAGCAGAGAAAGAGCACAAAGGAGAAGAAGAGAAGAAGAAGAATCAGAAAAGGAAAAGGAAGAGGAACCAGGAGGGGCCAGAGGAGGCACAACCGTCTGGCCAGGAGAAGAGTGAGGCCCAGAAACCGCAGGCAGAGAAGCGGGGCAGGCGGCGGCGCCGGGAGTCTGCAAGCGAGCAGGTGAGTCCCTCAGGGAGGGCGGCCCCCTCACGGGACTGTGCTTCACAGCCAGCCGGCCAGCCAAGTAGCCTTCTCTTGGACTGAGAGCCGTGTGAGTTCGGAGCTGGGCCCTGGGGGGTGCCAGGAGGGGCAGGGGGAGGGCATGGCCCTGGGCTGCCTGTGGGTTCTCCGGGGCAGGAGGGCGGCTCGCCATCTCTCCCCCACCCCGCCCCTGCCCCGTTGACCTCAGGAAAGAGTGAACAAGAAGCAGAAGAAAGTTGCTCCCTCAGAGGAGGATGACAGCGGTGTTGAAGTGTACTATCGGGAGGGAGAAGAGGAGGTGGAGGAGATGAGTGTGCTGCCCAAGGTGAGGGACCGCGCTGACGGGGAGAGGACAGGCTGTGCTGGGGAGGGAGGTCCTTGGCCTGAGAGCTGGGCAGTCTTCGGCTCGTCCTCTTCTCTCCCATGGCCTAAGGCGGGGCTTCTAGGTCTTCACTTGGTCATTAGCATCCTGAGTTCGAGACCCTACTTTACCCAAGGAGTGGGCTGCATAAAATAAATTCTCATCAGTGTTTGTTGAGTAGAGTGGAATTAAATCAGTGGGGTAGGCAAATAAAGGCTTAACCTCTTTGAGCCTGTATCTCCCTCTGAAAGATGAGGACGGTACCATTTGGACAGAGGCCTGACTGTGGAAGGGCTGCCCAGACGTTAGGTACTCATATTCCTACACCCTTGGGACGCCCGTCCCAGCTCTGCTCTCACGTTATACGCATATGGTACTTCATACAAGAACGTACGTAGGAATACGCATACGTATGAGATTTTTAAAATTTGTCTTTACATACGTATGTTTTATAAGCTTGTTTCCTAAATTAACTTAATTATAAGGAAATCTTTTACATCACTGCTATGTAGTTTCTCCAGCAGAGTGGGCCTGGCATAGCCTGGCCCTGGGCGGAGAGGAAGGTCCCTGGGTATGGTGGGGGCCCTGGCTCCTCGGCGGAACAGGGTACAGCCCGAGCTGAGTGCTTTCCTCACACACCTCTGTGATCCTTCAGGGGAAGCCGACCAGGCCAGCAGAAGCGCCCCGGCTCCAGCTGTCCTCTGGTTTCGTTTGGGACGTGGGACTAGACTCTCTGACCCCGGCATTACCACCTCGAGGAGACAGCTCAGACAGCGAGGAGGACGACGAGCCGCAGCAGGCCACGGTGGCGTATTTTGCAGGGCTTTGTCCTTTAGCAGGGACCCCTGGGTGCCAGTCTCCTTTGGTCTGTCCAGACCTGAGTGTCCTTCTGACGGAGCAGGGCAGTCTCAGGCCTGTGAGCAATCCTGGGGCTCACAGACCGCCCTGTCAGCTCTGGCTTCCAGCACAGACCGCCTTAGTGGCCTGGGGAGCAGGTTACTCACGAGTTTTTGTGCTTTCCGTAGCAGAAGAAGAGCAAGAAGGAAAGGCTGCTGGAGAAGCAGAAGGCAGAGAAAGAGCTGTCCCGCATCGAGGAGGCTCTCATGGATCCTGGGCGACAGCCAGAGTCAGCGGATGATTTTGACCGCCTCCTGCTTAGCTCCCCCAACAGCTCCATCCTGTGGCTACAGTACATGGCCTTCCACCTGCAGGCCACGGAAATCGAGAAGGCCCGGGCCGTGGCCGAGAGGGCTCTCAAGACCATTTCCTTCAGGTCTTGGCTTGGCCCTTTGCTTGGGTAGGGGGTGGCTCTTGACAGGGAGGTGTCTTCCCGCGCTGCTGGCCTTGTCGCCTGCAGACCGTTTCCTCCTCAGGAGGCCGACAGCAGATTGGCTCGCTGCCATCAGCACCCGTGGGTTTTCAGGCTTCGGCTCCTAGCGAAACAGATCTGCTCGTTTATATTTTATAGTCCTCTTCACTGAGGTAGTGAAGGGTGACACTTACAGGAATCCCTGTGCTTAGATAAGGTGCCCAACTTGGAACAGAAGTAGAACAGGGACAATGCCTATGCACAGGTGGGTGCAGACACTCGGTAGCCACGTGCCAGGCACAGGGTTTCCTGACAGCTGAGAGGAGGGTCGGCAAGTCTTTGCTTCGTTCTCTTAGTTTGGAGACAAAACCAGACCAGAGATTCTGTTCCTTTCTGGCCAGACCTTGAGCCAGGTTAAAATTTCGTGGGCTTCCTTTTTCGGAGTGGAGGCAGACACCAGGGAAGCCCAGCAGTCAGGGCCGGGGGTGCCTGCTTCCGTGAGAGCTGCATCGGAGGCCACGGGCTCACTTGAGGGCGGGAGCTGAGGATGTGGATGGAGCCTGCGAAGGAAGAAATATTTCCAGGCAGCATCCCTGGGTAGTGTGCAGGCTTCCTTGGGCCGAGGTGATGGAGCTCATGTGCGGACTCTCCCTCCAGAGAGGAGCAGGAGAAGCTGAACGTGTGGGTGGCGCTGCTGAATCTAGAAAACATGTACGGCTCTCAGGAGTCACTGACCAAGGTCTTCGAGCGGGCCGTGCAGTACAACGAGCCTCTCAAGGTCTTTCTCCATCTGGCTGACATCTACGCCAAGTCAGAGAAATTCCAGGTAGGAGTCTGGGCCAGGCGGCCCACTGTCAGGCCGTCCTCGGCAACTCGGAAACCAATTCCTGGGAAGTCCAGGGAGTCTTCCACACAGGCTTGCTCCGTGACCTCTGGGCCCCAACTTGTTCATCTTCCAAGTGCGAGGAGTCCTTTCCTCCCACATCTGCTTTAGGAAGGCAGGGCGAGGATGAGGGAAGGAGAGGGGACAGTGGACCCCTGTCGTGTATCTCGTGGGCATACAGCCACAAGGCAGCAGCTCAGCCACATGTCCCTTTTCCGTCTCTCCTCTTCTCCCTTGGCACTCTCATGTTCTTCTACTCTTACGACCTCCATACAGCACAGGATTAGTAGGCAGACTCCCTACCCTGTCAGGCCCTTTCTGTGCTCTCCCCACCTCTGGGAACCTGCCTGCTTTCCTCAGGATCTAGAGTTGCGCCTACTTAGTGACCAGAGTCTGAGGCCACGTTTAGCCTCTCGTGAGCGTACTAGTCTGTCATTTGTTGTTCTCCCTGTCTCAGTTGTTGCCCCCTCTGTCATATCACACTTCATATCACAGGAAGCTGGTGAACTCTACAACCGGATGCTGAAGCGGTTCAGGCAGGAGAAAGCTGTCTGGATCAAATATGGCGCCTTTCTTCTGCGGAGGGGCCAGGCTGTGGCCAGTCACCGTGTGATGCAGCGAGCTCTCGAGTGTCTGCCCATTAAAGAGCGTGAGTGCTCATCTCTAGCCTCCAGCCCCATTCCTGGTCACATTATGCTCTGTGATATCTGGGTGTAGGGATTGGAGGTTTTCTCATCTGAGGGTGGTGTGGTATTAGGAAAGCCTGGTGGAGGGCATGGATCTCACTGTTGATTATATGCTCATGAACATCACATGTGTTGCATTTCAAATGCTAAACTTTTAGAGATGGAGGAACAAAAAATAATTAGTGCTGATTTTGTTGCCCCTGCCCCATCTCCTTTCTGAGCCCAGAAAGTGGGGTGTCTGCAGTGGGAGTCCTACATCAGTGCCCATTTGTGTATTTGGCCCCAAACTTTCCCAGTATTCACTTGTCATCACCTAGGTCTTGGAACCTATGAATAGGGAGTCAGGAGTCAGACTGTCCGTGCAGCACGTTATGCTGTGGGGAGGGGTCTCTCTGCTTTGTGTGTCTGAGCTGTCTCTCCCTGCAGACGTGGATGTGATTGCCAAGTTTGCCCAGCTGGAGTTCCAGCTGGGGGATGCGGAACGGGCCAAAGCCATTTTTGAGAACACACTGAGCACCTACCCGAAGCGCACTGACGTCTGGTCGGTTTACATCGACATGACCATTAAGCATGGCAGCCAGAAGGAAGTCCGGTGAGAGGCAAAGACAGGCCAGGGCTGAATTAACTCTGAAAGGTTGAGGATGTGGGCCAAGTGGATGAGTTTTACCCCCTGGAATCTTCCAGTATTCCCAGTTCTCTCACTGACTGGTAGAACAGCTTTGACATGACATACCAGGCCCTGTGGTACTCATTTTTCGACTTGTTTTGCTGCTTCAAGAGCCAGCCTCTGGTCTGTGTCTGGAGTCTTGGGTGGGCAGTAGGCTGGCCCTGGTGTGGGGGTCAGAAGACTTGGGTTTCCCACATTCATTGAGCCTGGCTCTTGTGGTAGAGAATGGTCACAGGCTTGCTGTTGTCACCTGCATCCCCAAAGGGGCAGAGAGGGTTAGAGACAGGTGGACTGAGGTCCCAAAAGAACTAGTGCCTTGGCGAAGCCCATCAGTGAGTTTGAAGCAGAGCTCTTGTCACAGATCCCTACCTTGTGTATATCCCCATCCCAGCAGCTTTGTCCTGACTCACTGTGTGACTTCAGGCCAGTAAGTCCTTTTAACACCCGTGAGTGTCTGTCTGATCTGGAAAGTGAGGGTGGCAGTCTCTCTTCCCATGGACACCTTAGGAGTTAAGATGGTAGTAAATGTAAAGGTAGGAGTGAGGGTGCTGGGGAACAGGGGGCCTGGCTGCAGAGCCGCAGGGCAAGTAACGAAAACTAGTCAGCGGTCAAGTGGCCGGGGGCAGGAGGCAAATGCTGCCTTGTTTTTCACAGGGACATCTTTGAACGGGTCATTCATCTCAGCCTGGCCCCCAAGCGAATGAAATTCTTCTTCAAGCGCTACCTGGACTATGAGAAACAACATGGCACTGAGAAGGACGTGCAGGCAGTAAAGGCGAAGGCCCTGGAATATGTGGAAGCTAAGAGCTCCGTGTTGGAGGACTAGTGGCCAAGCTAGCCTTGGATGACCACATCAGCATTGAGCCAGCCTGCCTGAATCTCGGGCTGGAAAACTGTGTTGCCTGAGGACTCTTATTTAAATGTTGCTTTTTCTGCAGCAACTTTATGGTAATCCTGTCAGGATGAAAAAGAATTTGAGCTTTCCTATAATTCCTTTTTGCATGTTTTATTTTAGTATTGCTTTATTTCATCCCCCCCCCCCCTTTTTTAGAACAAGAGAGAGAAAGCACATACGAGGGGGAAGGGGCAGAGGGAGAGAGAGAATCTCAAGCAGACTCACCGCTGAGCATGGAGCCCAACATGGGGCTCGATCTCACAGCCCCGAGATCATGAGCTGAAATCAGGGTCGGACGCTTAACTGACTAACCTACCCAGCTGCCCATTTTCCCTTTTTCCGAGGTTGCTATAAACAGCAGGCTCTTGCACTCCTAAAAGAGCAAAGACTCTCTCCCTCTTGGGGGTTTCCTGAGGGGGAGGAACGGAGGGGCTGACTCCTGACAATCTTGTGGTCAGGATCCCACTTTGGCCCTGGCAGCCTCTTGGTCCGCCAAAGAGAGTCAGCAGAACCCAGGGAGCGGGCCTTCTCCCCTAGGTCTCAGAATCTCTGGGCGTTCCCTCAACCTGAGCTCAGTCAGTTCTTGTGCCCTTTTATGGAGTACGTGAGGCTGGGACAGGAGAACAAAGGCAGACCCCTTTGGGGAGGACTACTGGGGAACCGGGCCATCTGAGAGGAAAGCCATAAGTATTAGCTTAAATTACCTGGTGGTGTTTCCTCCCAGGCTTACCAGGCCCTGATTATCTAAGGTCTTCAAGGAGGGTGTCTCATTTGTGAAATGGGGACAAAAAGTCCTACCTTGAAGAGTTGTTCTGTGGATGGAATGAGAGTGTACGTGTGCTGCCACAGGGCCTGTGGGTAGGAGGCTTGGTTAGGGTGTAGACTGCCATGCTGTGTGAGCTGGGAAGAACTGCCGGTTTCTCCTTGTGGCTCCTCTGGGAAGAGGTTGCTGGGTGGAGGGCATTGATTGGTTTGATGGTTTTCCTTGAGACTGGAGGGAATGGGGACAGGATGGGTCCCCTACACCCATACCTGCCTCTGACCCTTGTAAACTTCCTAGAAAGATGGACTCCGTCTCCTTTGATCGTAATAATCCTGTAAGTTTCAGAATTCTTGGACACCAGCGCAGACCCTGTAGTTGTTGAAGCCAGTTCCTGTTCAGCTTGGTCTTAAGGGGGTTAAATGTTTTCTTTGGCAGAGAGCTTCATGTGCCCTGAGAGCGGGAGAGCTTTTCCGTGGGAAGTGACTGGGTCGAATGCCAGGAAGCAGGACAGGGAGAGCATCAAAGGTTTTAGAGGTGGTGGAGGTGACCAGACAAGGGTGGGCGTGTGTGGGTGGGGGGAAAGGCCCAGCTGAGGCTGTCCTGGTTTTTTGGCGTTAGCACGGGCTGTAGGAGCCAGTCTGCCGTACTGAGTGTGCAATCTTCTGACTCATGAAATTGAAGCCAATTTTCCCTCTGAGAATGGCCAGGTTTCACCTCCTCAAATCAAATCAGATAACTGAGTCTAATTGTCAAGACATCGTCAGCCGTAGGGCCTTCCCAACACTTGGCTTTCTCCCTCCGCCCCATCCTCCCTCCCATCCATTTTGATCTCACCCAGGGTGTCTCTGTCCCCCACCCCTCCCACAAAGGAGATGGGATTCGGGCCTGTCTCCATGGCTACCAGCCTACTGTGGCATGGCCCATCCAATCATGCAGACACCAAGCTAGTGCTTTATGCTAAGAAAAACTTTATCAAAAATTTAAGTATATAAAATAAAGCCAGAGGTGGATGTTGGAGGGCATCTCCCGGCTGAGCGCCCCCGAGCCAGGTACCCACGTGCAATCACGTGTACGTTAACCACACAGTATCCTGTATGAGGCGTCTGCTGGTGAGCTTCCCTGTCCCCTGGCTCCGCTGGCCATGGCTGCCGAGGCTCGGGGTCCCGCCAGTAAAAGGACGTCTGCATCATAGTTACGGAAGGACCAGTTCTACAGAAGGGTCTTTTCTCCCAAGCTGTTAACTGAGTGGTTGCTGTTTGTTGGTGGGAGAAGGTATTTCTTCAGAGCTGGGGCCTTCCTGTTGGAGTGGACCCCGCTGTCTCCTCACTCTCCACACCCCGGGCTACTTTGTGCTCCTGGCTCCTGGCCCGTTTCCCTCCCAAGTGAAAAAAAATCCCCTTCTGATGCTGGTGGGAGCAGGCATGGAGTTCAGTTTGAGACCAAGTACCGTCCCCTGCAGAGAGGGTGGGGGCCGGATCCCTAGGAGGCGAGCGGGGCCATCTCCACGGTCTCGGGCGCTGCCCCGTTGCCCGTCAGACCCTGGGCCCACTTGTGCAGGCGGCTGTAGAGCGGGAGGCCCAGGTTCTCGCGGTACAGATAGACGCCGGTGATGGCGTTCCACTGCGGCCGAGGCTGTGTGCCTTCTACTGGGAACCTGGCCACCAGCTCTTCGTCCTCCTTGCTGAGCGCCACGAAGCCGAAGAAGCGGCGCACGTTGTTGGCAGCCAGTACCCGGGAGTGCACCTCCGCCGTGCGCTGGAAGAGCTGGTCCTCGCTGGTGCGGTACTGCGCCCAGTAGGCCTCCTGGCGGTAGCTGAGCGGCGAGCAGTAGTGCTTGAGGCACTTGGTCAGGAACACCAGGATGGCCACCACGCCGATGAGCAGCCACCCGAAGAGCTGGCCAGGGAAGGGGCAGGTTTGAGGAGGGGCAAGGGGCTGCCTGGACCCTCACCCGCCCCAGGAAGAAGCCGGACAAGCAGGTCAGAGGGTTTGGGCTGGGCTGATGCTGTGGGCCACACCCTCTGAGAGCATCTTCTCCCTCTCTGAGGGAAGCCAGCCCTTCCGGCTGGGATTCCACTCTGTCCTCACTCCTTCAAACTCACGCTCTGGTTTTGGGTTTTGTTTTTTAGAAAATCTTGGGCTCCTTCCTGTCCCCCGCGTGCCCTGCTGCGCTGAGGAGCACTTCCAGCTGTGTGTTCTGCCCAGGCCTCTGCCCCGACGGACCCGTGCTCCCTCAGAAGTGAGCCACGGCTGAGACTAGGATCAGGGCAGCAGCCGCCGCTTCCCGGCTCAGGGGACTCCCTGAGGTCAGCAACACCTGGGCTCCCTCAGTGCTGGGCTGGGGTCCTTCTGGGGATAGGAACTTGTCAACTCCTAGCTGACAGCAGATATTTCGTAAACTTACAGGGGCTCGTGCTCAATCTGGGACAAGTAGCGATGACTGGGATCAAGCCGAAGTCTGAGCCCGAAGAACGTTCCTTTAATGTTTAAAACTTGCCTCACCAAGTCCTAAGCCACAGGCTACCCAGCCCAGATACTGATGCTGATGACCTAGTGCTTTCCTGGAGACCCTAGCCCCCGAGGACTAGCTCTGGCTTCAACACTGGACCCCCTGCCCCCGGTACCTCCCCATCTGCCATAGCCTAGGGAAGAAGGAAGAGGAGCTTCCCCTTGCACAGCCTTACCTGGGACTCATACTTGAGCCTGCGGGTGACCTCCTCCCGGAAGCCCGACATGTTGGCAGGGCCCTCCCCGCAAGGGAACCTGGCCAGGATTTCGGCGGCATGGGCTGGTGGGAAGCCCTTCTCCCCGGCTGTGAGGGAGGACGGGTCCACAAACTCGCTGAGAGCACACACGTAGGCCTCACCTCGAAGCAGGGAGATGACAGACCAGGTGACGGGGGCCACAGCCGCACGGCCCAGGATGGAGCTGAGGAGGAGGAAGTTGGGGGCAGCCGAGCAGTTCTTGGTCCTCCGGTACTGGCACTCGGCGACTAGGTTCCAGGTGTGGTTGTTGAGGATGACCCCGATGAGGAAGAGCGCCAGGGCCGGCACACCGATGGCTGTCAGCCCATACAGGTAGTTGCGGGCGGGCGAGCAAGGGCAATGGAAAGCCACCACGGAGAACAGCTCCTGACTGCCCACTGTGCCCAGTGCCACCAGCCCATTAAAAATCATTACGTCCTTGCTCTTGAAGAAGAGTGATAGGAAGCGGAAGTTCTCTGCAATCAGGGCTGCCATGGTGCTGCGTCAGTGGCGGGGACCGTCGGCAAGGCTGGGGTTGGGGGAGACCAGGATCAATGGTTCCTGATGGTTCCTGATGGGACTAGGAGGGAATGGAGGCTGGTGGGTATCTGAAGGCAGGGCACGGTCTTGCCATTTTATCCCCTCCAGTGGCCAGCCTGGTGCTTCCTATAGGATAAAGGAAGCTGATAAATGTTTGCCTTGGAAAACTGAAAGGAATCGAGGGGATCCTGTATGGCCAAGCTAGTGAGAAAGGAGGAGGCTTGGGGAACCCTGGGACCTTGGGGACATGGTGACAGCTGCTCACTGAGTTCCCGCCGGGTGTCAGGTGCTTTCTATCCCTCACTACCCATCATCATGATCCCCCAGGGAGCTGCCCAGTCCTGTGTGCATAGAGGTGAGGGGCTTGCCCGGGACATAAAAGCGGCAGAGCTGAGATTCAGGCTCAGGTCCGTCTGCCTCAGGCACTTGGGTTCTTGTTAAAACCACAGGCTTCCCTTGCTGTCGGGATTAAGGATGGCCCTGTGGCGCCAGGGAAGGTGGGGTCCCGGTAGTGCTAGGGCGCTGAGGGACCTAGGACTATTGGGGGCTGTTTCCTCCAGGCCTCTAGCCCATGGGCACCCCAGCTGCAGTGGGTGTCCTGGGAGATAAGGGCATGGGTTTGCCTCAGTGGCATGGGGTGGTGTGGAGGAGAGAATCTCTGGTCAGTGCCCAACGAGGCACAGTGTCCCAGAGTTCATGAGAACTTTCCATTTTAGAGACCTCAGAGTCCAGACTGGTTTAGGAGATTCTGGCTGTCAATACATCCCATGACTTTTCTCTGGGTCTGTATCCTCATCCGTGAAAAGAGGATAAATCCTCCTGGCCCTTGGTCTCCCCGTAGGGATGCTGGCGGAAAAAGAAAGGGAATAAATGATGCCTGACCATTGTCCTCCGTGTGAGACCCTCCATTTCACCCTGTGAAGACTTTAGGGTGACTCCCAGAGGTGAGGCAGTGGGGACGATTCTCCTTCCTGCCAAGATCTGAGGCCTAAAGAGGAGAACACGCCTCACTTGAGGCCATGACAGCACGGAGGTGTCTGGGCAGGACTTCTGAGCCTAACCTAAGGAGGTTTGGGAAGCAGACAAGGGTGGGTCGAGCCAAGTGAGTCCTCTGTTTTCTTAGTCTCCGGCCCTTGCTCTGTGCTCATCTATGGGAGTCCTGGGGAACATTCCCTTCCCCACCCATTACCCCTGCCCTATGTAGCAGCCTGCTAGTGACAGAGAATGGAGGCCGAGGCTCGACCATTCCTCAGTTTGTTCGGCCGTGATCTGGGCTCCAGTGTGCCAGGAAGTGGGCTCCCTTTCTAGGCCCCACCCACACAAGCAGAGACACAGCCTGGGGTGTGGCCCATGTTCTCCCCATCTGGGGGATGAAAAGCAAAACTCCACAGCCAGAAGCAGCCAGGGAATGGAGGGATAGGATGGGCAGCAAACAGAGGTGGGGAGACCGGCCACATTTCCTTCTGTGCCTCTTTACGCCAGCAGTACCCCCCCCGCCCCACGCCAGTCTCTGCCAGTGTTGCCAGATGGGATGGGCAGAGCTCGGTGACCACGTGGGGAGCCAGGAGGAGGAGGGATCTGACTCTTCCTCCCAAGCCCAGGGCAGGGACTCCATCCTACACCCTGGGAAAGAGTTTGTAATGTTGCCAGGACTGAATGGGTTAAAGGCAGGCTCCTCTCTTCCTTTTCGCCTCTTGACTTCAGGGCTTCTCATGAGCTTTCATGGGGCCCTGGGTTCATAAACTGCCCAAAGTGGGGTACAAGATATCAGAACACAGAGGATGGTGAGCAGTGGAAGGATGAGGCCATCATCTGAGACTCCTGAAACATCTGGGCCTGGGTGGGACCTGCTACAACAGCAGTCAGGGCAAGAGACAAGACAGCCTGGAAGAGGGCCGCCCAGAGGAGCCTCAGTGAGAGGCCCTTCTCCCCAGGACAATCCCTTTGGGCAGCCTTGAGCAGTCCTGCCATGCTCCCCCTGTTGCCTGGCACGCCCCAGGGAGGGGCCCTTCCTTACCTGGGGCCAGCTGTGGTGCCAACCAGTGGCTCCAGCCTTAGCGGGGCGTAGGCCTGCAGGGTGGGCCCCCCAAGTGCTGCCGGCGCTGCCGTCCACGGGCTCCCTTGTGCTTTCTTCTGCATCAGAGTAGGAAGCTTGAGACCAGTAGGGCCTGGGGCCGGTGGTGTTTTCAAAGAAGTTTTTAAACTCCAGGGAAGCAGAGGAAAGAAACAGATGGAGCTCGTGCAGCAAGCCGCGAGTGGAAAAACAGCCTCCCTCCGGCGCCAGGCAGGGGAGGGCGGGCAGGGAGGGCGGTGCAAGAGGAGAGGAAGTTGGGCTGCCTGTTCAGCGGCCAGCGGCAGTGGCCCAGCCTGTGCCTGGCCTTGCCTTCCCCTCTGAGCCAGCTGCCCCGGCGGCCTGCACACCAGTGGGACCAGTTCCGGGGCCAGGCCGGGGGGCCTGCTGGGACATCCTGCCTGGGCCTGCCCTCCCTGTCAGTTTCAGGAGCACTCTCCATGCTGGATTCCCGCTGGACCCCAGCAGGGTTGGGGGGGGGGGGCATGCCATCAGACTGACGGGGAGCCCTAGTAGGATGCACGGCCAGGGCCTCTGCACCTTATTCTGGCTCTTCTCCCTCAGAGCCCTCCTGCCCCTGCCCATCCTCCTCCTGACTGCTGACTCTTCCGTCCATACTTCAGCTGACTCCCAGGTATTGCTTCCAATCTCAGGAGGGCTGGCAAGTGATTCTCTGAGGCCCTGTGGGCAGAGCTCTGGGTGGTGGGTGGAAATTACAACAAGGCAGGTTTGTTACCATCAGAGCTGCCCAGCCTGTCCCAGAAAGTGGTCATGAGCTCCCCATCCGTGGGCGTGTGCAAGCTGAGGCTGAAAAGTCATGGATCAAGAACGCTCTAGGGGAGAACCCTGTCCAGGGGCAGGCTCGATGACACCTATGATTAAGGGAGACCCCCAGTCTCCCGTCAGCTCTGCAAGACCTTGTGGTTCTAGGCTGGCGGGACTGCTCAGTGCCATGCTGGCCTCCCTGAGCTGTGCTTGTCACGGGCAGGGATGAAGGGAAAGACCAGTGTTTATTATCCAGGTCCTCCCATGTGCCAAACACCACTCCAGATTCTTCCTCCAAAGTTACCCTTTTTATTCTCACCATGCTTGTGAAAAGTGGGTCCTTTTAAAGTTCTATTTTACAGATAGACACACTGAGGTTTAGAGGGATTTGGTGAGGTCTTACTGCTCTAGTTCTTGAACCCCAATCTGCTTGACCCAAACCTTTGTTCTTTGACATTTGTACCTCCTGATATCCTGGGCTGGCTTTTCGCACTGGAAGCCCCTCCCCACCCACCAACAGAGACCTGGTTTCTATGCCTTTGAACCCTGTCCTCATTCAGGGTCTCGATGAAGTCCCACCCCCAGAGGAGCCCTCCAGCCTCTCCATCAGCCTCCTGGGCCTACAAGGCTCATCCTTCTCCCAAATAATGAAAGGAATGCAGACCAGGTCTCAGAAGTGGGAATGGAGGGAAGAATAGATGGGAAGAAGGGAAATCATGAAAACAAAGTTGCAGGAATCTACATTACATTAACCACCATGTACTTAGGGCCTGTTTTGTCCCACAAACTTCACACGCTTTGCCTATTTTCTGATTACAACAACACCATCAGGTAGGTGCCCTCATCCCCGTTATATAGATAGGGAAACTGAGGCACAGAAAAGGAAGCAATTGGCCTGAGGGACACTCTAAGTGGTAGTGGTAGAGCCAGCCTTTGACCCAATTCTCTCTCGTTCTGTCTGAGCTTTTTCCACTCTAGGCAGCTCCCCAACCCCACCCCTCCACCCTCATCCCTACCTCAGACCAAAGCATCTTAGTACTCTGGAGCCCCCTCCCCAAGGGGAGGGGTTTTGAGAAAATGGAAAGATACCAGCTTCTTTTCTTTTCTAAATGCCCAAGCTCTGGGGAGGTCTGATTTCCCTGAGACTGGGATGTGAAGGAGGCATTCAGGTGGTCTCCAAGGAGCCCTCCAAGGGAGGACGGTGTGGTCTGAATGTGTCCCCCCAGATTCATGTGCTGAATCTTAACTCCCCAAGGGGATGGCGTGAGGGGGTGGGGCCTTTGGGAAGTGCTTAATCAGGAGGGCAGAGCTTCATGAATGGGATCAGTGCCTGGAAAAGAGGCTCCAGGGAGCCCCCTGCCCCTTCTACCTGGGAGGACATGGTGAGAAGTCCCTGATTTAGAACCAGGAAGAGGGCCTCCATTAGAATGTGACCTTCACAGGACCATGATCTTGGACCTCCCGCCTCCAGAACTGGGAGAAGTTAAGTTTTGTTGTTTCTAAGCGACTCAGTCTGTGGTGTTCTGCTGTAGCAGCTTCACAAGGCTAAGACAGGAAGACTCTTGTGCTCGGGACTAAATAAATGTATAGTCCACTTGACAAGTGTTGAGTGGCCTCCATGTGACCACACGCTCTGGCTTCTGTTGAGTAGACCTAACTTCTGGCATGTTGTCTCCTCTCCTGCCACCGCAGGTGTGTTACATCAAGTGAGGCTGGGGGCCATGTCCTCACGGCCCAGCTACAGCCTCATTCAGGAGATGGACCCAAAGCAGAGGGTTCCTGCTTTGTGAGACAGCCAGACGCCCTCCCACTCCCTGAGCCTTGAGCATAAGGGAACAGAGATCATAAAAATTCACAGCGAGGGTGGCCATGGGACCCGAGAGGAGACAGTGAAGTAGAGATGAACTGGCTGGGGAGGGGGCTGGGCAGGTGGGAGCTTGTCCACCCAGACCCTCCCAGCCAGTTCTGAGCCCTTCTGACTAATACTGCTGTATTGCAGCTGGGGCACTGATGTCCCCTTCCAGCTCCCAGGTGAGCGCCTGTGCATGTGGGTCTGTCGCAGAGGTCCGCGCTGTGGCACCGGCAGGCTTCATTCACTTTTCCATCTCAGCTCACACTCTGCTGAAGTAGGTGGCCACCTCCTTGCGTGGAGCCTGGGGCCCGCCCCCCGCCCAGCCATTGCCCAGCAGGGGCTCCTCCTGGCCCAGCCGCAAGGGCGGCTTGCATTTGTGCCAGCTGGCCAGTAGCCTGTTCATGGTGCCTTGATCCGTGATGCCTCGTAGCTTCTCCCTCTCCTCCTCAGCCCCATCTGTGATCGCGGGGGCAGCTGAGCCATCAGGGGCCGTGGCTGCTGCCCCGTGGGCGTGACCCAGCTCCAGGTCGTGGTTCATGGCCTCAAAAAACTGCTGGATGCAGACCTTGGCGAAGGCCTTGGCGTGCTCCGTGCACGTCTCATCGAAGAGCTTGCGCTCAATGTTGATATAGTGGGCCCAGTACTTGCTTTGGAGGAAGGCGGCCTGGGTGAAGCAGGGCCGCACAGAGCGCACGACGAACGCCAGCAGCGTGGTCAGCAGCACAAAGGACCAGCCGAGGGCCTGCAGGGGAGACGGGAGAGAGTGGCCGGCCCCGCCCTCTGGCCTCCCAGGCCTGTCTACATCCCCACAAAACACCCTCCCTCAGGGCCCTTAGGGGAGAGAGTGCAGACTAGGCAAATGACTTCCCCTCTTGGTTTCCGTTTCCTTTTCTGTCCAATGGGCATCTCGTGGAAATGAGATCCTCTGTAGAAAATGCCCCATGGGTGGGCCTGGCACTCAATACGCAGGAGATAACTGGGCAGACCTCGGACTGAGGCCGCCTGGCTTTGGAACCTGTCTCCAGTCCTTACTAGTTGACCAGGGGCAAGGTACCTGACTTCTCTGTGCCTCAGTTTCCCCACCTATAAAATGGGGCTGTTGGTAGTACGGATCTCGTCGGGTTGTCATAAGGACTAAAGGTAATCACGACTAGCACAGTGCCTGGTACACAGTTGGTGCTCAGTAACGATGAGCCACTACGATTACGTCAATAAGCCCTCACTAACCATGCCTCTTCCTTGACCTCCTGAGGCAGAGGGACCCTCGTCTGAGCTTTGCTCCTCTCCTCCGGCTCCTGGTGTTGTCTACCTTTTGGGAGCTGGCCTTAAATGAGCCTCCTCTGTGTGGGCTCTGAGCTAGGCCTCAAGGGTCACAGAGACAAATCAGACACTTGCTCGAACTGTGCTGAAGAGCGCTAGACATTTGGGTGCCAGACCCGTTCTGCCAATAATTCAGCGACAGGCCTGGGGCAGGAGGCTCTCCTAAGCTGGGCTTCCGGGTCAGCCCCCAGCTGCACAGAGAAGCGCTGGCCGGGTCAGGATGAGAGAGGTGGGTAAACGCCTGTAAACGGGGCTGGGGGCTTGTGGCCGAGCACATGCGGGCTGCCAGGCTATAGAGCACGTGTTGGGTCTGGGGGTGTAGGCATCTATTGTGCCCGTCGGACAGGCAACGTGGCCCCCGTGGGGCTGGATCTCCTCATGTTTCTGGGAAAGCCGGAAGTCTGATTTTTGTGTGAAAATGTCTGGTTTTCCAACATTGCCGAGTTGAATTTTGAATTCACCCGGAAGGCCAGACGAAACATGTCCCTAGGCCAGGCAGCCTGCCCTCCGGGGGCCCTTTCAGTTCATGATGCAGTGGTTTAAAGGTCAGGCAGAGGGACAGCTGTCCGAGGCCCTGAGGCCTGGGAAAATGGCTCAAGTGCCCACAGGGAGGAAGTGGTTTAGAAGGAAAGCAAAGCTGGGACACTCGGAGCCACATTCACGTGGGGCCTCTGATGGGGATGTGGGCCTCACAGGAGGGCCAGAGCCAGGGAGCCAGTTGTCTGGACTTGCCAGAGCAGAGTGCTCCTCTAGCTCTGGTCCGGGAGGCCGGGGCCCCACGCCCCCTCCCTGCCCCTCTGACATGGGGCTGCTTCCTCCGTGTGCTGTTATGACTGCAGGAAAGGCCTGGGGGCTTCGAAGGGGGGCGGGTCCAGAGGGGCAGAAGACAAGACAGTGGAGTCCTCCCCTGGATTTCCCTGTCAGTGGGCCCTCCAACCCTGCCTTTAGGGCATATCCCAACAGAGCATCCCCCTCACCCAAGCACTCCCTTCCAGGGGTACTGGGACCCTCAGATCCCACTCCCTGAGAGTAGGGAAGCACCTGCTGGGGGCATTTGCTAGGGAAATGTACCCAAATGGCCCAGCCACCCACCTGCCTCACCACTGCTCTGGCTTGGAAGGAGAAAACGATGCAAATACACCAGGCTTCCCAGCTGGAGCTCTGGATGGAGGAGGTGGGGCTGGCCGAGCTATTAGGACTACTCTAGGGACCTCAAGACAGGACACGGGCCTCTGGACGAAGCTAGCCACAGCACTTTTTCCAGGTGGCCTGGATCCAGGGAAGACACACAGCTCTGCCTTCAGAAGCCCTGGCCTCCGCTGGGATGTGTCCCTGCCCCAAAGACCTCCGACTGAGGGGAAGCCCCAGCCCAGTGTGGGGAGCTCCCATCTATGGGGTAAACATGACTGTGCCCTGAGGAAGCCTTATTTCAAGAGGTGGGGGATTGGACCTTTGCCAGAGGGACCCCGGGCCGTGAAGGAAGACCCAGGACAAGGCCATGCCGTCCCCTCACCTGGGAGATGCAGCGCAGGTAACGCACGGCCACGTCGCGAGCCAGCAACCAGTCGCCATCATAGACGTCAGGGCAGGGCACCCGGGCCAGCAGGCGGGCGAGCTCGGGCGCAGAGAGACCAGGGGCCAGGCTGCCGTTGCCCAGCACCGTCACGGGCACGGCAGTGCAGAAGGCGCAGAGGAAGCATTTGCCATCCAGCAGCGTGACGGCCACCCAGACGATGGGCGCGATGAGGGCGCGCTGGGCCATGGAGCAGAGCATGTACCGCAGCACGGCGGGGTCCTTGGTCCGGCGGCCCGGGGGCCGCTTCCACTCCTCGGCCAGCATGGACACGTTGTTGTTCACCACCAGGCCGAGCAGGAAGAGCACGAGGGGGGGCGCCAGCAGGATGCCCGCGCTGTAGGCCGCATTGTAGCCCGGCAGGCAGGGGCAGCTGAAATCGAAGGCAGAGTACATCTGGGCGCTGGCCAGGGCCATGATGCCGCAGATGCCATTCATGAAGGACTCCTGGTTGGACTGCAGGAACTGGAAGATCATCCGGAACTTGTCCATTGTGCCCCCCTTGGGGCCTGGAGGCCTCCTCACACCGCGCCCCTGCTTCAGGACGGCCCCTGGGGCCCGCTCCGCCTGGCGAATGCCCACTGCATGGCTGGGACAGGCAGAGCTCAGGGCCTTGGCTGAGGTCACTGCCTCTTTGAAAACCTTCTGGTGAGGGGCTGGCTGGGAAGGCACGCATCAGCCAATCCTGTGGGTCCTGCCTGGGTTCGGCCCCTCCCCTCCCTTCCTTGCCTGGATTTCTCTCTCCACGGCTGCCTCCAGCACTGGGAAACCACAGGGGTCACACCTGTTGGAGACCAGTTCTCTGTGGGTGTGAGAGGAGGCTCAGAGGCAGGCTGAGAAGGCACTGTTTCAGCAGGGGTCGGGTGTGGGAGAAGCCAGGGCTGTGGCAGGGCCTGAGCTTCTTGACCTTTTCCCCTGGGTTCCTAGAAAGCAGGGGAGCTCTCCCCCTTCTGCACTTCCCAGTGGGTCTTTCCTCCATGCTGTATGAGGGCTCATGAGGGCTCCTCTGTCAGTGCAGACAGTGATGGTTTGACAAGGTAGTCACGGTGCTGATGGTGGCGGCTGTGATGGGGGCAGTAATGGTGGTGGGGATGGTGAAAGTGAGAGTGGTTCTGATGACAGTGGTGGAGGTGAACATGCTGTTGGTGCTGTTCCTGGTGGTGGTGGTGCTGGTGCTGGTGATGGTGGTAGGGATGGCAGAGGTGGTAGCGGTCATGGTGGTGATAGTGGGGATGGTGGTGGTGGGGATGGCAGTGTTGGTGGTGGGGATGGTGGTGATGGTCATGGTGATGGTGGGGATGGTGGTGATGGTCATGGTGATGGTGGTGGTGGGGATGGTGGTGATGGTGCTGGTTATGGGGTAGCATTGGTGATGGTAGTGATGGTGCTAGTAGTAGTGGGGATGGCAGGGTGGTAATGGGGGTGGGGATGGCAGTGGTGGCAGTGGTGATGGTGGTGATGGTGGGGATGGGGTAGTGTCGATGGCAGTAGTGGTGATGGTGGGAATGGGGTAATGTTGATGGTGGTAGTGGGGATGGTCATGGGGATGATGGTGATGGCGCTGATGGTGGTGGGGATGGTAGTTAGGGTGGTGGTGGGGGATGGGGATGGCAGTGGTGGTAGTGGTGATGGTGGTGATGGTGATGATGGGGTAGTGTCGATGGCGGTAGTGGTGATGGTGGGGATGGGGTAATGTTGATGGTGGTAGTGGGGATGGTCATGGGGAGGGTGGTGATGGTGGTGATGGTGGTGGGAATGGCAGTGTGGGTGGTGGGGATGGTGGTGACCGTGGTGGTAGTGCTAGTAGTGGTGGGGACGGCAGTTAGGGTCATGGTGGGAGTGGGAATGGCAATGCTGTTGGTGATGGCGGCCATAGTGGGGACAACAGTGGTGCTGGTGGTGGTAGTGGAGATAGGGCTCAGGTAGGCTGGCATAGTGTAAAAAGCCCTAAATTTGGAGTCAGAGGTCGGGGATCTGCAAGATTGTGGGGGTCTCCTCGTGGCCAGCCAGGAAGCTATGCTTGCAAGCACATTGCAGGGGCTTTTATATTCTGTCTGCTCCTGTCTCTGTGGGCATGTCTGTGTGTTTAAAGACGGTGGATGACAAATCCCTTCCGGGCTGCCCCTCCTACTTCTACTCCCCCAGATCAAAAATTAAAGAGGTGGTGCTGTGGGGTTCATGCCTGGAGAGGTGGCCTCCAGGGCGTCTGGGGAACCAGGCCAGGGCCCCTCCATCAGCATATCAAAGTGGGGTCAAGCTCAAAGTGCTCCCTTTGATGTTGCCCGCTCTCCCAGAAAAACAGGTCAGATCCAGCTCCAACCAAATGGAGCCCAAGCAGAGCAAGAGCCTGGATACGGAGGCTCTGTGGGGACCCCAGATCTGTGTGTCCCTGTGTGTGTCCACATGTGAGCTTCTTGTGGCTTTGGGCCTCTGTGTATGTGCATGTGTGCGAATGGCCATGGGAGAAGTCTTTGTGTCTGTGTGTCTCTGTATGCCCAACAAGACGAGCCCTGCCTGGGACTTCCCCTGGGTCAGGCCCAATGCTGGCCCTCCACATGCATCACCTTGTGTAGCGCTCGTACAATCCTATGGCAAAGATGTTATTGTCCCCATTTTACAGAACTGGGGACTGTGGCTCAAGTTAAGTTACTAGCTAAAGGGTTACATGACTTGTAGGTGGAGGAGCAGGATTTGAATTCAGACCAGGTGGGAGTTAGGGGATGGAGGAGGGGCAAGGAAGGGTGTTTTTGGCCTTCCTCCTCGGGCTGAATCAGGTTCTCTTATTCTACTAGTTTGGATGGAAATGCTAGTATATCACAAGTAGGATTTTGTGGGGAAGGATATTGGTCTCCTCAGTCCTCAAGCTTGAGCACCTGTGCTGGAGGTCCTTGGAGGATCTTTTCTGGGGGCTCTCCAGGGGATGACCCCACAGGTGGAGAGCAGGATGAAGGTGATCCAGCCAAGGAGGTGTCTGTTCCCAGACATCTGCTGCAGCATCAATGTGCGCGGTAGACAGTTTCTGAGCTCCTGGCAGAGCCTAGTACATAGCCCCACATGTAGAGTGGTGGGGTGGGGTAGTGCAGGAGCTCCGGAGCTCAGAAGGAGTGTGGCTTCAGGGGCTGCCTGGAATCTCTGTGGCTCCTTGTTTGTAGATGATGGGTCCTTTCAGTGACACCTGAGCTGGCTACCAGCTCGAACCTCTTTTTACTTTATGCTGGGCTGCTTACATTCTCTGCCAATTCTAACTTCAGCATTATTTTATGTTTCTTAAAGGTATTATTTATTTATTAGACAGCGAGAGACACAGCGAGAAAGGGGATACAAGCAGGGGGAGTGGGAGAGGGAGAAGCAGGCTTCCTGCTGAGCAGGGAGCCCGATGCAGGGCTCCATCCCAGGACTCTGGGATTATGACCTAAGCCAAAGGCAGATGCCCAACGGACTGAGCCACCCAGGTGCCCCTTCAACATTATTTTAAAATACTTGATAAAAACAGTTTGCTTGGGGTCCACCTGGGTGGCTCAGTTGGGTAAGCATCTGTCTTTAGCTCTGATCATGATCCTAGGGTCCTGGGATCGAGTCCTGCAATGGGCTTCCTGCTCAGAAGGGAGTCTGCTTCTCCCTCTCCCTCTGCCCCTGCTCCCTGCTCTCTTGCATGCTCTTGTGCTCTCTCTCTCTCTAACAAATAGATAAAATCTTTAAACCACCCCTAAGAAACCCAGTTTGACTGAATTCTAAACACTCTATTCTCATTATCATGAGAATTTTATTGACAGTTACGGCAAATAAATGAGTGTTAGGTTCTTTACACACTATTCAAACTCTTGTAAATTTTTGTAAAGATCATCATTAAACAGCCTTGAGGTGGGGGTTGGGGTAAATGGGTGAAGGAAATCAAAACAAACTCCCGTTATAAGTCATGGGGACATAATATGTGGCATGGTGACTACAGATAATAACACTATATCACATATTTGAAAGTTGCTAGGAGAGTAGATCTTAAAAGTTCTCTTCACAAGAAAAAAAATGTTCTAACTCTACGTATGTGATGGGTGTTAACTAGACTTACTGTGGTGAGCATTTTGCAATCTATACAAATATCTCATCATTAGGTCATGCACCTGACATCACCATCATGATATATGCCAATTACATCTCAGTTAAAAAAAAAAAAAAAAGCCTTGAATAGGAACTGGTCATTTCATGCAAAAAAACCCAAAAAACAGGGGCGCCTGGGTGGCTCAGTGGGTTAAAGCCTCTGCCTTCAGCTCAGGTCCTGGTCCCAGGGTCCTGGGATCGAGCCCCGCATCGGGCTCTCTGCTCAGCAGGGAGCCTGCTTCCTCCTCTCTCTCTCTCTGCCTGCCTCTCTCCCTGCTTGTGATCTCTGTCTGTCAAATAAATAAATAAAATCTTAAAAAAAAAAAACCCAAAAAACAAAAACAAAACAAAACAAAAAAAAACTGATGCTAAAAGGTTGTGCTCATCGAATTTCCCAAATTTCTCATTTTAAGAGGTCTGGGAGATTTCATTAGGATATTTTATACCAATTCAGTCTCTAATATCTTTCCTAGTACTTTGTACCACAGCTTTCTTACCATAATTATAGAAGATAAGGAAGATGTGATTTTTTTGTTACCCACCAGGCTCTATATAGACAGATGTCTCCAACTCCCCTCGGTTTGCCCCAGTGTCTTGTACCAAGGTCATCAGTGTGTTGATCCACTGTGATGGGAAGGTTAGGAACTTCTGCCTCTAAAGTGGGGGTGGGGTGGGGCAGGAGCAGGTGCTCTACGGGGTAGAAGGAGGAGGTGGCCTCCTGAGTACCAGCGAAGGCCAGAACTGAGTCAGCGACCACAGGAGGGACACAAGGCTGCTTGGGAACAACTCCTTAGCCATCACCCCTTTACTTGTGCTGTCCCCACTCTGGGAACACCAACTGCCCTCATTCTGCTCACTGAAATCCATCTCAAGGCCCTGCCCGTTCGCTCATTGTTTCTTTCACTGAACAATCAAGAAACCACATCACAGAATAAGGTTAAGAGCAACCTAGCCGCTGACCTGGGTTCAAGTCTCAGCCCCCCTTACTCAGCAGCCACAGACCTTGGTCAGGTGATTTCTCCTGTAGGTAAAATTAGGTGCTACAGTCTTCTCGTTTGTGGAGTGGGGAGAATTAAAGAGCTTACGTCTCAGGCTGTTGTGAGAATTCTGGGGGATGCTGCGGGTAGAAACTGAGTGCAATGCGGGGCCCCCAGTAAGCTCTCAGGAAATGACTCTGATAACCTTGAATGGTAATGATGACCATCTCTGTACTGGAGTTGCAGTAGTGCATTTTAAAAATCTATACTGGGGTGCCTGGGTGGCTCGGTCATTAAGGTTCTGCCTTTGGCTCAGGTCATGATCCCAGGGTACTGGGATCGAGCCCCGCATCAGGCTCCCTGCTTGGCGGAATGTCTGCTTCTTCCTCTCCCACTCCCCCTGCTTGTGTTCCCTCTCTCACTGTGTCTCTTTCAGTCAAATAAATAACTAAAATCTTTAAAATCAAACATAAATAAATAAATAAATAATAAAAAAATCTATATTAGTTTCCCATTACTATAGAAAATTACCCCAAGTTTATTGGCTCAAAACCACACAAGTATATTCTCTCATAGTTCTGGCAGTGAGGGGTGCGGTGGGGGTTAGGAGTCTGAAATGGGTCACAGTGGGCTAAGAATCAAGGGCTTGGCAGCCTGTGTTCCAGGGGAGAATCCATTTCCCAGCCTTCCCTGGCTTGACGAAGACAGCCACATTCCCTGGGTCCCCATCCCCATGGCCCTCCGCCCTCCGCTTCCATCCTCACTTCTCTGCCTCTGACCCTCCTGCTACCTTCTTCTAAGGACACTAATCACATGGGTAGTCCTGGCTAATCCAGGAGAGTCTCTCATCTCAAGATTTTTAACCCAATCACACCGGCAGAATCCCTTTTGCAGGTAACACACTCACAGATTCCAGAGACCAGGAGGTGGCCTTGGGGGCCCATTACTCATATGTACCACAGCAGGATCTTTGGTAGAGCAGCTAGCTGTAACCCCGTGTCCTCTGCACCCCTGCCCCGTAGCTCTTAGATAGTGACTGGGCAGAGACCGAGAACAGGACGTCATGACCCTGCTCCAACTTTTGGATGACTTGGGCAGCAGACTTTCCCACAGCCGCCACTGTGGGATGTGCACCAGCCCCTTCCCCTCCTGCCTCTGGAAGTTGTCCTACCACCCACGCCAGTGCTGGCAAGGCCCCTCTGGCTTGGAAGAGTTAAGAGTGTCATGAAAAGTAGCATGCAAAGGGGGCCTCGGGGGGAGTGAGTGCTGTACCTCTAGGAAAATGCCCGATTTGCGTAGAAGGGCAGGCGTGTGTGGCGCTCCAGTGGGTACTGCCCTCTACCAGCAACTGTGGGAACACCCAGAGAGCAGGGCCGTGGAGGAGGCAAGGACCATCAGCGAGATGTGCTTGGTGTTGTCAGGCTGTGTTATCAGAGGTATGAAGTCTTTACCCAAGAAGGATATAGTGCCACTCTCTTCTGCACTATCCAAACTGTGTTGGAGGTTGTATCTTGTGGCAAAAACAAATAGGGCTCATCAAATATTCTGTGTGCTTCCCTACAATTCCCAGCCTGTGCTCCAGGTAGATTGGGAGCATGTGGTTGAGTTCTGGCACGGAACCCCACACCTCTTACCCCTGTTGCTGCTCTTTTTCTTTCTGTCTCCTGGACCCTGGACACCAGTGTAACTGGTGCTTTGGGCCCTGCCCATCCTTGCCGGTACTCACCTGTACGTTCCAAAGGCAGCTCACAGCACACCTGAGACATTTGGCCCCAGGCAAGCTGGAGGTGCCTCAGTGTCCCAAAAAACGACAGTTAGAAATTGGAAATAAACACTCCACTTTCCTCCCTCTGGGTTGGGATGACTCCTGAGCATGGCTCCCACACTTGCTCACTGCAGTGACTGGCTGGCTCCCTACCCTTTGCTGTCTTTCTTCCCTTTCCTATATTACCTCCCCTGTGCCTTTTCCATGTTTCCTGGGAGCAACTTTTAAATAAACTAACTTACACTCACCTCCTTGTCTCAGGATCTGGGGAATACGATGTGTCTTGATGGTGGCATCCCAAGATGGGGGGGGAGTCTCCATCCATTGGGTCCCCAGGGGACCAGAGGAGCCTCCCTCCTCCCCTCCTGCCCTCCCTTCCCTTTTACCTACCTTTTACCTGAGTGAGAAATCTCTTGTTGTGTTAAGGTGCTGACATCTGGTGTGATGTTGATTGCATTTTGTTTTTGTTTTTTAAGATTTTGTTTATTTATTTGACAGAGAGAGAGATCACAAGTAGGCAGAAAGGCAGGCAGAGAGAGAGGAGGAAGCAGGCTCCCTGCCTCACGGAGAGCCCGACTCGGGGCTCGATCCCAGGACCCTGAGATCATGACCTGAGCTGAAGGCAGAAGCTTAACCCACTGAGCCACCCAGGCGCCCCTGACTGCATTTTGTTTTTACATCATGGTCTGACCTAACGGTGGTCTACTCTGTACATTGCATTTTAAGCAGGACACTGACAAACAAGAACATCCAGAGTTCTAGATACTTCTCACCTGCTATTTCTGCCTATCTCCACCCTAATACAGGTTCCATGAGCTCTTGCCTCCTTCTTCAGGGCACACTGGCCCTTACCAAGCTATTCCCAGGCTGTAGATGATGTGATCTTTTAAGAGTGGACATCTGGGGCGCCTGGGTGGCTCAGTTGGTTGGGCGACTGGCTTCAGCTCAGGTCATGATCCTGGAGTTCCAGGATCGAGTCCCGCATCGGGCACCCTGCTCGGCAGGGAGTCTGCTTCTCCCGCTGACCTCTCTCCTCTCATGCTCTCTGTCTCTCTCAACTAAATAAATAAAATCTTAAAATAAAATCAAAGAGTGGACATCTGATTCTATACCACATTCTTAACTCCCTTCAATGGTTGAAGTAAAAAAGTCCTTACCAGGCTCTGTAGGCCTAGGTGAGAGCCGATCCCTGGGGCCACTCTGCTTCCAGTATCTGCTGTCTAGCTCAGTTGTCTGTCTGTACTTCCTCAAATGGGATATACCCGTCCCCGCCTCAGAACCTTGCATGTGCTCTGTGCCTTCTTGTACCCTTAAGACAGCCTGATGGTCCGTCTGCAGAGAAGTTCCTGAACCCTTAGCTTGGACAGTTCTTCTGACACGGGCTTTCAAAGCCCCCTGGGTGTACTTTCCCTTCCCAGCACTGATCTGATAACAATTTCAATTCCTTATTTTGGAGGGGTGTGTTTATTTGACATCTGGGGCTCCTCTTGGATCATAAATGTCAAGGGCCCACACCTCTTTTGTTCACTGCTGGGTTCCTAGTGCTTGGCCCGGTGTGGCTGGTTCAGCAGACATTCAGTTAATAAGTGCTGAATGAATAAATACATGAATAAGCGAATAAGGGGGAAAAGTGAGCCTTAGATCAAGAGAAGTTTGAGAGGAGGCAGGAATTCAGATACAAGGAGGGAACAGTCCTGCCACACTGGCTTGCCGTCAAGGTTAGGTTCTGTGAGCAGAGTGGGGAGGGCCGAAGAGCAGGTCCCTCCTTCACACGAAGGGGGCCTGGGTGGGAGGGGCGGGCAGGAGGGGCTGGTGCCCAGTCAAAGCTCATTACCATGGTAACAACCAATGTCACCTCTGTTCTGCCACCCCAGACCATCTCTCATGGCTCTTCTCTAGCTCTTCAGGGATGCTCATCCTACAGCTCTCCCCGCCCTTCCCCTGCAGAGCACATGAAGCAGAGAGAAGGGGAGATCATTTTCTTTGGCCCCAAAGAGCTGGGTCGAGCTGGGAGAGAACTCCTTTACCTTCTATGAGACCCTGGAAGTAGAAGTGTGTTAGCGTGGACATGACTCCTCTATTCTCATCGTACTTTAGGGTCCTGGTGTCTTTCCCTTAACAGGGGTGCTGAGGATCCCTGCCATGTCAGTATCCTAAAACAGAGCAGGGTCCAAACCTCTCACTTGTTCTTTATAACCCTGGGTGTGTGTGTTGGGAGGCACATGCCCAGGACTTAAAAGGAATCCTACAGAAACGCAGCCATCTGCTTCACCAGGACACCTCCCTGGGTGAGTCGTCCCCCTGCCCTGGACAGTTACCAAAACCAATTATTTTTCCCTCAGTCTTCCCACTCCTGGGTCTCTCTGAAGCTTTGGGTTTATAGCTTATCCTTCTCCCATCCTGAAATTCACCCGTCCCTGGCCTTTTTCCGGACTCTTCCTCTATGATTTTTCCTCTTTCTCTCATTTACTGCCCCCTCTTGGTCCTCCAAAGCTCTAAAGGTCTTGGTCCTTCCTCTTCTCACTCAAGCTTCTCTCTCTTTCTGGCCCTGCCCATTTCCGCAGCTTCAAACATCACTGCCACCTCCTTCCTCCGGACCCTGCTCACAAGTGCTTGCCTCTCCCGCCGGCAGGATCAAGCCAGAGTCCTGACCTAATCCCCCAAGGCTCCCACCATCTTCCCCTTCTCATGCAGAGCTGCCGCTGTCCAGGCAGCTCCTAGTTCTTTTCTGCCTTGCCCAGCCCGCCACTACTCTCTGCCCCTCCAGGCCTTCCATCAGTACTTGCTGAATGAATAAATGACACATACCCTGCCCTCCCCCCACTCCTTTGCCTTTGTTCTTGCTGCTTCCTCCCTGCAGGTGCCCCGCGGCCCCACCCCCATCTCTCTCTCCATAGACGAAACCATCCCCCCTCCTTCCAGACCCATTCAAGTGAAGCCTTCCCTGATCCCCCAGCTTGGAGCCATTCTTCTCTATGCTAAATCTCTGCGGCTCGGGGCTTGCCTCTATCATCTCATCTTTTGCTCTGGATTCTCTTTGTTTCTGTACCCATCTCTGTCCCTGTATCAGACAGTGAGCTCCTTCAAGGGAGGGTGTATCAGCTGTGTAGTCTCACCTCCCTATTCCCTGGCACGATGCTTGTTGGACACTAGGTGCTTTATAAGTGCACAGTACAAGGAGGCAGCGGTATGGACTGTAATTGGTGGCTGTTTTCTGGGCCAAATGCTGCTTTCTTGCAGCCCAAAGTGGGGACCCTGAGCCTGCTTCCCCTGAGCTGAGAGTTCCCCTGGGCTGACTGGGCCATCTCTAAGACTTCTGTCCTTCTTCCCCACTCAATCCCTGCTAGCACTTTTGTTGAATCGTGCTGCATTTCAAACATTTGCATGGCCTGACCACAGCAGGGTAGGTGGGGGGAGTCTGGGCAGTGAGGATTGTCTGATCATACAGGTCTCTTGGCAAGAGTTCAGAAGAGCAGAGCTTGCTGGACACAGAGGGGGCTGGTCTCCAGTGGGAGCATCCAGGGGCCCCCGTATTGCCCTCCAGGCCCTGAGCACCAGAAAAGTAAGGGGTGACTCAGGTTTGTCTGTCTGTGGTCACCATCTGTCTAATGGAGGCACCAGCAGCGCGCGCGTGCGTGCGTGCGTGTGTGTGTGTGTGTGTGTGTGTGTGTGTGTGTGGTGAATGAGTCATCAGGGAGGGGCAGAGGTCCAGAGGAGCTCAGAGGCTAGATCTTCCCAACCTTTCCTGTTTGGGCTGCCAGAGAGAGACAGGCCGTTCTTCCAGCAAGACTTCACCCTGGTGTTTTAAGGGCTTTGCTTCCTAGCCAGAACCCACACTCACTCTTGGCGCAGAGGTTCTTAAACCCGGGAACTTATCAGGGGCGCCTGGGTGGTGCAGTTAGTTAAGTGTTGGGCTCTTGGTTTCAGTTCAGGTCATGATCTCAGGGTCCTGGGATCAAGCCCTGTGTTGGGCTCTGTGGTTAGCACAGTCTGCTTGAAGATTGTCTCTTCCTCTCCCTCTGCCTCTCCACCTGTTCTCTCTCTCTCTTTCTCTGAAACAAATAAATTCAATCTAAAAACAACAACAACAACAAAAGGAACTTATCAAATCACCCGGGGTGCTTGTTAAGTGTGGGGGTGTCTGGGTCCACTCCGTCCGGATTTTCAGAGCCGGCCCAAATTCCACACACCTGGAGCTTGCTAGTGCTTGCTTATAGAGAAACTTGGTGGAAGCTACAGGAAGCCTAACCAGAGGGGTGAAAACCAATACACAAACTCTCTAGAGGGCCCAGGAGTATAGCAGCTTAGAATTATGTAGCAGACAGGCCTCCTGGGATCAAATTCCAGCTCCTACTCCTGGGTGACCCCAGGCAACTTAACCACTTTTGGCCTCAGTTTTCTCTTCTAAAATGGGGCTAATAATCATCCTACTTCATTGAATTATCATGAGGCTCAAATGAGTTATATAGGGAAAGACCTTAGAACATGTAGTAAGCACCACTGACACCTGTTAGATGTTATTATATTATTATTTCAAATTTGGAATCTGTACATCTAGGATCCAGAATCCACAGGCAGATCTACTCTGACTCTTGCTAGTTCACAAGTTCAGTATCCCCTGGGAACCTGACAGAAGGGCAGTCTTGGACCCAATCCTAGACGCACCAAATCAGAAACTGCATTTAGCAAGAGTTCGGGAGAACAGTGAGCAGCCTAAAGTTTGCCAAGCACTGCTTTAGAGCACACGGGAGGCCACACCCTGAAAGTGGGCCAGAGACTGGGCTATTTTGAGGAAGCATGCCAGCAAGGGTTAGGTTGTCCTGCCTCAGCATCTCCACAACCTGGAAACCCCCAGGCCGTTGCCAGCGCGGGGATTTCACATGGGGACACTGCTGGGGTCCCTACACATCAGTATGCTGAGACAGCCTGGTGCCTGGGGCCACTGTGGGAACGCGATGGTTGAGGCCACGCGCCCAGAGCCCCGGGGATGCCACGAGGTCGAGCGGCGGTTTGCTGGAGTACCACGTGCTCAGGAGGCGATCCACCTGCTCCCGGCTGGAAACCGCCCGCAGGTGGGCCTTCCTGCTTCCGTCGCCGTCCAGGCCGCTGGGCATCTCAGGTGGCTCGCGGCCCCTGCCCGCGGCGTCCCGGCTCAGCCCGCGCGCCCGCATCTCACTCTGCATGCTGGCGAAGAAGTGCAGCACGCAGCGGTGGGCGAAGTCCCGCGCATGCTCACAGCACGTCTCGTCGAAGAGCTTCTGCTCCAGGTCCACGTAGTTACTCCAGTATCTGCGCTGCAGGAAGACTGTCTGGTCGAAGCAAGGTCTCAGGCAGCGGGCCAGGAAGGCCACGATGATCAGTAGCAGGGTGAGACTCCAGCCGATGGCCTGGGGGGTGGGGGGGTGGGGGCACCAGGTTAGATGTGTTCCAGGTCAGGTGCTATGCGGTATGTGGCAAGAGTGTCCCACAGTCTCTCCCTTATCCCTCCCATCTCTCCCAAATCTATCCATGTTCCCACTTAGTCATCCATCCTACCATCCACCTCCTCCCATCTTCGCTTGCATTCAGTCTTCCTTGCACCATCCATCTGTCCAGCAATATTGTCCATCTGTCCAATATTTCTCCATCCACCCATCCCGCCGTCTACCTTCTCACCTGAAACGACGTCTCAGCATCCCCTCCAGCCATCCTCGCAGCGGACCTTCTGTCTGTCCATCATACGTCCTCCAACCCATCCATCCCTGTTCCCATACTCTCATCCTTTCCTCCATTTATCTGTCCACCCACCCACCCACCCCTCGTCCTCCCAACCTCCCTCCTGAAGAAACCAGAATACGTCCCCCCAAAGTATGCCTCTTTGACTTAAAAATTGTCTTGAATGGAAGAGAAGAAGCAACAGCCATAGGAACAGCTCTCCTTACCCTCCTCTTCTGTACCTAAGGCAGGAAGTACACGCTCCTTGTACTGGGAGACCACTCTTAGCAGCCCAGGGACAGCACCAGAGGAATCTCACGATACACCTTACTCCTTCAGTGTCCTCGGAGACGAACACTGCTCTGCTTTGTCCTGTCATTGCTCTCCAAAGGTATTGCTCTTGTTTGTTTGTTGTTTTAAAGATTTCATTTATTTATTTGACACAGAGAGAGCGCACAAGGAGGCAGAGAGGCAGGCGGGGGGGGGGGGGGGGAAGCAGGCTCCCTGCTGAGCAGAGAGCCCGATGTGGGGCTCGATCCCAGGACCCTGAGACCATGGCAAGAGCTGAAGCAGAGGCTTAACGCACTGAGCCACCCGGGAGCCCCGATAGTGCTCTTTTCGAAGATGGCAGATAAGCTGCAGTTCTAAGCGACCACTTTGAGTTATTCTTTCTGTTTCAAGTTTCTCCCATGTGATGTGTACTGTGCACATTAAGAAACTGTTTTTCTGGCGTGCCTGGGTGGCTCAGTGGGTTAAAGCCTCTGCCTTCAGCTCAGGTCATGGTCTCAGGGTCCTGGGATCGAGTCCCGCATCGGGCTCTCTGCTCAGCAGGGAGCCTGCTTCCCTTCCTCTCTCTCTGCCTGCCTCTCTGCCTACTTGTGATCTCTCTCTGTCAAATAAAATAAATAAAATCTTTAAAAAAAAAAAAAAAAAGAAAGAAACTGTTTTTCTCCTGTTAATCTTTTTGTTAGAGTCTCAGCTGAAAACCCAAGCTGGGTGGAAGCAAAGTTTTGCCTCCCTTACACTCCGCCCACGCGTCATCCGTCCGTCCACCCGCCCGTGCATCCATCTATCATCCTTTCATTTTTTTTATCCGGTTCTTCATCTATCCTCACACGTGCTTATGTAGCCCATCTATGAAGTCGCGCGTCCTATATTTTGGGAGAGGCACTAGGGACTCCTGGAACTCACACTTCAGTGGAGGAACCAATGAAATTGGTGATAGACTGGTTGAATGCCCTGTTGAGGGTCATATAAGGGATTATGGGAATACAGAGACGGGACACCCAACCTGAACTTGAGGGCTCAGGGAACAGTGAGGCAGATGCTGACATGAGTAACAGTTATATAGGACATAAACAGGGAACAGTGTGCCAAGCCAAGCATGATGAAAGACTTGAAGGATTCCCTGAGTCTGGAACCCACACATGCCCGGCACCCCCTAACCCTCCTCTCTACCCATCCAAAGCTTTAGTCTCTCCAAGGCCATGCTTAAGACCAAGCAACTGTGTGCTCCTGGGGCAGAGAAATCACTCCTCTAAGCCACAAAGACATATTTGAACCCTTATCATTAGTGGATGTGGTTCATGAAGCTCTCTCATTGGCCTCTCTCAGGACCCTTCCTTTCCCCTACTAATTAAAAATAGTCGTGTGGGGGTTTTACACATGAAGGTGCCAGTTAACCTCCATCTGAGTCAGGACTCCAACCCTGGTGTGACTGAAGATTCTACACTCTTTCCAGCGAACGAGCGAGAACCCAGAGAGTTTAATCCTACAGGGCCCATCCACGTGGAGGAGACCAAACCTCCCTTGATTTTGTAGGAGAGGCTGAGACCCAGAGGGGAGTGATGTGGCCAAGGCAGAGTTGGACCCAAAATCAAATGTGTCCTGAATGCTGGCCCTCTCTCCATCACGCATGGGCCTGCATTTGCCACAAGTTTGTCCTGGCTCCCACAGAGGGCTGGGTTGTGTTTTTAGTCCCTGTAGCCCCAGCTTGCTCTGCATATAAATACTTTGGGGGGGGGGGTACCCAGCCCCGACTGGGGCTCTGGGAGGAATCTGGAGTCTGGGCCAGGGGTGGGGCTGGAGTCTGCCCCCAGGCTGATGGAGTGGGGGTGCCAGTGTGGGGATCCAGAGGCCTGGGTAGGACCTGCATTTCAGGGAGGTGGTTCAGAGGGCTGGGAGTGATGACAGTTCAGCTCCCCGCCCTGCCTCTTAGGAGCTGTGCAACTTGGGCCTGTGAACTAAACTCTCAGGACCTCCATTTCCTTATCTGTAAAATGGGATGATGATGATTGCACCCCCTCATAAGGTTGTTCTGAGAATAAATGAAGTAATGCATATGAAATGCTTACCCAGTGTCTGACACATAAATCCTCAATAAATAGTAATAGGAGTGAGTATGATTTCTGGGAGGTGCTGAGAATGTGCGTATGGGTTGGGGGCAGGGCAGAGGAATGTATCTCCAGGGCTTTTGTCATCTAGCTTCCTGGGGATAGAATGCACTGACTCCTGGAGAGTCTCTGGTCTCTGCTGTGGAGGCACTTAGTGTTGAAGGCGAAGTGTCCACTTCCTAAGGCCCCCTTAGTGTCCTGTATGTGGGTCCCACTCCTAGCCTTCCAGGGACCACCTGCTCCTTCCTTGTGTTTCCAGCAGTGGGGAGGGGCCCCAGGAAACCCTCTGTACCTCCTCGCCCACGCCGCTCAGAACCAGTGCAGGAGATTTTCCAGGGCTGGGGAGAACCACCCGAATTACCTGGGACAGGCACCGTAGGTAGCGGGACACTGCTTTTCTAGCGGGGCTGTCCCTGACCAGCTCATCCTCCTTGCAGGGCACCTTGGCCAGGAAGAGCTGCACCTGGCTGGGGGTCATGTTGGCAAAGTCCAGAAACTTTTCGGGGTCCACGGAGCTGCTGAAGGCACACACGAAGCACTTCCCATCAAGGAGGGCCAGGAGGATCCAGACGAGGGGGGCGGCCAGTGCCCTCTGCAGCACAGAGGAGCACATATACCTAGGGGTAGCAGAAGGCAGGGGGTTAAGAGGGGCAGCTGGGATTCAGCTGCAGCAGGAAGGCCACAGGAGGGATGCAAGGATGGACTTCCCAGGAGGGCTAGGAGATGCCTGGTGTGGTGGGTCCCACTGCAGAGGTCCCAGCAGCAGAGGCTGGGAGGCTGGAGGGCTGGGGCTCCGGGAGGTCAGGAAAGTCCGGACTGGCAGCCCAGGACTGGAACACTGGGGAGCGGATATGCCTCTTCCTCTCAGGCTCTCCTGGTGCCTTTCCCATGCCAGAGGCACATTAGATCTTGGGTGACGAGTTCCATTCGTGTGGCAGGACTGTGGGCCTCTGACCTCAACTACCTGAGCGGTTCTGCCCGAGGGTTTTGGGGGAGTCTCTGCTCTCAGAGGGGGACGCTGGAAGCCAGGACAGTTAACAACCCCAATCAACCTTCCGTCCACAGGGACCCCAGCTTCCTAGACTCTCAGTGGGACAGTTCTGAGGTGTGTTCTACCCATGTTCTCAGAGGGTCCTCAGAAGGACTGACCCCGGTGAGCCACTTATTATCACCTTCTCCCCAGAGCTGCTTCTGGGGGGAGCCAGCCCCACCCAATAACCCTTCCAGGATCAGTGCCTCAGACCCTTCCCTCCAGGTCCAAAGTACCCCACCCCCAGCACCGTCCCCAGGGGCCTCTCCTGCCCTCTGCTCTTCTGGAGGTTGGGTGCTGATCCCAGGACAGGAGCCCCATGGAGCTGCACTCCCTGGGCCCCAGAGGAAAAGGCAAAGGACACAGCCAGTGCATGTGACCCTCCCTGCGAGGCTGAATCACGGGGAGCACGGGACCCCCAGTGAGTTAGGAAGCAGAGGCAGCTGAGCCCCTGTTTCTGACTTGAACTGCATACAAAACGTACAATGGTGTCTGCTGGGGGTGTGTATACGGGTGCATGGCCTCCCCTGCGGGGAGCTACAAATCCATCCGAGATCAGGGTGGCCCTGGTGTTTTCCAGGGGCATTGTGGTTGGAAGGTGGACCTGAGGACGTGTTATGGACTTACGTTACATACGCTTGAGAACACCGCGATTGTCCATGCCAAACAGAGGGGAAAGGGGGCGATCATCAGCAGGCTGAAATCCACCAAGCCCCTCTGGCCTCTACCCACAGATCTAGAGCACTTTGACCTTTTGTCTGAAACACTGAGGGGAGTGGCGTCAGCTTGGGAGCACTGAGGGAGTGCACCTGTGTTTGAATCTGGGCCGTGCCTCTTCCTCGTTATAGGAGCTCAGTCAGGTCACTTAACCTCTCTGCCTCAGGGGTCTCATCCTTAAAAATGGGTCTACTCCTGGAGCAGACCCAGAGTCGAGTAAGAATTGAGAGGCTGCGCACACATGGTACTGGGTATAGAGGTTGGCACGGAGCGGGGGTTCGATCCCAGGACCGTGGAACCGTGATCTGAGCTTAGTGCCTGAGCCACCCAGGCGCCCCCAACAGCTGGTTTCGATACGGTGCCCCAAGCAAGTGAGAGGCTCTGAGGACCCTGTGGTACAGCAGGTGAGGTCCTAGACCCTGGGGAAGCTTGCAGGAGAGGGAATGCAGCCTTGAAGCCAGTCACGCCTCCGACGACGTGTGCGAGCAGCTGTGCGTGTCACGGGATGGTCCTTCATGTATGTGCTGAGTTAAAATACCTGGCCAGCCAACACATGTGACCTGGGCAAAACCTGGGAATCCTGTATCATCCCTGGGTCGCCAGTCCTGGCCACGGAAGGGTGACGGATGACAGGAAAGGAAATGTCTGTTTTCGACATGGGAAGTGACTAAGGGGGTCTCTGTGAGCTGATGTCACCCCAGCTGGGGAAAGGAGGGGACACAGGTGATAGTGTCCATGGGGGGGAAGCCCTCCCGATACCCATGAGGATCACCGGGCCTGGGGAGTCACCTGGCAGTGTCTGAGGGGGGAGGCCCTGACAGTGCCCACCCAGGTAGTGTGGGACCGCACCTGACGATGCCCGGATCCTTCCTCCGCTGCCCCGCAGGCCGGCGCCACTCCTCAACCATCACCACGGACTGCCGGTTGGCAAGGAGGCCGCAGAGGAAGAGGGCGAGCGGGGGTGTGAGCAGCAGGCCCAGGCCGTAGAGGGCATTGTAGCGCGCCAGGCAGGGGCAGTTGAAGTCGAAGGAGGAATACATCTTGACCGTGACCGCGGCCAGCAGCAAGCAGACGCCATTCATCACGGACTCTGAGCTGGACTGGAAGTGCTGGAAGAACATGCGGAACTTTTCCATAGCCTCGGCCTCGCGGGGGTGGGCAGCCGTGGGCCCGGGAGAGCACTGAGGCTTCGGCCGCCTTCCCAGGCAAATCCAGATCCTTCTGGGGACAAGCCTGGGGGCTTGTCTTCCAAGGGGCTGAGGGGGCAAGGAAGGGGTGACGGTCAGCCCTCAGCCCAGACTCCTGGGGCTCAGCCACAGACGTAGGGCAAAGGCAGGATCTCTCTGCAAAGGCTCCCCTGCTCAGCCACGACTGTCCCCCTGGGCCACTCCTCTGTTCTCTGGAGGAAAGAGTCACTGCTCTGCGACCTGCCAGCCCAAAGCACCTCTAGGCAAATGTGCCCTGCCCTGTCACTCTACCCTCTCCAGCCCAATCCTCCCTCCCTTCAGGGTTTGGATACTGAGGCCCGACAGCTGGTGGCCCTTCTTGTGGGGGGATAGGCAAATTTTGGGTGTGGTAAGGCAACGATGCTGAGGGGACCAATGATATTTTCTGGTCTTGGTCAAAAACACGATTTGACTCAGCTGAGCTCAGGGAGATTTTTGTGTTGACTTTCATGCTGGGAGGGCCCAGTGGGCACCTCCCCCTGCCTGAAGGCTGCCTGGAGGAAAAGACCCTGGAGAAGAGTCTAAATGGTGTTTTGGCCTTTGCTGGGTGAGGGGCTGTGGAAGGGGAAGGCCTTCCTGGCAGAGGGCAGCGCGACGCAAGGAGGTGAGAAGCCCCCTGAGGTGGGCCAGGAGTCTGGGGTTGCTGGAATGTGGTATCAGACAGGGAGTGTCGTGAGAAGGGGCTGGAGGGGTCAGTGGGGGTCTGCAACCTTCCTCTCTGTTTTATTCCACTGTCCCCAGGTCAGCCCGGGCCTCTCTGAAGCATGGCCTCCCACACATCTCTCGTCTGCCTGGGTGGGACCAGGGGCTCCCGCAGCTTCCTAGCTTGGCATTCAAGGCCCTCCTAAATGTACCCAGGCATGCCCTCCTGTCTCCACACCTTTGCTGACACCCTCTTCCAGTTGGAACACCCTTGCTCCTCCCCTCTGATCCTCAAGAGGCAGCTCAAATGCAGCACTGTCCCCCAGCACCCACTGGTGACCGCAGCTCTGGGGGAGCCTCTCTTCCCCTTTGGCCCCTGAAAGGTTGCCTCAGCCTGTTATTATTAATCCTCCTCAGGGGTGGGGTGTGGCTCTCCCAGTGAGGGCAGTGACGTGGCCTGCAATGTTGTTTTCTGTAGCATCGAGCGTGGCGTTGAGGGTATTTGAAGGCAGACCATCCTACATATGTGCGAATTTCATAACTGTGCGGTCTGTACCTATAATGAGATAGCGACAGACAGAAACCGGGGTCTTACTTATTAACTGTATTTTACATCATGAGAGTGTTAGTGTGGGTCGTAGGAGACAGGATTACCGTGTGAGGGACAATGAGGAGGATGCTGGAGGAGGTGGGAGGCCATCCTGGGTATGCAAGTGTGATTCTGAGTGAGAAACTCTTCTAGCCTGATTCAGGCTCCTAACGTAGCTGAGAACCACCACCGCCATTCTTCAGGTGGGTGTGGGTTCCAGAGAGGGTGGACATCTGTCGGAGGTCACACAGCCTAGTGGGGACAGAGCCAGGAAGGGAGCTGGGATCCCCTTTCTGTGACTTCCAGGACCTACTCACCTGCTGGGCGGCTGAACGTAAGAGCCGCCAAGGCCGATAACCTAGGGATTCGCCAGAAAAAGCAAACAATCTTTCTGGGAGAACATGGCAGGAAACTGGAACAAGGTCTCTCCCAGTTTATGCTGTTCACAGGTCCAACGTGAGAGGCGAGACAGAGCCGCCTGGTCCGCCCACCACAACTTAAAGAGATATTATCTCCCAGAGTTTGGGTGTAGTTTTACATTTTAAAAAGTCTGAATTTCCTTCCTTCCTCCCTTCCTTCCTTCCAAAAGATTTTATTTATTTATTTGTCAGAGAGAGAGAGAGAGCAGGGGGAGTGGCAGGCAGAGGGAGAAGCAGGCTCCCCGCTGAGCCGGGAGCCCAATTCAGGACTCGATCCCAGCACCCTGGGATCATGACCCGAGCCGAAGGCAGATGTTTAACCCAAGGAGCCACCCAGGCATCACCCAACATTCTTTATTTTCTAAATATCTACTTTTATAGTAACGATTTTAGAAATTTCCCAATAAATCATCAACTCTCTCTTGGAAAAACGCAAAGGGCTTATGGAACAGGTAAAAGGGGAGGAGGATCATATTTTGTTGCCAGGAGCCTGGGGCCTGCTGGACCAGGAGAGGCAGCGACCCGTGCACAGAACCTGAGAGAGACTGATTTTCCTCCTGTGGGTGGGAGGGTATTAAATTGTAGATCTGCTGCGTGATAATACCTTAAAGCAGCCTTACTTCATTAAACCCCTTCCACACCCAGGGGTCTGTGTCTCTGTTTTTCTGGGTCTTTTCATTCTAGGGAAATTTTTTCAGTGCACGTTTTCATTTGAAATGGTGTCTTAAATCTTCTTAGCAGGTGGCAACATGGGTTAACTCGTAATCGGAAGATCTGTATAGAACAAGTCTTTGGTTTATTTTCTTTTCCTTAGGGTCTTGCAAATATATCTTGGGGGTCTTCCAGATTTTTTTTCCTGTTTAACAGGAACCTGAATACTGTTTGAGAAACCTTGGCTTTGCTGTTCTTGGAGTTCCTGTGACTGAAGGGTTCGCTGGGTCTAGGTGCTACTGGAGAAAACTCAGCCTATCTGGAGTGTGAGTTGTGAGTGTGTGTGTGTGCGAGCACATACATGCGTGTGTCTGGCTGTATACGTACTTATGGGTGGCATGTGTGTACATGCATGCGTGTGTGTGGTACGTATGCATAGTGTTTGTATATAAGTGTGTGTCTTCTGAAATACAGGTATGGCTCTGTTTCTTCTTTTTGTAGTGAGCACACTCTCCCCTGAGGGTTCTTACTCTCTCTCTTTTTCTTTTTCTTTTTTTTTTTTTTAAAGATTTTATTTATTTATTTGACAGAGAGAAATCACAAGTAGATGGAGAGGCAGGCAGAGAGAGAGAGAGGGAAGCAGGCTCCCTGCCGAGCAGCGAGCCCGATGCGGGACTCGATCCCAGGACCCTGAGATCATGACCTGAGCCGAAGCAGCGGCTTAACCCACTGAGCCACCCAGGCGCCCCTCTCTCTCTTTTTCCTTCAAAAGGAAGACACCGGGGGCGCCTGGGTGGCTCAGTGGGTTAAAGCCTCTGCCTTTGGCTCTGGTCATGATCCCAGAGTCCTGGGATCGAGCCCCGCATCGGGCTCTCTGCTTAGTGGGGAGCCTGCTTCCCCCTCTCTCTCTGCCTGCCTCTCTAACTACTTGTGATCTCTTGTCTGTCAAATAAATAAATAAAATCTTAAAAAACAAAAAAACAAAAAAAACAAAAGGAAGACACCAGAAGTGTGTCCCTCTTGTGGCTCAGGATGGGAGGGCTATAGTTCCCTGGTGTCTAACAGAGTGTCGGGAGCCCACCTGGTCTTCCACTCTGATCATGAGGCCTCTGCAGGATCCTCATGATGACCTTTGGGTCTGTCTCTGGCAGACGTGGGGGAAATCAACGTGGACCTTTGCTCTGGGGTCTCCATGGAGCCCGGTGGCCCTTCAAGGACTGGAAAGAAGATGAGAATGAAGGCGGTGGGTGGGGGTGGGGGGTTGTGAGTCTGACAAATGGCGTGGGAACAGCCCATCTGAGAAAATCTTCACCTGGATTCCTTTCCCATTCTTTATACCCAAATCCATTCCAAACGGCTCAAAGACTTCTGTGTAAAAATTACAAGCATAACAATTCTACAATAGAATGTAGGTGGATGTATTCATGACCAGAGGCTAGTCGAGGCCTTGGTGAACAGAGCACAGAAGTCAGCCGCTCTGAAGGAGAAGAGCTTTAAAACAGGCCTCGACTGTGGGCAAAATACCAGTAAACAGAGTAAAAATATCAAACTTAAAAAAAGGCATTTGCCAGACAAAGACCTACGTTCCTTAATTTGCAGAGATCATATAAATCAATGAAAGAGGTGAATCATCCTATGGGAAAATTGGCAAAGGACATCAATGGGTGTCCTTTCACAGAAAAACAAGTGGCCCCAAATCCTGCAAAGATTCTAATTCTCACCTATAATTAAATACAATCTTAAGAATCAGGTGCCTCTTTAAACTTACCATATTGTTGGAAACTAAAGGGTTGATGGTATCTGATGTCAATGAGGACTCTGGGAAACAGCTGCTTTCATAAGCTGATGGTCAGGGTACAAATTTGTAGGGATCTTCTAGGACCATTTGGTAATATATTGAAAGCAAAATTTTATTTATTTATTTTTTTAAAAGGTTTTATTTATTTATTTAACAGAGAAAGAGACAGCGGGAGAGGGAACCCAAGCAGGGGGAGTGGGAGAGGGAGAAGCAGCTTCTCTGCTGAGCAGGGGGCTGGATGCAGGGCTCAATCCCAGGACCCTGGGATCATGACCTGAGCCGAAGGTAGAAGCTTCACCAACTGAGTTACCCAGGAGCCCTTGTTGATTTTTCAATGCGTACATATGAATTTTATTTTTAAAAGATCAATAAGAGGCTGTTTTGTGCCCTTGGTATGGGGGGGCTTACCTCTCATATTTATAATCTTAATTTCTATAGCGCCTACCATGGAAGCAAATGCCTTCTATATTGCTAGGTACATATCCACTCCAGGGGTTGTAAATAAGTTGTTCTGTACATAAAAAAGCAAGCCTGTTTTTGATCTTCCAAAAGGAAAAACAGAAGAAAAAAAGAAAAGAAAAAAGAGGCTACCTGGGCGGTGGATTTATGGAATTAAAAAATATTTTTGCGGGGCGCCTGGGTGGCTCAGTGGGTTAAAGCCTCTGCCTTCGGCTTGGGTCATGATTCCAGGGTCCTGGGATCGAGCCCTGCATCAGGCTCTCTGCTCAGCAAGGAGCCTGCTTCCCTTCCTTTCTCTGCCTGCCTCTCTGCCTACCTGTGATCTCTGTCAAATAAATAAATAAAATCTTTAAAAAATATATGTTTCCATATATACATTGAGATATGTTATTAGAAAATAGGGTTAAAACACATGACACTCACAAAATAACAGATCCCAATTCAGACGTTAATATCCTTCTACTCTTAAATTTCTGGTCTTCACTCCACAGGATACGGATTGTGGGATAATTTCCTTAGTTCACAACACATCTCTAACTCCTTTTCTCAGAAGAAAGAGATAAGCCTGGTTTTGTGATATTATTTCCACCTCTCTCTTTTTTTTCACATGACTAACAAGATGTGAACCCGGCTTTTCTAACCAAACTGACGTGAAGCTGTTTCTAGCCCCTGCCGAGGAGGGCTGGTTTTCTGGCATGGAGATCTTCCCAGGGGTGACATCCGATCCGAGATGATGGGCCAAATGCAGAGACTTGGGGACAAACACAGGTGGCTTGAACTGGTGGGGAGGGGAGCCCATCCAGTTGGATTTTCTGGATTGCTCAATAAATATCAAAGCCAGAGTGGCTCCAGGGCACCCCTTCCCCTGTTGGCTGCCCATGCAAACTCTGGAGTCTTCTGAGATTGCTCCTTGTAGTTGAGTAGACATAGAGGGGCTTGTGGGAAGACAGCTGGGCTGGGAGTTGCAAATCCCAGCTCTGATCGTGATCAGGTGCTCAGAGAACTAAGCTAGGAAGGGCCCCCGTTATTGGCCATATACCCTCAAGTTCTAGCCATAGGCAATAGCTGTTCTGTGGGCATCCGCCCAGTGCCAGGTGCTGTGCTGGTGCTGGGCACACAGGTGCTCAATTCAAGTACCAGATGCAGCCAGGGGGGCGTCTCAGTGTGAACTGGAGCTCTCTGGAGAGGACCTATCCTCCCTCAGTCCTGGAAAAGGGTATTTGTTGGTAAGTTGGAGCTCCTTTGGGGCAGCCATCGTGATGAGGAGGACTCTTGGGAGGTCCGATCTCAGGATGAACGATGAGAAAGGAGCCTTAGTGAAGCAAATAATACCTAGAGGGTAGAATTTCAGTGGCTCAAGACTAGGGCTGATTTCTTCACTGATACATTTTCTTTACAATGAAATAGCTAAGGGAAGCTATTAAAGTATGTGTTTCCCTCACCCCCATCCCCCAAAAGCTCTCTTTGTTTTGAGAGAGAAAAAGGGCAACCTGTAAGCATTTTTAAAGGTGTTTTGATGGACTTGAATGTTTCCCCAAAATGTTTGCTGGGGACAAAGGGGATTCTAATGGAGTTCTAGCGCTACCTAGTGGTGGCTGAAGAGAGACTGAGGAGCTGGGAAGAGGAGGGGAGAGATGGGGACACCTGCTGGTTCCCGCTCACTCTGCTGAGAGAAAACTTCCCACTGGCTACCCTCAGTGGGTGGAGAGGGTCCCCTCTCTGCCCTGTCTTTCTCCACCAAAGACCAAAGGGGTCTTTGGTGAAGGTCGGGACAAGCGATTGCCTCTGTCACCTCTCTTGGAAAAGGTGCTAGGAGAGAGATGTCACACCACCAGCCACAGGGGAGAGATGCCTGGTCTAGGGGTGAAGGGCCTTTGAAGTGACTGAAGGCTATTGGCTTATTGGCCACGTGCCTCCTGACTCCTCTATCTGTCTTTCAACTTTTTCCAGGAAGGAGTTTTAAATTTTTATGTAGTCATATTTATCATATTTTTCCTTTATGATTTTTTGGTCTTCGCAACATTCTTAGGAAGGCTTTCCTGACAAGTAAAGGTATTTTATTTTATTATTAGTATTTTTTAAAGATTTATTTATTTGGCAGAGAGAGAGAGACAATGAGAGAGGGAACACAAATAGAGCAAGTGGGAGAGGGAGAATTGGCTCCCCGCCGAGCAGAGAGCCCGATGTGGGGCTCCATCTCAGGACCCTGGGATCATGACCTGAGCCGAAGGCAGATGCTTAACAACTGAGCCACCAAGGTTTCCCATATTTTATTTTTATATGTTTATTTTTAAGTAGGCTCCACATGGGCAGTGCAGAGCACAGTGAGGGGCTTGAACTCACGACCCTGAGATCAAGACCTGAGCTGGGAAACAGAGTCAGACGATTAACCAATTGACCACCCAGATGTCCCAAGTAAAGGTCATTTAAAACATCTATGAGGCCTGGTGGCTCAGTTGGTTGAGAATCTGACTCTGGATCATGAGTTCAAACCCCTAGTTGGGTCTTCTCCGTTAGTAATGGAAAAAGCAAACATCTGTGAGAGAAAAAAAGTGCTGAGGTATTACCACCATTTTGATCATTAAAAAGATGTTTTTCAGTTTGGTTATTGTCAATCTATTTCATGTTCATTATGGTCATGTGCTGCCTGGTTAACTTCCAGGAGCTGAGTCAAAGCACCTGGGAGTCTTTAGGGTTTCTCAGAAGTTTTAAGGCTCAGGAACCCAGTGAGGACACCTCTTCTGCAACAGGTGTCTTCCTCAGGCGGGGCACTTGGAGGAACCCCTTTGTGGGACAGGCACAGTATCGCAGAGATCTGGATTCAGACCACCCCAGGGCTGTAACTCAGTGTTTCTTTTATCAGCTCCTAGCCAGACATCTCAACTTCCCTAAGCCTTGAGATTTTCATTTGTAAAATGGGGATGATGAAAATGAAATAATAATAATAATAATAATAATAATAATAATAATAATAATAGTACCTACCTCCCAGGCTTGAATGAATTACTACAGACAAATTGCTTAGATGAAGGCCTGGTCCCTACGACTGAGTGCAGTCATACGACCACTATTACTGAGCCAGTGGCCCTGGGATGGGTCAAGAGGGATGCTGGACTCTTTTGAAGTCACTAGACAACTTTCCTAGGCAGGGATCTTGTGCTCCTCTTTCTGATGTTGGGTATTTTCCTTTCCGTGTGTAGCACAGGCGCCCCAGGTCTATGGGCTTTCTAAGGGTCTGCTTAAGACTGGAAAAAAAAATGATTGGCTCCAAATTATGATGGAAAATTTTCAAAGTCAAAATTAATAAATATTTACTTACTTGCCTACGAATGTAATGTTGTGTCAATTTCATTAATCATTACATGAGTACTCATAAAGGGGCTCCTGGGTGGCTCAGTGGGTTAATCATCTGCCTTTGGCTCAGGTCATGATTTCAGGGTCCTGGGATCGAGCTCAGTGGGGAGCCTGTTCCCTCTCTCTCTCTCTGCCTGCCTCTCTGCCTACGTGTGATCTCTCTCGCTCTGTCAAATAAATACATAAAATCTTTAAAAAAAATCATTACATGAATACTCACAAAGATTTCATTATGTTTAAAGACAATTGCAGGTTTTTTATACTTGGCAAGAAATCCAACACATCCATGATTGCTTAGAAATAAAACCAATTGTAAATTCAGTGAGATACTTGTGGTCCAATGATTCCAGAAGCCAAATTTATAAAAATACTTTAAAAATGTATAAGGCAGGAAAATTATGTTTAATGTGGGTTGTAGTATATTTGAGTGTGTTTGAGCTGAAACAGTTGAGCTCCAAGGATAAGAGTTTGGGGATTTGTGAAGATCTTACAATTGGTCATGGACCTGGGGGCCACCTCCCAGGGGGCAAGTCTGTCTATAGTTAGAATCATAGGGTAAGTAGCCTTTTCATATATTTTCTCATTTAGTAGTATATATTTAAGTTTCCTCCATGTCTTTTCATGGCTTGATAGCTCATTTCTCTTTAGCACCAAGTAATATTCTAGAGTCTGGATGTACCCCCGTCTGTTTATCCATTCGCCTGCTGAAGGACCTCTTCATTGCTTCTGAGTTTGGGCATGATGAGTAAAGCTGCTATAAACCTCCTTGTGCAGGTTTTATGTGGACGTAAGTTTTCCATTCCTTTGGGTAAATATCAAGGAGTGTAATTGCTGGATTGTATGGTAAGAGAGTGTTTTCTTATAAAAATCACCAAATTGTCTTACAAAGTGTCTGTACCACTTTGTATTCCCACCAGCAACAAATAAGCATTCCTATTGCGCTCCATATCCTCACCAGCATTTGGTGTCGTCAGTGTTCTGGATTTTGATCATTCTAATTAGCATGTATGGTATCTCCTCATTGACATAAGATGTGGGTCATCTTTTCATGTGTTTACTTGCCATCTGTAGATCATTTTTGGTGAAGGGTCTATGAGGGTCTTTGGCTCATTTTTAAAACCAGGTTCTTTGTTTTCTTATTGTTCAGTTTTAAGAGTTCTTTACATGTTTTGGATAACAGTCTTTTGTCAGGTATGTCTTTTGCAAATATTTTTCTCCTAGGCTCTTTGGTTTGTCCTTTATTCTCTTGACCGTGTCTTTTGCAGAACAGAAAAATCTAATTTTAATGAAGTCTAGCTTATGAATTCTTTCCTTCATGGCTCATGCCCTTGGCCTTGTATCTGACAAGTCATCACCAAATCCAAGGCCATTTAGATCTCCTCCCTTATTACCTTCTAGGAGTTTTGTAGTCTTGTATTTTCCATTTAGGTCTGTGATCCCTTTTGAGTTAATTTTTGGGAAGAGTGTAAAGAAAGGATTTTTTTGTTTTTGTTTTTGTTTTTCTGTATGTGGTTGTCCACTTGTTCACGTACCACTCATTGGAAAGACTACCTCTGCTCCACTGTATTGCCTTTGCTCCTTGTCAAAGTTCAGGTGACTGTATCTACGTGATTTTATTTCTGGGCTCTCTGGTCTGTTGCATTGCTCCACTTGTTTAGGCTTTCACCAACACTGTGTTGTCATGATTACGGTAGCTTCATAGAAAATCTTGAAGTTGGGTAGCGTCAGTCCTTCAACTCTGTTCTTCCTCAATGTTGTGTTGGTTATTCCACGTCCTTTGCCTCTTCCTACACACTTAAGAATCAGTTTCTTGACCCCCCACAGAAAACTTGCTAGAATTTTTATTAGGATGCATTGAATCCATAGATCAAGTCAGGAAGAGCTGATATCTGATGATACTGAGACCTACTGTGTGCTCAGCCCTAACCTGAGGAGGTAGGAAACTGGGATACACAAAAGCACAGAAGAGGCTCCCCCATGGTGCTGGCAAGGAAGCTGCACCCCACACAGTGCTGGGCATACAGGTAGTGCTCAATAAATGGTCACAGGGTCAATAAGAGATGCTGAATTCCAAAGCTCCTGGGCCATGTAGTGCCCATTTCATGCTAAGAAATGGGCAGACTCCCTTCCAAGGGAAAGCCTGGCCTCAGGGAAAACTCTGTGAGAAAGACATTGTTGAGAAAGACCAGGTGGACTGGTCTGAGCAAGTCTTCTGGCTGACAGGGTGGCTGTACTAATAGGAGAATTTGCTGATTTATTGATTCATTGATTCACTGAACAAATATTTATTGGGTATCTATTATGTATCAGGCACTCAGAGATCTCCCCCTCTAACATGTCCAGCCACCTCTAACATGTCTGACAGTCAGGCAGGACAACCTGTATAGATTTTCTGATGGCCTGATAACTATGGACTGGGCCTTGGGGCATGGTGGGGGGCCCTGTCTCACACCCTCGGGATGGTTGTGGTTTTTTCCTATCTTAAGGTTAGTTTCTTTTTCTTTCTTTCTTTCTTTCTTTCTTTCTTTTTTTTTTTTAAGATTTTATTTACTTATTTGACAGATAGAGATCACAAGTAGGCAGAGAGGCAGGTGGAGAGAGAGGAGGAAGCAGGTGGGGCTCCATCCCAGGACCCTGAGATCATGACCTGAGCCGAAGGCAGAGGCTTTAACCCACTGAGCCACCCAGGCACCCTTAAGGTTAGTTTCTTGACGGGGAAGAAGGTATCGCGGTATGGACTAGGGTGGTCTCAAGTTGCAGGGAGCCCAGCTTGGCCTCGATGAATCCCACTCTTGTTCTGCGTGGTACGGCCCCTCCCTGTGGCTTGTTCTGGGCCCAGCATCCAGGTGCTCAGGGAGGGACTTGTTATTTTGTCTAATATCTTATTATTTCTCAATGCGGAGACTCTTCAAGACTTGAACTGAAATTGGGAGCTGTGGAGAGTGAGAGAGAAGAGGAAGAGGGAGGGGAACCGGCAGGAGCAGACAGACAAGGAAGAAAAAGAGGAGAGAGACGGCCAGGAGAGAAAGTGACAAGAAACAGAGAATGGCAGGCAGAAGGGGACAAAGACAAAGGGAGGGAGGGAAAGGGGGAGAGAGAGAGAGAGAGAGGGAGAAAGGAGTCAGCCTTCAGGGAGAGAAACGGGGGCTAGAGCTGCCGTCGAAGGACCCCCAGTTCTGCCGGACATCCTTGCTTGGGCTCCCTCCTCTCCTATGTGCTGGTGTGAGCACTCACAGCAACCAAATGTGCACACACCAGCACACACATGTACATACATGCAAACACGTGTGCACCAACACCCATCCTCTTGGGCACCGCCTTCGGAATCCATACCACTGGGGAGGCGGGGTTGCCACGGCGACAGGTACCAGAGCCCCACCTCATGGGTATTAATAGCTTCTACTGAAGTCACCAAAACAGTGATTTCATCCAGCCTTGTCTCCCCGGCAGCTTCCTCCTCCCTCCTCCCTACCAGGATGGGGCTAGACAGGACCCGTGGGGGCCACACACGCCATTTCCCTGCCTCCTGGCAGCTGCCTTGGTGAAGAATGTCCTAGATGCCTCAGGGATTCTGCCCCAGTGTCTGGAAGGGGACTGGCAGAGTTCGTTGATCCTTTGAGCTGGGTCTAACCATAGCCCTTGCCAGAAAAGGGTTTCTGAGAGACAGGACTCTCCGAGGGCTTAATTCTCAGCTTCTCTGAGTCCCATGCCGTCACGCCTGCCTTCTCTAGGACCCTGCCTGGCCAGACACTTGCATCGAGTTGACACTTGACGTAGCGTCCCTTTCCACAGTACAGAGCTCCCTGGAAGGGCGAGGGCCAGGCCAGGGAGGTGACCTGGGGTGCAACATTTCAGAGGCACTCCCTCGTGACCCCGAGAGCCAGTACAAGGCATCCCTTATCTTCTCCTGGTTCCGCAGATGCTCCCATTACCTCCTCAACTCTTTGGGGGCAGGGGAGGTTTCTTTCCTGCTCTCAGTTCCCCCGCCTGTGTCCCTGATTCCTCTTACCTTCCGTGAGACTCCCTGGGATTGGGCTGCAGAGCCTGTGGCCACCTCTGGGCTCCCCTGCCAGGCACTAGTCTCTGGCCCTTACTTCCTCTTCCCTTTGACCTTCTCTGTCTCTCCCCTGCTTTGCCCACAGTCCCAGCTTTAGACTATGTGGGGCCTGTGACATCTCTGCTGTCCTCTCCCTTTGGGGCCTGTGACATCCCTGCTGTCCTCTCCCTTTGGGGCCTCCGTCATCCCACCCCCAACCCCTGGTGCCCATGCACCAGCTCCTCCTCCTTGGGGAAGGCAGGGGTGGGACCCCAGGGCAGGCCTGAGCCACGCCCCCCAGCCACCCTCTGCAAATCCTCCCAGGAGCCCCGCCCTTCGCTCACACTCTGGGGGAACCAGTCTGGTCTATACAGGCCTTCAGATTTATTCTGAGGCCAGCAGCAGCTCTCGGTGACCTCACTGCAGCAGATTTCAGGGGTGTGTGTGCGTGTATGCATGAGAGTATGTGTACACTAGTGTAGAAATGAGTGTGTGAGAGGGTGGAGAGGTGCGTGTGTCAATGCGTGAGTGTGCTGCCATTCAGAGCCCATGGATTTCTGATGCATGAGTCACTGGTTGGGAGCCAGCCATGAGGAGATATGCCCATAAATAAGACAGCACCCCTGGCCCCTGTGTCCATTCTGCAGTTGACTGGGCACGTGATCTTGGGCATTTAAGAGGCTGGAGGTGGGGGTGGGGGCTGTCTTTCCCTTCAGACCCCACAGAGCAGCTGCCATGGATATTTCTAGCTTGCCTGGAGTCCCAGACATTTATGGATGTGATGCCTGCAATGGGTGGGGGTTAGGGGGTAGGAGATGGACATAAAGAGCCTCACTTCCAGGGGTCTTAGTGAAGTTCTGCTGGCGGCAGGCAGATTCATCCATTTCACAAGTATTTTCTGATAGTCTGTCATGTGCCAGGTACTCCCCTAGGGGTTTGGGACATCACGGTCAGCAGAGTTGACCTGCCCTCTAGCCTCACAGAGCTTATGTTCTAGTGGGGGAGGCAGAACATAAATAAGAGGGAAAGGCTACTTTCATGCTAATCCCTCCCCCTCCCCCAAAGAATCCCCCAATAATGGTGAGGTGGTGCGGGTTCTTTAGTTGGGGTGGACAGGGAAGGTCAGGAGGTGACATGTGAACTGTGCCTGAATAATGAGGAGCCATCTTATGGAGTCCTGAGGGAAGAAGAACCTTCCCTAAGAGGACAGATGAGATGCTTGTTTTAAGTTCACACTGGATTCTGGATCAAAGTTGCTGAAGCCAGTTAGAGAATCAGAGGTGACCTAGAGGGGCAGGAAGTCCGATTGTTTGAGGGGACGGTGGCTCATCTTCTACCCCAGCAGACAGGGAGGAGGAGATAGCCTATGACCATGTAGAAGGAGAATGGCTCCCTTAGCCCTTCCTGCAGGCTTCCTTGGAGCAGTACTGAGCTGGAGGATAAGAGAGTCATGCAAATAGGCAACTTGCTGAAGCCCCTTCCTCTAGGAAGCCTTCCGTGATTGCTAAGCACTGCAGAGGCTCCGCTCCCCCCCCCCCCCCCCCCCCCCCCCCCCCGCCCAAGTCTTACAGCTGTCAGAATGAATGGGTTCAGAGTTGGTGGTTCTCTCATGGTTTGTCCCTGAGATCTGTTCCCCCAGCTTGGCCAGCAACCCAGTCTCCTAGGTCCGGCCCCGTATTTACCCCAAGGTCCCCAGTGCCATGTGCGCAGAAACCGGATAGCTGGGCTTCTGGTCCTGAGCCCCTGCCCCAGCGCACCCGCAGATGTAACTGCGGGCCGAGGGTCAAGTGCTGGCGTTTCTAACCTCACCTCACTCATCGAATCAACCATTCACTCCTCAAAAAAAAATTTTTTTTTCTTGAGCTTTGCCTGTGGGCCAGGCCTTGAGCGCTAGGGAGGCTGCGAAGTAGAGCTACTCGCCCTGCTCCTGGCCCCCAGGGAGCTCACCGTTCTCGCTCTTTCTCTGTTTTCGACACCAAGTCCCACCACCCGTGAGAGGAACGCGCCCAAGTCCCCGGGTCCCGGCATCTGCCTGGCCCCTCATCCCGGTCCGGGCCGGGTCCCCAGCGCCGCGGAGAACTTGTGGCAGCGGGAACGCGGCGCGCCCCGGGGACACATCTGGCTGGGCGGGCGCGCGCGTGTCACTAAGACGCTCATTCACCGGCGCAGCTGTCACCATAACAACCGGAGCCAGGGAATCCTGGCGACGGCGGCGGCCGGGGGGCGGGGGCGGCGGTCGCGGGAGGAAGCCGGCGGGGGCGGGAGCGCCCAGCACGCCCCGCGCGCCACAGAGCCCCGCTCCATGCGGACCCGCAGGCGGGAGGGCGCCACGCACGTCGCCGCAGCGGCCGTCCCCGCGGGCGGGGACCGAGCCCGCCGCCGAGCCGCCGAGCGCTCGCGCCGGGAGCCCTGACTCTATGGCCCGGGGGGAGCTCGCCGGAGCCTCCGCGCCGCCCACCAGCAGCGGGAACCCGAGCGCCAGCCCGAGGAACGGGGGAGTCCCGGGCGCCACCGCCGGCCCCGGCCCAGGGGCTCGCCCGCGGCTCCCGCCCCCGCCGCGGGGAATGGCAGGCAGGTAGCCGGCTCGCGCGAGGACCCCCGCGGCGGGCAGGAGCCGCCCAGGACGGCGCGGCCCCGAGAGAGGGAGGAGAGCGGCGGCCCGCCCGCCCCCGGCCGCAGCCCCGGCAGGGCCCTCCCCCGGCGGCGCGCGCCGGCGCGCGCACACATTCGTACACCGTACCTCCGTTCCTGCCCGGCCTCTCCTGCCCCCCGCGAGCGCCGAACCCCCTGGGGCCGGATGCCATGGGTAACAACTTCTCCAGTATCCCCTCTCTGCCCCGAGGAAACCCGAGCCGGGCGCCGCGGGGCCACCCCCAAACCCTCAAAGGTAAGGAAGGCTCCGCCGGGCCGGGCGCAGCCTGAGGACTGGGGCGCAGGTGGAGGGGCAGGGAGACGTGGAGCGTGGAGCGGTGTAGTTGGGGAGGACGGGCAGGTGCCACCTGTTGTTCGTAATTGGAGACTCGAGGTGCTCATCTGGCCCTGGAGGTGGGCTCGGGGTAGGGGGCTGCTGATGCTGATGTTGAAAACCGGGAGGATGGCGTTCCGTGGGGTCTGCGCAGTTGTCCCTGCCAGCACTGGGAACGTCACTGGAGTTAACTCAGGCCATGATGCTAGGCTAATGTGCAGGCGTTGGGAAGGGCATTTGCCCATTGGGTAGGGGAGTGTGGCAGGATGCTCAGACCGGACAGCTGTGCTTTTCAAGGGCGGCATCTCTGTCTCTTTTTCATCTGCCCAGGGCTGGAGAGGTCATGCTGGAAGCACTAGTTGCATTTCCAATTGGATGATCTTAAAGATCCAGGACTGACTTACAGCAGCCTGGAAGAAGGGGCCAGAGCTGGTGGCCTCTGGAGTCTTCTGCAGCTGTTGACTTTTTGCATCCACTGACTCAGCTTGCTTTCTGGTTCCTCCAAGGGCCAGATGTCCAGTCAGAACCTTAGAAAGGAAAGGCTGGGGCCTTGAAAGAGGAACATTTACCAGGAATGTCTTTGCTGTCTAAATCCCCAGACCAACCCGGCACCCCCAGGGAAGCCCTAGGCCCAGTCCTCAGCCCTGCGGCTTCCAATGCTGTCTCTGACCTTTGTAAGACACACCCAGGTCCTCCCAGACCCCCAGACCCACTGATTCCCTTCAGAAAGCTGCTTTTCTGTCACCCTTAGAACCAGCTAGCATTCTGATGACTTGGGCATTCTGATGACTAAGAGACAGGAAGGGAAGTGCTTGGTCTTTCACAAAGAACCACCCACTTCTTCAGCCCCTTGGGTTGTGAAGGATAATAGTCATACCCCTTGACAAAGTGTTAAAGTTTACAAAGAACTTTCACAAACGCCTGAGCGTTTGGAAACTGTTCTGAGTGGTCAGCAAAACTAATCATACCCATTTTACAGTTGAGGAGAACCAATGCTTGTTTTAGGTTCCTGAAGCCAGTGAGAGGCAGAGCTAGGCTGCAGAGCTGTATCTTCTGACTTGGAATTCTGTCCTCTCTTTCGCTGGACAGTTAACTTTCCAGACTGCGAGAGAGGAGGGACAGGACCTTCGTTCTGCATTCTAACTCCAAACCTTTCAGAACTTCTGCTCTCACTGAGTTTGGGAAGATCAGTGGGTTTGTTGTGTCTTTCTGGAAATTAATATGGTGGTACATGTCAATCTTTTTAAAAGAACACATTCATTGGCCTTGTGATCCTCCCCAGAAGAACTGATCCTAGTAAAATGGAGATCCAGGCAAATATTTATGCATTAGGCTAAGATGTTCATGGTAGTGTTATTTATACTAGGAAAATGCCCTATAATCATGGTACATCCTCTTGGTGGAGTATTTTGCAATCTTTAAAATTTGTATTTTTGAAGAATATTTGATGCCTTGGGAAAATGTTCAGTGCAACATAATTAATGGTGGTTGAAAAATTAGGATACAAAGTTGTATAGGCTGTGAGATCCAAGTTTTGTTAAGAAAATATGAGTACAAAAGAAAAAGAAAGTTACCGGAAAGTTAACAATAGTTTTTCTTTCGGTAATGGGATCATGTAAGATTTTTTCTTTTCTTTTTTATACTTCACTCTTCTTAAAAATTTCTATAATAAACAAGTATTTTTTTTATCATCAGAAATAAGCTGTAAGTATTAACATGTATAAAGACTATTTCAGAGTATTGGAAAGACTCCTAATGTTGGAAGAACCAGGGGACATCCTCTCGTGCATTGTCATCCCTCGCAAGCGAGAAGAAGGAAGGGAAGGGAGAGTGATTTGCTCACTTAGTGCATCAGGTGGCTAAGTCAGGCTGAACCCTTCGAGGATAGGGTAGCTGGGCCAATGAGTTGACTTGGGGTTTAATTGCTCACAAACTGCCCCAAGAAGGCAGGCCTGCTCCATCCTTGACCCTAGGGAAGCCCAGAAAATGCTTTGGTAATTGCATCCCTTTTTACCTGAAGTGTGGGATTGTGGGGATGTGAAGTCTCTGTGGCTTGGGTCTTCAGCAAGGGAGGAAAGGGGCGGGAAAAAGTCTGGGAGCCTCCCACTTCCCTGCCCCCACCCCAACTTTCTCCTCCGCCAACTCCCCACCTGTGTGGCCTGGGAAAACCCCCTTGTGCTGCCTCCCTGATTTACAGGGTTGAGTTTCTTCTTCCTGGGGACTACATGGTGGTGAAATTCTCCCCCTGCCTGTCTCCCTCTCTCTGCCCATCTCCCTTCAGGCTTGATTTACCAGAATCCACTCTCTTCTCCCTTCCCACACACCTAAAGGAGGTGGCCATGAGAATTTTGATTCTGCTCCTTCCAAGCCTGAGATGAAAGATTAGAGTGGGCCCATGACGGCCACCTATAGGTACCCTCTATCCTTTGCCTGGGTTACACTGATCCTGACTTCTCCCCACCCTAATAAAGCCATCAGCTTTATTCTGTGATTGTTTTAGTGTCCATTCCAAATTCCCTTCTAACTGTATCAGTATTGACCTAGTAGTCTTCTCTGATGTATCAATGGTCATCCAGAATTCCATTCTAATTGTATTGGTGTTGACCTCAATACTGGCTGTGATTCTAAGCCTGTCCACCCAGACTTCTGTTCAGATTGCTTCTGTACTCACCCTGAATCTAGTTCTAATTCATATCAGTGTCTGTCTTAAAAATTTGCTGGGGGTGGGGAACTCTCGATTTTTTCTCTCCTTCTATAATTGCAATCTCTGTTGATTTCTCACCATTTTAATTAAAGCAACTGGAAGAGGTCTGGCATAATAGGGACCCACCCTGGGACACACTGGAGATCTAAGATTGGTCTGGCTGTCAGGCTGACATGAAATGAGGCTTGTCTATTACCTTTCAGCTTATAGGTTTTGGTATTCTCCCTGGAGACACACTGACTTCACTGCTGGTGATTCCCACTGGAGTCTGAACAGTGTTGGTCTAGGAGGGTCCAGGGGAGAGATCCAAGGCATAGCTCTGGGCTTAGGACCAACAGACAGTTATGAGGAGTTGCTGTACGCCTGGACTAGAGGTGAGGTCTTCTGACATGCCTGAATATTCACGGGCTGAAGAGCTATTTTGAAAAGGCAAGGCAGCTTTGAGCTGGTCATGGAAGGAACTGGAGAAATTCGATAGATGACAAGGGGTGCAGCAGGTGTGCTAGGGTATGGGGATGAGAGGGGGGAAGGGACATACAGCAGAGGCTTGGAGGTGGGAATCGGTAACTGTGTGTATATATTCTCAGTGAGGGGCACAGGGTAACTGGGGCAAGGGGCACTTGCTTCATGGAGACAAATACAGAGAATAAAGAACTTTCTCCTTTCCCGGCTCTCTCTGAGTGCCTGTCTGCTTGTTGCTAAGTGTTGAGGGAAAGGTAACTGAAAACCTTGTGGAGGATTCTCCAGCCCCAGTGGTCACCTATAGATGAGGTTTGGATGGGCCACCTCCCATCATTTTTAAAATTGTAGTGAAATTTACATGAAATCCACCATTTTAACATTTTATTTATTTTTTATCTTATTTATTTTAGAGAGAGAGATAGAGAGGGAGAGAGAGTGGGAAGAAGGGACAGAGGGAGAGAATCCTCAAGCAGATTTCCTGCTGAGCATGGAACCCCACGTGAGGGTCAGTCCCATGATCCATGAGATCCTGACCTGAGCCAAAACCTAGAGTCAGGCACTTAACCAACTGAGCCACCTAGGTGCTCTCATTTTAACATTTTAAACTGTACAGTCTAGTGACATTTAGTACATTCACAGTGTTGTCCAACCATCACCTCTACCAAGTTCCTGAATGCTTTCATTGCCTCAAAAGGAAAGCCTGTACCCAGTAAGCAGTCACTCTCCATTACCTCCTCCCCTGAATCCTTGGCAAAGAATGTTGTCCAGGATCACTGGCCTCGGAAGTGGTGAAACTGGGACTTCTACACAGAACACCAGAGCCCATGAGGAAGAAACTTGGTCTTGGGGGAATTTTTGCACATTAGGCTTTCTTTTCCCTGACCCTCTGGGATGGGATGTGCTCACTTCCAAGATATGCACTTTGAGGGTCTGGCATCTGCTCTCAATCACAGAGGCCAACATGGAGGCCAGATAGGCAAGAGCAAGGGGGAGGAAGGGGTGAGGGAAGGAGGGCAGGAGCTGGGCACTGCCCAGGGGATGCCAGCGATGCCTCTATCCTGGTGTGCCAGCTGCCTAGGCCTATTTCTTGTTGGTCTGTGACTCTCCCAAGGGCTAGAGGCTTGGGGGCTGCTTCTCACTGAACTGGTTGCTTTGGCAACCCTGGGCAGGATGCGAGTGGTCTCCTTGGTAACGCCTGGGAAACCTGCCTGTGGGGATGGAGGGAAGTGGACTGGCCAGCGGTCAAGCGGGGTGGCACAGGCAGAGCTGGGCTAGGCTGCTGAGCTCAGAGGCCTTTCGGGAGGGCCCCGCTTATGGAATAGCCTGGGTTGCCTGTTGGCCATTGCCCAGGAAGCCAGAATCCAGAGGCCCAGGGGAACTGGGGGCCAGCCTGGCGACACCAAAGGTTCCAATGCCCAGGAAGTGGGAGGAGATGGGGGTGAGAGTGGGAAGGGGGGAAGAATATAGCTTCTGGATGACAGATCCAGCTACAGGGTTTATTAAAAGATGCTTATCAGAGGTCATTACCCAGATCCTGCTGTTTTGGGAAATGAGCAGGTGCTGACGCCTGTGGGGGACCAGGCAGAGAGAAAAGAAGGTCTAGGAGAGGAAGGGAAGGAAATAGATAAGAGTCACTGGCAGGCAGGTGGGAGGCCTTGGCTTTCTCTCTGCTCTAACTGCAAAGGGGGGGTAGGGCTGGGCTCTGGAACTGAGATTCTCCTAGGGTAAGAGTTGGGGTTCCAGGGACGCTCTGATGGGAAGGGCTCATTCTGTTGTTCAACAAATGCATACTAAGCATCGATGAAGGGCCAGGAACTCTTACAGGCATGAGAATACAGTGGTATACAAACTAGATGAGGGTTTGCTGCTGTGGCTGCCAGGAAGCTTCCCCTCCAGTGGAGAGGCAGATGGGAGGAAAAATGACAAATGCACAAAAATAAATCGGAATACGATAATAAGTATGAACATGCTGTGTGTTGGAGCCTCTTTATACCTATTACCTCACTTATTTTTTTTTTAAAGATTTTATTTATTATTTTAAAGAGAGAGCATGTGTGCATGCAAGTGGGGGGAGGGGAAGAGGCGGAGGGAGAGAGAGAATCCCAAGCGGACTCCGCACTGAGCGTGGAGCCGGATGCAGGGCCCGATCCCATGACCCTAAGATCATGACCTGAGCCGAAATCAAGAGTTGGATGCTCAGCCAACTAGCCACTCGGGCACTCCTTATCGCGTGTAATTTTTAAAAACCTCCTTGTGAAGTAAGTATGATTATTAACCCCATTTATGGATGGATAAACCGAAGCTTAGAGGTTAAGCAACTTGCTCAAGGTCAAATGGCTGATAGGAGGTGGGGTTGGATTCTGGGCAAAATCCTTCTGATTTTGGACCCACTGCTCTTTCTCTTTTTGATACAGGCACACTTGAGAGATATTGTGGGTTGTGCTGCCAATCTCTGCAGTAAAGCGAATATTACAATAAAGCAAGTCAAATGAATTTTCTGGTTTCCTAGTGCATATGAAAGTTGTGTTTACACTATACTGTAATTTATTAAGTGTGCAGTAGCACTCTGTCTAAAAAAAACAGTGAACATACCTTAATTAAAAATACTTTATTGCTAAAAAGTGCTAACCATCACTTGAGCTTTCGGTCAGTTGTGTTCCTGCTGGTGGAGGGTCTTGCCTTGAGGTTGATGTTGATGGCTGCTGACTATTCAGTGTTGGCTGCCAAAGGTTGGCTCGCCTTTTCTTTCTTTCTTTCTTTCTTTCTTTCTTTCTTTCTTTCTTTCTTCCTTTCTTTCGTTTTTAAGATTTTGTTTATTTGAGAGAGACCCTGAGTAGGGGGAGGAACAGAGGGAGAGAATTTTCGGTCAGATTCCTTGCTGAGCATGGAGCCAGACACAGGGCTTGATCCCATGATCTGGGAGATCATGACCTGAAACCAAGAGTCAGATGCTTGACCAACTGAGCCAGCCAGATGCCGCTGTGGCAGGTTCTTAAAATAAGATGACGAAGTTTGCTGCATCAATTAACTCTTCCTTTCAAGAATGATTTCTCTGTAACATGCATGCTCTTTGATAGCATTTTAAGCACAAGAGAACATTTTTCAAAATGGGAGTCAATCCTCTTGAACCCTGCGGCTGCTTTATCCACTAAGTTTATGTAATATTCTAAATCCTTCGTTGCTCTTTCAACAATCTCTGCAGCATCTCAAGAAACCACTTTGTTTGTCCATAAGAAGTGGCTCCTCATCTGTTAAAGTTTTATCACAAGATGGCGGCCATTCAGCCCCATCTTCAGGCTCCACTTCTAATTCTAGTTTTCTTGCTGTTTCCACCCCATCTGCACTTACGTTCTCCACTGAAGTCTTGAACTTCTCAGAGGCTTCCATGACGGCTGGCATCAGCTTGTTCAAAACTCCTGTTAATGCTGACATTTTGATCTCTTTCCATGAATCACAAATGTTCTTAATGGCATCTAGAATGGTGAATCCTTTCCAGAAGGTTTTCTGTTGACTTTGCCCAGATCCATCAGAGGAATCACTATCCAAGGCAGTTACAGCCTTATGAAATGCATTTCTTAAATAATAAGACTTGAAAGTCAAGATGACTCTGATCTATGGGTTGCAGAGTGGAGGTAGTGTCAGCAGGCATGAAAACAACATGAATCTCACTGTCTGTCTCTGTCAGAGCTCTACAGTGACCAGGTGCATTGTCAACAAACAGTAATATTTTGAAAGGAATCTTTTTTTTTCTGAGCTGTAGTTCTCAACAGTGGACCTAAAATATTCAGTAAACCATGTGGTAAACAGATGTGCTGTCATCCAGGCTTTCTTGTTCCTTTTATAGAGCATGGGCAGAATAGACTTAGCATAACTCCTAAGAGCCCTAGGATTTTCAGAATGGTCAAAGAGCATTGGCTTCAGCTTGAAGTCTCCAGCTGCATTAGTCCCTAACAAGAGAGTCAGCCTGTCCTTTGGAGCTTTGAAACCCAGCACTGACTTCTCCTCTCTAGCTATGCAAGTCCTAGATGGCATCTTCTCTACTGGAAGGCTATTTCATCTGCATGGAAAATCTGCTGTTGAGTGCAGCCACCTTCCAGAATGATCTTAGCTGGATCTTCTGGATGCCTCGCTGTGGCTTCTACAGCAGCCCCTGCCGCTTCCCCTTATACATTCATGCTGTGGTGACGGCTTCTCTCCTCAAGCCTCATGAACCCACCTCTGCTAGCTTCAGGTTTTTCTTCTCCAGCTTCCTCACCTACCTCAGCCTTCCCAGAGCTGAAGAGTTAGGGTGTTGTTCTGGCTGAGGCTTCGGCTTAAGAAGATGTTGTGGTTGGTTTGATCTTCTGTTCAGACCACCAAAGCTTTCTCCATATCCACCATCGGACTGCTTTGCTCTCGTATCATCCATGTGTTCACTGGAGGAGCACTTGTAATTTTCTTCAGGACCTTTTCTTTTGCATTCACAGCTTGGCTAACTGTTTGGCACAAGAGTCCTCACTTTCCCTATCTCCCACCTTCCTCACCAAGCTTAATCACTGTTTGCTTTTGATTTAAAGTGAGAAGTGCAAGGCTCTTGTGCTTGAACACTTCGAGGCCAATGCAGGGTCACCAACTGGCCTAATTTCCCTATTGTTGTTGGTGGAACAGTCAGAACACGTACAACATTTACCAGTTAAGTTTGCTACCTCATAGGGGAATAGTTTGTGGCAACCCTGAATGATAACTGATCAATAGTTGATCATATAATAAATATAATAATAATGCAGAAGTTTGAGATATTGCAAGAATTAACCAAAATGTGACCCAGAGACACGAAGTGAGCAAATACTGTTGGAAAACTGTGCCAGTGGACTGGCTGGATTCAGGGTTGCCACAAATCTTCAATTCGCAGGAAAACAAAAAACAAAAAACAAAAAAACCCCAAATCTCAGTATCTGTAAAGTGCAGTGAAGTAAAGTGCCATAAAATGAGGCATGCCTGTAACCTCTTTATTTAGAACAGCTTTAGATTTACAGGATTATTGCAAAATAGTATGGAGAGTTTCCAGATACCCCATGTCCAGTTTCCCCATTATTAACATTTTAGTATGGAAAATTTGTGACAAATAATGAGCCAATATCCACACACTGTTATTAACTACTGTCTATACTTTATTCAGATTTCCTTCGTTTTCCCAGTGTTCTTTTTCTGTACCAGGATCCCATCCAGGATACCCCATTATATTTTCAGGGCCCATCTTATATATGTAGTTGTCATGCTTTCTTAGACTCCGCTTGGTTTTGACAGTTTCTTACGCTTTTTTTGTTTTTGGTGACCTTGACAATTTTGAGGATAACTGGTTAAGTGTCTTGTGGACTTCCCCTTTCCTGGGATTTCTCTGATGTTCTTCTCGTGATTAGATTGCTATAAAGGTTTTGGAGAGCGAGACCATAGAGGTGAAGTGCCATTTCCATCACATATCAACAGTAAATGCAATCAACATGATTTATTCCTGGTGATGTTGACCTTGATCACTTGGCTGAGGTAGTGCTTGTCTGATTTCTTCATTATGAAGTTAAAGTTATACTTTTCTCCCCCTTTCCATATTGCACTGTTGGGAAGAAAGTCCCCATGCACGGTCCTCACTTAAGGAATTGGAGTTACACTCCACTTCCCTGAGGCCCAAGCACTACTTCATTCTGTCAACTGTTTCTTTAGTCAGATCAGTTACATTTGGATAAGGGCGGTGAAAGAGAAGACTGTGGAGCTACGGGGGTGCACTTGACCTTGTTCTGGGGTCTGGGAATGTTTCTCTAGGGAAGTGATCTGAGGATGAGTCGGGGTGGGCTTTATGTTCCCAGAGGGTTGCTCCTGGCCTATTGGGTGTGGAGCTATTCATTTGGCACTCCTGACCCCTGCCTGTTTAATGCCCCTGGCCACCTTAAATGTCATTGTGACATTAAAAAAAAAAAAAAAAAAGAAAAGAAAAGAAAAGAAAAGAAAAAAAGCTCTCCCAAGGTTTTCTTTTTTCTTCTCATTCCTGTGTAGTTAACATACAGTGTTACATTAGTTTCAGGTGTACAATATAATGATTCGACAATTCTATAATTACTTGGTGCTCATCAAGATAAGTGTATCTTAATCCCCTTCACCCACCTCCCCTCTGGTAACCATCTGTTTGTTCTCTCAAGAGCGCCCATATGTAAAAAAAAAAAAAAAAAGAAAGATCTTCCATATTTTTAAAAGCTCTCCAAAGGAGGCGGTGCCAGCCCTAACTGAGAGCATGGAGCTGGGTGTGGAGAGCATCAGGGCCGGCTGTTCCCGGCAGGGGGCCTGGCATAAGCCCCCATGCTTGAGGGCAGAGTTTAGAGTTGGCTCCTGTTAACTGTGGAGAGGGTGGGGAGTGATCCCAGGCTGATGTCATCCTGACCCCCTGGGCCAAGGAACTTTCAGCAGAAAATCATTAAGAGACCACTGCCTTGTCTCTTTTCTGTGGTCATGGACGCTGCCTGTGCCAGGCTGGGGCAGCAGCAGGAGAGGGGATCTTTTCTGGGATGCAGGAAAGGGCAAGGGAGGTATGTCTGCTGGCTTAACTGTGTGGCCTTCTTTGCCTCCATTGCCCTGGAATGCCAGCCTCGCTGCTGGGGAGGCTGGGCAGGGGACAACGACAGGGGAGAACACCGCCAGAGGAGGTGTTGTCTTATGCATAGGGTGGTGGCAGGTCCACATGCTCCTGGCTTTCACCTTCGTTTCCCCCCCAGTGGCTCGCCCTCTTTCCACCCAGCATCCGCTGAAAGGCAGATCTGCTCCAGGGGATGGGTCAGCCTAGAGTGTGTCTGTCCCAGGGAGGGTGTCCATCCAGGTGCCTCTGAGAGAGAGAGCGGAGGAGCCACTTAGCCTCGATCAGTGTGAATAAAAACGCAGGGAGCCTCCGGGTGACCTACTTGGTGTATTGGTGCCCTCTTGGCGCCCGACATGGCGCTGGGTATGGAGAACGGAGACATGAATACTGGGCTTTGGGTCTGCCCTTGAGGTGCTCACAGCCCAGCCTTATTTAATTCAGACATGTGTGGGTGTACCCTTGAGTGCTGCGTCCCACCCAAGCTTTGAGGTCTTGGAGCCGGGAGGAGAGTCAGGTGAGCAGGGCAGGGCTGGCTCTGGGCTCTTAACTCCATCTCTACCACCTGGGAAACCATGCATAATTGATATTGCCTCTGCCTGTCACAGGTGGCTCCTGCAGAGTGGGCAGACTCAGGGTGCTGACATCTGCGGGGTGACGTGCGTGCACCTGGCTTCTGGCCCCCGAGCCAGGGGCCTTGAGACCTGATCTAGCCCGGCTTTCTCAGGTGGCTCCTGGCTCTCAGCATTCACACACAAACCATGAAGGGTGGCCATAAATCAGCCTGGACAGGCCAAGGTTGCTCTGGTTTTCCCAGAGTGAGATCAAAGCCCCAGACCCTCGCCCTGGGGCTTGGTACTTATTAAATTATTAAACTGTCAAGGAAGGGGAGAGCAGGAGGGACTGGATGGATGGCCATATAGTAAAACAGAATGCGGAAGAACGGGCTGAGAAATGAAGCCGCAGGCGGCGCATCTCTCTCTTCTAGACAAAGATTTCAAGACAAGGATTCCAAAGGAATCCGCTGGTGGTTTTACTTTAAATTTTTTGAGGAAGCTCCATAGTGTTTTCCAGAATTGCTGTACAATTTGCATTCTTACCAACAGTGTACAAGAGGTCCCTTTTCTTCATGTCCTCATGTTATATGTCTTTTTGATAAGAAACATCCTAACAGGTGTGAGGTGGTATCTCCTTGTGGTTTTGATTTGCATTTCCCTGATGACTAGTGATATTGAATACCTTTTCATGTACCTCTTGGCCATTTGTATGTCTTCTTTGGAAAAATGACTCTTCAGGTACTTTGTCCATTTTTAAATTGAGTTACTGTTATTATTTCCTTGCTTTTGAGTTGAAGAGTTCAGTATGTATTTTGGAGGTTAACCCCTTATCAGACATATGGTTTGCAGTATTTCCTCCCAGTCCTTAGGTGGCCTTTTTATTTTGTTGATTGTTTCCTTTGTTGTGCAGAAACTTTTTTGTTTGATATAGTCTTACTTGTTTATTTATTTTTTTCTTTTATTGCCTGTGCTTTTGGGATCCTACCCAAAAAATCATTGTCAAGGCCAGTGTCAAGCTTTTTCCCATGTTTTCTTCCAGGAGTTTATAGTTTCAGGTCTTATGTTTAAGTCTTTAATCCATTTTAGGTTGATTTTTGTATATGATGTAAGGTAAAGGCCTTTTAATTATTTTAAGTGAGTTTAATTATTTTGTTTGTTGATACTCAGTTTTTTCAACACCATTTATCCTTTCCCCATTGTGTATTCTTGACATCTTTGTTGAAAATTAGTTAACTGTATATGCATAGGTTTATTTCTGCATTATTTTATTCTATTAATCTATATATCTGCCAGTTGGCACTTATGCCAATACCGTACTATTATGATTACAATAGCTTTGTATTATAGCTTGAAATCAGGAAGTGCTATGCCTCCATCTTTGTTCTTCTGACTCACAATTTAGCTATTCAGCAACTTTTGTGGTTCTTTTCTTTTTAAGATTTTATGATTTTATTTATTTGACAGACAGAGGTCACAAGTATGTGGAGAGGCAGGCAGAGAGAGAGGAGGAAGCAGGTTCCCTGCTGAGTAGAGCACCTGATGTAGGGCTCGATCCCCAGGACCCTTAGATCATGACCTGAGCCGAAGGCAGAGGCGTAACCCACTGAGCCACTGGGTGCCCCTCTTTTGTGGTTCTATACAAATTTTGAGATTGTAAATTTCCATTTTTATAAAATATGCGATTGAAATTTTGATAGGGATTACCTTCTATCTGTAGATTTCTTTGTGCGTTATAGACATTTTAACGATATTAATTATTTCAATTCATGAAAATGGTATATCTTTGTGCTTATTTGTATCTTCTTCAATTTCTTTCATCAGTGTTTTATATTTTTCAGTATATAGATTTTTCACCTCCCTGGTTAAATTTATCCCTGAGTATTTTATTATTTTTGATGTTATTATAAATAGATTTGTTTTCTTCTTTTTTGGATAGTTTGTTGTTAGTGTATAGAAATACAATGGACTTTTGTATGCTGGTGTCATCTCCTGCAACTTTACTGAATTTATCAATCTAACAGTTTTTTGGTAGAGTCTTGAGATTTTTCAATACATAAGATAATGTTATCTGCAAATAGAGACCGTTCTACTTCTTCCTTTCTGATTTGGATGCCTTTTATTTATTTATTTTTTTCTTGTCTAAGTGTCCTGGCTAGGACTTCCGGTGCTGTTTAACATTTTAAAGTAGGCTCCACTCCCAGCATGGAGTCCAACTTGCGGCTTGAACTCACCAACCTGAGATCAAGACCTGAGCTGAGATCAAGAGTCAGATGCTCAACTCACTGAGCCACCCAGGTGTCCCTCTGGCACTGTTTAAATACAAGTGGCAGGAGTGGGTCCCTTTGTCTTGTTCTTGATCTTAAAGAAAAAACTTTCAGCTTTTCACCATTGAGTAGGAGATTAGCTGTGAACTTGTCATGTATGGCCTTTATTATGTTGAGACATTCCATATATACTTAATTTGTTGAGTGTGACCGAAAGATGTTAATTTTGTAAAATGCTCTTTATGCGTCTGTTGAGATATCATGTGATATTTTATCTTTATTATATACATATTTGTTAATATGGTATATTATATTTATTAATTTACATATGTTGTACCATGCTTGCATCCTAGGGATAAATCCCACTTGATCATGGTGTAAGATCAAACATCAGTGTGCCAATATTTTGTTGAAGATTTTTGCATCTATGTTCGTTGGGATATTGGCCTGTAGTTTTCTTTTCTTGTAACATTCTTTTCTGATCTTGGTATTAGGGTAATGCTGGCCTCATAAAATGACTTTGGAATGGTTCCTTTCTCCTCTTTTTTTTTTTTTTTTTTTTTGAGAGAGTTTGAGAAGGATTGACATTAATTTTTGTGTAAATGTTTGATAGAATTCACCAGTGAAGCCGTGTGGTCCTGGACTTTTCTTTTTTGGGAGATTTAAGAATACGTTACCCAGCAAAGCTATCCTTTGGAATCAAATGAGAGATGCAGACATACCCAGACAGAAAAAGCTGTAGTAGTTCATAGCCGCTAAACTTGCCTTATAAGAAATGTTAAAAGACTTCTTCAACTTGAAAAGAAAGAACACTAACTAGTAACATAAAAATATCTGAAAGTATAAAATTCCCTGGTAAGTATAAAATTCCCAAATGTATGCCAGATTCAGGATATTCCAATATCCTGGTGGTGGTATATAAATTACTTACAACTCTAGTATAAAGGTTAAAGGACAAAAGAATTTTAAAAAGCTATAATTGCAATAATTGGCTACTGGATATACAATATAAAAAGATGTAAATTGTGACATCAAAAACATAAAATGAGGGTGCCTGGGTGGCTCAGTTCTTAAGTGTCTGCCTTAAGCTTGGGTCATGATCCCCGGATCCTGGGATTGAGCCCCACTTTGGGCTCCCTGCTCAGCAGGGAGACTGCTTCTCCATCTCCCATTCCCCCTGTTTGTGTTCCCTCTCTCACTGTGTCTGTCTCTGTCAAATAAATAAATAAAATCTTTCAAAAAAAAAGTGTGAAATGGTTGGGAAGCAATAAAAGTGTTGAGCTTTTGTATGTGAACAAAGTTGAGTTGCTATCAGCTTAACATAGACTGTGATAAGATGTTGGCTTTTTGTTTTGTTTTTGAGAGAGAGAGTGTGTGTGGGTGCATGAGGGCAGGGAGGGGCAGAGGGAGAGAGAGAGAGAATCTCAGTCTCCATGCTGAGGCTCCACTTGGGGTTCCATCTCACGACTCTGAGATCATGATCTGAGCCGAAATCAAGAGTCAGCCCGAGCCACCCAGGTGCCCCAGACTGTGATAAGATGTTTTATGTAAACCCCATGGTAGCTACAAACCAAAAACCCATTGTAGGTATAAAAAAAGATAAAGAGAAAAGAATGAAAGCATACCACTATAGAAAATCATCAGATCACAAAGAAAGACAGGCAGAAAGGAGCAAAGGTTCTATAAAATACCCAGAAAACAATGGTCAAAGGTGGCAAGAGTAAATCCTTCTCTATGAATAATTACTTTAAGTATAAATAGTTTAAATTCTCCAGTTAAAAGACATGGAGTGGTTGGCTAGATAGAAAAACAAGACCCAATGAACTACCCAACTATAAGAGACTCACTTAGCTTCAAGGTTACCTCTAAGCTGAAAATGAAGGGATAGAAAAAGATATTCCAGGCAAATGGAAACCAAAGAAAGCAGGGTACTTCTACTTACAGGATAAAAAATAGACTAAGTAAAAGAAAGAGAAAAGGTCATTATATAATGATAAAGGGATCGACTCATCAAGAGGAAATAACTATAGTAAATATATACACACCTAACATCAGAGCACATAAGTATGTAAAGCAAATATTAACAGATCTGGAAGGGGAAATAGTAATACCATAATAAGAGGGGACTTCAGTTCTCCCCTTTTAACAATAGATAGATCATCCAGACAGAAAATTAACAAGAGGGCGCCTGGGTGGCCCAATGGGTTAAACCTCTGTCTTCGGCTCAGGTCGTGATCTCAGGGTCCTGGGATTGAGCCCCTTATTGGGCTCTCTGCTCAGTGGGAAGCCTGCTTCCCTTCTTCTCTCTGCCTGTCTCTCTGCCTGCTTGTGATCTCTCTGTCAAATAAATAAGTAAATCTTAAAAACAAAAGAATATCAATAAGAAAACAATGGACTTGAACTACACTTTAGACCAAATAGACTTAACAGACATATACAGAACATTCCATCAAACAGGGGCAAAATGCACATTCTTCTCAAGTGCACACAGAAAACTTTTTAGGATAGATCATATGCTATCCACAAAATAAGCCTTAACATATTGAAGAAGTATCTTTTCTAACCACAATTGTGCGAAACTAGAAATCAATTATAAGAGGAAAGTTGGAAAGTTTACAAATTCGTGTAGACTGAACAACATAGTCCTGAATAACCAGTTGGTTAAAGAATAAATCCAAAGGGAAATTAAAAAAAAATCTTGAGACAAACAAAAATGGAAATACAACACACCAAAACTTATAGGATGCAAGAAAAGTAGTTCTACGAGGGAAGATTATAACAATAAATGTTTATATTAAGAACAAAGAAAGAGGGGTGCCTGGGTGGCTCAGTGGGTTAAGCCGCTGCCTTCGGCTCGGGTCATGATCCCAGGGTCCTGGGATCGAGTCCCGCATCAGGCTCTCTGCTCAGCGGGGAGCCTGCTTCCTCCTCTCTCTCTCTGCCTGCCTCTCTGCCTACTTGTAATCCCTCTCTGTCAAATAAATAAATAAAATCTTATTAAAAAAAAAAAAGAACAAAGAAAGATCCAAAAAGCCTAATTTAACACCTCAAGGAACTAGCAAAGGAATAAACTAAAGCCAAAGTTAGTAGAAGGAAGGAAATAACAAAGATCAGAGTAGAAATAATGAAAGAAATGAAATAAAGACTAGAATGATAACAGAAAGACCAACAAAAGTAAAACTTGTTTTTTTGAAAAGACATAAAATTTACAAACTTTTCGCTAGATAAAGTAAAAAGAGAGAAGACTCAAATAAATGCAAAGGATCATAAGAGACTACTGTGAACAATGATATGCCAACAAGTTGGACAACCTAGAAGAAATGGATAAATTCATAGAAATATACAACCTACCAAAACTGAATCATGAAGAAGTAGAAAATGTCAGCACCCCAGTGTTTATAGCAGCAATGTCCATAGTAGCCAAACTACGGAAAGAGCCCAGATGTCCATCGACAGATAAATGGATAAAAAAAGTTGTGGTATGTATGTACAATGGAATATTATTCAGCCATCAAAAATTTGAAATCTTGTCATTTGCAGTTACATGAATAGAACTAGAAGGTATTATGCAAAGCAAAATAAGCCCATCAGAGAAGAAATTATCATATGATCTCACTTATATGTGGAATTTAAGAAACAAAACAGAGGATCGTAGGGGAAAGGAGGAAAAAAAAATAAAATAAGACAAAATCAGAGAGGGAAACAAACCACAAGAGACTCTTAAACATAGGAAACACACTGAGGGTTGCTGGAGGGGTGGGGTGGGGGATGGGGTAACTGGGTAATGGACATTAAGGAGGGCATGTGATATAATGAGCACTGGATATTATATAAGACTAAAGAATCAGTGAACTCTGTCTCTGAAACTAATAGTGCACTATGTTAAATAATTGAATTTAAATTAAAAAAATAAAAATGAAAAAAATTCTGAATAGACCAATAATGAGTGAGGAAATCTCTTTCCAGGGCAGAGACAGCCTAGCTAGGCCTGAGAGGTGCAGAGGGGTTTTCCTTCTCCTGGGCTGGGCTGGCAGATCCTCTGGGGTTGAGGAAACCAACTAGCCACTCAGCCCTTGGTATGGAGCCCAGAGCACAGAGGAAGTGGTGGGATGAGGCTGTGAGTGACCAGATTGTCACTCACATGGAAGTTTCTGCATCAGGCTGTTGCGCTCCTAGAAACTGAGGCTCTGGTTACATAAGATTCTTCTGGTTCCTTCACTGTAAAATCTGAAGGAAACTGTTTTAGGGAGTTTGGGTCTCCTTGTCTGGTCCCCAAGTTGAGGGTGTGTTGAAGAAACAAAATACAACAAGAACCTAGATCAGTTGTTGAGAAGAAAGTTTCCCAAGATTCAGGGCTTGTTCTGAAAGTGGGGGTTTACTGTCTAGTGCTAAGTTTCAGATCCTAGGGCACAAGGTTCTATTTTGGGGTAAAGTTGCCATTTCTGTAGACAAGATTCTGCCTTGGTATTGAGGTGCCTGTTTTGGGGGTCTGATTTCCATGGTGGGGTGAGAGTTCCATTCCTGGAGGGAGTTTTCAACTCAGGGCCCCGGATTCTTGATTGTAGTTGAGCTTTGAGTCTTGGGGCCAAGACTTTGGTTCTCCATATTCTAGGAGCGCCATATTCTAGGATTGGGTTGAGGTTCTCTTCTTGGGCTTGGGGTTTGATTATCAGGCTGGAGGTCTTGTGCTCCGGAGGAAGAGAAGAGCTAGAACCCCCTTTCACTTCTGGGGAAGACTTTCTGGGACCAGCAGCAGAGGAATGGGTTAGTAGACTCAGGAGCTAGTGGTCAGGAGGCCTGGGCTCTAGCCCTTGCCTGGGTGTGAGACGGAAGAGATATCACTTGTAAGCTTTAGGTCTCTGCTGGAAGCATGGCCGGGCAGTGGTGTTGACTCACAAAGCACCATCCAAGCTCTCTTGATCCTCCCAAAGTGACACTAATGGTGGGTCCATAGGCACCAGTGGCCATTGCTCGGTGAGTCAAATCCGTGATGACAGTGCTCAAGTTGCCCTGGGCACTGTCAGCTTGGTCCAATTAGTGCCAATCGGATCTTAACTTGTGCTGAGGGGCCCTGGGGAGAGGGAGCACACTGAGTGGGATATGTTAAATCTGGGGCCCTGGGGCCTGGTGTGTGGCTCTGGCGGGTGGGAGCAGGGCTGGGTTGGGCCCACAGCTTCCTCCTAGTAGGCCAGTTCTCACTTAGCCTAGGCGGTGGGTACAGACAGACAGACCAGAAACCATGATCTGAAGGAGCTTGGCTCTCTTCCTTGTGATCTGCAGAGTAGAGGGACAGGGAGGCAGTGGGGATGGCTGTGTCTTCTGCCCCCAGCTGGGCTGGTGCACGCAGCTGAGAAACATCCTCTTCTATATTGGGCCACTGCCCTAACTTCCCTCCCTCATTTCCTTCTCCTGTTACTCCACTGGGGATGCTCTCAGAGAGCCAAAGTTGCTGGGCCCCCTGTCTCTTCCCTCCTGGATCTTGCTCCAGATCTCCTAGGGATTGCTGGGACAGGTGGTCTTGGCCCTATTTCCTGGAGAAGCAGACTGAGGTCTAGTTGAGTGGACATTTGCAGGGTACTCTCAATGATGGCTGTACCCGCTTGCCCAGGGGGCTGTGAACAAGGGTGTGGGCCTCGTGGCCTCTTAGCCCTCCGACAGCCCTCTGGCAGGTGCATCTTCCTGCCTGCCCCAGGGGTCCCCCTCTGTTCTACCCAAGTCGGGGAGAGCCGTGAGTAATGCAGAGCCAGGGTGAGGCCATACACAGAGTTCCCAGCTCAGGGGCACTTTCTCTAGTGTTTGAGAAGAACTTCTCCTTTAGGACAAAGCCCCTTCCCTAGGACCCAGGAGACTCAGGCACCTCAGAAGACTGGTGAATTTCCTCCCCCACCAGGTATGTCTGGGGATGGAGGGGGTGCTCTGTCTGGGTCTGCAGGGACTCTCTGAACCCCACTATGTGGGCCTGGCTGAGGTACTTTGGAGGTTGAGAGTCCTGGGGATCCCCCTGGGCATAGGAAACTCAACCCGGACATTGGACTCTGGTGTGGTCCAGCAGGCCTCTGGAGTTCCCCATGGGCATGGCGGGGGAGCCCAGGGCGAGGAGGGAGGAGGAACGGCAGGCAAGGGAGGGGCGCTGTGGTTGAGGGACGGACTCTGGGAGTCAGATTTTGTCTTTGCTCCCTGTGCTACCTGGGGCCAGAGGCTTAACTTCTGCATACCCTCCTCCTTTATCGGAGAGAATGCTTGATGAGTCATGAATGCATGACAAATACCAGTTACTGTGCTCATCATTAGGCTCAACCAGCAGGTCCCAGCTTAGACATCACTTCCACCAGGAAGCCTTCCCTGATCCCTGTCCCATCCCCACGTGGGTTAGATGGCTCACTGCCAGCCCTGTGCCCCACTCGCGGCATGGATCTGACCAGCTTCCATGGCCTGTTCAGCTGTCAGTGTCCCGTGTGGCCTGTGTGCTCCCCACTGCATTGCTGCCCCAGGGCCTGGCTTACACAGTAGGTGCTCAACAAATATTTTGAAATGAATGCAAGTCATACTTTTCTTTTCACATCCCCTCAGTGCTGCAAAAGCTCTCTTTCTTTCCCTGGTTGAAAGGACATTTGCTGTATACCAGGCTCTGGGGCCCAGGCCAGAGAAGGGAATAGTGATGTGGGATTCTTGGTTCACTCATTCATTCCCTGATGGCACAGATGTTCTCGGGGTGCTGGGCCTCATGCCAGCCTCTGGGGATGAATGTGGCTCCATCCTTACAGCACTCGTGTTGCTGATCCTTGGTGTTGACAAAGGTCAGAGGAGAGGAGGGTGGTCAGATAGGCTGAGTAGAGTCAGGGAAGGCTTCCTGGAGGAGAGATTGGCTTTGAAGAATGATGGGAGGCAGAATCGGGAGGCGCTGGCAGAGGGGATCAGTTCTGGACACCAGCAGTAGAATCACAACCTTGCCTGCCAATGGACCTGATCGGTTTTGGTTATGCGGCCCTTGTGACGTTTGGTAGCATCTTGGGATATAAGCGGAGATGTGGTATTCCATCTTTGATCGCTGGTCTTTTTGTTGGATTTTTGGCTGGCTAGGGAGCCTACCGTGTCTCCAATGACAAGTGAGATGTCAAGCTGTCACTGTTTACAGCTTTCTTCCTGGCCACCATAATGGGTGTGAGGTATAAGAGATCTAAGAAGATTGTGCCAGCTGGGCTGGTTGCAGGTTTAAGCCTCATGATGATTCTGAGACTTATCTTATTGCTGCTCTGAGAATCCAGAGGAACTGACGTGATTCTACTGTAAGGGGCAGAGCACACACTTTGGATTTAAAAGATAAACTTCCACCTGGAATCTTACATGTCTTTTATTTTACGTTGCAAACAACAGAAATGCTCCAAAATAAACACCAGTTTGAGGGATTTTTTTTTTTAAACTCAAAACTCTACTGTTTTCTACTTGTCAGATAATGGTCTCATTAAAGATATTTAATAAATCATTATACACCCCCAAAAAAAGAATGACAGGAAAGTTTGGGTAGATAATAGATAGGCCTTCACTTGGCGGTGCACAGAGAGCAGATAGAGAAGATGGGGATGCCTGTGTTTGGAAATAAGGCAAAGCTGACCAATGACGTTGTGGCCTGAGGGTGTTGCTGAAGAGGAGTTCACAAGCTGTGGGTAACACTGATCCTCACTCTGCCATCCATAGATGAGTGACTCTGGGCGGGTCACGGCATGCCCCAAGTGCTGGTGTATTCACCTCTAGGATGGGAGCTGTGAAGCTGGCCTCTCGCTGTGGTCAGACGACTGTGGCAAACCCCTATGTGCAAGGAGATGGCCCAGGTAGTAGAGGGATGGAGGGCAGGCCTTTGGAGCGGGGGAGGCTAGGAGGCAGGTATGGGGGTGGGGGTATGTGGGAAAACAGGAAAGCAGTCCTGCTTCAGGCTTCTGTTTTGTAAATAATTAAATTCTTATCTGGGGTTTGTGGTGCCCACACCGCAGGAGGCAGGTGGGGCACCTGGGAACAAGGTGCTTTATTGTCTAGGAAGTGGTGGAGGCCCTTCCCTCCCCTCTAGCATCCCTCCCAGCCCCCTGGTCATGGCAGATGGGCTGGGAGTAGGTACTCTTCTAGGGTCTTCTGGCCTTGTCACTCCTTCCCTGCGTTTCTCTTTCTCCCTGTCTCCACCTTGGCATTGTCTGGTTCTCTTTCACGGTCTCACCTCTGCAGACTCAAAGCACCACTTGTACCCCCAGGTCCCAGGCCCCTTGGCACTATTACTCTGTACTGACCCCCAGCGGCCTTTCCCAAACACCCCCACCTCCTGGAGTCCAGCACTACCCCCCAGGTCTGGTCGGGGGGCCTCAGGGGAGCACTGACCTCTCCCTCGCCCCGTGCTCCAGAGACAAACAGTCGTTTTTTTTTTTTTCATTTTTAGTGCTTAATACTGAGAATGTGAAGGTCTGTTTAGTCTTGTCCAGCTAACATAAACCAGCCGGAACTGGGCCATGGCGGGGTCTTTGCTGTAAGTTCCCTTATTTGGAATGAAATTCATTGTTTTTCAGTGGGAGGCAGTGGAGGTTTTGGGGAGGCCCCCCTGGGCCCCCTCTTCATGATGCGGCCTGCAGGGCCCCTTCAAAGGTCACCGCGGTGTCTGTAACATAAAGCCTGTCCCTAGGACACCAGTTACCCCCAGTACCTCAGAGACGGAGGGGGGGCCTGGGATCATGTTGTTCAGCACTGACCTTTTCCAGGAGGGAAACTGAGGCTCAGAGAGGAGAAAGGACCTGCCCAGAGTCCCAGGGCAAGTTAGGAGCAGATGGAGGTCTAGACGGCTCCTGATTCTGTGGCTCTCAGATCTCTGTGCTGTGCCAGGGTGCCTCTGGCCTAGGAGCTTTGCGGGGGAGGTGGGGGTGAAGGGTAGAGGGGGGCGTTGATGAATCTGGCTGGAAGTGGCCTTTCAGCTGGGAATCATCCAAGGCTTCTGGCCTAGTGACTAAACAGAGGCCTGGGGCAGTGAGCTGGGGGCCCGGGATATGAGAGCCGAGGAAAGGCAAGGAAGGTAGAGGGCGTGCAAGGGAAGGGGTGGTGGCTGAGGGTCCAGGAAAACTGGTTCTAGTCCTGACTGCTGCTTTGCTGTGACTTCAGGCTCTTGGATTCCTTCTTTGACCTTGGTCTTCCCTACTTGTCCTATAGACTCAGCCTTTTTTGTGCCTCCCCCAGGGTGTGCCTTGGATGAACCAAGGCCGGGGGTGATGGGCTATATGAACCTGCTCACACGGCAGCTTATTATCCCTCTCCGGGCCCAGGTTTCCCTACCTTGCAAAGGGGTGTGTGGCCCCTTCATGAGTCTTCTGCAAGATCATGAGGTTTCGGTCTTGACTGATGCTTTCTTTCTTTCTTTTTAAAGACTTTATTTATTTATTTGGCAGACAGAGATCACAAGTAGGCAGAGAGGCAGGCAGAGAGAGAGGGAGAAGCAGGCTACCCGCTGAGCAGAGAGCCCAATGTGGGGCTTGATCCCAGGACCCTGGGATCATGACCTGAACCGAAGGCAGAGGCTTTAACCCACTGAGCCACCCAGGCGCCCCTTGACGGACGCTTTCTTAGCTGGGCTACTCATGAAGGGTACAGGCCTCAAAAACTGCGGTTCTACAGGGAGCAGTGGGGGTCTTTGCAAGGAGGATGTGAACTCATATACTCAAAATGTCTCCCCATGCCCAAAACATAGAGTGGGGGGGTGGGGCAGGAAGCAGGCCAGCATGGTGACTGCTGCCTTTGAGCCACATAGCTTACCCTGGCCCGCCTTGGGGCTCCCTGTGGCCCCGCTTCATTTGCTCTATCCTGGGCCCCTACTGGAAAAACAGCAAGTGCATGTTTAGATATTCTTTCTAGCGGGAGTTCCCCATTTAACATCCTTGTAGAAAGATCTTCTCATTTATTCACTGATTCTTTTCACAGAGATCACACAGCTGGGACGTAGGAAGCTGTAACTGACCAGTGTAGGAATCCCTGGGTCTGAAAAAGGAAAGATGTTAGAAAGCGCAGCCCTGAGAAATCGCAGCTAGAAGGCCCTGGTGCTGGGGAAATCAGGGCAGGAGACACGGTGCTGTTTACTACGAACATTCCATTCACAGCTCTTTTAGCAGTAATGCTAGTACTAGTATCCAAGGCTGCGTATCAAGGTATGTTAAATGTCTGCTTCTAGATGGTTGTTGAGGCACTCGTTTACAAAAGATCATCTCCTTGCCGAGAGACATCCACACCCTCGCAAAACATTAAATTCAGCATTAAAGTGAATGGAGATAACGTAAAGACATACACTCTGCTCCTGGGCATCTCTGGGCAGGGGGAAGCCATTGAAGGTTTTAGATTTGCTTTTTAGGTAGATCAGTCTAGCTGCCTTGTGGATGATGGATTTAAGAGGGACAAGATGGGGGCAGGGAGGGGCACCTGGGTGGGTCAGTGGGTTAAAACGATGCCTTCGCCTCAGGTCATGATCTCAGGGTCCTGGGATCCAGTCCCGCATCGGGCTCTCTGCTCAGCGGGGAGCCTGCTTCCCTCTCTCTCTCTGCCTGCCTCTCTGCCTACTTGTGATCTCTCTCTGTCAAATAAATAAAAATTAAAAAAAAAAAAGATGGGGGCAGGGAGACTAGTTATGGTGGGAGCACAGCTATCTCGGGGAAGGATGCCTAAGCCTGAAATACAGTTTTGGCGAAAGAGAGGAATTTGAGACACATTGAGCGGGGTGCTTGGCAGCACTGGTAAACAGATGGTGGGGGTTGTAAGGGAGAGGGAAGAACCCAAGATGGTGCCCAAGTTTTCAGGTGGCTGGGAAGATGGTAATTCCATTGAAACCCCGGGCCGGAGAGGAGGATCGGAGGGGAAGCTGGTGGGTTGAGTTTTGGGATGCCAGAGGAGGGCTGAGGCATTCTGGGAGAGACTTTTGGGTCAGTGGCTCCATGTGTGAGCTCAGAGTTCAAGGGGGAAGTCATGGCTGCAACCTGTTGTCAGCAATGGGTGCCGCTTAAACCTTGAAGGTGAATGATGGATTGCAGGGTGGACAGAACAAAACTGAAGAAGTGGGGCGAGGAGTAAGAAAAAAAACCAAGGAAAGACAATGGGCCAGAAAGGATGATGGAGGCCATGGGGCTAGAGTTTAGAGATCGTGATATGGCATAAGAAGTGGTTCTCAGACCTTAATGACCCATCAGATTTCCTGCAGATTGTAAAAATGCAGGTTGCTGGAGCCTAACCCCAGATAATCTGGCGAAGTCAGTCTAGGCGTGGGCTTCTGGGATCTGCTTTTTTAAACAAGAGTCTCAGGTGATACTGATGTGAGAGTTCTATGGACCACCCATTGTGAAACACTTCCCTGGGAGTCGGTCAGATCTGGGCTCAAATCTTGGTTCTTGGGTCTTGACCTTGGTCAAGTGTTTTGATCTTCCAAACCTTTGGTTTCTTCATTGGTAAGCAGGCATTCTAGTGCCCACTTTACAAGGTCACTGTGTGGATTAATTGGGGTGGCTCAGGACCTGGTCCGTAGTAAAATGTCAGTAAACAGCGGCCACTTCTTGTTCATAATTAGGAGTTTGACGATAGTGAGCGACGGGACAAGGTTCAACCTTGTGGGAGTCCTCCCCCACCTAGCGTCCAGCTGGCCCCAGATTCCATCTCCAAGTTGTCTTGTCTTAGCTGCTAGGACTGGTGGGGGGCTCCTGGCTCATCTAATCTCATGAATCAAATCAGAAGTCAGCTTACCACTTGGCAGTGAGAAATTTACTGTCAGATGGACCAGACAGCGTGTCAACTGCTTGCCATTTTCTCCCGCTGCAGGACGCTCCTTGAGTGCCGGGTGAACCTGGCATCTGGCTGGGGAGCTGAGGCCACGATCTGAGGATTTAATGCCCTTGGGCCCTGAACTCCACCCAGACCACTTCACCCACAAGGAGATGCCTGCCGAGTGGACCCAGCACCAGGCCAGCCCTGGCTGTTCCTGTGGACCCCACTACAGTTTGCTTCAGGGACACCCCCTTTTCCCTGATTCCTTGGCATCCAGTGAACACCTCTTTGCTTTAGGTTTATTAATACCTCCGGTCAGGCCTCTTTTACTGGGGCTGTTTCATCTCTCGAGGATAACTTTGCATGCTTTGATTCATGACCAGATCAGTTGATTTCAATCAGTTGATTTCATAGACTGAAAATCGGGCAAAGCTTATTATGAAGTGCACTGGGGAGGCACCTCATGGTGGCCCTCTCCCCACTTATGGTGCATACAGGCTTTCAGGAAGGAGGGCTTGTGGTAAGTCCGTGATGGCACCTCTGTACACAGGATGACTTTGCAACTTTTTTTTTTTTTTAAAGATTTCATTTATTTGACAGACAGAGATCCCAAGCAGGCAGAGAGGGGGTGGGGAGCAGGCTCCCCACTGAAGCAGAGAGCCCCATTCAGGGCTCGATCCCAGGACCCTGGGATCATGACCTGAGGCGAAGGCAGAGGCTTTAACCCACTGAGCCACCCAGGTGCCCTGACTTTGCAACTTTTAATATTCAGTGGTACTGTCTTTTAAAAATGTCCACCACATCGTTTAGAGCCCAAGCCGAATTGCACAGTATGTCTAGTGTGTATAATATGGTCCTATTTGTGTCTAGAGTCTTTTATTTTTCCTTTCTCTTCCCTTCCATCCTTCTTTTCTTCCTTCCAACTAATATTTATTTAGTACCTACTATGTGCCAGCGACTGTTCTGGAATTAGGAGTTACATTCTTCTGAGTATGAGAGACAGACAGTCACACACACACACACACACACACACACACAAAGTAAAAAAAAGAAAGAGAAAAAAATGACATATGGGATGTCAGATGGTGATAAATGCTCTGGAGAGAAATAAATCATGGGGTGTGGCACGGATGGGATTACGGGTGGGGAGTCTGGCGATGTTTACACTTGAAATAAATTGGCCAGAGAAAGCCTGATGGCATTTGAAAATGACCAGAAGGAGGTGAAGGAGTGAGAAATGCAGATGTCGAGAGGAACAACTCTCTGTTCTGTGGTTTGATGTCTTGCTAACTATCTGGGCATCTGTGCATTGCCCATCCGTATTTTCTTTGTACAAACACAGACCAAGGCTGAATGGATGCCCACCCAACTGTTACCAGTGGCTACCTTTGGAGACTAGTCTGGGGATGGAGTGGTGTGGGAGAATGGGATGCCTTTGTTTGTATTCTACCCTAATTGGCATGGTTTTATTTTAAATAATCAAATAAATAGTGGTTTTATACTTTAACTTTTTTAAAAATGAACTTCCATATCCCTGCCCTGTCCCCAAAGAGAGAGTGGTCAACAGAGTCAACTCCCTGCTTCGTCGAACTGTATTGAGGAATGAATGAGATTCTTGGTATATAATGACCAGTGGTTGTGCCTGGTGCTTAATAAAGGTTAAATTCCTTTTCCTTCTTAATTTTTCCCCTCAGTGCCCAGGACGGGGCTAGGTGTCCAAAAGTACATAACGACAATGGGTGAAATTCAAGCCAATCCTGAACTCACGTCCCTTACTGGGAGCCCCCGGGAATCAGGGGCTGTCACGCCTCTGGAGGCTGGGTAAGTCTGGTTCCTCTCTATAGGGATCAGATAACCCTGTAAGGACTCATCTGGAGGACCTTAAAGCCTCCTGGAACATGCATGTGGCTTTTGGACACCCTCTCTGAGATGTCACACTACACCCTTCTCATCATTTTGGTCACCATTTTACTTTTTGTTTGTAAGTAGGCTCCATGCCCAGCACAGAGCCTAATGTGGAGCTCGATGCAGGGCTCAAACTCACGACCCTGAGATCAAGATCTGAGCTGAGATCAAGAGTCAGATACTTAACTGACTGCACCATTCGGGTACCCCTTGGTCACCATTTTAAATTCTACTATCATCACCAGTAACAGATGCTTTCAAAACAGTTTATTGCTTAAATTATTGTGAGTAACATACCCTTGGCCAGCATCTCTCTCCATTTCCCCCACCCTTCAGCTCCTGAAAACTACCATTCTGCTCTCTGCTTTTACGAATTTTACTTTTTTAGATTATTTCTTAAAAGATTTTCTTTATTTATTTGAGAGAGAGAATGAGAGAGAGCATGAGAGGGGAGAAGGTCAGAGAGAGAAGCAGACTCCCCATGGAGCCGGGAGCCCGATGTGGAACTCAATTCCAGGACTCCAGGATCATGACCTGAGCTGAAGGCAGTCATGTAACCAACTGAGCCATCCAGGTGCCTGACTTTTTTAGATTTTATATGTAAGTAAGATCATGCAGGACTTGTCTTTCTCTGTCTGGCTTATTTTACTTAGCATAATGTCCCCTAGGTTCATCCATGCTTTTCCAAATGGCAGAATTTCCTTTTTTTTTAAAGGCTGAATAATAGTTTCTTTTGTATATAAACCACATTTTCTTTATCCATTCATCTGTAGATGGACACTCAGGTTCTTTCCATATCTTTGCTATCGTGAATAGTGCTACAGTGAATACGGGAGTGGAGGTATCTCTTCAAGATAGTGATTTTATTTCCCTTGGATATATTCTTAGAAGTGGGACTGATGGATCATGTGGTAGTTCTATTTTTAATTTTTTGAGGAACTACCATATTTTTTAAAATAATGGATGTACATTCCCACCAGCATTGTTCAGTGGTTCCCTTTTCCCCATGTTGTTGCTGTCACTTGTTATCTCTTGTCTTTTTGATAATAGCCATCTGACAGGTGTGAGGTCATATCTCCTTTCGGTTTTGACTTGCATTTCCCTGATGATTAGTGAGATTGAATACCTTTTCAAATTTTTATTGGCCATTTGCATGTCTTCTTTGCTAAAATGACTCTCCAGGTCCTTTGCTCATTTAAAAAAATATATAGTTGTTTGGGATTTTTTGTTTGTTTTGTTTTGTTGCTGTTGAGTTGTTTGAGTTTCTTGTATATTTTGGATGTTAACCCCTTATCAGATGTATGGTTTGCAACTATTTTCTCCCATCTGTAGGTTGGCTCTTCACTCTGTTGATCACTTCCTTTCCTGGGCAGAAGCTTTTTAGTTTGATGTAGTCCCACTTGTCTATTTTTTTTTTTTTTTGTTACCTGTGCTTTTGGAATCATATTTAAAAAGTCATTGTGAAGACTAATGTCAAACTTTCCCCCTATGTCTTCTTCCAAACTTTTACAGTGTCAGGTTTTATGTTTAGGACTTTAATCCATTTTGAGTTGATTTTTTTGTATCCCGTGTGGTACAGTGATCCAACTTCCTAATTCTACATGTAGACATCCAGTTTTCTCCATACCTTGACAAAGATTGCTTGAACATAAATGCTTGGATTCATTTGTGTGCTCTATTTTCTATTCCATTGGTCTATATGCCTGTTTTAATACTAGTACTAGAGTATTTTGATTATTAGAGCTTTATTATAATTGGTTCTTCTTGCTCAAGATTGCTTTGATTTTTCAGGGTCTTTTATGGTTCCATATGAAATTTAGGATTGTGTTTCTCTTTCTGTGAAAAATAACATTGGAATTTTGATAGGAATTTCCTTGAATCTGTAGATTGCTTTGGGAAGTATGCACATTGTGGCAATATTAATTCTTCCAGTCCATGAACATGGGCTGTCTTTCCATTTGTTTGTTTCTTCTTTAACTTCTTTCACCAGTGTCTTATAGTTTTCAGTGTACTGATCTTTCACCTACCTGGTTAAACTTACTCTGCAGTATTTTGTTCTTTCTGATGCCACTGTAAATGGGATTGCTTTCTTAATTTTTTTTGGATAGTATTTTGCACTTGTCTTTTCTGCGTATAATGTGACAGCATTTGGGGGAGACTAGCTTTTAGTGCACCCCTTCAAAGCATTCAACCTTGTTTTTGTTTTGTTAACCACTTTGGGGGCGTAAATGCCAGTATACTGGCATTGAGTACATCACACTGTTTTGTAACCATCACCACCGTCCATCTTCAGAACTTTTTTCATTTTCCCAAACTGAAACTCTGTACCTATTAAATACTAACTTCCCATTTCCCTGCCTCCAGCTCCTGGCAACCACCATTTTATTTCATGTCTCTATGCATTTGACTACTCTAGGTACCTCGTATAAGTGGAATTATACGGTGTTTGTCCTTTCATGACTGGCTTATTTCACTGAACATTGTTGTCCTCAGGGTTCATCCATGCTGTAGTGTGAAACAGAATTTCCTTATTTAAGGCTGAATAATATTCCATTACGTGTATATCAGTCTCTTTATAGGTCACATTTTGTCTATCCATTCATCTGTCAATGGACACTTAACATAGTTTCTATCTTTTGGCTGTTGTACATAACACAGCTATGAACACAGGTGCACAAATATCTGTTTCGAGACGTGGCTCTCGATTCTTTCGAGTGTGTTCCTAGAAGTCGGATTGTTGGATCATATGGTAATTCTGTTCTTCATTTTTTGAGGAACTGATTCAATGCAGTTTTTACCAAAAACCGTGTAATTTTCTTTCCTCATCCCCTCCTCTCACATCCATATTTAATGGATTTTTAAAAAGTAGCTTTTTTGAAGTATAATTGACATACAAAATACTGCCCATATTTCTAATGTATCATTTGATGAGTATTGATGGACGTGTGTACTCTGATACCATCAGAGCATCATAACGTTTCCATCATCCTCAAAACTTTCCTTGTGTTTTTTGTAACCAGCTTTCTCCTCCCTGTCCCCTCCCACTACTGAAGTAACCACTGATCTGCTCTCTGTCACTGTAGAATAAGTAGTCTTTTTTTTTTTTTGAGGATTTTATTTATTTATTTGACAGAGAGAGACACAGCGAGAGAGGGAACACAAGTAGGGGGGAGTGGGAGAGGGAGAAGCAGGCTTCCAGCCAAGCAGGGAGCCCAATGTGGGGCTCGATCCCAGGACCCTGGGATCATGACCTGAACTGAAGGCAGATGCTTAACGACTGAGCCACTTGGGCGCCCCTTAAATTATCTTTTTAAAGAGTTCTGTATAAATGGAATCATAGAGCATGTACCCTCTTTTCCCCCGGCTTCTTCCACTCACTTAAGATTTGTTCGTATTGTGGTGTATATTGATAATTCATTTTTAAATTATTTCTTAGTGGTATTTCATGTATGTATCTACAATTTGTTTATCTCTTCACCTGTGGATGGACATTTAGGTTGTTTTCAGTTTTATGCTATTACAAATAAGCTGTTGAGAACTTTTGCATAAAGTCCATGTATGGACATGGATTTCCTTTTCTTTTGGGTAAATACCTAGAAATGGAATGGCCAGATTATATGATAGGTGTGTGTTTAGCATAAAAGAAACTGACAAAGAAAAATAGTTGTACCATCTATATTTTCACCAGCAGAGCACAAGAGTTCTAATTTCCCCACATCCTCACCACCACTTAGTATGGTCATTCATTTTAATTTTGGCCATTATAATAGATGTGTAGTTGTATCTCACTAGGGCTTGAAATGGCATTTCCCTAAAGATGAATGATTTTGAACATTTTTTCCATGTGCCTATTTGCCATCTATGTATCTACTCTGGTGAAGAGCCTACTGAAAATTGCCTCCAGTTTTACTGAAATATAATTGACACATAACATTGTGTAAGTGTAAGGTATATGGTGTGTTGGTATGATATGTTTATATATTGTGAAATGATTACCACCCTGATAATCATTTTAGTGCCATGATTTTGGTAATCATTTTAGTGCACTTGCTACCACCACCAACCCATCACATAGTTACCTTTTCTTTTTTGTGATGAGGATGTTTACTATTTACTCTTTTAGCCTCATTCAGGTATATAACACAGTATTATTAGCTATAAGCACCATGCTGTGCATTAGATCCCCAAACTTGTTAATCTTACAAATGGAAGCTTGTATTCTTTGACCAATAGCTCCTGATTTCCCCCACCTCCCATCCCCTGGTAGTCACCACTCTACTCTCTGTTTCTTTGAGTTTGACTGTTTACATATAAGTAATATTATACGGTACTGTGGGTTTGTTTTCCTGTCTGACTTATTTCACTTAGCATAATGCTATCAAGGTTCTTCCAACTTATTACAAAAAAGCAGGGGTCCCTTCTTTCTTATTGGCTCATTACTTCTTATGGGTTGGTTTTTATTTTTGTGTTTTGAGACTTCTCTATATATTTTGGATTCTCAATTAAATATGTACTTTGCAGTCATTTTTTCCCAGTCTGTGACTTGTTTTCTCATTCTCTTTAAAGAGACTTTTGATATATTTTTTATGACATTTAAATATATTACATAGTATCCTTGCATACCAACCTGTCACAGCTAAGTTCAGGGATAACACAACGGCTCATATTGAGCATATAGTTTAGCTGGGGGGAACAGAAGGATATGTAGGGACACCAGGAAAGACCCCGCACCAGTTTTAAAGAGTCTTTGTGCTATGGGCGTTCCTCATAATGTTTTCCAGAGGGAATGGAGCTCATCATAATGGCCAAGGACCTTGTTTTTATTTGAGATGACAGTGTGTCCAATGAAAAGACTACATATCTCAGCTTCCCTTGCAGCATGGGGTAGCCATGTGACTACATTCTGATCAATGAGTGTAAATTTGAATTGTTGGGCGGACTTCAAGCGAATTTCCTTTAAAGAGGGGTAGATGGCTGGTGTAGGTCCTTTGATTTTGGTTTCCCATGCTCCTCCTGCTTCTTGCTTGGAATGTGGACAAGGTGGCTGGAGCGTCAGCAGGTATCCTGGATCACGAAGCAAACTTGAAGTGTCATGTGAAATGGTGAGGTAGAAAGATAAAAGAAGCCTAGGTCCCTGATGACTACTGAACTGACATACTAGCCTTGGACTGTGTTCTTATAGACTTCTTCTATGTGAGAGAAAACACCTTCAGTGTTTAAAAAATCCATATTATTTCTGGTTTTTGTAACTAACAACCAAATGCAATTTCTAAAGGAATTTGGTTAATATGGCAGTGGGTCAAGGGGAAGTCAATTCTTCTGCATATATATTTATGTCATTGAGATCATACTGTTACGGTATTTATTCCTGCTTTTGTGCTCTTCATACTTACCACCATCAGTACTGCTGTTCCCTCCGTCTTTATAATTATCTTCACCTCTATCACCCTCCTCTTCATGTTGTTGCATGAACAATAATAATTTTCATTATTATAACAGTCTTTGAGAGAATTCACTTCTTGTTGGTGGAGGGTTGTCTGTATGTGAAATGTATTTCTCTTGGTATATATTCCATTGAGGGGTAAAGGAAGGGGAGACCGAGGGAAGCTTTGCCTTTGAGGAGCATCTGTGGCAATGGGTGGTGTTAGTAATCAGATTTAAGGCAGCTTCGGTGTTTATTGGTCATGTGCCATGCCAGTCATTTCTGCCCTGCAGATAGCCGGTATTGTCCCCCATGGGGAAGTTCTCCAGGGATGTAAGTGAAATAACAGGGATGAATTTCAGTCCTTTGCCAGGGTTGGCCTGTGGGGCAGGTCAAAGTCAGCAGTGCCTGTAAAGAAAGGCTAGGGAAATTACACTTGATGGTGTAAGAAATAAGAAACAAGTGAAGGTTCTCGAGTAGGGAAGTGGCAGGTTTGTACAGGAAGGATTGTGGATGGGGTTGGGTGGGGGGGGACTCAAATGTGGGTGGGCCACTTAGGAGGCTTTCGTGGCGGTCCAGGCATGAAGTGGTCAAGGTCAAGTGTTAGGCGGGCCATGTATTGAACAGTTAAGCAGACATCAGGAGAAGATTAAACATGCAAAAGTTATTTTAAAAAATTACCAGAGGAACTACCCGTGTGAGGAAAAATAGGGAAGAAGTGGGGAGAGCCTGGGTGAATCATCAGACCTCAATGCAAGTGCGACCCTCAGTGAAGGAGAGGGGTGGCAGAAAGTTTGGCGGAAGTATTTTAGACTCCAGTCAGTTCTCAGGCAAGTTCTGCAAACCCACGGAGAGTCCTCAAGCCCAAGCCACGTTGCTGGTCAGAGAAGTGCCACCTCTCCCAGGAATGAGCCTGCCTTGGTATCCCTGCCTCACTCGGTCATCGGCTGGGAGCCGGGCTGGGAAGCCTGGCCATGGAGCAACGTCGGGGATGGATCTGAGAGTTCCAGAGCCGCGGCCCTCAGTCAGCCGTGCTTCCTATGGTGGAAGATCTAAGAGGGGATGAGTGCGGTGGGGGACGCGGAAGGTGAGTGTTGTGTCTTAGGGCTGTTGTTGCAAGTAGCAACAACTTGAAAAATGGCTTAAAAAATGAGGAGCCACACCATCTCAGATCACAGGAAGTCCAGGGGTGGGTGGATTTCCGTCAAGGATGTAGTCAAGAATGAGGTAGGTACGCGCCATCTCTGCTCTGCCATCCGTGGGTTGGCCTCCTTCTGGACTGGTAGTGACATGACCATGGCCATCCCAGGAATCACAGCTAGACACAACAATATTTAGAGGAAGAAGAACAACCTGTCTCTTAGGCTTTTTTATGAGGAGCAAGAGGGGTTTGGCAGGTTTTCCACTAAGCGTCATTGGCCCAAAGTGGGCCACGTGGCAGTTCTTGACCCAATCCCTGGCAAACGGAGAGGAACCATGGTTTATACAATGGTGATCGGCTTTTACCAGTGGATGGTGCCACCCTGGCTGCACATTAGAACCACCCACAGAACTTTCAGAAACACCCATGCCTGGGCCTGTCTTCAGAGTTTCTGTGTTACTTGGTCTGGCATGGGAACTGGGCATTTAATACCTTCCTGAGGCAATGCCGGTGAGCACCCAGGGTGAACCACTGTCAGTTTGGAGTAGAATGGGTGCTGGGGAGGCAGCCACAGGGTTCTTTACCGTCTCTTACTACTTCCGTGTGGCTTGTGCAAGTCACAACCCCTGGGCCTCACTTTCCCCATCTGTAAAATGGAGGCTGGCAGGAGCCCCCCTCCCACCATTCCCGGGAAGACAGAGCGAGCTCATGGATGCTCACAGACTTTGCAAACTGTAAGTCACTGACACCTGAAGGATGGTCGCTCATCCTCCTCCCTCAGTTTGGAGGGAAAATTTGGCTTGTGTGCTGCCAGGAACAGGGGAGTGATCTCCCTGAAGCAGTGCTTCCTGCCATTAAAATAAAAAAACGAAAGAGAAGGAAAAAACGGCAGACCAGGAAGCCACAGGCAATGGCAGTGGGCTTTTTTTCTTCTTGGAAGCGTGGGTTTGAAAGTGCTGCTGTAGATGGTTTATGCAAACGACTTGGAGGGGCGCATCCCCCTGCCACCTGCCTCAGGAGCGGGAGTCAGGGCCAGGAGACAGCCTGGCACAGGGCTTCTGGCATCGCCTCCTGCAGTCCTGCCTGCCTGGCTGAGGGCTGCTGGTTCTCCCCTGCTGCCTCCAGGGAAGATGGTCAGATAAGGCTCTCTGGTTCCTTTGTGTTCCAGGACACACCTGGCTGCTCAGCTTCTGGGCTGATTCTGTCTGAGTGAGCTGAGCTCTGACTGGTGCGGCCCATTGTAGTGAGGGGGCCTGGAACCCTGCCTTGGGGGTGCTGTGAGGTCAGGGGCCGGGCAGTCTGTCAGCCTCGGCTACCACTGTGTCTGCAGGGACCTGGGGCATCATGGCTGGGAGGGGGACCTTACAGATGCTCTCTGGAGCCTGGATAAGGGGCACATGGTACCCGATAAAGACCACCCACCAGCAGGCCTGGCCTCTCTTTCTCCCTCCTCCTCTTCCTCTTCCTCTTTTCATTCTTCCTTCATAAGATATACTTCAGGTACTACCCAGTGCCTACCATGTAGATGCTGGGGATCCAGAGCTAAAACATCTGCCCTTGGGTTGTCCCAGTGTGGAAGGGGACCCACCTCCATCATTTCAGGGCTGGGCTGCACAAAGGGCTATACGGGTCTTGGAGGAGGAAGGCCCCGTCTGCCCTGGGGTGTTAGGATGATCTCAGAGGAGAGGGCCCTCGGAGCTGAGAGACAAAGGTGAGGTCAGAGTTTCTGAGGAACCTTCCAGGGAGAGAAGCAGGGCTCGAAGGGCCACGTCCCTGTGACACGCAGCACACATAGCACCATGTTCAAGTAGACATGTGGTTCTTTTTTTCTTATTTAAAGATTTTATTTATTTATTTGAGAGAGAACAAGGGCGAGCATGAACGGGGGAGGGTGGGGCAGAGGGGGAAGCAGGCTCCCTTCTGAGCAGGGAGCCCAACATGGGGCTCGATCCCAGGGCCCTGGGATCATGACCTGAGCTGAAGGCAGACGTTTCACCAGCTAAGCCCCCCAGGCGCCCCTCTGTGTGGTTCCTGTGCATGGGGTGTAGGTACTTGGTCTGGGGGGGATGGCACAGGAGGTGAGGCCAGACACATGTGCTGGGGCCAGCTCACAGAGGATCTTGAATGCTCCCAAAGGAGGGTCAAGTTTATCTACTGTGGGCTCTCAGCTGGACAGTGACCCAGCTAGATTAGTCAGGCAGAAAGGTCAGCCTGGCAGTCCTGAGGAAGAGGAATAGGTGGCCAAAGGCTTTGGGAAGAATTGTCCAGATCGGGTTGATGCTGGCGGCCTGAACTTTGGGAGTAGCCAGAGTATAGATTATAGAAGGACACAGTGACTGCTCAAACAGGGGAGTCCAGGATGACACCAGACTTCTGGCCTGGCTAGTAGAACTCAAGGGGAAACTAGGCCACAAAACCTGGGGGATGTACCCGTGCTGAGTGGGGTCAGGAAGAGGACCAAGAAGCAGTGACACCCAGCTGAAAGCATCCTCGCCCATCCTCGGCTGTCCACCAGAACTTGGTGGAAAGTGGCAGAGAGGGAGGAATTTTTAATGGCCTTCCACCAAATGGTCCCCCTGCCCCATAGCTCTGATTCAGGAAAATCCTGGTTCAGAGCTAAAATGCGTGTGTCCAGTGCCTCCCTTCTACCGATGGGAAAACTGTGGCTCGGAGAGGGGATTGATTTACCCAAAGTCATACGGTAAAATGTGGAGGTGACCTCAGGACTAGTAAAAATAGATCCCCCCAACAGAGGCTAATGTAATCACCTCCTTTCATTGGCCCTGAGGACAAGGAGCTCCCCTCTGGGCAGGAGCAGTGGCTAAGCAGGGTAGAAGGTGTGAGGGGCAGGACATTGTTTTAGAGAAGGGAAGGTTGCCACTGGGGAGAGAGAGAGCCCTGCTCCCATCTGCCTGGCAGTGTGGCCCAACCCAGGATCTGCATTAATCCACCTTCTGGAGCCCTTACCCCTGCCAGGAGGGAGGAACCTCTACAGACACTAAGTGCTGCTCCCTGAGTCTCTCTGAACCCAAGCAGGCATCTATAGATCTTCCCAAGCCTTATGAAGTTTTCCCACAGACCACAGGACCAGCCCGGAACCCAGGAGCCCTGACTCCCAGGGAGGCCTTTGTCCTCTAAACTTGCTGGAGAGGTGACCTTGTGCATTCCTGGGGTCTCTCATGGCCTGCCTGACCCTGGGCTCCAGCAGCTGGGGGGAGGGAGGGAGAAAGTAGCCCCGAAGCCTGTGGCATCTGGGGGGAGGAGCCTGAGATTCCTTACTAGAGAAAGAGGAAAGGAAGGCGGAGCAAAAGATGGCAGTGCCAGTCGGGAGACGGGGTAGCTGCAGGGCGGAGGATGGGTTTTCTGTCATTGTCTTCACCCTGTGGTCGTTTCTGTCCTTCTTGGGCTGTTCTTTAGGCAGGAAGACCACAGTCCCCGCAGCTGCCTTTGGTCCAGCCACGCCTGAGCTCTGGCTCCAGAGGGAAGGGCTGCCAGCCCTGAGCCAGCCACATTCTCATGGTCCCCAGGCCTTTAAGGACTAAGAGCCCCTGTTTGTGGGGCTTCCTGAGGCTGTGATGTGAGGCTGTCTGGGGCTGGGACTGGGGACTCCATCTGGGCCTAGGGCTGCAGGGGCAGTCTTGGGGACCAGAATTCCTTCATAGGCTTAGTAGGCTTGAAAGCCACCAGCCTGTCCCAGGGGCCCTGAATAGACTTCACTCACAGGTTCCCTAGACCTGGCGGTGACGTCCTGTACTCTGCGGCTAGTGTGGCCCATGTCTGCTGTGCTCCGGGGCAGGGCCCTTGGGGCTGGGCACAGAGCTGGCCTAGTTCAGTGGCTGGACCTCAGCTTAGTCACTCGCTTTGGCTCCTGTTTCAGAGCCAAGCTGAGCCCCTCTACTGCTGAAAAGCACCTGCCTTTCCCTTTGTCTTTTCAGAGCATTTGTGTCTCAGGGCCTTGGAGACCTCGTGTCTCCTTGCATTCGTCTGCCCTTCCCCTTGGGACACGTATATGGTGTAAAGCTCTGGCTCCCAGAACTCAGAGCCCCCCAGTGTGGGAGGGGACCCAGACCCTGATGGGGGCAAGTGCTTAGATGTACAGCGGGGACACCTGCTAAAGTCCAGAGGTAACTGAATTGGGATCAGCAATTTCTTACATCTGTGCCTGTGCCCGCCCTGGGCCCCTCTGAATGACACCACGTTTATTTCATTGCAGGGGGCTTTTCTCAGGACAGCACTGTGTCATAGACAAAGCCCCGAAGCCCAGGCTCCTGTCTGAGATCGAGGTTCTGGGCCGGCTCTGGCACATTCTGGCTTTGGCAGTTCATTTACATCTCCTCGAGCCTGTTTTTCTCTTCTCTTAAAAGAAATGAGTTTCTGCCCGATGGGACCGAATGTTTTTGCAAATCCAGTACTGTTTTGGTGAAAGTGACGAGCTGGGTCATTATTCCAAGAGGCCCTGTGGCAGAGAGGCCAGGGCTTGGGGCCCTGTGTCTGGGGGTCGTACAGACAGATCCCAACCTCGCTGAGTATTAGCTGTGTGACTGGGACATGGTGGCCAGCCTGTCCGAGCCTCCATTCCCCCATCTAGGCCACTGAGTTCCAGTGCTTTCCTTTGCCTGCCCAGAGCAGGTGTTTCAAGATGCTGGTAGCAGATATGATTTTCTTAATTGATTTGGGTACTTGTTTGTCTTAATTCCTGCCTGATTTTTATAGGAGGAGGAGGTGCTGGGCCCCCTGCGGAAAGAGTGAAGGCTTTTCAGGGGAGCCGTGTTGGCGATCATGGTGGGTGGTGGGAGGCAGCTCGCCCTGGTGGGATGAAGGAGTTCTGAGGGGCAGAGGCCCTCGGGCAGCTGGAAAAGCACCTCTGGTAGGGGCGTCTCTCTCTCTCTCTCTCTCTCTCTCTTGGGCTGGGATTCTGAGGCCTTGGTCCTCACTTGCTCTCAGATGGCCCCTGGGACTCAGCTCATTCTCTCCACTCTGCTGAATGACTTCCTAGATACTAGACTCACTCGGGCACCCTGATCTGGCCTGGGCCCCATGTGGTCACCAGCCCCATCCTCACTGAGGCTGTGCCTGTTACTGTTGGTCAGCTGGGAGGCACTGCCCCCCATCCCAGGAGGAGCACCCCGCAGTGCTTACGAGGGCCGGCTGACCTGCGGGCAGATGCTGCTCCACCATGCCCCACCTTGTGCCCGCCGTTTCTCACCTGTCAGGTGTGTGCTCCTCTGCCTCCCACACTGTTCTGAGTGCCCTGTGTGTGTGAACTCACCCCGCCCCCCCCCGGAGCCCTCTGAGGCAGGCACCATTATCATCAACCCCCTTTTCAGAAGAGGGGATAGATACCTCGTAGGCGTTAGAACCAGGATCTGAACCCAGGCAGCCTAGTTGCCTAGTGTAGTAAGTGGCCACATCGAGTAGCGTTTACTGATGTCAGCTCAGTGGAAACTGGTTGCAGCGGCCCTGCTGGGAGCACCCCAGCCCCAGGGCCTGGCCCCTGGGAGTCCCAACTGTCATACCCACCTACGTGCTGGTGTCCGAAGTCGGAACCCGGCTGTCGGAGTGGGTGGTCTGCAGTGGGTGGGGGGCAGAGCCAGGGCACAGAAGTGGGGGTGGGGGCTGAGCCAGCTGGTCCTGGGTGCTGCCCTTCCTCCTTAAGCTGGACCGGGGAGGGGCAGGAAGCAGGAGAGAGCCTGAGAGCAGACTCCTTAGAGGCAGGGGGGTAGGGACTCTCAGACTGGGGGTGGCTTCAGCTCGCTGGGGGCTGGGCTCCAGAAGGGGTGGGCACCCTGAGCTCTGCCTGAGTCCTGGGGTCTAAAGTTGTGTGTGTGTGTGTGTGTTGGTGGGGGTGTGGGGGAGGGTGGTCTCTGCCTGCAGAGAAAGGATTTAACCTCCTGCTCTCAGCTGCCGGCTTTTCTCGTAATCCGGACAGGCTTGGCAGGATCAGTCCGGTAGGAGTATGCATCTTGGAGGGGTGAGGCTCGTGTCTTGCTCTAGCACATGTGGGCTGTCTCCTGCGTCACTCTGGGCCTCATCTCTGCCTTACCTCCCCCCTACATGTCTCCTTGTCTGCACTTCCTCACCCTCCTCAGCAAGGTTGTAGTTGAGGGAGCACCTTATGAATTCAGGCCCTGGCCATTTATCACTGGTGATCCCCGGGACAAGGACCAGCTTCAAGTTTAAAATTCGTTCTGCCCTGGAACAGACACAGAGCACCTGCCTAAGGGATGATGTTGAATCGGCTTCCTTAGATGAACCTGCTGGTCCTCAGCACCCCGAGATGGCATTTGCATTTCGGGCATGCGTGCAGTCAGGCACGTACAGCCCCCGCCGGTGCCGGGTGTGGGTGCCAGGTGCCGGGGAGCGACTCCGAGCGAGTGATGCTAACCTGACGGGGGAGATGGGGCTGTCTCTGTCCTCCCTTTCTTTTCCTTGGTGTGACATTTATACTTAGAGCTGTCCCCATACTCGGCATCCTATGTCTCTCCTTGCTAAGGCTGGGCAGCAACCTTGGCCCCTCCAGGTACTACCTGGATTCCTGGGCTCTCAGGGTCTCTGAACAACAACATTGACAGCAATCGTTACTATTACTGGTTGATCCAAGCACGGGGTCTCGGAGAAGCTCAGTAGCTTGCCCAGTCATGTGGTGGTAGAGCCTGCCTTTCTCAGCCCCCAACCTGCACAAGGCGGGGAGGGCATCCATCTACCCTCCCTGGCCGGTGACATAAGTCTTATCATAGGCAAATGTTTGCTTCCGGGTAGGGGCTCTGAGGGTGTGGGCTCCATCTGGCACACTCTGTCCTGGGATTTGAAGCCTGGTTTCTTCCTTGTTCTGTCCTTTCTGCCTGGCATGGATGGTGACCCCTCTGTCTGGTCCAGGCTGGCCAGGCTGGCCCTGGGAAGCAGGCGTAGGTGTGTTTGTGTCTTGGAGGGTCTGAGAAAGGCCTGCTTGGCACAGGGCCCAGGGTCTGGGAGGGGCAGCCAACTCCAGGCTGTTTTCTCAGATTCCCTTTCAGTTTCCGCCCACGCCTCTGCACCTGTTGTGTTCCCATCATCCTGGGCGGCTGGCAGCTGTCACTGCTGGGGCACCTGTCCCAGCCCCAGAGGACGTCCTATAGACTCCCTGGCTCTGGTCTCTCTACAGCACATGGCTCATGCTCTCTGTCTGTGTCCCTGTGTGTTTCTATCCTCATCTCCATGCACATTGCCTGTCTTGCACTCTCGTCCTGAATCTGGGCAAGGGAGGAAGCTTTAGGGTGGGGCTCCCTGCTTCCCGTTCTCCTGCACCAGGCCTCGTCTAATAGGGTCAGGAGGATGGTCCTGGTAGGTTGGCCTTACGCCTCAAATGCCAGGTGACTCATCGGCTCAATCAAATTATCCCTTGTTCTTGACGAAAAAGATACTATAGCAACCAGGAACTGCCTCCCTGTTCCTCCCCAGCCCCCAGCAGGGCCGCCTCCCCTTTCTGACCTCTCTTTATGGTCCTCTCCAGACCTGAGTCCCCTGTGCCCCCGCCTCGTAAAGAGAAGTTACCCCTCTCCTTGTCTAGTCTTGTCTTCCATGTCTTTGGATGCCCTGACCCATATGTCATGTTAAGTAACAGAAGACATTAAACCTGAGTTTAAGTCCTCCTTATTCTATACTCACTGTGTGACAGTTGGAAAGTCGACAACTTACGAGGCCTCATTTGTTACATCTGTAAAATGGGCTCATTACTTCTTGGACTTCATGAAGGCAGTGAGTGACTGGATCCAGAGCTTTCTTGAGGCTCCTTCCCTTTAGGGATCTTGGAGTCGATGATCGTGATGGTTTCTGTTGTGAATTTGTTCTGTGTTTGTTTCCACATTTGCTAGGTGTGCTCTCGACTTTAAGTTCTGAGAGGGCAGGTTCACCTGGGGACATGAATGAGGAGGGACTTGGTGGGCTGGGTAGCCCACCATGGAGACAAGATGGCACCCAAGAGGGAAGAGGAACAGGCAGAAAGGAATCAGAAGACAGGGAGATGACAGGGAGAGGAGGGTCTTGGGAGTGGAGTAGGTTCGGAGAGCCAAGGGGGTGGAGGTTCCCTGCAGCCAGAGATGGATGCAGCAGGGGCCAGCAGAAAGGGAGGGGCTTCTTCCTGAAGATTGGCAGGGTTTCTGACACACCAAATTGCTCCCCCAGGGTGCATCCAGCCCTGCCTTCTGCCGTGGGCTCTGAAGCACTGCAGGCCCTATGCAGGCCACCGACGGGTCTACTTTCTGCAAGATTTCCAGGATGGTCTCTCCTGCTAGCAGACAAGAAGTCCAGTCTTATGCCAGTCCACAGTCTCCCCACCTTCCTTGAAGTTCCACACTAGGATATCACCCTCTGTCCTTTGGAAATCTCCTAGGCTCTCCCTCCCAGTAGAATTTCTTAAGGACAAGGTCCCATTATTTCCTTTTCTACTCTTTCTTAGGTAAGGGGTTTGCCTGCACTTTGACCTTTCCTGGGTGGAGCATGAGTTTTGAGGCGGGCGGTCTGGGTTGGAGCCCCAGCGTGTGTTGCCTCCCAAGTATCCTCTCTGAGCTCAGCTTTATAGCCTGCGAGATGGGCCTGGCTCTCATCTCACAGGGATGCTGTGGGGGTCAGTGGAATTATGTGCGTGAGATACTCACCATATGTAGAATTGCTGCTAGCTTCTGCATCCCATTCACAACCTTGCCATCCCTTCACATCCGCTTTCACGTCCTTTCTGGCCAGAGAACAGAACACTGAGATCATTCCGTCAGAGCCAGAGGATCTCCATTCCTTGATCCCAGCCTCGCTTCCACTCAGCTTCCAAAGGGAGCCAGCTGGGTCTTGCTCACCAGTGGGTCCGTGGCGGACGCTCTACGAATGCTCCATGAGAGAATGAATGGCGTAGGTCCGGGTTTCTTTCCCCCATGCAGAAACAGCATCCTTTGGCCAAATGAAATTTTATGTGATGTCCCAGTGAATGAGACAGGGAAGAGCTCGGTGCTGGCTGCTGCTTCATCTGTGGAGGCCTGGCCGCCGCTCTTGGGTGGCGGTCGGGGGGACCCTCAGACCCAGGACACTGCCACTTCCTATTTAAATTGGGGAAGTGGACTGTAGGGAACAGGGGCCAGGTCTGGCGGGAAGGCCCTTCAGACAGTGGTGCTGTGAAGGCCAGGGGCCACCCAAGCACCTCCCAGTCCACCGGGAGGGGCCAGAGAGAGGGACTTCTGGTTTGCTGACCTTTCATTCCGTTCCCATTCCTGCCTGTTACTGACCCCATAGTCCTGTGTCCAGAAAATTATAGGAACTCAGTTCTGTTTCGGGGGTTCTTCCCTGAGCATTTGCTCCGTGTGGGCCCGATGCTAGGCCGGAGGGGAGTGAGGGCAAGTCAGGTCCAGGCCCGCCTGTGCTCCCCCTGCTGCTTTTTCCCCCAGCACCTTTTCTTCCTCCGTGCATTCTCCACACCAGATGGCAGAATGACCTTTTAGAAATGCAGGTCTGGTCTTGTTGCCTCTCTGCTAAACCCTCTCAGAGGTTCCCTACTGCTCTCAGAAAAAGGGCCAGATTCTTCACCCTGATCTTCAAGGCCCTCCTGGGGTGTCCTTTGACCACCTCGGCTTGCCACTGGAAAATTTCCCCGGCTCCTACGGTGGTCCCTGCTCTAGATGCACCAACCCTGCTTCTTGGATGTGTGGGCTTCCTCCAGCCACAGGGCCTTTGTACATGTTGTGCTCACTCTCTGGAGCTTTCTCTTCAAAGCTACCTCCACAGGACATGGACATAGCTGCTTATCCTTCACATTTGCTTTTCAGGAAAGCCTGCCCTCAGCCTCCCCGAGAACCCTGCTCCTTTCTTTCAGCACTCATGTCTAGGATGATGATGATATACTCCTTAGAGAGACTACTTGATAAACATGTTTCCCTCTGGACTATAAGTTCTCGAGAGCCAGGGCCTGTCTGCTCTTGATTACCCTTGTGTCCCCAACTTAGCTAGCATCTGATGCACAGTAGGTGCACATAAATGTTGGTCAAGTTGAATGGTTGAGATGCCCCCAGGACAGGCAGACAAGAAGACCACAGCTAGGCCTGGCCGTCTCTGGTAGGGCAGAGTAGGATGAAGGGTTGGGAGAGGCACAACTTGGGCTCAGAGGAGAGACCATCTCCAAAAAGGGAGACTCACCCTGTACCCAGGGTCTCAGGGAGGCTTCCTGGAAGAGGGGTTCCAGTGCTAGGAAGTGGGAATATGGGGGGGGCATGTGAAAGGGGTTGGTTGGGAAGGGCCCAGGCAGGGGCATTAGGAGGCAGGCAGGCTGAGGGGGGCTGACTCTGCTGCCACCAACAGTAGCCTCCAGAACAGCCTCTGTTTGCTTTGGTTTCCTCATCTGTAAAATGGGCATAAAAGCGCAACTTATCCCTGAGAATTGTCCTCAGGATTGAACAAGTTAATGTAAGTCATATGCTTAGAACACTCTGGCGCAGTCAGTCCATGTTTGCTATCATTAGGATTATTTATTCCACAAAAGGAGTTCAGGTTATTTCCTCTGTTAGACTTTGACTTAGTTTCCTTCCGCAGAGGAACTGGGCGTGTGTGCCCCAGAGTGTGCGGGTGCGTGCACTCGGGCCTCCGCACAGCCACAAGCACAGTGTGTCGGGAGGAAGGGACAGTCTTGTGTGGACTGGGAGTCAGTGCTTATTCTGGGGAGAACACCGAGCTGTGCCTCTGGTCTCGTAGGAGGATTAGCGTCCTGGGGACCCGTTCACCCAATGCCTGCCTTGCCCTCTGGCTAATCAGGCCTGATGTCCGTCCCCCAGACCCACTCAGGGCTGGTAACAGCAGGGTGTTGAGGTAAAGACTCAGAGCCCAGCACTGTCCCTCCTAGTGCCGAGGCCTCTGAGTTCCATCTAATACGGGGCAACCCTGTCTTTGCCTTAGCTCTTTCCCCAGCCCCCGCACCTCTGCTCCCAGGCCTTCCCACCCCACCCAGATCTTTCCCTGGGAACCCAGATCCTTCGCCCTGAGGACAGGGGCTGGAGCCTGGGCCAGGGCCTGGGAGAGATCCCTGTTCTATAGAGAGCCTGCAAAAGGGTGATGAACTGTGAGAGTGTCTTGTAGACCCAGGCTTGAGTCCTGGCTCTGCCTCTGACCTGGTGGGTCACCTCAGGGAATTTTGTGAGCCTTTTAGAGTCTCAACTTCCTTTTCTGTAAAATGGACCTAACACTAGCATCTGCCATCGAGAATACCAATGAGAGTGCCCACTGTGCCTGACTTACACAAGGCTGGTGGGCAGTAGGGTCCTAAGTGTGCATGATGGTGAATGCTTATGAGAGCCCGTGTCATACGTTTCCGTGTGATGTGGCACAGACAGGTGGTGAGGTCTCTATATATTGGTGTGCTTGTGGATGTTACAGTTAAAGGGGTGATGGGGGCGGATGAAAACCTGGATTCTTGGGTTTCCTTCCCAGCCCTGCCACTTTCTAGGCTGGTAACCTCTTTTTGTCTCATTTTTCTCATCTGCGAGATAATAATAGTAATAATGGTACTTACTGATAATAAGAATAATACTGACCTCTTCATCAGTCAGTGAGGACTGAAGGGGTTAATACTCCTGAAGCATTTGTGACAGAGCCTGGAAGAAACCAGAAGCCATGTTAGCTGTTTGTTAGTAAGCTCCACTAGCCAGAGTGTAAGCCCCCTGAGGATCGGACAGTGTGTTTTCTGCTCACCGTGGTACCCTAAATGTCTTTGTCCAAGGTCTGCAGATAGTAGGCGCCTAGTCTCATGTGGGTGGCAGGAAGCCTGAGGGGACAGTGAGGCTGTGTGCATGCGGGTGTCTGTGAAGAGGTATGTGATGGGGAATGAGCATATGTGTGCGTGTGCACGCGCGTGTGTGTGTGTGTGCACGCGTGTGTGTGTGCGCGCGTGCGTCTGCTCCGGCTGGGGCATCTCCCGTGCTTTCTGGAGCCCGGCTATTTCAGGAAGCCTCCAGTCTCCTCCTCCTTATGTAAATAAACATGACAGATCCCACTGCCTGTACCAGTGCAGGGCGGTGGGGGAGGCTCGGGGGAGTGGGTGGGAGCTAGAGGCAGTGAGCAGGGCCAGAGGGGTGTGCTTGCGTGTGCCTGAGTGCGCGCGCGCGTGTGTGTGTCTGTGTGTGTGTGTGGCTGGCCTCGCAGGCAGGCAGCCGTGTGCGGGAAGCAGTTGGTGGGGACGCAGGAGGGGCGGGCCCGGCCCTGCCATGCCGGCTGCTGGCCGCGGGGGAGGAGGGGCAGGAGGAGGGCAGCTGGCGGCTAGGGTGGCCTGGTGAGGAGGCCAGCCGGCCAAACGAAGGTGGCTGTGCTGACCGCTGCCCGCGATGGGGGCACAGATCACCCGGAGCAACCTCCACGGTAAGGCCCCAGCTGATGCCAGGGGGTCCGCCCACTCCCAGCCTGGGGACCACCTGGGGAGGCGGGGGTCCTGGGGCCCTCGGGCTAGGGCATGATCATCCCCCTGCCTCTTTCCTCCTTGCTGGGCTTTGGGGCCACGGGAGGGGGTGCCTCTCAACCACAGAAGGGTGTTTGACCCTGGGGTGGGAGGCAGCAAGGGAGCCTGGGGAAAGCAGGAAGAGGGGGGCTTTCCCTGATAGTCAGCAGAGGTCAGGAGGTGAAGTCTCCCCACAAAGTCTTGTTGTCCTCCCCTCTCACCTTCTCCGGGTGCTGACCGACCCCCACATGGGGTGTGAGGTACTGGGGGTCCATACCCTCTGCTCCCAGAACCGATGCAAACCGTAGCTAGACAGCTAGGGGAACCTGTTTGTAAGTCCCGGGATGCAGGCCACGGAGGTCAGCACTGTGATCCATGATGGAGACGTGGAGAGATGTGTGGGCACACACGTGTGTGCATGAGTGCGTGTGTGTATCTGTGCTCACAAGGGTGCATTCGAGGTGTCTGTGGGTGTGTACCTGTGTCTGCTTATGCCTCAACATCCAGATATGCAAGTGACAGCCCCCCACATTGCCTGGCTTGAGTTCACAAAGTACGTGCTTTGTAGGGGAGGCCAGTGAACTTCTGACCCCCGGGGTTTACATCCACGGTCAGACAGGGCGCCCGGCAGGCAGGTGAAGGGCTGAAAGGGAGGAGCACCAAACTGGCTCCCTGTTTGCAGAGCTGCTGCTTGCCCGGGCTCCCCTCTGTCCGCCTGGCTCCGGTGCTGTGGTCTTGGGAGTAATGTGGCTGATGTGGCACCAGACCCAGAAGGGAAAGACTTCCCAGGGACTTGTTTTGTCATTGCTGGGCCCCAGGAGCTGGGTTTTCTGTACAAACCAGCTGGGGCCAGAGCAGTGTGGGCTGACCTTGGGCAGTCCCCGCCACACTTCCCTGTGTCCCCTGCTCCCCGCTCAGACAGGGCGTTAGGAGATGGGGCGGCCTCATCTGCTGAGTCCAGTGGGCACTAAAGAACCTGGGAGAGGCCCCGGGAAGAGGGAGGGGTGGTGGCAGGAGCGATCAGGAAGCTGTGGCTGGGTCTGGTGACCAGGTGGCTTTTCCCTTCCAGGCTCTGGACTTTGCGAGAGTAATTTCTAATTAAAAAAGAAAAAGGGAGGAAAGGAGACATGGGAAAAGCACATCCCTGACTCTCGTAAAAGGAAATAAATTTTGTCCTGGGCCTGCAGCGCTCAGTGACAGATGGAAGGTCCTGGAAGACACATAATCCGGAGCCGGCCAGTGGCCTGGTCCTTGGCCCGAGACTCGGACTGGGCTGACCTGGGCCTGGCCCTGGGTGTCCACAGGGTGGGGGCTTTTCTCAGGGCTCATTGGCCCCAACAGGGCCCGTTGGCAGAGGGTCGGGTGCAGGCTGGCATTTTCCACTGGAAACAGACTTGGTCAATCCTGTGGCCTGGGAAGGACAGAGAGGCCCTCAGAACAGGCCCAGGATGCAGCCCACTGTCCTCCAGCTGGCCCAGAGCACGGGCTTCTGAGGGGACTGAGAACCCCGAGACCACCCAACACAGCACACGGACTTCACGAGCCCCTGCTCCACGGTGCACAGACACATGTTCGAGGGCAAATGTCTTCCTTGGTTTTCTCATCTATTCATGGGGCTGACCGGAGTGCCCTCCTCAGGACTGTGGTGAGGATTACTTGGGAGGGTGTGAACAAGGAGTGAACATGAGGAGAACTGAGCACAGGTTTGGAAAAGCATTCTGAGGCCAGGGTCAGACTCCCGCTCTCTCCCCACCGGAGCAGGAGATTACTTAGGGTGGGCTGAGAGCTCTAGGAGCTGGGCCTCCAGGCCGGGTGGACGTTGGTGAGCGCTAATGAAATGCTTCATCTGCTTTGCCCCCCTTCCCTCCCCTGCCCTCAGCCGGGACCCACCCCCTCCAGAGGCTGGGCCTCCTGCCAAGCTGGCCCTAGCCCCTAGCCTCAACCTACCATCAAGACGAGTAGGAGAGGGCAGTTGGAGGATGTGGGCGTCCTTGCCCGTGTCGTAGGGCCCCTTAGCTGGAGCCTCGGCGTGCACGTCCTCACACTGCCCATGCCTGTACCCATGCCTTGGCTGCCTCAGTGGCTCTCATTTTGCCTTCTTTTGGGGGGCGCAGGAAGTGGGAGATGCAAGGGTCTGGCTCCTTCCTAGGGGCGCTCTCCGCCCACAGCCTGACTCCCAGAGAGTGCTTACATAGTTCTCGATCGTATCTTCCCCGTGGGCCCTGGTGATGTGGCTTTGGTGCAAAGGGAAGGTTTTGAATTGCTGGGTGACAGAGATGATGGAGATGTGACAGAATGTGACCCCAGACTGTGTGTATGTTTGCGGGTGGGTTTCTAGCCGAATGTTTGTGGACATGTTCTGGCTGTCGGTGTTCCTGGAGTCTGCAGGTGGTGTACCTGTGCTGGGGGCTCTGTCTGTGGCTACCACGTGCTGTGTAGCATGGGACATGTATGTATCTGTCTAATATTTAAGGGATTTCACGCTAAGCCTGCGTATACGTGTGTGAGCCGTCACACTTGTGTTACTTTGTGCGGGGTACATGTCCCTGTTATTCTGTAGATAGATGTCAGTGTTTCTGCATGAGAGGTGTGTGTGTGTGTGTGTGTGTGTGTTTGTGTGTATTAGGGCTGGTGGTGAAGAGTCAGGCTCCTCTGGGACCAGCCTGGCAGGAGACCCATGGGAGAAATTAATTCCCATTTGCAAAATGGTTTCGGCAGTTACACGCTTGATGTCTTTCATCGGGCAGATTTCCCGAGCTGCTCCCAGTGTTGAGGGCAGGAACTGGGACTCCCATGGAAGGAGGCAGCAGCCATACTGACCGGCCTCTTCCCTCCCCTCTTCTTTCTTTGCCTTCCCACTTCGCCTCCTTCAGGGCTCCCCCACCGGCAAGGACAGGCCCAGCGCCGAGGGGCTGATGCGTGGATGGCACCCATGTATTCACCCCGACATGTGTGGCACATCTGTGGACCAACAAACCCTAGATGCTGGGGTGCAGAGACTTGAGAGTTGGTTCCCAATTGTGTCCTTTCACAGAGGGGGATGCTGTGGCCCAGAAGGGGAAGTGGTTGGCTGAGGTCCTGGCGCTGGTGGCTCGGGTGGGAAGTCAGGGCTTGCCCCTTCTGCAGCCGGCTCCCCACTCTCCTTCTCGGGTTCCTTCACAGGCAGCAGGGGAAGGGGCATCCCATGGCTTGTGGGACCTGCGATTCACATGGAGGGGGCTGTCTGTCTCCTGGCGGCAGCTCTGGAGGCTTAGGCCAAGGTGAGCTCGCAGGTGGGGTGGCTTAGCTTGATCCGTCTTATTCTCTTAACCCAGCTCTGTGTCTGCCCCCACCCCCAGCGGGCACCCAGTGGATCCTTGGTCATTGAGTAAGAGGGAAGAGTGAGGGGTAGAGGCCCTGCGTGGCTGGACCGTGTGGCAGCTGGAGCTGTAGGTGACCCGGGGGACAGGTGGGATGGAGTTGTCAAGGACAGCTTTGGAGGATGTGAGACCTGAGCTGGGCAGTGACACCAGGCAAGGCTAGAGAGGAAGGGGATGGTGGGGCAGGTATTCTTGGTGAGAGTTTGAATCCGGATCCACTGGCTATGTGACTTTGGGTCAGTTTCTTCCTCTGTATATTGTCCTCTTCTGTACATCGGGGATGGTAATATTTACCCTGAAGGATAGTAGAAAGGGTTAAGTAGGTCATGGGCGTTAGCGCACCGTGAGCACCCTGGAAATGAATGTGCTTCTGCGAAGGTTTCCCTGGAGGCTCCTCCTGGCCTCTTTATGTTCGTATGTACACACACGCACACCTGGCCTCCTCGAGGGACCCCAAGTGTCTCTGCCTCCTCCAGCCCTGATGGGTCTCGTGTCCACCATCAGCCACACTCTCTGGTTGTGTGTGTGCACACATGTACACATGCGTGAGCATGGCTTTGTGTGAGGGAAGCTCCGGGGGACAGTCTGTGTGGTGTATGGATTTATGTGACCGAGCCATGCTCCCCCCAACCCTGCAGTCTCCCAGGCCTGGCCCAGGGGCTTTGGGGAGCTGCTGGGAATATGGGCCCAGAGCTGAACCCAGGATAGCTATCATCTGGAATCTTGGGGTAGGATCGGGGAGGGGAAGAAGAGGGCTGGTCGCCTCCCAGCAGTGAGGGAGGCACAGCTGTATGCACATCTGTTGGGAATGTCAGAAATTGGGATGTCACAGAATGAGTTGAGAGCAGGAGGCTCAGTGTGGGGAGATCAACTTGGTGATGAAGGTGCCGATCTTGCCCACTCCCCGCCGTCCTCCCTTGTCCTACTCATTGTCATGGATTCATTCAGTCTTCCAGGGAGCAGCAGGGCCTGCTGTATGCACAGGCAGGGCCTGAGGAGAGATGAGAGGCCTGACGTGACTCCTAACCCCGAAACACAAAGGTGGATATATGTGGGCATGGAGAAACCAACTAGGGTGGGCCGCAGGGTTCGTGTCGCCGAGAGCGGACCTAGCTGGCTGGCCAGCGAGGGGGGGATCACCGAGGGCAGCTGGAGAGTGCGTTACCCGAATCAGAACCCAGAGCTGCCACCTGAAAGCTATGTGATCTTGGGTGAGTTAGAACCTCTCAGAGCCTCTGTTTCCTCATCTATAAAATGGGACTAATATACTGTTGCAAAGCACATCCACTATACAGCAAGTTACCCCAGAAGTTAGTGGTTTAAAACAACAAACATAAAAAAAAATTAAACAACAAACATTTCATTATCTCAGTTTCTGTGGGTCAGAAATCCTGACACAGTTGAGCTGGGTACCTCCTGCCTAATGTCTCTTGGGAGGTTGTAGTCGAGTTGTTGGCTGCGACTGTGGTCTCCAAGTCTGAAGACTTGTCTGGAGGGGGATCCGTATCCAGGCTCACTCACGTGGGTATTGGCAGTCCTTGGTCCCTTGCCACATGGGCTTCTGCACAGGGTTTCCTCACAACACAGCAGCCGGCTTCCCCCAGAAACAGAAACCCAAGAGAGGCAAGAGAAAGTAACCAAGATGGAGACTGAAGGCTTTTGATACCCAGTCTTGGGCATGACATCCCATTACTTCAGCTGTATTCCATGCACTAGAAGCTGGCTGCTAGGTCTGCTCCACATGCAAAGGGACAGGTCTGCAAGAGGGCATGACTGCCAGGAGGGGGAATTGGGGATCACTGGGGCCATCTTGGAGGCTGCTTCCTTCAGACACCTGTCTTGCAAGGACTGGGAGGGTGGGGAGAGGTTGCATGAGAAGGACATCTGCTGCAGTATTTGATACCAAAGAAACCATCCACTCTCATCACCTTCCGTTTCTCCTTTTTTCCGGCAGGCAAGTGGGGAGCTGTTACAGGTTCTTAGGCATGCAGGGTGGGTGGGATCCTGGTGCTGGGCAGTGAAGGAAGCTGTCCTTTTAGTCCCCTCTTTCTCTGATTTCTCCACAGGACACCAGAAAGGGCAAGGCACAGAGTGGGTACTCCCCGGACACTTGACAGTTGGTCAGTGGATTGAAGAATCGAATAGGGGCATTTCCGTTCAGCATCTCGTGTTGAGCACCTGCTCTGTGCTCTCAGCTAGGCACTGGGGAAATAGCAGTAAAAAAGACAAAAAGAGCTTCTGCCCCCAGGAGGCTCAGGGTCCATCTGGGAGACAGACACAAATAACCCTGCAGCCTTTCCTCGCCAGAAAGCTGCACCGCAGAGAACAGAAAATGATCCGAGTGACTCTCTTCTCCACCGTTCTGGGTGTGGAGAAGATGTATAGTGTCCTGCAGATAGCGGGCAACTCAGGGCCTTTGCACGGAATTCTGCGGAGGGAGTAGAGTTGAGAGAGGCTACTTGGGTGCTGGAGGCTCTGTTAGGGGTGTGTGGGTAGAGTCCCTGGGGGGCCATAGCAGGGCCATGAACGCGGTCTGGGGTCAGAGAGACTTCTAGGGGAAAGTGGGCTTTAAAATCCAGGTCTGAGGGATGAGTGAGAGAAAGGCAGGTAAGTAGGTGGGAAGGAGAGAAAGATCCCCAGCAGAGAAATGCGCTTGGACCAAGCCTGGAGGCAAGAGGCACATGAGGGAGGTGGGCCCCTTTAATGACCCCTAAGAAGGTCACATCTGCCCTGTTTTACAATCATCTCTCTCACTGAAGCCCCCTCCCCACCTGCTTTCCCACCCTTCAAACTGGCTGCCACCGTCTTTACCCCAGAGAGAGCAAGCCCTGTTCAGTGCATGGGTATAAGCTAGTCTAAATCAGGACTACCCTGGCAATCCAGGATTAGGGTGTTTGGGATAAGATAAAACCAGAGTGTCTGGCCTCCCACTGGGCTGAAAAGAGCTGGTGATTTCCTACAGTGGGATTTATTGCTTTTATTAAAAAAAAAATAAGACCTTATGATGGGATCTGGTGTTCCAAGTTTGCAAAATTCTTTCACATCTATGAACTCCCTGGGTCGTCACAGCAACCAGGAGAGGTGGGCGGAGCAGCTAAGATGACCCTGTTTTACAGAGAAAGAGATCAAGGTCCAGAGAGGTGAGGTGACTTGCCCAAAGTCACACAGCAAGTCTGTGGCAGGGCTGGGGTTTGAACCCATGGCCTCCTGACTCCAGGGTTCAAGCTCTTTGTTCCCTGATCCCCATTGTCTAGAAAGTGAGACAGGTCTCCTTCGTCAGAGATGCAGACAAGCATGCCAGCCCTGGGGTCAGTGTCACAGACTCAGAGCAAGGCGGTCCTGAGCGTGATGTGATTCTGTGTTGAAAGACAGATGGGACTTGGAGAAGTGGAGGTGGGAGGTGGGGCAGGGAAAGAAGCTGTATGGTGGGGAGGGGCGAAGAGCTTGAACAAAGGTATGGAGGTACGAGAACACAGGTCGATGTCAGTAGCATTAATAATTATTATTGTTATATAATAAGTACTGATAAGCTAACTGTGTCTTAATTATAATATAATTATTAGCTGTTATCTATAATAATTATTATTATAATCATCATTATTATAGCAACCACTTACTGGGTAGTTTTGCATACATCGTCTCATTTAATCCCAACAAGAATTCCGTGAAGAAGGTCTGCCATGACCCCCATTTTACAGGTGAGAAAAGCGAGGCTCCAGAGGTCTCACAGTTAGTGAGAGAGCTGCTGGGTTTGGAGGCAGCAGGCCTGGGTTTGTAATCAGGGCCCTTTGCTCTGTCTGGGTAACTTCACGTCCCAGGACCTGTGTCCTAGCGGCACTGGGGGCAGAATGAAGACCCCACCTATAAAGTCACAGGGGGTTTGGTCACTGTCGCTAGTACTGCCCTCTCCTTGGCAGCCCAGCTCAGCTCAGCCTGGGCGTGCGGGGCTCTGCCAGGATGGATCTGGCAGATCTTGGCATGGGGGCAGTGAGGAGGTCACTCTAGAGGCTGCCTTGTGTCCCGGCATCTTCCCCTGGGACCCCACCGAGAGGCAGGAATGTGGTCCAGAGGTAGCTGAGGGTTACCTGGAGTGCTGGCCAGGCTTGTGTCTGGCACCTCATAAATGCCCAGGAAGAACGGGCTCTGTGGGGGAGTTTCCATTGTGTCAGCAGCAGCCTCGCCTGTGGGGGGGTTCCTCCCACTGTGGCTCCCAGGAAGCTTGTAAACCTGTCACTAAGGAGAGCTCTGAGAGCTCTGCTGGGAGCCAGATGGGGAGACTGGGGCTCCACCAGGACCAGTGGCCAGTGGGGGAGTAGTGTCCCAGTATCTTGAGCCTGCTTGCTTTGCTGTGGCTGTTCGCCCAGCTGGGACTGGCCAGCGCCTTCTCCATGCAGCCTTTCCCCACTATGCCTGCTATCTTGGACTCATGGGGAAAACGGGCTCTAGTATTAGATGCCGAATAGAGTAAAGGACCCCTATGAGCAGCATTGGAAGATCAGGGTCCAAGTCCCAGCTCTGCCACTTCATTGCTATGTGAACTCCAGCAAGTTGGCTAACCAGTCGGAATCGTAACTCATCCCTAGAATGGAGACCTTAAGGGCCATAGTGTCTGTTGAAGTGCAGGGAGGGAACCTTTTAGGATGGCGTAGGGAAGGAGCCTTGCCCTCAGCCGCCCCTCTGGCCCTGAATCTCAGAGCTGTGCCCAGTGTTAATTCTCATTCCGCTTTCTCTCCTTCCTCCCCCCCAGGGCATAATGCCAGCTGAGGTGGAGGAGAGAGCTGGCAGGCAAGGACAGCAGGGGTTGGTGAGGTGACAATCACCAGCATGTTGGATGCCTCAGAGCGACCCATTCCTCTTGTAGTCTGTGTGAATGGCGCCCCCTGGAGGCAGGCAGGTCTAGGAGTCAGTGAACGTGCTTTGTAGTGGCCAGAACACTTCCCTTATTCCCACCCCAGAGGCTCGGGCGGAGAGCTGTGGGCCAACCAGGCTTCGGTGTCTCCTGTCCAGTGGTCCACATCCTAGGCACTCCCTGCCGTGGGCTGATGGCAGCAGTGGTGGCAGCCTCCCTTTCCTCCATCTCAGGGGACGCTGATTTGTTAGTTGTTGTTGCTTTTGAGGCATTATTTGTAGATAATAAAGCTCATCCTTTTTAAGTGTATAGTTTGGGGAGCTGTGACAAATGTGCAAGCACTGCCACAGTTAAGATAAAGAACATTCCATCACTGCAGAAACTCCCTTTGTGCCCCTGTGTCTTCCTCTTCCCCAAACTCCAGTACTCTGGAGCTTTCAAGCTATGTAGTTTTGCCTGTTCCAGAATGTCCTACAAAAGGCATCAGAGCATAGGTAGGCTTTGGGGCTGGCTTCTGTCACTCAGCATGGTTTCGAGGCCCCTCCTCCTTACACCCTTGAGAATGCAGAGCGGGGTGCTTTGTGGGCACATGCCACATTTTATATCCAGCCGTGTAGGAGGGCCACGCAGGCAACATGGTTTGTGTTTCTGTCTTGGTGGCCTACACACGTGTATCATGAAAGCAGCCTAGCAGAATGCCGGGTCTCCCCGAGTGTGCTACTCAAAATGGTTCTGCATGGCACATGGACAAACATTTCCCCCCATATTTTACCAGTCGCGAGTATAATTCAATATGCTTTTAAAAGAATGTGTCCGGCACACAGAACCCCTGTGGCTGTTGGGGCTTCATGGCAAAGCCACAGGCCTCACCGCGGGACTGCCTGCGTTCGGCCGCTGGAGGCTCTCTGTGGCAGTTGGGTGACGGGGGGCAAGCCACTCAGTGTCTCTGAGGCTCAGGGCCTTCATCAGTCATATGGGCTAGTGATATCCCTCTCTCCAGTTAGAGTTTGCCTTAAGGCTGAAACCGGTGGGTGAACATCAACTCCCCGTTCAGGGCCTGGCCCGCGGCTGTCCGTATTACTAGAGGTATGTGGTCCATGGGTGCTTGGACCTGTGTCCTACACGTGCCGTTTCATACATCCCTGTGGACATGTATATGTGTGTGTGCATGGTATGTGTGTAAACGTGTGATTCCTGACCCAAGGGATTAGGGAAGAAATAAGTCTCTGTCTCCTAGGGTCTGGAGTACCTTCATGTACCCATAGTTGTATGTGAGGTCACCCGTCTGGGTGCTCATTGTGTCCCAGGGACCAGGGTTTCCCTCACCTTCCTTCTCCATCCGTCTTGCTGTCAGCCAGGGTAGCTGGGCCTGTGCCACCCTTGCCCACCCAAAGTCATCCGGTGGAAGGGAGGCCCAGGGATATGGTCCTCCCAGGGCCTGGATCTCTGGCCCTGGGTGTCTCCACCGTAAATGCCCAGAGTCAGTGTTTTCTGGGTCTTTTTGCAGAATCCTAGGACCACACCCAGGATGGGTGGGAAGGAGAGGGAGCATTTTGAAGGAAGCTGAGGTCTTGTGGTTGGTCCATGGGACCTGAGTGGAGGCTGGGGAGTGGCCCTGTGGGAGAGGCTGTGATCTACTGCTGGGCTCAGCAGGTTTAACAACCTGCTTTATTGAGTTGTAAGTTGTATTGACATATGTTCAGAGTGTACAATTGGGGGGGTTACATACGTATACACCCATGAGATCATCACCACGATCCAGAGGGTGAACATATCCATCATCCCAAACATTCCCTTGTGCCCCTTGCAATCCCTCCCCCCTCCCCCACCCAGGTGACCTCCGGGCTATGTGTTATCACTAGCCCTTAGTGTGCATTTCTCAGATCGGGACAAATGGGACGGGGTATAGGTTTCTGTTTCAAAAGGTATAGAAGCCCTACAGTTACTCCATGGATTGTGTTTGCCTATTTCTTAAAAACGGGTTTATGTCACTCAGCATAATTATTTCGAAATTCATCCATGTTGCCTCTCATATCAGTAGTCCATTCCCTGTTCTCTGGTAAGTAATATTCCATTGTATACCTGTACCACAATCTCTAATCCCTTTCCCCAGCTGGTATTTTTTGAAACCAGCAGTCAAGCGGTGCCTGAGGCTGGCCTATCCCAAAGGACACCTCTTCCAGGCAGGGCACCTGTAGGTTTCCTGTGGCCACTCTTTGTCCTTCATCCCAACAGCCCCCTTCCCTGGAATGACCTCCCTTACACTGTACTATCTAGGGGCCACCCAACCTCTTCCGGGTATCCTTCCCAGACTGACTGGGTCGCCTCTGAGCAGTTCCAACCTTCACTGCTTGGTGGCTTTAAAGGCCTTGAGCACTGTCATGTGATTCTAGTCTCTTCTTTTAGTGGGAACAAGAGGAACTCCTCCTTGTTCCAGCCCCGCCTCCCACGCGCAGGATGTCTGGCTGGTCATGGACCATGGACGCTGGTGTCTGGGGCCCTTTGGGAAGAAGGAAGCAAAGATGCAAAGTGATGCAAAGTGATACAAATATGGCCTGGACCGAAGTCAGGGTCTTCCTAGCTCAGGATATTGCTCTCTCCTTCTCTCCTCCCTTCCTGTCTTCCTCTCCTTCCTGGACACCTCTCCTCCTCTTTAGGGAGTGGAAGACCTCTGAGAAGGCCTGACGCTGATTGAGCTTCTTACATTATTAAATCTCTGCCTTGGAGGAACCAAACTTTGACACCTCCCAGAAGGCTTCTGTCCCATTCTGTGGCTTCCTACGCCCCCCACCCCATCTTCCCACCTTCCATGTCTCTCTTTCCTCAAGTTGATGGCACAGGGCAGGGCTGCCCTTCCTCATGGACAGGATACAGATCTTGGGGAAGAAATGAACATCTCTCCTTGTCCCCAACTGCCAAGACTGCGTTAATACTTCCGGTGCTGCTGAGACGTGTCTTAGAGCTCCAGCTACCCGTTGTGCTGGCAGGGAAGTGACGTCCCTAAGGTTACACAGCCAGTGAGTGACCGATACAAGCTACCTGCCACCTCCTCCACGTTCCTTCTAATCGCTGCCCTGTCTCCTGGACACCAACCCCACATGCCTGTAACGTGCCTTCCCCTGGACCACGCCCCATCCTTTCCTCTGTCCCATTTTGGGGTGCGGTAGAGCGATCAGCAGGAGGAAGTGGCGTGCCTCGCGGCCAGAGGTTCTTGAGGCCGATCTGAGTTCCATCAGGAAGCCTGGGTGCCGAGGCCCACCTGTGGCGGGCGTGGGTGGTATAAAGCCGAGGGCTGCCTGAGGTGGGGAGGGGTGGCCCTGAAGGAGGGCAGCCATGGGCGTGGTCCTGGAGCCCAGCTACCCTGCTGGTCTCCAAGGGCAGCTCCAAGGTCACATGTGCACTGCAGCCTAGCCTTGTCAGTCCAGCTCCATGCCCTCTCCTCCTCCTCCCCTCCTCCAGGACACCTTCCTGAGAAGTGACCTGCCGTTCCATCCTTTCGGCATTAATCACTGTCGGCCATTTTTATCGTGATTCCTGCGTGTGTCCTATTTCCTTTCCTGGGCTGTTGTCTTCTTGAGAAAGGATCCATGTGTGTTTCCTGCCTGTATGCCCCGTTCCGAGGGCAGGGCTTGGTATTAAGTAGGTCTGTAATTGAATATTGGTTGAATAAAATAAAATGATGGTGGTGGGGAGTGGCAGGGCATGGTGGTGGATGTTGGTAGTAAATCCTGGTTTATCACAAAGGTGGGTGGTGGAAGGTAGATGGCGAGACGCACTGGTGAGTAGCAGTAGCTTGTAGTCGGTGGTGGGAGACAGGCAGAGGACCAGGGCCGGTGGTGATGGATACTACACGGTGGTAGGTGGCGAAGGGGGCTGTGGCAAGAGATGGTGGCCAAAGGTGCTGGCGGGTGAGTTTCAGTGATGGTGGGTGTCCTGGGCCATGAGCAACTTCTGCTTGTGCCCAGCCCTCTGCTGCTTCAGGGGTCTCTGCCACACCCTCGTCATCGTGGCTCATTCCTTTGCAGACTCCATCGGGGGCCCCTTCCCTGTCACCTCTCACCGACGCCACCACAAGCAGGAGCACTGTGCTCCGGGACCACCTGGCGGGGGGCTCCCAGCCACACCACTGCTCTTCCACCCACACACCAAGGGCTCCCAGATCCTCATGGACCTCAGCCACAAGGCCGTCAAGAGGCAGGCCAGCTTCTGCAATGCCATCACCTTCAGCAACCGCCCGGTCCTCATCTACGAGCAAGTCAGGCTGAAGGTGGGGCTTCCCTCCCTGCTCTCGGCGCATCCCGGGGACCAGCAATGCCTCCCGCTCCCGCTGCACCCCGCCCTTCTCGTCCTCTGTGCTGCCACTCGTGCTCTTCCTCACCTTCCTCGTGCTGGACCCTCTTACTCCTCCTTCCTCAACCTTCCCTGTGGGATAGAGCGGGAGTGGGGGAGGGGTGTGGCTGTGGGGACCTCCACGAGCTGTCACCAGCCTGTGGGAAGGTTCCCAGAGAAGAGAGAGGAGGCCAGCATGGAGGCGTGAACCCCCCCCCCCCACTCCCCGCAGGGGAGTCCGCCCCAGGTGGTCCACTGGGAAGGACCCACTCCCTCCCTGTTGGGCCCTGGTGGGTGCCGGAGAGGCTGGGCCCAGCAGGGGCCGCCCTCTGAGGGTTTCTTTTCCCGTCCAGATCACCAAGAAGCAGTGCTGCTGGAGCGGGGCGCTGCGGCTGGGCTTCACGAGCAAGGACCCATCCCGCATCCACCCTGACTCGCTGCCCAAGTACGCCTGCCCTGACCTGGTGTCCCAGAGCGGCTTCTGGGCCAAGGCGCTGCCCGAGGAGTTTGCCAACGAGGGCAACATCATCGCTTTCTGGGTGGACAAGAAGGGCCGCGTATTCTACCGCATCAACGACTCAGCTGCCATGCTCTTCTTCAACGGGGTCCGCACGGCCGACCCGCTTTGGGCCCTGGTGGACGTCTACGGCCTCACGCGGGGCGTCCAGCTGCTCGGTGAGTGCCTGCTCCCCGTGCCCCCGAGGTGCTGGGGTGTGACGCTGCTCGGGTTCCTCTGGCATGCAGACCTCTCCCCCACTGGCAGGGCCCCAGGGACACGTGGGCACAGGGACAGCTCAGGGAGCCTTCCTGTGTCCTGCAGAGCTCACCCATCCTGGGCAAGAGGTTCCGGTGTGGGATTCCTGCCCTCCAAGGCCCCTCAGGTTGTGCTTTTGAGCAGCATATAACCCTCATCAGAAACCAGCCTCAGAGACCCTCCACCTCCAGGAAGTCATGAATATTAATCATCGACCCCACAGCTGAGCTAGGACTTGCTGTGTGTCAAGCACTTCGTTGCTGCTGTGCTCGTAGCCACCCTGGGAGGCAGACTCTCTTAGTGTGGCCTGAGGAGACGAGGCCCAAGCTCAGGGAGGTTGAGTCATTGGCCGGAGGCACCGCAGCTGAGCGGGGCAGCCAGCACTCAGTTCCAAATGAGCCCCTGGCCCCTGGGCTGTGCAGCCCTCCAGGAGGCCCAAACCCGTCCCAGTGCTTCTTGCAGGGATGGGAGTGAATGGGGTAAGCAGGGAGAGCAGAGGGCACTGGGGTGGCTAAGACTTTTCTGGGGGCTCCTGGGTGCTCAGGGTGAGTAGGGCCTCCCTACTGGGGGCAGCAATCAGGCAAGGAAGAGTAGCAGAAGGCAGCCTGGGGTGCTAAGGAGCCAGGCTTCCTGGCGAGGGTGCCCGTTACCCCAAAGTTCCGGGGCTGGAAAGGGCCTTGGAGAGTTTCAGGCTTCCTAGGGTCCCACGCTGAGCTGGTGGCTGAGTTGGGACTAGAATCCAGGTCACCTGACTCCTGGTCTAGGATCGCTCTCATCTTGCTCCCTTGTGCACATGCTGACTCTGAACATACATCAGCTCACGGGCAAAACGGCTGTGTCTCCAGGCAGAGCCAGCAGAAGCCTCAGCTTTCCCATCTATGAAATGGGTTTGTGGGGCAATGAAGGGAAACTCAAGAGGCTGTAAATAAAGCTCCCAGCACAGTCAGTGCCCGGCCTGTGCTTGCTCGTCCCAGCTCCCACCCCTGCCTCCATCTCTGTGGACAAAAACGCCATGGATGCAATGGAAAACCTTTTTTTTTTTTTCTTTCCCCTTTCGTTCCTTTCTGGCTTCAGAGCCAAGGAACAGTGAAGCTCTTTTCAAAACACCTTCATTTGAGTAAAAAAGACAGTGAAAGTAAAAACAAATGAGTAATTGTCAGAAGCATTTCTGTTGACTTCCAAACATCAGCAGTCTGTTTTTATTAATTAATAGTTTGGGTACTTTCTGTTTTTCAACTCCATAAAAGTACACATTCACGTGGACAGGTTAAGAGCCTGAAAGCAAGCCCTTCCAGGTCTTAGTAAGTGAAAAAGGAGCCCAGGCTGCCCGACAACGAGCTGCTCTCCTCTTGCTCTGTGCAGTGGGTGCTCCTGCTGGAGGCGGAAAGAGTATTGGTTCAGCCCCAGGTGGGCTCCGGGCCTCACCCTGTACTAGCTGCAGGGCCTCAGTTTTCTTATCTGTGAAATAGGGGTAAGTAATAGTAAATTGTTTTCAGGGTTCTTTTGGAGGCTTAAAGAGCCAAGTTACAGGAAGCAGCTGACACACTGGAGGTAGGCACTGACCGTCCGTCTTCCCCATCCATCCTGGGGAGGACGAAGCTTAACCCAAGTTTAAGTGAACACCCTCAGCTACTCTCGTGTCCTTAGGGCCTCACACTTCCAGGCAGTGGACTTCTGGAGCCTGAGTTTGTGCTCCAGCCTGGACACTTCTGTCTGAGTCTCAGACTTCTCATCTGTGAAGAGGTTGTGAATACTATGACTTAGCCCCTGGGCGGGGCAGGGGTGGGGGGGTACATGTGGGAGACAGAAGTGTCTCATCTCTAAAAAAAAGTTACAGTCTTGTTGGGACAGGGGTAAAGGCAGTAGGGGCAGCATTCTTGCTTTTCCCTTTCCTAGCAAAGAATGCCTTTTCCTGCAGTCCCCAGAAATAAAAAAATTCCACTCTGGCATTAAGGCCTGGCTCAAGAGCCACCTCCTCCATGAAGCCTTCCAGAGTGAGCTCTCTTCTCTGTTTCTTGGGTCCCACCACATGGTGCCTGGGATTCTCTCAGCACTGAGGCATCGGCTGAACTTTCTGGCCCATCTATAGGTCTTTCCCAAGATGGGGAAGGCTTTCAGGGTGAAACCATGTCTTACCACGATTTCTTTCCAGAGTAGAACCTTGTGTCTGGTGTGTGAAAGACACCGAGGATTATTTGGATGCTCAGTAGGGGAGTGTGGTGGGGAGGGCAGGTAGCTTGTTAGATGAAGGGAAGTGGTGGGGAGTGAGGTAGACCCAGCCTCGCTCACAGATAGCCCAGCCTCACTGGAAAATCAGAGAGAAAAACAAGTGCTCCAGACACCATCAGGGCATAACCCACGAGAAGACAGTAAATTGTTTAGAGCTGTGGTCATGGGATCCTTTCCATCTGTTGAGATGGTTTCCATCCAGCTATCTCATTTAACCTCAGCAGCTGGCCCTGGACAGAGTGTTTTTTCATTCCCATTTGCCAGGGAGAAAATTAAGACCCATGGAACGCTTGGCTTACCTGTGTAGGAATGTGGCGGGGCTGGGATTTGAACTGGGTGTTTTGCAGTACCTTCCCCAGTAAACCTCCAGCAGGTTAGGTATGGAGGGAGGCAGTAAATCAGAGGAGGCTGAGGTCAGTGAGGGAGGATGGAGTCCAGGAAGGCTTCTTGGAGAAGGGGGCTTAGGCGGGGTCTAGAAGGTCCGGGAAGGGTAGGGAGGGGATGGTGAAGGGGACATGCTAGGTGAGATGGGACTTCCAAACCTCTGGGGCCCAGAGAGTGACCTGGAGAGTGATCTGATGGGCCCCACCTTGGGACACAGCCCAGGCAGTCTCCCCGGGCCTGGCCCTATTACCCCTCTTAGGCTCTAAAAGGGTTTTCAGGAAGTTTTTTCAGTTGCACCTGGATCTCCCAGCGGGCTCCTCTGGGCACCTTGGGTAAGCCTGAGGTCCCAGCAGATTCCTGTCCAAGCTGTAAATCACAGTAATCCCTGGGCATTTTCAAACACTGATGTTGGTCCCTGAATTCAATTAGCAGATTAAAATATTACTTTGTTTTGTTCTTCCTAAACTCATATTTTTTGATGTAAAAACAGAAGAGATCCAAGATCTCTTCGGAGGTTGGCACGCTGCTCTATACCCTCATTCGGTGGCCTCCCCTCTGGGGTCCACCTTCTGCCCTATATAGTCGGGGGGTCAGTCTCCTTCCCCATCCTCCTCAATGCTTACCACCGCCCCCAACTCCCCACAGCTGGCCCGGATCCCTCCAGTGCCTCTGGCTTTCCCTGCACTCCCTCCTCAGCCAGTTTTGAGTTTCTCCATCTCCTGAGAGGTTGCTTTCTGCCTTGGCAGCTCTGAAGATGGGCTTTCTTTCCTGAGGTGATTGCCCACCAAACCAGTGTCTCATCTTTAGGGACTTCCTTCTAGGTCTGCCCCCTCCATTCCTGTCTGTCTGTGGGACCTACGGCCCAAACTCTCCAAACCCTACCTGGCCCATACCTGCTCTTCAGATCAGAGATATCTTGGGGCCCCTGGCACCCAGCAGATCTGCAAATCAGGCCACGGACAGATGGGTTGTCTCCCCTGACAGAGTGCAGACAGGGGCTGGGGTCTGTCTCTCAGTGACCATTCCAGGCGGGCACGCAATCCCACCCCCCACTGCCTGAACTGAAGCCAGGCCCACCGGTGCCCCCACCACGGCCTCTGCAGGCCTGCCTCATGCCTTCCAGGCTCCCGACATGCTGGAGTTCAGGAGATCACCTCTGGCCTCGGGATGCCCTGGCCCAAGCCTGGGCTTGGATTTCCAAGAATAACAGCTTCCTACCTCCAGGAAGAGGGACCTGCCAGCAAGCAAATAAACACAAGTTTTATGGGGTGATTAATACTTAGAGAGATAAGCTCTTATCCCAGTTTTTCAAGGTCTCCCTGCTCTTCTTAGAAATGTTGGCTCGGGAAGAGCAGCTCTGTGGGTCCTGGCAGAAAGCTGGTGGACCCAGACTTCAAGTGTAGGGTCTCCTGATACCCTGTGGGCCCCCTACAGCCCATGTACTGTGCAGGGTAGGGAGGGCAGGGGAGACGCAAGAGTTGAAAATCCAGCCCCTCTCCTTGAAGAGTGTTTATTTTAGGGGTCATCATCTAACTGCTCCAAGGTGACCTAAATCCACTTGTTCAGGGAAATGTGGCTGAAGAGTAAAACTGTGTGGCGCGGGGGTGGTACCGGTGGGGAGTAATCCAGGACTTTCTGTAGGAGATGAGTTTCGAGTCAGGAACCACATAAGGTGAAACCAAAGGCCTGGTTGGGGAGGAACAGCTGAGGCCAGACAGGAGGGGTGTGCTTAGGCTCAGAGGTGGGGAATTAGCCCTTGGGGGAACAGAGCCTTTGGGGAGGGAGCGAAGCGAAGAGGGGACTTGTAGAGAAGGGGGTAGGCGCATGCGTCAAAGGAGAGAGAGCCGTGAAAGCAGAAAATTTGGTGGCTTCCGTGCTGTCAAGTCTTTCAAAAGGAGGAGCTGTGGCCCAGAGATGGGAGAGGGCCTGCCCGAATTCTCCCAGCTAGTCAGAAGCCAGGCTGGGCCTGGAATTCCTATCTTCCAGGCTGATCTGGGCGTAAGGTCAGTGTGAGAAGATATCACCACGTCCAAGCGGTAGTGGCTGAACTCAGGAGGGCATTAGGGGGTTCCCAAGAGCTCATGGCGTTCTGCTTCAGCCAGCTGAGGCAGAGGCTCCCAGGTCCTGGTAACACCTGCCTACTGAGGATGGAGATGTACAGAGACGCTCAGGCAGGGGAGCTTTCGGAGGGGCAGGCTGCTCTTGGGCTAGTCTGTGGGCAGGCGAGCCAGCCTGGCTTCCCTGCAGCGAGAGGCTGGGCCCTCTCTGGAGATACGGCCCTGGGTTAGGTCTCCCATTCAGGGTGCGCATCAGCTGGGCGGCACAAAGAGTGTGACCGTACTGGGCAACAGAGGACCACACTGCCATCTGGGGCTTCTACTTCCTGGACAAAACCAATATTTACCTTCAGCTGTGGCTGCCAGGGGCTGAGAGGCAAATATTAGTTTAAGGAAGTCGAGCGAAACTCGGGATGCGGGAAAGAGCGGAGGATGCTGATGGCGATTTCTTCCTCTTTGCTAGTTTTCGTTTCTTCTTGATTAAAACAAAATTTTATTGTTCCTCCTGCTTCAGGGACTTTTCCTGACACTTCTCTCTGCTCACCCTCAATTCTGCTGATCCTATCAGGGCTCATCACCAAGCCCTCCCCTCCACCAGGAAGCCCTGATCTCCCCTGTTCTGACGACCCTTCCTGCGCCTGACCACCCGAGGCACGTGGAGGTCTCGGTGGTACCAGCAGTTCTGCATCATGTACTGTCCTGCTCTTTAAGAAGACATTGTAAGCCCTTCAAATGTTTTGTAAGGAATGTTATTATTGTGCCCATTTTGCAGATATGGCAACAGAGGCTCAGAGAGATCTGATAACTTGCCCAGGGTCACACAGCTCAGGAGAACTGGGCCTTGGGCCCAGGAAGGTGGGCTGTATCACTTCCTAGCTTCTCTAAATGTGAGTCCACCTGGTCCCCCTGCGAAGTCTGGGTATCTCGCAGGGGTGGGGAGTTGGCCATCCTCCATCTTCCCGGGTGGAGCTCATGAGAGCTCAGGATGTCAGGGATCAGCAGCACATGTTGGGCACAGATAGGCCACCAGAGCCCTAGCAGTGTTGGCTGGGGAAGTTGGGGCGTGCCCAGCACCCTGATTCAGCAGTGAGTCTGTCTGCCTCACAGTTCCCTGAAGGCTCCTGAGGGCTTTGTCTCGTCCTTTTGTTCACAGTGCACTCTGGCTTTTTGGTTTTTTGTTTTAAACCAGAATGAATATATGAAAAGTGCGATCTTATATGATTGGCAATATTAGACTATTTCTTTTTAAAGATTTTTTTATTTATTCATTTGACACAGAGAGATCACAAGTAGGCAGAGAGGCAGGCAGAGAGAGAGAGAGAGGAGGAAGCAGGCTCCCCGCGGAGCAGAGAACCCGATGCGGGACTCGATCCCAGGACCCTGAGATCATGACCTGAGCCGAAGGCAGCGGCTTAACCCAGGCGCCCAATATTAGACTATTTCTAATACCCAGAAATGGCAGTTTCAGATTTTCCACCTACAATCTCTTTGGCCCAAGATACAGTTTTGAGGCACTTTGGAGAGACCAGGGGGTCCCAGGGCGGGGTGTGTGTGTAGCAGAGAAGCTGGGGCCTTGCAGGACTGGAGACAAAGCCCACATTTCAGAAGCAGGAGAGCTGAGCCAAGACTTGACATGGCCACTCACTAGCTGTGAGCAAGCCTTCCAGCCTCTCTGTGGCCCAACCACCCCGTCTGTTGTTTGGACATAATTAGACATGTGCCATTTACCTCTCGGAGAGTCTGTGAGGCTCAAGGATGTGGAAGAGTGTTTACACAAATGGCAACGGCTATCGTTTGTAGGTTAGAAAGGGATACTTAACTTAAAAATCCCACCAAATAGACAACTCACAAACCAGTCCTCTCCTTAGAGCGGGAAGCCTTGAAACCAAGTCCCTGTATGTGGGTGAAATTCAAACCATGCTCTCTAAATTGTTTCTTGGAACAAGATCTATGGTTCTCCAGCTGAGTTCCTTGGGACACTGGGGTTCCAGAGGCATCTTTGAGGCAGCTGAGTTGGCAGGGCTCTGTGACCTCCTCTTAGACTTGAACCAGAGCTTTTGGTTCTGTTGGACAAAAGGATTTCAGTGCTTTAAAAAAAAAAAAAAAAGTTTGAGAACCACTAAACCAGATGAGTCAGAATCTATATGTCTAAGATCCTCTGTCCATGAATCTTAGAGTCTGTGACTCCAAGTGTTTCTGGGACATTCTACCCTTCCTTCCATGAACCTCACAAAGTGTTTGTTTCTCCTAGCTTTCCTGCGGTTGGGTGTATATGGAGAGGGTGGAGGCAGGTGTGGGTTTCAGGGCGCTGCCCAGAGGGGTAGAGAAACCCCTTACCTGTCCAAGCCATGTTCCTGCCCTTGGGGCTCCTTCCCTTGCCCCGTGCTGGGTGCTGACCAGCAGGAGGATGTTTATGGAGACAGTAAATGGGCCAGCAGCGCCTTCCAAACAGGGGCCGGCAGATGCCCGCCCACCAGCCAGCCTGCTGCTTCGGGCCGACCCCTGGTTAAAGATGAGCCAGGGCTGGGGAGGTGGGAATCTAAAATAAGACTCTGGGACTGATGGGCGGCCCTGCTTTGAAGGAGCCCCTTGCCTGGCCCGGAGGGCCCTGGCCCTATCTTGGTTGCCCTGCACTGCTGGCAGCTTGTGGGCCCAGTGGGTCCCTTGCCAGAGCTGGCCCCGGTGCCCTCCGTCTGGCCCCTCCTCTCCTCCTCTCCCTTCCTTTCTCCCCATTGGCCTCAGATTGTTCTCCAGGCATTTGCTAGCTCCGTTTTCCCACTGAGCGCTCCTCGCTTCTGTCCGTCACTCCGAACTCTCTTGTTCTTCAGGGCCCAGGACAAATCTTGTTTCTTCCAAGAGGCTGTCTCGGACTCACTGTGAAACGGGAAGGGCACCCCAGCCTCGGTTGGAGAGCATTATCTTAAAAGGGGTATTTATCCTAAAGAAGAGAAGGCTCAGGGGGAGCCAAGGAGTGGATGGGGGACGCTTCTGGATCCGTGCAAGGACAGCTTTCCTAACAGCTGTAGTTGTTCAGAGAAGGGGGACAGATAGCCTTGGGATGTGGTGAGCTTCTTGTTCCTGGGGGCATTCTAGGCAAGGCTGGGTGAGAGCTTGGCAGAGAGAAATAGATTTCCTCTGGAGACACTAAGAATTTTGTAAGGAAATTATATTCAAATATTTTCACGCCTCCAAGCTTTGATCCTCCCACATCTGACTGGCTCCTGGGGGCCCAGGTGCTGGCTTCTCTTCTCTTTACCCACTGCCTAGGCCTGGGCACACAGCAGGTCAGTGAGTGGGTGACCTGAGTGCCACCTGGAGGGGAGGAAACCCTGGCCCTGGCCTCACTGGCCTTGTGGGGCCTGGTTATTTCCTCCCTGGCACAAAGGATCGCCACTCCCCTTCCCGCCCCGCCAGGCGCCAGATTTTGCAGGAGCTGAAGACTGACAAATTCCTGCCCGAAAGATGAAAGCCGGGACACTGAGAGGGTTGCCAGCTGAGCAGCATCTCCTGTGGCCTTGCGCCGCTCCCTGCTCCGGGCCCCGACATAAACACCTCCAAGGTGGGCAGCCATGTGTCCCCGGCCCGGGGGGTAGAACTTGTTGCTTCTGAATGGCCCAGCCCATCCTTGGGGTGACAGGTTGCCCTCTGCCCTGTCTCCAGGTAGGGACCCTTGGCTAAGCCTGGCCCCAGGGCACTCTCCTGTGGCTTTGGGGGCCTGGCCCCTTTCCTGGCTTTCAGTCAGCTCTGACCTTCGCTGGCCCTTCTGCGGAGGGCGCCCTGCCCGGCTGCCCCGTCTCCAGTGTCATCTATTTCAGGCACAGCTGGGCACACTGAGGGGATGCTTATTTTGGAGATGGCCAGCAGCCTGTAGCTGCTTCCGACCCCGAGGGGCAGCCTGGCTGGGAGAGAAGACAGACTTGGGCTGGGCACTGGCTCCGGGGATTCCATTTTTAGCTGTTTCCCAGCATCTTCTGTACCTTTCCGCCTGACTCCTCCAAGATTTCAAGCAAGGCTGAAAGGGTCATTTTCCTGCCCCTCCTCCTGTCTCCCCACCCCCTGCTGTTTCTCCTGCCTTCTCTTCTTTCCCCTCTCTTCTCCGCTTTGTAGCTTCTCCTTCCTGGTCCTCAGTGAAGGATGCCATTCATGACCCATGTGAAGTCCTACAGTCCGGGGCTGAACGCTCATTGCCTGCTGCGGGGGAACCTGACTGTGGTTGGCAGACGACCTGAGTAGGCACTGGTACCTGAAGTTGTCAAGTACCTCGGTCGCAGGGGCTGCCCGCCCTACCTCTGACCCCCATGTCATCATCGTAATACAGTTGTGATTCCCCCCGTTCTGTAGCTGAGTGACCTGGGGCTGGGAGGCAAGGTGGCTCAAGTGCTGGCTTCGACATTTCAACCCAGGCCTGTATCACCCCAGAGCCCATGCACTCTCTTTGGAGCCCTGGGGCGGGTAAACCATAACAGTGGCTCATACTTACCTCGTGACTACAAGGTGCCTGCAAGGTGACCTGCTAGGGGCCCTCTGTAGCTTACTGCATTTGGACTTCACTGCACCCGTGCTGAGCGGGGTGTTAGAGTACAGATGTTATATACCTCAGTGAATGCCGACTTCACGGCTGAAGAAGAGAGACCCAGAGAGGTTAAGCTATTTATCTAAGGTGCTATGGACAGAAAATGATGCAGCTAGGATTTGAACCTCGGTTAATGACTTCAAAATCCTGACACTTAATTAACTATGCTTCTGTCCTGCCTACCAGTATATGGATTCGGGTTACTAAAAAATCCCAAATACCCTTAGGTTACATTATGAGAAGTCTAGCGCAAATATCAAGGGAGGCAGTGACCACACTGTGCCTTGGGCGGGTCAGGGAACATCTGGAGCACTGAGTCTGGTTCTGCTCATTGTCTAAGCGGTGGGAAGGTGTGTGGTGGGTCTGAGTATTCCCTGAGGGGAGTGTTTTCTCCACGGGGCTACCCCAGAGGTAGTACTGGCACAGAGGAACACTGAACCTGAGACGTTAAGTAAATCTATCCAAGAGATCCTTGGATACAGGGAGCTAGATTTCAGTCTAAGAGAAGGAACTGCTTTCTTAGAGGAGCTCAGCAGTGGCTCGGGTTGCCTGAGAAGCCCAGTAGCAGCCACATTCAAGTACAGAAGGACCCCTGAAGGGGCAGAGCTTGGGGAGCACACATCCAGCCCCATTCAGAAGCCTGTGCTGACGGTCTGCCCTGCTCCATGAGCCCTGGACCGAGTGTCCTGAGTGTGCAGGGTGGCGTGAGGTGGGGAGGGGAGTGTGGGGATACGTGTGTGTGCGAGGCCTGTGACAGTCTCCTTCCTATAGGCTCTGGCTGGCATCTCTGAGCCTTTTGTTTTCTTGTCACCCTGCGGTCCTTGTCCCTTCCTCTCCATCTCCAACACTGGAGTTGTCTAGGGCCAGTGCCCGCAATGCCTAAGGTATGGGGAGCAGCGGCTGTTCTCCGGGGCCCCCAGTCAGCCTACAGCCTGTCCCAGGTCCCCACAACCGTCTCTCAGGCCTCCCCCTCCTATTCGGGCCACCTTGCCTCTGCCTCTCTGCAGCCCCCAGCCTCTCTGCACCATCGCTGTCACAGAGTCAATTCCCTGGAATAATCGCATTTTCCGGTTGGCTCCCTCCTTCTTGCCAAGCACGATGCTGGGAATCCCAACCAGCCAGGCCCGAAGAGGCTTCTCCAGGCAGGCGGCGGTGGGGGGGCCGGGGAGGGGGTGGGGGCAGTGGTGGACAGCACCCTCTCTTGCCACGGCCCAAACAACACTGTTCCTGAAAGGTGCAGGGGGAGAACAAAAACAAGGAGGCTTTAGAGACGGTCTCTAGATTTAGCTGGAGCTGAATTCTGGCCTTAGCCGCCCATATTAGTCCAGTCCTCCAAGATTTGCTTTCAAATCCAGCACCCCAGCCATCCTTATCCAGGTCCTGGAGAGAAAGCACAGATCCTCCCTTGGGGAGGCTCAGAGAAAAGGCTCCCAGGGAGGGATTGGCCCGTGATGTGGTCTACAGTGGCACTAGCCAAATCTGAGGACTATGACTCCCACAGAGGGGGTGCAGGTTCAATAAAGAAGGAGGGCCTGAAATCCAAGAATGTGATATGGGGAGTTGGACAGACCTTGCTTCATTCTCGGATCTGTCACTTGGTGGCTGTCACGTCACATCTCTGAGCTTTATCTCCATAATGGGAACACTTCCATGGGATGTTTTAAGGATGAAATGCAGGGGTAATTTATCATGCATGATGACTTTTATTATAAATGATAGGACCATAAAGTAGGACATAACACAGCCATTAAAAAAATATGGTGTTGGAAACATGGTTATTGGCATGAAAAGGTGTTCAGGACATAGTGGAAGAGCTAGTTTTGAAAAGGAAATCTGTATAGCAGGGTTCTTAGCCTGGAGTCCATGCCCATGGATGGCTTTATGGGATTCACAGATATCCTGAAGTTATCCACAGAATGTAGGAAGAATATGTGTTCTTCTGAGGACACAGGTCAAAGTTATCACATTTTCAAAGGGATTTGTTACCCATAAAAGGTTAAAAACTACTGGAGTTTATATAGCATGATTTGATTTTTGTATTAGAAAAAGTAACAGGAATATAATGGGGAAAAAAGCTGAAAGGTCCTCACCCAAATATTAAAGAATATTTTTTCCCAGATGGTGGGCTGAGAGGTGATTATTTTTTCTTTTTGCTCATCTGCCTCTCCTACAAAATAGTCTATCTTGCTTGTATGATTAAAAAGAGAAAGAGGTTGATTTCTAGTTAAGTCACTTTCAAAAGGAAATCCCGGATACATTTACTTAAGTTTTCACAGCCTCAGTGTCCTTCTGCGACAATGATAACTCAAGAAGTAATTGTTAGGGTAAGATGAGACAATTTATGCAAAGAGGTTTTCTGGGGAAGGGAGTAGGATGTCCGCAGTGCATTCAACAAATATTTACTGCTGTCTAGCTGCAGGGGATCAAAAGGGACTTAAATTCATTAAAAACAAACAAACAAACAAAAAAAACAAAAAAAGTTTTATAAGCGTGGCATGTAGAAGGAATGTTTTTTAATTTGGTGCTCCTCCTTCCAGCCCCCATCCTTTTCTTAAACAAATAGAGGTCCTTCGTGACTTTGTTTCCCCGACCTGCAGTTGAACCTCCGCCGCAAGCCTCTTCCATGCTGTTCACAGTGCCGTGGGTATTTCACGGTGCAGACTGGAAAGGCTGGCGGCAGGAAGCGCGCAGGTGACGGGGTGGGGGAGGAGGGGACTGCTGGGCCCGCGTGACAGTCGCCCGGTCTCTCCCCCTCCCCGGCCGCAGACAGCGAGTTGGTGCTCCCGGACTGCCTGCGGCCGCGCTCCTTCACCGCCCTGCGGCGGCCGTCCCTGCGGCGCGACGCCGACGAGGCGCGCCTCTCCGTGAGCCTGTGCGACCTCAACGTGCCGGGCGCCGAGGGCGACGAGGCCGCGCCGGCCGCCGGCTGCCCCATCCCGCAGAACTCGCTCAACTCGCAGCACAGCCGCGCGCTGCCCGCGCAGCTCGACGGCGACCTGCGCTTCCACGCGCTGCGCGCCGGGGCGCACGTGCGGATCCTGGACGAGCAGACCGTGGCGCGCCTGGAGCACGGGCGCGACGAGCGCGCGCTCGTCTTCACCAGCAGGCCCGTGCGCGTGGCCGAGACCATCTTCATCAAGGTCACGCGCTCGAGCGGCGCGCGGCCCGGGGCGCTCTCCTTCGGCGTCACCACGTGCGACCCCGGCACGCTGCGGCCCGCGGACCTGCCCTTCAGCCCCGAGGCCCTGGCGGACCGCAAGGAGTTCTGGGCCGTGTGCCGCGTGCCCGGGCCCCTGCACAGCGGCGACATCCTGGGCCTGGTGGTCAACGCCGACGGCGAGCTGCACCTCAGCCACAACGGCGCCGCGGCGGGCATGCAGCTGTGCGTGGACGCCACGCAGCCGCTGTGGATGCTCTTCGGCCTGCACGGAGCCGTCACGCAGATCCGCATCCTCGGTGAGTGCCTCCCCCGAGGGCCCCTCCGACATCCCCAGCGACCGTGCCTTTTCCTGGAGGACAGGGCCCATCCGGGGAAGGAGTAGGGGACGAATCCGCAGCGCCCCGCTGCCTCGCGCTGCCTTGCCACCAAGTCACGGGCACCGAAATGAGTTCTGGTGGCCTCTCTCTGGACCTTGTCCTTCAGTCTCACCAGCCGCATCCTGGGAGCGGGCAGAAAAGTGTGGATCCCTGAGTTTCACTCCCAGAATCTGATTAAGCCATGTCCCCACAGGTACATAAACAACTCAGTGGCCACTTAAAAATGAGAAAAAAAAGGTTTCCACCAGCAGTTAACGTTCTGAGGCTCAGTTTCCATCTCTCCAAAATGGGAATTAAAGCCTCTGCCTCCTAAGGGTGGCAGCATGTCTAGAGAGGAAAGAGTTTGGTATGGCCGAAGCCAGGTGTTTGTGCCTTGTGGTGCCTGGGTTGGGAACCTGTGGGGAATCCGAGCAGAGGGCCTTGGAGGAAATGGGGTTGCAGAGGTCTGGCCGTTATTTCCTGGGTTTGAATGAACAGAGTTTGAATGGACTGGTGGATGTGGACTTGTGAAAGTTGTTTCTCATAGTGTTCTGTGAGGAAAAAGTTGGGGATTCTTTACTGCAGAACTTCTCAGAGCCTTTAGTATGCAGTGTGAATCTTTTTTTTTTTTTTAAGATTTTATTTATTTATTTGAGAGACAGAGATCACAAGTAGGCAGAGAGGCAGGCAGAGAGAGAGAGGAGGAAGCAGTCTCCCGGCTAAGCAGAGAGTCCGATGTGGGGCTGGATCCCAGGACATCAGGATCATGACCCAAGCCTAAGGCAGAGGCTTTAACCCACTGAGCCACCCAGGTGCCCCTGCAGTGTGAATCTTTAATGAGGCGGGCAGTGGTGGTCATCAAGTACAGCTTTTTTTTTTTTCTTTTTAAGATTTTATTTATTTGACAGAGTGAGAGAGACTGTGAGAGAGGGAACACAGGCAGGGTGAGGGTGAGGGACAAGCAGGCTCCCCACTGATCAGGGAGCCCAACACAGGGCTCTATCCCAGGACCCCGGTATCATGACCTGTACTGAAGGCAGATGCCCAACAGCGCAGACGCCCAACAGCGCAGACGCCCAACGGCGCAGACACCCAACAGCTGAGCCATCCAGGTGCCCCAATGTACAGCTTTTTCTAAACTAATTTAACCAGAAATCTTTTTTTTTTCCATAAAGCATCTCTAGGGACCTCTGTCTCCCCAGAATGTACAGGTATTCATGGTTTACAAGAGTGGGCCTCCTAACCAGCTGCGGTAGATTGGGCTAGTTCCATTAAATTCATTAGGAGGACCTGGTACAGATCTTTGAATCCCACCTGCAGAGATTTTGATTCTGTAGATGTTGGCTAAGTCCTGGGCATCTGAATTTTTTTTTTTTTTAAGATTTTAATTTTTAGAGAGCGAGAAAGCAGAGGGGGTGGGGGAGAGAGAGAATTCCAAGGAGGCTCCTGATGCAGGGCTTGATCTCGTGATCTCATGACACTGAGATTATGACCTGAGCTGAAATCAAGAGTTGAAGGCTTAACCGACTGAGCTACCTAGGCACCCCTCTGAATTCTTTAAATAGGTTTGCTTAGGCAAGTTTGGAGACCTCTGGGCTTCATAGCCCCATCCTAGACCTCACCCCAGGAGGCTTGTAGACAGGGTAATGTGTGTATGCAAGTGAATGTGTGTTATGCTCTAAAATTGGTATGTCTGTGTATAGGCACACGTGAGTAACTAAATGCATGTGTATTTATGTGTGTAATGCTGTTGTTGGTGATTCTATGTTGGAGTTTGTGAAATCAGATAAAATAAGTGGGGACTTCCTACTCTGGAAAAAGACCAAATGAAGACAGAGTGAACCAAAAAATCTGAAAAGGAATTAAATGAGGCAAGATACTAAGCAGTTATTATTGAGGGAAGATAAATCGGGAAGGAATAGAAAGAAATCAGGAAGGAAAGAAGTTGGGGTGAAAATTTAGGATGGGATAAAAAGAAATCGGACTGGGGTGCAGAAAAAAAATCAGGCTGAGGTAAACAAAATAACAAAACTACTTGGCTACACTCACTGGGAGACACTGCTCCTCAGATGAAGGGAATTGTATAAGGGGAGGGCACTATCCTGCCTCAGCACCATCTTAGATAAGTAGCTTTCCACTGAGATTCCCATTTCCCAGAGAGGCTTACTAGACACAGGAGGAACTTACAAAAAAATCAGGACTTAAATGTCCTGAGAGGTAAGTGGGCCAATGTGGGTGTTTAAGAGTAATCATCCAGATACATGCTAAACAGTGTATGCCAAACAGAGTGCACCTGGGCTGTAAGAGAACTGGGCATCTGAGTCAGCAGATTGGTGTTTGGGGATCCTGTGGACTGCAAAGGAAAAACCAGTGAACAGTGTGTGAAGGGTAATTATTTACAGAGGAGTGCTGTGCTTCGTGAAAGGCCTAAATGAACTAAGAATGGAAGGATCTTTGCTTTACTCCAAAACGATCACTAAGTTTCATACTTAATGACAAAATATGAGAAACATTCTCATTAAAGTCAGGAATATGATAGGGGGATGCCTTACAGTGTTGTTCTGAAAATGCTAGCCAGTGCAATAAGGCAAGAAAACTAGGAGGTGTGAATTTCTGAAAGAAGAGGCTAGTTAACTTGAAAACTATTAACACCAGAGAAAACCCATGTGGCTGTCTAATGCATATCCTTGGAAACAGTGACTATTGACTTAGAACACGTGATGATAAAAGGATCTCAGGGAGCATTTATGTGTAGGGGTGTATGTTAGAGCCTTGGGAGAGTCACAGGTGAATACGATTTCCTGCTCTCAGGAAGCTCATCACCTGGGGAAACAAAGCTGCATACTGGGGAAAGAACAAATAATACCCCAGCTTTGTGGTAGTTTAGTCCCATGTATGTGGTGTGTGTGCCTGGTCAGTGCTAAATAATGTGGTTTTGGGGGGTAGTCAAAGTTGCCCAGAGGAGGGGGTTTGAGGACAGTCCCAAGGGGCTCCCTGGACAGTTAGCTCTTTGGGGGCAAAGGCTCTGTCGGTCTTGTTCTCAGGGTTATGTTTACACAGTGGATGGTACCTGGTAGGTACCTGGTACCTTGTTGAAGGGAGGAGTGGCGGGGGTGAGGGGTAGGAAGAAGAGAGGGAGGTGAGGAGAGGAAGAGGGAGGGGAGGAAGGAGAGAATGTGGCACAGAATGAGCTTGGGAGATGCTGAAGGGCACCCGAAAGGTGCCATTGTAGTTGAGACGGTGGGTGATACCCGGGGGGGAAGTGACGGAGGGAGCACGGGGCCTGGACCCAGAGGGTCAGGCTAGGGCTGGAAGGGCCATGCCAGGCGGGAGGAGGGGGTCTTTGTTCGCTGGCATGGGAAACCTCGAAGGTGAGGGTGCGTAGGAAGGGTAGAGGTGGGATTCCAGGCAGGGGGCTCGTTTGGACACTGCTGATGCAGTAACACCAGAGCATGAAGTGGCCTTCCAGTTTGTCGGTGGGAACCGAGAGCTGGGGCAGGGCAGTGGGCCTCTTTCTGGAATCCTGCCCTGAGCCCGCCCAGTGGCTGGGCTGTGTGGTGGTGCTGTGTCAGCCCTTTCTCTCCTGGGACCCTCTAGGAGGGGCAGAGAGTCACGCTTTCTCCCAGTGGGCCCCTCAGTGGCTCATGCGCCCCTCCCTCCCCCTCTGCAGGCTCCACCATCTTGGCAGAGCGGGGCGTCCCATCACTTTCCTGCTCCCCTGCCTCCACACCAACCTCGCCCAGCGCCCTGGGCAGCCGCCTCTCCGACCCCTTGCTCAGCACATGCAGCTCTGGACCGCTGGGGAGCTCTGCGGGCGGTAAGTAGGCTGGCCACTGCAGTTCCGTGGTGCCCCTGGCGGACCCCCACACCCGAGACCCCTGGCTGAGGCGGGAGTGCGGCCCCCGTGTCAGAGTAGAGCACTGGATGAGCTGGAGATATGCTTGGCGAACCTTGTTGGATGGTGATTTCTTTTTTTTTTTTTTCTTTTTAAAGATTTAATTTATTTGAGAAAGAGAGAGAGAGAGAGAGCATGAGAGGGGAGAAGATCAGAGGGAGGTGCGGACCCCCATGGAGCTGGGAGCACGATGTGGGACTTGATCCTGGGACTCCAGGATCATGACCTGACCTGAAGGCGGTCACTTAACCAAGTGAGCCACCCAGGTGCCCAGGTGGTGATTTCTTGGGTGAATCCCACCCTGTCCCTCAGCTGGGCACCTTTCTCCAGAGCACTTTCTAGCACACTGGGAAGAACAAAGGATAGCTCAGCGGGGGCCTTCCTTAAAAGGCTCTGGGCCCCCTCCCTTCCTCCACCCCTCTTCTCCTCTCACTGCCTCATGGGCACCCTGGCCCCTCATCAGGGCCTCCCACACCCAGGAAGTGGGTTGTCAGGGGAAACAGGCAGATGCTAATCGATGGAGGGACAAGAGACCGGGGGCTCTCTTCCCGTGAACCTGGGGCCAGACTGGACCATGTACCTGCTGACTGGTGTCCCCTTGTCCCCAGGGACGGCCCCCAACTCCCCAGTGAGCCTGCCCGAATCGCCAGTGACCCCAGGCACAGGACAGTGGAGCGATGAGTGCACCATTTGCTATGAGCACGCCGTGGACACGGTCATCTACACGTGCGGCCACATGTGCCTCTGCTATGCCTGTGGCCTGCGCCTCAAAAAGGCCCTGCACGCCTGCTGCCCCATCTGCCGCCGCCCCATCAAGGACATTATCAAGACCTACCGCAGCTCCTAGCCCCTCGTGGCGCCCCAGCCTGCACGCCTGCCTCCGTAGGCTTTGGCCCCACTCCAGCCAAGGGGCAAGCCCACAGGGCCCCTTCTCTTCTTCCGCATTTTGGAAACTCTTCCCTTCTTCATTAAACATGGGAAACTGAGGCCCTCAAAGGTTTGGGGAGAAAGGGAGTATCAGGCAGGGAGGTGAGGGGCAGAAACAAATTGCCCAGCAGAGGGGAGGGGAGGAGTCCGTGCTCTTCCTGTCTTTCCCTTCTCTGCACCCACTCTACCCTGCATGCCGAGGGGCTAAATGGGGGTCTCAGCCTCTCCTAATCCTTCCCCATCTGGGGCAGATTTCTAGGAAGTCCTCTAGTCCATGTGAGAATTAGAAAACGTGTCCCTTCCTCTGGGCAGATGTGTCCCTGAGCTAGGGCCTTCGGAGTATGGCCTGGACGTCAGTCTCCATTTGTTCTCTCAGCCAGCTGTCCTTGAGCAGGGTACAACCTGCTTCACAGCGCCTCAAAAAGGCCCTGCAGCAGCAGGTAGCCCCAGCTGCTGCCTTACTCTCTGACCTGTACCCACCTTCTTCCTCTCTCCCTTGCCCCTCAGGCCTGATGGCCAGGGTACGGCCGGCAGATACCTCTCACCCTGGGCAGGCTGCAGCGCCCGTGCCATGCCCCTCTCCCACTCACTGAGGGTGGGTGGATGGACAGGCCTGGGTCTCTGACCCTGTGCCCTGGCTGAGATGCAGAAGGGCCCTTCCTGGCCATAGCCTTTCTGCCCCAGTCATCTCGCCAGATGCTGCCACCCAGGGACAGCCTCACTGTAGGCCGGAGAGTAGTGCCCGTCTTCTGGAAGGTTCTCTAAGAGCTGGTTTGCCTTTGCCCTCTGAGACCTGTCCTCCCGGATCTCAGTGCTGTCCTGGGCCTGGCTGCTACTCAGACTGTAGTATCCCCAGGTGAGGCCAGGACCCTGGAGTGGGGGTGGGGTACCCTGGGGGTAACACCAGCCATTTTTCTTATTTTTATTTATTTATTTATTTGGTTTGCAGGTTGTTTTTTGGGGGGGTATGATTGAGTTGCCAATCCCCTGGGGCCCCTAGAAATGCTGCCCTGGTGTGCAGAGTGCCTGGCGAGAAAGAGCTGCAGAGGTAGCTCTCAGAATCTTCTCCAGGCTCCAGCCCCAAGTCCATAGCCATCTCTGCTTACCATGAAGTAGAACTCCATAAAAACAGACTGAATTGGGAGGACTCTTGTCCAAGTGTGTCTATTTTACAGAGATAAACTGAGCTTCCTTAGTGTCCTAAGGCTGGTGGATCTCCCAGAGCCTCAAAGTGCCCTTCCTCTCCGGGCTGCAGCAGGGTCATCAGAGTTGGCTCAGCTATGTCAGGAGGCCCAGGAGCTCCCCCTTCCACAAGGAGGTACGCAGTTCTGGCAAGGCTGAAGGAGGGGAGCCGAGCTTGGGTCAGGGAATGGGGCTGAGAGGGCCTACTCGCAGTAGGGGTTGGGGAGGCTGTTCTTAATAAGGCTCTTTACCCTCAGGAAAGATGAGGGAAGGGGCCAGGTCCCGGCTCCTGTGGGTTATTTCTGGTTCTGGGATGGCATGCCCCCCCGACCCCTGCTCTTAGGCTAATTGTCCCACCTCGCCAGCCCTACCCAACAGACTGTGGGCTGGCGCCTGCTCCCACACTCTTGGCCTAGTTTCCCCCCAGCCTCCCAACCCTCTGCCCCCTCTGATGGCTTTTCATGCCCATCAAAGACCGCTCCTTCTGTGGCTGGCAGAGTGTGGGATTCGGATTCTAGACCTGGCCACTGGGCAGCGGGGTGGTCGTGGCCGAGTCAGAGTCCTCAGCCTCAGCAGGCACCTCTGTAAAATGATTGTTTGGGGATGAGAGCAGACTTTCTGTGGGACTCCTGGGGCTTCTTTGGTAAAGGGCTGCTCTGGGGTGTTGGGTGGGCTAGCACTGGGGGGTCAGAACGCCAGCCTGGGCCTTTGACTGCCCCCGCCTTGCAGTGGGCCTCCAGGAAGTCATGGTTCCACTGTGGGTCTCCACTTCCCAGTCACTGACCCTGGAGACCCCCTCCATGGGAGTCGAGGGTGGGCTGGGCCAGGTGGTGGCCCTGTCCCACCAGGAGTCTCCTCTCAGAGGCAAGGGAAGGTCTTACATGCAGGAGCTGTGTGGCCTGTGGTTTGGGGAGAGGAAGCCATCCGTGTCACTGTCTCTGTTAGTGCTGGGATAGTTGCTGCCTACTTTGTGAACTTGGGTCGCTGTGATTGTGAATAAAGGTGATTTCGTACCAGCCTGAGGGCTGTGCTGTGCTGTGCGGAGGGCTGGGGAGGGAGGAAGGGGAAGGGTCGGGTGTCAACAAGCAGGGAAGACTCCCTGGAGTGGGGGACAGGAGCATGACCTGGGGGCTTGAACAGCAGGGGCTGGAATGCCAGGAAAGCCTTGTAAGTTGAAAGAGAGAAGCCATTGCCCTTTGGTGCCCTCAGATCCCTGGATCCATGAGGGGCAGGAACAGAGTCCCTGAGGCGGCCTCAGCTCTCTGTTAAGGCTGAGGTGGGCCCAAACCTGGCCCTACACCCTTGTGGGGTGGCACTGCCACCTAGGGGCTAATGGGAGGACGACAAATCCATCACGCAGGTCAGGAGGGGCCAATACTTACGGGGTAACAGCAGCCTAGAAAAGGGAGGCCTCTGGCCCCGGACCTTTAGTGAAACTTTCTCGATGTACTGAGTATACCTGGTTGGCTGTCGAAGCTGGGAGTGGTGGAGCAGATCTAGGCACAGTGTGGGAATCTTGCTCATCTGTTGGGGCTGGGACTACAACGCAGAGCATGCCTGCCTTCCTGTCGTCTCTCCTGGGATGATGCTCTGGTCCCGACAGCAGGACAGCCCAGCCCTGTTTACTGGTGTCCAGCAAAAGCTGGGGAGTGCCCGGGGCTCCAAGCTGAGGGGCCAGCCAGGCCTGCTTGATGTGGGTCTTTTGCCCCAAGGTCTGCATCCCTCTCTAAGCCTTGGCCATAGCCCAGAAGCTTCCTATAGGCAGGGAAGGGGGTATGGGGGTAGGGAGGAAGGGAAGGGAAACTTGAGCTTGGCTCTCACCAACAAAAGTGGCAACTCACCTGCCTCCCCCTCCGCCCCTCCAGTGTCCTCAGAGAGGCCCGGGCCCGTGCAGTTCACGCTGTGTTCTGGATGCAAAAGGTGCTCTTTGCCATGCAGCCAGATGGCTTTTCTGATGGCAGGGAGAATTAAGAGCTGATTCTGTTCAGTTAAAAAGGCCAAAAACTTTATTTAGTTTTCAGGGAAATACAAGATGTAAACATAAACAAAATACAAAACAAAACAACCCAAATCTTACAGTCTAGAAGCATGCCAAGACAGAATATTTTCTGCAGACCAAAGAGTCCCGTCAACAGGATAAAGGACACCGGGAAAGTGGCAGGCCAAGGGGTTACGTCCCATCCCCAAGGACACTGCATTCTTGTGATGAGAACAATTAAAAAAAAAAAACAAACCCACTATTAAAAATATTAGAAACATGGAGATAGTTTAGCACCACCATTGATCCTGGAAATGTTTTAGCACTCAAATCGACTGCACTGAATTCACTGCCTTAGCCTTTAGTTTCTCTGCTATGGGTAGAAGAGGGCACAGCCTCCTCTGGACCCTGCAGAGCCCACCAGGAGCTGTGAGGGGCTCAGTGGGCCCTGTGAAGGACTCCCCAAAGCTCTGGGGCCCCAGAGACACCCAACAGTTCATAGGCAACCACACACTCCCCAAACCACACTCCAGGGACCTGCCACTCCCGTCTTCACTCAGAAGTCACCTTCCCGCAGACCTCTCAGGAACAGTCAGTGAAACCCTTTCCCCAGACTGTATCCTGGGTTTCAAGAAAACCTGTTGCAGAGAACAAGTTGCAGATCCAAGAATGGTGGCTCTGTTTACCCTTCTCTCTCCTAAGTAGGTGCTTCCGGAAAGGTGGCCTGGTGACAGGCCATGGAAACTGAAAGGGCCTGTCCATGCAGGAGTGTGTGTGGCCCCCTCTCTTCTGAGTCACACCTGCACAGCCAGCTCAGCAGACCAAGTTACCGCAGGTATCAGGAGAGATACTCCAGAATGACTGGTGTCAACAGAAAAAAAAATGAGGCAACTTCCCTCCCAGACATGCTTGGGGGTCATGGGTCATTTACTGGACAACCCATTATGGTCAATAGGTTGTCCAATACTCTTGAACTCTAACCAGTTCAAGCAATTTAAGAGGCTAGCTCTGGATTAGACAAAGGGATGTGGGCAAAACCTGCTGGTAATCTGGGAGACAGAGGAATGTTCTGGAGCCAGAGCCTCCAGACTCAAAGACTGGTTTGTTGCTAGCAAGTTCCCGTCTCCACTAAGTAAATGAGTAACTATTCATTACCAGCATACTGGTGATCCAGGTTGTAGCCCAGAAAGTAGCTATCTCCTCAGGTTGTCTGTTTCTCTGGCCAAATCTTAGGGCTTTTTCAACCTGCTCTGACTGGACCCTTGGAGGCTGAATCAGTAAATTCCCTCTGTACCTGCTGTCTTTCTCCTGAAACACTCAGAACTGACTTCTTCCTTCTTTTGAATAAAGACCAAACTCCAGACTCCAAATCCTCTCTCAGCCTTCTCACACTTTTCCCTTTCTGCCTAGAAGACATCCTCTTCTGGAAGCCACCTTCCCAGGAAGGGACGGTAAGCCCCAGCCAGTCCAAACATGCACACACTCCTCACTCCAACGTGACTCTCGCTTGCCTCCAACGTGCTCAAGCCCTCCTTCTGCCTTCGAACAATTCTCTTACACGCTTTCTCCCCATTCCTCTCGCCTCCTGAGGTCCAGCCCTTAGCCAGGGTGGAACTGGGAACAAAGGAGGAACCTTCACTTCAGAAACCCACTCTCTAAGGCCACTAAGTTCTAGGACTGGGATGGGAGGGGGGGCTGATTGTCAAGGTCAAGTGCAAACCCAAGATTAAAAAGATAGGATTGGGGAAAGGAGATCGCATGATAACCCCAACCTCACAGGCAGGTTTGGATCAAGGCCCTAGAATGTAGAGCCCTCTACTTGGTCTGCGAGCACCAGTGAGCCCAGCTTCTGGCTGTGGATCTAGGTGTGCAGGACAAAACAAGAGGGAAGCGAAAATCAATGAGGCTGTTTTTCCTGAAACAAGGCTGTAGGTCAGTAGCCCCATCCTGTCACTGTCTCTGGTTGCAGAACTTGAGAACCACCGAGGCTTCCTCAAATAGGGATCATGATTTAGGCCAAAAGCTCCGTTGGGTCAAGGGAAAAAGCACCCCACACCGCTCCCATGACGTGCTCAGCTGGGCCGTGCAGTCTGGTGTACTGACCTCACCTTGAGCACGTTCTCGCCCCCAGCAGCCTGACCACCCTCAGAAACAGGAACCGAGGGCCTCCCGCAGCGATGACAAGCACGGTGGCAGCGGACGGGCTCAGCCTGCCGGACAGCACGTCTGGAGGTGGTGACCCGGTTCAACCATCTCGGCGCAACCACACCCAGTGACTTCTCTTCCACAGCTTCATTTTGGAGCCCGGGATGATGGCCTAGGCTGCTTCTGCTAGATCTGTTAATGCCAGTGTGAAGTTTCCAACAAAATAATAAAATAATTAAAAAAAAAAAAGACACATTGCACTCTCCAGCCAAAATTATGTGTGAATAATAACACACTTGCTGCCAGAAACTGCGAGTCCCATGGGGCCTGCCCAATGCCAAGGACTTATAAAATGGAGACAGCTTGCCCGGTATTTGTTCTCTAACCCCATGTTATTTAGTTCAAGTGGGAAATTATCAACACACACACACACACACACACACACACACACACACTCTCTCTCTCTCTCTCTCAACACACAGCCCTCAAAAAAATGAGGGAATTTCAATTCTTTAGCAATGTGGATGATTCTCTTTCCAGAGAGCTCTGCATTGAGATTCTCAAAGTTGGGACATATAGATGTATATACTCCAAGGAGAGACACCCACACACGGGGGCACGGCCCCCCTCTGGGCACACAGATCCACGTTTGTACAGAAATTCACCAAACCGAGGGGTTGGAGCAGCAAGCATACAGTACTGGAGATGGAGGGAACAAGCCAGCAAGGACGTCCCTGGAGCCCTGAAGGGCAGAGCTCCAAGGGCTTGGACCCAGAGACTTCCCATCCTGCTGCTTTCTCGACCTGCGCCAAGTGAGGAGGAGGCCGGCTTGGTGGCTGTTGGGGTAAGCTGTCCGCAAAGACCTGAGTAGGCCCCTCAGATGCTTCCCTAAGGCCCTCTGAGAACTGTCAGGGTGTTAAGCAAGAGGCAGGGCTCCCTCCTCAGGCTGAAGTCATTGAGATGAATGGGTGGCCCAAGCTTAGCACCAGGCCTAGCCGCAGGCTTGTGGGAATCGGTGTCTCGCTGGGGTCTGTAGGGCTCAAGGCACCCACATCCCCGAAAAAGGATTTGGTTACATCTAGGGTTCCTGCCCATAAACCAAACTGAGGTTACGTAGTTTTAAAAAGACTCATACATCAAAAGTATCATGGCCCACACATCAGAAGACTGGGGTGAGACAGGGCTGCTGGGAGTGATTTTTAAGACAGGTCTTTCTGGGCGGCTGGCTGAAAAGTAATGGAAATGAAAATAGGAACTGTTCCTGGGGTCCTTCGCTCTGCTCCAAGGGCCGGAGCCCCGGGAGGTCAAGAGCCCCGAGCCACATCCCTGAATCCCTCCTAGGTGGAGAACACCCAACAGAAAAAGGGGCTGCCCTCTGCCAACTCGTGCGGGGGGGATAGAGGAGGGTTAAGAGGTCAACACCCAGAAGGTCACCTGTCTGCTCCACAGCCCCACGTCCTCCTACGGACACGCCGGGCCACTGAGCTCCCACCACCGTCCCAACAAGCCCTGGCAGCCCCCGGTAATATTGCACTTTTCCTGCCTCTCAGATTGTTTTCATTTTTGGTTGAGAATGCAAAGTATTCGGAAGGGTAGGGGAGGTGAGTAACCTTAAAGAAGTAATATATTAGTTAAATACAAAAAAAAAAAAAATAGGAAAAGTAGGGGCTACTTTATCTTTTTCTTTTTTTCCTTAAACTACCAAACCAAGGTCTAAACTTAAATAGTTCTACGCCTACTCTGCAAATACTAGTAACATGAAAATAACACTCGACCGAAATTCCCTTGTCTTTCTTCCTTAGACGACAGAAGTAGTAACATGCCTTGCTGAGGAAAGCGACGGATATAAATACCAGTAAAATATGCTGCTCTAACATCTGAAAGTGATTAAAACGATTCTATATAATGCCTTCGTCAAGATGGAGAATCGAGAGTTAAGAAAGAGAAGCCTCTGGGGCCAGGCCAGGGGTGGAGGGCCGAGCCACAGCCAGGGGCAGACAGCACGCTCGCCTCTGGGGCTGCCCCTTCCAGTCCCTCCTGCCACCCCCGGAGACCCCCGGCCCAGTGGGAACAGCTGTGGCAGGGCCAGGGACCCTGGCCAGGCCCGCTGCTTCAAAGTGGGAGAGAGATGAAGACATTTCCCCCCCCTTATAATGAAAGAAAAGGGACTTTAAACTGAAAGAAAAAGCACCAAACGCTGCATCTTCAGGCATTATATAAAGCTCAGTAATGACCTCAGAAGGGCTCATTATGATTAAAGTTGCAGTATACAGCAATACAATGCCATCTCACATTTTCAATCACAACTAATGGGAAACTGGGTTTGGACACTGCTGAGATTTCATTTTTCTTTTTCCTTTTTTAGTCTGATCTGGTTTTCCTCCAGATGGGTCAGAGCCGCAGGCCCCTCCCTCCCTCCACCTGCTGCTGGTGGGACCCTCCAACATCACAAAGCAGCTCAGTAGCTCCAGGGAAAGGTCCTCTTGCCCTGGGTGGGGCTGGGAGTCCAGGGGCACGAGGCCTGGCGCCCGCTGGCCGTGTCCGAGAGGGACTGGCATGCACCCTTCTTGCTTCAAGTATTCATATTCTCTTTGGGTTTGCAGGATTTGTCCTGTGTTGTGAGTCAGGGGATGATGGTGGGGCGGGGAGTGAGGTGTGAAGATGGGGCATGGCAATCCCTTTCCACTGCCCCAAATCTACACGCTGTCACCAGGTGGCAGCATCCCCCACTTCTCCTAGATGACAGAGCAGCTCCCAGCCATCCTCAGGGGGGCTGGATGTCACCATGTAAACATGCTGACCACACGATAAACTACAACGGGCCTGGGAAGGAGGGCGAGGATGGATGCGGTGGGGTGCTCTGCCATTAACTAGCTCCATGGTTTCGGGAAAGTAATCTCCTGTTCTTGGGCTGCAGTAGCAGGAGGGAATGGGATGGAGTGACTGTCAAGGTCACTTTTCAGGACCATCGCTTAGAGCACTGGGGATCGAGGAGAGAGAGGGGAGCTCAGAGGATGTGGGCCTCGTGGGTGCTGAAGAGCCCCACAGGGCAGCGCAGTGAGGAAGGGCAGGCTCTGGGGAACACTGTGGTCCAGTCCCAACTGAGATGCTCTGTGCTTGGCAGATGCGTCCTGCTCCTCCCCCTGGCCTGGCGGGCACGTGACTGGCTGAACTGGCTCAGTGGAGACGGTGGAGGAGCCAGGCCGCGGGGGCCCTCCCCCCGGAAGACGGCTACGCGGAAGGTCCTATCACCCAATAGTCACTCTACTTTTAAATTTTATTTTAAATAATCATAAATTACTTCTTCTTCTTTTAATAAATATGTGCTGCTTAAAAATGAGAAAAGTATATACTGCATCTTTAAGGAATGCACTTTGCTCTCTGGGTTCCTTCCCGTTCCACCTCAGTAAAGTGCATTAATTAACAAATAATGAACCACTTCTTTATCATTATTGTTCAAATAAGTCCAAATAATATTAATAGGAAGACACTAAACCACTACCATTAGTACTGCAACCTAGCAGATTAACTCAGTATCCTGCTCTATTTAATACTGTCCAGCAGAAGAAAAGAACTAATTTCAATTTTAAACAAACTCACAAAGCAAAAGGAAACCAAATCTCACCACGGCCCGTCAACAAAGAACAGGCACGGTTTGCTGTAGCTGCCAGGCGTCGGTGTACAGCGAGGGAGGAGCGCTGGGGAGGTCCCCAGGCGAGGCTTCCGGGGGCGGGGGCGCTGGGTAGGATACTGAAGGCACGGAACACGGGGTCCCGTGCTGACCTTCAGGCAACATACACTGCCTGGGTGGGGAGCAGGGGGAGAGGGAGGGCCTTTCCTCCTTTGTAGAGAACACCAACCCTTTGTCCGGGCCTCTGGCAGCTGAGCCGGTGGCCGCGAAGCCCGATCAGTCCACAATCAAAAGGCACGTGTGGAATTCCACTCCCAGCAAAGGGGGAGTCCTTGAGGGAAGCTGAGGCTTCCAGAGGGTCCCCTCCAAAACGTCAACGACTGAAAGACACAACCCACAGTTGACAGGGACTTTATTCTCTCCTCTTTTCACAGGGGGCACTGCCCCTTGGGGAGACTGGGTCGGCTCCCAGCCTGGGGGTCCTCCATCTTTTCGGGTACCTGTGGCACTGTGTATGTGTGGGGGTGGCTGGCAGCGGCCGCCCAGTTGGGGCTGCCCTCAGCGCTCGGTGGGGGTGCTGGGTGCTGCTCCACAGTTCACAAGGAAGGGTTTTGGTCCTGCCCAGGTGGGAGAATGGACGCAGAAGGATGCTGCGGATGGGTAAGGATGCTCACCCAGCAGCTTGAAAGCTGCCTTCTCTCCTGCATGCGCCCCCTCCCCTCTCCTGGGGGGCGGGGCTCTGCCCCCACTGGGGCACGTCTGCCGTGTCAGGGAGCTGGGCCTTCTGTGCCCACGCCCTCCGGCAAGCGCCATGCTGGGGTTCTGTCCGCAACAGTGGAAACCAAATGAAAGGACTTTGGCTTGTGAAGGGAGAGAAAGTGAAACGCAAACAAAACCAACAACCTCCCGGCAAGAGCACAACAGAAAAGCCACACCTGCTCCTCTTCCTGTCCCCCATAAGGCTGACCGCCCTTGGGCCCCCGAACAACCCCTAAAATAAGACCAAAACCCAAGGGCTGACATAGAAGCCCCAAATCAATAAACCTCTCCCAAAACATGCAAAAGAACTGCCCACCCAGAAACACTCAAAATAAAGTCTGTGCAGACGGTGTAGAAACTGACGGCTTTGCCCACCCTCTCTGGGAACTCTGGGGCTGCTGGTCCAACACGGACGGGGTGCCCCAGGCAGGGTGGACCCCCTTCTCAAGGCCAGGGACAGTGATGGGTAAGCAAGGTGGTCCTTGCTGGCACCTGCGGAACCGACATACACCGACAGGTGGCGTGGCCCAGGAACAGGCTGAGCTCCCAGGAGACACCTTCAAGCCCCAGTGCCACCCGAGGTGGGTGGCGGCAGTCCCGGGGAAACCAGCATAATTCACTAATACAGGTTTAGGACGATCTGAGGACGACCTCCAGTGGCGAGGTGCCAGCCACAGAAACCAGGCTGGGGTGGGGGGCAGGGGCAGGTCCTGGAGGCCCCCTCCAGATCCGCAGCCAAGGCACAATTGGAGTTTCCCACCTGGCCTGTCCCAAATGCCGCCGGGTCTGTTGGCCAAGTCACTGAGGTGCCCACACGGGGTTCAGCTTTCTTGCTTCTGGTCCCAGGCCTGGTGCACCTGTGCCCGCTGGCTTCCCTGCTCCGTGCGGGTCCCTGCCAGACCTTGCCTGCCAGCCAGCGGGGGACAGCCCGGAAGGGAGCACGGCAGAGCGCACGAATTCTGCAGGGTTTAACGTCCTCCCCCCTCCCCCTCCCCCTCTCCCTTTCCCCTTTGTCTTCATCCCACCACTCATCCACACCCAGGCTGGATGGACCCCTGCCCCCCCACCACCATTAGTTCTTTTTCTCCAGGTAGTTGGAGGGCACCCAGCCTTTGAAGGGCTTTGCCCCATCCAGGATCTGGCAGTACCACCAGCCGTTGGGGTTCCTCTCCAGGACCTCCATGGACACACCCTCCTGGAAGCCCGCCGTCTCCTCGTCCCCCTCATAGTCCGCGATGGAGACATATACGTCTTTGAGGTTGTTGTGGATGAACTGGGACTTCTCGATGGGCTTGGGGCGCACGGGGGACACAGGGATGCCGTTGCGCTGGCCGGGCAGCAGGGGCGTGTCTGAGCCCTGGCTGGCAGCCCGTTCGGGCAGGCGGCCCTTGGCCTCTGCGGCGGCCGAGCGAGCGGTGCTGAAGGAGGAGTTCCGGCGGACGCCTCGGAGCCCGTCGGTGGCCGTGAGCGACTCATTCCTCCGCAGGGCACAGGACAGGTTGTTGTCCTTGGGGGGCGGGGACACGAACACCGACTGAGGCCTCACAGCCACCTGCCGCACACCGTTCCTCAGCTTCACTGCGCTGGCAGCAGAGGTCTTGCTGAACCCCCCAGGGGGCTTGGAGGGGATGGGCGGCGTGGCCCTCTTGTTCTGGTTGACGGTGTTCAACGCTTGGACCCGCTTCTCGATCTTCTCCAGGCTGTCGGACTTGCCCTCGTGCTGCTTGTTTTTGGGGCTTACCGTGTCTGGCTCTTTGCCAGCGGGGTCGGGTTGCTCGTTCTCGCCGAGCACCAGATAGTGGGAAGGAGCCCAGCCCTCCAGCTCTCCAAACCTCACGTACCACCAGCCACTTTCCAGCTTCTCGAGCACCTGGACCTCCACGCCTGCGGGGAAGCTGATCTCCGAGTCCTGGACTTTCTGGTAGGCACTACACGTTGTGTAGGAGGTGGCCTGCCCTTCTGGTCCCTTTTTGGTGGGACACGGGGGTGTGGCGGCTGGGGGGGTAATGTGGTCAGCAGAGCCTCTTCGGGACCCCTCACTGGAACCTTCAAAGGCTGTCTGGGGGGGCAGCTCTGAATCCTCGCTCTTTGAGCCCTTGAGACCACCTCGGAGCTGGCCTGTGGGTCTCAGCTGACGCCGTAAAGTGCTGATGTCCATCTTCTCCTGACTCTGGGACTCTGCTCGGTTCAGGAACGGCTTGGGCCGGACTGACGGCTTGGCCCGGGCACACGAGGTCAGCCCCGCTTTCAGGTCGGCATCCCGCTTTGGCCCGACTGGGGGGGTGCCACGGATGCCTGCGTCCGAGGCGGAACGGGGCTTCAGGTCCCCGCTGTTCTTGGACAAGGAGGAGGAAGAGGAGGAGGAGGAACAGGTGGTGTTGATGGTGATGGAGGAGGAGGAGGCCGAGGAGTGGTTCTTTCCTAGTTCCGCCTGGGCATTCTTCTCCGCCTTGAGCTTCAGGAGGGAGGACGACTTGGGGGAGCCCGATCTGGGGGAGTTTTTCCTGGCCAGGGATAGAGGGGAGCCCCCCGGGGACTGGCTGTCCCGGGAGGAGCGTCTGGCTGACAGGGCGTCCTCCGCACACGGCCGGAAGCCTTCGTTCTCATAGATGGTCTCCTCCTCTGGCGCCACGTCCTCTGAAGAGCCGCCCACCCGAAAGCGGGCCCGCTGCAGCGAGGAGGCGGGTGAGGGCCTGTGGGCCTGGCTGGGCCGCCTGTCTCCTGAGCCGCTGTCCTCCGTGGGCTCCTCGCTCAGCTCTGGCTCTGAGTCGAAGCCGAAGGCGGGGATGTCATACTCGGGTTCCTCGTACTTGAGCTTCAGTGGGGAGTCCTGGCTCTCCGCAGAGCCCGCAGGGCCCTCCTCAGCCTCCTTGGGCTTGCTGGGGGGTGCAGGGGGGGGTACCTTGGGCCGGGTCAGCGTGCTGGTCCGGCGGCTCAGGTTGGGCTTCTTGCGCTTATCGATGTAGGATGCGGGGGCCCAGCCCTCCTTCTCACCGATCTGCACGTACCACCATCCGCCTGAGTTCTTATCGATGACCTGGGGGAGGGCAGAGCAGACCAGTGAGCCGGGACGATCGCTGGGCCCTACAGCCTGCCAGGCTAGGACGTAGGGTCTTCATTTCACAGCTGAGCCAAGTGAGCTGCTGAGCAAGTGACCCAGGGTAATACGTGTTGGGCTGGAATTCAAACCCGGGTCCCTATCACCTCCTTCCACTGCCCCAGGCCCTCTCCCCTGGTCCTCCAAGTCTCCATCACCACCCCTTTTCTTTTATTCATCCACAGACCCCTTTTCTCCCCCTAGACTATGTACTTAGAGGACCTACCGCTTCTGGTCCCTACAGAATCCAACTTGCGAAAGGCTCCATGGGTACAAAAAAAATGTTTTCCACTGCTCCTCATCCTACCCCCAGTACTGCTAGGTCCTCCATTGGTGAGCACAGAAAAGGGGTCTCAGGTCAGAAGAGAATAGGAAGATGCAGGTGAGCTGAACTGGGAAGTGGGGCCTGTGCCCAGAGCCACCCTGCACAGCTCCTCCCTGCTGTCCCTACTGCCTGTGGTCATTTCACTACATGTGGGATCCCAATAAAATCCCACTGGCTGGAAGGATTTCTTTGGGTTAAATGATTTCCTGTGAGAGGGATGAGGGTCTTTTAGTCATTTCCATATTAGTATAAACTAGTTCAAGGAGCTTCATTCTTAACTACAATTTGAGATCAGCTAAAGGCCAGGAGTGCGATGCTGGTTGTGGTGCTGTATTTGGACTGGGGAACATAAAGGGAAGATAATTTGGGGTTGTGGGACACTCCTGGAGAAAGAGGTATTTGGGGGTTGGGGGGAGCATGAAAAACTGGCACCAGGGCAAGAGGAGCAGGTGAGCTTTGGAGGCTCTCCTGGAAACCTAGGCACCACTGACAGAATGGCTTCTGCACGTTCCAAATTCAGTTCCAAATTCAAGACATGTGATTGAAAACATTCACACCGGGGACACCATCCCCAGAGGCGGAGGCTGCCCGAGGGCTCTTGGGACAGCGGCGGCGGAGGGGGGGGGTCTTAATTGGATTTAACCGCATTACTACACAGAGTCACTCCAGAGAACTGACCCACATCACAGATCTCTGCCCCCTGCAAGGGCCACAAAGCAGAAGCTCCTAAATGCCAGACTGGGGGGTGGGGGAGCACCACAGGGTCTGTTACCACCCTGGCAAAGACAAGTAATCAAAGACCGGGGAGAGAAGTGACCGTATCAAAGGCCAGAAGTGCCTGTGGTGTAGACGTGGCCAGAACCCAGGTCTTTAGTACTTCGTGCTAATGGAGTGCTTCAGAATCTTGGCTCCCAAGGTGCTTCTAGGAGACAAAGTGTGCTGGGGCCCAGTAGGTCTGGGCAATGCTGCTATTCTAGTCCCCTCCTCTTAGAGATGCACACAGTGACATCCCTATAGCATAGGCTCTGATAAGTTCTGCAGTGAAAACCATACAACTGGGTAGATTTTGTGTAACCCACTGTCCTTCAAACCTATTCAGCCACAGAAGACCCTCGTGTCCAGGTGCCTCCATGACCAGCGCCCGCCGCCAGCTTTGGGAAATGCTGCTGTGAGGGCAGCGCTGGGTGGAGACAGGAGTCCTGGAGTCTGGCCCTGACCATGGCACAGAATGGCTTAAGGCCAATTTTTATCCCCACGGTCTTGCTTTTGTATCTTTCCTGCCCCCCACCCCCCTGCCATGTTGCCAGCCAGGCATAAATGGGAACCACAGCAGGTCTTTGAGCGGCATGACTTAAAACCCTCAGACTCACCTCCGCCTTCTGTCCGCCCCGAAAGCTGATGCCATCAGAGATACATGACTGGAATTCGGCAATGGTGTAATACTCCACCTCAACAGAAGGGGGCTCTGGCGGCTTCGGCAGCTGGAACCCCTAAGGCAGGGAAGGGCTCAGTGAGCAAAAGCCACCTGAAGGGCAGTAGAGGCCGAACGTGGTGTGTCCAACCAGGCACAGGAACTCAGGCCTGAGAAAGGATCTGTCACCTGAGGCTCAGGCCGTCTCCCCCAGGAGACTGTTCTCCTGAGCAGGCTTTCCACTAATACCAATGATTCATTTGAAACGCCTCAGAGCTTCAAAATGATCTTTAGTAACAGTAATTTCTACCCCGACATCTCTGAGGTCCAGTTCATAGATGCTTCAGTGGCCAAGTCCCCACAGTAAAATTAAAAATCAGGGAAGCCATTGTAACAAAGCCTGTGCCAAGTGCCCTGTGGGAAGAGAGCCACATCCTTAGATTGAGGAGAAGGGCTGCAGGGTGACATCTGGCATCTCTTTGGGGAGGTGGGAGGGGTGTAAGGGGGCGTGGAGATGGGTGAGGAGAGCCCATAGTGGGTCATCGCGATGATGCCAAATGGCCAGGCAAGCACTGACTAAAACTGACCCTCTGTTCTGTGGGTAGGTTAGAATGTGCTGGACTGGTAACACTGATCCCAAGCATCATGGTCAACGACATTCAGAATTTGGCTGTGGCCATGGCTTCTGAGCCTTGTTCGTTTACTTTACAAACATTTTTTGCGCATCTTCTGGGTGCCAGACATTGGTCCAGGGCACCGAGCATTTAACAGTGAACCACGAGGACTGCCTCCTTGTCCCCATGAAGCAGACACCCCAGTTTCATCTGGTCTCTGCTCTCATCAAAACAGATTTCATGCCGCCCTATTACTTTCGGTAGGTCCCAGTATCATACAAAGGGGTTAAAGCAAAACAAACAAAAAGTGTGGGGGGAGGGCGAGCGGGAAGGGGGAGGGAAGCAGCTGTGGTGTAACAGGAAGACCTCAAAAGACCTCGGCCTTACAGTTGGACACATGTGGGCTCTCATCCCAGCTCGGCAACGCACCAGCTGTGTGGCCTTGGGCAAAGCCTGTGACCTCTCTGAGTCTCGATTTCTTGTCTGTGAAATGGGTCATGAAGAGGAGGACTGAGCTATATACATAACTTCTGGTCCAGCCAAGGACATAGGAAGCGCTCCACAAATAGAAGCCAGAGCTGACCATTCCTTCTACAAAACCTTCCTATGGCTTGGAACCTTCTGCATCCCTCACGGCTCGGCCTGTCCAAACCTTGCCAGTCACAGCCCAGCTGCCCTGGGTCATAGTGAGTGAAGGGCAGGAGAGAGCTGGTCTGAGGGACCGGATGCAGTTCAGGCACTTGCCCTGCCCTGGTGTCGGGCCCTGAAGGCATGTGCGTGAGTGGATGTGGCTCAGGCCCCGGCCCAGCCCTGAGCCCCGCCAGGTGGGGTTCAGCCGTGTCTGGCTGGGAACAGCAGCCCTGTGGCCACAAGCCCCGCCTCAGGTCCGTGTGGAAAGAATGACCCCATTCTTCCCAAAATTGAGTCTGCCTGAAAATAATCTGCTGAAGCTGAGAGACGGGAGGACAGGAGAAAGCACCATTTAGTCATGGAAAACTCGAGGGGACCATGACACAGGAGCTTCCCTGGGGCTTCTGGCTAGGGCAGGGGGTGGTCCCATCCCCATGGGACTAATGCTCAAAACCCACTTACTGATGACCCACTCTCCAGAGACGGCTGCTCTCCCCTCTCCAGGGCAGAGGTCACGATCCTGGGGACCCTTGCCACTAAGCCCAGCAAGACTTCTGAGACCTTTCTCCACATGGTGTGGCAGGCAGTCCCTCTGAGAGCTGACACGGGAAACAGAAACCCTCACACACCACCCCACTTCCTCCTTCCCGCAGCCCTAGCCGATGGCTGCCACCGTCCCCATCACAGAGGTGAGGAAATTCAGCTTCGCAGAAGGTAACGGACTTGCCTTGGGTCTCGCTGTTCCCAAGTGTCAGAAGTGGACTGTGAATCCACGCCCGGCAGGCTTGAAGCCCTTCTTTCCACTGCACCCCACTGCCCCCGAGGAGAGTTCTCTGTACTAGAGCTCCCGGCCTGCCCAGCATCACCGCCGCCTAAGCCCAGGACCCCGAGTATATACATCCGCTTCCCTCATGTCTGGACCCCGGGACCCCCCCCCTCCAGGAGCCAGGGACCCCAGCAAGTTGAGCCCCTCACGTTCGGCACACGCGAGTCCTGGCTATGTACCCCAACCGGACGGTGCTCACTGGGCTGCTCTCTCTCCTCCTCCCCGACCCCGGCATCCACCGCAGCCATTGGCTACTCCTGGGCCAGGAAGGCGGAGCCGAAAGGCTTCCAGGCGCACATGGACAGCCGCCCCGTTTCCAGCCCCTGGCAGTGCCCTGGCCGGACACTCCCGCTGGCCAGTCTAAATGTTTATGTCTGCCAGTGTAGTGGCTGCGATGGACTGACTTAGCTTTGGAGCGCAGCGGGTTTCTGAATATAAACTGTCCAGCGAGGGCCCTGGGATGGCTGAGATCCCCAGGCTTTCCTCTCTGCCCCGGCCCCACAAAGCTGGCAGCCCAGTAGGGCTCTGGAAAACCCCTGGACTGATGGGCACTGAAAGGAGACCGTCAACGAACTGGAGCCGACACGGCGCACCCCCGGAGGCGGCAAGAAAACAGGAGAAATTCAGTGCACGCACCAGGCTGGATTCTCTGCGAGGTGGCGGCCTTGTCCTTAGGTTCGGGGAGCCTAGAACAAGAAACATGGCTTCAGAAAGCCCAGCCGGATGATGGGCAACAAACCGTGCTGGACCCTGCCTTCCCCAGGTGCAACCCCCTCCTGATCCTGGGAAGTTCCTGGTTCTGTCCCACAGGCTGGAAGAACCTGTGCTCTCAGGCACTACAGTTTCTTCACCGGGAAAACCATGGATCTTTAAGCTTCCTTGGCTGGGTTTCCCCTGACACCCAGGGGATCCGCGAACCCTCTAAAATGATGTGTGTGTTTCAAAATGTACAGACACAGCGGCATTTTTCAGGGGAAAGGGTAAGTAGCTCCATCAGATTTTCAAAGTCAGGAGCAGAGACTGTGTCTGTTTTTCACTCACTGCCAAGTCCTTAGAAGCTGGCACGGTGCCAGGCAAGAGTGGGTGCCCCAGAAACACTTCCCGACTGACTGTCCAAAAGGTTTCAAGCACAAGAGCTCACTTAAAACCAAGTTCAGAACTTAACCGAAAAACAGCCTTCCTCCAGATTTTGAGGATGGCTGGACATAAACAGAAGCTGGTCTCTTATAACATAGGACAGTTTAACCTTGAACTCAAGATGCCGTTGAGCCAGAGAAGGGCAGAGATTGGGAGGGGGCCAGACAGCTGGGTTTCTTAAGGACGGGGATTGTCCTGAAGAATGCCCTCTCGGACTGCTCGGGGAGAGGTAAAGCCATTCCTTCCAAGTCTCTTCGGCTTCCAGTAACTGGCAGGAGGTGGCCGGGAAGGAGGAAAGGCAGGCTAAGGCCGGGAAAGAGGTTCTACTGGCTGTCAGTCTGTCAAGCAGCCTTGCGCAGGGTGCGGGCCTATTTCCCAGCCTGGGGGATACCCTGGTCTGTAAGGTGACCACTCCTAGCTCTCTCTTAGGGAAGGAGGGGCCACCACCAGCTCACGTACCCCTGTCACTGACCTTCAGTGCAAGGGTCGTGAGGAATGGCTTTGTCTGCTCACGATCCGCATGAAACAAGCCCACAGAGTGAGGCTAGGGTCAGGGTCGGTCTAGATCTCAGGAAGAAAATGGGACGGGGGTCCCTGCACCCTGTGACCACTTTCTAAAAGAGCTGCGTGGGGAGGCCACGGGGGCCAGGGAGGCTCTTACTGATCTGGGCCCTCTGCGGGGCAATCCTGGCCACGGCTGGTGAGCCCTGGGCCAGCTTGGAGACGCTCCTCTCGGGGACGCCCAGGGCACTGCCATTGGAAGCATTACAGAGGATGGGCAGGCTGATCTCCTTCTTGGTGATAGGGGCCTCAGGGCCCTCGCCTTCGGCCGGCGGAGTCTCCTTATCCCCCGACGCCTTCTTGTTCAGCAGGTTGCTGATCTCCATGATGTTCCCGATGATCTCCACTGGGCCTGCCAGGTTTTTCTTGCGTGCGGGCAGGTCGTCCTTGGCCTTCTTCAGGTAAGAGGCTGGCGCCCAGCCCTCTTTGCCCAGGTACCTGTGGGGAGGGGTGGGACATGGCATCTCCCGAGCACTGCTGCCTGACCTCACACCCCAGGCTCCATCTGGCTCAGCCCAGCTGAGCCTTTTATATCGTGTTTCCCGAGACACCTGGCAATGCCACTACTCTGGAGGGAAGTGGAACTGAGGGCAGGTGGCAAGGACACATAGAACACCAGTTCTTCCTCTCTGCCTCCTTGCTCTCTGCCTGATCTTTCTCAGTGTGGGTTCTCATGCTCTGCAAAGCCAGGCAAACGTAGGACCTCAGGATCAGAAGAGTCTTCGGATTCTGAGCTGCCCCAAAGGTAGACTTCCCTGTGGCCTGCTCCCTCACAGCAGAGAGAGCAGCTCTAGAGAGAAGACAAGAGCAGGTGTGAATGCCGTGCATTAGCTGGCTGGCCCCTGGAAAAGGGTCGTGATCAGAGAGGATGAAGCAGCAGCACAGGTAGGAGAAGGCGGGAGCCCCAAGTTCTGGCCTCTGGTCCCTTGAACAAGTCTCCACCCTGGAGCTCCATTTTTTTCTCTTCTGCAAACTCTAGGGGTAGAGTAGCTGCAAAAATTTATCTAGAAAGATAGATATATTGAGACCAACTAGGAAGAGGCCTATAAAGAAGGATGACCCAGTGGATAAGATACCAGTGCTACTGCGGGGTGATGGACAGATCAAGTTCACAGAACAAATCCAAAAACAGACTGATGCCAAAGGCAACATTTCAGGGATGCCGAGGTGGCTCAGTCAGTGAAGTGTCTGCCTCTGGCTCAGGTCATGGTGTCAGGGTCCTGGGATCAAGGCCCACATCAGGCTCCCTGCTCAGAGGGGAGTCTGTTTCTCCCTCTCCACCACCCCTCTGCCTACTGTGTGCTCTCTCTCTCACATAAATAAGTAAAATCTTAAAAAAAACAAGAAAGGTAACACTGCAAATTAGTCGTAGGGATGGTATCAATAGTCCGATGGCATCATAGGTAGGGATGAGGTATCAATAACCCACTTGGAGATGACAGATTACCCAATTAGGAAAAGCAAGTTATGATCCTGGCCTCACACCGTAGAGCAAAATAAAAAATGCAAGTTGTGAATATTTGCTTTATCTTGGGGGTTGAGAAAATCTTTCTTAATAGGACTCCAAAAGCCAAAACCATAAATGGAATGACTAAAAGCACATGACTGGATAAAATGAAAACCTTTGGTATGGCAAAACAAAACCCAAATGAAACAAAACAAAATGAGAACAAAATCAAACCCCATAAACAAGAGCAAAAGGCAAATGACAGGGCTGACTTAATTTGAGGTGATCTGATGGCTTCCGAAAAGAAGCTTTTTCCCTTTTTCCCCAAGCCCATGAAGTGCTTACTTCCTGGTCCAGCAGCTGCTGGCCGATGCCCCTGAGTCTGGGTTGCAATGTCCCTGTCTGCTCCCGGGGATACATCTGGCTCTTTGGAATGATTCCTCCATGCCAGATGTCTGACAATTCCCCCTCTCCTGCCTCCCTGATCTGACCTTGTTCTTGGGTGTTCATTAGGTGAGAGAAAAAAGAATGTGGAAGCTAAAGTTCCTATCAGCATGTCTGAGCTTTGCTGGAAAGCTCAGGTAGGAGGTGGCTCCTTATGTTCACACCGCTGGAATGTATAGGCAGGCTCACCGGCCTGGCCCCTGCCCTTGTTTGGGGCTTAGAAGGCAGACATCAGTTACCAAATGGATGGAACTCAAGGGGCTGGCCTGGCTTCCCAACGGGTGCAGAGAGAAGCACAAAAAATTTCAGGGGTGGTTGGGAACAGAAGATGTAAAGATGCCCTATCTTACATATGAGACAAGAACCAAGGCTCAGAAAAGCAAAACAAGGAGCAGAGGGCCACAGGCTAGCTGTGGGCAGGATCAGGCCCCAAACCTGGTGCTCCCACATTTCAGAGAAAAGAAGAACCTGCTGGCTGTTGCCGGTGTTTTTCTACAAAAATACTAGGGAGAAGGGGAGTGGGGTCTCATGGGAGTGATGGTCAGGCCTGCGCCCGGAGTGCTCCCATTTCAAGCCGTGTTGTGTTCCTCTGGTGTTACATGGATAAAATTAGATTCTGGGCAGAGAGATGCAGGAGAATCAGGAGCGGCTGTGTGTATCTGGGTCCAACTGTGCTCACATCTGCTTTCCAGCTCTGGAGCACGGAATGACTCCAGAGGGAAGCAAACTGGAGGAGGGAGAGAGAGAGGGAGGGTATGTGTGTGTGAGGGGAGAAGGGAGAAGAAAGACAGGAAATGAGGATCAACACAGAGCCTGGAATGGTGGGAAAGAGCCTATTTCGGGGGGTGTCTGGCAGCCTTTTTAAGGTAGACTCTTTTCAGGATGGTTTTCAGTGGAAGCTCCCGCCAGCTAAAGACTTAGGCTACGGGAACAAGAGCTGGCAAGAAGAGATGGCTTGGGGTGACCTTACTGGTCATCGTAAGAAAGTCAAAAACCCCAGCAGCCTTGTAAATAACCCCCAGGCAAGTGGCTTAGCTTACCAGCCTGCCTTGGAATGTCTGCTAGCCTTCCCATGTTGATCTGTGGTTGCTGGATTTTGGGGCTGGGTCTAGTTTTTTAGAGAATATCAAAGTCTAGGGGCAGCGGCTTTGGAAAACATGTGTCCAGGCCTACGGTCTTGTCTTAACCAACAGAGCAGAAAGGGACCCTTCAGCCCTCCTGACCAGTATGCATGGGGCCACGGGCAGGGGTGGTCACGTCTTGCCAGGTCACATTAAGGCCGATTCCCGTGAGGCCAATGACCTTCACCCTACCTGTCAGCACAGCCCAATCTTGATACCATCACGGTCTGCCGTGGTCCGAGACACCATCTGATGAGTGCCCACGTCCTTTGGGTCAATCCTGTTCCCACTGTGGGATACAGCTCAGAGCACTCATCCTGCCCAGAGCAGGGCCAGGGTTCCTAGGTGCGAGGAGCTGAGAAAGTGGTCCCCAGAGCCCACAGATATGGAACTGTCTGAAACTGGGTGAAATCACTACAGCTAAGCTGCTTCCAAAGCACCCAAAAACATTTTCTGTGAATAAGGCCCCCCCCTGGGAGGGTGCTGGCTGGCCTCAGAGCCCCAGAGCAGAGGGGACTGGAGGGCATGACCTGGTAGGGAAGAAGTGAGTGAAGCCCAAAGGCTTGAGTGTGCTTCCAGGACTGCCAAGGAAGCTCCCCACTCCCCTCCCCACATTCCCAAATGGGTTTCTCAGCTGGGAAATGCAATTAGGCCCTGCAAGCGGTGAGGGGCAGGAGAAGTAGGAGGCCTCTGACCTGGGCCTGGGCTCAGGCCTGGCTTCTGCCCTGGCTCTCACAACCCGGTGAGCCAGCCCCGCAGAGGGGAACAACATGGGCAGAGCCGGCATCTGGGGCCCCCGAGTGTTGAGCTGTGGGCAGCAGGGGCCGCCCGCCGGGACCTCAACAAGGCCTGCAGACGCCAGCGCTTCAGGTGGCCTGAGCTGTGTAGCATACCAGGCAGCCCAGACCAGACACAGAAAACCAAATTTAGATGTGCCGGACCCTCTTGGCAGACGCCTGGGTCTGGGATCGCACCACCAGCTGCAGGCGGAGCCAGGACCCCTATGTCCCCCTAGCCACAACGCTCTCCACGTCAACCTGTGTCGCCCTGGCTGCCACCATCTCTGCTCTCCACGTCCCCGGAGAGAAGCCGCAGGACGAGCGCTCTGGTCGAGCCATGCAGCTGAAGCAGCTGAGCCTGGGCTCTGGGGGCACCCACCTGCCCACGGCCGCCCCACAGTTGGGGAGGGGGGCAGAGAAAGCTCTTTATTCTGCTGAGGCTCCTACCTGATGTACCACCAGCCCTCCAGATTCTTCCGGATCACTTCCACAGTGACACCCTTCTCAAAGCCAATCTCGTCCTTGCTTTGGCTGGTGTAAGGCTGCACAGTGACATACTTCTCCTCTGCGGGGAGCGAAGCAGGGAGGCATGGTTATCTGAGGCTGGAGTGCAGGCCCCTCATTCCTGTCTTCTCCCACCCCGGCCTGGCCCTGCTTAGCCGGGGCCTCACCACTGCTCCCAGTGTGTGCAGAAGCCAGCCAGGGCCTCAGGTGGCCTGGCCCTCCCCAGCCTCCCAGCCTGATAACAGCCACCAGGGTGCTGGTGCCGGGGTCCTCAGGGCTCCCAAAGCTCCCTGGGTGGAGGGCACAGCTAGCAGAACCTGCCCCTCATGGGGACTGAGCCAGTCAGTCCCTGGGATGTGTGGCAGCCCCTCGCCGGGGATGCGCTCCCCTGCTCTGAACATGCCACACTCCCATCCGTGCCCCAGACTGGCTCTCTGAGGCCCTCTCCCACCTCCACCCCACAAGTCCTGCCTCTGTCTGACCTTCTGGCAGCTCTAGGGGCTCCTTGGTGAAGCCTCCTCTGACCACTAAACTGAACACCTCATCAGATCACTTTCCCCAGAGGACTATGGGGAAGATGTGTTCTACGGGAATGGTGACCTGTGTTTATGACAAGCATTCAGTGGCCAAAGGATCAAAGGCAGCCCTGGGTACAGTTTCCCAGAGCGCCGAGCAGGCAGGCATGCTGAGCTGACCACATAGCTTGGCAACGCCTGTCTGGGGAGCTGCCCGCAGGGTCCTGTGTGCACAGGAGCCTTGCTCAAGGACCCCCGGTACTGGGAAGGATGCACCCTTTGGGAATTCAGGAAAAGCCTGGGGGGACAGGTGTGGGGACAGCCCTGGCTTCCTGGATCCCTTCGGCTCTTCTCCTGCAGGGGCCCCTTGCAGCCTCCCCCTGGGCCCTGGCTCAGGCTTCCAGGGAGGGGCTTCTCCGGGGACCCACAGCCGACTGGCCACAGAAACCCTGCACCTGGGTGGGGAGCCTCCCCAGGGGAATGCTCACATCTCAGGAAGGAGCCCACATCCCCACCCTCACCATCTGGGAGAACGAGATGCTGAGCTAGACAGAACTGGCCCCCTGGCCACACCCTTTGAGCGCGTCATGCCGAATTCGGTCCGGGCTCCAAAGGGACTAAGCAGAGCATCGCCGAAGGGCAAGGCTATCAGAGCAGGGGCACTAAGTGGGAGGCTTTCCAGGAGCTCAAAATAGCAGGAGGCCGGGTTCTCAGATGCCTGTCCCCCTCCTCCCAGCTCCTGGACTCCTGGGCTGGACTCCGATGGGTGGCCTGGTCTGGGCCTCTGGCAGGAGTTGGGGAGGGGGGCAGCTGCCACCCCAACCCCCGGTGGCAGGAGGGCCATCGGTTCGCTACGGGTTCTCGAGGTCCGGTCTGTAGCTGGGTGCTGGGCCGAGGCGGCAGCTCCCTCTGGGGTGGATGTGGCTTCCCTGCCAGGCTGCAGGGGCCTAGCCGCATCTGAGAGGCCGCCCAAGGCAGAAGTAGGTGACGGCCCGTGGGAGCTTCCACCACTCTTCAGCGTGCTCCGCGCAAGGTGAAGCTCTTCCCGGGGGCAGGCCTTTCTCACCATCCACTAACTCCTGGAAGCTTTCAGGAGTTCTGAGGAGAGCTGCCAAGACCGCCTGAGAACCTCGTCCAGCCAGATTCTGACTCGGGCCTCTGAGAAGCGCCGTGTTCTGCAGGCCAGCCCTCGGCGCTCGGGCCTGCTGCTGGTCGCGCTCCATCTTCCAGTGGGGCACGGTCAATCCTGGCTGGCGCCATGTCCAGAAGGGCAGTGCCAGGCCCCGAGGATCTAGGGTTCTGAGGTTAGGGTGAGGCGAGGCCTGGGCTCCACATTTTGCCTTTGTTCAGCTAGACTATTTTTAAAAGCCTGTGGTTCCAGCAGGAAGCCATCATTAAAGTTTTCCTAGGCAAAGTTGCTTTGCAGGGAAAAATTACAGTCCTCCTCTTAGGGAGATCAGAGGGGCCCTGTCCTGCTGCAGGGTGGTGAGCAGGGCCTCAAGCAGGACATGTGGGCTTGGGCTCCAGGGCTGTGAGGCCCGAGCAGCAGCCTCTGCAGCCTCCAGTGTGTTGGGGTGCTCAGGATAGAGCCCCAAGGGCCATGTAAGTGCCCTGCTGTCCCCTGATCCTCTCCGGGAAGGCAGAGCCAGGCCCCTCCGTCTTACCCAGTGAAGCTGAGCAGCTCCTGCCAGAGGCCCCCTGCTAGTGGCCCTCACGCTGCCAAGAACACAGATGTCTGGGAGTTTGGAGTCCCAGGAAGAGGTCTGGCCAACTCAGAGGTGTGTCCTGCCTTGTTACCGTGCAGGTTCCAGATGACGAGCATTCTGAGGGCAACTCTTCCAGTCGGTCTGGGCGGGGGCTGACTTCTCTGTCCGGGTTGGCTTAGATGGCAGAGGTGTGGCTTACCTCCACGTAGACACGTGCCATGCAGGCCTCAGGTTCCTAGCTCCCAGGTTTCCTCAAGGGAGCAGGAAAGCAGGCCCCCCTACTGGCCCAGAGCTTCAACCCCACCCGGGGGCGGGGAACTGGGATGGAGGATGTCCGGACAGACTGGGATGGTCTTGGGGTGGTGGCTGAGTCATTCAGAGGGCTTTGGGTCTCTAGAAGAGACTCTTAGGAATCCAAGTGGAGGAGAGGGGCTCTGTAAGCTCTGGCGGGCACCTCAGGGTTTCTGGGAAGCACTGAGGCCATGGTCATTCTCATGTGGCATCAAAGGTTGGTGGCAACTTGGCCCTAGGGAGGGCTGCTCAGGCCGCCCACTGGCTGGGTAGGTGGCTGGCTGGGGGAGGTGGACAGGCCTGTTTTGGTTTTGGAGGCGGGGGCTGGAGAGCCCTGCAGTTTCCAAAACCACAGACGCCTCCTCTTTCAAATGCTTTCCCCTCTGTCAGCAGTCTCCCTGGCTCCCCTCCTGGCCCCCACAACCTCCCCAGCCCCACGGCAAGAGGCCTTTTGCTTCCAAAGGCCTGGCTGGTGGTGGGGCTGGGGAGGGGAGGCCCCAGGGAAGCATGGCCTCTCTCGTCTAGTTGTAGATGACCCGCTGCCTGCTTCCCCCCACCAGCTCTGCTGCTTGCCGCGAAGTTTCTCCCTGCCAGCTCTCTGCAAGTTTGTCTTGGCTGCCTGATTTAACTTAGCCCTGATTTAACTTAGGGCTAAGACTGGGAAATAATGCTATTTAGGTCCCTTATTGGAGAGAGACAGAGGGAGGGAGGGAAGTTGCGGCTCGTGTTCACTTACATATTTGCACACGTATGGCTGTCTATAGAAAACTACATATTTCATTGGGTGTGCATATTCCTGTACCCCACCGTGTGTACCTGTAAACGCACTGGGCGTATATGTGGTGAGGGGTCAGGTGTGACACTGCAGGCGCTGCCGGAGAGGGGCACCTGAGTTGTGGCCGTGAGCAGCCAGCTGGTGCATTTGTGTAAATGTGTGTGTGGAACAGTCTACATGTGCGTGCACAAGTGGGACTGTGTGTGTGCGTGTGTGTGAGCAGTGTGGGTGGGCTGGAGGCACCATCAGGGCGTGCACGGGTAGGAGCACTCATCACTTCTGAATGGCCGTGACCTTATGGGGACAGAGTGTGTGTGGGGCTCGGTGTATGATGGTGCTTGGAGCAGAAGATGGAGGGGAGGGGGGAAGGCCAACCCTTCGTCTCTGCTGTCTTCCTGGGCCAGCACCCCACTGTCCTCTGCTGCCAGGGCTCAGGGCTCCATCCTGGCCCGGCCTGGCCCCTCAGCCATGCTGCCCCACTGCTCCTAGGTCTGCGGTGCCTCTGCTTTATGTTCAAGCTTGTTCTTGCTGTTTCCACGAGGTGGCCTCCTGTCCCGCACCAGGCCTCAGGGTCCCAGCCTTGCGCCGCCCGCCGGATAAGCTGGGCTCCGGGCTCCCGCAGCCGGGGCTCCAGGCGTGACACCAAGCCAGCCACGGGCAGTGGCCTCCTCCAGGCCCAGGCTTGCTGCTGCCTGGGGCATGGTCTCTGAGTTGTTCAGGAACAAGCTCTGGGGGTGGGGGGGAGGGGGTCACAGGCTTCCTGCTATGCTAGAACACGCCTTCCCAGCTGTGTTCTCCGCAGACTGGAGAAATGGGCCCCCCGGCCTGCGGGCTCTGGAGACGTTTAGGGGTTTGTTTGGGGGTCCGGCCCAATCTCTCTACTCCTCAAGCTCCTAGGTGTTGGAAAGGCCCTAGACCTACAAATGTCTCGATTCCTGATCATCCCAGATGGCAGGCCAGGAGCCTCCCTGGAATGCTCTCGATCAGGCCCCTCATGAAGTGCCAGTGCCCAGTGCTGAAGACGCTGGAGGCTCCTGGCTGAGCCCGCTGCCGCCTTCAGCGCTGGTGGGGGCTGTGCCCCAGGACCAAGCTGGGCCGCGCTCTTGCTCCTGTTCCAGTTTCCCCGGAGCTGGCTGAAGGGGGAGGGCTACAGGCTGGTCCTGAGCAGTTGCTAGGGCAGCTTCGGCTGAGGGAACACCTCAGAGGAAGCGGGCAGCGAGGGGCGGAGGACGAGCGGCACCCTCCGTTCTCTTCACCTGAGGCCTCCGGGGCAAATGCAGCCTTTCTTAGTCTAGCTGCTCCCACAGTCACGACGCGAGTCCCACGACCTCACCCACAGGATGCTGGCAGAAGCCAGACCCGTCCCCAATTCCCAATCAGCCCGATTCCCAGGCAGCCCCCTGCGCCCTCCTCCCCGACAGGCCCCAGCCGCAGAAGGTGAGAGAAAGTCTGGCCGCCGCATCTGGGTGAGGAGGCCACAGGGAGGAAAGGGGCAGCGGTGGGAGAGGAGGCAGGTTAGTGAGTGAGCGAGAGGAAGAGAGGTGGCAGCTGCGGGTCAAGAGAAGCCAGTCACCTCGGCTGTGCTGCCTGTTGACCATCCCGCCCAGCGTCCACCGGCGATCCAGACGCCGCAGATGGGCCTTGCGTCTCTTGGACACTGGTGTGGGAGATGGCAATGGAACACGCGGCCGACGGAACCGGCGGAGAGAATGGAGATGCGGATGAGATGGGATGGGGCGGGGGAGGGATGGCAGGAGGGAAGGGTCACGCCCCCAGGTCCTCCTCGCTGGGACTAAGCCCCAGTGGCACGCACCTGCTGGATGGGGAAGGATCTGCCCGGTGACGCCACCGACACCCGGGGAAAGGCCACGGTTCATACCCGTGAGCCCAGGAGGGGCTGAGAACTTTGAATCCTAGCCCCTGAGAGGTAAAAAAGGTCCTTGGCCCCAGCCTGGCAGAGGGACAGCCCTCCAGGCAGTCCAGGGGCCCAGCACAGGGCCAGGTATGGGGCCGGAAGCCAGGAAATGTTGCGGAGTGAAATGCACACAGGAATGGACACCATGGGCCTTGGTTCTGCTCCCTCCCTGCATACTGCCCACTGGATCTGCAACAACAGGGCTTCTCAGGGCTGCAGACCCCTTTTGTCTACCCACCGTCTCTGGGGTGGCTCCTTTGGTTGCTGGGGGCCCAGCTCCACAAGCCCTCTGCCTTCCTCTGGGATGCCACGGGGAATGGACCCCAGACCGGGGCAGCACCCCAGAAGCCCCCATCTCCTGGCACGGCAGAAGCTGGGCGGCACTTTGCCCAAGAATGGGGGAGGGAGGCCAGCAGTCAGGGTCAAAGCAAAACTGTCCAGACACACCAGAGCCAAGCCCCGCCAAAGCCTCCTGGGGAGCGTTTGCTTTTCTTAAGGGAGGAGGGAGGGGGTGTCTCGTTTGACCTGCTTCTGGTGAGCAGGAGGCCTGGACAAAAGGTTGGAGGTACCGATTCAGCGGAGGCCTCACTGCCAGGGTACTGTGTCACCCAGGCCTCTGTCCTCCAAGCCTGTTCCCTCACTGACACACCCCCGCCCTGGCATGGGAGGGGACAAGAGACTCAACAGGCTCTGTGAAACATACACGAGGTTCTGTTGGAGGCCAGATGGGAAGGACTCGGACAGCCGACCTCCTGGGTGAGTGTGTCTGTGGGTAGAGGGGTTCGGCTGACACCCAGGCCAGGGGTCCCTTCGTAAGTGCTATTTCTGCAGTTGCAGCCATGCAAGAGGACCACTTCGTTGAAGTCTCACAAAAGCCCTGAGCCATCGGCACCATCCCCACGTTAGAAACAGGAAGCCACAGACACAGGGGTGTTAAGAAATCTGCTGAGTAGCACAGCTAAGGGTTAGGGAGCACACAGATCAAGGTGGTCTGGCTCTGGAGCCCAGGCTCTCGGCCTAATGATGTTTTTCCCCTTTGACTCTGTGCCCCTTAGTCCACCGGCAATGGAAAGGGCCCCAACAAGGGGGTGGGTGCCGATGCAAACCCACCAGGGAGGAAGGCTCCGGGGCATGGGAGCATGGGGGCACGGGGGCATGGGGACATGGGGGTATGGGCAGAGACCTGGGTTCCAGTTCTGCCTGTCATGAACTGACCCAGGGGCTCCGTGGAGGGGACACCTCTCAGGATGTCTGGGAGGCAATGGATCAATCACTTCATGGGAGCATCTGGCCAGTGTTGGGCGTGGCCATCATCATCATCATCATCATCATCATCAGTGGGTAAGAGGGTCTTCAACCTCCACCCTGGGCCTCCTACCTCCTACCACTAGCATTTCGGAGGAAGAGGAGTACAGTCCAGAATGTCTGATAAGAGAAATAAACCCAAACAGCCAACTGTCTCTTTTTTCCAAAGCAATGAAAACAAACACAGATCGTTAGGGGAGATTTGATGGGATGAAGGCTTCCAATTTCTCAGGACCCAGGGACCTACAATGGGATGGCAACAGGTCTGGAGAAGAGATGGCCAGACAGGGGACCCAGGTGGGCTAATCTCTTAGCCACACGGAGGTGGGTACAGAGAGAGACTGGTGGACACACCACAGGTGCTGGGGTGCCAAGCGGGGTGGAGATGCCCAAGGTATGGTGATGAAATTGCCAGCTGCCCAAACACTGCTGGGGGGACTGGCACGCCGGGTCCTACTGGAAGCATGCCAAGGAATCTGTCTGAAAGAGGGTCACCCCGAGTGAACAGGCACGCACACACAAATCTGCACAGCCGCCTGATTGTTTGTCCAGCAAGGTCAAGGTCATCTGCCACTTGCTACCGCTCACCCTCCGCAAAGCTCTCTCTTCAAACCAGACAGGCTTCTGTGCACACGCACCTCTCCTGCTCCTTCCCACCTACTCCGTGTTCTGTCCTCCCTCTCCTGATGTCTCCACTGACATTCGGGGCACAGCCTTTTCAGGCGGGGCTCCCATTATACACACACACACACACACACACACACACACACACACACCCTCTCAGAGTTGCTTAAGAGCGAAATGCCTCACGGACAGACATAGGGTGCAGCGGTGAGGAGCACCGGGCCAGGAAGCTCGGCCGAGCCTCAAGCCTTACGAGGACGAGTGTGCAGCTAACGGTCTGCGAGCCTCAGCTCCTGCATCTGGAAAAAGGGGATGATAACGGTGCCTCCTGGGGGGATGGGGAAGGCTTTTCAAGCACCAGGCCACATACCTGGGAGTGAGTAAGACCTCAGTCTACACCCTGGGGATTGTTAGTCCTGAGAGATCCCAGGGTGAGGCCAGCACGAGGAAGTGGGAGGGCGGAATTCGGGGGCTTACCTCCAGCGCCACATAGACCCAGAGACGACACTGGGCGCGGGCTCTGCCCCAGCGCTCTGCAGCAGCCAGGAAGGACTGACCACCCAGCCTGAACACGCAAACCCTTCCCGACAGAGCTTAATCGCTGGAAACCCCCTGCAGGGGCCGCAGCCCTGCTCAAGGGACTGAAATGAAGCATTTACATGGGAGGAAGGGTAGGGCCACAACCGCCCGCAGGAACTGACAGTCAAGGGGAGGCTGAACGGGCAGCTGGCGCTGTGCTTGGCGGGCTGCTTATTTTGGCCTGGGCGGCATGGAATGAAGGGTGTGTGTGTAGGGGGGGCGGGGAGGGCAGGCGTGGAGGCGGGCCTCAGGCCCCGGTGACAGGCCTCCCTCGCCCTGGCGCTCAGACGGGCCCGTTTGGACTGTCCATACTGACCGTTAGGGCAAGCATTCCTGCCAGGACGTGGGGGTGCTGGCAGTCACTGGGAGCAGGCAGCCAGGAACTGAGGTGCCTCAGACTCACTGGGCTCCGGCAGCGTGCTCTGGCAAATACCTGAGTCCACAGACAGGCTGCCCAGGCCAGCGCTGGCCTGGAGGGCTGGGGGGAGGGGCAGGCTCTTTGAAACCCAAAGAGAAAATGCCAGAAAAACCCCACCAGGCCCGAGCTCATCAGAGGGGCTGGTGGTGCAGGGGCCACCTTGCGGTTCCTGCTACACTGACAAAGGACTCAGACCTGTGGTCTGCATCTGTAGTCTTGGCCCGGGTGACAGACGCCCAGAGCAGCAGAAGCTATGCACGCACAGCCCCTTGGGGTCATCCCTGCAGAAGAGAGCACCGCGTGGGGTTGGGGAGGCAAAGCTGGGGGTCTCTGTGGGGGATCCCCTGAGGAACCAAGGGCTTCTGCAGGGAAAGGGAGCTTTGGGGTCCAGTCCTAAGACTGCTCTCTCCAGTCTCTGCCCAGAGTTGCCAAAGCGTGAGATTCACAGTCCAGGGAAATTTCTCCTCTCGTGAGACCATGTAGGGACAGCAGGGACAGACCTGGGAAGGGAGGTGAGCTCATCGGCTGGCCCCAGTGAGATGGGGTCCCCAGGGAAGGGGCTGGGACATGACCCAGCTCTCTTGAGCAGTTCTGATGGTTTTAGGGAGAAGAGTGGGAAAGCTCCCTCCGGAGGAACTGGGTTCCCTCCAAGGGCCAGAAATGGGTGGGCACCAAACCCTGAGGATCTGCAGGCAGCCTGGTCCCCACATGTGCCTCCTCATGTGCCCCATTATCTCCCTGCCCCTTGAACCTGCAGGCCCTTACCTTCCCCAGTCTTGGACGTGTTGATGTCCGAGTCATCCCGAGTACCATTCTGGGCCTCCAGGTAGGTGGCAGGGACCCAGCCCTGCTCCTCAGAGGTGCTCACGAACCACCAGCCTGCAGAGGGGACAAGAGAGAACATAGTCATGACTGCCCAGCAGGATGGGGGGCGGGAGGGGTCAGGGCACAGAGCCACACAGCCTGGGCACCCAGCAAATTGCCTGGGTCACGTCTGGCCTCCAGAAGCCTATGCCACGCTGAGAAGAAGCCAAACACACTCCCCAAGGGGAGGCCCCGATGGACAGTGATCCACACTTACATAAGTGATGGAAAAATTTAACAGTGAGAATGAAACAAGGATATATCACCCTACAGGAAAGGCCAAGGATGCTCCGGCTAAACAGAGACCATTCAGGTCTCTGAAACCCAGTGGAACTACTGGTGTGGTTGGGAGTTTAGCGTTCAAGGCTTTCAGAGGGATCCAGAGATAAATGCGTCACGGTGAGCTGCGGATGGTGGCTGCACCCCTTTTCCCATCACGGGTCTGTGGCATTTGCACTTCAATGCTGCTCACAGCTGCCCTTGACTGTGTTGACCTGTCAGTCACCCTAAGTGGGTACCACACCCTTGAGCGACCCTTCACGGTCATGGCCAAATGATAAAAGCTCACTGGTTTTCTTTCTTGTTTGGTAGCACGTTCATTTATCACTTAAACAAATGTTGACCAAGAAAAGCACCCTGAGCACCCAGGTCCTGGGCCCCCACCCGCTGCCGTCCGTATCTTCTCAGAGGGTGCTCGTCACAGGACCTTGTCTTCGCCCCCATCCCACTCCGATCCTTCTCTACGCCCAAAGCCATCTGGCACCAATTCTCTTTTCTGTCCACAACCGAGCTCTCTGTTTCCAAATATGGATGGGTCCCTGGCAAGACATCCTGGGCTTCTCCTGCAGCAGCTCGGAGACCCCTTCGCTGCCCACGGCAGGGAGTGGCTGCCTGGGGAGGGGGACACTGGGAGCCTCCTGGCTGCTCCTTGCTGGGAGGCAGAGGCAACTGCCTGAGGGACAGAGGAAAACAGTGGTGCTCCTGCACAGGCCTTCGGCATCCCGAGTCACCTCCAAGTTCCTCCGCTAGGTCCCCACTGCCTCACGGGACAGGCCTGGGGGAGCGAGCAGCCTGTACTACAGTCTCAAATGCCCACTGCTCCTCGCCCTCCCAGGAGTTCCAGAACCCTCCGCATGCAGCTCTGCAAAACCCACAAGACAAGTCTGCACGCCACTGTGATGACAGACGTGTGTCACTGCCTGCTTGTCCACACAGCACCGAGAGTGAACCCCAACGTAAACTCCGGATCTCAGTGACTGGGATGTGTCAGTGCAGTTTCATCCATAACAAGTAGACCGCTCTAGATGCGGGGAGAGTTCTATGCACGTGTGGGGACAGGGAGCATATAGCAAATCTGTTCTGCAGCTCAGCTTTGCTCCAGACCTAGAACTGCTCTAAAATACACCGGTCTTAACCAACAAATGGGGAAAGCCTTGCACGAGTGGTCTGGAATTTCAAGGCCCAGGCCTCTTTGGCTCAGGGGCCTGAGCTGGGTCCCTGTCCCCTCTTGAGCCCAGGGTGGATGCCTTCCCCCCCTTTCACACCCTCCCCCACCAGAGTCGGTCTTTCCCCAGAGTGGGATGGTGGGGGGCACATGAACATCGTGGGCCACTGAGGGAGCTCCCTGGAGCAGCCTGGCTATGCTCCTAGGATCCCAGGCCACAAAGAAATCAGAAGGCCTGAACTCACAGGGGTCTCTTCCCCTTCTCTTGGCTTCTGGGGGAGCACTCTCTGGAACCCAGCCATTTCTGCCACGAAGCACCAGCCCCAGGGGCTCCTGTGCAAGCCCTGACCAGAGGCCATGCAAGAGGGTTCCTGCCTCGGAGCTTTTCCACCACAAAGATGGCTCCACCTCCTTGACCGCAGGAGTGGGCACTCCCGCTCCATCATCTGACCCACCTGCCCTCTCCCTGCACGCTCTAACAGTTCCAGGGCTTTCCCAAGAACTGACATGGGTGCTTTGGCGCGCTGAAGGCTCAGTCCCCCGTAAACCAGGAACTGCAGGGCTATGTGGGAAGACACAGAATGAGAGCCAAGTCAGCAAAGCGGCCGTGCAGTCCAGAGATGGAGAAAGTCAGCCCTCACGAACTTCATTCAGGCTTCAGGTTCCAAGTGGGCTGAAGCTGGACCACCCTGCTGGGGGCCCAAACTACAGCGAGCCCTTGACCTTCTGTGTTATTTAATGAAGCCGGAGCAGGTTTCGATCACTGGAACCTGAGTGTCCTCACTAACGTCATCTCTACCCAGCAGCCACCAAGGTTCATGACCGAAGGTCCGCCATCGTGAGTCAAAGCTAGTGACAAAATTTAAGTCTACGGGGCATCTGCCCCCACAGACCTCAGCAGGTGGGGACAGGACCTTCTGTTCTGAGCCACTCTCGGTAATCGGTACCTCCCCCAAATTCCCACTCAGCAGGATAACCTCAGAGCCCCAAAGAACAGTCACCATAATTCCCAACTTGGAGTTACTTTCAGGAGGGTCTTAAAGGTTGAGTCTCTCCCATGATCCCCAGGTCCAGGCCCCAATGCCGAAATCACACAGGTTTTGGTTCCCGTACCTCCAGGGCCTCACCAACCTGACCACCCCAGTTCTGCCCCCCAAAGCCAAGGCAAATCACAGCGGGCTAAGGAAGTCCCCTGAAGGCTTGCCATCAAAAGGGAGCTCTGCTTCCCAAGAGGGGGCTTCCCCAGGATGGGCCTGGGCTGGAGCCAGGGATCTTACGGTCATCGGAAAAAATGGGGATGTGCCTGAGAAACAGTGGAACTTGGAAGCATGCGTCTTGGTGAGGATTTGCCAACATCTCTCCATGCAGAGCTCCTCCCAGCCTCGTCTATACCAAGATGCGCCTCTGCCAAATCCACCCTCAGAAACAATCCCTTTCTGTCTCCACTGGGAGACTATTCCCTCCTTTCTCTGTATAAGCCCAGGGTTTCCCAGGAAAGTAGGCAACTTGGTGGTCGCCTGGATGGCCAAAATGTCTTCTCAGCCTTCTGTGTCTGGAATTTGGGCTCCACAAAGCCATCTTCAGTAGAGGCAAAGGAGGCAAGCCCCTCTGTGGGCACCAGGATGGCTGCGGTGGGGGGAGGAGGGGCTGGGAGGGAGAGATTTTCTCCATCGATCTCCATGGAGCTTGTCTGTGTCCTCACCTAGTGAACGGAGTCTGAACAGCTTACTGACCTCCTGTTTTCTCCCTCTCCCTCCCAGTGCCATACTGGGGACCAGCCCCTATATGGGCCTTTCCCCTTGGATCCAAAAACTTCATAATCCCGGGGTTCAGGTCTCTTTGCTGCAGGCATTGTCTCCCCTATCCCCTTATTTCATCCTCTGAGAATCCTTCCTTGTACATCCTACTCTCTCCTTGTCCCCCGGAGCTGGAGTCCCTGACAGTTTTGGGGAGAACAACGTCCTGGGCTTCCACTCCAGCCCTGAAATGTGCAGAACTAGGCTGAGTGGCTCTGAGTCCCGGGTCGCTCCTGCCTCAGGCCCTGCAGAGAAAAGCCTGCTCCTGGCGTGGCTTCGGGCCCCTCCACCGAGCAAAGACGGACAGGCTCCAACACTGCCCAGGTGGGCATGGGGGAATGTGGGCAGAGGTGCCCACCCCAGCTCCCTACAGACCTCCCAGGAGCCTGGCACGAGTCACACAGCTGGGCCTCTGGGGGAGGCTCCCTGGGCCGGCGCCCACCCACAGCTGCTGACAAGCCTCTCCCAGATGCCAGCAGCTCAGACGTCAGCTGCTGTAACTGGGGCTCCCGACCAAAGTCCCTTCTGCTCCACCAAGGAGCAATTAAAAGCCTGCACCCCTGGGGTTGGCCTGGCTGGCTAAGAGGGCTCTAGCATCAGCCAGCCCCTCGGGACTCCCTGGCTCACCTCCAGTGCCCACAGCATCCGCTGTTCCACAGAGGCGGACACGTGTGGGCTGCATGTGGGGGTAGGTGTGGACAAGGCTTTGTATTTCTGAGTACACGGCAGTGTGCTATGCCTGCATATGTATCTCCGTGGGGGTGTGCATTGGTTCTATGTGGTGATTACAGTCAGATGCAATCTTTATATACGATATTTAATCTTAAAGAATCTCATGAAGTGTTACTGTCATCACCATCCCCATTTTACAGGTGAGGAAACTGAGGCAAAGTTCATGATTAGGAAGAGGCAGAGCTGGACCTCAATGGACCCAGGCAGTTGGGCGCCAGGGACCATATCTTCACCAGTGCAGAAGTAGATAAGGAATTTGTCTGGTGTGTGCACAAGGGCAGATGTGACTCCTTGAGAACACGTGCCCCTGGACACTGGTATGTGATACCTGTCGCTGAGTGTGTGATTCCCGTGTGTGTATGCTAGGAACCGAGATACAGGGCTGTGTGAACTTGAGTGTCTGTATACGGGGGATGGTCCTCTGGAAGTAGAAGGTAATACATTAGGGATCTAGGGTCAGAAGGACAAAGTCAGGTCCTGGCTTGCGTGTGATCTTGGGCAAATCAGTAAACCTCTCTGAGCCTCAGTCTTCCCTCCCTGATATAGGGATGATTAATGGCGCTTACCTCCTAAGGTTGAAGAGGACAAATGAGATGAAAGTAGCTTAGCCTGGGACCTAACCCAGATCTGGAGGTCAAAAACCTTGAGCTGTTATTAATGGGATGGCGGCTTTGATATTCCCCTAGGCTAACAGCACCACGGGTGCCCAGGTGCTATCCGCCTGCAGAGTAGATCAGGAGACACTCAGTACAGCTTGGTGAACGGACTTGCGTGTGTATGTGTGTACGCATGCGCTTGTACGCCCACGTACCCATGTAGCTAATCTGTGTAGTTCAGGGACTGCCTTCAGGGGTTCCAGAAGAATGGGAGGGGCTACCTTTTGCTCCTTCCTTAGCTGATGCAATTCATGAGAGCAAGCATGGTGGGAAATGGGGCCAGAAGGGAGAGGTCTCTGGGGTTTCCCTCCCTGCTCCACATGCCAGGGTTATCCTCAGCCTGGCCCCTGTCCTTCAGCTCACACATGGCCCCCGGACAGAGGTCCTCCAGCTTCCTCTCCCCTGTCCTACTACCTCAGCAAGCCCTCCCCGACCGATCTCCAGATCCCAACAGCATCCTGAGCATCAACCCCACAATTCACAGCGGCTCACGCGCACGCACTTGGAGTACTGGTCTGGTGAGAGTACTGGTCTGAGACTATAAGTGCCGTGTTTGCTTTGTCTCTAGGGCAGAACTGAGCTTGCAGCAAGCAGCCCGGCAAATGTGGAAACTGAGGCACTGGACCCAAGTGCTGGAGTCAGAGATTTGAGCCTGATCCCAGGCCTGCCACCTCCACGCTCTGTGACCTCAGGGAAGAGACTGAACCTGTTGCACGAGGACTTCATCTAGAAGACCACCTTCTGCCTTGCAGGCCAGCGGAGGGTCTGGCACAGCAGGTGTCCACGGAACGGAAGCGATAAGCTTTATTGGGGGACTAAAGCCACAGGATGTGGAAGGTTGGGTGGCCAGCACTGACAGGTGTCCAGGGGCCCGAGTCACCTCTGCGTTTTTCATGTCCCCAAGAAGATGGGTCTGTGCTCCAGGTGGGCCTGTCAGCCTTCCTCCCTGCATCCTCTCCGCCTTCGTTCTTGGGAGAGGAAATTTGGGGAGGTTTCATGAAGGGCCTATCACCGGACTGAGGAAGTGGCCAGAGCTGGGCTCAGACTGGGGGAGGGCGGTTCGGCCCAGCTGCCAAATTTGGCCTTGTCCCGAGAAGTCAACTCTTGTTTCCAGGCAGAAGGGGAGGAAGCTCTTTTTGGGAAGGAGGTGGGGAGCAGAGAACTTAGTGGAACAGGAGATGGTAGAGACCCCCCAAAGGGCCTGGACTGGTATGGAGTCCCCTCTGCAGACCCCTGCCCTCCAGCCTGGCAGCCAGGTCCCCCCATCCCCAGCAGGGGACAGGAGAGAGGCGACCATGCCTGCTGCTCTGTGTGGGAAGCTGTGAACTGTGGCAGAGGGGCCCTGAGAAGGGAACCCCCCCACCCCCCACCGCCACTGGAGGTACTAGAGAAGCCTTCGTTCTGGGGGCTCTAGGTGTGATCTTCGGAGCTAAGTCCCCAGACTGGAGAAGCTGTCTGGGAGAACCCCTGGCTGGCCCGTCTCCTGAACACTCCTTCTCTAAGGGCCGTGTCTCCACAGCGCCAGAACAATGTCATTCAGCCAGGCTGCCCTCACCAGAAGGCAAAGGCCCAGAAAGAACAGCAATGTCACCTGTCATAGCAGCCAACTCTGCTTGCGGGCCTCTGTAAGAACCCACTTCACAGTGGCCCAGGGACTGAGGGGGCAGAAGGCCACACCGGGGCAGCCTGGCCAGCACCTCCAGCTCAGGGTAGGGAAGGCAACCCCTAGCCCCAAGAGGGTAAAGCTTCGTCTCAGAAGCCAGACCTTCCCTCTTTCTAGGCTGAGCATAATCCTCAGATGTTGGGCCAGTTTCAAAGCCCTCTAAGATGGACTCTAACTGGGGCTGGGCGATGCTAGCATTGGGGGATGGACAGAAAGAGCGGAGAGGAAATGGAGACAGAGAGAGAGAGTGAGAGGTAGGGACGGACAGAAGGTGGGGATGGGAGGACTTGGGCCGGGGCCAGAGCCTTTCACCTCTCCAAGAGGGGGCTGAGCCTGGCCAAGGCCAGCAGGAAGTGATGGGCACTCCCAGGCCACTGCTGTCCCCAGGCTGACCAGGCCACAATGGCCTCCTTAGAGAGCGGATAATGAGCTCTTTAGGGCCAGAGGAGGCCAGCTGCACACAATTAGGTTGTTAATAAAGTCTTCTGAGGTCACAGCTCAGCCTAGGACAAAACAGCTGGTGGGGGAGGGGACCCTGCTCCTTCCTCTCCCTCTGAAGTTCTCCCTGTTCTTCAAGGTGTTGTCCTCCAGGAGGCCTTCCCTGACTGCCCCTTGCCTTCCTGGCCCAGCTTACCCCAGAATTCAGCCCATGGGCACAACTTAGTCCTTCTTCCAAGACCTCGGTTTGGACCCTGGCTTCACCATGTCCTAGCTGTGCCCTGGAACAGGTTGCTGGCCTCCCTAGGGCCTTGTCATACCAGGGTACTACGATCTGCTTGTGGGACAGCCTGACATCGGTGACATGCACTGTATTCCATAACCAGCATCTCGTCTGCGCTGGGCGTTCCAGCATGGGGGTGCTACAGAGAACACATGGGGGTGCTACTCAGGTGCTCTCCCCGCCTGCCCCCTGCACGGCACACAGGATGAGCCCAAGCACAGCCAGTGTCCTGGTGCGGGGGCCAGCAGGAGAGGGCCGGGTTCTCTTCCAGAGGGAGACAGGCAGGGAATCTCAATTCCGAGTCTGGGAGAGCCCAGCAGACTTTAGGCTCCCTCCTCCAGGACCTTCGCAGGGTCTAACAGGTTCAGGCAGAAATAGGCGTCCCTGGAGAGCTACTGCAAGGCTGGGCCTCGGTGGAGGCAAGGGTGTGCCGGCAGGGTGGGATGGGGGACAGAGCTAGGGACCCCAGAGGCACGGCATGGGCTCAGACTCGAGCTCCCTTGACAGTGCCCTGTCCAGGCAGTCCCATATTCTTCCCCTGCAGTGGATTGGAGTGGGGGGGGGGGTGAGGGGGTGGGGGGGTGAAGGGGGGGTTGTTAAGGTAGCGAGGATTTGGGAGCCCTAAATGGGGGCGTGGTGCCGAGAAGGGTAAGGGTGCTGAAGGGGGCCTGGCCAGGCACCTGGGACCGTGCTGCTGACCCTGCCACACCACACCTGGCACACAGCTGGGCCTGCAGGGACTGCTTCTGCCCTGGATCTGCCCTGACCCCTTTGCTGTGACCTCGGGGCAGATGGGAGGTTTTGACCTGAGAGGGACCAGAGACACTGGAAGGGCTGGCCGCCCATAATTACGCTGTGCCTTTAAGAACAACGAAAGGCAGCCCACCCTCGGCCAGGCCTCCCCTGGCCAGAAGGCTGTCACGGAGGCCTCTTGCCAAGACACACTCCAGTTCACAGCACGCGGCCGCCTCACTCCAAAGCAAACAGGAGCGGGGAAGGGCTCCCCCAGTCTCTCCCAGAGCGCCCCCACAGCCTCTGCCTTCCTGCCTGACCCATTCTTCTTGCTCCATCTCTGGCACCTATCCCTGCTCTGCTGCCCAGGGCCCTCCCTTCCCCCAGATGGGGCTCTCAGGCCAGCGGGGCCCCAGAACCTTCCCGGGGCGCCTGAGGCCCGGATTCCAAGACCATGAGCACAAGCGACTACGTCAGTTTGGAAGGCTCCGTGGAGTCCATGGCGAGAAGACAGCAAGCACTGGGCTGCCCCCCGCCCCCAACTCAGACTCAGCCCGCCCAGCTCACTGGATGGGCCCAGAAGGCTGGGGCTATGGGTGAGGCACCCAGGAGAAAGCCTGGCTACTGAATGTTCACAGGCAGAGTGGGGGCACGTGATAAAATGACAGGTACAAGAGAAGCGTGGTTTTAAGCAAGGACTCTAGAGCCGGGCTGCCTGTGTTTCAGTCCCAGCCCTGCTACCAACTGGCTGCTTGAATTTGAGCCAACAGCCTCAATCTCCTCATCTGTAAAATGGACCTACAGTAGCACTTCTATTGCCCAGCGTTGTAAAGGGTACAGGAGTTAACCTACAAGAAGTGTTTAGAATCAGGCCTGGTTCCCAGGAAGGCCCATCAAAGAGCTATTATTAAAGTTGAAATATAAGCTGCAGAGATTTTTAAGGAAGGAAGCATGACATCACTGCCCTCAGTGAGTAGGGCTAGGGTTGCGCAGGGAGGCAGGTGGGTCTTGGGTGTCTGGAGTCTCAAGGAGAGTCTCTCTCTTGGTATCCCTGTCATTGGCCCTTGACCTTAGCTGGTCTCTACTGAAAGCGGGGCCTGGTTCTGTGCCTGGCATGGGTGCAGGTGGGGGCCGGGTGAAGTAGAGAATGCAAGATGGCCCAAGGCCCTTCCAGAAACAGCAGAACAGGGTGTGCCGGACAGCTCCGTGCCACAGATGTGTCAGTTGTTGCTACGTTTGCTGAAGGAACTATAGACATCAGGGATGAAACTGAGTAGCCAGGGAAGAATTCCCAGAGTCCTGAACTGAACCTCGGATCCCATCTGGAGAGGAGGGGAGGAAGGGGGCATCCTGGTGGGGGAAACAGGACAGGCAGAGCGGTGGGAGCACGTGTGGCTCAACCCAGTAATACCCATGGTGCTCCAGGGTGGGGATCTTGCCAGATGGAACTTGGGGCCCGCTCACCTTCAATGTCACAAGGGAGGAGTGGGCTTCTGAGAATCCCATCAGGTAGGTTAGAGCCTCCCAGGCAGATGCCTGAAATAATGCTCAGGGTAATAGCAGTAACAACTTGCCTGATGTCCCAGGCAAGAGCAAGAGGTAAGTAGAAACAGAGAGGGCACAGTGCTGCGAGGCGGACTCAAGAGAGAGGAAGGGGGTCTGCGGGACTCCTGTTCACAGCCGGGCCATTTTCTCTCAGGCAGCAGGGTACCCACACTAGAAAGTGCTGCCCAGGGTGGGCCAACGGACCTGTGGAGAAGGGATGGGAGTGTTGCGGGGGATGGAGGCCAAACTGAGAGGCTGCTCTCCACAACCTCTCATTAGCTTGTGCTGAGACCAGGTCCGGAGAGCACTTGACAGAGAGCCCGCCAGGCCACCAGCACGGGTCCAGGAAGACACACACAGAGGAGCAAGGCCAGAGGACACAGCACAGGCAGAAGTGTCAACTTCCAAAGAAGGTGAATTCCACAGTAGAGATGGGCAACCTCTAGGCTGGTTCTTGATGGAGTGAAACGTGGATGCCTCGAGGGATGGCTGGAGAGCCCGCGAGGGGGTTCTGAGCATTCCCAAGACAGCGCTGAGCAGAAAGACACAACAGGAAGGAAGGGGGCCAGACCCCGCTGGCTTCTGATAACGAGCGAACCGCTGGCCCGGCGGGTCTGGGATGTGTCATAGCTGAGCCATCCAGGCCTTGGGGCTCTCATGACCCCCCTGGGGGCGGCAGGGCTGCGCCGAGAGATTCGCAGCTGAGAGCGGACCGTTTCGAAAGAGCGTGTGATGATTCGCTGGCTACAGCCTAGAGGGGGGCTCTGTTGGGAGCCTGTCCTGCTGCATGTTTTCATCAGTCCCAAGATGAGGAAAGAGGGGCTGAGCAGGGAGCAGCATTGCATTTGCTGAAAGCTGTGCCGGGATCAGGAGCTACCCTTGCTCCCTGAAAGTCTGAACAGATGGTAATGACAGGTCAACTGTGACAAGATGAAAAGGGTAGATAGACCAGAGGATAGGCAATCTTATCATCTTATAACTGATCGTGCAAACGTTCTGGCGTGAAAGGAGTGTGCTAGTCACAACTCTGCCGAAATACTAGGTGCCACCTGGGAGGGACCCGGGCAGTTGGGGAACGTGGGCATTCCTACTCAAGGGTGAGGGTAAGAAAGGTCCTGGGGTTTGGGTGGACCACAAGTTCAGTGAGTCATCTGTCTCCAGGTCTGGGAAATCTCAGGCTGCACGAGGAGACCCTTGGAATGGGTGATCTACCCGTGGTGCCAGGCTTAGAAGGGCCAGCAGCAGGATGAGCACCCAGGGCTGACTCCCTGGGCAGCAACCAAGCACACAGCTCTCTTTAGGAAGGGCTCCAGCTGCCACTTCCTTTGCAGAAGACGACCAATGCCACGTGTTCCATTAGTTCCCCCAATTTCCGCCAGACAGATGAGCCAGGGAAACCAGCCTCCTCTCTCTGCTTCTCCTTTCTACGGTGCCTACAAATCGGATTCAGTTCTCAGCCGGCATGGGCGTGGCTCGCTCCCCACCCCACCCACCTCCCCACCCCCGACCCCGCCTTCTGGCCCTTCCATCCCGCCCCACCCAGGATGGGGCTAACAGGTGGTTTCCGGTCCCATCTCCAGATCGCCTCTCTCTCTCACCTCCTCTCTAAGCCCACATGGCAAGGCAAGGCAGGGCGCTCAGGCTGCTCATTTTTCTGGCGCGAGATCCTACCCAAAGGCTTTGCCAGCAGACAGGGACTTCAGATCAGCGTTTCTCAACCTCAGAGGCCTCCCTGCTATGCAGGCCTTTTTCCATATCCTTGTGCTACGTATACTGTGGTTCAGAGCGTAAATATATACTTGAAGCAATGGCCTTTTTTCCCCCCAACTTCAAGCAAATAATTTGTTTAGGAAACTTCAGATCACCACCATGAATAAACAGGACCACCAGCCCCAACCATAAAATTACCAAGAACAAAGCGATAAGGAAATCTGAGCTGTGCTGAGTCTGAAGAGGGCTGGGCCTATAGCCTGTTCCCCCTTTGTTATGAAAAGAGATTTACTGGAGATGGGTCCAAGACAGTGGACCATCAAGCTGAGGTAAATCAGAAGGCTTGGACGGGAATGGGAACAGGACAAAGTCTGCTCACTGTGTGTTATGGAAGTACTTAGCATTAGCACCGTCATAAGTCAGGCCATGTACCACGGTGTTGCGTGGCCAACATTTTTAGGAAGCCCACTTAGGGCTACGGTGATATATTTCATTCCAAATGGCCGAATGAAGAGGCTGAAGTGTCCTTATTGGTGAGACTAGTATATTACATAGCGTGTGCTGATGAGGGCGGTGGCGAGAAATCAAAGAGAAAAGGGTGGCCAGACCCTAGCAGTGTGTCTAGTACCTTCTATGTGTGTTTCCAGTCTGGAGAGAAGAGTGGAGGGAATCCTCTGGAAATAGGAGTCATCTGTATTTTTATACTAGCTGACTTCAGTGCCTGAGAAGTATAGATGGAGGAGTTTGTATATTTTTTCCCTTTTCTCTTTCTGCCAACAATGGAGGCTTCTTGGCCCCAGAACTGAGTTGGCCTTAACTACAAGCCTTAGGCTGACAACCCTCCCCTCACTCCCAGCTGAGTTCAGCCCTTCTTCAATTGGGGCAAAAATACAACGGGGGCAATTTCAACTTTAAAGACCATCTCCATAAACAAAACAAACCCACTCCACAATTTGTCTAGGGCATTCCTCCCTCCAAACCCTCCTGATTTAATTTCTGGGGAATTTTAAATAGAGGCCTTGCAAAATTCTGTACCGCCTGACGTCAACAGCTCTCTGACAACGTGGATTCCTTGTCGCTGTGTGGGGAACAGCCGCCACCAATACTGAGCTGAGGCTTTTCCAGGCTCCCTTCCCAGTTGGAATTTGGGAGCCGCTGGTGTCACTCTGGGAGACTGTGGCAGAAGGAGAGTACCTAGGAGTGTGTCACTTGGGGTCCTATGACTCCCCTGCCCGAACCTTGGGCATTAGATATGCAGAGGAGCTATCCAAGGGGTACCTGTACTAGTGTGTGCTTTCAGAGTAAAATGGAAATACCTTCATGTTTTAAAAGGGATTTTGGGAGGGGGGCACCTGGGCAGCTCAGTCGCTTAAGTGTCTGCCTTAGGCTCAGGCCATGATCTCAGGGTCCTGGGATCAGGTCCCGCATCGAGCTCCCCACTCAGCAGCAAGTCTGCTTCTCCTTCTTCCTCTCCTTCTGTGAACTCTCTCGCTTTCACTCTCTCCCAAAAAAACAAATAAAATCTTTTCTTTAAAAAGGCATGTTCCTATGCTACACGACACGGAAAGCCAATATTCCTTGGCGTAAGCAGAAGATAGGTAAGTGAAAAAATGCATACACTGAAATGACAACGCTATAGACCTCCAGTAAGATAGTAAGATGAGCTCTAGCAAGACACTAAGGCTATAGCCAGATTTTCTAACAAATATTGAAACAAGCAGGCAATGTCCACAAATGTTAACAACACAGAGGCCCCAAACAGACACTTTACCTTTGACCTAACATGGAGTGAAAGAGAAGTCAAGATCATAACCTTCTTGTGACGGGATTCTATGCCATTTAATGCCGTGACCACCACATGTTTCTAGGACCCACTCTCTGGGAAACACTGAACTTGCAGAAGGAGCCTTGGGTTAAGAATATGCAGCCCCTTGAATCAAATCCAAGCTTGGCTGCTAGCAAGCTTTGAGATCTCATGCCAACAATTTACCCTTCTGAAACTCAGTTTCTTCTTCTGAAAAATGGAAACAAAGCTGCATGGCCTACCTAGCCCTAGAGAGCCACTCTGAAATAACAGATGGGGAAAAAGCTTTGAAAAGTCTAGATGTAACTAGATGGGGGCGGATGGGTTATTCCAAGCGACTCCTATCCCCACTTCCCTGATACAAGTCACTGCCCCAGACTGGACAAGACACTGCCCCTCCCCATCTATCAGGAAAGAGAAAATGAATATATCACTTCACCATTTTTTTCCAACCTTCCCAGTAACCACAACATGGGTTTCCAAATATTACCCCCATTTTATAGAAATGGAAACTGAGGATCAAAATGGCCACATACTGTCTCCCCAAAGGCAGAGCAGATTCTGAACACAAGCCTTCCATGCAGCCTGGGAGGAAATGCCCTCTATCTTGCTCTTACTGTGCACAACCAGCAGACCCCACAAGTGTGGGTTTCCTGGATCCATCGGTCGCTGTGCCCAGGCCCTGTCTTTCAAAGCCACTGCCTTTGCCATGTTCCCGTGAATCCTTGCCAGCTGTATTTTGCTCTCTTGCCCTTGTGCTCCCCCAGCACCCCGACCTTAGGTTTGTGTTGGCTGCCTCCCCTAGCTAGACCAAGAGCTCTCTGGGGACAAAGGCCAAGTCTTGCTCATCCTGGCATCCTCTCAAGCCCTGGTCAGGTTCTGTGTTTCAGAAAAAGAAGGGGTCAGTAAATGTTGTTGAAAATGAAATGCCATGACACATGTGCATAAGACTTCTCCTCTCTTCTTGGCTTCTCCAACCACACACTGCAGTCTCTCCTGCTTCCTTATCCTCAAGTAGCTCTCCAGTCCAGCTATGGGGTCAGTGCAGGGTCTGCAGTGGGCTTCTTTCCAGCCCTCCTCCCTCTGGCCTGGGGTCTTCTGCCCTGATCGAGTCCAGTACTGTGAATCAGCCCCTGGGTGGCATTCCCTCCTCCAGCCCCCCAAATATGTGGCTCACCTAGGAGGATTTGCCCCCAGGAACCTGAGACCAGGAGATTTTTGGTGCTTGTTGCATCTCTTGCCTGAGATTACCCACAAAGCTAACACTCCCACCAGGTGGCTCTCTCTCTCAGTGTGCTTGTATACCTGATTGGGTCATTTCCATTTGGGCCTCTCCCCTCACAGGAACGGAAGAGCAAAGCTCAGGGAGGTCCCACAGGCCAAGCACCAGGGACAAGCCCACGCCCTGGGTGAGGCTCTTGGAGGAATGCAGAGGGCTGGGCTGCTGGTGGCAAGCCCGGTCAAAGCAGCCCCACTGACTGGTGCAGGCCTCTACCAGGCCTACAGAAAACACAGAGCCCTCCTCTTTGGTGGACACTTGGAGCTCCGGAAGGGGCAGCCCCAGAGATCTGGTGCCTCCAAGCCCAGAGAGGGGAAGGGAGAAGGTTGGGCCACAAACAGCTTCCTTCACCATGGTGCCCTACTCACTGCCTGGGGAGCCAGAGAGAACTAACCAGGAGGCAGCAGAGTGTCCAGGGAAGAAGGTGGCAGATTTCCTGAACTCTCTGGGCCTCGTTTTCTCATAAATGGAAGTCACAATACCTGTGCTTTATAGGGCAGTGGTGGTGGTTACAGGAAGAAAGGGGTTTGGCTCATTGCCTGACACACAGGAGAAGCTTTAGCCGTCCCTTTCTCAGCCTTCTTATAGCTTCCGATATTAAGGGTCTCTAGAAAGCAGCAAGTAAATTAACTTGAGCCCAAAACACCAGGATGCTGGGATAACCATCCTGGAGCCCCAGCCAGGTTGGTGGTAATTTAGGACTAGGTTCTCTCCCTGAGCTTTTCCTGTCCTGTTTCCCTTTCGATCTCTCTCCTGTCTCTGGGTACCATCTTGTCTTGCTAGTTCCTAAGGGGTGGTTGAGTATAGATCCTACTCAAATCCAAAGAGAAAAGGCCATGCACAAAACAGATTTGCCCTTAGCCCAGATGCTCCAGAGGTTCCCCAGGTCCACGTGTGTCATTCAAGACTTGCATGGTTGGTGACTGGTCAGGCAGTGTGACTGTCATCCATGAGAACCAGCCAGTGATGGAGCTCTTCCTACCTTTGCCCTGTCGGTCTCTGGTGCCCCCTGCCCCAACACCCAAAGACAGTCCCCCGCATGCCTTGTGACATAGAAACAACCACAGTCCCCTCATCTGGGTCAGAAGAGGGGAAGCTTCCCCATTTGACCATGAGCTCCATGACCAAGTCTTCCTCGTTCAGCTCTGCTTGTTTGCTTGCTTTGGTTTTTCCAATCTGCATGAGGGCCAGTCTTTGATCAAGGTGCCACCACGGTAGATGATGGTGGAGAGATGGGGTAGGAAGATGGGAAGTCATTGGATTAGCCTCTCCTCCATACGATCTTCTCCCAGCCTCCACGGGGTCACCCTATGGACTTCAGGGCCCTTGGAGGACAGACTCCATCTTACAAGTGGTTCCCAGGTAGGGAGGCCTACACAGAGTAAGTTAACAGAAATTTGGGGGTCAGGGTGGGCCATGAAGATCTCTGTCCTTTAACAGAATAAGTCTCGGCAGTGACAGGCCCAAGACATCTCAGCGGAGACTCAACCCTCAGCCACGGCAGGCTAGAAATACACCCCCTAGTGGGTGAGTAATATCGGCATCATTTCCAGCCCCCCAGCTCTGGCCTATCCCTCAGCCTAGAATGTGAACATCCCACCCAACCAGCCTCTGAATCCCTTCAGGCCCCCCACCCCTGAAACCACCCTGAAACCTTTCTCATCCAAGGGCCTGGAGATGCTGGGATGGCCCCGTGGAGGCTGACAGATGGAGGTTAGGGAAGGCAGGCTAGGCCTCTGGGATCCAGAATGCTCCTGCTGCCAGATGCCACAACAGTGCCACCAAGATGCTTGGGCCCTACCAACAGTGGAGGCCCTTGAAGGCCGAGCAAGGGGGTCTATCTGGTTGCAGGGAGGCAGAAGAATGGGGTTAAACACTTCTAAGGGAGGCACTGGGGCAGGAGCTCTGGATGTTCATCCTCCCCGTGCAAAGCCCCAAGGATGAGGTCAACTTCCTTCCTCTCCTCCAAGGAGCAGTCAGTTAAAATCCTCCCCTGTTGGCAAGGAGGTCTAGGTGTTGGCCAACCCTGGTTCTGCTCCCGTTACCAATGACGGGGGAAGCACACCCTTGACGGTGTCCACACTCCAGGGAGCAGTACTGTTTATCCCCAAGTGTGAAGAAGCAGATCTGGTGCTCAACCAGGAGGTGCTGGTTGAGGAAGGGGAGGGGGTTGAGTTACGGGTGCCCCCAGGGCTGGGTCAAGGCTAGAAGCAGTGAGAGCTCCATTAGTTTCTTTTCTTTCCTTTTTTTTTTTTTTAAAGCTATTTTCATTACATTCCCACCTACCCTCTCCTCCCCACGGTGCTGGGTACACTGCAGATATGCAGAAAATGCCAGCTTACGTACGCAGAAGGGTCAAGGACACCATTTTGGTGGGCAAAATGGAGGTAAGGATGCCCTAGGCAGACAAGAGTGATTCTGGGCTTCTCCAGTTCACCCAAGAAGAAATGGGCCAGGCACACCCCTGTTCCAACATCAGCAGAGGCTGGGGGAGCCCCGCTATTTGAATTCTGGCCTTTGAATTCGGACCTCTCTTGACATCCCAGAACTATTGCTTTCACAGATCTTGTTAACTTGAGAAGGACGGGGAGGGGGGCAAGGAAAACCGCATTCTTCCCCCATCAAAGCCAACAGTCTAAACTAATACTTCTGGTTGTAACTGATCCTGGCCTGTTTGTGATTACGGCCCCTTGCTCGCTTTCTGGCAGGATGGCCCTGGAACCCAGCAGCGGGCTGAAGGCGAGAGACACCCTTGCTCCCTTGGATAATCTTGTCCTCGCCTGACATGACCAAAAACGTCCATCAGCCGCGGCTTTCTGCAGTTCTCCAGGGCAACTCCTCAAAACATTTATTTAAAAAAGGGTGGGGGGGAGCCATCCCCAACCCCAACCATGAAATTCCATAACACTAATCATATTCCTTCTGTTACCAGCACCAGCCTGGAAAACACAGCAGCACCCGCAGTCCCATTGGCTGATGCAAATTGAAGGGGAGAGGGAGGCTTGGGATTGGTGGGATTGGCCCATCTTCCTCTTTTGCTTACCCCCCCCCTTTTATTAGGGGAGAACACACACACACACACACACACACACACCCCTCTTTATGCTGCCATATAGCACAGAAACAGCTCTGCAAAGCTCAAGGCTTTCTCAGCTGTTCTTTCTCCGGAAATTTAATCTGCAAAGCATTTGGCCTTACGAAGCCCATTCCAAAGGTGTCCAGGAGCCCACGAGCCCTGTGATCATCATTACAAACCCAGCCATGTTTGTAGCCAGTGACCCATTTGGCTGCTTAGGAGAGAGCTGGCTGAAGGCTTGCCAACATGGTCAGATTCCCCTCACCTGCTCCCTCTAAGCTGAAACTGGCTTTTTCTCAGAGCCCCGGGGGGTTAGAAGGGACCTTAGGAGCTCTGGAGCTCTGGAGATGGAAGGCCTGCTTCTTGCCTGGCTTTGGTGAAAGCATGATGGTCATGGGAATGGGGTGCTTGGTATCTGGAACACAGCTGTGGCCACTATCTTCACCCCTCATCCCGTTTCCATTCTGTAAGTGAGGAAAGATGATGCTCGGAGAGGTAAAGTGACTTGTGTGAGGTCACCTGGTTAGTGGGTAACTGAGCTCGGAACCTAGATTGACCGGAGAGCCTCTTCTACAAAGCCTGGCATTCCTTCCATGAGGGCACACCAGCACCTGGCCCATTCCCACTGTGCCAAGTTGGCAATCCCTTAACCCAGTGGTTTGAGCAAGACATGGGTGGCTAGGACTGGGGGAAAGCCCCTTGGAGCACAGGGAGACCATGTGGCTGAGCCGGGCCTTGAAGAAGCCTGTAGCCAACACTGCAGGTGCTGGTGCAGGGCCCAAGACCCCAGGCCTTGCTGCGGGTGCGTCCCGATCACAGCAGCTCCAAGCACGGTGAGCATGTTGAGCAGAGAGGAGGCTGTGGCCTCACAAGGGCGCCAGTTAGGAGAACAGAAAACAAATAAGAAGAGAGTGTCCAGAAAGCCCGGAACCAGAGGCCCAGCCAACCTCAACAGCAGCCTCAACACCTTCCTGGGGAGGAGTAAGAAGGGCCAAGGAGGGCACAGCCCCTGGTCTGATGGGGGGAGACCCACAGCCAGCCAGGGGGACAGCCCAGAGAAGGGGCGTTGCTCAATGGTGGGGAGTCCGTATTCTCAAGTCGGGGCTTCCAAGATGATCTTACAAGAAGGAAGTCACAATGTGTGAAAAATCAGTCTGTTTCAATGTCTGGAGGTATAGGGTCGGGGCCGTGTAGGAAGCACTTCGGAGCCCGGAGCCTCTAGGTTTTAGCTTTCAGGCTGAGGGCCCAGGGTCAGGGGGCCTCAGTCAGTCGGGGGCAAGTTGGGGTGTGCCCAGCCTTGAGAGGGCAGCAAGGCCTCAGAGACCACTACCGCTGCAGGCACGGCGCACAGCTATGCCACAGCCTGGCCCTGAACTTGCCGTGTGACGCTGGGCAGGGGGCTTCCCTTGGTCGGACTCTGTTCCTCCTCCGATAAAGGAGAGGTTCAGGCACCCGGTCAGAAATATCTCCCTCAGCTTGGTGGGAAAGGAAGGGGGAAAGCTCTCCTTCCCCTGACATTTGGGGCCCTTGAAGGCCCTTGAAACCCCTCCTTAGCCTGCTCATTGCTAGATGAATACCTTCTCGTGGGCCGCCTTGTGTGCTGTGGCCTAATAACGCTGGCCCAGGCCCGCCCTCCGCGCCCTGGCAGGGTCACTCTGATTCACCCTGGTTCACCGAGCTTGCAGACCCTTCCTCCTTCCGCAACTTGCTCGAAGCCCAACTTCCCCAGGAGACTTTCTCGACCATGGAACAGAGGTGCTCCTGAACCCAAAGTATACACAGAAGCCCACAGCCTTCTGATCCTGCCCTCCTGTCCCCTCCGGGATACCGCCTAACCCAGCGACACTGTGCTGTCAGCCTCACGCTTGGCACGTACGTATCAAAATGATCAATGTGCTGCATCTGGGCCTGTATCCTGCAGGTAAGAGGGAACCCTAGAATGCCATCCCCCCAGCGACAGGAAGATAGGGATGGCTGCTTCTGGCCCACTGCTGCAGCTGGGGCTAGGCACGCCAGAGGGCACGCACAGGGCGCCTCCATGTGTGTCGATGGAATAAGCAAACCACACCATCTAGGAGCACTCCCTGCATGGAGGAGGTCACTCAAATGGGGCTAAGATCCACTTGATGTCGTGGGGGAGGAAGAGTGAGGCAGGATGCCCATTCTTCCCGGGTCTGGCCAGATGAGGGGAGGGGCCGGGACAGGTCTTTTTATTTGGACAAAGGGGAAAGCAGAGGGGTGCCTGGGTGGCTCAGTGGGTTAAGTCTCTGCCTTCGGCTCAGGTCATAGTCTCAGGATCCTGGGATCGAGCCCCGCATCGGGCTCTCTGTTCAGCGGGGAGCCTGCTTCCCCCTCTCTCTGCCTGCCTCTCTGCCTACTTGTGATCTCTATGTCCAGTAAATAAATAAAATCTTAAAAAAAAGTGGGGGGAAGCAGAGTGGGCTAGGGCCCTGCCCAACTCTACCCTCATACCCCTGGTCCTGCCCATCAGGGCCCTGGTGAGCAGGTTTCACAAATGCCTTTAATCCATCTACCCATGCAGTCCAGCCCTGCCGCCACGGACCAGGCTGAGCCAAAGCCTGGAACATGCCCACAGCTCTTCTGCAGGAAACTTTCCTTTTGACCACTTTTCTCCTATTCCAGCCAAGGCTTTAGCAAGACCAATCTCTACTCTCCTGCTCTCTGTGGTCTGTGGAGTTCATACAGCAGAGCACTCTGGGGCTTAGTTCCCTAAAGAAGTAAAATCCACAAGCACAAGATGTGCAAACTTCCAGATTTCCAAAAACTGGAAAAATAGCTTATGTTGAAGTCCACACCCCACCTCTCCACTGTGCCACCTTGGGACAAGTCACTTGACCTCTCTGGGTTTCAATTTCCACCTTTGAGAGACAATGTCAACAATTGCCCTTCATCTTACCAATAAGGTCTACAAACTGCATGGTTCTGTATCTTGTAAAACATAAAATATTCTGATTCAGAAAGAAGTCACATTGAAAAAAATGTCCCAAATCCCCTACGGGCGGGCAGGAGCAGGCTGTCCCCAGGCAGCCTTAACTTCTTCAAGGGCACCCCCTGCCCACCTGGCCCCAGTGGGGAATGAAGAGAAGTCTTGCAGGCTTCAGACCACTGTCTTTAGAATGTCCCTTAAAACACAAGGTTCTGGGACATGGGAGATCCAAGGGCCACTCAGGGCAATGCTGATGGGCCTGAGGTAACAGGAGAAAGGGATCTGCGCACCAATTTCGAAATCTTACTCGTGGCTTGCTCACTTTATGGCCCGTCCCTGGCAGACTCTTTCCCTTAGTTTGGCTTTCTCTCGCCTCCCATGGAGCCTGGGCCACTTCCCCACAATTTAGTCCAATAAAAGCTTAGGGGAGGCAAATGTATTTTAGCATGAGCCTAAAAAGTGCCTGGCTCAGAAGGGAAATGTGGAATTGGGGCTGAAACAATTAAATGAAACAAAAAAACCCCCCAAGAATTCCATATGGCACATTTTCAATGCACGTAGAAGGGATGCTGAGCGTTATGTGAGCCACGAGCGGCTCTCTGCTTGGTCCCAGTGAACACCAGTTCCCACCAAGATTCCCAGGCTTCCCAGGGCGACTGATTTAACTGGGTCACCCCGGCTTCCCCTGCCGTGATGCGACAAGGGAGTGTGGGTCAGCACTGGGAACGCAGAGGATGAGGTTATGGAATCTGAAAAGATGCTGATAGAGAGGAGGGCGGTCAAGCCTGCTACCACGAGTAGTTACTGGAAACCCAAATGCTGAGACCGTACTATCACACGGCTGCGGGATCATCTGGGGAAAAAACAAGGGGTGATTTCTCAACCCAAATTCCCTGAGGTCCTGACAAATGATACTCCCCAGAAAGTGCCACAATCGCAGGGTGGAAATCTGTTATGTAAGGGTGGAGGGAATGCTGTGTGCGGAGCTCTTTCCCCACACTTTAGCCACACGGGGAGACCTGTCACTTCCACCGGCGACAAAGGCCACGTATGTTCATGTGTGTTGGGTACACCTAGTGGTACCTGCTCTCTCTGGGCTCCTGGGCCGGGGTTTGTCCAGGGAGGGGAGGGAGGTCACCCGTTGGCCACACTGCAAGACCCCTACCCGGGATGCGGTGGCTGTTAGACCTAGAACCACATGCCTAGGCCTGGTCCCACCTGGCCCCGCCTACTTTTCTGCCTTTACTCACCATCGCCCTCCCCAAACCAACGGAGCCGTTGGTTTCCTGGGCTCACTGAGCTCCAGGCCTTCTCAGCAGGGAAGGCCTTCAGAGAGCCCTTCCCTGGCCGCACCCTATCACCTCCTCCCCCGGCTTATTCACAGTCATAGGGCCCCGCTTCACGCAAGGCACTTTGCAAAAATCTCAAGTTATTTTTCTGGTTTCCTTGTGACTGTCTCACCACTCCATGGGAGCCCCAGGAGGGTGGGCCTTTGTTGGCCTCATCGCCTCTGACCCTAGCCTGGCATTTAGTCAACTAGTTTGGATTTAGGGACGACAGATCACGTGAAGATGAGCCTCGCTCCGGTCTGGGCAGTGTGCGGTTTAAGTGTTCCCTTGGTGTCCAAGCCCAGAAAAGCAGCCTTTTGGAGACGCCCGTGAACAGACTCAGTGTGAACCTATTTGCGCCCCCAAAGTGGAAGGCAGCCAGGCATTGCCCTGGGGCGGAGAGGGGGGCAGCTGGCATCACTCGGGCCCTTGAGCTGGATTTCTGAGGTCGCTGCTACAACACACCTTTTGCTCCAAAACTGCCGTTTAAGAGTAATGGCCTTAGGACATGCTGGGTGCACAGAGCCAACATGCGGTCAGAGTGACCAGCTGCCCCGCTGGCCCCACCCAAGCAGGGGGAGGAGAGACACAGCAGTGCCCTGGTGGCCATGGTTCCCTGCACACCCTAAGCCATCTGGCTGCTGGCTCCAGGCAGGTGGCTGGCCCCTGCTGCCCTCAGTGTTGACAAGCCCTTGGACACCTCCCTGATAACAGCCCATGCTGATCTCACTCGAGGAGTGATTTCCACTGCAGGTGTCCGGAGACACCTTCCCCTGCCGCCCTCCTCCCCCGAGCTGGACCACTTGCTTCCAGTGCCACCATGCTTGCATCCCTCTCTGGCTCAACAGCTTCCCGAGGCCTCCTTCTTCCTCCCCGCTCCACTGTGGCCCAGTGTCCCCTTTCTTCATCAGGACACATGTGCTGGAGGCGGCCAGACACTTGCCTTGGTCTCACCCCGGCAGGCCCAGCCCTCCACCTGGTATCCCCTCGTAGGGACCTGGAATTCCTTCACCTCTCAGCCCACCTAAGCCCCTCTCTCCAAGGCCCAGCTCGATGTCTCCAACTCCCATGAGGCCCCTACCGGCCCCCGTACTTCAGCTCTGTGCCCTGCAACAGAGCCACGGGGTGACGTCAAGCCAGTATGAGGGGGTCATGGGTAAGACACTCCTCTTCCCTCAGCCCTGCTTGAAGGTCACGGCCCTGTGAAGGTACTGCCTGTGGGTCACCAGTGGGAATTTGACTTTTGTCTCCAACTTTTCCTGTCACGGTCTGGGGCAAGGACAGTTACCCAAGCCAGGGCTCCAAAGGGGCAACTCTGGTCTCCAACATGGTTTCAGGGCTTCACTGCTCACAGTAAGCTCCCTGCTTGCCCAACCCAACCTCGCAAACCAGGAGGGCTGAGAGACTCCTCAGACCCTACAAGTGCAACCCATTCTCCGGCCCGACAGGGAAACTGAGGCCATAAGAGGAAAACTGGCCTGCCATGGGCCCTAGGATCAGTCTGTGGCGGGGCTGCCCTTGTCCAGCAGTCTCCTGGTGACTACCACGTCCTGAGCACTTAGCGCGTGCCAGGCCCCGCACCAAGCACTGAATCCCTTCTGAACTGGCATACATCGACCCTCTGGCTGTAGACACAATTATCCCCATTTTACACGGAAGGAAACGGATGCTTAGAAGACGCAACTAACTTTCCCAGGCTCGCCACTAGCCAGTACCAAGCCAAAATGAAAACCAGGCTTATTTAAGGTGAAGTCCCTATTTGTCATCGCTAGGCTATCCTGCAATCTCATTCTCAAAACAATCTTGAGTCTGCAGTGAAGCAAGCTGGGCTCAGGGGGCCCAGGGGGAATGAGGATGCCAGCTTCTGCTCCAGGATTTATGCTCCGTGGCCCTTCCCCGTCCAGCCAGGTTCGTGAGGCAGGAACAACTGCAAAGCTGGAGACCGTCTTAGACCAGAATGGATTTTGCAATCGCTGGTGAGGCTGACTCAGCAGGAACATGCACGCGCCATACTTCGGAAGAGAAGAGAGGTCGGAGGACCCAGGCTGTCTGACAGCTGGGAAAGACCTCACGGGGGCCAGTTACCACAAGCAGATGGCGGCTGGTTCACTGGAACCAAACTTAAAAGGCTGTGGCAGAGCTAAGAGTGTTAGTTGACTTATCTGCAATGCAGGCTACAATTACCTGTCTTTCTAGAAACAGCCTATCCTGTCTTTATGGGGATAGCTCTTTTCTGCGGTAGCTTGGCAGTCTGAATGAGCAATCAGGTGGTTCCTTAGTAAGCCCATAATTGAAGCAGATGACACAGAAGCTTCCTCAGAGAAGCCTACGGAAGACATTAGCAAGTCGGAGAAGCTCCCCCAGCCTCACAGTACAGTCCGCCCCTTAAGGACCCAGCATGCTCAGGCTGATTAGAGTCTAAGCTGCAGAAAGGCAGAAACCTTCTGCCTTTCTGCCTTCTGCCTTCTGCACGCCATCAGCACGGGGCCTGGGACAAAGGAGGTATTCGAAAGGAGGTATTGTGAAGTGAATGAATGCCTAGATAAATGAACGCCATGTAAATAGGTTTCTCCCTTATAAAACGCCCATACAGAATAAGTTATAACAATGTTCATCAGGAAATATCAAAGTTACTGAAGTGATCCATCCCTCCATGTTAAAAAGATTCCAACCCACAGAACACAAAAGGCTGGAGAATGCATTACCTTGGACAGTACACAATCACCAACACGACACACAAATCTGAGAGAAAAGCTTATTAGTTTGTCTTCTCTGTCAAGCAATACACGGCTACTTAGATGCCCCCTCCAGACACGCCCATGCACTGTGCATCGCTGACGCCCTTACACTCACCAGGAAACCAAGGGATTCCTATGTACCTCGCAAAGTCAGGGTAGCATTAGATCTTAAACCTAGTGTTCAGATTCCCTACTCTTCTTTTCTCCACCCCACACGCAGCTGCTAAACACATAACCTGATTGGCAGCTCAGCACATTTTTGGGTACCTTACCCCTTGAGATCTCCTTTCTTTCAAACCTGCTCTCCCACAGCCCCCACCAAGGAGCTTGGCTAGGCAGCCATGCTTATGCCCCATGGGGCTTCTCCCGGACACAGCTGAGGGGCCTGGGGTAGGACACCTGATCGAAGGTCTGCCGAATCACTGGCCAGCCAGGAACCAACCAGATTGAGATTCGAACTTCAGATTTTGAACTCAGAGAACTGGAAGCTATAGTGAGTGGGTGGCAGTTACCTCCACTGAAAAGCCCTGCGGTCTGGGCCTGACAGACCAGCAGCAGGTGAATAGGCTGCTGTTTTAAGTGGAGAAGGCAAGCTGCTCTGCAGGGAAAAGTTGCCGGGGCGGGGCGTGGGGGCTCTCCCTCTACTTGGTACACTCCAGAGCAAGACAGAGACAAACAAGGCTGAGCTGGCTCGGACCACTCTTTGGTTCCCGGTTCCTGTGAGGCTGGAACCAACCTAAGGTTCGGTAAGATTTTTCTGCAGCCTTTCAGGAGTCTCTTGAGCAAGTCTGAGTGGACTTCTGCCCTCTGCTCACTATTCAGTTGGGACTAAAGCATTGATTTTGAAATGAGATGTGTAAACGCCCCAAGACTGAGTGTTTTCACCTGTACAATTTCTCACCTGGATGGACCAGTGGAGCTCAAAATTCCTTGCCAGCACAATGCTTTGTCTTAGTCCTATAACTCTGTGCCTCCAAAGAAGTATAAGAACTCCCAGTGTTTTCATGCTGGGGCCAGGAAAGAAACAAAGACTCCAAGAAGGAAAGCAGAGGCAGGAAAAGAATGAGCATCTGGTGACTCATAGCCCCATGTCCTCCCCGGGCCTCTAGTCCTAAGAAGAAGGAAGCAATCCTGGAAAGTTAGAGACAAGCTTTGCTCCACACAGAGACCAGAGTAGCTGGGATCCTGCCATCATTGTCCTGCCAGATGTCAGATCAGATTGTACCTGCTTAAAGCTGAAGCCAACATAGTCTTTGAGGCCTAAGAATGTCCCATAAAGCGGGCATCTCAGGTACTGCTGTCTGTGGGAAAGGGGGAGGGGTTCCCAAGCCAAGAGGACAGTGGCTTGTCCAAACAAGCAAAGCTGTTCAATCTTTCTGCTAGATGCGCCCCTGTTCATGAATGGAGAAAAGGAGGACTTTCTGGTTCAGCCCCAGGCCCACTGCTTGGTCAAAAAGGCTTTCCCTGAAGCCATTCAGGTCGCACTTTGGGAGTCCATGACTTCTGTCCACCTACATTCATAGGAACAGGCTTGTCCTCAGTGCTCAGATCCTCTCAGCTGTGGCCTGGCCCCAAGTTCAAAGGAATAATTAACAAGCCGAATTCCCACAATTTATGACCACCATGTTGGAAAGCGGGACACAGAGCCACCTTTCTACAACGGCTGTTCCACGGAGACCTGGGGTCATCTCCCCCAGCCTGCAGTGTCACCAACTCATGGTGACCCTACCGGGGATGAGTCCATTCTCGCTCTCCCCCTATGTCCTCTATAGATGGCAGAGATCTCAGCTGTTGGACTCCAAGAAAATGACTTAAACGCTCAGCCTGTTACTTCAGCCACAAAATTTTTAAAGAGCCTTCTACCGCGTGGGGTCATTTCCTGATTCTAATAAAATGAGACATAACCCGTGGTACCAGGTGTTTACAGCTGACCGACTCTGAGCTGCCTTCTGGACACAACGCTCTTTAGACCAATGAGATCATGGAGCCCTGGCACAACCACACCTTCAAACGGCTTGGAGGCTGTGGTCCCAGTCTGCAGAGCCGGAGACTGGTGGACCCCTCTATGGATCTTCTAGGGACTTCTGGCCTCCAGAGAAGGGGACGCAGGCAGAGTCCCCGCTCTCCCGGGGTAAGGCAAGGCCTTGGGGGGTGGGGATGGTGCCCCAACGATTGGGAGTGGAAATGCCTTAACACGCCCACCATGTCCCAAGGTCAGAGGCCTAACAATTGGGTCTTTGTTACAGAGTTCAAAAGCCTCACTCACCACTCCTTCCAAAGCCAGCTTACAGGATGCACAGCACACCTCCCCTCCCCCACCTCAGCCGTAGGGCTTCCATGAACTGCGAAACCACTGTCCCAGGGATCTGCAGTTTGGTCCTCCTGCTCTCTCCCCTCCACCCACTTAGTTTCTCTGGTTAAACTGGCGGTTCACCTCAGGCCCCCTGGTTTCTGCCAGCACCAGACAGTGCGGGTTTGCATGGCGGACAGAGCACTCCAGGGTCCCAGGGCAAACATCCGCTGCCGAGCAGCTCTGTCCACCAAAAGCAAAGATACAAAAGTCCTGGAGGTGGAGAGACAACCTGTTCGGGGAGGCTCTCTCTACCTGACACCCAGGCTCCCAAAGAGGCTCCCAGCCATGGCAGTTCAGAACTTCGAAGAGGGCTCGTGAGCTCATTACTCCAACTCCTCTTTCTAAGCAGCCACCAAATTATCTCCATTGTACAGAAGGGTTAACTGAGGCCCAGAGGGATTAAGGGACTTGCAGCCACCCAGCCGGTAGGTGGTGGGCAGAGTCCTGCTTCTGGGGACAGTAGCAGTCTCAGAGGGTCTGGGTGTCAGACGGCGGAGTCAGGCTGCTTGAGCCCCTCACACAGCCATGAGGGACTCCTCAGGAGCGGAGGGGTCTCTATGCTTTCTCCAGGCCCTCACTGTGTCAAGCCCCGCCCACCCCCCCTCCCCAACTAGGCAAGGCTTCCAAGGAGTCCTAGAATCCTGGGTATGGGATAGGAAGGTAGAGGGAGGACATCCCTGGGAATCAGAGGTTCAGAGCATGTTGACTTCCTTTTGTGTGGGGTCTTCTCCACCCTGGCCAGTGGCTGGTGCCCAGAACCTTGTGGGCCAATAGCGGCGCTGTTGACACAAGGCAAGGCAGGAAGCAGGAGGGTCTCTAAGCCAGAACTCTACTTCTTAGCAGCCCTGACCTTATACAGAGAAGTGAGACCATTTCCCCTTGGAACAAGTTCCAAAACATTTATCTCTCCGCAGGCGCCTCCAATTCCACCATCAGAGATCCCTTCCTTTGGGTCTGGAGGTGCTCAGGGAGCCAGGCCCCTGTGACAACTCTAGCTTCCTGGGGGCGGGGGTAGGGGGTAAGTGGGGTGAGGGGTGGCAACAGGTAGGTAGGGCTGGTATGAGGGCAAAGGTGTGCAGGTAGGAGACCAGTGTGGGCACCTGGGGTGAAGGGCTCAGGCCTTAGGCTAGCGGTGTGGCTCTGCCGGGCGGGGACAGCCTCTGCCAACTACCCTGCCCATTACTCCAAGCACAAGGACAAAGCCTGACCTCTCTGAAAGGTCTGTGAAAACCCCAGACCCAGAGGGCCAGGAGTCCCAACCTAAGATGGCATCACAGCACTGTTCTCAGGGAGCACAGTTCCTGGGCCTCCTACAGCAGGAGCCTGAGCTCACCTCCCCCAGGAGGTCTGCTGGAATTTCCTCAGCATCTCTACCTTGACTTGCTGCCCACAGACATAGGAATTGGGGATCCAGGAATGTCCCTGTTCTGCTTTCGCCCTCAGAGGACTCACGTCTCATCAGTCTGTCTGCGCCTCAGTTACTCTATCTGTAGTATGGGTACAATCATCCTCTGGTCTCCTTCCTTTCAGGGCTCACAATACTGGAAGGGAACAGAGTAGGACAGGAAAAAGAAAACAGGCCCCTCCCCTCTGGGAGTGTCCAAACACTGCCCAAAGAGGATCCTGTACAGGGGAGCTTCCCCTGTAGCTAACTGAAACCAAAACAAAACAGCCCAGGAACCAATTCAAGCTCCAACAGCATGCGGGCAACTGCTGCTGGACATCTCCCGCAGCTCACACTGACTGATTCAGGCCCTCCTCTCCACACCTGCACAGATGCCAGCTGCACTTGTGGTCCCGGTGAGGACCGTGGAACCAGTAGCTCCTGGAGAACCACGGGCGGGGCCCCAGATGAGACAAAGCCTCAGCTCCCAATGATAGGGAGGCTGCCATAGGGCCTTCCGCGGCCCCCTTCTTCCCGTCCGGATCCTCCTCCCAAGTCCTAGTGGCCTTCAGCTCTGCAGGGGGCAGTCAGCTCACCAGACAGCCGCTAGCCAAACCCCACAGGCCTAGGCTTTCCTGAGACAGCCCGCGTGGGGCCCAAGAACCGCGGCCCCCACACTGACGTCACAGCCGGCCTTCCCCACCAGCTAGCTGGCTTCTCTGGCCCCTGCCGGGACCCTAGCTTGGAAAATGGCACCAACGGGGGAAGCCACGCGAAGACGCCCCTGAGCCAGGAGCTACCTTCCCCGCGGCCTCGGTGGGCATGGGGACCGCCGAACAGGGGCCGGGCCGCTGAAGCGGCTTCTGCCGCCCTGGCCTTGCGTGCCCACAAGCCGGTTCATTCCCCCGAGCCGGGGAGACATTCTTCCACCACCAGGCAAAGTGCTGGCCCGCGGCCCAGACCAACAGGGGAAACTTTGGCCTCCTCAGCCCTCTCCCCCACCAGATGGAAATAACGTACAGCTGCAGAGGTGGGGGAGGAGGGAGAGAACAAAACCAGCCAGACGTCCATCTGTCCGTTTGTCCCTCTGTCCGCCCATCCCGGGAGTCAGGCCGCCCATCTGGGTACTCACCGCTCTCGTTCTTCTCGATGACATCCACCACCTCCCCGGCCTGGAGGCTCAGCTCCGAGTTTTCCTGCTTCTTATAGTTGGACACCACCACGTACTGTTCCAGGATCATGGGCTCGGCGTTGGTGTCGGCACCTGGCGAGGGCAGAAAGCACGCGGTGAGCCAGCGGCCGGCCATGGCCCCGCGGCCGGGGCGCCCCCTGTCCATCGGGGGAGGCTGCTCCGTCGCCAGCGCCGCTCCGAGGGGCCGCCCGTAGCCAGGGCTCGCAGCTCGCCGGGCCCCAAAGACAGGCCATATAGCAAGGCCCCACACCGGCCCGCTGCGCCGCGGGGACCGGGGGACATGGGGAGCTGGGCTGGAGTGGGGGGAGACAGCTGGGGACAGGCGGAGGCCCCGGGAAACGGGAAACGGAGAGGAAGAGCCCGCCGCTGCGATGAGTCAGGCACAGCCCGGCACGAGCGAGCGGGAGGAGAGGCCTGGTGCGGACGTGGTCTCCCCAGACCCCTCGGCTGGCAGGGGCGGGACGCGAGGGCCGCCCATGAGAGCTGAGGCCGAGCAGAGGAGAGAAAGAAAGGCAAGGCAGGGAGGAGGGCTTGTGCCTCTCCCCCAGCCCCTGTGAACCCAGAGGAAAAGAGAGGCAGCGGTCCTCCCCTCGGGAGGGAGAGGGAGCAAGCAGGAGAGAAGTCTCCACAGCCCGGGGCCCAGGCGAGAAGTCAAGAAGGTTTGAGACCGCCAATCACTGGGGTTTACTCGCAACCCTTAAATAGAAACACATGAGACCCATCGAATGAGGAGCCAGGGGTGGAGGCAGGGGAGGGGGAGGAGGGCTGAGACTGTTTACTTGAAACCCAAGAAGAAAGTCCCAGCGCCAGCAGCCAGGCGAGCCCAACCCGCCCCCCGCCAACTTTTCCTCAAGTTCGGCTCACCATGGCGCTGCCACTGAGCCCAGGGGCCTGGTGCAGACACAGGAGGCTGAGGCCAGCTTCACTCCAGCCTGGCTGCTGCCCTCTGGCCACATGGAGACTGATTCAGTCGCCCTCTACCTTTTAGTGCTGGATTTTGTGGTCAGGCTTTGGGAAGCCTCCAGCCGCCCCTGGCAGTTGAAAGGTCAAAAGGTGGGGCTCTGCAGAAGGAGGGCAGATGGGCTAAAGGCTCCCAGAGATGGGGACAAATATCTAAGACAGGGCATGTCCTGCTAGGAGCTGAAAGGAACCATAAACCAGAGACCTATTGGTCACCTCCTACAGGAAGCCTTCCCAGATCAGCCACAGCCCAAAGGGAATTCCAAGCACACTTTATGTGTCTACCACCCTATACATCTGTCAATCTCCTGGAAGGCTAGCGGATTCACACCACCTACATGGCTATAGAAATGGCTGAGAGGGTCCCTAGGCTCCCTTGATGCTTTGGCCTACAGTAACATTCCTTACACACCCGAGTCTAACTCAGTACATGTTCTGTGTCAGGCACATAGCCTGTCCCGTTTTATCCTCACCACAACCCTTCTACCTTCCCATTTCACCAAAGACAATTCAGAGGCCCAGAGAAGGCAAGAGACTTGCCTCAGCACACACAGCTGCTATGAAGAGAACCAAACTCACCGAGGGTTTTATGTTCAAGCCCATCTCTCTTTCCGTTAAAGAACTGCCTCTATGATTTCTGTTTCCAGACACCCATTCTTCTAGCACAATGATCTTCTACTTGGCTCCACAGAATTGCCTGGGCGGGGGCGCTTTTAAAGAATACCGAAGCCTGGGTTCTACCCCCCAGAAGTCCAGATTTAACTGGTCCGTGTTTTTTGGACACTCCCTCCTCCCCCGTGGTTCCCAGGTGCAGCCAGGGAGCAGAGGCACTGCTTAGACCAGGGCAGGGAGCAAGTGAAGGAAAGAAACCCAGTGCCCCACAGTTTTCTCCCAAGAGGTGGGGGCCCTGTAGCCCCAGCTCAGCCCTCTGGAGCCCCAGAAGGGACCATGTCCCTACTGAGCCCTGCCACATGGATCTGCACATGCACAGCCCCAGGCAGCTCCACCAGAGCTGGGATCAGATTTCAGGCAGAAATGCAACCAACAGCTGGGCAGCGGGACCAGCCCACTCTGCGGGGATGGAGCCAGGTCTGCGCCTGTTGCTGCCAGCCGGAGAGGGGCAGCGCTGGGCATGGAGCTGACAGCAACTGCCTCCCACTGTGCCCCTGGGGGGACGGCGGTGCCTCTGTGGCCAAGAGCCCCTCTTCAGTGAACCTAAGGCAAAAAGGCCCAGCCCCTGCACTGTGAGATACAGGGGCTCCCTATAGTTTGTGGGAAAGGCAAACTCAGGCTACAAACAAAAGCGGAGTTCCCAGTGAGTTAGAGAGTTTCCAAATCCCAAGAGCCCAGATGATTCCAACAATTAACAGCAGACTCTCCGGTGCTCACTGATGGATCCACACGATGCCAAGCACCTGACCACATCATTCTGTTGTCTCATTGGATCCTCAAAACAACCCTACGTCGTAGGTTCTGTTAGAGACCCATTTTTTATACATAGGCAGAATGAGGCTTATGAGGGTAAGTTTTCCCAAGGTCACACAGCTGGGACTTAAACCCACACTCACCAGACAGGGGGTTGCTTATGTTCTGAACTTCTCCTACTATATGCCACCTGCAGAGAGCCACTGATCCCTGGCTCCCAGAGGGACCCTGCCTCACCCTATCTCCAGGCCTTGGCCTTGTTTTCATTAAACTGGAGTGTGGATTCCTTGTTGACTGGTGCTACGTCTGTCTGTTCAGCAGGACACCGGGCCCATTAGGTAGCAGGCATTCAGCAAGTGTTCGCAAAATGAATGAATGAAATAAACAGGCAGACAGATGAACGGAGTGATTTAGTGGTTTGTTTTGAGCCACTAGAGCTAAACCAGGCAGGGCCTCACCTCTGACATCTGGGAAAACCAGACAACTGTGGAAAGAGGAAAGGGGAGATGGGGAAACAGAGGCACAGAAGAGCAAGAACTGTTGAGTTTGTGGCTAGGAGCTGCTGAAGAGGACAAGCTGGGGTGCTGGGGAGTGGAGAGACCTTAGCTTACTTTAATCCAAGCCAAGGAAATCTGAGGCAAGATTTCAAAGAGGGGAAAAATCCCGCCCTCGCCGCGCTGGCCCTCCCAGCCCCTTGGAAACTTGGCCTAAGCGTTCTGAAGACTGACGTTTTGGGACCCAGGTAGAAAAGAGAATGTTCTCCAGGGATTCCAGAGCACAGAAGACAGGCGGTGGCACCTCTTGGAGGCTGTCCCAAAGGCTGTGGGACAGAGAGAGGGACACACAGACACTCTGCCCTCCTGGCTGCTCTCCCCTTCCTTAGCACGGGCAGACTCCCAGCTCCCTCTCTCTGGCATCTGCCTCTCAGGACATTGCCTGCCCAGGACTGCCCGGGCAGGCGTGCGCTGCGAGCAGGTATCCAGATGAGAAAGCACTCGGCAGGCGGGCCGGTGGGTGATGTCATCCCACAGAGGCTGTTCTGGATCTCCTCCCAGCCAAGGCCTGGAAAATTGGGGGCTGGAGGAGTCAGCCCAAAGTAGGAGGGAGGGGCAGGGCCATGGATGAATCCTCCAGCCTCTAGACGGGGAGGGTCTGACAGAGGCACAGAGAAGGGCTCTACCCCTTCTAGAGAGAAGAGGCCCTCCCAGGTTGGAAGGGGACTTTGTAACAGTCTCGTCCAGGGATGGGCCCCTTGTCACTCGGAGCCCCTGGCTGGATGGGCTTGGGCTCTGGCAGATCCCTGGAACCCTTCCCCACACCTGCATTCCTCCAACTACCACCTGGATGGACCCCTGGCTTTGGCCTGATTCTGCCTGCCAACCTAAACTTCTAAAGTAGAATTTTGCCAAGTCAGTCCCTTGCTCCAACACCTTCAATGGGTCCCTGTTGCCTACAGAATAAAGGCCAAATTCAAGTTCAGTCTTTCTGACAACGTGAGTTCCCCGGTTCCCTGACACATAACCCACCTGTTCCAGGCCACATTCATGACTCAACATGCATACTGAGGGCATCATGTGCCCACCACGCTGTTCTATGTGGGTTCTTACCTGCAAGCCTTTGCCTTAGCTGTTCCCCTTGCCTGGAATGCCTTCCCTTCCTCCACCAACCCCAGTTCTCCCCAATCATCTCTGACCCTCCAGGAGCTCCCTGATTTTACTCCAGCCATGGTGTTCATTCCTGGCCTCTGCTGGATATGTTTGTGGGGCGCAGGGCCCCAGTCAGCCATGTGCTTTAGACGAGAGTCTCCCTGATGAGAGTTGCCCCAGGCCTGGTGCCATAGGATAGGGCACTGGCCTCAGTTGCCTGAGATGATGCAAAAGCAGAAGATTCAACTCTGAGGGTCTGAGGGTCCAGTCCTGCTTTGCCCAGACTACCTCTGTGACCCTGGGAGGGACGCTCAACCTCTCTGAGCTCCACTTTCCTTGTTTGTCAGCAGGTACAGTACCAGTTCCTACCCTCTGTGGGTTGTTCTGTGCATGGAACTAGGTGACAGGGTTAATGCCCTATGTAAACTATAGATACTATTTATAAAGCAAACAGGAAATGGGAGATTTAGGGAGGAGCAGGAGGGGTTCAAGTTTCCCTGCAGCCTCAGAACCAGCAGGCAGCTCAAGGCAAGCGCCAAAGGCGCCAGGAAAAGGGTGGCTATGGCTGTCCCCAGAACATGGCTCCCTCTAACTGCACCTCCTGGCTGGCAGGGGATCCTCGTCAGCTGGAGAGCCAGATCAGAGCACCCTGGGCCCACTCCGGTGGGGGAGGCCAGGCTGAGCAGCCCCAGGACTCTCATCTTCAAGGATCCCCCCACATCAGCCCCTTACCTCTAAGTTTCCCATCTCATGCACTCTCTGACATTCCAGATGGGGAAACCAAGGCCCAGAGCAAGCTGGCAGCTTGCCCAAGACTCCAGCCCTGAACTCCTAGTCTGGCTGGTTTTCCCCAGCCCACACTGCTTCCCTTCAGCTTCTCACTCCAAACAGCTGGGCTCGTCCTAAAAAGCCAAGCCCTGTGGTGGCCCCCACCCCAGGCTCCCCATGTTCTCAGGGATCCCCCCCAAACCCTGGCACCCCACAAAATGTCCCTCCACGCCCCTCACAATCAGTTCCTCCCAAGCTGGACTTGGCCTGCCGGCTTCTCTATAGGCCCCTGGGCGGCCAGGCTATACGTTTCGTGAATAAAATGTATTGTTGTAGGCCAAGTGGGCTCTGGCTCGCTGGCTTGTAGAGAGGGGAAAGAGGGACAGGAGCCCAGTGATTAGTCAGGCCCCGGGCCCTCGTCACAGTCAGCACCAGAAGGAGGACTGCAAAAAGCCTGGGACAGGCAACGGGTCCTCCTGCCTGTTGCCTTTCTCCTCCCAGGACATGGGCCTCCCATTCCCTGTCCACAGCTGTGGTGGGGAGGTGCTGAGCCTCGGGCTGACAGCTGGGGCCGGCCCAGCCCCTCTGACCTCTGACCCTTCTGCCTCAAGCCCCCAACCGCGAAGCCTGAATCTCTGCTCCCAGCTTTGGGCAGAATGGGTGTTTGTTGGTGTGTGTGTGTGTGTGTGTGTGTGTGTGTGTGTGTGTGTACATGTGCATGCGCATATGCCTGTGTTAGCACTCTTAGAAATGGAGGGGCTCCTGGAAGCCCCTTCTGGAAGTCCCACTCCTCTGTGGGCCACTATCTCCCTGCAGCAGCGGAGAACCCTGCTGTCTAAGGCTCCCCACCACTGTCCTGTAAGACCAGAGGCTGAAGGAAAGCCCCTGACCTCTGGCCCAGCTCTGCTTGGACACAAGGCACAGGCCCAAGTCCCTGAGGCCCATCCTGGTCCAGGCAGCCCAAAGCCTGGCCAGGCCAATGAGGCAGAGTCTGCTCCAGGCTCTGGGGCACGGAGGCTGCCACACCAGTCCCAGGTTCCCCTGCCCTGCTGCAGCACCCCGGTGAGGACCACTGGAAACCAGGCTGCAGGGTCTGAGGCTTTGGCTCTCTGCCCCATGTTAACTGCCCAAGGTGAGACTGACCATCTCTGGGGGGCCCTCCCCAGCGGGGCCGCCAGCGGAGCGAGAGCACAAGGCGACAGCCTCCTTGCCATCGCCTGAGTGCTTCCCGCGTGCCGGGCTCCCTGGGAGGCAGCCGAGCCCTGCTCAGGGAGGTCAAGTTCACTCAGCCAGCACCCAGCAGAGCCGGGGGACCAACCCACACGCTACGGTCCACAGTGTATTCGTCTACACAGGGTGCTCTGTGGCCATCACCCACTGAAGGCTCCGAGCCTGGACCTGAGGCAGTGAGTACAGCCAAGGGAAGGGCAAGAGGGGGCCCAGCGGATGGCCGGCCTGCCGACCAGGGGCCGCGGCCCAGCCCAGGGAAGCATGCGGCCGGCGGCGCCCACACGTGCGTGCCCGGGACACACATGCTCGCACACATGCACTCAGGGCAGTACCTGTCACGTCCTTCCTGGGAGACTCAGCCCAGCTGGAGAGCCACACTTCCGAGTCCCCCACGGGAGCAAGCAGCAGCAGGAGAGAGAGGAGAAGCAGAGGAGGAGAGAGAACCGTTAGGCAGGCAGGAGGTCTATGGGGCAAGTGGCCGCAGGCGCTGCTTTGGGCCACGGGCGGAAGGCGGGGGAGGGGAGGGGAGCGATTTCCTGGCCTGGGGCTGGCTGCTGGGCGTGGGCCTGAGTGATTACAGAGGCGCTGGGACCCAGCCGGCTGGGATGGGGATAATGAGGTGTCTGTCGAAATGCAGGAATCCTCTGGAGCACAGAGAATCCTACACAATCCCTGCCTGGAACGGGGCCCATGGCTTATCACTGGCTGGAGAAAGCAGCCTGGACATTTCTCTCTGGCCGTGTGGGTGGGTGGCTGTCCCCACAGGGCCCGGTGGCTCTGAGGAACCTCACCAGGCCAGCAGGCTCAGCAGCACGGACCTGGAACCTCAAACATTCAGAGAGGGAGAGCCCAGGGCCGGTCTCCGGTCGTGAGGCACCTCACCGCTGGTGAGGTCTGATGTCTTGTCCAGCCCTAGCCCCAGCCCTTGCCCAGTGAGGAAGACAGGTCAGGGCAGAATGGAAGAAAGCCTCATTCTGGACTCTCTAAAACACCTCGTCTCCAACCCAGGAGGACGGGGACCTTTAGTGACCCTCAGAGATGAGGGCTCTGTCCTAGGCTCAGACAACTACGTCTGATCTGGGCCTCAGTTTCCTCATCTGTGAAATGAGGTTAGAAGTGATCCTCCTGCCAAGAGGGAGAAGCAAAGTCAAAGAACCTAAAAGAACACATGACGGTGCAATGTGATACAGTAATGTGATGAGGCAGAAAGCTCTCGGCTCAATCAGTGGGGGGAACAGTTCTAGAATATCGGAGGGCCAACATGTAATAAGCATGGACAGTCTACCTCCAGGATTCAGACTCATTTACTGCCTATAACAATCCCTTGAGGTGGGTATGCATTTTTCACCCCATTTTACGGGAGAGGAAACCGGCCCAAGTTCTCACAAGCCCAGAGCAGCGGAGCCAGAAACGGAACCAGGTCTGGGATCAGAAAGGCGGGTGCTTTCTCTGCTGAATTTCTCATTCCCTCCAAAGGAGCACAGTGTTGGCTGCAGCAGCAGCAGGCACAAAACACTGAGCTGCAAGCCTGAGAGGCACCCAGTGCTGCTCAGGAAGGCTGCCTGACCCAACAACACATGGTAAAGACAACCGTAACAGTAACAGCAGCAAAGTTTATGTAGCATTTACCGTACACCAAGCCTAATGCTGAACACATACATATGGTCATTAATTTGCTTTTCAGAATAAACCTACAACGATAAGGTACTCCCTCCACTTCGTAGATGAGGAAAACAAACCAGAGAGGTTAAGTCATTTGCCCAAGGTCACACAGCTAGTGTGTCCATGTCCATCTCATGTGGGGACACAGACTTTGGGAGATCACTGGATGCCACCCACCCTTTAAAGCACCTGATTCTCCCTTGCTCAAGCCATCTACCAGTTCAGGCTGGCTCCCCATGCAGAACCGAGAAGCCCGGGCCTTCCAGCTCTCCCTGGAACTAGCAGAGAGCCCATCTGGTAGAGAGGTTTAGCAAGGCCTCTGGAGTCTGACTGTGCGGATTTTCCCCTATGATGGACTTACTGAACCTCCCTGAGCCTGTTCCCTCTCTTGTAAAAATGAGATAAGACAATAGACTACTTCCTAGGTAACTAGGAGGATTAACAAGATAAGAGGCAGTACGTGCCCAGCACCAGGAAAATCAGCCTTCTGGAGCTGCAAGGCTGACAACCAGACAGTGTTTGATAGTGAATGTGCCAAGAAAATGCGGGTAGCCGGTCCCAGATGCCTTCCCTGTAGACACCCTCCAAACGCCCGGTTAGCTGCAACGGCGGGTAAGAGACCCTGGAGGCTGCATCCAGAAGCAGGACTTGCAGCCAGAAGTTTCCATGGGCTTCAGGAGCCATGCTGACTCGGCTTCCATGCCCTGGCAGAGCTGAGACTAGGTGGACACACCTAGGCCCTCTGAGGCTTGATGCTGGGGCTCTAACTCCCTGCTGCTGTACCCCAAAATGGGGCCAAGTAGGCTGTCACCCGGCAAGGCCATCTGAGGCACCCTAGTGCCAGGCCCACCCCAGCTCCAGCGTCCGGCTCCACTCAGCCTGATGCCGCCCCAGCTCAGGGGGTCCACATCTCCAGCTGTCTCTGCGGGATTTGTTACTTTGTACCACTTCCATTTTGGTTTCTTTTGGGTTCTTCAGAAGGAAAACTTTTGGGAAATGCTAACTTCTCTCAGCGAGCCAAGGGAAATGATTTGGCTCAGGCCTGGAGAAGCGAGGAAGACTTACTTTTCTGGAACAAGGGTTAACAAACTTTCCCTGAAAAGGGCCAGAGTTGGTCTTTTAAGCTTTGGGGGCCACGTGGTCTCTGGGACTACTTACCTTTGCTGTTACGGTACAAAAGCAGCCCCTGACAATCTGTAGAAGGCTGAGTGGGCTGTGTGCCAATAAAACTTTATTTATAAAACTACATGGTGGGCTGGGCTTGGCCCAAGAGTTGTAGTTTGCCAACACCCATGCTAGAAGATGAGGGCTGTCAGAGAGCCCTTCCTGTCTTCCTCAATGGGGGGTACCCCCAAGTCGTAGGAGAGAGAAGTGGGGACCCTTGGCCCACCAAGACTAAATGCTTACAAGGTCTATGCTCCTGGGATGACTTTCTCAATAATTATCTTGAAGGGCCTGATGCCCTTCCAGGTCCTTGGGGTCTGGGCATTTGGGCAGGCAGAGGGTGGGGAGCAGGACAGGAAAAAAATCCCTCAGCCTCTGGAAACTGAGCGCCACTGCTAAGTGTGGAACAACCCAAGCTCATACCCACCCCCTGCAACCCCCATAAGCAGGCCTTCCCTTTGCTCTCCAAAGGAAAATGGGAAGTGGACCAGAAATGGGCCTGTCTTTTTAAAAACATGATTTATTTCCCAGTCCCCTGGATCTGCAGAATTAATCCAGTTCCGCTGCTCCCACCCCAAAGCTCTCCCCGCTTTGGAGTGCCTTGTCTCCAGCCCACCCGAGCAAGCCCTCTCCCAGGGTGGGAAGGATACCTCCCCACCCCCCCCCAGGCCTCCTTACAATGAACAGAGGAGGACCCTGGCTCACAAACCCGGCCCTCCAGCCAGGAGGCAGACAAGGCTGCTGGCTGCGGGCTGGGAAAGCAGAGACAGAGGGACAGGACGAGGGAGCAGGGCGCAGGCACAGCCAAGGGAGCAGCTGTGACCGACACAAACCAAAGGCTTCCTGCCCTCCGGCTGTCTCTCCAGCCTCTCCTGGTGGCAGAACCAAGGGCCCTACAGAGCAGGGGCAGGGAAAAAACCAGGGGCTCCAGACTGGGAATCTGCAGGACTGGTTTTGCTGACCACCCGCTCTGTGACCTGGGGCAAGGGGCTCGGCTTCTCTGAGCCTCAAGGCTCGCTTCTGTCAAATCAAGCATTTGGGCCTAGCAGCAGCCAAGGTCCTCGGGTGACGTTCTAGGCTCTCCCTGCAGAAACCTGCTAGTCTGCAAAATACAAGTGTTCCACAGCTGACATGAATCTTTCCAGAGAAACAGAGCACCTTTCCAGGGAAACCCACTTAAACACATGCTCAATATATGGAAACTCAAGTGGAAAAAAAAAAAAAGGGCAATTAATTCAAGAGGCATAGAGTGCAAGAATTCTTTAAAATCTTGCTTCTTATGCTTATCCTGCCACTCAGCTCCCTGATCTGGGGCTTTTAGCCATTTCTCTGGGCCTCTTTTCCTTCTGTACAATGGGGATAAAAATACTTACCTCCTCTTCTTTGGAAGGTTTTTTTGAGAGTGTAGTGGCCTGTAGTGCCTGTGAAAGTTTTTGGAGGGGGAGGAAGGAGGCCCCTGGGACAGAGGGAGGGAGTGGGTGATGGGGACAAGCTGGGGACTGCAGCAGCATGGGCTGTGGGCAGGGAGGCAGGAGGCGGGGAGATGAGGCCCCTCCCATGGTCCACCCCCAGCCCTCCTACCCCTCCCACAGCCTGTGCTCCCATTTTGCAAAATCAGCCAGAATCCAGGCCTTGAGGAAGCCAGGTGCCTGCAGGTCCTGGCCAAATACGGTGACCCAAGGCCACTTCTTAGACGCTGAACCTGCTTCTTGTCTGGTCCAGGTGATACAAGAAATCACGTAATGGTCACACAGGTGCCCCTGACTGTAAGGAACCCCCAGACAAGAGACACCCAAGTACTACATAAAAACACACCTGGACAGAACGAAGGGAGAAAAGGACTGGGTCCTAATACAGTTTCTTTTAAACTTGACTAAGTCCAGAGCAGTGAGAAGTGGGTTTAATTTGCCCAAATCTAGTCTCAAACCACGTTTCCAGGAATCCTTCCCTAGTGTAAAGCAAGTTCCACCCATTCAAACTAATAAATCCAGAGTGGGCTGTGAGCCCAGGTAGGAGAGACAGGAGAACAGCCAGCGGCACGATCTCCTTCGAGAAGGAAAGCCAAGCCAGAGCTCAAGGGACGGGGGCAGGGTCACTCACCTCCCCGGCCTCCATAGCCCAAGCCCAGGGAGGGCCCCTGGGAGGCGAGGAGAGGCAGGGACCCTGCCAGGGGCCCTGAATGGAATGAACACCCTGTCTTTTCCTCGTTCTCCGTGTCCTTGAGCCCTCAAGACCTCCCCCTCCTAGGGAATTCTATTGTCCTTCCTTCACTGTAGCCCTGAACAGGGTTCTCCAGAAAGCCTAGTCTTTCTTCCTCTTTTATACAACTAAACTTCACACACGGCTGAATTTCTTGGGTTTCCTATAAGCTCCGTTTCTTTTCCTTGATTGACTAAGCTGCAGGGAAACACAGCCTCTGCTCTCAAGCCAAACAAGGGGCTGAAAGCTGCTAGCTGTGCCACTTACCCGAGGGAGAAGGAGCTGCTTAATTTGCCAGGGGTGGTGGTGGTGGTGGTGGTGGTGGTGGCATAGAGCCCCCGTCGCAGGCACTGCCGGGGCACAGGCATGAAGGAGCTCAGATCTTGACAGCAGCCCTCCCGGGCCAGCAGTCCTTTGCAGAGAATAGTTCCTTTACAAAGTAGTAGTGAGGCCTACGTGATAGAGTCACTTGAGGCCCGGAGAAAGCATGTCATGAATTAAGATGGCTCAGAAAGAAAACAAGCCATAGTTCAAACATGTATTCCAGTCTGAAGCCACATAGGTGCCAGCTTGGTGACGTGCATGAGGGTAAGGCGTGCACGCGCCCGCTCAGGTGCTCAGCAACTCGCACCTGATCCAGGGTGAGCGGCAGCCTCCAGCTCATTAGAAGTCCTCCCAGCATGAAAAAAAAAAAAATTATGCCCCTGGACTGCAGCCGTGAGGGGTTAATGTAGCCACTCAGACCCCTGGCCCTGCCTCCCACTCTCATGCTTTCCAAAGTGGGGCTCGCCTCAGGTGCCCGTGGCCCAGGCCACCCCACAGGGCCCCACACTGAGAAGGGCCCTGTGCGCGGCTTCATGCTGTTCTCTCATTTGAAATCTTGAATCATTTATGAACAAGAGGCCCCATAATTATGTAGCCGGTCCTGCCCAGGGCCTGAGGTTTCAGGGCCACAGAACTCTGAGCTAAGTAAATAGAAGTACTCAAGAATAAATTTAGTAGGACTGGATTTCTGAGGCATATCCTCTCGTAGACAGAAGGCAAATCCTAAGTGGGAAGACAGGCCATTGTCTGTCTCCAGGTTCCGTCCCCACCAACATCTCGGCTTCTTGGTGGTATTCCAAAGGCTAGAAGAATGCATGTGGGGACTCAGGAACAGAGAGGGCAAGAAATTTGCCTAAGATCACACAGCAAGTGAGTGGCAGGGCTGGGGCTAGAAATTGTACCAGTTCTCACTTTCTAACACTCATGCTAGGCACGGTGCTAAACATTTTCTGAGCTCTAATTTCATCCTTACGACAATCTGTAATTTACAGATGCAAAAAGTGATGCTCTTCTGAAGGCCCAATAGTAAGACTTAAGCCAGACTTGAGCTGGGAATTGGGAACAAAGGGGCCTAAAATAGGGGACTTCTTTCTCTGGATTCTCCTCCCCCACTGGCCAAGGGAGGCTCATTATTTCTGTCGGGCTTCCCTTTGTACATGCAGCCATAGTCCTACTCATTTTGCTCTCAGTAAGAAGGGGTCTGCCTCCTTTCCCTGGAGCTGCCTTTCCTGGAATCCAGACTCTGCGTGGGGGCAGCCCAACCCCAGGCAGGAATGTGCTGCTGACCCTTGGGCCACTGAGCTGAGCAGTCAGAGAACAGTCAGCTTCCCTGCTCAGGTGGGGAATGGGGTAGGGTAGGGGCCCGGCTGTGCCTGGAGCCCTTCCATAGCCCTTCGGGGACTAGATCCAAGAGCGCCCCTCTAGGCCATGACCAGGGCCTGCAGAGACAGTCCAGCACCTGTGGGTTTCGGCAGAGGGGCCCTGGAAGCCTCCAGAAGCTCTGCAGCTGCCCAGAGGGGGCTGCTCTGCCAGAGGGCGGCAGGCAGATCTGCTGTTGAAAAGCCCCAAAGCATCCTGGTTGAAGACAGGTGCTGCGGTTAGTCAGAGGAGCCGTGGGTGGGCAGAGGACAGAGGGGTGCTGGGCGGGGAGGCCAATGGGGCTCCAAGCCCCACTCCCAGCAGCTGCTGCCTGACCCCACAGTAGCCCCTTGGGCTGGGTCTCCCTCTCAATTCTCAGGTTCTCACCTCGCCCCACACCAGGGTGATGGTGTGCAGAAAAGAGACAAACTTAACACTGTTCTGAGTTCCAGGATCCCAGCCACCTCACCACTCCCTGGTGTGGTCTGCCTTGGTGGTCCTCTCCCACTTACTGGGCTATCCCCCTCCCATTCCCCCACCCACCAGCTCCCCCAGCCAAAGCCAGGATCTGTGAGGATGAGGCAGCATCAGAAACAGGGAACAGTGGAGTGGGACTCGGTGAGCAGCTGCTGGGTACCTGGGTCCCCAGCCCCCCGTCCTCTGGTCTGTTTGTCTTCCTGGCTCAGTCTCCACTAGAGCCACGATTGAGTGAGTGATGGAAATTAACAGCCAGTGGACCCAGGACCCACATTCACAACGTGCAATGTCTTGTCTTCTCCAGACACAACTCTTGCAATCCTATTATCAATGAATCAACTGCCAATAATTTAATGAGCATCTACTATGCACACGGCAGGGCACCCCTGGTGATGACCAACTGACTCTCCACCATCTGTCCTCAAGCTTGGGGCACAGGGACACAAACACTTACCCAGGCGCTCCTGCAAGTGTCAGGAATCACAGGGGTGTGGGAGGGAGGCAGTGGGGCCCCCTCATCCACTTGCCTGGCCCTTCAAGCACATCGTCCCTTCCCGAGGCTGCCCAGACGCAACTGGAGGGCAAGCGGAGGCCAGACACAGCAGGCTGCACCTCGAGCGGGGGTCTGCAGGGGGTGGCGAGGCAGGGAGGAGTCCCAATGGCCTCACATCGGTAATGAGACCCTCCTCTGGGGCAGGATTCACAATGCTTCAGCTGACATTGATAGCTGACATTGACATGGTTGGACACTGCCATCATCAGAATGGGACAATGGCGGGGCTGAGGGGGCAGGGGAGAGGCAGCATTCATTCCTGAGCTGAGATTGAGGCTGACCCATTTTCCAAGTTCTGTCAGCCTCCTTCATCTTGCCCTAGGCAAGATCTCTGTATCGTTCACCGACTGTGTCAGTTGGCTCCACAATGTCTGGCTACTGCTATAGTCCCAGCAAGGATCTGGCACATAGTAGTGCTTAATCAAAATCTATTGCATCTCTCCAATCAGATCTGAAGTTCTTTCAGACTCTTAACCCTGTCAGCATCCTCACAGCACACCCTGAACAGAGTAGGGGGTACCCAGTAAATCTCTAGTGGCTGATGGAAGGGTATATACTCATTACACTCAGTCCCAAGGGCTTTGTGGGGAAACCGAGGCCCAGATTACCCCACTACCCTGGGGTTTTCTTGGCACCCAGGGCCCTGCATATTCTCTAATCCGGGTTATGTCCCTTGAGCCACAAACAAGCCTTCTCAGGCCAGGATGAGACCCTGAGCCTCGCTTGTGCTGGGCAGAGAGGCTCATGGAAAGACCCCCCAGGCCTGGCAGAACATCCCTGGAAGGCCCTGGCCCAGCATCTGCTGTAAAGCTCTTCAAAGAGATTATTTTAAAAAAATTTGTCCATAACCAATATGGTCTATGGCAAGATGGATGTTGCAGGAAATGGGAGTCTGAGCAAGAACAAGGGGCTTATCTATCCTGTCTGTTGGGAGCAGGGCTCAGCAGGGCTGAGAGCAGCCCCCCGTGGTGTGTGCCGGTAAGCCCTGGGCCTCTCCTCACCCCCATCCCTCTCTTGCTCTGCGTGAGTCTGGACCAATCCCCTGAGCCCTCAGATGCCACGTCAACAGAGCAGTGTGAGTGTGTGTTTGCGTGTGCGTGTCCGTGTGTGTCTGTGTGCCTGCACACACATCACTGCTTGGGAAATCCCCACATCTGGCTCACACGTGACTGAGCTATTCCCAGCAGGCCCAGCTGGGAGGGCCTGGAGGACATCGGAGGGTCAGGAGTGTGTGAGCTCTCTGGGGAGCACAGAGTTAACCCTTTGGCACCAGAGCTCAGGATCTTCAGCTAATGCCGGGCTTCTGTCCCCAGGAGAGGCCAGGAAAGAGAATGGTGCCCAGAGGGGACCATTGGCTCCTGGCTCCTTACACAACTGTGGGGAAATGGGGGCCTCCAGTCTTCACCTGCAATATGAAAGGGCTGCTTTTTCCTCTGTCCTGTCAATCACGGTCAATCATCAACCACTGGGGAGACCCCTCTGGCTGGAGGGTCCTTCCCCAATGGGGATCTATTGGGCAGATATTTAATGAGCACCTCTAGGTGCTGGGCGCCTGGCTAGGGTGATCACGGCACTGGAATTATAAGCCTCTTCCTTCCCTTCTTTCCCTTCTTCTTTTTTTTTTTTTTTTTTTTTTTGAAGATTTTACTTATTTACTTGAGTGAGAGACAGAGCACAAGCAGGGAGAGCAGGAGAGGGAGAAGCAGGCTTCCCGCTGAGCAGGGAGCCTGATGTGGGGCTGGATCCCAGGACCCTGGGATCATGACCTGAGCTGAAGGCTGACGCTTAATGACTGAGCCACCCAGGCACCCCATGTATGTTCCTTTCACAGGCAAGGACATGTGTCCCCCTGGAGACAGCTGGAACCAGAGTCCTCCTGATGACAAGGAGAGGGTCAGAGGTGGCCCGTTCAAGTTCTCTCCAGCCCAGGCACATGATTTAACTTTATAATTAGAGCTTTTTAAGCTTCAGTGACATTAGTGAATGAGAGGCCATCTGCGACAGCGTCTCTGAAACAGCGCCACCCAGCAGGAACTGCAGGGACACGGAAGACGTGGCGCCACGAATACTGAGACGGTGTCCAGATGTCCTCTGCACGGCGGCTGTCCCTCTCCTCCAGGCTGACTCATTTAAAAACCTCAGTGAACCGGGCTGGAAAGCCTTGCTCGGCACCCCCAGGCGGACTCCCTTGCACTCGGCCCCACCTCCACCAAAGCACTTGGGATGCTGTCTCCTAACTGTCCTGACGACAGGGACCTCATCCTACCCATCTTGGTACCCCATGACTTCCACAGCAGGGCCTGGCTGAGCAGGTGCACGGATGGTCGCTGGAGAACTCGACAAGGCCACCACGGCAGAGCCAGTGAGGTCAAATACGGGCCTGGCAGAAACCAGCTCCGGGGTTGGGGGTGGGGGGTCCAGGCCCAGCATCCCTTCAGAAACCGGCTTCCCGTGGCTTCCCCGGGGGAGAAGCTGCCACGAGTGTCCACTGAGCTGTGCGCTTAGAGCAGGGAGAGCAGCCAAGTTCATCCACGAAGCTGAACAAAGGGCCCTTCTGTACCGCCACGCGATCAAATACGAGTGAGAAGTGGCGGAGGGCTCCTGGTGACACGGAGGCCCCGGGGAGGGACGGTGCAGGGCAGCGAGCTGACACACGGGAAGAACTTGTCCCATCCAGTGTGTTAGAGCTGCACGTTTGCTCGGTTTCCCTGGGGGGCCACTGCTAACGTACAAAGACAGTCTTCATTTGGCCTCTCGTCCGCAGTCGGTCATCACAGCTTTATAAGGACCTCACCCTCCTGCCTGGGACACTTCGGCACCCAACCCTGACCCTCTTCCAACACGAGGGGAGAAGCAGCCCTCACATCCCTGTGGGGTTTCCTCCAACACTGCACCCATTAGCCAGAAGCAGCATCGGGGGAAGGCTCGCCAAGAAGTGACGGCTCCTCCTTCTGAGCACAGGGACGTGAAGGGACCTGGACATGGCCCACTTTCCTCGGTACAAGACTCCAGTTCTACCCTTAACAAATACATCTTCATCCCAGCTGCCTGGGTCACGTGCAGCCACGACAAGATCCAGGGGGCAAAGCAGAGAGAGACCGGGAAGAAAACTTTTTCTTTTTTTTTTTCTTTTCCCCCTGCAAATGTCTAATTCTTACTGCAACGCTGGAAAATGTTTCTTTGCCTTCACATTTCAGAACTGACCAATTATAAAAAGGCCACGAGCCAACTAAGTCACACACGCCACATTTCTGTTTCTAAACAAAGTAACCGTAGATCAGAAAAAGGTGCTAACACAATAAGTAATGCACATGTCCCCCACATCTTTGTTTTTCCACTGGCTTCACCATTACTGGAAATGCTGTGTCTTCTGTCACATGCCTATAAACCAAAGAACCGAAGTGAGGAACACATTATTTTCTGGCCGAGGGCTGCGGTGGGAAACATTTCTTTGCTGGACCACAATGTGGGTGTTTCCTACCCCCAAGAAGACAACCTTGTGGAAAGAAAAGGCAGACGGGAGTCTCATCACTGCCTCCTGATGAGGCCAGGAGGGAGACCAGTGCTTGGGCAGGCCCCTGGGCTGTTCTCCAAGCCGGGACCACTGGGCCAGTGCTCCCTGGCCCCCAACAGGTCCCACATTCCCTTGGTGGCCCACCATCTCCCCGTCTTGGGAGACAGCTGAGTGTCCCTTCAGGGGCTGCCCCATCAGTCCTCAGGCACCCTCACTGCCTGTCTACCCCGAACACTGCCATCAACCACAAGTATGACCCATCTCATACTTGCCCCTGGCTTGATCGCCCAATCCCTGGAGAGCCTGTCAACCCTGCGAATTCCCGGGCCCCACCGCAGAGAGGGTGATTCAGCAGGTCTGGGTAGGGCCTGGGGACTGCAGAGCACACCTCTAGCCTTTTTCTTGCTGTTTAATTCAGGGCCATCTTTCTAGTACTTTCCTAGTAGAGGAAGATGGGAGACAGCAGCGAGGGGCAGAGTAAGGTGAAGCAAGCAGGGCCGAGGGCAGCCAGGCTAGCTGGGGGTGGGGCAGGGGAGGCCAGGAGCCCTGCCTGTGCCGGCCGACCTGAGCTCCGTGTCCAGGCCAGTAGGGCAGGGAAGGCCGCGCTGCCTCCGGGTGTGGGAGGGAAGGCACAGACACACACGTGAGCAGTGTGTTCACTTTCTCCATCCCATCACTGCCACATGGGCTGCTCGTGGCACTGCCAGATCAATCAGTCTCCTTTCATTTCCAATTAGCTGGCTTTGAACTCCAGGGGTGACATCAGGCTGAGGACCCAGAGCCATGAAAATAAGAATTGTGTAAAAACACCAGCCCCCGTGAGATGTGCCAGAAGGCGATGGCTTCATGAGACACGTTCACTTTTGGAACGGCCTATCGGAGGGTGCCAGGAATGTCTTGGCCAAATTCTCCGAGCAGCCTGGGCCTCTCTCACTGACGATGGGTGGCTTGGGCAGAGAAGAAAGCCTTGGAAATTGCTATGAAAAGTCTTTGCTGATCTTGTCTCCAGAGCTTCCTTTCCAGACTCATCTCCTGTCATCCCCTCTCCTAACCCTTTCTCCACTTCCACCGGGCTGGACACCTCTCCTTACCTCATATTCCTCACCCTGATTCCAGCCTCTGAGTCCTTGCTCATGCCTGGCCCTCCACCGGGGGCAGCTGCCTAACCCCTGCACATCCCCAGCCTCCCCCATCTTCCTAGCCCTGTCCCCCTCTGGTTGACTCCCATGGCTTACGGATTGCAACCTAGCCTGTCTTGCAGTTAATGAGTCCCTGACAACATCCTGCTTTCTCGGTTGAACCCTGAGCTCTGTGGGGGCAGTGACAACAATCACTTAAGAGAAATGAAAGCCTCCAGGAGAGCTGCCCTCTGGATGGGGAGTGAAGGCGGCTGCTGCCCGCTGTGTCTTTGTCCCCCTCCTCCTGTGGCTGGATAGGGCCTATATCTTGGGGGAGGACAGTCCCAGAGGCCTTATAGACCTACTTTCTCTGCATTGTAATGGCCCTACTCACACTTCCGCCTAATTCTAAGGCCTGGTGGCAATGTGACCAGTGGGACCAGTTCCACCCACTCCCACCTTGGACAGACAGAGCCCTCTTAGGGCCTTCCTCTATAGGAGGAGGGTAGACAATCTTCATAGTGGCCAGTACTTATGGGCTTTAAGCAAATCCACTTCATTAAAAACCAAATTCATCCTGTAAAGAAAACTTTTCCCCAATTAAGAATCCCTTATGACCAGTAAGTTCCCTCTAGATGTCTCAGTCTAATTCTCTTGGGGCAGCCCCCATCCCAGTTTATGGACCCTCCTCCTAGAGGCCTTCAGAACCCAAGTCCTGGTCACCTGTGGATCCCCTAGGCCTTGGCTCAGGACGGAACAGACTTCAGTGGAAGAGGTTTGGATCAGAAGGGCCAGATTCAAATCCTAGGTCTACCTGGCCAGGTGACCTGAGGCAAAGTTCCTTAACCTACTTTCCTGGTCTATAAAATGGGGACAAGACCACCTCTCCAGGTTGCTACAAGGTTTACTAGCAATTATGAGATGGTGCACACTCTACCTTTTCCTGTCCGGTTGACAGGACCTGCTTCTTGGAGGAGGGCAAATAGCAAAGCCAGGGGTCTCTCCTGTTGAAGAGCTAGATACCCATGGGACTGCCTCCTATTCAGAATAAAAATGAAGACAGGAGTTCAGGTTTCGGCGTCAGACATCAGCAAGCATTTACTGTGCCAGGCACGGTCCTGGAGTTAACACTTCACAGGAAATTACTCATATTCAAGCCTCAAACAACCTGAAGAATCATTGTTCCCACGGCACAGACAAGGAAACTGAGGCACAGGGAAGTTAAGGACTTGCTTGAGACCACACCACTGACAGGGTCGGGACATGAAACTAAGTATTCTGGCTCCAGAATCTGGGTTCTTAACTCTACCAACTCTACCACAGTGGCCGGGTCTAGCTTCCATCTTCTCTGAGGTCAGGCCTGGAAAATAAATGCTTCCAGTGGGTCTTTCAACTAACGGACAAGAGGGAAGACCCACGTCTCCCCTCCTTTCAGAATCGATCAATACTTAAACCAGTAACAGTGGCAGCCGCCATCATTGGGAGCTCGCTGTGTGCCAGGACTCTGCTACTTCGATCCTTACGTTTAACGAGACCGACACTATTTTTACCCCCATTTTCCATAAGGGGGTAAAGGCATAAGGGGGTCAGCGGTTAGGCAACCCGCCAATCACAGAGCAAACACATGGCAGAGCTGGGGTTCCAACCCTGTCCGTCTGACGCCGAAACCTGAACTCCTGTCTTCAAGCAATGTGCTTCTGTGCCCGCCAGAGGAACCCGGATCGTATTAACTCCGTGCAGTAATGCAGATTTTACAACCAGTAAAATGGAAGTCGGGCTGAACTCACTAATTTTCCAAGGAAAAGGATAAAGTAAACAGGATTTCAGGAGGAACATCAACACTTGCCCAAAAGAACAAACTTGCCACACTCTTGAGCAACCTCATTTGCGTTCCGAGAAGACAAAGCTCCTCACGGGACCGCTGGAGGGTCTGGATCATCAGGCCGTCTGCGGGGCCGCACCGCGGGGCCAAGAGGAAACCGCGGGTTCCGTGGCCGCGTGCCCCCCCTGGCGGCAAAACTCGGAACTCTACAGCCGGGACGGGGAGAGAGGCAGCTTCCAGAAGTGAGAGGGGCACTGGGTCTTCGTCAGGTCTGAAGAGCACCCACTGCTCAGGGGAGAGCCTGCTCCAGCCCCCTCTCAGCTCGTGGAGGAAGCCAAGAACCACGACTGGCAACAGGACCTCCCCACCACTGGGCCCGAAGCCCCCTCGCTGCATCACCTCCAGGGACCCTCCTCGCTTGGCAGCAGGCGGCAGCTCAGACGTCATTTTAAGGGCGTGACGGCCAGTTTTACGGGTCAGCCTGGCCAGGCTCCAGTTCCCAGTTACCCCAGGGACCCCCACCACTCATGCCTCATGTGCTGCTGTGGAAGGTATTTTGCCGATGTGACGAAGTCCATGATTTGTTTATTTTGAGTGAGATCATCCTAGCTACTTGGCAGGGGGTGCTCAGTCAGCTGAAGGGCCTTGAGGGCAGAGCTGAGGCTTCTCGGAGGAGGAGATTTCACCTGTAGACTGGCGCTGGCCTGCCCTTGGACCTGACTTGTAAGCCAATTCCTTGTGAGAAACTTCTCGATGAGTAGCTCCCCCTGGGTCTGCTTCTCTAGTTGCTCCCTGACCAATACAGCAGAACCAGTGGGAGGGGGCCGGCCCAACGTCACATGATTGGCAAGTGGGGCTGACTGCCGCTCCCCAGCACCCACAGGAACCGCTCGTGGCTTCGACCCGATCATCCAAGTCCAGGCCACACTGATGGCAGCTCAGCTTCCATTGCTGCTGGAATTCTCATGACCTCTCACCTATCTCCTTTCCTGGTCCATCTCCACTCACCAGTCAGAAGAATCCCTCTGAGATCTAAGTTAGATCATGCCCCCCACCTCCTCAGAATCCCTTAGTGGCTCTTCAAAAAGTCAAAACCCTTGAAATGGCCTGAGAAGCCCTACGTGGTCTGTGCTGCTTCCCCCACCCCCAGCTACCTCTCTGCTCTCACCTCCTACCACCTTGCCCTCCACTATTCTCCACCCCAGCCACAAACCTCCCTTGAGCATGCTTCCACCCCAGGGCCTTTGCACTGTCTATGCTTTCACCCTGACTACTCTCCCTCAGGTACCCATGTCACTTCCTTGCTTCCCTCTAACAGGACATTCTTATATATACACAGTTCATCACCCTGGCGGACTGCAAACTCCTCGAGGAAAGAAAGACCCATCCCTGTAACCACAACACCCAACACAGCACCTGGCCTATAGCTGCTGGCACTCAGGAAGGTCAGCGGAAGTCTCTGGTGTCCAAATAAGCCATGCTCCGTCCTGCTGTCCCACCTTTGCCCAAGTGCTGTCCCTTGATCACCGCAGTTGCCTATTCTCTGCCCCCAACCAGCAAAATTGCTCCTCTTCCCAGATCATGTCCCCTGATTTGAGGATGCAGAGGGCCTTCTGTCCTGACCCACCCCTCATCCACGCACATGTGAGCTTGCACTATAACCAGCATGGGAGAGGGGGGGATGACCCCGCCACTAGTGCGGACCTGGCAGCAAGGTCTTCCCTCTCAAGGTGTTGGGACACAGATCACAGCCAAGAACACCCAAAAGATAGAATGTGGTCAGTAATGCACATGGTGATAGGAGGGGGCAGCTAAACACAGGAGAATCAGGGCTTCTCTGAGGTCACAATTAAGCTGAAAATGTTAAGAAGGGGCAGCTGTGTGAAACATCAGGGAACGGCATTCCGGGCGGCAGAACAGCAAGTGCAAGGCTGTGTGGAGAGAACAAGCTTGTTGTGTTTAAGGAACGGAAGGTGAGAGGCAGGACGGTGCAGAGGGCAGGGCGGGAATGTTGGGCTGGGTAGGCAGAAGAGGGTAGAGCCTGGGGCAGGACAGGAGGCCAGGGGCTAAAGCACACAGGGCTTGTGAGCCGGATTAAAGAGCTTATTCTGCACAGGATGGGGCAATTTAAGCAGAAAAGCACATGATTTGATACTTGCTTTGAAGAGCTCACTCTAGCTGTGGTGTGGAGAACAATGTGCAGGGGCAGGGGTGGGCGCAGACAGATCAGAGGAAAGCTGAGGTCTTCCTGAAGAGAAGGGAGCTTCCAACACGGTACGATGGTGGAGGTCGGGTTCGCAGGGGAGAGAAAGGAAGGGGTCAAGGGCCCCTTCTCGATGCTGGGCCGGGGCAAGGGCATGGATGGTGGGTGGCATGGGGAAGATGTGGGGAGGAGCAGGTTCAGTGCAGGGAAGGAGCGAGCAGAGAAGTCTGAGGCTATACTGCCGTCCAGTTTCAAGGTCACCGGTCCTGCCACTTCCAAGAGGCCGTAAGCTGCCTGAGAACTTTCTTGCCATCAACTCCACCTTCCCCTGGCCTGGCTTCAAGTCTTAGATCTATGCTCAATAAGAGACACCTCGGAGGAGGAGACCTGGGGCTTTGGGGACTAATATGTGAAAAGTGATGACCAGGGAACAGCACCCATGTTCTCTGTGCATGCATTGCTAGGTGGAGTGACTCTGGGAAGCTCTGTGAACTTCATTACGGAGCAGGCTGAACATGGAGCCCTGAACATGGACTCAGATCCTTACTTTGCCATGGACTGGGGGCAGCCAACCTCTCAGAGCCTCAGTGTCTCATCAGTAAAATGGGAATCCCATCACTCATATGCAATGAGCCTCTGGACAGCAAATAAGAAAACCTATGTGAAGTTGCCAGCCTCTAGGGGATGCTCAATAAATAATAGGGGCTGGCACTTTGGGAGAGCTTTCTAGGCTACAGGCAGTGTTCTAAGCATGTTTACAGAGATGAGTTTGTACAATCTTCATTATATCCACATGAGGTGTATATTAGTCAGTGTTCTCCAGAGAAACAGAACAGAATGTGTATATATAGAGAAAGAGACTTATTTTAAGGAACTGGCACACGTGATTATGAGGGCTTGGTGAGCCCAAATCTGATGGGGTAGGAAGGATGGTAGGCAGCAGACTCGGGTGCAGTTCAAGTCCAAAGGCAGTCTGGTAGCTCGATTTGTTCTTTTGCGGGGAGGTCAGCCTTTGTTCTATTAAGGTCTTCAACCGATCAGAGGCCAACCCATGTTATGGAAGGTAATTTCTTTGACTCCAAGTGTAGCAGATGTCCATCTCATCCAAAAACTACCTTGACAGAAACATGCAGAATAATGCTTCACCAAATATCTAAATATCAAATATCTAAATACCACTGATGTATAAAATTAACCACTACAAGGTGGGTATGGATACCGTCCCCAATTTACAGAGGAGCGATCAGGCACAGAGAGGGTAAGAAATCTGCCCAAGGGGGTGCCTGGGTGGCTCCGTGGGTTAAAGCCTCCGCCTTCAGCTCAGGTCATGATCCCAGGGTCTTGGGATCGAGCCCCGCATCGGGCTCTCTGCTCAGCGGGGAACCTGCTTCCCCCTCCCTCTCTGCCTACTTGTGATCTCTGTCCATCAAATAAATAAATAAAATATTAAAAAAAAAAAAAAAAGAAAGAAGGAAATCTGCCCCAGGTCCCAGAGGAGGAATAGCAAGGCTTGACATTCCTGCTGTCTGGCTCCAGAACTTGCACTTTTAACCATGACACTAAGTGGCCATTATCATAAGCCAATGTAAATTACATTTCTCTCTCCATCCTTTTCCTGGCCTGAGAGCGGAAGGCAGAGAAACCAGGGGAGGCCCTCCCTGGGTAAAGCAGTCTGGGTGGGGCCCTGCCTTATTTAAGGAAGCAGCACGGAACCTGAGCCTTGGAGATGGGAGTGGGGGGAGATGGACGGTAGGGGGACCTGAGAGGTCATCTGGTCCCTTGACTTTCTAGAGGGGAAACTGAGGCCCAGAGTAGAGAAGGGACTCACCCAAGGTCCCAGGGCTTCAGAAAATGCTGATGATTTCCAGCTTATACTTGAGTTGTTATGTCCTAAAGGCTACCCTACATGAAATCATTTAAACTGCTACATGTGAGGTAGATAATATGTAGAAAATGAGGAAACTGAGGCAGAGTTTAGAAACTTGTCTAAGGTCACGCAGAGCAGAATCTGAGCCCAGGCACAGCTAGTACACTAGACCTCTGAGGCAAGGTTCTTGGGTGGGGGTGGGAGGTGCTGTGACAGAACACAATCCCAAGCATGCCCCTCCTTCCCAGTTTTCCCTGCCGCCGCCCCCCACCCCCCGGCTCTGACTGCAAGTTGACAATGGGCCCATATGCAATATACAATTCCTCAGGTTCCTAATGCAGCCTCTCCCTTCTGTTCACACAGGAAATATCCTTCTGCACCAGTGGCTGGGCAGACCTGAGACTCCCCGACCCTGCCCAGCTCATAGGCACATGCACACTCATCTCTTTCCACACTAGACACCTCCCAAACAGGGACACAAACACACATGAACACAGACTCTAACCAGATACATCCCAACACAGTGACACACACACTCAACACCCGAGCGCCCTAAGGAGTTAACATACGCTCATGGCATACAACGGGGAAGACCCACACATGTCCACACACAGCCCCACCTACACACATGCAACCCCCCACCTCACCCCATACATAAACCAGGGTACAACTTTCCTGGTCCCAAGAAACATATTAGCAAGCACTTGCACACACAAAACATACCAAGCCATACTCAGAAACACTCATGACATACAATTCCATGTATCCCAACTCACATTCTATCCCTCATATATGGGCGCATACACCTCTGCGGGTCCGCAGGTCAAGGCACTTGAACGGATATCTTCCCAGGGGACCGACAGCTGGAGCCACGTGTTAATACATACTCCCACATCCCCGAGTGCCAGAACCCCCAGATGGCTGCTGGTCCCCTAACTCACCACCCCCATAAATATGGGCAACACATATGTCAACACAGATCGCTCAGTCTGCCACCTCCCCCTGCCGCACCCCTCCCCCGCCCCGCCGCTAGACACACAGTCCTAACTCCTAGGGACCACCCTTCCCCAATGACCTATGCGTCACCCACACCCAGGCATGTGCAGAACCCCGCCTCCCACACCCGGAGAGAATCCTTCTCTGACCCCAGCACACAGCGTCGGAGGACTCGCCCCGCCTCTCTCCCTGTCCCCATCTCCTTCGCAAACTCCGGGTGGACCCGGGCACCTGTCAGGCCAATGCCAGGACGGGTACCCCCCCCCCCCCGCCCAATCCCGGCCTCTGCTGGGATTACTGTACCGCCCCCACCCCCGCAGCAATGAGAAAGCGCTTAGAGGTGGGGGAAAAGGAGAAGGTTTGTGTTGCAGGCGTTAAAAACTCACAGCCACTCAAGTAGGATCCCCTTTTTGGTCCAGGATCTCACCTTCGCACGGGGAAAACCCTGCGTCTCTGTTAACCCCCTCATCACCGCCGCACCACCGGAAGGACCCAAGAAGTCACAGCAGTGCCCAGTAATAAGCACAGCAGCCCGCGGGGGGCGGGGGCAGGAGCCGGCTGCCAGGGTTGCGGGGGGCCCTTCATGAGACACCCCCACATCCTCCCATGCACCCATCCGCATTCCCACGGGGAGAGCCTGAGGGGCTCCGTAGGAGAAGGGGAAGGTGCGAGTACCAGAGAGCTTAGGGGCCATGGGCTGGGGAGGGGGACACCTGAAGGGAACACTGGGCGGCCGGCAAGGACAAGCCCCCCTTAAGTCCTCTGCAGGATCCGAGAGGCGCGAGCGCCAAGCGGGAAGGGAGGCTGGAAGGAAAAATGCCCGGAGGCTCCCTTACCTGATTTTCTCTTGGAACTGCCATAATCCCTGAAAAAGAAGCAACAACAGATAGACATGGTTAGGGCCGGGTAGGGCGCGGGGCTGCGGGGCTGCGGGGCTGCGGGGAGCCCACCGGCCGGCTGCGGTCGGTCCCCGGCACCACCGCTCATGTGATCCCAGTCGGCCCGCGAGCCGCGCGCTCCGCAGCCGCACGCACTGCGCGCCGCGCCTGCCCGCGGGTCCCCCCGCCAGCCCAACCCCGGGCGCGAGCCGCGGGCCCCGCCCCGCCTCGCCCGCCCGCACCCCTGACCCCGCCCCGCCTCCGGCCGGCCCGAGGAGAGGATCTGGGGTGGAGGGGCACACCATCCCGGTCCTCAGCGGGTGGGGCAGCGCGGGGCAGGTTCTCACACTTTGTAAACAGGGAAACTGAGGCCCGGGGCGCCCGCGTCCCTCCCCTGCAGCGCTTCCCCTCCCAATTCTTTGCACCGCTTCCTCATGCCCACTCAGACTTCCAGTCACGACTGAAATGTCACCTCCTCAGCGTGTCTTCCCCAACATCCTCCCCATCTCCTCCTCTCCTCTGCATAATTAGATTTGTGTGACCCTTTGATGAAAGTCTGCCCCTGCCCTGGACCCAAGGCTCTCTGAGGTCACACTGTGGCTTGACTCCTCCTATTACTTCCCCTGGGCCTGGTGTAGGTGTGGAGATATACAGACTGCAGGCTGAATACTGAACAGATGTGGCTTTCACCTTAAAGGCTCGGGCTGGGAAACTGGAGGTTCAGCAAGCCCTGAGGGAGGGCACAGCACAATGCGAGGGTAACTGTGAGGCTAGGAATAGTAAGAATGGAGCTTGAGCTTTTGAGGGAGAACTGGGTTCAAATCTCTTCAATGGCAATAATTCAACACCTCCGAGCCTCCTTTAGGCTGCCCTGGACTAAAACTGGCTGCGGCCTGCGCGGCCCTCCAGCAAGGAATTAACCCAGGCTCCGGATCAGGCTACTTCCCAAACCCCGCCCTTATTCCTGCCTTTGGCCCCTCCCACCACCGCTGCCATTCGCGAATCCTTCGGGGAACGTCACAGGCGTCTGAAATGCTGCCTTTTGGCTAAGATCAAGTGAAATGCTTAAGGTTCCTTGAGTGCTCAGGAGAGGCTGGCTGGAGATCTATCTGGAGACTAGACGAAATGCCTTTATTTTCCCTGGGGGGATCAAAGAAAATGGCAAATGCCGGACTTTGGTGTAAGCGAACTGGCCAGCTAGGTCTGCCAGCTGGAAAGAAGTGATTTCGTGGGGGAAGGAACAGCAGGTTCATAAGAAAGGCCGTTAAATTCGTGCAGACTCCCTGATTCTGGAGGTCTGGGGAGTAGCCTGAGCTTTTGGGGAGTTAAGCACCAAAGCGATTTGCTTGCACAGCCCAGGGTGAGGGGTTCCGCCTCTCCTAGGCTCCTGAGTTTTCTAAAGTTTGGGCTCAGACCCCCAGTGATTCAGAAACGGGCTGATGCCCAGGAACCTGCATTTCTGATACATTCCCCCTACCTGCCCATCTTAGTTTGAGAACTCCCTAGTACTCCATGCTCCTTTCAGTCCTCGCATCCACACTAAGAGGAAGGTCCTATCATTCCCATTTTACAGATGAAGAAACAGAGGGTGAGCCACTGCCCAAGACCATCCAGCTTGGGAAGGAGCAGTGGTGTATGTATACACCTGCCTGCAAGAACGGAAAAGGCAGGGTCCATGGGCTGGAGGCGGACCTGGTAAATCTGCTGCCTCTGGAGGGAGTTAGGAAGGTGGGGAGTTCCCATCTGCCCCCCAAGCCTGACCTGGCAGGGCAGGCAAGCTCGTGTCCCTAGGACGGAAGGGAAGAGCAGGACAGACTTTCCTGGAGTGCCCGGAGCTCAGCTGTGGGGAGAATTCTCCGTGGAGAGGCGAGTGTTAAGTGGTGGCTATGTCCTGCCCAGCCAGCTTGCCACTCCTGGGGAGGAACTGATTCTCAGGCTTTTTTGCGGAGTGAGGGAGGCCTGGGAAAGGAGCTGTGTTCCTGCCGTCCCTGCAGGAGAAGCCCTCAGGGGCCTGGGACCACAAGGGCCCGCTGGCCATCCACGGGCTGCCCATGGTCCTGGCGGGGATGGCGTCCTCTCAGTGCCATAGCCACCTTCCTCCTCTCTCGTTTGTGCAGCTGTGGGCTCCCCAGGATTCGCTTTCAGCTTGTCAACAGCACCAAGACGGGAGACAGGCAGGTCATTATCGGGTGACAGGGGGGCACACTGAGGACTGGAAGGGGGAGAGGGACATAATTCCTCTGTGCTATGCCCAGGTCAGCAATAGTCAGCTCGGTTATTTAACATGCTCATCCGAGGAGCTGGTTACAAATTCAGATGTGGAGACCCTCTAGCCCCCCCCCCCACCCCCAACCACACTGTCTGCATCTCTGACAAGTGTTGGCTGAGAACTCCCCTTCACTACAGGCAGGAGTGGTACCGGGCAGCACTATACTATTGTCCCCATCAGGACCCAAGCCACCGCTAAGAAACTTTTCTGCTTAGTAAGAATGATGTGCTTGCAGTGCCAGAGAATCTTCCAGACAGATCCCCTGGCCAGCCCTTCCTTTAACCCAAGTATAAGCCCCTCCCACCTGGACCCCACGTTAGGGGGTGAGGTGGGCAAAGCTTAGAGAAGCTGACAACTTGTTCAAGGTCATACGATGAGCAGGGGTGAGGCTGGGATTGGGCACCGAGAACCCAGTGCTCAGATCCTCCAACACGGCCACCCTGGAGCTATGGGTGCAAGGAAGGGAGGGTAACGGCAGGTCTGTGGGGGCCTGAGAAGCACCTGGGTCAGTGGAGGGGAGGCTCCCTGGCAGTGGGGGTGGCCGGGCTGTGACTGACTGGTGGGAGAGGCCAGTAGAGGAATCTGTCACAGGGCACCTGGCCTCCAGCCCAAGCAGGCATGGCCCTCATAGGAAACCTCTTGCAGGTTTCTGGTTGGGCACTTTTGAGCAAAGGCGTTTTGTGTTTTCAGCCACTGAGTATGCTAGGCACTCCCTGATCCCTCACATATCAGGCATGGTGAGGGAAGGCAGGGGGTGCCCACCTCCAGCTGCCTTGGGCGGGACTGCAGGCCCCTCTACTGGGGTTCAGCACCCTAGCAACTCAAGATCTCTTCCCACACTCCACCCGCCCCTGGCACGCCCCCCACCCCAGGCTCCCATTCTTGCCCCCAGCTGGTGCTGATTGCCCCCACCCTGCCCGGGATTCTACCCAGGCACGTCCCAGTCTAGCTCCCTCCCAACTTGCTGCTGAATCACTCTATGCCAGGGAGCCACAGGAAGCAGAAGGGGAGGGGAAGGCCCGTCTCCCTCCAGGGCCGCCAGAAGCTAATGTCATTGCAAAGGCTTCCAGGCTGTATCCTGACTTGGTTCCATCAGCCTTCTCCTCAGCTGGTACTGAGGATGACTAAGACCCCAGGTACAGTGACCGGGCCATTCTAGCAGACTGATCCATGGGTCTGGCCTGGTTGGGGAGAGAGGTGCGGAGTTCCTCCAGCACAGCACCATACCCCTCCCTCATCTCAACAGGGCCTCCGGAGGCCTCTCCCGCCCCCTCCCCCACAATCTCAGGATATAAACAGTTCATCTCCTGGCCCTGCTTCTAGGAGCATGGACAGGTTCCAGAAGCAGACAGAGCCCAGTTCAACCCTCTGCTACGTGCTAACAGATTGGCCATCTTGAGCCTCTGTTTCTCTATCTGTAGAATGGGGATAATAACAGTACCTTAAGATTCAGGGAAGATGAAACGTACAGTGTGCATAAAAGGGCTTAGCATAGTGCCCCGCCCAGAAAATGCCATATAAATTGTCTTCGTTATCTGTCTTTCATATCTGGAACTGACCCCACCTCAGTTGCTACCCAATTGACTAAGGCTTGTTTGAACTTGGACCTCACCTTGATGCTGGCAGCATAGTACCCAGCAGGGGCTACTCCAACCCCGTTTGCAGAGTTTTGGGCTTTCACGGACACAAAACAAGCACTACTCTCTGCTGAGCATGCCCCTCCACCCCCAGAAAGACCCCGTTCCCCATGCACTGAACATCTGAACAGGGCCCATCTGGCCACAGTCATATCTTCAGGGAGACACTGACCCCTAGGAATCGGCATGCCTGGGCTCACTTATCAGGTGACTTTAACCTTCCAGGGTGGCCTACTCCCTGAGCCCCAAGCCACAAGGCATAAAGGTCCTGCATTTTCATGCTACGGCTGAAGGGGGGCAGTCAAGCTTCATTTTCCCCCCTTTTCCCTGACTTTAATTTCTCTTGGTAAGGCCTGCTGCTTCCTCCGACAACCTTCTAGTGAACAGGCTGGGCTGGAGACAGCAAAGGGCATGAGGCCGAAGCAGGGAGCGGGGGAGGCATTTAACAATTCCTACCTGCTGGTCACCTTTCTTTGCACAAGCCTTCCACTCCTGCCCTCCCCTGAGAATTCCCAGCATGCAAGGGACCATCAGTGCCCTGAAATAGGCAGGGGTGGTGGGAACCCATTTTATGAATAGGAAGACTGAGCTCCTGAGGCCTTCTGAAGTTTGCCCAGCCTCCCCAAGCTGCAGTGACATTCTCGGTGGGGTACTCCCCATGCTGAGGCCCACTGGGGAGCGGGCGAAAAGAAGGGGATGCTTGAGCAGCAGGGGGAGGCTCTTGCTGGGGGAAAGGAGGCAGCCACCCCGCCCGTCAGGGTCCTGGGATGGGAGGTAAAGCCTGGGAGAGCCGCTGAGGGTCTGGCCAGGCCAGCTCTGCGGAAGGACGCAGAGTCCCTGCCAGGTGGAACTGAGTCCTCTGCTGCCTGCCACCACCTCTCCCTCCCATTCTTGCTCCCATTAGAGAGTGCCCTGGCAAGGAGGATGTGCACACAGGAACTTCAAGCCTGATGTTCTCACCCTCCTGTCTGCTGGCTGACATTGGCCGCTCAGCCCAGGACGCCTGTCTGCAGGGCCTGCTGCCGCTTGGAACTGCTTGAAAGGCCTGCTGGCTGGCCAGATGGCTGGCTCTGGGTGACCTTGAGAGCCCAGAGGTCTCAGGGGACCTAGGTGGGTCCTGGACTATGGGGTCTGGAGTGAGGGTATGCAGCCGTGGCCAGGACAATGACAGAACCCTTGAGATGTGTAACGATGACCTTGACTGCCCTTATCCACCACTAAGCCTGTTTCCAGCTCCTGCCGTAGGCTGCTTGTGAAGGCCTGGGCAGGTACAGGAGAAACAGGACCTGCTCCGGCCTGTGAGTTTAGGGCGAAGTTGGGGGAACACAACTAACCAGCACAGTGAGAAACCTAACATTCTGAGACATTCCAAGAAGCATAGGAGTGGTTACATTCCACGTGCAGAAAAAAAGATCTGGGACTGCAGAACATCTAAGACAGGCTTCCAGGAGCAGTGGGCTTTGAGCTGAGACTTGAAGGATCAGGGGTATTTGGATCCATGCAGAGAGTAGAGGGTGGAAAGTTCTAGAATCGGGAATAAGCAGCTCCAAATGGGAGTCAAACTGGGGAGGGTGGGTAAGCAGATGGACAGGCAGGGAAAGGCCAGGCTGGTGGGGGTGGGGGAAAGGGGCGGAGGGGGGTGTCAATGTCCCTCCGTGAAATCCAGAAGATTTCAGAGTCAGGGAGAATGTGGTCAGAGTGTCACTGGAGGAAGATTTTTGTTAAGAAGCGAGGCAGGTGGTAAGGGAGCAGGATGGGAGAGCGCTGGTGCCAAGTCTGGCCCTGACATCAACAGACCCCAGTTCTGGGCCCAGCTCTGCCCCAGCGGCTGGTGCAGCAGGGCAAGCTGCTTTAAACTAACCCTTTTTAGGGAGCCCTCCTGTACTGTCGAGGGGAACGCAAGCTCCTGCAGCCACTCTGGAAAACAGCATGGAGGTTCCTCAAAAAGTTGAAAATAGAGCTACCCTATGACCCAGCAATTGCACTACTGAGTATTTACCCCAAAGATACAAATGTAGTGATCCAAAGGGGCATGTGCACCCCAATGTTTACAGCAGCAATGTCCGCGATAGCCAAACTATTGAAAGAACCTAGATGTCCATCAACAGATGGATAAAGAAGATGCAGTGTACACACACACACACACACACACACACACACACACAGGAATATTATGCAGCCATCAAAAAAGAGAAATCTTGCCTTTGCAATGATGTGGATGGAACTAGAGGGTATTATGCTAAGCGAAGTAAGTCAATCAGAGAAAGACAATTATATGATCTCCCTGATATGAGGAATTTGGGAAACAAGGCAGAGGATCATAGGGAAAGAGGAAAAAATGAAACAAGACAAAATCAGAGAGGGAGACAAACCATGAGAGACTCTTATTCTCAGGAAAAAAACAAACTGAGGGTTGCTGGAGGGGAGAGGGTTTTGCGGGGATGGGGTACTTGAGTGATGGACACTGGGGAGGGTATGTGTTATGGTGAGGGCTGCATGTTGTATAGGACTGATGAATCACAGATCTGTACCCCTGAAACAAATCATACATTATATGTAAATTAAAAAAAAATAACAATAGCAAATAAACTAATGCCTTTCAAATGACAGGCTCTGACCCCTTAGTGAGTTCTGAAACCATCTTAGTATGTCCCAATAAGCATTTTAAAGAGATAGACAAGGGGCACCTGGGTGGCTCAGTGGGTTAAAGCCTCTGTCTTCGGCTCAGGTCATGATTCCCAGGGTCTTGGGATCGAGCCCCGCATCAGTCTCTCTGCTCAGTGGGGAGCCTGTTTCCCTGCCCCCCACCCCCGTCTACCTCTCTGCCTACTTGTGATCTCTCTCTCTGTGTCAAATAAATAAATAAGATCTTTTAAAAAGATAGACAAAACGATGGTGTCAGTCATGGAAAGATCAGTATTGTCTTGTGAAACCTGTTTCAGGTGCCCACCTGTTAACTTGTCTGTCTGTGTTGGGTTATGATGGGAAATTTGTTACTACTGCAGAAAAAGTCTTTAAAAACACTGGCAAATGAACACTTGTGGCCTGTCTCCCCAGCCTTCACGTGAGGGTTCTCCCTGGGGCCCTCGCAACCTACTGATTCTCTGTGAAGCCGACCCAGTTGGACCAGACGCTGAGAGAGGAGGGTCTGGGCAAAGGGGCTTCAGGTCAGCTGAGGTCGGAGGCAGGCTGGGGGATTTTCCAGCCCCACTCAGCCCCTAGCTGGGTCTCTGTTCAGCCTTTTCAGAGCCTTTGCAAGGAACGGTCCTGCAGGGCAGCGACCTCCAGGGAAGACAGACAGAGGGGGCATGAATGCTGTTCTTTGCCCCCATTTGTGCCCTGATGTAAACTGTGGTACTGAGGGCCCTTGTGTCCAACAAGAATCCGTCCTTTCTCCACAGGATGTGTTTTCCAGGGTCCTGAGAATGGGCCCCATTGTGGCCATGTGGACAGTCCAGAGAGGCCGGAATTCCTGCCCTGGGCAAAAAAGCTGAATTCCTCGGGAGGGAAAGGGTCTCGCACGCCGCACTACCCCGCCACCCCCCCAGCTGAATCCCAGGGAGGCCCAGGCCGGGGCTGTGGCACACCCCAGAAACCTCCCAGGCCTTGTGCTTATCTGCCCAACATCTCAGAGCATCTCAGCAGCTGCCCCATCCACAGCGGAAAGACAAAGCGCTGTCTGTCTGTCCTCTCTGACTGGACTAACCATGCTGGGCAAAGGCCCCAAGTGCGCTGCCAGCCCGGGGACAGCTCCACTGCATCCAGGCCTCAGAGCAGAGGGTTCAGAGAGTGGGTGGGATGGAGCGTGGTTCAGCCACTTGCCACTTTGTGCCACAGGCAAGTCACTTAACCTCTCTGCACCTTCAGTGGTCCAGGGGAGACACAAATATCCTACCTTTGTTGGGGGGGATGACCTGAGGTCATGTGCAAAGCTCTTAGAACTGGCATGTGGTGAGAAGGCTGGCAGAGTCTGTCTTCACAGCAGGGGCTCGACTGAGTGTGGATGGCGGCCAGGATATTGGGGTGCCTGGCTGGCCTGTCCTCGTGGGTATAGACTTCATAAGAATCTGGCCCTATGGACTTATGGCCCAGGGGGCCAGCTCAGGGCCCTGAAAACAACGGGCCAGTGGGTCTCCACTTGTGTGTGTGCCAAGAAGTCCCACCTCGATGGTGACTGACAAGCAGCCTGTGAAGGACAGGGAGGCTGTGGCGCAGGCACAGAGCTGGCTTCCTGGAGGGGACATGAGGCCGCTGAGCCCACTGGCCGCAGAGTCTGAGCCTCCCACAGGCTGCCTGGCCATGGGTAACCCCGGACTTCTGGGGACAGCAGGCCAGACCTGGGGAGCCATGGAAGGGGCAGTGACAAGCGCTGTGCTGGGGTTCAATAGCAAAGTTCCTGGGCAGAAGGGCAGACGGGGTCTTCCATGTTTGCAGGCCTTCCCGGTCTCTCTTCAAGTACATCTGTCTGTCTGTCTACCCCCGCCCCCCCCCCCCCCCAGCCCATGTCTTAACTGAGGGGTGGCGGAGACCCAACCCGATCTTGTGCCTGAGCAGAAGGGTGGCGAGGAAGACCCGTTTGGGCCTCACAGAGCACACCGTCTAGTTGGCAGCGACAAGACAAACACGCAGGGGAGGACAACATACAGTCACTTTGTGATCTGCCATCCAGGTAAAAAGGATTTGTTGTGTAGGAATTTCCTGGGAACAGGAGGTCAGAGTGGTCCCCGGCAATTGGGAAGGGATGTCCAGAAGAGGGCGCTCTAGAGCCACCCTTGAAAGATGAACAGAGAAAGAGCAGAGGCAGGAAGGTTTGGACGCTAGGAGTGAGGTTGAGCAAAGGTGCAGGGCAGGAACAGATAGGGGAGCATGCGTGTGTGCGTGTGTGTGTGCGCGCGCGTGGGTATATGTGCACACTGGCGAGTGCTTGTGTGTGTGCTAGGAGCAGAGGGTGAGGGGAGCTCGTGGATGCTGTTTGCCTGGGGCGGGGGTGGGGGGCAGGACCTGTGGCCAGGGGTGGGCTCAAGGGAAGGCACACAGCTTAAATTTTAGAAGAAACTCGGTGGCAGAAACCCAGCAGGGATGCGTGTAACAAAAGGGTTTCCCCTAGAAGGTGGCAGCATCAGCTCCGCAATGGAGAGGCCGGTTTCCATCTGGTTCTGCTTTTCCCCGTGTAGCCCGCGGGATGGGCACTTTTTCGGGAGAAACAGAAGACGGCTTTGCTCTCCACACTCCAGAGGCCCCTTCTGCAGAAGTGTGTCTGATGTGGGTGTGGGTTTGTGACACACGCCGGGGCCGCCCTGCTGAGCAGTCCTCCGGGTCACCCCCTGGCTATAAGGCCGCTCGCTCCCCAGCCCCGGCCTAACTTTGAGCTGGGCCAAGGGCTCTCTGCTTCCCACGGACGCCCAGGAGCCTGTCCAAGGCCCAGCTGTGCTGATCCCTGCCTCAGCGTCCGTGGGAAAGAAGGCTTGAAGTGGGGCCCCAGGCTTCTCCCGGCACCAGCCAGGAGGGCCTCGCCTCCGGGGGCTCACGTGGTGGCCCCTTACGAGAGAACCCTGCTCTCCCAGACTTCCTCAAACTTCACATCACACATGCGCAGGCGCCGAGCCCCCAGGCGGGCCCCGCCCCTGAACACCTCCCTGACCTCGTCTCCGTCTCCGAGGCAGGTGCTTTAGACCTGCTTTACTGGGGAGGCACTGACAGGTCAAGAAACGTGCCTACCTGGAGCCACACAGTGAGCTGTTTGGGCTTGTGGCCTCCTCACACGCCCTCGTCCCCTCTCCAGTGTTTCACATTCCCGCTCAGCTGACCCCCGATGGCACTGAATGTCCCATTTCTGTCCCCAGCACCTAGCGGTGCCCCACCTCATGCTGCGCCGTAGAATGGCGACCCCCAACAGAAGTGGCCTCCTCCTGCACTGGCCCGCAAGGCAGTCACCACCACTCTGTCGAGTGCTGGAGATGCGGCTCACGCGATGCAAGAACTGACTTAATACAAATTTAACTGAAGTAGCCACAGTGCGCTGCCCAGCATGCTGCACAGTGCGGGCTAGACCACTGCGCGGAAGGCGGCTCACAGGGGAGACGCGCTGCGTGCAGCTGCCTGGCTTCACATCCCAGCACTGCCGGGTGACTGGGAGGTTCTCTGTCTTCGTGTCCACTCTGCACAGGGAAGAGCCCCAGAGCACCCACCCAACTGGACAGCTGGAGGTCAAGACAAGTCAACGGCGGTGGAGTACTTGGTGCACAGCAGGCTGGATAAAGACGAGAATGTCTGAGACACACTCCGCCCCCCACTGCCCGCTGGCCCCACGCCCTGTCACAGAGCCCCACGCAGGCCCAGTGGCTCGAGGTGGGGGAGCAGCAGCTTGGGAAGGATGTAGGGAGATGGGCCTGGCTGGCCCTAGGTGGGTGGGCCAAGGCTCAGGGTGCCTGTTTACAAATGAAGAGATCCAGGCTTCAGAGGAGAGAGTAAAGCCACTTTGCCAAGGCCAGCTTCTACCAGGCATCCTGGGGCCTAGGCCCTCACGGACTGGAGGTGGCAGGGTTGACAGCCAAGCATGGGTCCCCCACAGCTGGACAAGTGATCCTTCTCCACGAAGGGGCAGGCGGCCACTACACTCCGGGCAGCAGGCGCTGGGAATTCAGGACAAAGGGCTCTGGGCTCAGGGAACATGGGACACTCTGGGCCAACCTGGGCACATGGCCACCTGAAGGCTTCCCAAGGGCACTTCCTCGACTACTACCTCCCTGAGTGGCATGTGAGAGAGGGGGCTGACCCAGGAGTCTCGAAAGTTACCAAAGCAGCCACCCCCGGAGTTGGAGGGGGTGGCGTGGTCCCATGACCTGGGTTACAGGTTCAACTGTCTCTGCACCAGAGCAAGACCAGGGGGATGGCACTTTCTCTGTGCCTTGGTTTCCCTGACTGAAAAGATCACAGACTGGGCCCCTCTTAACTTCTGCAGGGAGGCCTCCAGCTCCCGGCCCCAGACAGGCCTGCAGGCCACATGCCGTGGGAGGGGCAAGCCCGGAGCCCTGGGTACCAGCTTCCTGCTCCAGCCCTCCCCCGAACCCTGCACGTGCTCTCCCTCCTCTGCGTGGGCTGGGCTCCAACCGGTGAATTCACTGCTCTCCAGGACACAAATTATAGATCCCAGTGGGCCAGCCCCAGGCCACCACCTTCATCCTCTGCTGTGTAATGACCCCTGAGCTTCTGCTGCCAAGAAGTCCTCTGTGGCCCTGGAGGCAGCCTGGGTCCTTTAACCCAAAAGCATGGGGGGAATGGGGTGGGTCAGTCCTCAGTGGGCGTCACCACTGAATAGCCCTCCCACACTGACTGAGCCCTTCTTTCCCAAAGATGTGGTGGGGGGATACACTGCTATTATTGCCGTTATTATTATTATTGTCATACTGTAATTGACAAGAATAGCACTTCTTCGAGCATTTACATTAGACCAGTTACCAAACTAAGCCCTTGAGCTCATTTCATCCTCACAACAGTCCTTTGTAGATTCTCTTATCTCCTCCATGATAGAAGAGAAATGGAGGATCAGAGAGGGCAAGTAACTTCCCCAAAGCAACACAGCTAGGGAGCTCAAGCTATGTCTCGTACTCCAATCTTTTACCACCTTGTGGCTGATTTTACACCTGTAAAATCCAGAGAAGCTAAATTAGGAGTAGGTGGGGAAAAGGTAAGATGGAGGCAAATACTTGCAGTCAGAAATACCGAACCACCACCATCAAGTTGTAGACACTTTTTTGGGGAGGCTACAACTTCAGCTCTCATGTGAGAAAGGAGACCCTGGCTGTGACATGTGGTGCAGGGTCCCTGACCACCTGCTCAGAGCGCCCTGGCTGACGAGTCTCCCTGGGCGGCTCCTTGGAGGTCGTGCTGCGGAACGGAGCCGCCAGCAGGCGCACAGTGGGGTCTGTAGCCGGAGGAGAGCCCGACCTCATTCAAGGGCAGGACTGACAGTCTCCAGAGGGCCTGTTTTTCTCAGCAGAGTTGCCCTGAATTCTAGAAACAGTGATGATGGCGTTAGGCTGTCCCAGGCTCTGCCTCCCTCTGACTTTCTCTCCTTCCCGTCCTCACCTCCTAATGCCACTTCTGACACCACCAGAACCTGGCCTGGCCGGGCCCCCTCTTCACCTTTGTAGCTCAGACGTTACTACGATATCTTTGCTATCTCCTCCCCTCCACAGCAGGCCCCAGTCTCCCCAGGCCTCACCCAGGGGGAGGCACAGTCTGCTGAATGAAGGCACCGATGTCCTGACTATAGACAGCCTGGCTCAGGACTGCAGGGGGGTTCGGGGCGGGGGGGCTGGCCAGATCGGTGACAGGATCCTGAGCTGGCCTCCAGGCCAGCCCCCAGAGTCCCCTATGGGATGAGGCCCAGAGCCCCGCAGGACATCTGGTTTGTCGTGCACTACTTTTGGCTGCCTTCCCTCCCCTGCCTAACTACCCCTCCCCGCCCCCACCCCACTGATCTCCCAGTATCGCCTCCCAAATAAACTGTCTGGGTTCTAATCCTCCCCAGACCTGCTTCTGCGGTATTCTAAACCAAGACACCTGTCTATCCCTGTCTCTGGCATGAAGTATCCCACCCCCCCAACTTGCCCACCAAGATCCTCATAGCCTGCCCGACCTAGCACATGGCCAACACATAGTGGGGGCTTTCTCCAGACATGCCAGCATGGGGGTAACCCACATCCTCTGTACTCTGGCTCTCAAGGTGGCTGCCGGCGGCACCATGGGTCTCCCAGAGGCTCTGACCAGTAAGACAGCCTCACGGGTGCTCTCTCTTGCACAGGATGGAGACCAGAACATGCCCTGCCATTAACCTTAAATTCTCTGGCTTGGCAAGCATAGCCTTCTCTAATCAGGAGCTGGCTTCTGCGTAATTAGATCAGACCTGACCACAGCTCAGCAACCACTTCCCCGGCCATCAGAGCTGCTGACTCCTCCTCCCAGCGTATGAGGTAGGCTTTGATTCAAGTGTCCCTGAGGGTTCAGCTCCATCCGGCCTCCAGGTGCCCTTCTGAGCACCAGCATGCGGAATGCTCTGGAAATCAGCTGGGAAAGTTTCGGAGGGCCAGAAGGAGCGCTGGACTCTGAGTCAGACAACGTGGTGCTAGTCCAGTTTCTCTGATGATTTGACCTTGGGCAGGGCTGGAGGATGTCTGAAGGCTGGAGCTGGGAGCAACCCACCCCTTCTACCTCTCAGTGAGATGCATCCCAATGGCAGAGGCTGCTTTGATGGCTCCAGAAACTGCCAACTATGCGGCCGCATGCCAAGCGGTGAGCGGAAGGCAGCACTGGCTAACCAGGCCTCTGGTTCCTCCCTCAGTACCAAGCAGCCTCTCAACAACGGAAACGGTAATAATAATAGGGACCCATGGATTACGAGCACGTGCCGGGCAGTGTGTTAGACACGTGGAGAACTTTACCGAGGGGGCGAGCCAGGCTCTCCCACCAGACTGCTGGATTCTCGCCATCTCTGCCATGCATCAGCTTTGCAAGGCACGTGACCTCCCTTTGCCTTCATGGGTTTATCGGGAAATCAGGGGAAATAACGGTGCCCACCTCATGGATAGATGCAAAAATTAAATGAGCTAAACCATGCACACTGCTTTCTGCCAGACACCTGGGCTGCCTGCAGGTTGCCTGAGTAGAGAGTCGTGCACCTTATGGCTTAGCCCCTGGTCCACTGCCTGTGCCCACTGTCCCCCCCCCCCCCATGCCCTGTGGGGCCCAACTGTGTGTGAACTTCCCGGGGGTGGGGATGAAGTGCTAGGTGGGCACCCGAGGCCCTCCACCCGAAGCCCCCACTCAGTGGCCAGTCCATCTCAGAGCAGCGCCAAGAAGGCAAAGCCGGCCTTGCTGGTGGGCTACTGAACAATTTGTGCAAGGACCAAAGCAGCTGGAACTACCAGAAGGTCTAAAAATCAGAGCAGCACATGGTGGAGGGAAGAACCCAGTCTCCAGGAACATACATCTCTTCTTCCCAGCCAGGAGCAGAGGGAAGGGATGATAATAGGGGCTCCTTTTTAGGAAGAATTAAAAACCTCCCTCTGGGATCTTTTTAGGGTTATGTAGAAGTTCTAAAACTTGGGCGCCTGAGTGGCGCAGTTGGTTAAGCATCTGCCTTTGGCTCAGGTCGTGATCCCAGGGTCCTGGGATCGAACCCCATATCCCTCCTTGCTCAGCGGGGAGTCAGCTCCTCCCTCTCCCTCTGCCACTCTATCCTACTTGTACTCTCTCGTACTCTGTCAAATAAATACATAAAATCTTTTAAAAAGAAGAGTTCTAGAACTGGATTGTGGTGATGGTTACACAACTCTAGAAATTTACTAAGCATCAGCAGATTAATTGTACACTTCAAACAAGTGATTTTTGTTTGTCAATTTTATCTCAATAAGGCTTTCTGAAAATAAAATCTGCCTAGCCGCAGGTAGCAAGAGCCTTGGGCTATGTGTCCCAGAGTGGGGCAAAGGGAAGGGGATTCACATTCATTCTGGGTCCTTCAATGAGAACTGGGCCACATGAGAGAGAAGGGGTGAGAGGGGCTCAAGGGCTTGGTTTGATGCTGGGGTCACAGCCGGGCCTGAGGAAGGCCAAAATCAGGTATCAGTCTGGGCCCCACCTGGCTTCCTTTTCAGGAAGAGAGAATGAGCCGGGTTCTGGAAGCATGTCAGAAGTCTGAGCCACAGCAGGAAGGCCCTCTTGGGAGCTCTGGAGGCTGGGGGTAGGAGTGGGAGTCTCAGGGAGGGCGCCCTGAACTGGCCCTGGGGCTCCAGAGCTCTTCTCATGGATGTCAGCTGACAAGAAGTCTGGGTTTTCCTTTAAGAGTCCCCCCATCTGGAAAGTGCCCTCAGGTGTACTTTCAACTGCCCCCTCTGTGACCGCAGCAACCATGGGGTCCTGACTCAACTATTCTGCCCTCCAGTCAGATAAAGGGCCCCATCTGGCAATTTGGAGCTGGACACCCTATTCATGGCCCCCGTGCTTCTCTCCATCACACACCCCTCCGTGGTCAGCGGGGCACATATCTGAAGTTGGAAGAGCTTGAATCCAGCCTCTGACACTTACTAGCTGAGAAGTAACTTAACCAACATAAGCATAAGCTTCCTCATCTACAAAAAGGAAGCATAAATCTCACAGGATTATACTGATGGTTAAACAAGATCAAGGACCCAACACAGTTACTTGACGGTATCTGCCAATGGGTGTTTGTCCCGACACAGGCAACTGTAATGTCCAAGGTTTCCACAAGGTGGAGCCAGATACGCACAGATCCCAAGCACTAAAATCACCCAAAGTTAAGCGGTGCCTAAATTCCAATGTACAGGCCTTGTGAAAGGGAAGATCATATGACCTGCAGAACGCTTGTCTATTCCACTTCTAACCATGTCTATGAATGTCTCCTCCTCACAGCCCTCAGCTACCACTGCAGATTCCAGTTGCTATGTGCTTGGACTATTGCAGTAGCCAGAGGGTGCTGATAAGATCACAGAACATCAGAGCCAGGAGGGACCCTAGAGAACCCCAGATTTTGCTCCTTCACCTGATGCTGAACTATACAAAGGTTTAATGACTGTGCAAGGTCACCCACTGGACACGAGGCCTCAGGCCCAGCCCTAGCCAACACATTCAGTCTCCAGGAAGACACAATTTCTTCCAATTCTTTGAAACTGCCCCAGGCTCAAGGGCTCTTTCTGACCTGACTGTCCTTGTCTCCCACTCCCCTTCAGTGGGTGGTTCTGACCTCGCTCCCAGCTTGAATACCACCTCTCAAGGGAGGCTTCCCTGACCACCTCACCAGGCTTGCCCCCTGCTCTGGACAGCCCATCACTTGTATCATCACTTGTTTGACTTCTCCTATTTCCACTGAATTGGCAGCTATTATTATAAGGCCCATTTTACAGGTGAAAAAACTGAGGTCTTGGCATTTAAATAATTCCTAGGCCACAGAGTAGGTGGGGAAGGAGCCCTGGTGCTAGCCAGAGCCCTATCGTGCTCTGCTGCCTCCCACAGAGGCAAGCCAGGCCCTGCCCGTGCAGTCTCTCCCCTCAGACCACAAGCTTCCCCAAGGGGAGGGCTGAGCTATGTCCACTTCCACGGTCCTGGGCCTCACACCAAGATGACCAAACATGCTTGAATGAGCGAATGGCTCCTGCCTGGATGGCAACAGAGAAAGGCTTAGTTTAGGAGGCTGAAGAATTGGGTTCGAGGCTTAGCTCTGCCATGGGCTCCCTGTGGGGTGGCTAACCAGAGGACTGGTTACAATGGAGGGGTAATAACTACAAGGGAGGGGAACTGAGACACCCTTGAATGTGACATAACTACAAAGCAGGCCTCCTGGGCTTGGGGCAGGGGGGTTGGCACTCATCCTGTGGCCTTGGGAGCAAGAGAAGGGACCCGTGGGCGCCTTGGGCACCTGTGTACCAGGACCATCCTCCTGGGGCTAAGGTTTCAGGGAAACACACACCCTGGGACTCCTCTACCTTTCTTATCCCTTCCTTATCCTTATCCCTTAACCTTCCCACTCCCGCTGGCGAGAGCTGAACCCTGGCGCCAGGCCTGGAAATGGAATAAATCTCTCTCTCCGTAGCTGCGGCCCACACAGCCTTTGCCCTGATCTGGGCTGCTTAGGTGGCCTCCCTGCACTTCCCACCCAGCACAACAGCCGGGGCCTCCGAAACCCTTGTCCCCCAGAGCCCATGCCCCTTTCAAGTGGGTTGGAACCAGCTTCCTGTGGGCACCTGGCTCCCACCTGCCCACCCAGGTTAAAGGGGGCCAGAGCAGGGGGCGGGCACGGTCTGCTTCATGAAACTCTGTGCTGTCCCAAGTGCGCAGCTCCCGGGGGACCCACAGTCCCTCCATCCAGCTGGCTCTCTCACCTGTCAGTATAAAGAGACTATTCGTGCAGCTGCCAATGGCAGAGAGGCTGGAGGGACAGTGCGGGCCACATCCCTGGCCAGATGGCTGGTGGCAGAGCCTGCAGGCAAGGGTCTAACCGGGACACAGCAAAGCACAGGGCGGGAGACTGGACTCTCCAGTCCAGTTCCCAGGGCATCAGTTCCCCGGGGAAGGCCAAGAAGCTAGATGCCCAGGAGTTCTCGATAGCCAGCGGGGTGCCTGGGGGCATAGGGGGGCAGCCACTCCCCCCCACCCATCAGTAACCAACCCTGGCAAGTACTTGCGGAGCTGACCACTTCCATTCCCCCAGCCTTCCCAGAGTGGCCCTATGCATGCAGGCCTGGGCTCAAGGAAGAAAGGGAAGGAGAAAAGAAGTTCTTGGGAATGAGCTGCACTGGGTCAGGCACTCTTGAGGCACATACAGGCATTAGCACCCTTGAACCTTTCCATTACCCCCACCACATGGGTATTGTTGTCCACTTTCACAGATGCAGAGGATTTCACAGATCTGGAGAGGTGGGGAGTGATTTATTCAAGGCCAAAGCAGAGCTGGGTGTTCTGACTGTTGTCTCTGGAGTTCGTTTATTTTATTTTAAAGATTTTATTGATTTATTTGACAGAGACACAGTGAGAGAGGGAACACAAGCGGGGGGAGTGGGAGAGGGAAGAGCAGGCTTCCTGTTGAGCAGGGAGCCCAATGCGGGGCTTGATTCCAGGACCCAGGGATCATGACCTGAGCGGAAGGCAGACACCTGACGACTGAGCCACCCAGGCGTCCCTCTCTGGAGTTAATTTCACTCTGTTAAAAATTTCGACCTACTGGCAGTCTTGAGCCTTAAGTCCATCAGCCCGTGAGGTCCTGACACATACTAGGTGCTCAGTGGACACGCGCTGAGGCGGGGAGCACTGCAGAGACCCTCTCTCCAGGGCTTTTGGCACAACCTTCCCTTTGCTTCCCAGGGAAGAGGAGAGAAGGGAAGCAGCTACTGTGTGCTTCACACACATCATCCCACTTAATTTTCCTCCACTCCTGGGAGGAAAGGCAGGTGTGACTCACAGAGCAGGCTCCTCCCCAAGGTCACCTGCCATCAGCAGCGGAGTCTGGATTCTAACTCAGGAATCCAACACTGAGCAAAGCAGTCAGCCTACCTCCTGGGCGGGCCTGACCTGGAATTCAACTGGGACTAAGGACAGGTGCCCCTGGGAGAAGCCTTCCCAGATTCTCAGAGCCGTCCTGTCTGGGCCCCTGAGACAGGGCTGGCAAAGTCCCTTCTGTCCTCCCGGCCTCTGTTTTCCCTGGGGGAGGGGGCAGGCATGGCCCAGTTGTAACTTGGAACTTGGAAGGGAGGCCAGGAGCCCCTCCAGAGGAGGCTTTTTCTTGGGTCTGCCTTCACGCCCACCCCAGCCCCGAGCCTCTGCCTGCTTCTGCTTTGCCCTGTCCTCCATTCATGGAACCCCTGCTCAGCACTCTCTCCATCAGCCCACACTCCAGAACCAAACCCTGAACTCTGCGCAGGGCAGGCCTGCTGGTGGCACAGCCTCCCTTTCTCACGGGTCTGCCTGACTGCCCCACGGCAGGTGGCAGGGATCCTCGGGCGGACTCCCAGGCCAGAAGCTGGTGCTCTGCGCAGGCTGAGGCAAGGACAGTTCTGACCCAATCTGGCCGTGGGCCCACAACCTTGCAGCCCAGGTCCCTCCAAACACTGGGCCATTGTTCCACTCTGAGACAGGGGATAGGTCTGTGGCCTTGGGGCTGGACAGAAACCTGTTTAGCAAGGCTCTGCTCCTCCCATGCAAGTTCAAGACCTTGACCAGGATCCTGCCAGGCTCCATGGGAAAAAAATAGGCTGAGGAGACAGGCCCGAGACTAGAGCTGAGAGAGGGCGGCAGGGGGCAGGAGACCCTCAGCCTGCCTCGCGGCCCCACCACATGCCCCCGGTGCTGTTGTGTAAGCGTGAGCCCTGCTGGCCACAGGCTGCAGGCTGCCAGCAGACGGACGCGTGGGATGCAAAGCATGTGACAAGAGAGAATCCAGCAGTCCAGCCTGGCCTCTGTTTTGCCCTCCTTGACAGGAGGTCCAAATGTGTGTATGCTCACCCTGCCGTGGGCTTGGGTGGCGAGCAGAGGGTCAGCCATAGTCGGGAGGCACAAGAAAGATGTAATGCAGCCCCGAGGCCGTGAGGGACAGCATCTCGCGGCCATGCCCTCCCTCCCCCATTGAGGAGGAGGATGCAAGCCCAGCTGACCTCACTGTGTGCCAGACTGCCAACCTCCTCACAACCCTTGGGCGCGGGCGCCATCGCAATTCCCACTCTACAGATAAGGAAACTGAGGCACAGAGAAGCAAGAGGCAGAGCTGGCCCGGAACCCAGACCAATGACCCCAGAGGGATCAAGAATTTCTTCACTTTGCTCCTATGACTGTGGACAGTTTTACTGACAATTTTGTTAAACGGCCTCAACTTTGGTGTAGCTCTGTCCACACTTACAAGAGCCGGGCCAAGAAACGTGGGCTCCTGTGGTGGCACAGACCCAGGAACAGACCCATGGGATATAGTCAGTGCAGCTCCCGTGGCAGCTGGGGGGTGGCCTACAGGCGGGGCTTTCTGGAAAGTGGGACTCAGTCCTGTGGCAGGTGGGGCAGCGGGGCAGGGCACTGCTTCAGGTGGAGGGGACAGCAGGGCATGGGTTTGGAGGCTGGCAGTAGCTGGCTGTATTGTGGTGACAGGAGACTAAGAATAAGGGCAGGGTTGCTGGCCCAGGAGGCCAGAGAGACGCACAGGCAGGTGACAGGCCTTTGCTGGGGGTGGGGGGTTTCCTCATGGGACTGGACCTCTCCCTACAGGTTTGACCCTTTCCAACAGAAATATGCATCAACCAAGGACCCTAAAGATAGGCCTCATGGAGGTCCCCTCGAGAGCCTTTGGGTTCACTCTTTCAGTTGGGTGAGAATTAAGATTTGTGAAAAGAAGCATTTGCTGGGTCACATGGCTGAGTCCTCTGAAAGTCCTGCCCAGCCAGCCTGGGCCTGCCTTAGCCCCCGCTTCGCCATCACGGACACCCCATGGGAATCAGAGCACAGGTGCCCACTGCTCAGAGGGCCTCCTGCACCTGTGGAAGCCAGACCAGCTGATCCCCAGCCCAGCAGGGGGTCGGTCCTCCAGAGGTGGGGGGTTGGCTCCAACATAGCAAAGCCCGGGAGGGCAGAAAGGGCAGGTGTAGCCCCAGGACCCTGCCAGGGGTCACCTTGGGCACTGCGGGGGTGGAAGCCGGGCTTGGGGGCTTGTTAGGGTTAACCCAGAATTTGTCTTGCACTGAATTCCCTTGAGCTCCAGGGATGTGTCTTTCTCTGCCTCCTTCGGGGTTTGGTGACTAAGGCTATCCCTACCCAAGCCAGCCACACAGCTGCCCCAGAATCCCCAGAGAGGAGACTAAGAAACATCATCACTAGCTTGTCTTGCCCACCCTGCCCCCCAACCCCTCATTACTCTGGGGCCATATGGGGGCTGGAGGGAGAGATGCTCAGTTCTCTCCCAAGGGGAATGTGTGTGTGTGTGCATGTGTGCGTGTGTGTGTGTGTATGGCAGGTGGGGTGGGGTGGTAGCTGACAGGACGGTGTCCCCTATTCTCAGACAGGTGGACCTGTCCAAGGCCTGCCTCCCCTGCTTCTCAGCTGTGTGACCTGGGGCAAGACATGTACCACCAGGGCCTCTGTTGCCCTATGGGCTAAATAGGGACAACAGTGCTGACTTCAGCTGGGTGGCGGGGTGGTGGGGGGGAGGCTGAGATTTAAATGAGATAATACAGAGAGTAAAGAGGAAGTAACCAATAAAGGTAACATCTTTCCTTTTTTTTCTGCTCCCCATGAAGACACTCACTCATGCACACACACATATATGTGCACATGTACACACGTGTACATACACACAAGTGCACACACACATATGTGCATAGGTACACACATGTACATACACACGTGTGCACATTCCTATTCAACCACTGGGCTTCCCAAGAACACATCATCTTCAAAAAGAAAACAACTGTTGGGGTGCCTGAGTGGCTCAGATGGCTGGGCGTCTGCCTTCGGCTCAAGTCGCGGTCCCAGGGTCCTGGGATCAAGCCCTGCATCAGGCTCCCTGCTCGGTGGGGAGTCTGCTTCTCCCTCTTTCGCCCCACTGTTCCCCCTGCTTGTGTGCTCTCTTACTCTCTCTGTCAAATAAATAAATAAAATCTTAAAAAAGAAAACAATGGTCAAAGGGGCCAAGGCAGGTCTCCATGTGCCCTGGCCAGCTGAGGACCAGAAGGGGGTGCTTTGAGGAGGGGGCTGACTTAGGAAGCCTGAGTGAAGTGATGGGTTAGGGCTGGGGTCGGTTGTGTCAGCCTGAAGCCAGCCTGCCCCGGGTTTGGATACTAACCCTGCTGCTTGCCAGCCGGCTGACTAGGTAAGCTACGGAGGCTGTCTGGGCCTCGATCTCCTCTGTGGAATCACGTCATGGCCTGTCTCCCGTGTAAGACTCTAATGAAGGCTGAACCATCAGTCCTTCCTCTGGCAGACGTTCTGAGCACCTGCTCTGGGCGCCCGGGATGTAGTGCGGAGAGTACGGGTATTCTGCACCACTGTTCCCCCAGAACTGACGTCCCAGGGAGAGGGACTGAGAGTCAGCGCCATGAGTGAATGGGCCACAGGGGAGTGGTGACTCATTCTCCATGAGGAAGGACGAAACCAGGAAGGGGAAGGCAAGCACTGGGTGGATTTTAGCAGAAGGCCGGGGCCTGCCCTGCCGAGCAGCTCTGTGAGGAAAGACTGGAAGGAGGTGTGGGAACAGGCCAAGGGGCTCACTCGGAGAGGGGCCACGGGGCCCAGGCAGGGGCAAGAACCAGTGCAAAGGCCCCAGGGCAGGAACACTGCTGGCAGGTGCAGGCAGCAGCCGGCAGGCCAGCGTGGCTGGGGAGGAATCCGGCGGGGGAGCGGCAGAGGGTGGCGTCCGAGGGCAGGGAAGGCCAGGCCAAGGGGGCCCTGCTCTGAGGGACATGGGGGGCACAGAGGACTTTGAGGAGAGGAGCGACATGATCTGACGGATCTCTCTAAATGACCCTTCCTTCCGAAATGTTGAAGATGGACCCTAGAGAGTGCAGGGGAGGCAGGGAGGCCAGTCAGGAGGCCAGAATCCAGAGGAGGACGGGAGATAGGGTGGCTCAGGGGGGCAGCCAGGGAGACGGTGAGAGGCGGTCAGAGTCCAGAAACGCTCTGAAGGGCGTACCCCCCCGCCGTCCCCGGGTGTGCTGCGTGGATGGCAGAGTGGAGGGAAGGAAGCACGGATGCCGGGGCTCGGGCCGGCCCAGCAGCAGCCCACACGTGTGCTTGTGGTGGGAGGCAGGAGAACAGGAGCCGCCTTCCCGGGGGGGCCGCGTGACGACGGGGCACCACCACGGCTGTGCTGGGTCAGGCTCACCTGAAGGGTCCGTCCTCAAAGGACATCCTTTTTGTGTGGGGCTGGGGTTGAGAGCGAGGCTAGCAGTTCAGAAAAGGGCTGGGCTCTCCCCGACAGAAGCCAGCCAGCGGCCTGGGATCCAAGCCGGGGAGCTCCGGCCTGGTCCGCCTCCCCCATCAAGGCTGGGCTGCCACAGCCTTGCCTTCCAGCAAGACAGAAATGGGACCCAGGCCCCCGCCCCAGGCCCTGTGAACACCCACAGGGCCCCTGCGCCTCACACTTGAAAGAGCCAGGGGGTTATCTGCAAAATTCCAATTAAATCCACAGGCTTTGATAATTTGATAAGCCGCTCTACAGTCGCCCCTGAGTCAAAATACACTGTTACTTGAGCCTGTGTTTATGTTTCAGGATGGAGGGGGAGGTGTACTGAGGCGGCTCTGAGGGAGGGGGGGTGCAGGCTCTGGGCTGATGAATCGTCAGCCTGTCAGGCCCGGGTCACCGACGGGTCTGGGCTCTAACGGCAGGCACACTGTGGTCTGGAACATGCGTCCCTCTTGGCAGCTCCTGGAGGCCGAGCAGGGCCCAGGGAAGAGAAGCCCTTCAGAACTGTCTGTCCACAGCTGACCCTACTTCTGGAGCCTGAGGTCTGTCTCATGATGGAGGGCTTCCTGGTCTCAGGCCATCTCTTGCCAGACCAGCTGTGAGCCAGCCCAGATGGCTGGTAGCCCCTCAAGAAAGTGGCCAATAAGCCCCCTGACATGGTGACTTGGAGGCAAATGCTTTCCCCTGCAGCGGAGAGTGTGCACTGGGTCACATTCCTTTCTGTTCTACAAGCGTCCATGAACAAGACTGTGGAGTACTACCTACCGGCCAGTAGCCCTGACCAAGTTGTCTTCATGCACTTGTTACCTGTCAGCCCTCTGGACCACTCCACGAGTCCCATGTTATCATGTGTTAGGGATGGGAAAACAGAAACACAGAGAAGTTGAGCCAACGACCAGAGACACAGCCCAGAGTGGCAGACCTTGATCCCAGAGCCCGGCTGGGCAAAGCCATGCCCACTGCCTCACCAATACACCACTGTCTCCCTACGCCTGGTTGGCTCATTCCTGAGGGCCTTCTGGATGGGAGCAGAAGGCTAACCTATTGCCATGAGTGCACAGGTAGGGAGGTGACACAGGACCAATTTACGCAGCTGATGGGCAGAGAACAGGGCAGAGGAGCACGGATCAAGGGCAGGGTCAGTGACTTCGTGGCGATGCACTGGTTGCTTCACCTGACGGCAGTACCCCTTTCCCCTCTGGGGGTCAAGTGATCACATGGGACTTCAATGACAATCGCCTGGGGAGGGACACCTCTTTTCTCCCCATGGAAGGAAGTGGAAAAGGAAGGGGAGGCTGTGAGAGACCATCACAGCCGGATGGACCCGGGTCACTGCTGGGGTCTCTGGAGCCTTCCTCTGCCCTGGGAGAGTGAGGATGGCTAAGGCAGGAGCACCGAGAGGGGAGGACGGAGAGGGACACAGAGAGGCCCAGGACCACTGTCCCCCTGTCTCCTCCCAAACCAGGAGGGCAGGCGGGAGCTGTGGAAAGAGTATGGGCCTCTCTATGAACCTGAAAAACCTGGGTTCAAGTTCAGGCTGCTGCTGTGAGCCTGTTTCCACATCTGTAATGTGGGGATAAGAATACACAAGTCCCCCTCTCAGGAGCCGACACAGCAGGTGCAGCGAGGGACACGCTTCTCCCTCTGGCGAGAGCACGCTTTTCTGTCTAGTTTCGTTGTTGACGAAGCTCTGGCCCAGCCCACATGTCCTCTGAGTTTCACCGATAATTGCTGGAGGGAGCCAGAGCAGGGACTCATCCGGGTCCCTTTGTGGCAGAGGAGGGAGATGAAGCTCAGGGAAGCCACGGAGTGACCCGCCCCGAGGCTGTGTGGCCAGTAAGCAGTAGAGTTGGGGCGTGAACTCCTCCTAGTCTCTGTGGCTTTCCACGAGTCTACCTTGTGAACCCGTCACTGATGAGTTTCTGATGGTCTGTAGTATTTGCTCGTTTCTTAAGCCCATGGCAGCCCTCAGAGAGACGGCAAGCCTCTGGGCTGGTAGGTTTTTCTCCCCCGAGGGCTCAGGCTATTTTAGGCTCTGAGTCCTCTAGTACACGTGGAAAGAGAAGGGTCCCTCCCGGCAGGACGGCCATGTACGGATGTGCAGACCACACACTCAGTGCCGGGAATGGTGCCCTCAGAGCCATGCAACACACACCCTTGTCTTCAGGCTTTTCCTCCCCATCCCCAGATGGCCTCTGGCCTCTTCCCACCTGCCCCAGGTCATTCCTTCGAACAATTCTTTCCCTTCCCCCTGCAGTCCCTACCCCATCTGCCTCTCAGCCACCCATCCTTGTACTTTGAGATTTTAGGGGAAAAGAGATGTTGAGGGATGTGATCTCTTACACCCCAACCTTCTCCCCAGCCAACACCCTTCCCTGTCTGCCCTCTTCTGTGCATCCGCCCCTGGTGGAAACCAGAGTTCTGTCTCCACTGAGAACCCAGTCTGGTGAGGGAACTGTTCTGAGCAAGAGAGGGCGGCCCTCACAGCGGAGCCTGGTCGTATGGGTGAGAAACCAGCAGGACCCGGTGGATCTTCGTGACCACCAGACCCAGAGCATTCTTATTCCAGAGAGAAGAGACACCTGCTTGGTTCCCCATTTCTTCCCAAACGTGGAAATACCAGCCAGCACCGGACTACTAGGAATCAAAGATTTGGGTTAGAGCCTCCTGCCTGTCACACACCCAACCAGCTATGCGACTTCGGACAATCACCTAACCTCACTAAGCCTCAGTTTCCTCCTCCGTAAACACAGCTACTAATGACGGTCAACCCTGGACATCTGAGCAGAGGGACCGTTAGACTTTCTTTCACCTCATCGGCTCCTTACAATAACCTGGGAGCTAGAAAGAGTGTGCAGGGAAACCTGCCCCCAAATGCACAGACACCCTCCCTTGCCAGCCCTGGGGTCAAGGCAGTAAGAGTCTGGAGAACAATGGTCCGTATACCTTTGGCCCATCTCTTCCTTTCCTTGTGTCCCCACATCCTGAGCCTCTCCAGGCTGCCCTCCACTTTCGTCCACACCTCAAGGCACAAAGAAGAGGCCTGAACTACCACTTACTCTTTTGGGGGATTGACATCCTCTGGTCGGGCCTCAAAGAACCGAAAGACTTCATCACACTGTGAAATGTGGGGAGGCAGCCGAACAAGTGCCTGTGGAAAAACAGGAAGAAAGGGCATTAGGTGTGATGAAAACCCCAAGCACGGTCCCCTTGGGCTGCCAGTGATGGCAGAGGCTCAAGGACGGTGCCGTGGGTGACACAGCCAACTGGCCAGTCACCCCCACCGGCCACCCCAACCAGACAACCCATCAACAAATCAACCAATCAGCTACCTAATGAAACAGCTCTCCATCCGTCCCACCCATTAGCCAACCTGCCAATTAATCTACTAACCAACTAGTCAAGTAATAAAAATAACTCACTGGTCAACCCCAATGAATCTATCAACCATCCAGCCAACAATTCAACCAACCAACCATTCGACCAGCCAGTTCGCCAACTAAACAACCAGTCAACAAAGCAAAAAACAATGCCCGTTGATCCTTATGGCCCTCAAGTCTTAGGGCCCTCAGGAGTTAGTCACTCTGTGTGAATCCTGAAAGAATTCTCTCCTGGCCACAGAGGAAGTCCAAGATCCTTAGCCCAACAACCCAAGGTCTTATTCTACCAGCCTCATCTCCCACTAGCCACATTCTAGACATGCCAGATAGTCACTGTCTCTAAATACGGACTGCACAATTACAGGAGAAGATGGGCACCGTGTGGGGGTAACTGTCCCGGTAGGATCATGGGCCAGCTGTGAGCTTGTCACCCAGAGAGGCCTGAGAGTCTGCTGCTGGAAAGTAGTGGGTGACTGCCAGGCATGGTCAGAGCTCCTGCTGTGCACCAGACCAGGGCATACTCCATACCTCATAGCCTGGGGCACCTGGGACCCCTGACATGCCCAACATGGAGGCAGGGGCAGCGTGAGACCAGGTGAAGCCCTGCTCCTGGCCGCTGCACTCCATGTGCAGAGAAGATCTTGGAATGATTCTTTAGTGCAGACAGGAGAGGCCACTGCCAAAGCAGGGCTGAGGGCCAGGGCCAAGGGAACTCTGGGCTAGAGCCAGAAGGGAGAGGAAAACTTGGGCCTGTGGGACTTGCAAAGGACTGCCCATGAGGAGGCTCCAGGTCAGGGGTGAGCTGAACAGAAGCCTGTCAATGTGCCTGTGCCTCGCTGGGTCCCCTTCACCGGGGCTGCTTCAGGGGTCATGACCCAATCTGGCATCTTCCCTGTACCAAGCGTGCGGGGGCCTCCATTTCCGGAGTCACTGGGAACCTCCTAACGGTCCTCTTGAGGGCAGATCTCATCCTTATGTTACTGGTAAGGAGGTGAAGGTTCAGGGAGGCCACGTGGCCTGCACGCAGGCTGTGTCAAGGGTGGGAAAGAACTTGCTCGAAGGTAAGCTCCATGCAGTTGGGAGTCAGTTCTGTTGCCTGCGTGTCCCTAGATCCTGGAAGAGTGCCTGGCACAGAGCGGGCAGGCAATGAGTATTTGCTCAAACGAATGAATGAAGAAGGGTTTTGTTGTGCCAAAGCCCAATATCTAATAGTAGTGGGACATGATAATGGGGCAAAAAAGAAAAAAATGCCCACGTGGTCTTTGGCTGCAAGGAGAGAGGTCTAGTGTTAAGGAACAGGGAAGCAACTGCTCAATTCTTCTCTGAGCTGGTCAGGGAACCGTGCAGGTGTGGCACTGAGCGCCAGGCATCCCACCATGATGGTCCCTTTTGATGTCATACCTGCACCTGGGCAAGATAAGGCCCAACTGCAGCGGGTAAGACAATATCATGCAATGCACAGCTGTTCTTTCTAGAGCCCCTGACTTTCCGAGGGTCCCTAACACATCCAATCCCACAAAGGCCAGGAAACAGAAAAGAAGGGAAATGAACATTTAATGGGCAACTGTGTTCCAGGCACCATCCTGGGCCCCTTGACCCCAATCATCTGACAAACATTGAGAGCTTTTCAGTGTGTGCGTCTGACATGGGGCCCTGCTGGGGGGTCACAGGGGTGAGTCAGATGCAGCCTCTGCCCTTGCACGAGCACGTCTGATGACGTTGTCGCTGGAGGTAGACATTTTGTCCTGGAGGCAGACACCCTTGCCTTTGTTTATGACGGAGACACTGGGGCTATTGTGCTCATGGGAGGAATGAAACCCTGGGCTCAGAAGGGAGAATGGGTCCGCCCCCCCCCCCCCAAAGCATCCATGTTGTCACCTAACCTACATGGCTGGTGCTGTTTTCTCCCCTAGGAAAGGGAGAGGGAAGGGGAAAAGAAAGACCGAGGAAGGAGAAAGAAGGAGGAAGATGGGGCGGGGGAGACAAAGAAAGAGAGAGAGACAGATGGAGAGACAGATCTACAGAAAGAGAGAGAGAGACAACAGAGGGGGACAGAGGGGAGATGAGGCCTGAGTGCAGCAAGGGCCCCTGGCAGAACCAAAGGGCTGGGCAGGGCAGGGCAGGGAAGGACGCAGGAGGCAACCATGACCAGGGACCCAGGCTGCATGCAGACTCGCTGCCAGGGTGACCTCCCTGAAAGGGCGAGGGAAGGGAGCCAGGGCAGGTGTCCAGCCGGCCTGGAGCGCTCGCGCCCTCCCCGCCCAGCACGCTGCCACCCACCCGCTGCGCAGGCCCCGGCCGGCCAAGGGCTCGCGCAGCCCCAGCAGCGAACACAGGGGCTCTTCATGCCGACAGAGACCGGCATTCTGGGGGCAGAGGACGTGTGGGCCATGAGGGCCTCAGACAAAGAGGCCTTTTGGTCGAACCACCGTGGCATCTTTACTTAACAGAAAGCCCCGAAGGGAGCCGCATGGAGGGCTCATCCTAATTTCAGGCTGACGAGAGGCTCTCCGCTCGGGGCAGCTCCCATCAGCGCCACTGCCAAGCCCAGCGCTGGCCAGAATCATTTGGCAGAAGACCTTGAAGCTGAGCAGTCCGTCCTCAGGGCCTGGGCCGATGATGACTGTCAGAGTTGGGGAACCCCCCTCCCCAATCCAGCCATTCTGAGAGGGCCATACATGGGTATTTCCAAGGACACCTCCAGACCTAAAAGTCTGCCATTGGACATCCAACATCTCTGCCGTTGGGTGGTTAAGTCTGAGCCTGAGGGCCTCAGGGCCAGCCAGACACAGGTTTGAGTCCTGGCTCTACCGTTCACGGGCTGTGTGATGCTGAATGTGCTGCTTGCCCTCTCTGAGCTCAGTACAGTGCGTTTGATATGGCACCTATTTGTTAAGAGGCTAAGTGAGATTGTGACATCTCACAAGGAAGAGCCTAGCACAGTGCCTGGCACTGAATAAACACTCTGGATGTTTTAGTTGTTGTGCTATTGTCTTTGCTGTCATTATTCTTTGGGTGAGTGCAGTGATGCAAATGAGAAAGAACACTGGGAGAGGAGTCAGGAGATCTCAATTCTAGTTCCAGTCTGGCCCTTAAACACTTGCTACACGAGCCCACCTCACACCTCAGGTTGTCATTTCTTCTAGGATAGAGTAGACAAACTCTGGAATCTCACACTATCTCATGGAACACGTGTTTGAGGAGGTAAAAGGAATTCTGTGGGCACATGTGAAGTGATGCCTTATAGATCCCCACCTTGGTCTTAGAGAGCACCATGTTCATTAGTACATTAAAGGCTCTGAGAAGTCCTGCAGGGAAGAAACCTATGGAGCTTTGTTTCGGTCAGCACTTATTAATAATCATGACATGCTGGGGGATTGGCTCATTTAATCATCACATTAACATTATATACCCATCTCAAAGGGTATGACTAATTCCACTTTTACAGAAGCAAATAAAGCACAGAGAAGTTAAGTAACTTTTCAAGGCCACACAGCTAGTAAGCAAGATTTTCAGTTGGGCCATCTGAGTCCAGAGCCTGTGCTCTGACTGATCTACTGATCTGTACTGCCTCCCGCACTACCCACAGGTCTCTGATTATGGAGCAGGTCTTCCAACAATTTCTATTAACAGCCCACGGAACAGAGCTGGGACATATCCAGGCCACAGACATTCTGAAACTTCTTCCAGCTCTAACAGTCCAAGGCTCCAGCACTGCAAACAGCACCATTAGGAGTGAACTCGCTGTCTGACCCATCATTCAATCCGACTGAACCTTTTGATTCAGGCTAGGTGGGAAGAGCTGGAATGAGCATGACCTCCGAGCCCTCAGCATCTAGGGAGGGGGCCACTGCCCCATGGGGCTGCTTAGGGTATGCAGGCCCCCACCCTATGTAAGCTGAGCTGACTTCAGTCCCCTTCTGACCTTGCCATTCTGTGGCCCAGGGCGATTGTGAGCTGGCTAAGAGCAGATCTGGAGAAATAAGGCAAGGGAGGTAGCTCAGGGCAGAGGGTGCCTAGGGCTGGGGGAGACTGGTGAGGAAGTGCTGAAGAGCCAGCCAGGTTTGCCATCAGGCAGTCCTTCCTGTGCCCCCTTCCCCAGTCCTAAACTGCCCTGAGGTCTCTAGATCCTGGCCTGCCCCACACGGTTTTCGGAGAGCCAGCGACACGGGCCACCATTTGCACTGTGTCATCCTTCTAGAAGACACAAACTCAGATAAGACAGAGGGTGGCTGTGTGCCTCTGAGACCTCCACCCAGATGCGGCCAACACAACCCTAGGTTCTCCAGTGCAGTGGCATGGGACGGGCCCTAGGCAGACTGTCCTCAGACCTTCTTCGAAGGGAACCCCCCCACCACCTCCACGAAGCCCACCACTCTGGGTACGTCTGTCCAAGGACAGAAAAGTTTTACATCTGGCCAAACAACCATGGGCATCCTGCTCTTTCCATGGGATCAAACATTGTCCTCTTTTTAGGAACATCATTTTGATTTCGAATCAATGGAAATCTGGGCAAAAGCTGAGTGACCAAGGGCAGGGGATGGGGGGAGGGGGCATGGCACAGGGGGCTGGAGTCCGACCAAGCTGGCCACCCACTCCCTGCCCCAGCCCCACCCCAGGGCTGCCTCTGGCCTGCCTGGACTCTTTCTCCTGGATCCCTACCTAGGAAGCTGGGCTCATGGAACTTCTGTAAATCAGTATCTCAAACACAGGAGTTCTCTTTTTGAAGGACCAGGCTGCAAATCCTTTTGAAATGGAAACAGTATCTCATTCACAGCAGCACGTGAATTCATGTCACAAGGGCTCCTAGTACATCGGGGCTTCCGGGACATGTCACCCTCCTGGGAGGTGTCCTCTGCTCGTGTGTGATCTTTGCATCTTGTTGGCAGACATTGCCTGGACACCTACATGGGGCCAGGCTTCCTGCTTGTTACTAAAGACACAAAGATAAAAGGTGCGGTCCTCAAGGAGCTCCAGGTCTGGAAAAGGTGGACACACGGAAACTGTCCTCCTACAGAGGATTGGTGTCCTGTCTGGAGGCATGCACAGTTTTCACAGCAGGGGTGCTCAACTTTCCCTGGGGAACTCAGGGGGCTTCTAGAAGGGGCACCGTGGGAGCTGAATCCCTAGGAAAAGCACTAGCAGGGGCAAAGGGTGGCAGCTTGGGACTCTGGCTAGTTGGGAACGGCGGCACTTTTGATGGACTGGACTTCAGGGTGCGGAGGACAGGCAGATGCTGAGGCCTGAGCAGCACTTCGGACGAGCCTACAGAGGGCCCGGCCAAGCCCCTCATGGGTTCTTATGGGCAATGGGGCTCCTCTGAGGGTCTTCAAGGAGAAAAGGGACACAATCAGTTTTATTTCAGGCTAGAAATCCTTTTCCTTGGTATATGGACTAACAGAGATGGAGACATTCTATCACTTGGTTTCCCCAGAGTACCAGCCACTTTGGGAGGCATGAATGCATCAGTCTTTGCTCTCTGCTTCAGTCTCCCTATCAGCAACACTCTCAGAATGAGGCCACAAGAAGTCAGTCTCACTGTATCTAGGACGGAGTATAACAGGAAGCTTCTGGTGCTTCTTCAAGGAGTGTGTTTTGGTTGGGACATGAATCTTTCTCTTTATTAAGGTGAGACCCAATGAAGGGCCATGCATGGTGGGAGGGAGATGCCCGGGACTAAGAACCACCACCTCCAGATAGTCTCAGTTTTCGAACCTGGAAAGTGGGGATAAAACTGAATGAGTCTGGGAGGTGCAGAGAGTCAGGGGTGGGGTGGGGAGAGATCCTTACCCCTTCAGGGCTGACCCCCCCCCCCCAGTCTGACTACAACCAACCCCTCATCTGTCCCACAAAGAAAGCCATTGATCCCGAAAGCAAGTCTCTCTTGGACAGCAGAATAATAGAAGCAATCTTAGCTTTTTGGGCAAAAAAAAATTCTAGTTGCACCCATCAGGAAATGGAGACTTGTGTAAACGTCATTACCATGGCAAAGGGTGAGTTGATCACTCTCAAACACTGCCTCTCACTGCCCCCCACCCACCCCCTGCCCCAGGATATTTATTTTATCCCACAGACAAACACTGCAAACATGTATTTCACACGCAAATGGAATCACTTACACAACTGTTAGTCCCAGCCCCTAAAGTATAGCTCACGCTTGTTAGTGAGATGAAAGTCTTCGACTTTTTGAGGCCACAGAATCATTAAATATTAACCGCATAACCGTGTTGCCCATTAAATTAATTTATGGAGTTAAAGAAATGCCTTTGGAACCCCTCTTGATAGACACCCAGCCCTCAAGTGCCACATAAAACAATCACCGGGCTGGTGCTCGGTCAATTTTCCGTGACGCTCATCCAATCTGCTCCATATATGTTTAAAATTAACACTGAGATTTGGGCTGTGAAACCACCTTTGGGCAGAGGGACTGGCTGGCTCGCGAGGGCAGGGAGCCTGAAGTCTGGGGAGGTCTACCGCACGGTCAGACTTTCCACGTCTGAGTCCTGGCAGGGGAGCTGGCTGCTCGAGGTGCAGAGCCAGCTTCACAGTCTTGGGTGCCCTTGAATCCCCAGCAAATCCCGGCCCGGGAGTCCATGCTGTCTAGGAGCCCAAGGAAGATGCTGGCCAGCCAAGCATGGCTGCATATGCAGGGTATTTGAAATAAAAACTCCAGCAGTGTGTCCCCGGACAGACATGGATAAGGGAAGGGCTGGCCATGGAGCAGAGTGTACATGGCACTGACCATGGGATTCACGGAGGGGCCAGTGATATTGAGCGCAACTTGGATCCCGAATGGCCATAGACTGGACCATTGGGAGGCAGAGCTGCGACATGCAATGCTGGGGTGGGGGTGGCTAAGGACTATTTCTGGCTTATCCCTAATGACCATTCCAAGGTCATCCCAAGGTCTCCGACAACGAGACCACAGATTCCAGCTTTCTAGTTCAGCAGAATTAAAGGTCACTTCTGCACTGACCTGCCCCCCTGCCATTCTCAGAGTAAATTACAGCCTGTGAGACGGCTAGCTGCTTGCCGAATCCGACTTGGCTCTGAGAAGCTCCTGTCTGTGCTAATCAGGTTAGGAGGCCCTGCCTCTTGCAGACCCCACTTAAATGGCGCCCCCGGCCAGCAGCAGCAGCACTGGGGCCCCAAAGCCCCCCTGAAGCTCATCCTGATTCAGGAGTCCTGTTCAAAGCCTGATCCCCGGAGATAAGATGTTATCGGTTTCCTCCTCCGGATGGCCCAGGACCCAAGACTGCAGATGCCTCTGGCTCCAGGAGCCTCCCAGGCTGATGTGAGCCATAAATCCCCAGCTGGGAGAGGCCTCCCCCACCCTTCGCCCCCTCCTCCCTGGGCTGTGCCCATTTATTTAACTTCTTGGGAAAGATATAAGGAGAAATAAAAGCTTAGGCAGCAGCCATCAACTGAACTGGAAATGGCAAATGCCCTTTAAAGAGAAAAATGAATATTGATCTGAAGAAGAGGAGCCTCTCACATAAGGGAATTCATCACTGGGAATTCTTTTCCAGTTAGGGCAGAAAATGTGACCAAGTATGAATCGACTCAGTCATGAAACTGAAACTCGGGTTAATGGAGACTCCATGGGAGTGCTCGTCTGCCTATCGGCTGGGGAACACCAGTTAGGATATTGAGCAACTTGCTTCTTTCTTAAACACTTTTATTCCCAGCATAGTGTTTCTGAATCATAAAGTATTAGCCAATGAACAGACCCTACAGCTACAGCTCTGTGCAGGAACACAGCATTTGAGAAGCGACCAACACTATGATACACATTCTCCTGTACAGCCCCCTTCAGGAGCCCTGCAAGGGAGCTGTCTTTACCCTGTTTCACAGATGAAGGAACCTGGGGCTCAGAGAGGTAGACTCGCTTGCCCAGAGTCACAGAGCCCATGGGGAGGCAGTGGGATTTTATTCCAGCTCGCAGGTTTCATTTAACTAAGAAATCTATCTCCACGAAAGCCAACGGGCACATTAAATTGTTTATGCCTTGTAGTAATAATAATCCAAAGCTGGGGTCAGCTGACTGCTTCCTCCCGTGCTTGCACTTGCTGGCCTGTGTCACTTGCTTTCCTCCCCATAACTACCTTCTGTGGAGCTACTAGTCTCCCTGTCACACAGATGTGGAAACTGAGGCTCTGGGAAGTTCAGTGGCTTGCCCAAGTTCACAGAGCTAGTGAGGATTCTGAACCCAGGCAGCCTCGCCATCCAGAGGCCACGGGTCAAGGCCAATGCAGTGGGCGTCTGGCATTTTCCCTGCAGGGGTCCTGGGCTCTAGTCGAAGGCTAGGCTAGTCTAGGCTCTTGTCCAGAAAGACAAACGGGGCCTTCTTCATGACATCGCTGAAATTGTCCCATCTCTTCGTTGGCATTGGCTGTTTTTACACACCTGTGCACACACACCTGTGTGTGTGTGTTTGTGTGAGTGTGTGTGTGAGCGTGACCACTGGCACGGGTAAAAATGTGCACATAAACATCCGTAACCATCAGGACTTCTGTGAATAAACAAATATGCAGTTCAGAACTCTCAGATGCTATTGAACTCAGAATTGATTCCAACAACTCTGGTCCCAAAAGGAATTCAAAGCAACAGCTCCCCTGTGTCCAGCAAAATGTCACATACAGAACATCTCCCTTCAGCAGGAGACCCCTTAACCGAGCTCCCAAGCCCGTGGAAGTGATTTAAAATAACGTTCTGTAAACACAGGCGTGTCCTGAAAAAAGTCAAGTCTTAGCGTGATCCCAAGGCCCTTGTGCCCCAGAGAGTGGCCCAGTCACAAGTGACCCCTCCCCGAGGGACACTCAGACCCACCTCCCTGGCCGGGAAATGCCAGGCGTCAGGAGGCACCTGCTAGACCACAGCAGAAGGTTTGGGACAGATGGTGCTCCTCCACGGACAGACAGACAAACACACTCTGTGGCTGGCTGGCCGGCCCCTCCCCCACCTGAAGGCGCACGCTTACCCGGCAGTATTCGTCAATTGGCTTCAGCCTCTTCACAGCTACGTCCCGGATGTGGCTTCTCCGGAAGAGGATTTTGCCTGGAACAGAGAGGGCTGTGAGCTGGGTGACTCTGGGGAAAGCTGCCATGGGACCCCAGCCTCCTACCCTCTCACTCCCCTCTCCCTCAGCTTCTTAGCCTTTTAGCTGGCCACCGAGTGCCACCGCCCCTGCCCAGCATCAAGAACACGAGAGATGGGCAGTCACCTCTCCCAGGGGGCAGAAGGCGCCCGAGGCTGAGAGCGCAGGACCTCTGGGGCCCAGGAGTGGCCTCCGAGGCTGCCATCTTGGCCAGATCACCTTGTCTGGGTCTCAGGGCAGGATCGATGGCCTGACGTGGGTGCGGCTCCCAAGTGACCTCACAAAGAAATACAAAGAACGGCCCAACCCACACGCTGGGTTTTGTTCTCAGGCCCTTCCCTCCTTGAGAAATCGGCATTCATTCCTGCCAGCCAGGCAGGAATTCCTATTCTTAGTTTAGGTGGGAGGCTATTTCCAGGGCGGGCGCGGGCCAATGCCAAGGAGTGCGGCTGCCCCAGCCTGACTTTTCCCCAGCCTCTCTGCACACACAGCCTCTAGCAGTTCAGGCCACCACGTGCAGATGGGCAGGCACACCCCTCTGCAGGTGTGGGTGGGGCTTCCAGGAAATGCCATCCCCTGCAATCTCCCCAGCAGGCTCTTCCAAGCTACCCCAATTCAATTTTAACAACTAGATCAATGCTTGGTCCTTTTCAGCTGGTTCAATTTAGAATTTGAACTCTGGTCTGACTCTCAAGTCCTAACAGCTAACATTTCTGCACCTCACTGCCATCAATGTCTAGGTCAATGCCCCCTTTTTAGAAGGCCTTCCTTGTTTGGCCACGCTGGGAGTAATCTCCCTCTTTTCTACACACTTTGTCCATTCCTAAGGCATGTGCCCCATTCTGCTGTGTGTTACAGATGTTTGAAAATCTCCATCCATCGGGGTCCGTCTGATACATCTTAGAACCCACATAGCTTGACAAATGGTGAAGTGCTCGCCCTAAAACTGTGATAGGCATCCATTGTCCCTGTCTGCCTGATTTCCCTCTGGAGAGCCTCCCTCCTCCATTCCCAGTCCTTGTGGTTCAAAGGGGCTGACCACACTCCCTGGCAGCAAGGGTAGGCATGTGACCCAGCCAACCAGAGTCACAGTGATTGGCTCAGAGATGGGCAGGGGACCTGATCTGTGCCAAGGAGGGTCAGCCATGAGACTTCTGCTGGAGCCCTTTCTCTCCCACAGTTGCTGAGCTGGCAGGATGAAAGTCTGGAGCTTCTCATGGCCATCTTTATCATTGCCTGAGAAGGAAACCCCCAGAGAGAAAGGAGCAGTGCCCAGAACAAAGTAGGTGCTCAATGAATGCTTCCTGGATGGTTGAAACACAGAGCAAAGAGATGGCAAAGGGCAGGTTCCTTTGACATCGTTTGAGCAGCTGGACATAGTTGTTCTGAACCCAAGGTCTACCTGTTACTTGCCACATGCATAAAACAAGAAAATTATTTTTTGCTGAAATTAGTTGGAGATGGATTGTTATCACTTGCATTAAAGGAGTTCTAAGGAAGAGGGCGCCTGGGTGGCTCAGTTGGTTAAGCAACTGCCTTCGGCTCAGGTCACGGTCCTGGAATCCCGGGATCGAGTCCCGCATCAGGCTCCCAGCTCCATGGGAAGTCTGCTTCTCCCTCTGACCTTCTCGCCTCTCATGCTCTCTCTCACTGTCTCTCTCTCAAATAAATAAATAAAATCTTAAAAAAAAAAAAAAAGGAGTTCTAAGGAAAAGAATGGCCATGGCAATGTGAACAGAAATGTAGCTTGAAGATCAGTTCATGGGAGCTTCTTCTATGGAGGCCCTAGGGCGGTACTAAGCATTGTCTTGGTTTCGGCTGTTTCCCAGAAGCTGACCCAGAGACGAGGAACTTCGGTGGTTTATTTGGGAACGGTCCTGGAAGACACCACGGGGGAGTGGAAAGGGAGGAAGAGAAGCCAGTTAATCCCCATGGGGAGCCAACAGCTCAGGTCCTCTGGGGAACCCTGGGGATAAAATGGACCGTACCTCCAAGATTTCCCGACTGAGGGCGAGGAGCATTTACCTCCAGCTCCCAGCCTGTGACCAAATGAGACCGTCACATCTCCGGCTCCTTCAGCCAAGTATGTTTGCGAGGCTGGAAGAAAATCCCCGGCCATTCCCATGAGCAGTCTTGGGAGACAGAGGTGAAGGGTAGGGGACCAGGGGTGGGGGGCGCTGAAAACAGTTGTCACTGCCTGAGCTCCCGGTCACCAGCCCTGCTCCTGTCAGACAGCAGAGCGGCCTGTTGTGGGTGACTTGTTTCCCACTGGCATCTCTTGTCTCCATACATCGGGTATGACCAACTCCTTCCTCCCCTTGGCACCACACTCCACTCAGCACAAGGCCTTGTATACAGCAGGCGCCCCTCACCACCCGCCAACCCCCCACCCCAAGTGCCTGCTGCTGTATTCATCTTCCTCTCCTGCACTGTCCCTCAAGCTCTCTTTCCTCCCTTCCTCTCTGAAGCCCGGCAGACAGGCCCGTCAGAGGCCCGACACTCTGTAGACTGGACAATGTCATCAAGATAAATCAGCTCTGCCACGTGCGTTCCTTTTGAAAGGAGATAAAACAAGATTTATCAAGACACTGGAGACCGGCCTCTTTTCCTTGGGGGAAGATGTCACAGATTTGGTATTCCTGGACTCCTTGCCTCCTACCCTTTTTTGGTTGCCTGTCGCCTTGCCGCCTGCACGGCCGCGGGAGTGTCCGCGCACAGCCCTGGGGACGGCTCGTGAAACAATCGTGCAGCGCGGGAGACCAGCTCTCGCTCTCGGGCCTGACCAGAGGATGAGCAGCCCTGGGCGGACTTTCTGAGTCCTCTGCCTGAGCCTCCCTCCTCGGGAGCTGGAGGATCCCCTGGCCCGGAGATGCCCCTGGCCACGCAGCATCTCACAGGACCCGGAAGGATGCGTCGGAGCAACGGAGGAAATTGAAAGGAGAGACTGCAGCAGGGACCCAGGCCCACAGACCTGGCTCTGCCCTGCGTGCCTCCCGGAAGGAGATGAAACCTGACTTACCCATTCTCCAAAAATAGCACTCGTGCCCTTCCTCATGCTGGCGAAGGACGAAAAGGAAAGGAGGCAGATGGGAGATGGGAGATGGGAACTGCCTCCCGCCCCACCACCCCTATGGTGGCTGATCCACTCTCGGAGCTTGAGGTCCCCAAGATACATACTTAGATCACGTGAGACCTGATCCCGCCGCAGGCAGAACCAGCAGAAAACTCATCGTTAAGGGACAATGAAGGAGCCTCCTTAAGGTGCAGAGAGGGCTGGGAGAAGGAAGGAAGGGATGGGGGTGGGAGAAGTGGGGAGACAGGGGTGCGGGCACCCTGTCCACACTGGTAAGGCACCCCCAACTTGCCCCTCGCGCCCACCCCCTGCAAGGGACGCCACCCTGCCTCTGGGCCGGACACCTGCCATCCCCTGCACGAGGCTCGTGGGTCTGCCGCTCAGGTGCAACGTCAGAGGAGAATTTCTGTACAAGCCATTGCCCGGCTGATTTTAGTTTTTTTGGAATTCCAATAGGGCTTCTCTCCTTCCCACTGAAATCCTGACAGGAGCAACGTTTTCTTTTCTTGGGGCTTTGTTTGGCCCAGGCTGCAGAGGGTGGGAAGGGGAAAGAGGGAGGGTAGATCTGGAAGGGATTCTACGGTCTTGAGTTCTCTGTTAGGAATCCAAACCGCACTCGGGAAGCCACACCGGGGACTGTATTAAAAGGGAGAGAGAAAAAGAGGAGGAGGAGGAAAATCCCCATTAAGGAAGCCGAGACCACAGGGCATTAAAGGCCTCTTGTAATTGTAATTCAGCCCGCTCACAGCGCCTGCCAGAGTCTTCAAAGCCACGCAGGCACTGCCCCAGAAATACGATAAAGCATCATAAGGAATATTACACACAGGCCACGAACCAGACCTCAGGACATAACTCATTCTTGAAAGTGGAGAAGAAAGCTGTCAAGCCGGACAGGGTCCAAGCACATAGGTGTAGGTCCCTCTTGCTGCCGCTCTGGGCTGGGCTGAGAAGGGGGGACAAGCAGAAGGAGCAGGGGCCTCAGCAGGAGGCCTGGGTTCAAGTCCTGCCTGGGCCACAGGCTGGCTGTGTGACCCTGAAGTGGGGTCCTCCTCCACTGTGGCCTCTGCATTCTCATCTGGAGACAGAAGGCCTGGGGCTCCGAGGCTCCTCCCTCCAGGGGTCCTAAGATGTATGCAGTGGGCTGGGGGGCACCGAGAGGGGCAGAGGAAGAGGAAAACAAGCAGAAATAGTAGCCAAAGGCTTACTATGTGTCTGGCACGTGCTAAGAGCTTTCCACTGGATTTGCTTGCTTAATTCTCAAGGCTTTGAAGCAAGTACTTAAAAAAAAAAAGATTTTATTTATTTATTTGATAGAGAGAGAGTGAGAGAGAGCACAAGCAGGGGGAGCAGCAGGCAGAGGGAGAGGGAGAAGCAGGCTCCCCGCTGAGCAGAGAGCCTGATGTGGGGCTCGATCCCAGGACGCCAGGATCATGACCTGAGCTGAAGGCAGCTGCTTAACCGCCTGAGCCACCCAGGGGCCCCACAAGTACTTTTATTATCTCTGCTTTGCACAGGAGATGTCGGCTCAGAGAGGACCTGTCCAAAATCACACAGCTACTAAGTGCCTGAGCTGAGACTTCAGCCTGGGATTTTGAAGCTCACATAGTAAGGGGGAGGGAGAAGGCAATGAATCTAGCATTCTTTGGGGTCCAATCAAATAAGGCCTTGAGAGCCATGGTGAGGATTTAGGATTTTAGTCTGTGTGATGTGAGCATTAGTAACATGTCCTCCGCACTGCGGGCTATGCCGTGGTCTGGGGAACAGCTGCCTTGGGGCCTGACGGAGGCCTGTATAAGCAGTAACTGTGGATGGTAGTATACACATGGCGTACCACGTACCAACAGTCCCCCGGGGGCTCTGCCTATCTGATACAAGCAGACCGGTAAATGGACCACAAAGAAGGAAGGAGAGGGGACACAGTGTCTAGTAGACTCTGGAAAGAAAGAGCTCCCCGAAACAGCATACCTCCCTGTCCTTCCTGCCCTGCCTCGTGGGTCATGTATCAGCTGGAAATCAGGGGGAACTGCCAGTCAGAGGTCAAGCTCTGCCTCAGTCCCCAGTGTGGCCTGACCTTCTCACCAGGAGTGTCCACTCTGGGCCAGGACACATAGATGGGGCCTTGACTCAGGAAGGTCCCCATGCTTGGGGGGGCCAGGGTATTTCCTCCTCCTGCCCAGGATACCAGGCACATAATGACGCATCTCAGTGGTACCCGATGGGTCTTAGAGGTGGACATTTGCTTCTGGAAAACGAATTGTTTCGTTAGCCAGGGCACTGGCTAGTCGAAAAGGACTTGCCTCTGGGCCTCTTTTGGTCTGTTCGAGTGGATCTGTTCTTGGCAGCCTCTTAGCTTCACGTTCACAGTGTGCAGGTGCACATACACACATATATACCCCCTCTTCCGTGCTTTCTCTGCCATCTGGAATGCCATCCATCTGTCACTGTCCTGATGCTCCAGGTGCTAAGAACACCACAGAGAACATGACAGATGGGGACCCTGCTCTCAAGGAGTTTACATTTGAACTGGCAGGGCCGGGGTGGTGGTGGGGCGTATGCATGGAAGGGATACAGTGTGCAATTTTCCTATCTAGTAAGTAGTTTGGTTATACCTATGTGTCTCCCCCTACTTCTAAGAGAATAAAACAGGGTAACAAGAAGGGGCATGTGGGGGGTGTGGGGAGAGGTGGGGAGGGGGAGGGGAGGGGCGGAATTCAGCTAGTGGCCGGGGAAGTTTGGTGGAGACTTTGATGAGGAGAGAGAGCCAGTCATGCAAAGCTCTGGGGCAAGAGTGCTCCAACAGAGACAACCATACGGTGAATTTGAAAGACAGAAAAGAAGCCAGTAGCAGTCATTTAAGCCACAGAAAGGAGTCTGGTTTTCTTTGCAGCACCCTGAGCCTCCTTCCCCAGCCCAAGACCTCCTCCAGTAAGCCTTCCTTGATTGCCGGCCCTGTCCTCCTTTCCCAGACTCCAGGACTCCCAACCTCACCCATCTCCTGCTATCCCAGGGAATTTGTTAGGGAGCCACCATCTCAGGGCCCCCTCTAACCTTCCCAGCCCCCCTGATGTACAGGCCACCCCGGCCTCCCAGGGCATAGATGTTCCCAACTCTCTCCCTTCAGGGCAGTCCAGAGAGCCTGGAGCGTCACAGGGGACTGGCCTAAGAAATAAGGGAGGCCACAGCATGGCCTGGAGATGCCAGACCGCATGGCACAGAGACCTCGTTCTCCACGAGCGACACCACTACCCATCTAACTGGATCTGAGGACAAAAGGGGAAGGGGGTACATTAGCCTCCCAGGGCAGCTACTATAAAGTACCATAAGGTCAGTGGTTTAAAACAATAGGAATGCATTCTCCCCCAGTTCTGAGGCCGGAAGTCTGCAAGCGTGGGCAAGGCTGTGCTCCCTCTGGAGGCAATAGGGGACAATCTGTCCTCAACTCCTACAGCTTCGGGGACTCTGGGTGTTCCTCGGCTGTAGCGGCATCACTCTGGTCTCTGCCTCTGTCTTCACGTGGCCTCCTCCCTCCGTCTGAGTCTCAAATCTCCCTCTGCCTTTCTTCCCTAAGGACACCTGTCTTTGGGTTCATGCCGGCCCTCAATTCAGGATGATCTCATCTCCAGATTCTTATCGGAATTACATCTGTGAAGACCCTTTCTCCATGAGGTCACATTCACAAATTTGGGGGTTTGGATGTGGACCTATTCAACCCACTACACAGGGTTATGGGGACATCCGCAGAGCTGGCTATGGGAACGTGACAGTCTTATATCCCTCCATTGCAGTCACCTTGAGGACAGCGATGACTTTCTATTACTCTCTTTGTCCCCAGCAATCCCTGGCACAGAGCTGGGTGCTATGAATGTGGGTGTTGCCTGATGCCCTCAGGAAGGTCAGAGGATTGTCTGGAGAGAGCGTGTCAAGGGTCGCTGGAACCCAGCAGGGGACAGGCAAGCTGTGTGGGTCGGAGAGCAAGGAAGTTGGGGGATGGGGTTCCTCTCTGGCTCTGCTGGCTGATACGGCACCCAGGAGAGCCTCTTCTTTGCCAAACCAACTTGGGGAGAGAAGATGTGAAGGTGTTCCTCACTAAAGGAACACCCCGCCCCTGCAAAGAATGACATGCATGTTTGCTCATAGCGTGCACTATGGTCTGAATGTCTGAGCCCCTCAAAATTCACGCCGAAATCCTAATGCTCACTGTGTTGGTATTGGGGTGGAGGCTTGGGGCGGTGGCAAGGTGTGATGCCTCACAAACGGGATGAATGTTGTTATGGAAGACACCCCACAAAGCTCCCTAAGGCCTCCATCCGGTGAGGAAACAGTGAGAAATCTGCAACCAGAAAGAGAACCCTCACCTGGCGAGGCTGGCATCCTGATCTCAGACTTCCAGCTTCCAGAACTGTTGGAAATAATGTCTTGTGTTTATCAGCCCCCCAGTCTGTGCTTTTTTGGTACAGCAGCCTGGCTGGACTGAGACAGTGATACAGACAGAGGCACTGCCTGCGGGGAAGGAAAAGAATACGTAGCTTCCAGCCCCGAGCTCTGGCTCCGAGACTAGAATGACAGGCCTCTGTGCGTTTGCCCCTCAGCATCTCTAGTGCAATGCCCTGAGTTTCTTTCTGGGGACAGTCCCTCCTTCCTCCTCAGTCTGTCAGGTTTCACTGAGGCTCATCTCACCCAAACTCCTGGCATTACCAAACAGTATGGTCCAGCCATGGGCACGTGACCCAAGTTGGTCTGAGGAGAATCGGCCTGGGACTTTTGCCAGAACCACCAGAAAGAGAAGTAACTCAGAAACGGTAGAACCAAGTTGCTAGGAAGTATCTTTACAAATCACTGTCACCATTTGGGTGACACAGAGAAGTGGCCAGAGAAGAAAACAAAGCTAAGAACTAGAGAGAGAGACACATGATTTGGTCACCTGCATCCAGCCATGCCTGAAACCATTATCCCCGAAGTTTTCAGTTACATGAGCCAAAAAATTTCCCTGACTTTTCTTGAACCAGATTGAGAAGGGTCTAGTCCTTGTCACCTACAGGTTCCCGACTAGCACATCTGGCCCTGCCATTTACTGTTGTGTGATGTGGGACAAGTCATAACCTACTTGAACCTCCGTTTCCTCAGACTGCAAACTGCACATTGTAATGCCTAACTCAAAGGATCATTGTGAGGCGACAGTGAATCCCTGTAAAAATCACCGAACACAGAGTGCAGCCCACAATAAACGTTGAGCAAATGGGATCTCTTAGGAGCTGACAATTTTGGTCAGGGAGGTGCGGGAGTGTGGGGGTGGGGGTACAATCTGGCCCCACCCACCTCCTCACCGGCCGGTGGGATCTGAGCACCACAGTGATTCCCCAGCACCCACCATGACCTGTCTTCCCCACTCAAGGCCAAACACTAGCTCCCTTCAGCCTGCAGCCACCTTTCCAGATTCAAACCTCCGCTCCCTAAAAACACCGTCTCCTCCTACGCAGCTCCCATTTCTCTCCTTTGGGACGCTCTTTTGTCAGCCTGATTCAACGAGCAGAGAATAGAACACAGAGAAGCAGCGGCAGTGATGACTCACTCCATCCCCCATCACCCCCCCCACCTGGGGGTGCCAGGGTGACTCACGCAGGTGAACCTCCCACGCGGCACTCTCCACCCACTTTCCCGCACACTCAGGGACACCGACTCGCAAGAATCCACCAGGGTTTCGCCACAGCTGGAAACCTTCTCTTGCAGCCAGGGTGTGCTTACCCATCACATCCAGGGGAGGAAAACGATCTTCCAGATTCTGGACTGGAAGGTCCCATCCCCAGGGCAGAGCCAGGCTTAAGGGAACACAGTCTTTCATTCCCCCATCCTCAGTGGGGCCAAGTGGGATTTATGGGTGTCTGCTAGGAAAATAAAAGAAGAAAAAGCACCTAGTCTTGCCATACCAGAGGTTTTAATTCATCTTTAAGGAATCTGGGACACCTGGGTGGCTCAGTGGGTTAAGCCTCTGCCTTTGGCTCAGGGTCGGGCTCTCTGCTCCGCACGGAGCCTGCTTCCCCTGCTTCCCCCCCCACCCCCGCCTGCTTCTCTGCCTACTTGTGATCTCTCTGTCGAATAAATAAATAAAATCTTAAAAAAAAAAAAAGGAATCAAATAGAACTGAAGTCTTTGAGCAGCCTTATTCAGCCATCTATGATCAGAACAATTTTTTTCCTTTTTAAAAATGTCCTTTTTTTTGAAGTATAATATACACACAGAAAAGTGCACATGCATATGGATAGTTCAACGAATTTCACAAACAGAATCCACCTAGGTAATCAGCACCCAGGCCAAGAAACAGAGTCGCATGAATCCCATTCTAACCCCATCTAACCATTCAGCTGCCAGCACAGATCAGAGGGTGGGTTGTTGAGTTGAGAGGCCCAGGGCCTGGGTACATTAACCAGCCTGGGCATCAGCCTTCTATCCTGTGTGGTCTGGAGGCACACGGCTGGGTGGGGAGAAGAGGGTCTGACACCAAGTGCTGTCGTCACAGGGAAGGGCAAGGCCCCATCACTCCATGTTTGGCCAACAGCCCACACATCGTGCGGTGACCTTTGGTCTCAACGACTCCCAGTCCATTTTCTACCAAGTAGCCCAAAGAACATTTTTAAGATGAAACCTTTGCTTTGAACCTTTCATTGACTTGCCAGGGCGCTGAGAACAAAATCAATTCAGAACTCGTTTCTGTGGCCGGGGAGGCCCACAGACCCACCACCTTGGGGCCTGTGTGCATGCGGTCCCCTCTCCCAGGACATAGTCCCCTGGGCCCTTGGCACAGAGATAACGCCTTCCATACTTCAGATCACCACAGGGAGAGGCCGGGGCAGGCCACTCCCAGTGAGGGGGCCCCCTCTGCCTCTCTCCCAGCCCTCAACTGCCTCCTTCACAGAACTCACTGAGATTTGTAATGCTCCCACCTCTTTGTATGATGTCTTGTTTACTATTGTATCCTCAGGGCCCAGCGCAAGGATTGGTGCACAGAGGCCCCAGCTGACGTTTACTGAATGGGTAGGTGTGAATGTGTTGACACCCTCTTGCTCTAGACTCTCATTTACACACACACACACACACACACACACACACACACACACACACACAACAGGACTAATAAATGCAGCTCACTCTGCACGTGCTGGGGGCTGCTGGCCCAGACGTGGGCTGCGGCGGGGATGGGCTTGCCCTCCAGGACCCAGACAGAGCGGGGCCAGAGAGTGTGGTTAACCCGGAGCCCAGCATCAGGGCGGCCAGACTGTCCCCACCGTGTGGATGTGGGTGTGGCGGGCGTGGTGGGCAGTGGCTCACACCCTCCCTGTGAGGGCCACAGAATAAAAGGCCCCATTCAGCCCCTGCAGCCTCGGCTCCTCCCTGCCAGGGGAGGCTGCCCTCAGGAAAGGGGACGGTGGGATGCTGGGCAGAGCTTTCCGGCAGCCTCTCCCTGTGGCCTGGCCCACAGAGGGGGCTGTGGGGTGGGGGGGGGCGCCGTGGCAGGGTGGGGGCAGGCCAGGGATACAGGGCCTCCAGGGCGGAAAGACACAACAGAAAAGGCCTAGCCAGCTGAGTAGGCTGTGGGCAGGCAGGGGCAGTCCTGGTTCCAAGGGGGATGTTGAAAGACACCGTTGACTTCGGATGATCTGAAGCAGAGGAAAATCCCCAGGATATAGAGGCCCTTGGGAAAGCAGCCCCACAACCACAGGCCTGGCAGTGCCAGCTGGAGAGAGTCGGCCTGGTTCTCTCTGCGGGGACACGGTCCTCCAAAGCCTGCTTTTCTTGAGCTTTGGCGCCGCTGGTAGAACCGAGCCCAGACAGTCAGCCCCCTCCAGCAACCTCCCAGCAGCACTGTCTATGCCTCCCCCCGAGTGAGGACAATACGAGTGATAGTGACGTCCCTGAGGACTTGGTGTGTGCCAAGTGTTTTGTATTTATTCATTTATTTGATATGCATCACAACTTCTGATTGAGGTACTGGGTTCCATTGTCATTCTTGTTTTATGGCTGGGGAAACTGAAGGTCAGAAAAGTGACCCGAGTGACCTGCCCAAGGTCACAAAACTAGTTAAGTGGCAGGGCTGGAATTTAATGCGCCTTGGCCTTTCTCTGGGCTGCCTGGAGGTGCCTAGACACTCAATGGTTTTGCTCTAGTCTTTTCTCTGTACCTTTTCCCTCTGTATCCCGTTGGGCTGCCTTCCCCAGAGCTACAGCTCAGCCCAACACCATGAGCACAGTCAGCGAGCGCCACTCACTCACGAGGAGCCCCGCTTTCCCAAGTGCAGGCGCGGAAACTGGGGCTGGGCTGGGACGACAGACATTGCAGACACGGCCCGGACCTTACAGCACACGCCGTCTGTGTGCCCTGTGCTTCAGTGTGACCCGTCACAGTGGGGGCACACAGGAGGAGAGACAGGCCTGAAAAGTGGTAGGAATGAGCCAGGGCAAGGGAAGTGGAGAGAATGTTCCAGAAGAGGGAAGAGCCTGAGCAAAGGTCCAGAGATAATAGAACCCAGCTGAAGGAAGGTGAATGTGTTGGAAGGTTACAAGGCGTGGGTGACGAGTGGTACTAGAAGATACTGAATGGGTGACAGGGGTTTGATCACACAGACCACGCAGAGCAAAGCAGAGCCATTCAAGTTGTATTATTTCAGAAATCCCTGGAGTTCCTGAACCATCAAGGCCAAGGACCAGAGTTTTTACCTGCGGGAGGGGACACGGGGGGGAGGTGGGGGCAGAGGCACCAACAGCCCCTTCTGAAGTCTTAGCCCTGAGGGTCAGGGGATGGGGGACACCTCCCTCAAGTCTTAGCCCTGAGGGTCAGGGGATGGGGGACACCGGGGTCTGGTCACCGACGGTGCACGCACCGCAGGAGCTCCAGACTCTGTTCTCTGCCAGTATTGACGCCTATCACAGTCCACATGGATCCTAGGGTTAAAATCAGGAGATCCTGGAGGTCATCATGTCCAGCCCCCTCACTCCCTGAGGTCAAGACGGAGCTCAGAGAGGGCTATGCCTCACCAGACGTCACACAGCAAGTCAGCAGCCAGCCTGGGACTTGGCGGGAACCTGGGGCTGGCAGCCTGGTTCTGGGGCAGATTTTGCAGGTTTTCCACCTATAGGTTACGTTCCTCAAAGCCCCCAACACATATGTCTTTCCTCCCTCTAATTTCTACCCCAATCCTAACCCCACAACAAGAGCTGCCACCACTGGCACCATTTCAGAGGACACTGAAGCAGTGACAGGTGACTTCTAAGACTGGGTTATAAGGGGGATCACAGCCCCCTTCTTGTCTTGCTCTGAGATCAATCACATTGCAGGAAGCCGGCTGCCATGGTATAAAAGCACCTTAGGGAGAGGTCCACATAGCAAGGACCGGGGGCCTCCTGCTAGTAGCCCGCACCAGGCCTCCAGCCATGAGAGCAAGCCATCTTGCCCAGCGAGACCCCAGTTATACCTTGTGCCAACATTTGGACTGTTACTTCGTAAGAGATCCCAAATCAAAACCATGCAGTTAAGTGGCTCCTGAATTCCTGACCTACAGAAGAAGTGAGATAATAAACTGCTAAATTTGGGGGGTAATTTGTTACACAGCACTAGGTAACTGACATGGGTCCCCACGGCTCATGAGAACCCCTCGGTTACCTGAGTCTGAGATATTCGAGATGTTGGTTACAAATGCACATTCCTGGGATTTACCCTGCCCCCCTACCCCGCTGAGTTAGAATGGGGGAATAATGGGGGGAGCAGGGTGAGAACGCGCATTCTTCATAAAGCCCCTCTAGAGATTCCCATGCACCTCTGAAGCTAAGAAGTACTGAATTAATCTCACTCCCCTTACGGGAATTAGGGGATCCCTCTGAAGAGGCTCAGAGAGCTGCAGGGATGATCCTTGCCACGCATCTAAGCCGAGGCAGGCCTGGGCCTGGAATCAGCACTAGACTCCCAGCTCAGTAATCTTCTGACTTACTTCCTCCTCTGTCCATTTCAGGCTGCTTTCTGAGAGGAGTAAGCTTTCTGTTCTTTTTCTCTTGTTTTTATTTACAGTGCACACCTAACAAAACGCTACATAATTATTTGTCTATGTAAGAGCTAGCTTGGCTTGTAAAGAACTTTGCTGGCACTAAGCAGATGTAATGCTGAAAAGCATCTGGGGGATGAGGCCATGCAGAGAGGCTGGCGCTGCTGCCCAACATTGCATCAGAATGAGCACACTCTCTACCCACCATGCCGCCTGGGCTTCAGGCATTCTTCCTGGACAAAAACAAATGCAGTATGTATAATGCAGAAACAATGGATGCGGATAAGCAGGGAGCGTACTGAGCTCCTGTCACCCTAATAGGTAAGAATAAGAACCCCACTTTCATTTTTATAGCATTTTGGGCTTAGAAAAAACTCATATGCAATCTTATTACGTTATCCTTACCCATTCAGTCTTTCACTAGACACATGCGTGAGCCGCTGCTATGTGCCAGGTAATACTCTTGGCCAAAGGATCTGTAGATTTCTTTCTTTATTTAATAAACATTTATATATGTTTACTATGTGTCAGGAACTGGCTTAAGCCCTTTGGAAATATTAACTCACTTAGTCCTTATAGCAGCTGTACAAAGTAGAAGCCATTATTCTTCCCATTTTACAAGGAAATTGAAGTACACAGAGGTTAAGTCATTTTCCCAAGGTCAAACAGTTAGTAGGAAACAGCACATGGATTAGAAGCTGGGGGATCTGAAACTAGACTTCATCCTCTAAACTAAGGTAAAATAAAGCATGGTTCCTGTGCTTCAACACTCCAGGTTTTCGAGTACCTGGGTGGCTCAGTTGGTTAAGCATCTGACTCTTGATTTTGGCTTAGGTGGTGATCTCAGGGTCATGAGATCGAGCCCCACACTGGACTCCGTGCTTAAGCTTCTCTCCCCTCCCTTTCCCTCTGCCCCAAAACACACCTCTCTCTCTCTCTGGAAAAAAAAAAAAAAGCAAAACTCTAATTTTTAAATCCCATGACCACAGAGGAAAAGCTGAAGCCCAGAGATATTTTCTGAATTTCCCCAAGTCACACGGTGCTGAGACTAAAAGCTAGGTCTGATTCTAAGCAGCATTACTTTGCTTCCATTAGTGTCTGTTCACAAAGCAGGTCTAGCAGAAGATGGCTGTGAGGGCAGCAAACAAGGAAGGCGTTTCTAGAGCTCAGAAAGAGAGAGGCTTTTTCTAGGGCCCCACTGGCAAATCTAAAGTATCCCCAGAGACCTCCAAGCAAATGAACAAGGCTCACTCACTGTCCAGGCCATCATGATTTGTGACTGTCTGCTGCTTGCTCATATTCATGCCTCCAGATATTTTGGGGGCAGTGTTATTTATAGACTACGTTTCTATTTATATTTTCATTGAATTCCTGTTAACCCTAGCTAGATTACCCCCAACCCCCCAAAACCTAGAGAGAGGAGGATAAGAACTCTTTCTCACCAAGTAAGTCAGGGGCAAAGGTGAAGGTCAAAGTCTTGGCTATGTGTGCAGTCTTTCAGCAGGAGCCCTTTGCAGGGAAGCATTCAAGACAAGGGGGCTTTCTGCGCTTTCCAAAGGAAATGGGGGGTGGGGGGAAGGGCACAAAGCTGGCCTTATACAGAGGCAGCCATATTCTGCCAATGCAGTGGGATTTGAGGTGGGCCTACAAGACCTCTGTTTCCCTAAAATGTTTTTTCTTTTGTATGATATTTCATTATTAGGCATTGATTCCTTTGGTCTTAAAAGCTATTAGATCACAAAACATTGGGCCTATGAGAAAACCTAGTCAGTATCAAGTCCAGTCCCAGTATTTCCCAGAAGGGCAACTCAGCCTCAGAGAAAGCTAGGACCTCTTCTCATGGGGGATCTGAACGAATACACCGAATTCTACTACAAAGCACAGTTGTTGGAGGAAGAACTGTCAGGCACAGAGAGAGACACGGGACAGCAGAGTAGGCTCAGAATTCCTCTAACACCAAGTTTTAAGAATGAATAAATAAAACTACGTGATGTTTCCTAAGGTTCTCTTTGGTGCCCCAAATGAAAACTTCCTCGTTTTAGGGCCCTATAGAAAACAAAATCAAAGTGGGATTTCTTTCTCTTTTTTCAGTCCCTTGTTGAGCTGTGGTTTAGGAAACTGGGATGATGTTGCTGTGTGGTTGCTTTACAGGTGTGTGTTTACAAAGCCTGCCTTCTGGAAGTCAATTAGTTCCCTTCTGGCCACTATGCCTGCAATTCCAGCGTTGGCCACTAGGTGGCTGGCTCAACTTGGGTAGGTCAAGTGAAAGGTAATAAAAAATAGTGTCATCTGGGGCGCCTGGGTGGCTCAGTGGGTTAAAAAATAGTGTCATCTGGACAAGACATTTACTGTAGGAATGTGACGCTTTATTAAGTGTCCGAAAAAGGACATTGGTCAACCTCTAATTGATATAATTAAAAGAACATACAGAACTTGAAACAAAGTTTAAAGAAATGCCAAAACACTCTGGTACACCCACCGTTTCATACATCAAACCTCATCTGTTAATCTCCAGGCAACACATCTTTGGTCAGTCCCACTCAGCAGCAAGCATAGCCAGGATATAGAGAATTGTGGTCAAGAGCTTGGGCTTAGAAGTAGAAGGACCTGCCGTTCACTAGCTGAGTGGCCTTGGGCAAGTTGTGTAGCCCTCTGGCCCATAACGCTTCATTTGTAAGGTGGGGCTGCTGTCTGCAAACTAGGCGATCGAAGCACTTGAAACCCTTTGCACGGTATCTGGCAAGAGTATGTACTTAAATGAGAACTATAATGCTTAGAGAGGAAGGAGTCTTGCTTTTTAAAAAAAAATTTTATTTGTTTGAGAAAGAGAGCAAAAGTAGGGTGCAGAGGGAAAGGAAAAAGCAGACTCTCTGCTGAGCAGGGAGCCCAATGCAGGGCTCAATCCCAGGACTCTGGGATCATGACCTGAGCCCAAGGCAGATGCTGAACTGGCAGAGCCACCCAGACACCTTGAGAGGAGTCTTTCATAGCCAATTACAACCATAGCCATAGACAAAAAGTTATTGCCGGGGCACTTGCTAGCAAGAGAACAGTTCTGCCCACCCAACAGGCCTTACTTAAGTCATCTTCATCAATTCCCAACTATTGAAGGTGGAAATTCATCTTTGAGATCAGAAAGAAGCTGAGAGTAAACACCATGCCAAGCAGAAAAAGCCCCAAATTACCAGTCACTGGCTCATCTCAACCCTCCGCCCTTGACTCCCTTAATTTGAAGCTTAGGTTTGCAATAGTTGCTTTATACAGAAGAGCAAAAGATGCTTCTTTTTAAAATTGGGATTTTTTTTTTTTTTTTTAGTCTTTTGCCAGACACTCCTTAGAAGAGACCTAAGCATTTCCCCCTCCTAACTGTGCACACAGACTTTAGACACACTCATGCTATGCTGTCTTCAAAACCACAGAGGACTGATTGCCAGTCTCTCCGCCTCCAATTCAGAGAGACTTCTGGAATAAAAACCTTCGCAATCGCCTTGGCCCCAAGCTTCACCCCACCTTCGAGGAGCAGGGAGAAAGAATGTCCTGATTTATAGCTGATGAGGGAGTGTGGCTAGGGCCCGAGCATCCTCTTGGTTAGGCTGGGGAGCAGGGGACGGAGGCTACGCTGTGACTTACACCCCCCTCCCACAGGGTGCCAGAAACAGGTGGGCGACTCAGGTCTGCAAAGGGATGTGAGGCCAACGAACCAGCTCTTAACCAAGTTCCCTGCGTGAAGCTTGGGTCAGAAATCGACTCAGCAAGGCAGGTTCAGTGGTTTTTATTACATGGATGGACTGAACATAACCCAACACCAAGGGAGTCCTAAGCACAGAGTCAGCCTAGGGAAGGGCTTCCCTGGACCTTTAAATGGTGCTTCTCAAACTTTCCTGTGCAGGTAAGTAAATGGCAGGCTGTGATTTAGGGGGACTGGGGTGGGGTCAAGACAGCACTTTTGGCAGGCTCTCAGATGATTGTGCGACTCATCTGCGAACCAAATTTTGAGCAGCGGACCTTGAAATGCACAAGCCTACATGCAAGACCTCACTCCTGGAAAGGCTTCCAGAGAAGAGCTCCCCCTTTTTGTCAAGCCCCATTATCAACAGTCACCAAATGACCAGCACGTATTAAATGCTTCCTGTGTGCTGAGCAGATAAGATTTCATTCGAGGCTCTCAGCAGCCCTGGGGGACTTTCCCAGAGGAGGAGGAGGAGGACGAGGGGCGGAGACGCTGAGCAAAGCTGGCAAGGGTCAGGTGGTGACCTAACTCGGGTTCCTGGGGCTCTAAGGCCTCCGGGGCTGAAAGGTGACGCTTACCTGCCTCCACCGTGGAAAAAAGCACCATTTCAAGTTCAGACAACTAGTGCCAAGTAGAAAGCCCCCGTGTGACCCCAGATCGGCCAGCCCAAAACCAGGTTCAGGTCTGCTGGCACCATGGGGCCGCTTGAGGGCTGGCAGAGCAGTGGAGTCCCCCGGCTTCCTTTGGGATCGGCCCTGTTTCATTCTCGCTAAGGTGGAAACTGGCCTTTCTGCTCCCGCCTGGGGAGAAGCAGAAGCACAGCCCCTCTCCCTCAGCCCCTGCCCCTAGAGGGGAGAGAAGAGCTGTGGCCGCCAGGCAAGCCCTCCTCGCCGCACACACTTCCTCTCCTGCCTTCTAAAGGTGCATTCAGGGGAACAGACTCCATCTTCAGGCCACGCCAGTCCCTCAGGCCTACTGCGGTCTGGAGGCCAGGCGGCCTGCCGTCTGGGGACCCCTCACTGGACATCAGTCCTTGGCACTGTGGAGGTGAAGGAGAGGAGGTGTTTTAAAGGCCCAAAGGGACTGTACTGCTCAAAGCCGGGAAGCCTCTGGATGAATGGTGCGTCAGTTCCTAAGGGCCTGGGGAGTCTCCAAGGGTCGGCTCCATTCCTGCCAGGGAAGGGCTCTGGCTTAGGGCTCTGTCCCTGGGCCTGAGTCCAGTTGGGGTGACCTTGGCGAAGAGTGGAAGGGTCAGGCCAGGGACACTGTGGAGATCTGCCACCAGTGCCCCTCACCTCTGAAGGAGGGGGGTGAGCTCCCTGTCAATGGACCTCTGTTCTCCCTCCTTCCCCGCCACCCTCATCCCCACGCTGAGTCCAAGACCCAGAAAGCAGAGTGTCTAGTGCCTGGAGGTTCCTGGGGAGGGAGGCTGATGGCAGGCAGTCCCCACCACAAAGCATCTTTCTCTGGGCCCAAGGCTTCGGCTATCTCAGGGAGAAGGGAAGACATCCCTCCCTTTCACGCCCCAGGGTGAAGTCCAAGGTGGGCATTTGGGGCAGGTGCCGGGAAACACGGGGTCTGCCGTCTTGGCCAGGGTCCCCCCCAGCAGGACTGGGGGCATCCTTGTTCTCCACCTCTCCCTCACCCCCATCCTTCAGCAAGCCCTCTCGACTGTTCCTCCAAAACGGATCTCAGACTGGCTCCTCTCCATGCCATCGTCCAGCCAAGACCAACCCACCCTCGTCTCTCACCGTGCCTCGGCCCCCTCCGGCTGGGCCTCCCACTCCACGCTTGCTCCCTGGGGGCCCTTCCGGCCTCTGACACATCAGCTCAGGGATCCTCTCAAAACAGAAATCCGATCCCTCAGACTGAAACCGTTCAGAGGCTTCTCACGGCGCACGGGACCCATCTTCACCCCTCATCGTGGCCTGGCAGCCACGCCGAAAGCTCACACAGCCTCATCGGCCAGGCTCCGCACGGCGCCCCAGAGGCCCAGAGGCCTTCTTCCCTCTCCTGCCTCAGCGTCCCTCCTGCTCTCACCGGTCACAGTGGGGATCAGGGCACTGGCCTGTCCGTCATCCACACCTGGGTGTGTATTTAGTGACGGAGCCGCTCCGGGGGCACGGCAGTCTTCTCGAAGTGTGGGGCGAAGGGGTCTGACCCTTGAGAAAGAACATTCAGGCATCAGCTAAGGAAGCGATTTACCTTCAGGGGACAGACCAGGAATGTCACAGCGACCTGGAACCGCGGGCGTCCGGTGACTCTGCCAACACGCAAGGCGATCCCCGGTCACTCTGGCGTAACTTATTCGATTTTGTGCCTCAGCGATTAGCAAGAGCTACGCCTGAACCCAGCATCTGGACGCCCGGGTCCAGGCACATTTTCTTGCACGTGAAATGAAACAGAAGGACTAGACCATGAAAAGAGACACATTTCTGCTTAGATCAGAAGCCTCTTAGGGGAGGTGCTACCCTCTTTGGGGTGGGTATTTAGAAGTCTGAATCCCTTCTAGAATTACCTGTGGACAAGGAAGACAAGTTGTAATGAAGTGTTCTGACCCTCTCTCTGGTCTCCAAAGGTGGGAGTGACACGGGGGAATGGCCAAGGGACCTGATCCACATTTCCTTATGAAAGTCGTAAGGAAAAAAAAAAAAAGCCCTAGCTCTTCTCTCCCCTCCAGGGGCAGGGGCTGAGGGAGAGGGGCTGTGCTTCTGCTTCTCCCCAAGCTGGAGAAGAAAGGCCAGATTTCACCTTAGTGAGAATGAAACAGGGCCGATCCCATAGGAAGCCAAGGGACTCCACTGCTCTGTGGAGGGCTGTGGAGGGCCAACCCCTTGGAAGGGCTGCCTCCCCGGCACAGCCCCTTATTCCCAGGGAGAACTGGGGGCTAAGCCGGGAGCCTGCAAGCCAGTGGTCCTGCTATGTTATCAGGGTGACAGGAGTGGGGCTGCTCAACTCTCAGCCCAGATCAGCCCCCTGGGTGGGCCATCAAGCCTCAGCAACTGGCTCCTTACAACTTCTAGTTAGCACAGGCAGGAAGAGGAAGAAGTGCCACCAGGACTGAGAGGCGACGGGCAGTGATGAATTAGCACAGGGAGGGAGGGCGGCAGAGGGCCGAGCAGAGGAAAGCCCATGGCGGAGTCCGGCCACAGAGCCACCTGGAGGAAAGGCAGCTGCGCAGCCCCTACATATCTCCCTTTGCAACCCAGCCTGCACTTGCCCTGTACTAACTGCTTGGAACATCTTCCCAAACCATCATGAACCAATCTGACAGATGAGGAAACCAACCCTGGAGGCCATGTGCCTGGGTCCCAGCCACACAGCTGATGCTGGCTTGGGGGAGCCCTCTCCTTCCTGGGCAGCTTTGGGGCCAGAGACACACCCAGACTCCCGTCTGCCCTGCCGTCCCTGGTGACTCCAGCCCCCTGCAACCCCCACATGCTTCATCCTCCTGCTGTATTTCAAATGCATGCCTTCAGTGACACTTGGGTCACTGACCTTGCTGTTGTCCCCTTGACCTGGCACTCTATGCCCTGACCTGCCTGTGCCTGGCTCAGTGTCACCTATGCAAAGAGGCCTTTTTTAACCACTCATCTCATGTCCCAAGTCACGACAACTGGCTAGCTTTCTTTCTGGTCCTTATTCACTATTAGAAATAGCGATTCCAATGTATGCCCAGAGGCCCGGGCTGCCTTGCCCTCAGTGGCATAACCAGTGCCTACAGCTAGGCCTGGAACACAGTGGGTGTTCAATAAATCCCTGCGGCAGGAATGAACGATCGTAGCTCTTTCATGTAGCGTTCAGGACCACCACCCCCAGATTCTCCAGAGGGAGAGAATGATTTTGGCGGGGGGGGGGGGGGGGGGTGGTGGCAGTAATTACAGCAAGAGAGGACCACACACTTCCAGGGAAGGCTCAACAAAACCCACTTTTGGAACAGTACATTGTGCCTCTTAGGCCTCCAATCCTGTTGATCTTTTTAAAACCCTGGCATTACCAGCAGACCCTACTTTAACTTCACCACGGAGAAGGTTCGTCTTTCCCTGCCACCCAGGTCATCAGTGAGGCTCAGAAACCTCTAGGGCATGCTCCCTCAGGCGTCTGGCTCCCTCCTGGCCTCGGAGGCCCTTGGCACCTCGTGCAGACACACAGAGACGCCCCCAGCCCAGGGAGCGAGCACCAGCTCCCCCCCGCGCCACAGCCACGGACAAGCTCTAGCCCCAAACATCCCTTCCCCCTGCTTCCTTGAGCGCTTGAACAAACACCGGATCTGCCGCACAGGGAGGGGAAGGCCCCGGAGACCGTGTCTGCCATGCACCCAGCACCCTCCTGCCCTGTGGCTCCGAGCTGCCTGACTGTGGAGGGGCCGCTATATAAACCGGTGAGCCAGCACAAGGCAAGTGAGTGTGCCTGCTGTCTAAAAATACACGCCTCCGAGCTCACAAGCTCCCAAGGCTGATAGTACCCGCTTCAATCCTGGCTCACTTTCCTTCCTCGGCTAGCCAGCTTCTCTGGGATCCAACAGCCCAGGAGCCCCGATGCCTACAAAGGTGATGGACTCAGTGATGAGGATGGAGGGCCTTTCTAGGAGCTCAGAGGCCAGTCCCAGGCTGCACAAGGGGACATCGATGGCTTGTGAGCGGGAGGAAACCTCACAGAGCCTTTGCAGAGTGAATGCCCCTCTCTCTGCTCTGCTGCCTGGCTTCCGTGCTCTCTCGGTCCCTGGTTGTTTGCTTTTTACATCAGCAACTAACTACGCAGTCTCCTTCATTCTGTAATGGCCATTTCCTCCCAGGGAGCCTCCCCAGACTGACAAACTCAGGATACACAGGAAATCTACTCCAATCCCAGGATGGGCAACAGGAGATGGATTTTCCACAACAGTCTTTTAAAACAAGGCAGAGTTCCCTGTAAACAGTAGGCTGCCCTGAGAGGCTGTGGAGCCCACTGTGCTTTGGCCCGTTGTCCTAAAGAGCATCTCTTCTTTTGTAGTACTTGATCACTGTTCTACTCCTCCTGCGGTCCATGCTGCCGCCCAGTCCCCATGCTCCAGATCTGTCCTGTGTCCAGCAAGCTCAGAAGAAGTCCCAAGTTATCAAAATTTATGAGAATCGCAGAAAGATTTTTTTCCCTAAAAAAGCAGTCCTCTGCTTTGCAAAAGGGTTGATCACACGACTCTCAAATAGAACTGTACTTAGGACACCTAAAGGATGATGTGATTCGTCCTACAGGACTGACTTTGCAGGGGTTCTCAGGAATATGCCTTCATGTAAAACAAGGTTCACCTCTGCTTTTCTCTTGGAGGTGGGAATGCCAAGAGGTCAGGCCTGGAGCTTCTCAGCGACGACTGTCAATTTCTGCCTCCTCCAGAAAGACCAGCTGGCATGCCTGTCCACTAACACTCACTAACCCCTTAAAACAAAATCAATTGCTCGGGTCTGTAGCTTATGTAACTGCCTCTTGCCAATATCAATTTCCTGGCTTTGATAATGACCTTTAGTTACCCGAGACGTTACCGCTGGGAGAGGCTGGCCAAGGGGAGCCCCACTCAGTGGCTATGTGATGGCAGAAAGTGACTTCACTTCTCCATGAACTGGGAGCAATGCCACCTACCCTCCAGTGTGGCGGTGGAGCTGGAGCGGAGGAATGTAGAGTGCCTCGTCATTTTGCAATGTCTTGGGAGTCTATTTCAAAATAAGAAGTTAAAAAAAAAATGCTGGGACTTAGGAAACCAAACAGGCAATTTCGTTAGACTCTTAATTAAATGAAGACAGTGCTTTGAAAGCCTTGGGGTTATGCTGTTTATAATCATGTTAAAATAATAATAAACTAAATGGTTTAAGTGGGAAAAAAAAAATCAATTCTTCAGTTGCAGTGACCTCAGGCACTCAATAGAATGAGAGTCCTTACGGGTCATCTGAGTCCCCGTGAGGCTCAGGGCACCTCCCTGCCCCACATGGTGTTTTCCTGAAACACAAGACAGCAAGTAGCAGCTGGAGGGACAGCTAGGGTGCTGGGTCCTCGGGCAGAAACTCCCAGGTCCCTAGCCTGGGGAATGTGGAGGCAACGAAGTGGGCGGAGGGAAGCTTCTAGTTGAAGCTCGCTGGCGTTAATTCCTCCCTGTCCAAGGAAAGGTCCAGGCCACAGAGGAAGGATGACAGCTCCCGTACTTACTGCCTAGGGGGTGGGGGAATGTGACTTGCCTTCTCTCGACACAGGGATAATGCCCCCATTCCTGCAGTGAGGACTGGGAAAGGTTTGTAGAGTGCCCAACACAAGGCCAGACACACAGTAGGAGCTCAATAAAAGGGAGCTCATACCTAAGGGAGAATGCCCAATTCCTGATCAGATGGGGCGGGGCGGGGGATCTAAATAAAGCAGCCACTATGTGTCCAGCCCTGCGACGGAAATGCGGGAGGGGTAGATAGGGGCCTTGTCTCCAAGGAAGGCCATAACGGTCAGCAAAAACAGCCGCGGCATCTGCCTCACCCTACATGATATGAGACTAGAGGGATCCTTCCCCTTCTCCCCTCCCCCCTGCTCCCCAGGCCCCAGGCCCTGGCATAATTCTCCGCCTCTTCCTGCCTCAAAAACTGCTTGGGTTCTCCTTCCAGAGCTGCCTTGCTGGAGGGAAGCCCCTGTCCCACATGAAGGTCATAACTCTCCATGTCCCTCCTGACGGCTCTGTGGGCCTCACGAACACATAGAAGGAAGGGTCCCGGCATCATGGATCTTCACCCCAAGACCCAGACAGTGGGTCCAGACCGGGAGAATCAACTGGGCTTGCGGGCAGGGTCCTCACTGAGGACAGTTCCCCTATAGCCCTTTATCTAGGATTTGACTGAAGGCAGATGTCAAACCACTGGCCTGATCATTGCACGGGCTCTGTCCTCACCTTCTTGACTCTGCTCCCAGCCGTCCTGGCTCCAACTGCGACTCCACCCGTACTGTGGGACACAGTCTTCTGGGATGGGGTCTCTGCCTTTGGCCACAGAAGGCCCAGACCCTCACCAGTCTTCCCACCCACCACAGGCTGACCCTGAACTCAGGCCAGACACCACCCAGACATACCACAAGCCTGTGTCCTAGAGCCTAAGATTTATGGCTCACATGTGGGATTGTTTTCTTGGCCAGGATTTGACTGGCAGATGAGGGAGCTTGTGACCCTGTGAAGGCATGGCTTCCCTCTTTGCTCGCAATTCCTTTGCCTTCTCTGTCATTTGCACCAGCCAGTCAAACTCCTGGGACCCCCTGCCCAAGCCTGCAGCCAGGCTTGTCACATCCTGGAGCCTCTGAGGCTAACACTGAGACCCTTCTGGAGATAATCGGCGCTCTCTGCTCTCTCCCTGTGGCTGTTCCTTGCTCCGCGAGGGCTGGCAGAGCCGCTCCCGAGGCTGGTTGCCGGCCCTCCAGAGGCTTCTAGGTGGGAACGCAGCTCGTGTGTTTGACCCGGGTGCTGCGGAGCCACACTGCCGGGGCTGAACCCAAGGGAATGGGCAGGGGACCTCAGACACCCTTCTGAGAGGCAGGCGGATAGAAACAGAGACCTCACTAGTGTTAAAGAATCGAGTAGGTGCTGACCGCTGTCCAGAGCCCCTCACCAGCACGTGCTCCCACCCCTCACTGCTGCCCGTGTTCAGTGCTGGGGGCTCACGGCCATGAGCCTGTGAGCTCATGCCAGGGGTAAGGCATGCCCTCTACCTGCCATTCAAGTGAGGGAGTGAGTAGAGTATGAAAGGGTTAGGAAGTGTTTAGAGGGTAGGGGGAAGCCAGGAACAGGCCTGGGAGCCCCCCAGGTGGGATTCCACACGGCCAGCAGTGCCCACGCTGAAGTCCTGAAAAGTGAGTGAGCAAGAGAGAAGCCTCAGAGAGGAAAACCCACTGTGAGCAGAGAAGAAAAGCAGCAAAACAGGGGAAAGGAAACTTCCTGTGCATGCGATGGGGGCCAGTCAACTTCCTTCCCCACTGTGCACAGGGCCCATCCTGTCGGGGGTGGAAGGGATCCTGGGCTGGCCTTTCCCGGGAGCTGGGGATGGATAGGGCAGGTGACTTTCTCTATTAATAGGTGCCACTTATTAAGCACTTACTACAGGGCAGGGACTGTGCAAAGTGCTTCCCATGAATTCTTTTCATCCTCACCACAAGCCTGTAAGAGAAAACTGAAGTTCAGAGAGGACCTCAGTCCTGCTGCAGCTCTTGGGGTATCCTCCCCTGAGGTGGCTGATGGGGTGGGAGCCCTGGCCAGAGGTTCTGGTGTGGGTTACACCTCTTGGCTGTGTGGCCTGTGCAAGTCTATTGGCCTCTCTTGGCCTCAGTTTCCTTGTCAGTAAAATAATAACCTCAGTGGGAAGAGCAAATGAGATCACACTAGTGAGAGAAACACTAGACACGTGTCAGGAACTGGTCACCTTAAGGGCTAACATTTATTTAAGTCCCGCTAGAGGCCAGCGACAGTTCTAAGCCCCTGTAATGTATTAATTCATTTTATCCTGACAACAGCCCCATGAAGTAGATAGTGTTCTCGTGCCTATTTTCCAGGTGAGAATACTAAGGCATAAAGAAGGTAACGTACTTGATACAAGCCAGACTTTGTGGGGGGAAGGAAGTCAGGCAGCGTGATTCCCCAGACGCTGGACTCTGGTAGCAGCCGGACAGGAGCCTTGGGATTCCCCACCATGATCCAAGCCCACCTGTCCTCGGAGGTCAGCTCCGGGCCCCCCTCCTTCAGGAGGCCTTTGCCGCCTTCCTAAGCTCACAATGACACACTCCAAACACACACAGAATTGCACAGTGGTGGAGAGGGTCACATTCTGCCACATCCGTTCCCGCATCAGGGCATAGGTCTCGCCCAGTCTGCAGCCCCAGGTGCTGATTCCCGGGCCTGGCCCAGGCTGAGCGCCCCATAAGCACCCTCTGACCGAACGATGACGAGGTGGAACTTCCCCGGAGCACTGGCCACCAGTGGGGGAAGAGCCCAAGGTTATCGAGGAAACAGGCAGCCTTCATGCCCCCAAGGCCAAGTCCACTCCTGATACCAGGGTGCCATGCGGGCTTCATGGCGGCTCTGGGACACTTGTGTCCACAGCATCGCAGGTGGGCTCCCAAGCCCTTGCTGGGCAGAGCACCCAGACTACACTGGAGCAACCTCGAAGCTCACACACACCCAGGTGTCGGACATTCCAAATTCCCTCAGGACTCAGTGTAAAGCCAGGTAGGGCACTGAAGTCCCCCTGTGAGACTCCCCCAGGCCAGGGATGGAGATACAGTCCTCTGCCTCCACGGAAGTAGCACAGGGGTGAGATTCTCTGCCCCTTCCCTGACTTGTTCTTATCTTGCCAAAACTGGGATGTGGAAGTTCTTCCTCGTCGCTAAACAAATTCTCTCCAATGTTAGCAGGAGATTGGGAGGAGCATCTTTCAGAGAGGACCCACTCTCAGAGGGCAGGGCCCCTGTGTGTGTTTGCAAGTCACCAAGCAGGTGCTGACCATGCGGTGAAGGTGGGCCAGAGAGTTGAGGTGAGGACCCTGCTTCTTGCAAAGGTTCCACTGATTGCCATTGCCAGGGTCCAGCAGTAATGGCGGGCGGGGGCGAGGACCACTGTGACCCAGCCCAGCTCCACGGTCTGGGGAAAGACAGGGGATCTGGAGCCAGGAGGCAGCATCGCCCCCAGGTTCAGGGCAAAGAGCCCAGACCAGAGCAGACCAAAGTTCATCCTTCAGCTCTGCCATCTTCATGACTAGTTACCCAACATCTCTGCACCCCAACATCTTCATCCCCCAAGCGGAAATGAGAACACACCCCTCAACATAGAGATTTGTTCATGATAACAAAAGCACTTTGTCAGCTATAAACTGTAGACCAATTTAAAACGTCCTAGCAATAACAGACTAGGACACATCTGAGCAGGTTTTTCTCTAAATTACATGTGACCCATTGCTGTAAACATGTTCCTAAATGGTGTAGCGGTAAATGGCCCTTATGGCCAGACACATCTGGGTTCAAATCCTAACTCTGCCAACCCACAGGCCGTGTCACATAAGCTCTCGGAACCTCGGCTGGGTAATGTGTCAGGAGGATCCAAAACCGGACACGGGGAGTGTGTTCAGTTTAAGGGTGTCTGTGATGACAGTGGGATTAGTGGGAAGAGCTCAACCTGGAGGTCTTCATCCTTTCACAGAAGAACTTGATCTTCCCGCGCTTTCCATAAAGAGGAAACCACAGTCCCAACACCTAAGAAATTCCTTAGAAGTTCCGTGGCCAGTAGAGATGGCCTGGGGATGATGGGAGAGGCCCCTGCGGGGCAGTGGCCTTCACAGCCAGGGGCTTCCCCTCCTCTGGGGAGTTGTCAGGAGGTAGACTCATAGGTCCACCCTACCCAGAATTTCTAGCATAGCAGCCAGCCTTTTCTTGGCCTAAGAAATGCTGCTCCCCAGGTTGCCTCCCATCCCAACAGTGGGGCCCCCCCAAAGCTTACCTGGAAGGAAGGGGATGATTCTTTGCTTGGGGTCCTTCTGGCCACCTTCGATGGGAAACTTATCCAAAAGCTGCATCTGAGAAGCCAGACAGACAGAAGGACAGGATTCAGAAGACTGGAGCAGCCCTCGGAGTCCCTTCCCCACTCCACTCCGCGGCTTCAGGGCCCCACTGCCCTCGTATGGATGAGCGACACTTCAACCCCTCATTTCACAGACGATTAATAAACCACATGGGGCATGAGAGAGAGGAGGCCAGAACTCTCCACGCATCAAAGGGGCGTCTGAACGATCTCAAGGAGGCGTGGAGGCACAGGGGTGGGAGGGCGGGGGGGGGGGGTGGGGGGAAGTGGCTGAAGATGCCCCCTCATGAGGCCGCGGGAGAGCGGCAGGCTTTCAGGGCAGGCTGCAGGTGGGGTTTCCAGAGCCTTCCTCGGGCCCACCTTCCCTCACACATCATCTGCTGGGTGAGCCCTTTAGCCACAGGCCGTCTCACACCCTCCTGGGCCAGGACAGGGGAAGGCCCCACCTGATACTTCAGACAGACCACCCACCTTCCAGAACCACTCTGCAGAAACAGACCCAGATGTGATTTTAATTGTAAAACCAAACCCAGCCCACTGCCCCCGCTGCTGTAAGACCCCCTCCTCCATTTCCTACCTTCCCACCCTGAGATTGCTGCTGTTTTTCCAGGGACAGACCCACCGGAAGAGTTTCCAGGGTTCTGGAGGAACAACTCTTTTTTTTCTTCTGCTATTCTGGGCTGAAATTCTGTATAAGCTGGAAAAACACACAGGGGACAGGATGGACGAGGCCACGGCCCCTCTGTGTGTGGGTTAATCTCCCTTCCAAGGCACAGGCAGATGCAGGAGCAGAAGGGACAGGGCAGGATCTAGCCCAGCGGCCCCAGCTGTGTGACCCTGGCCAAGGCGTGGAAGCTTTCTCTGTAGGGCTCCAGGCACCTCCTTGCTCAAATGAGGAAGATCAGTCACATGATATCTAAAGTCCATTCCTTCCTTCAAATATTTATTGAGCACCTACTTGGAGCACTGAACACCAAGAAAATGGAAGTAAAGAAAAGCAGCAGGGGCACCTGGGTGGTTCAGTCCAGTTAAGTGTCTGCCTTCGTCTCAGGTCATGATCCCGGGGGGTCTTGGGATTGAGCCCCCCATGGGACTCCCTGCTCAGCGGGGGTCTGCTTCTCCCTCTACCTCTGCCCCTCCCCCTGCTCATGCTCTCACTCTCTCTCTCTCATAAATACATAAAATCTTTTTAAAAAGAAAGAAAGAAAAGCAACAAAGTCTCTGCTTTGGGGGAGTTTACATTCTAGTGGAGGCGGACAAACAGTAAACAAATAAATATGTACTAATAAAACCTATGAAGAAAAATGAAGTCGGGGAAGGCATTGGAGCAGAAAGTATAGTGTGCCGAGAAAGGACTCGGGAATCAGATGGCAATTCAGCAGAGACTACAGGAGGTGGGGAAACAAGCCTCAAGGAAGGCAGAAAATGCTCCAGCAGGGTAAACGGGAAATGCAAAAAGAGCCTGAAAAGGCCAGCGTGGCTGCTGTGGAGCAGAGTGCGCCAGGGCTGAGGTGCCAGGCAGTGAGATCCGAGACGTGGGCCAAATCTCGGGGAGGATGGCTTAGCTTTAGGTTCATGAGGCGTCTCCGCAGACGGAGGCGTCTACGCATGGAGGCTGGGACCAAAGTACCAGTTCTAGATTTCCTGGGTGTGTGTGCACCTGCGCGTATTCCCATCCCCACACCCCACCCACCTGACCCTAGCACACGATTTTAAGATCCTCTCTTGCACGATCATTATCCAACACGCACAGGCTATTTGCAGCCCACGCGTGAAGGGCGAGTCATTGTCGGATTCGATTCAAAACAAGGCAGAGACTGCACCGTTACTTTCACTTCCCAAGTACAGGCTGAAATTTAACAAAAGCTGGCTCATGAGTTTTCAAATCCTAATGTTGTCAGCCCATCTCTCAAACATTTAATAACTGCTTGCTTCGTGTAAATATACCCACTGGGCCATAACCCTATGAACTTGCGCTTAGGATATATTTTTTTAAATAATACATTTTCAAACAAATTCAACGCAGAATAGAACCCCCATTTTCACCTTTTCCCCATTTTTCTCACCTATATTCTGTTTCGTACATTATATTTCTGTATTACGTAAGAGCTCATGTTGACAGAGGGGGAAAACCAGAAACTGCAGAAGCCATGGTTGAACCAAAGGAGTAAGAATCACTCCTAACTCCTCCCCTAGAAAAAGTGATATTCATGTTTTGGGGGGTATACACCCTTTCCAGACATTCTTCCATGCATGTAAATAAAATGAGCTTCTCACACTATGTTATGAACAATTTTCCATGTCAATGAATCCTGCCATATTAGCACCCTCAGTTGGACATGGGATGTGTTTGGATGGGCTGCAATTTATTTAACCGTCCTACTGTTGGATATTTAGATTCTTCCGGACTTTCCTCTACTCTATACTACAGGACTAGAGCGGCCATCCCTGTCCATGCATCTACGCACACTTCCTTAATACTATTTCCATTTCTGTTTCATTCTGTTGGAATGTACACATATTTAGAGGCACCTTAAATCCTCTCTGGAAGAAGAAAGACTGAGGATAAATCAATGGCTAACTCAACATGTACAGGCTAGGCTTAGAGCAATGGCTCTAGAGAATTTCTGAGGAAGAGTACGGAGATGTCTGAGAAGAAAGCCAGGCCCACCGACGTGCCCCGCTGTGGATGGTCTGCCCTTATCAAACTGCCCTCGTCCTGGGGCACCTGCATTGCTCAATGGGTTCAGCACCTGACTTTGGATGAGGTCACGACCTCGGGGTCCTGGGATCGAGCCCCGCCTTGGGCTCCTCCTTGCTTAGCAGGGAGTCTGTTTCTCCCTCTCCCTCTGCCCCTCCCCTACTTGTGGGCGCGTGCACTCTCTCTGTCTCTCCCCAGCTCAAATAAATTTTTAAAAAATCTTAAAAACAAAACAAAACAACCATTTTTGTCCTGAAAGAGGGGGCCCAGCAGGGCCCAAAAAGCTGCAGGATTTAACCGAGCTAGGGCTCGAAGGAGTTAGGTTCCGCCTCCTACACTGCTCTTCCGACCCAGGGTCCTGACATTTTCACAAACAGTGCACCCGGAACGAGGGGCTCAGGGCAGGCAGGATTCAAACATTCATTCCTTTCCTCTAAAGACACTGGCTGTGTGCCTTCCAGACGCCAGGCCCTCCAGCAGATGCAAGAAATAAGTTAAATCTTACTCTTCACATCAAGGAGCTCACAGTCTAGCTGTACAATGGGGCTTCACACACAAATGGGGCACCAGCCAGCAGGTGAAAATGTAGGCTCTGATTCAGTAGATCCAGGCCAGGGCCCGAGAACATGCATTTCCACCAAGTTCCCAGGCAATGCTGGAACTGCTGGCCCACGGACCATACCCACCCCACAGCTCTAGACCCTGTCTATGTGACAGCCACTAGTCACAGGCGGCTGTCGAGCACTTGAAATGTAGTCTATCCAGGAGCAATGGATGGCTCAGTAGGTTAAAGCCTCTGCCTTCAGCTCAGGTCATGATCTCAGGGTCCTGGGATTGAGCCCCGCATCGGGCTCTCTGCTCCACGGAGAGCCTGCTTCGTCCTCTCTGTCTGCCTGTCTGCCTACTTGTGATCTCTGTCTGTCAAATAAATAAACAAAATCTTTTAAAAAGAAAATTTTTTTTAAATAAAAATTTTTAAAAAAAGAAAAAAAAGAAATGTGGTCTATCCAAGCTGAGATGTGTCGTCAGTGAAAAGTACGCACCAGGTCTCAAAGACTCAGTACGAGAAAAGTGTGAAACATCTCATTAACAAATTTCATATTGGCTGTATGTTGAAATGATAATGTTTTGGATCTATCAGGTTAAATAAAAATACTTTCAAAAATGATTTCACCTGTTTTCTTTGACGCTTTTAAGTGGCTGCTAGAAAATTTACAATTACATATGTGGTTCACATTGTATTTTTGTTGGAGAGGCTGTTCTAGGGCAAGACGACTGGCCAAGTGTCGTCCAAAGTCCACATATGCCAGAATCGTCTCTGGGAGTAGGGGGTGTTGTTAGTTACAAATGCAGTTTCCTGGGCCTCATGTGGAAGTTCGTGAAGTTTGGCTGTGGCGCTAGAGATAGACAAGCAAGTTCTGGAATGACCAGGAATGGCGAGGACATTACGAACAGGATCCTGAAGTTGCTGAAGGAGGTCAGGGAAGGCTTCCTGTAGGAGACAAGAGCAGCTCTGTCCTGGCAGGGACGGTCACATAAGCTGGACCTGCCCTGCCAAAGAGCGGTCTGAATTGCCTCAATGGGTTCATGTGTCCCCTGGAAGGCAGGGGTCATCTGATAGCCCCACAGATGTGAATTTTCCCTCAAAAGGCCTGCTGGAGGATGCCTTACAGCGGGCTTCTCTCCCACCTCCTCCTTCCGTAACAGATTTTCTTCTTCCCCCACTCGGACTTCGTCTGGGCCCTCCTGAGGCCAAGACAAGCCCATATGCTGAGAGTCCTGGGTCAATGGGTCCTCTCCAGAGCCATGAGTACCCAGCTGGCCTGCACTGCTCCTCCCCTGAACCCCCAGCCCTCAGAGGCTGAGAGCAGCCACACCTGTCACCTAATCCCACCAGCAGGGCCGAGCCCATGGAGCCTCAGCATCTGCCCTCCCTGTCATCCCCCAGGCCCACTGGCCGTGGGAGAAGGAAGCACCACTAACCTGCCTCTGGTGACATTTTCTCTGCCCATAGAAGAAAGAAAGCAAAGCCCTTGGCTCAGACTCCAGAGGAAACCAAGCCAAGGCGGCCCAAATGAGTTGACTCAGTATGTGGGGCTCGCAAAGCTGTGTGGTTCTGTGTCTTGGTGCAGACACCGCATGGCAGAGCGTGGGGCGCTGGGATAAACGTCTGGGGCCATGGGAGATCCCCAGTCCAAATGCTACCTGACCCAGGGAAGCGCGGCAAAGGGGTTCTGTAGCCTGGGTGGTGCTGAGTCTGCAGGGCTGGGTTTGAGCGATAAAACCTCACACGCAAGGTGGAGGGGGCTGTCATGCAGAGGCCTGCCCAGGCCCGGGGCGCGTGGGCAGGGAGGCAGGAAGGCCCTGCCCAGCCGGGAGTTCTGCTGCGGCCACCTTTTCAGGCAGGAAGTGGATTCCCCTGTCACTCCAACAAGGGCCTGACTCAGCTGGAAGAAAAGCAGGGCCCACTGCCAGGGTCCTTCTTAGAGAGAGAGGCATCTGGCTAATGGAGCCCTTTGCGGCCACATCAGAACTCCCGCGTGCGTGGAGGACGTGGGCTGTTTATCCAAGGGGTGGATAGTGTGAGAGATACACAGCAACTCAGCTCCAAGAGCCAGCCCAGCCAGAGAAAGCTGACTCGGCAGCTCTTCTTGGGCAGGGCTGAGCAGCAATAAACACGGAGGAGAGAGAAGGGCAGGCCCGAGCCCAGCTGGGGCACATGTGGAACCCAAGAGGCCACTCCTCACCCTTCTGAGAGGGTGGAGCTCCCAGCCACTCTCGCTTTGGGGCCCCAGCCCTCAAGCCTTAATCCTCGTCACCATTTCCAGCTCAGGAAGGAAGGGAACATTTCTACAAGAGGCGGGTTCCCTAACTCAGCCGTCCCCCTCAAAAAGATGCAAGACCATCCAGTGTGTCTGGGGATGATCAAGGGAAACCTCAGAACTGGTTTGTGCATTCTACCGACGGAGGGTGTACTGGTCCCTGGGTTAGAGCTTGGGGTCACAGCAAGGACCACAGAGGCAGAAAGGGGCAATAAATAACAATACAGGTGGCTTTTCTTAAAGTTCCCATTCTTTGTGGCCTGAAAAGCACTTCCCCCTTCCCTTCCTCCACCAATGGTCCTACCAAGTGTTATCTGCCCTGGGAACCTTTCTCTGACCATCCCAGACGGAGCTCAGCAGCCCTCCTAGTGTGTAATCCCCATTACAGTACTTCACGCAGTCTTTTGTGATTTTTTGGTCCAAGTTCATCTCATTGCTCAGGAGGAAGCACACTTACTTCCCCTTTGAACAGTTCTGGAGCCCCTTCTAGAAAATCAGTTCACAATAAACATAGAGCTTTATTCCTGGGCTCTCAATTCTGTACGTCTATCCTTCCAGCTGTACCACACCGTCTTGATTTCCGTAGCTTTGTAATAAGTGGTTTCCTCTTTAATAGACTTCATTCTTTAGAACAGTTTTAGATTTACAGCAAAATTGAACAGAAAGTTCAGAGAGCTCTCATACTCCCCTTGACCACACACACTCCTGGTCTCCTCCTATCACAGTCCCAGACCAGAGTGGTGTATTATGATAACTGATGAAACTACGTGGATACATTACTGTCCCCCAGAGTCCAAAGGGTCCATCAGGGTTCACTCTTGTTGTCCATTCTATGGGCTTGGACAAATTATAATGGCACATGTCATTATTATCTATCATACAGATTAGTTTCACTGCCCAGAAATCCTCTGTGCTCTGCCTCTCCATCCCCTTCTCCCCAGACCCTGGGAACCACTCATCTTTTTACTGTCTCCGTGGTTTCCCTTTTTCCAGAATGTCGTACAATTGGGATCACAAAATTGGCTTCCTTCACACACATGTAAGCTCCCTCCAAGTCTTTTCATGGCTTGACAGTTTGTTTTGGTTCTTGGTACTGAGTAATATTCCGATGCCTGGATTACACAGTTTATTTATCTATTCACCTACTGAAGGACATCTTGGTGGTTTCCAATTTTTTGTGATTATGAATGATGTTGCCACAAACATCCCTGTGCTGGTTTTTGTGTGGACCTAAGTCTTCTTTCTTTCTTTCTTTCTTTTTTTTTAAGATTTATTTATTTATTTGAAAGAGAGAGAGTAGGAGAGAGACAGAGGGAGAGAATCTTCAAGTAGACTTCCCGCTGAGGGAGGGGCCCAACACAGGGCTCAATCCCAGGACCCATGAGATCATGACCTTAGCCAAAACCAAGAGTCATACGCTCAACAAACTGAGCCACCAGCCACCCTGTGTGGGACACAAGCGTTCAGCTTATTTGGGTAAACACCAAGGAGGGTGACTGCTGAATTCTATAGAGAGAGTATGTTTGGTTTTATAAAAAACTGCTAACTGTCTTCAAAGTGACTGTACCATTTTGAGTTTCCACTAGCAATGAATGAGAATTTCCATTGTTGCGTACCCTCACAAGCATTTGGGTGTTCTCAGTATTTTGGATTTTCACCATTCTAATAGGTATGTAGTAGTATCATCTCATTGTGATTTTAATTTGCAATTCCCTAATGACATACAATGTCATATGCTTTTCATATGCTTATTTGTCATCTATCTTCCTTGGTGTGGTGCCTGCTCAGATCTCTGCCTATTCAGTAACCAGGTTGTACATTCTTGTTGTTTGTTGAGTTTTAAGAATTCTTTGTATATTTTGCATAACAGTCATTTATCAAATTTTTGCAAATATCTTTCCCAGTCTGTGGCTTGTCTTGTTATTCTCGATGTATTAAGTTTTGAAATCAGGAAATGTGAGTCCTCCAGCTTTGTTTTTCTTTTTCAGAAGTATTTTGGCTATTTTCAGTTCCTTGAATTTTCATATGAGTTTTGGGATCAGCTTCTCAATTTCTGCAAAGCCAGTTGGGATGTGGTAGGAATGCACGGGCAGAATCTGTAGATGGATTTGTGGAGTGCTGCTGTCTTAGCAACATTAAGTCCTTTAGTCCATGGACATGGGATGCCTCTCATTTGTTTAGTAGCATTTTGGTCTTATAGTCCTTTCTGTCTGATATCAGTATGGCCATTACAGCTCTTCTGTTATCTAGAGTAACATTTTAATTAGTTTAATGATTTTTTTCAGTATATTTTTTAGTTAGTTCTTCATGGTTCCCTAGGACATACAGTATATATCTTACCTTATCAGAACCTACTTTAGGTTTACACTAACTTAATTCCATTTATTACACTTTTTAGATGGAGAAACACTAATCCTATGTAACTATATTCTCTTTCTCTTTTTTGTATTATTATTTTTATACACATTATATTTAAATATGTTATGTTTAAATATGTAAATATGTTATAAATCCATAATTATTATGATTATTACAATAGCCCTAGACTGGGAGTTGGGGATAAGGGAGCCCTGGGTTGTGGGCTGCACACAGCAGAAGAGAACTTCACCATTTGCCGTATCTTTTCTTTTTTTAAAGATTTTATTTATTTATTTGTCAGAGATCCAAGTAGGTAGAGAGGCAGGCAGAGAGAGGTGGGGGAATGTGGGGCTCGATCCCAGGATCCTGGGATCATGGCCTGAGCAGAAAGCAGAGGCTTTAACCCACTGAGCCACCCAGGTGCCCCTCCATTTGCCATTTCAATTGTCCATTTGGGACAATTTCCAGAGACTTAAATTTTTTAAAAAAATTGTTTTCACCATTTTTGGTTGTTTCACTGGGAAGAGAGTCCAGAGAGGCCATGGCACAGCCATTCTAAAAGTAATCTCCTTTCATGGGTCCTTTCTGGGCCCCCATGCCAAAGCACCAGGCCAGTGCCAACTACTCACCTGGGACAGATGTCATCACAGTCTTGGTGTCTAGCGATTCTCAAAACTGGGCACAAACCTAACTTTCACATGAAGATATAAAAACAGCAGATTTTGAACCAGACAGCACCTCTAAAACAATTATTAGCAAATCATTTTGTGGGGAGGTTCAGCAGAACTCTCTGTTCAAATGAAATCTAATAATCGAACTTCATACATTAAAATTCTTAGAGTACAGAGAGCCTGTCATTCCAGAAAAACTTGTTCAAAAGACTATCCTTTTCCCACTGAATTACACTGACCCCTTTGTCAAAAGTCAATTAACTATACATGTGGGGGTCTACTACTTCTGGATTCCCAATGCTGTTCCGGTGGCAGATTTCTATATCCTGACACCAACACCATCCTTTCTTGATTACTACAGTTTTTTTGTTAAGTCTTACAGTCAAACTTCTTGGGGCACCGGGGTGGCTCAGTGGGTTGGGCCTCTGCCTTCAGCTCGGTTATAGTCTCAGGGTCCTGGGATCGAGTCCCTCATCGGGCTCTCTGCTCAGCAGAGTCTGCTTCCTCCTCTTTCTCTGCCTGCCTCTGCCTACTTGTGATCTCTCTCTCTCTGTCAAATAAATAAATAAAATCTTTTAAAAAAAAATTGAACTTCTTCTTTTCCAAAACTATTTTGGTCATTCTAGATTCTTCTAGATTTTCAAACATGTTTTAGAATAAACTGATTTATTTCTACAAAATAAATAAATCCCTTCTGGAATTTTTAAAATCGGAATTGCACAAACTCTATAGATCAACTTAGGGGGAAGAAGAGCTACTTAACAATATGGAGACTTCTATCCATGAATATGGTAAATCTTTCCATTTACTTAGATATTTCAGTTCCTTCAGCAATGTAGTATAATTTTCAATGCAGAGGTCTTGCACATCTTTCAGTAAATTCACTCCTAAATTTTAAAATTTCGTTTGTGATTTCTTTTTTGGACTCATAAACCCAAGAAACTCAATCAACTTCAAGTGCAAGTAACATAAAGAAACTACACCAACTCACATCATAAGCAGAGGACTCAAAATCAGTAATAAAGAGGAAATCTTAAAAACAGCCAGAGAAAAAAATATACTTTACATTCAGAGAAACAAAGATAATGATAGCAGCAGATTTCTTGTTGGCAAAAACACAAACCAGAAGACTGGGGAAAGGCTTGTGACATCTGTAGGGCCCCAAAGGCCTACTGTGACTACCATCAAGATTCTGCTCCATGTTTGGAAAGCTCAGTTGTGAGTGATTCAGCAGGTCCTACACAACCACATTATATACATCTCTTCACCTATCAGTTGGTGACCAAATAATTTATCGTCCACATTGGGGAATTTTGAGAGCAAAAGAGAGTGCTAGTAACGATTATGTCAAGATAAAAGGTGTAAAACAGGTTTCTAGGGCTGTGCTGGTAATGGGGTCCTGTGATTACCCTAACTGTGAGTTTCCAGCACCCAGCATAGGTCCTGGTATACAGAAGGTGATCAATATATGCTTGATAGTAAAAATAACATTCATTGAGAACACTGTTAGGCACTGTGCTAAGACTTTTCACATGGCCTATCTCATTAATTCCCATATCAACTCTTTGAAGTAGGTATTATTATTTTCTAGAGAAAGAAACCAACACAGAGAGAGATTAAATAATTTGCCCAAACTAGCAAGGTGTGGAACTGGGATTCAAACCCAGTTATTCTGGCTTCAAACCCTGGCCTCTCAACTACCATGGTCTGAATGAACAAATTCAGTGACAGAAAGAAAGAACACAGAAATTCTGCCAATTAGGGTTACATTATTATTAAAATTCATCAAGGTGTAAAAACAACACGTAAGCAGAAGACCTAGTCACGTAATTTACCACATTAATCAAATAAAGAAAAAAAAACTAAATGATCATTCTCATATAGGGAGATGAAGTATTTGCTAAAACTCAACATCAATTTATGATTTTTTTAATTTAACAAACAAAAAATAGGAGTACACTTTCTTAATCTGAAAATGTTTATCTACCCATAATAATCCCCAGGGAATGGACTCTGGGACAAAACAAGGAAGTTGCCCACTGTGACTACGTCTATCCATTACTGTACCAATGATCCTTGCCACGGTCCCTGCCAAGGCATTAACACAAGAAAAAGAAATGAGAGACTCAGAGTGAAAAAATAAAACCATCAGTATTCACAACCCATGACACTATATACAGAATCCAAGAGAACCTTCCAGAGATCCATACCTCTGGACTTCAGAAATTTCTAACACTCTTATTAAAAAGAAATTAATGGGGTGCCCGGGTGGCTCAGTCGGTTAAGCATCTGACTCTTGGTTTTGACTCAAGTCACAATCTCAGGGTCATGAGATTGAGCCCGGCATCAGGCTCCGCGGCAGAGTCTGGTCAAGATTCTCTCTGTCCCTCTCCCTCTGCCACTCTCCCAGCTCACACTCTCTAAATAAATAAGTAAACATATAAATAAATAAGTAAATAAAATCTTAAAAAAAACAATAGCCCCCAGAAGGTATAAGACACTAGGACTTAAAGGAAAAAAGGGATGAAAGAGCTCTGAAGGAGGAGGGTGGCGAGGGTTGCATGCCAGTGCGGATGTTGTTAGGGCCAATAAACTAGACGCTTCGAAGGGTTCAAACAGTCAATTTTATGGTGTGTATATTTTACCACAATTTTAAAAAATTGTAAGTTTTACGTTATGTATATTTTACCGTAATAAAAATAGAGAGACAAAAGATTTACAATACGGACAACCGGCAGAGCGTGGACATGATGAACTAGAGATGAATCATTGAAATTCTCTCCTTGTCTGCCCAGGAGTGGCCATGCAAAGTGCACAGAGCAGGGCCCTTGAGTCTAGAGCCTGGGCTCTGAACTGGACCAGCTGACAGAGGGACCCTCTGCAAGGTACTCATCCTTGTCTCTGCGCTGGGGAACACGACACAACTCAGGGGCAGACAGGAGGGCCCAGACAAGATGCTGTGGCAGACGGGTTCTGTAAGCAGAAAGAGGCCACGCAGGCATGAAGCGGGCTGGCCGTTGCTCAGAACGTTCCCAAGATGAGCTCAAGTTGAGGGAGCCGCAGCCAGGGAGAGAGCCAGGAGGCAGAGCGGACCCACCCACCCAGGCAAGGAGCTGCCCGTGTCGAATGCATTCGTTTGCTGAGGACGGGCCCATGCCAGGCTGAAGCCAAGACACAGGGCGCTGCAGCACACCCCAGCTTCGAGAGGGGCCCAACCCAGCTTCCAAAAGTCCTTAACAAGTTGAAGAAGTCTTCCTGGGCCATTTTCGGGAAAATAACGCAAACTTGAACCACCTCAAGTCCCTTCCCGGTCTAGCCTTTATCGGTGATGTGCCCTGCACCGCGTAAGTACATTTCCGAAAGAGTGTAAGTCAGGGCCCATGATCTGTTTGGGCGCTGGGAGAGCCACACGGGCACAAGGGATGGACCCAATGGTGTTAGAAGAGTGTCAGCCTGAGAGGTGTATAAAGGCTCAGAATGGGAGCTCGGGGCAGGGCGAGATGAGCGCTGCTGGGGTGAGCCAGCAGACAGACTTCTTGGAGGAGGACACAGCAGGGCAAAGCCTTCCAGGAAGGACAGGGAGGAAGGCAAATATGAAGGCTTGGCAGTGGGAGTGTCAGGATTTCTAGATGAAACAGTCAGACTGGAGTGAATGGACTTGTTTGTGAATCCCAGGAAACACTGTCGTGTGTCAGAGAGAGCGGTGGAGGCCCCAGATAACTTATTCCAGGGATCTGAGGATACAGGCTGACACCACTCCATGGGGCACTGGGCATCCACTAGGATCACTGGAAACGTGATGTGATGGAGAGTGTCATTTCCAGACCTCGAGGGTCGTGCCATAGGTCGTTGGAGACTCTGGGGTGGGGACGGCAGGTGTGACGCTCCAGAGGTCTGCTCGGGAAATAACACCCACCAAACCGCTGTCAACAGCAGCTGGGTCTGGCGACTTGTTGGCTTTGTTGTGAGTCTGAGATGAACACAACCCAGGACAGGAGGCTGGGGGTGCCACTGGAGTCCTTCATTCTTCCCAGCTGAAGACATTTTAAACGTGTATTTAAAGACCACCAGTCTGCAGGGAGCGCCACATCATCGGCCTCTCCAGGGAGCCCACACGTGTCAATGTCCAAGGTAAGCTCTCAGGAAGGTGCGGGCTTGGCCTCCTATGTACAAGGTCATTGGAACACACTCTCCAGCCAAGGTTCCTTGACTCCAATTCCCACTCTGCAAATCCTGCCCTGGGACCACTCCTATACTCCCAGAGCTGAAATCTCAAGACAAAGCAGACCCGGGATTTCATGAGTACCCCAGCCTCTACTCCTCCCTGCCCCCACCATGACCCACCATGCAGGGGCAAGTAACTAGCAGGAACCGCATGCTCAAAAAAAATCCACTGTATTGGTCCTCCCCTGCCTGCCTCTCCAGGCTGTTGTGTGAGTCAAGAAGAATTCAAATATTGAGCAATTACTATGCACTATCCACAAGGTAGGCGGGATTAGGCCTGTGTTTTATAGATGAGGAGACAGGTACACAGAGAAGGTAGGTAACTTGCTCAACAACACAGAGCAAAGGAGTAATGGAGGCGAGAGTCACCAGGCTTCCCAAAGCTATGCATTTCCCCCTTGGAGGCAGGACAGCACAGACAGGGTCTCCCCGGTACACAAAAGCCCCTTGCCCACACAGGATCCACACCACCACTGTTATGATTTATCTACTGTCTTTCTTTAGGTTCCTTTCTGGAAAGCTTGAGTGCTTAGTTGGATATTAGTTTCCTATTCCTGCTGTAAGAAATGACCACAACTTAGTAGCTTAAAGCAACATGAACTCCTTTTCTTAGAGTTCTGGGGGTCAGAAGGTCCACAGTGGGTCTTTAGGGGTTAAAACCAAGGTGTCAGCAGGACGGTTTCCTTCCCAAGATCCCAGGGAGAATCTGTTGCCTTGCCATCTGGAGCATCTAGAGGCCACCTGCATTCTTTGGCTTGTGGCCCCTCCCTTCATCTTCAAAGCACATTACTCCAAACTCTGCTCTGTTCTCACTGTTCCTTCTCTGGCTCTCCTGCCTCCCTCTTATAAGGACCCCTGTGATTACACTGGGCCCATCTGGATGACCTAGAATATTCTTCCCTTATTTTTTTTTAAAGATTTTATTTATCTGAGAGAGAGAGTAAGAAAGCGAGTGGGGTGAAGGTCAGAGGGAGTGAATCTCACACAGATTCCCCACTGAGCATGGAGCTCGACACAGGACTCAATCCCATGACCCTGAGATCATGACCTGAGCTGAAACCAACAGTCAGACTCCCAACTGACTGAGCCACCCAGGGGGTCCCATCTTCTCCCCTTCTTAAGATCCTTAATCACATCTGCAAAGTCCCTTTCACCATTTAAGGTAACAGTCACAAATTCTGGGGATTCGGATATGGATAACTTTGGGGGCCACTATTCATCCTAAGTCACATCCAAAGCAATAATGTCTGTAAAGTCATAAGCATCTGATGTGCGGGTGTGTGTGCTAAGTATTAGCTTAGGGATGCTGTACCACAGACGGAGTGGCTTCAACAACAAAGCTGTACTGTCTCGGTTCTGGAGGCTAGAAGTCCAAGATCAAGGTGTTGGTGGGGCCGTGTCCATGCTTCTCTCCTAGTTCCTGATGGTTTGCCAGCAATGCTTGGTGCTTCTTGGTTTGTGGGAGTATCAGTTCCATCTCCCCCTCCATCCTCACACAGTATCCTCCTATGTGCATGCCTAGGTCCAAATTTCTTCATTTTACAAGGACACCAGTCACTGGATCTCGGGGCCCACCCTACCACAGCATGACCTCATCTTAACTAGTTACATTGGCAACAACCCTATTTCCAAATAAGGCCACATTTGAGGTGCTGGGGACTAGGACTCCGGCCTATGAATTTGGGGGGACACACCAGCCTTCAACCCCTAACACCAACACACACTGAAACAATACATAATCATTGAAAGGTAAAAGGATTTGCTCACACACCGCCCCCAAAATTTCTTCCCAAATTCACAGTGGTACCTATACAACACTCTGGAAAATGTGAATCACAGTAACAAATGGTGCACAGCCAGTCAGATCCGGATTCAAATCGGTTTCCTCATCTGTAAAATGATGACAGTGACAGAGAGCCTGACGTGATGGAGACAAGGTGTGTAAAGCTCTGGGCACAGAGTTGGGCACAGACTGAGGGCCCCAGACACATTAGCTGTTCTTATCACTCTTGTCGTGGCACTAGTCGGGAGGGAAGGGTGCAGCCCCTGAGGTCAGGGAGGCAGCAGGGAGAGCTTGGGGACAGACAGGCCTGGCTGTGAGCATCTCGGGACCCCAGGGGAGCTGTCCAGCTGGTGTGCGTGGGCTGGGCTTGGGGAGGAGGCCTCTGGCTGTTCCCGGAGCTCATCAGGTGCGTAGGCGCTGCCTGGGACATGTTGGACATTAATGTGTGTGTGTGTGTTGGTGGGGGAGTAGGGCTGAGAGCCCAACACCAGCGGCAGGACACGCACACAGGAAAGAAAACAAAGACGAACAGGACGGCGCTAGCCCTGGAAGCCTCCTCAGGTCTAGAAGGTATCCAAACTGGTGGCTACTCTGTCTCCCCCTGGAACTTCCCAGTGGGCTCAGCCCACCCCCCATCCCCACCCCCCGCTGCCACCAGCCAATGCTGACCCACAGCCTTGTAAGAAAGAACAGTGAATGGGAGTCAAGAGAGGAGGATTCCAGTTCCGGGCTGCTGAGGCTTGTGGGGAACTAGGGCAGTTCAGACGAAATACCTGTCCTGTTCCATAGGTGCAGGGAAGATCCAAAGGGAAGACACACAAGAAAATGCTGCCAAATGCCAAATACGATTATTTCTACTTCACTTCTCGGAGCCTCAGTCTACTTGTCTATGAAATAGGGTCAAGTCTGTTTTTCTCCTCTTCGTGGGCCAAAGCAAAGTTGAACAGGGAAAATACATCTGCAAAGCCCTGTAACACAGGCCAGGCCCAGAGGGGACCATCAAAAGCAGTCGCTTCCCTCCATACTGCTTTCCTGTCATTAATACTCTAGCTAGTGACAGAATGCTTGAGGTCCCAAGTCAGAATTCCAAATCACTCCTTCCTAGTTAGGGGACCTTGACCAAGTCACCTAACCCCCCCCCCCCCCGGGACCCAATTTTCTCATTTGTAAGGTGGAGGTGGGTAAGAACAGCCAACCCATGGTGGTGTTTGGATTCAATGAGATAACACAGGTGAGCAGGTACTTGGCTCCCTGAAGGTGCCTGATGAATGGGGCCGATGCGTGGGGTCACCTTTTCCAAGGTGAAGAGAATCCAACACACCCTTCCTATCTCCGCTTCCTATGGCCCTTTCCGGGAAGCTGCTCAGGGTGATCAACCTGGCTATTCCGCCCTGTCAATGGCTGAAAGAAATTGACAGGCTTCACTTAAGGCTCTTGCACTTTGTCCCAACAGGAGACCATTCAGGCTCCCCTTGGCCAAGAGGGAAAGGGGTGATGGTAGGGCAGCTGACGCCCTGAAAAGCTGGGGGCTGCCAGGGCGGGGTCAGAGGGGTGGGATTCAGTCAGCTCTGAGTCCGGCTTCAGGCGGGTGGGATAGAGCTTTCCCTGGACTTGAGCCTGAGGCGTGGTTTCCTACTGCGGATCTGGAGCTTACTCCTGGCTCCTCCCAACCCCACAGTGTGTCAGCCTCTGGCTGCTTGTCACCCCCACTTTCCTCTGGTCCCCAGGAAAGTGCAGGGCTGGAGGAGCCCGGTGCCAGGGCTGGGACAGGGAGTACCGTGCAGTGTGAGGGGGCAGGGCTGCAGGGGTCTCCTGAGACTGAGAGGAAGAGCTTGGACTTCCTCCTCCAGGCAACAGGGAGCCCCGGAGGGTGCTGAGCAGAAGCAACCCTGTGGAAGTGGGATTCTAGAAAGATAAATCTGGCCAGTTCATGGGATGGAGCGGTGGTAAAAGAGACATCTGTGTGTGAGACAGACTGCCAAAGAAATCCGCCTCCCCACAGAGGATGAGGCCAGCCTAAGATGAGCCTGCCCACACTGGGGTGTGTGTGTATGTGTGTGTGTTTTCCTGGCTGAGGTCACCCTGTTCCCTTCTGCAGGGGATGGGGCCTCTATCTATCCCTTGGCCTCAGAAGAAACCCTCCTGAAGTTTCTAACCCCCATCCCCACCCCCAAGCTGCCAGACACCCCCCTCCCCCAACACCCACCTCCAGGGACCACGACAAAGTGAGAGGCCCTGAAGAAGGTGAAGAAGAAGAAAGAACATACTCCCACCTTCTGACTTACGTTCTTTCTGGCTGAACCACACACCCAACCCCAGTGTTTGTCAGTTCTTTTTCTGCTCATCTTCCCTCTAAGGGGCTCAGAACTGTGGGCCTCAAAGTGTCCTCCTAGCCACCATGGGATCAAATTCTGGCCAGAGTTGGACAAAGAAAGCATGTTCTTGGCAGAGAAGAAACCAAGGCAGACCTTTGGTGGTTCCAGACCCAGACTACTGTTTAAGGCAGTGAGATTCCAGAGCTGATCCCCAACACGCTCCCTTGATACAGTACTCTCTTGGAGAGAAGCCAAATGGGATGTTTTAATAAAAAATCCAGAGTCCTTCCCTTCCTCCATCACCTTCTCCAAGCTTCTCCTTCCCCCATTTTGTTGGAATACAAATGGGTCAGGGTACTTCCAGCCCCACCCTCATCCTTCCCCACCCCCATAAAGTCTGCGTGAAAGGAAAAAACAAAAGAGTAAGCTAAAGAAGGCTGGAGTTGCTGAGAAAAGTCCAGTTCTTTCCTAACACTTGCCCTGGTCAATATGGAACCCTGGCTTCCCAACAGCTCACTTCTCCTATGCTCGGAAGCACTGTTGGTCAGCACCAATGTTGGGTGGGTCATCCTAAAACTCAAGAAGGGTGCTGAAAGCTTCTTCATAGGTGCTTGAAGTCCCAGCGAGACCGTGGACTATCAGGTGGACCCAACAAAAGACAGGCAGACCCAGGGAGTCCTGGCCAGGAGCATTCTACACCCGGTGACTTGGTTAGGTCACCCACCCCATACTGCCAATTTCCTCCTCCATTAGAAACTTCACAAACAGCATAAGAGACAGAAACATGTGAAACTTTCCGAGGGTTCTAGTGGAGGGAGTGCTAAGTTGCGCCATCTCCAACACTGCTGTGATCTGTTCCCATCCAGTGGTTTTATCTCTGGCTTCTTGACCTTTGTTGGCTCTCTGCCTCCCAGGAACACAAGCCTCTTCATGACCTCTGCACCACTGACCTCTCCAGTCAGATGTCCTATTAACCTCTGCACATCCCCACACACTGCACAGCCTACTTGCAATCCTCCCTAGACATAAGATGCCAGTCCCCATTTAGGCTGTTCTGTGCCTTTGCACAGAATGCCACCCGCCATGTGATCTCTTGCCATCAATATCTCTGAGGCCTTTGCGCAGGTTTATCCCTCATTTACTCCCTCCTCTACATTGCTTCTGTAGTTTGGTCATATTTCTAGAACTGTACTTAACCACTATATTGTGATTATTTGTTTATACATATGCCTCCTTTCAAAAGTTGTACATTTCTTGTAAACAACATCTGTGCCTTGATATGCTCAGTTTCCATCACAGCATCTGAATCATAGCTGGGCACACAACTAGACTACATTTCCAGCCTCCCGTGCTGGGAAGTATAGTCATGTGACTGAATTCTGATCGATGGAATACAAGCAGGGATGATGGACACCTCCTCCAGACAACCCATAATATCTCCCTACAACCCTTCACATTCCCTCTTCCCTCCCCTGCTGACTGGATACAGAGATCCATGGGGGGTGGAGTCCCCACATGGAGGAGTCTGGTTCCCTGAATGACAGCCTACAGCATAGCCCTCCAGTAACCAGTTTGGGTCTAAGATGTGAGCAGGAAAAAATCCTCTATTACAAGTCACTGAAAGTTTGTTACACAGTATTAGCCTGTCTTCCCTGACTAATACAAAGGAATTCAGTCATGGTCTGATGAACCAAACTGAAAGAGGGAAGACTTAATATAAAATGCATCTACCCTGTCCCCTTCCACTGATGCCGTCAAGCATCACGTCCCCTACATGATCGAACTATTCCTGAAGCCAAGCCATCAGCCCTCTTCCCGCTACCCTATCCAGCAGATCACACATACAGCATTTAGAATGCCGTGCACTAAGGAAGGGTGGCCCAACAAGGGTGGGGACTGAGGACTTGCCAGATGATTTGTAAAAGTCACCACAAGTGAATGAGCCCCAACTTGAGATCCTGGTTCCACAAGTTTGTAGAAGGCACACCAAGACACAAAGCTGAATTGTAGGAAAAGGCCTTCTTCTACCCACACAGGCATCTACAACCCTGACACATGACCGTTCAAGCTCACGGGAACATTTCCAAGGACGGGAACCCACCACCTCTGAGGCAGCCCACACCAACCACCCTTGGCAGCTTCTGGAGTGTGCTGGAACGGCATTTCTCTTACAGAGCCCCATTTCACCAGGCCAAATTCCCATGCGGCCACTAAGCCTGAGACCAAATGGGAGAAAGATCACATTCGGACAGAAGGAAGAAAAATAAAGAGAAGGACTTCAAATGTATCCTTCCAGCACCCTCCACCCTCACGACTCAAGGTGTGATCTAAGACTAGATGATCTAAGACTAAGATGATCTAAGACTCTGGTGAGACTATCCTCACCAGAGAGCTTGGTGGAAATGCAGAATCTCAGGCCCTGGGCAGACCTACTGAATCACAATCTGCATTTTAACCACATCTGAGTAGTTTGTGTGCACATTAGAATCAGAAAGCCCTCACTGTCTTTGCCATAAGGATCCCAGCTAATCTTTAGCAGCTTTCCCACAGCAAGTCCAGCCTATCCACAAATATGGACATGAGGAGGAGGAATGGGAGCCAAACTGTAGAACTTGCCTTTCAAGGGGAGGGCAGGTCTGGCACCCCGTTCCCTATACTCAGCACCAGCTCGCCGTGCATTCATGTATTTCTTCAACACCAATTTCCTGAGCACTATGTGCTGAAAACAATAAAATGTGACAATGTGACAGGGCTGGCAGGCTCTCTGAGGAAGTGGTCAAGGAAGGCCTTTCTAGGAGCGGTCATGTGAGTTGAGGCTGGAGTGCCCAGGAGTCAGCTGCTTGAGAATCTGGGGGAAGAGTTTCCAGGCAGAGGGAACAGCAATGACAAAGGCCCTGCGGCAGCATTATGCTTGGTGTCCCAGGAACGAGTGGGTGAGCAGTGAATTAGAGCCAGCAAAGGAGGGCACAGGGGACTAATCTGGAAGGGTGCGCGGGGGCCCACCACCCAGGGCCTGGGGGCAGGGTAAGAAGTTGGGAGGTCATTCCCAAAAGAAAGGGAGACTTCCAGAAGGTTCTAAATGGGGTGTGATGTAATCTCATTTATGTTTTTAAAGGATCGCTCTACTTGGTGGGAGGACAGGAGTGAGAGGAGGGGGACCCCTGAGGAGGCCAGCTCAGTTGTCCAGGTATCCTGGGCAGAGATGACAGGACTGGACCAGAGTGGGGACACAGCAGACAGAGAGGAAGGGGAGCAGAGCACTGCTGCACTTTGAGGGAGGTCATACGGGACATACGGACTTGCTGTTGGGTTGGCTAGGGGACATGACTGGCCGGGTCTGGGGCGATCCCCACTGGGTTGGAATCCCTTTGGCCCCTCAGGCACTCGGAATAGCTGAGCCAGGCCGTCCAAGTACCGTGACCCAGACTCACGGCCTCAGGCGCTGGCGCTGCAGCTTCTGTCCTGAGAACTTCCTCCCTGGTCACCGAGGTTGGCCATTCGGCCCACAGGAGTCTTTCCGTGGCACTTCTCCTTAGGCCAAAGGCTTCCTGGTGTCCCTTCACATTTCCAGAAGGAGAGGACAAGGTGGAGGGCAGATGGAAAAGGAAAAATCCCCAAAGCAAAAATGAAAACTCAGGCAGAGCTGCTGGGGGAGCCTGGTAAAGCAGCCCACACAGCGAGGCAAGCCACCAGGGCTGGGCTTGGGCTTCCCTAGCTCCATGCTCGGCTCTGTTTCGCCAGGCTTCCCTGCGGGGAGAGCTCCACTCTGGCCAGGGAACCAGGAAATGCGAGAGGAAAATGTCCCCATGGGGCGCTGGGTCCTCCAGACCACCCTGGTGCCCACCTGTCGACTGCTTGTCCAGGTGCCAGCCCTGCTGCTGACCCAGGTAGTGCCTTCCTCCCAGAGACCTCGACGTGGGGGTCACCCACCTAGCACGGGTGCAGGAGGCAGGGGAAGAGCAAGGAGGGAAGGGGCTGGCTGCTTGAGGGCAGCCAGGTGCATGTGTGCGGGCCTACCTCCCTCAGCGGCTCTCCTTCACACGGGCCCAGGGCCATCCTGCCTCCACACCTTTGCTCACACCGATTTCCCTGCCCCCTTCTCAGGCTACCGAAAGCCCGGACCCTGGACCCAAGGCAGGAGGAAGGGAACCCAGCATTCGCCGGACACCTCCTCTATCTGCATCACTGTCTGTCTTTCTTTCAGAAAGTATCTGAGCACAATTACCCCTCCACGTGAAAAAAGTGTCGGGCAAACGTGGCAACACCTGAACGGTCGCCAAATCTGGGAAGTAGAGCCACTGAGATGTTATATTGTTTTTTGTAGGATTAAACCATTTCATAACTAGAAACAGAAATGCCGGAACAGAGAAGCTGACTTGGCTGCAATGCAGAGAAGCTGCTGGAAGGGCCAGACGGCAGCGCGGGAAGTCCTGGTAAGAACACCGTGGGTGCAGGTGAGGCATCAGGAGGGCTTGGCTGGGGGGCTGAGTCGGTCCAGGGGGAAAGGAGGGGCGGGGGCGGGAGGTGGGAGAGGGGTGTGGGGGGAGAATGCAGAGAGGGGTCTAGATAGGAGCTGGGGTTTATATGTGCCAAGGGGCAAGCAGATGTGGGGCTTCTCAGTAGAGATGCCTTGCAGGGCCGCCGATGGGCCGGCTCACAGCCAGTCCCACCCTGAACCCAGTGACTTGCCCAAGACATGCTTACCCCCTACCCATCCCTAGGTGATGACAGAGACTTGGAGCACAGGATAGCCCCTCACTGAGAGAACAAGTCCAAGGGAGAGCAGAGCCCTGCCTGAGCCTATGCCAGTGGTCCACTTCCCCAGATCACCAACAGCTGGTGAGGTAGTCCAGGGACCAGCCTGACCCTACAAGAGCAGCTCCCTATCTTGCCTGGCTATGTCTAGCAGGGATAGCACTGGGGCAGGTGGCCTTAGAGGAACAGCTAGCATGGGGCAGGGGTGGGGATTAGGTGATGGAATACACAGCTGAGACCCAGGAGACCCTCTGTCCAGCCAGAGAAGGGAAAGAGCCAGCCCGAGGTTCCTGCCTGCCATGTCCCCAGCCACTCTCTAGGGCAGCCCAGGTGAGGGCTGAGAACACTGCCAGCCCAGGGAAGGGAGACTGCAGTCATGTCTCTTCTAGGAGGGGGAAGAGCCAAAGGCTGGCCATCAGGGATGCCCTTTGGAGACAGAGCATCCTCCCACCAGGGTGCCCAGACTGTCACCTGATACCAAAAGGAATGCCTTTGAAAAGGTTAATTTATGAGGCCGATGCCACATACTCCCCGGAGAAGGAGGAGGGCAGCCTCCCTCCCCCAACCAGCTTTTACCTTCAAGGTTGCAGACCTGTGAAGCCCCTGACCCCAGCCCTGTCCTTCTCCCAGAATCCTGCTCAGGATGTGACAGCACATGGACGGGGAGATAGGAACAAGAGAGACCCTGACTGACAAAGACATACCACAGCAAGAGAAAATGCCTCCAGAAAAGTCTTGGGAAAGGCTCCAGGGACCAACGGAGTCATGCCAAGAGACAGGCTCAGACTCAGAGACCCCTGGAGAGATAGAGATAAACAGAGAAACTGGAAAAAGAGCAAGGTGGAGAGAGAACACCACAGGAAGAACCCAAGACTCGGAAGCAGAGAACAGACCAGGAGCCTATGCAGGGAAACTGACAATTCTCTCTGCCCAGCCTAAAGCCTTCCTCCCCAGCCTGGGCGGAGGGTCGGGGTAGCAGCCCCTCCAGAGGGCTGCCGAAGCCTTCCTGGCATGGGTAGGCACGGACCCGTCTCCTCTCCAAGGTGTCAGGGCCTCCCAGGTGGGCTCCGCAGTGCTCTGGCCCACATAGGGGCCACATCAAAGTTACAAGTGGCAATGGATGAAAGGGGTTCAGCAGGCAGATTCCAGAGCCACACTGCACAGTCTGAATCCTGAACCCCTCAATTGCAGGGAGGGCAGTTCTGCAGCTATACCCTTCTCCACCTTGGGTCTCAACTACATAGCCAAGAAAGCCAGGCGTTCCAGAGTAGCTCGAAGTGTCCCAACTGCACCAAAAAATACATACGCTGATGGACAGAATCTCAGTGTTGAGTCCTCCTACATTTGGTACATCTCTTGGCCTCTCTCCCCCATCTTGGTCCCTGTCTCACTGCACTGTAGGACAGAATTAGGAACAGGCATGGCCCAGCACCCCCAGGGACACAGACAGGGCTTCCCTCCACCTTCGCACTGGGGGCTCCTCCTCCCAAGGTTCCAAGGCAGAGAGTGGAGCCCATCTCCTTGAGGAGCCAGGCAGGCTGGCCTGCACCAGAGATGCCCTCACCAGCAGCACTGTTTCAGTGGTAAGAACGACCGCTTGGCACATGCCAGAACCAGGCTCTCTGAAAGCTTCTCAACTCCAGCCCAGGCAGCAGCCTCCTGCTCCTATTTGTTTTTTTGTTTTTTTTTTTTTCTTTCCTTCAGTGGCATCTGAATGTGGTCCATAAAGCCCTAGGGACACCCCTGCGCCCTCCCATTCCTAGCCTCCACCCAACCTGTTGCCAGCACCAAGCTCAGACTTGGGTTTGGCCGAACCAGCCACTGTGTTCTACTGGGCATCAGATACACGTAGATGGAACCCAACCCCGGCCGGCATTTAGGGCCATCAACTGGCCAGTCCTGCAGCATTCACTGACCACAGCTTCGGGGTGCCCAAGACCCTTTCATGTCTGGGAAAATGTTCCCCTGATTCAGGCTGGACAGACATGGTGTCCACAGCGCCCCTGCCCTCCTCCGGAATAACCACCATCCTGATGATTTTCCGTAACTGCTCCAGGTTCATGCGCAAAGGCCTCTTGGGTCTTATCTCCGGGAAATCTCACAACAGCTCTGAGGCTGCTTCTGTACTGAGAACTATCCCATAGCTAAGAAGGTGAGTCTTGGAGGCCAGGTAACTGTTCAGGGTCACCTGGCTGGTAAGAGCTGGGGTCCACGCACACACATTTGATAACAAAGCCAGAACTTTCCTTCACTGTGAGAAACTGCGCCACTTGGAGAACTAGGAATTTGGCATCAAGAATCCCACAATCAGGGGTGCCTGGGCGGCTCAGTTGAGCCTCTGCCTTTGGCTCAGGTCATGATCTCAGGGTCCTGAGATCGAGCACCGCATTGGACTCTCTGCTCAGCAGTGAGCCTGCTCCCCACCCCCAACTCTCTCTGCCTGCCTCTCTGCCTACTTGTCATCTCTGTATGTCAAATAAATTAATAAAATCTTAAAAAAAAAAAAAAAAGAATCCCACAAGCTCTTCTGGAGACCCCAGTGTTACCCAGCTGTGGAGGTTTCTGAGGAATCTAAAACCCTTCTTCCTTAGCTCCAGCTAAATCGAGGATAAGAAGGAAACAGTGTCAATCCTCTGACAACTCTTACAATGGCCTGGTCTGAGGGGACATCCTTGAGATGCAAGAATCACAGCCCCTAAAGTCACTTGGGGGCTGAGGTCCAGCCAGGCTGACGGGGAGCTAATGAGGGGGCTAGCATCTCTGGGTCCCCCTGCTTGTGGCAGTTCATCTGCTGGGGGTGGGGTGGGCGGAGGGGTGCAGAACAAACTGGCTTCCCTCAAGCCCATAGCCCAGGCTCCCACCACTCACCCCGGCTCCCCCACACACCTAGCTCCACACAAGTCAAAAGCAAAATCAACTGTTGCCATAGGGTGAGGGGGTGTAACGATGCCAAGACCTCCAGGCTCAGATCCAGGAGCTGCCTTGACAAGCCAGCCAGGGGGCCCCCAGAGAGCAGGCCCGACGGCTGAGCGTTACGCTTTGCCTTGCTCACTCATGCTGTGCCTTCTGCCCTGCCCTGACTCGTCCACCAGCTGGTGGCTCTGGCTAAGGCCAAGGCCATGGGCCAGGCTTTTCTGTCCAAGACGACCCTGACTTTTCCCCAAGGGGTTCCCAGCACCAAGCCCAGTGCCAGGAACGGCCCCAGCACCCCTCCAAATGGGCCAGGATGGGCTTGAAATTCTCTCCCGAGGGAAGGGAGTGACTTGGCCCCAGTTGAAGACTTCAGGGAGTGTGCGCACACACATGCGCGTGCACACACACACACACACACACCTCACACAACACTCACCTGACCGCCACCAAAGATCCTCCTTCCCTTCATTCTCCAGGATGAAGAGGCACACTGTCCCCCATCCACTTGCCAGCCAACGTTCCTGCTGCTTATCCAGAAGGGTAGCTGGGGGACCTGGTTGGGGCAGAGCTAAGTTTTCCAGGTCAGATCTCCGGGCCTGAGGCCAGAGGAGGGAGGTGACAGGTGGCAACTGCACTCTGGGGCCTCCCTGAGCTACCACCCAAACACACCCTGACATGACACCTGATGCTGGGAAAACAGGGCGCACAGCCCCAAGCAGTCATGCAGGCATGTGGCCTGACTCAGACGCCGCCTCAGGTGGAGCTGGGGTTTATCATCAGAGAGAGGTGGGCGGAGGTGGGCAGGACATGGGGGCTGAGCTCCAGGAAGGAGCCAATCCTTGAAGGACCTGCGTCCAACCTTTTGGGAGCTTCGGGGGAAGTCTTCTGCTCTTGGCAGGGGCATCTTCTCCGGGGCAGGGGGCATGCCTCCTCTCCCACCAGCTTTCTTGGTGATGCAATGGGGCATTCCTGCCCTCCCCACCAAAAACCAAAGGAGGCCTTCTGGATGGGAGGCCAGAATCCCAGACTCGTGAGAGCTAGAGGCTAGGGTGCCTGAGTTCTAATCCTGCTGTCACTTCATGGCCTTGTAATTTGGGCAGGTCCCTTTCCCCTCCTGGAGCCTCACTTCCTCATCTGTCAAATAAAGGAAAAGGGCTACATGGGAGGGTAGCCAAGAATTTTCACTCAAGGTGCTTTTACCAATTGAAGGTAGTCTCTCCCTGAAGGTATCTGATTTTATTTTTTTTATTTTTTTAAGGTTTTTGTTTTGTTTTTTAGATTTTATTGATTTATTTGTCAGAGAGAGTAGAGAGTGCGCACAAGCAGGGGGAGCGGCAGGCAGAGGGAGAAGCAGGATCCCCACTGAGTAGGGAGCCCAATGTGGGACTCAATCTGCTGAAGGCAGATGCTTAACAGACGGAACCACCCAGGTGTGCCTAATGATGTTTTCTTTTAGAAGGATTCTGGGACCATGTCTGGGCTCATGATCGATGAGTGATGTCTGCCATGGGTATAGGACAGGAACATGCCAGGATCAATTAATGATGTCTGCTGTGGGCATGAGGCTGGAAAGTGGCCACGTGAACACCTGAGAGGTATCATCCTAGTAGGTGATCTCTAAGGGCCTTCTGGTTATAAAACTCACAATTCCACCTTTCATTCCCCAGCAGACCTGGTTAACACTGGTTGGCAAGCACGCACCTCTCGTATTGTGATATTTGCACACAGCTGATTTCTCTCCTGGCAAGAGGCATTTTCATCAGCCCTGCAGGACAGTTACTGGGGGAGCAGGCAGCCTCCTGAACTCTCTCCATCCATCCGTACTCACAAGACTTCACCCAGAAAGTTACAGACAAGGAAGCAATGCCAAGATTTAATATCCAGAGGACATTTCAGCTTTTCTTATAATTGCCCGCATGTCTATAAAGGAGCTTCCCCACCGTGTGAAAATCCCACCCTGGCACAGGGAGGTGATGAACACTCAGCAATGGGCAGAGATAGCTCCTGGCTGCGTGGTGCAGTCACAAGTGAAGGTCTCATCTAAGAGGGCCTGTGCCCTTGAGCTCCCTGGGAGGCATGTGCCTGGGTCACCTACAGACCATGTGCTAAGAACATCGGCAGCGTGGTGAATATCCCGCAAGTCTGGGCTGCTGAGTCAGAGAAGCTCCTCTCCTCTCTTTGTATCTTTAGGCTCTGCTTGGCAGGAAAGTTCTCCTGATGGCAGGCTCCACCAGAGACCACGCTCCCGCCTCTTATTTCCCTTTATACACAAATGTGTGAGGCTGTCCCCCTCTGTACTGTGCCCCAAGTCCACCACCTTTCCTCTTCTACCTTTCTTCATCAATTCTGGACCCGCGAGTCCCCTGTGTATAGGGTTATTCCTAAAACCACAGGGTTGGGGAAACTGCACAAGAAGGGGTTACTAGCAGGGTACAAGGGAACCCCAGGATTTCATCCTGAGCTGGCCTCAATGTAACATTTCACCAGGCCCTCCCTTTCTTTCCTGGGGAACAGATACCCTCAGCACCCTCCACCCCCACCCCCACCCCCACCAACAGCAGAGCTTGGCAGAGGAGAAATCAGGAGCAAGAGAGAGAGGAAGCTGGAGTTCACCCTCAGGCCACAGGGGCAAGATGAAAGGCAGTAGTTAAAGAAGGAGCCGGCTGGGGGGTAGGGGGGAGGGGAGCCAGCCGTGGAATTCCCAAGAGCCTCTGGACTCCCTACAGGGCTCCCCTGGAATCCCCCTGTGCTCCATCAGGAATCTGAAAAATGCCTCCTTCTAAGAGCAAGGAAAAAGAGCAACCAACAATTACTTGTTTTCCCAACAGTGTTGCTGGGAGGACTGTGCTTTGGTCATGTTGGTCATCACTCTTTGGAGGTGGAGAGCTCTATCTAGGAAACTCTTAGCATGGCCACCTGCCCCTCCCGCCCGGAGGCCTGCTGAGCTACGGGATGTAGATGAAGGCTGCGTCCATGGGGGAAGGAAGAAAGCTCCACCTGCCGATGGAGTGGGCATCTCCAGCTCTTTCCCTCACAGTTATGTTTCTGCAAGCCTACCCACTGAGTGGTCAGCTTCCCTGTCCAGAGTCTCCACGTTGGTCACGACTCTGTGGGCTTTCTATACGTGACTAATTGCATTCTTCGTATCCCCCCAGGAGGTGGGTATTTTCATTAACCCCATTATACAGACCAGAAAACCAAGGTACAGAGAGGTTAAAGAACTCACCAAAGGTGATACACAGTTAGTAAGGGCTGGAGCTAATCTTGGATCCCTATCGCCCTGGCTGTGGAGTCACTGCTCGTAGCCCCCTCACTCACAACCATGCAGCTTAGTGTGTTTCATCGTGACACAAGGCCCACCCCCCAGGTGCTTCTTGCCCCAGGGAACACACGTTTGTATGTTTTGAGCAATATCTGAAAACAAGATTCCAGTTTGACAAGGTAATTTGGACAAATCCCTGAGGGTGGTTGTAATGGGTTCTAACCAGTCACATTCCACAGGACTCATTGAGAGTGATGGCTCAGGAAGTATGCGGTAATGTGATTTTAACAATTATTGTCATTTTCTTTCTTTGGCTAGATATGCTCATGATGATTTTTTTTTAAAGCGGTGTGTCTTCTGTCCCATTATACTATAATGACCAGGAGAGACATATTAAATGTAGACCTCCTACTTTTCCCACCTCTTCCCATAGGTATCTTTTTAATTATTAAATATTGACATTGTAAATAATATATGAGCATATTCTCCTGTTTTAAAAAAGTAAAACATTACAAATAAGGTTACGTTTCCCCTTTGATCAAGATCCTCTTCTCACTGATGTCCCTCACCTTCTTCCAGAGATAACTTTATGACCACATGGAAATGCATCCTTCCAGATACTTAAAAAATATTTTTATACTTATGCTGCACATGTCCTTGTAGCAAATATGTCTTACTGTTGTTTTTGCATAAACACTACGTCATTTGAAATCTGCAGTGATCATTCATTAACATTTCTTGGAGATCCATCCATGGAATGGAGATTAATCTCATTTGTTTTGACCGTTGAACAAAATGCAGTGAGAATACCACCACTTACTTAGCGACCCTCTGTGGATGGTCACGGGGTTTCCCACTGTCACCATGGCAAACAACATGAGGTTCTCTATGCCTTGCTGGGACTGTGGACTGACCTTAGTCAAAGCCAACGTTCTCCTCTGCTCAGGGCATGTGAGCAATCACAGTGACCTACCGCAGCTCACCACACTTCGGGAGCTGGCCCTGCCATGCCAGGTGCTGTGACTCTCTACTGTCCTTGGAACGAAACTATTCTTAGAACTTGGCAAGTTCCCTCCCCAGGTTTTGGCCCCCACCCCTTGCCTTTACTCTAGGGTCAATGACTTCAAACAACACAGAGCTTGCCTTGATGATGAAAAGACAGAGCCTGCAGGACAGAAACTTCTCCCCTCTCCTGTTCTGCTCTCAGGCTGGTCCTTGGCACACATCAGAACAACCCCCCCGCCATTTGACCACAGCTGTGGTGTGCTTTGAACATCAAACCAAATGAGAGCAAATCTATGAACTACACTAAATGAAGCTGAATGAAACAAAAACTAAACCAAATTCTAAATTTAATAAGTAGAAAGATGAACACAGATGTTAACCTGCTAAACTGATGGACCCAGAATAGGATTCTTCTTCTCCTAAAAACACAGTGATCCTAAAAACACAATTAACACACTCCAAATGGCTTCAGAAAGTGCCCCTCCAACACACACACCCATCCCAAGGCCAGGAATCAATGATTTGGAGGGGGCAGTCTTGTTCATCCATATTGGCCTGGTTATTCGACAGCTAGAAAGTGAGTGTGACCTCGGGTGGGGTAGGTAAGTGGAAAGTCTAGAGAGATGAATAAGGAAGAGAGATGAAAGCTCTTCACAACAAGTTAAATCCTTCAGAGCACATGAGTGGTCCTGAACACCGTCCTCAAATCCATCTTGCAAGCAGTGTGGGGGATGCCTGAGGGCCTCTCCTGGCGCTCGTCAAATATTGACGCTCTGCACTCACTGGCCGGAGTTCAGAGCCAAGGACCAGCGGCAGCACGGGGCCAGTGTTTGCCGAGCGATTACCGCAGCCCAGCGCCTTGGAGGTCAGATTGTGAAACAGCCTTCGGTGGAGCGGGGCCTTCAGAGAGCCTTCCGGTCCTGCCCCAGTGCGGGGGCTACTTAACAGGGAAGGAGTTGTGCAAGGACAATTATAGAGGCTGGAAAGGTGGTCCAGTGCCAGGGAGAAGGTGACTTAAGAGCATCTGCGGCCCTTTACCGTCCTCCTTCTCCCCTTAACTGTACCTCCAAGTATTCCAAGCCCTTTAGGGCCAAACGGGCCTCACCGGCAGGGCTTGTCCCAGATAGTTCCCTCTGGACATGTCCCTTTTCCTGATCAGATAGGCGGAGTGGTGGATTATTTTTAGAAGACATCAACTTCCATTTGGAGACCGAGAGCCTCTTTTCTCCCTATTCCCAACTTAACACCCGAAATGCCCTCAGAAGCCCTCCCTGGCACTGACCCGGTTTCCAGAAGTGTTTGGAATAGCTGTTGAATTGAATTGCTCTACTGATCGGGCAAACCGCGATGGAACAGTCTCCTTCCTCCTGCTGGGGCCCTAAAGATTTGCGAGGGCAACGGGGGAGGGTCTGGGAGGGTAGCAGGGCCCTCAGGGTGGGCATAAAGCCAGATCAAGCCTGATATGTGTCTCCCCAGATGGTCTACAGCGGCACAGTCGTAATACAAACATTCTATACCTGTCAGTATGGAGCCCTGGGCCACTATGGCTACTGCATACTTACAGACAGCAAGTACGGCCAAGAGAGCCGATTCATTTCATTCTTACAAAGGAATTTAACTTAATTTAATTTAATCTTTCAAGTTTTTAATTAAATTAAATGGAAATGTAAATAGGCCCATGTGGCTAGTGACTAACACAGTGAATGCACAGGTGTGAAGCCTCCATGTGCCCCAATGGGCAGGGAGAGGGGCCATGCATGGGCAAGAGAAGGTTTGGGGCAGAGTACAGGGTCTTATCCCCATGCCCTTGGAAGGATTTCAGGAGGGTATGAATGACTGAAAAGGTTAGAAAATTATATATGTATACTCATGCCTTTATCTGAGGAGAGAGTCTTTTGCTTTCATTAGAAGCACAAAAGAAGCCCTGATCTCAAAAATGAAAGACAGTAACTCCTTGATCTGTCAGATGCTGCTCACTTCTCCAGGGAAGCCTGCTTGGATCCCTGAATATAGGGTTTTTCAGCTGTACATCTACAGTACTTTACTTTGTAGCATTTGAAATGTATAAAATTGTACGTACATCATTTTTAAGAAGATTTTATTTATTTATTTGTCAGAGAGAGAGAGAGAGAGCACAGACGCAGGGGTGGGACAGAAGGAGAGGGAGAAGCAGGCTCTGCCTTGAGCAAGGACTTGATGCAGGACTCGATCCCAGGACCCTGGGATCATGACCTGAGCTGAAGGCAGACACCTAACCAACTGAGCCACCCAGGTGCCATAGATAGATAGATAGATAGATATAAGATATGGATATAGACATAGGCATAAAATTTTTTTAACTAAAACTCATCTTATTTCACTAAGGGGTAAGTCCCATAAATTAAGCAGTAACCAGATCTGCTTTTGCTCATCAATAAATCCCCAGAGACTGACATAGCGCATAGAGGATAGGCACTTAGATTAGATAGACCGAGGGTGGGTGGGTGGGCGGATGGACGGACAGATGGATGATGACTGATGGATAGAAGGAAGCAGGCATGCAAGCATAAATGAATAAACAAATTAACAAACAAATTAGGGATATCCTTTACCCCAATAACTGTAATTCTCAAAAGGCAACCAAAGCCCTCCAAACTGACATGGGGGTATGGGACTGTACCACTCCAGGCTGCTGTCCCAATCAGAATCGTACAGGCATCCTTCTTGTTCTCCTATCCTAAGAGGAATGCTCTTTCCTTCCTCTCCACCCATAGCACGTTGCCTGGTGATCTATCTAATCTCCAGTGTACTTCATTGCGTAAAAGTCTACCTTCCCCACCAGACTTCTAGAAGGAAGGGACCTTGTCCTTCTCAACTAGTATCCTCAGGCCGTCCCACTTCTGGTCCTGCAGAAGCACGAATGTGTTGGAGGCCAGTGCCCTCTGACCCTGGGCCAGCCTGGCTCACCGGTCTTTATACAACCACCCTCACCACTCACAGCCAGGGGAAGGTGGACAGACTGAGCCAAATGGAAATATAGGGCACACCATAAAATGTGAATTTCAGATAAACAACGAGTCACATTTTTAGCCTAAGTACTTCCCATTTGGGAACACAATATTTGGGACACACTTATAGTAAAAAATCACCACCATCATTAGTAATCTGAAATTCATTGGACATCTCCTATGTTATCTGGTGACCCTACTCCAGGGCCTCAAAGGGAGCAGGTAGCCAGTAAGTAAGGAGTGTGGGTGGCATGGGGGAGGAGGGAAATAAGGAGATAAATGACCAGCTCTGTAAAGTCCCAAGGCTTCCGATAAGTGTAGAATGTGCTACCAGCTTATCTGCAGGTTCTCTTCCCCAACACCATGAATGAACTAGCCCCCCATGCTTCACCAGACAACTCATTCATGCCACGGGTCACATCAAAGGTACACTATCTCTCCTCCAAGCACCAGTCCTTCCGCTCCCGCCTCCCCCAACCTGCCACCCACTCAGGGCCGGCTGTGCGTGCATGAGACTGTCCGTTCCCAAGGATCTTGCATAGATTTGCTCATGTAAACCTCACGACAATCCTCCTGGGTGGGCACTAATCAAATCTTCATTCCACAGATGGGCAAACAGAACCTAGAGAAGTCAAGGCCTGTTTCCAGAGTTATACAGTGTGACAGAGCCAGTAACCAGTCTTAGGCAGTGTGTCCTCAGTGCCTAAGCTCTATGCTGCTTTCTCGCACAGCCACTCAGCAAGGACACTTGCGAGGGCACCAGGGACCAGAGGCAGAGCAAGAAATGTCACTCGTTCTTCCTCTATAGGAGCCGCCATATTAAAGTCAGTGACCCTGATAAACAAGAAAGGCTTTCCAAAGTGAACACCACCGAAAGTCCTCATGTCATGAGTTCTGTAAAATGGACTCACAAAGATGCTACACTTGGCTCAAAGGTGAAATTCCAAAGAACCATCCCAACCCCTTTCCAAACTGCCTCTACAGGTGGCGATGACCCATGCAGACAGGCCTGGCCATACTAATGGTGAGAGCCAGCACATCGCACAGACACTCCATGCTGTGTGTCCCAACACACAGGAAATAAGCCCTCTAGGCAAGGAAGACGTTGGGGGGAGCAGCATTCCTTTCTCATGAGGTTCTGTAACTAGGGAGGGGGTGAGGGAACAGAACAGAAGACGGGGAAGAAAAGCTCTGATTTGAGAGTTTCCGCTGGCTCGCAGACCCTCTCTGGCTCATCAATGAGTCCTTTCAGGGTTCCCTCTCCCCAACTAACTTATCATTTCCTGTCCAGCACACTATACCCATTGATGGGGTATCAGCAAATCCCACCAGTTTATACCAGAAGGACCCAAGGAGATCAGACAGGAATGGGGGAGGTGAGGAGAGGAAGAGGCAGAAGGTGAGGAGTGGCTTCCACCCGTATTGTTGGACTAAGACAGGGTTTACTGGAAGACAGGAAGCTGGCTCACCTTCCGCTCATCTCATAAGTAGAGTGATAAGGACAATGGAATAAAGTCAGGTACTTGGGGGAAAACACACAGACCTGGCCTCTCCAAGATGACTCACTACCAAAAGCCTTCAAATGAAGGAGTGGACCTTGGTTGCGAGGACCAGGGGTGCGTTTCTCTTCTTTGGGTTTTTATTGGCTTACACTAGACTTACAGCCCTAAGGAATAATCTAGAACCTCTCAGTTTTCCCTTCCTGGTATAGGAAGTGTTTCTGTCCAAGCACGGTGATTCTGCCTTGATGGGTGCCTAGGCCCCTGCTGTCACCTCTGTGACCCTCTAACCTGGGCCACACTGATTGGTCCAGAGAGGGCACCTGACTCAAATCAGGCCAATCCAAGTCTTCCCTGGGATTCTTCAACTTGAAACTAGGAGAGTCAATCTCTCTGGTGTTGGGAATGAATAGATATGAAATTCAGGAGCTGCTGACAGTTGAGTTCCTCAGGAACCTGAGGAGAGGGCCCAGAGAGAAGCAGAGAACAGACTCAGACAGAAAGCAGCTGTGTTGTCAGCAGGTGTTCCTAGAGAGTCCACTGTCTCACTCTCCTCTTCACCCTCTGGTCAACTGCACGACCACCGCTGGTATCTCCTTCCAACCAAGTCTCCCATTTATCTGGGCTGCAGGAGTGTAAAACTATCCCTTGTGACTCAAAAAGTCTACGCAAGTGAGCTGGCACCAAGGGAGGTGTCTGCAGGAGGAGCTGTGTGAACACACCAGTGCACATTAGAGAGTCACACACGCCATGCGCATGTACGAACAGGGAGAGGGAGAGCCTTACTCGGCGAGACAGACGCAGTGGTATGCCCAGTTTGTGTCTGCAGTTCAAGAAACTGCTTATTTTCTGTTTCTGTCTCTCCTGTGTGTTTGCTTTTCTTTGTCTGCAATGACGTGGTGGCTTGTGTCTCACCCTGGTTGTTTACAGTTACATGTCTGCTCATGCACACAGCACCCACGGCCATCCTCCTGCCTCCCCACCCTGGTTTCCTACCCGCCAGGCAGAGGAGGGTGACAAAGCTTGACTGTTAAGACCATCATAGGAAGCCCACAAAGCCCAGTGGCTGCCTGTAATATTCCAGACTGAGCCAGGCCCAGCGAGACAGGCGAGGTTTCCTCATTTGTCCCTCTGCTCTGACCGAGACACGGACCCCGAGAGCTCGGACAGGGGTTCTCCGGATGAGTGAGGACATGAGAGAGGCCAGTCCCGCAGAGACCCAGGCCACTGCAGGGGAAACTGGGTACCATCTAAACTCAGACCACCTTACCTGCAGGTCAAAGAACTTGCTGTACCTCCGGTAGATGGTCTGGGACGTGGAGTCGGACCAGGTCACATTGATGATGTATACCTGTGGAGAAAAGGTAAGATCAAATGAGTGGGTGGTGAAGGCCAGGCTTCAAGCTGTACCAGGCACCATGTACCATGACTGGGGTTACCCCACGGCCATGACCATTCCTATCTCCATCCCCAGAACCCAGCACAGTGTCAGGTATCACACAGATGTACACACATTTATTTACACACACACACATACACACACAAACATCTAGAAGGATATTCAATAAACTACTAAGGATGATTATCTTAGATTAGGATTACAAGTGGTTTTCATTTCCTTCTTTTCTTTATATGTTTTTTATACAATGAACATACATTGGGGTTGTCGAAAATTCCCACTGGTTCTCCAACTCTTAAGTGAATGAGATTCTACAAGAGGTCTTCCTAAATTGCAGGTGTGGGGACCCACACTCCGAAATTCTGCATAAGTAGATCTGGGGTTTCAGGGCTCAAGTATCTCCATCTTATTTTGTTTTTTAAAGGCTTTATTTTTTTTTAAGATTTTATTTATTTATTTGAGAGAAAGAACACGAACAGGGGAGAGGAGCAGAGGACAAGCAGACTTCTTGCTGAGTAGGGAACCCAATGCAGGGCCCAATCCCAGGACCCCGAGATCATGACCTGAACCAAGGGCAGACGCTTAACTGTCTGGGCCACCCAGGTGCCCCCTAAAGGCTTTATTTTTATCCAGCAGTTTCAGGTTCACAGCCAAACTGAGCAGGAATTACAGAGCGTTTCCGTGCAACCCCGGCCCTCTCCCACCGCTTGGGTATCTATCCTTTTTAACAAACCACTTCTGCTGTAGTTGATCCTCAAACCCACTCTGAAAAGCACATCAGGTGACCATAAGCATTTCAGAGACGCGCTGATTCAGCCCAGTATCCCTACGTCTCAGCTCAGGGCTGGGCACAGGACAGAGTGCGCGCTCAGAAAACATTCTGCTGCACTGAACAATCGAACGGACACCCTGGACGAGAGGCACATTTGCAAGACAGATGTTAGCGCATGTCAGATTTGTAAACTTGTCTGAAATGAAGGCATTTCCAAGACCCCATTCCCAGTGTCACCCCACTTCCTGGGGCTCAGGCTCTCCACGGCTGGTGCCTCAAGCCAGTCTGGCCTAGGAGGTGGGCAGGCCTGCTGGCTGAAGAAGGAGAAAGTCCCCTGCCACACAATCTCTCTGGTGTTAAGGGCAACACTGAGACACTGTGGGACCCCTGCCTTGCTTCCTTCCTCCCGAGAGACCTAGCGGCTGTGTCCACAGCTCTGGTTCGCTTCCCAGGGTGCCCATCAGCATCTCCTGGCAGGCTTCACAAAAACGCAGATTTCAGGCCCCTGCCTAGGGATTCTGACTCAGTAGGTCTGAGGGGACTCCACCTGTGAGAAGAAAATGGCCAGCGAAGCCAGGCTCTCAGCCACCGTGAGAAGGAAGGAATGTGAGCAAAGATCCCTTGGCCTCAGGGTAGCTGAAGTCCCCGGATGCCCAGAGCAGGGCTGTCTTAGTCTGTCCCAGCTGCTGTAACAAACTACCATCGACTCGGTGGCTTAAACGACGGACATTTACTTCTCACAGCTATGGAGGCTGGAAGTACATGATCAAGGTTTCCGGTGAGACCGACTTCCTGCCTTCTAGTTGGTCTCCCTGTTCTGTGTCCTTCTGTGGTGGAGAGAGGGCGCTCTAGTCTCTTCCTCGTCTTCTGAGGACACTCACCCCACCCCCTGGGGCTCCATCCTCATGGCGTCATCTAAACCTGATCACCTCCCAAAGGCCCTGCCTCAAACATCACACTAGGGACTAGGGCTCCAACATATGGATTTGGGGGGACACAAATGCGCAGGCCACAGCAAGGGTTATGCACAGAGGGTACGGGGCTTCACGTCTGGCCACTCAGTTAACCTCTAAGCAAACGAGCTCTGAGTCCTCCACCCCTCCTCCCCCACCTGAGCCCCCTCACCGAGTCGCCTCACTCAGCGCAGTGTTCGTTGAGAACCGACATCGAGGAGAGGGTCACAGAGCAAAGCAAAGAGCGAGGGTTGCCACCTGGACATGGGGTATTCACGACCTGTTTTATGTGACCCTGATAAGAAAGAACGTAAAGTGAGAGGCCATCCCTACCTTCACAAGCCCAACATAAACCATTGACTATGATTATAACAGATAGGGGTGAGCTTTGCTTTAGATCATATATAAATGTCTATCTCATAGAATTAACGGTAGGAACCATTTAGGTAATGACCACTTCAGTCCAGCACAGTGCAAAGCACTCAGAAGCATTAGCTCATTCCATCGACGACGAAGCTACCATCGTTACCTCCATCCATTCTGTACAGGAGGTAGCTGAGGTTCAGAGAAGTTAGATAACTTGCCTGAGGTCACACAGCTAGTAAAATACAGAGCAAAGGACTTGAACCCAGGTCCAGCTGCATGCAATGCCATGCTCTGGACCACACTGGATATCTTTCTGCATGTAAATTTCAGAGTGTGGATATGTAAAGCAAACTACTTAATCAGGACTGAAAGACATCTTTCTTAATAAATCTCTGGGTGGCCTGAAAAGTCTGTGTGCCCTTTACATAGGAGATGGACCTAGAGGAACATGGCGGGCGGGGGGGGGGGGGGGTCATGTTAATTTTGAGAGAAAGAAGAGGCAGAACTCAGGGCCCAGATGGAAGTCAGTGGTTAGGAATGCTATAAAACCAGAGAAACACAGAGGAAACCCTCACGCACAACTGGCTTCATTGACTGTGGCCAGATGCTCTGGGGTTTTCACCAGGATTATAACCCATCCTATCCCCCCTGCTGACTCTTGGCTCCTTGACCTCCAAATCCTTCTGGCTCCATCTCCCGTCCCACCACATCTCCCCTTCCCACAGGTCCCAGGCAGGGAACAGATGCTGTACATGGCCAGGTGCTGCCTTCCTGACCTCTGCCTGGGTGGACACACTATAAGGAGGCCCCAAGCGGCAGTGCCCTCCCAGGAGAGAGCCTGTGGGCCATTAGACAGCAGCCTTTCTCCCCGGTCAACCAAGCGGGGCCTGGAGGAAGGGCTTAACTGGGGCTTAACATGACCCATGCTCCTTCCTCTTCAGTAATTAGGGGCTTCCCTTCACCTCCCAGGGAGAATTAATTATAGGCTCACAGCCTCCGGCAGCTGGGAGGCCTCTCCATCTGCAGAGGAGGAAACTTAGAGCCAGGATGGTGATTTGCCAAGGAAGAGGCAGACACTCTGGAGTCAGTCACACCTGGGTTTCCCTCTGAGGACCGCCGCTATTGGCTGTGAGACGTCAGCCCAGCCTCTCGGACCCTCAGACTCCTCCTCTGTTCAGTAGGCACAAGCTTGGGGTCCCCACTATGCTGGTTACCATAGCAGGTGTGCTCACTCCATTAGTGCCAGAGCTGGGACAGGAGCCCAGACCTCCCAATTCCCAGGCTAGGACTAACCAGCACACAACCAGAGCAACCCCTCACCCTCTGCACAGAGAACCATCTCTGTCTGACCCTTGACCTGAACCCATCCCAAAGGCAAGCCTCTGGAGAAAATACAGAGGGCAGGGTGGTGGAAGTTGCCCTGTGAGCCCTGCGGGCCACAGCCACCAGGCTGCAACCTGGCCATGCTTCCCCTCAAAACACGTTTCTTTCCTTTTTGGGCAAAGGCTTGCTCTCTGCTTCCCATGCTCTAAGTGAGCATGAGGGGACTCGGGTGCTGCGGTGTGGAAATAAATCCTCACCCAGGTTCCCCCAAACCTTTAGGATTTACCAAAGTCCCCCCAGCCTCCCTCGTGGACTAATGGTCTAAATCAGAGATCTCCCTGGAAACAGAAGCCCAGAGGTCTGGGCACAGTCTCCATACCCCTTTCTTTCATCTAGGCAGCCTCTTGCAAGGGCTCATCTGCTTTCCTCCAAACCTTAAACGTCCTAGATTACTGTTCCAGGTGAGCAAGGCAATTGCAAAATCCTGGCCCAACCCACACAAACCCCAACGCACATTAGATTCTCAAGCCTCTCGGAGCCGGCCCTGCTAGCATGGGAAACCCTAGCGATAAACCCCCGAGAAAGAGCAGGTGGAGGGGAAGGGGGACAGGGCAGAGGTCATCCGAGACAGCCAGCTCTGTTTACCAGGCCTGCGTCAGGGACCCAGATAAATTCTCCTCCGGCTGCAGGAGCGGCCCAGATAACGTTACCCCGCAGCTGGTTCTCAAGAAAGGTTTGCAACTGAACATCCTGCTTCCACACAGTCTACTTGGGGTTATGTTTCCCGAGTGGAGTTTCCCTTACTCTGGATTTTAAAAGCCCATGGATTCTATTTCCCCCGTTTCTGGCCCTTTCGGGCAGATGGGAGGCATCTAGGGGGCTCGCTGATGACCAGCAACTGTGTCCGGTTTCTGTCGAAGAGGCCGCTCCAGCGTCTCACATCCACCTGCCCTGCTTATCCTCTACAGAGGAGGGTCCCCACCACAGACACAACCGGGGAAACTCTCAGCAGACCCCCACCACGATGCCTTGGTCTGGCCAGCCCACCCGCTCTGGACCAACTTCCATCTGCTCAGCTCAACAGGCCCAAGAAATGTCTGAGGCTTCCAATCCTTCCAACAAGTAAACAACAAACAACAACTCCAAAGGAGTAAACAACTCCTTTCAACAGGTAAACAGCCATGATGCCAATCAGACTACAGCTTAACTCCAGAGCACTGAAAATGAAGCCCAGCCCAGTTCCTACGGAGGGACATTCACGATCGGACCTGGGCTGCAACAAAAGAATGACCCAAAGATATGGCCCAACCATTCTCAGAAGGCCTACATGGTTAAGTAGAAAGGGCCAGTACACACCTATTGCTCCCTGTGCTGACAAAAGGAGTTAGGAACTATGGAAGAAACCGTGTATCTTCGTGGCACTGTGGCTCTGTTTACTAAGGAAGGTCTTATTTTTTCTGGACCCCTGCCAGCTACCCCTGGCCCCAAGCCAAATGGAAACTCAATGACAATCTTTCTTCACCTGCTCACACCATAGTCCATCAGGTGGCTAGGACTAGGGCCTCTGCATACAGTTGTGTAAGCTGTTCACTGCCCAAAGACTGCCCAGTCAAGGGGCAAGTAGGGGCTGAAATCTCACCTATACCCTTCACCTCAAACTGTGCACTTTGGCTGGAAACTGTAAGCACAGAGAAAAAGGGGTGCCTTATTCTAATGCATATACAGTGCTTCTGGCCAGGACACAGCACCCTGTTGCCCTAGGCGGGGCTGTCACTGATTTGGGGGGCCCTTGAGGTCACAATACATCCTCAGGACCCAGCTCTTCAACTCCCCATGGAGAGATGCTTAACATTTGGAACCAAAGAAATCTGAATAAACACAGCCGGTAAAGGGGAGTTTACATCTGGAGACATGACCATCGCTCTGGCTTCCAGAGGGAGCAGTTCATCATACCAAGTTCTCCAAGAAGATGATGCCAGCCCATCTAAGGTATCAATCAGCTCTAACTTTCTACTCAAAGGGTCCCACGTACTATGCCCTACCCCAGGGATGGGAGGCATGGAACATAAGTTCCAAATCAGGCCAGACTGATCCTTGAGGTCCAAACTACCTTAGCAAGGCAGAGGACCCCAGGGCTGCTGCCCCCAATGCAAGTGGCTACACCAAAGGCTGGGCCAATCAATACCCCCTTTCCTCCCAGTTAGGCCCACTGAGTCCCACAGTAAGCAGTGAAGGCCATGGGGTCAAAGACTCTTCTTGACCACACCCAGATAGAAAGCCCCAGAAGCCAACATCTGACCTGGGTCCACTAGCTGAGCATCTAGCCATCTCTTGCAGTGCTCCTAGTCTGATTTCCACAATTAGCCAGTTATTGTATTTGCCTTTATTTGCTAATTATTGGCTCAGAACAACCCAGCACCGGACACATGTTACGTCCCTGCGGATTTAACATGGCTGAGTATGTACCCAACCCACCAAGAGCAAGGGCAGCAAACGTCTTCTCCAGCTGCTCTGGTGTCCCCCAGACCTGCCAGTCCACAGGGCACACTGAAATAATGAGTGACGGGTGGGTCTATCGCGTGAAAATCCATGCGGTATAAAGCACCAATGAGGTTAAAAGCAGCAACACTTGCGGATTATCCCACTCACCCCCAAAAGCAAATCCCCAGTGGCCAACAGTAGACTACAAATACATCCGGTTCAGTGCAAGGGTCTTGGCCAACCTAAAACCCGGTCGGCAAGATCAAGTTTAATAGCGTGTGGCTACTTGGCTAAAGTTTCTGCTCACTCCCAGGGTATGGCCCTATTAAAATTCCAAGCCCTCCTCTAGGGTGGGTACTTGTTCTAGGGGTGGGGAGGATGGTGACGCTACAGATTTGGGGAACAAACACCACCTAGTAGCTTAGCCTGGAGGGTGCCCCCCACCCCAGCACGCACACACGCAGGTTGACCACAGCATTAATGACCAGTTGGTGGAAACTTTCCTGTGCTCACACCCCCCTATTCCAGGGTCACGCTGGACCTCACATTTTTGCACCAGTCACAGCAACTGACGCAACCCCAGGAAGGCTCTGGGAGAGATGGGGCGTATGCTGGCAGAATGTTCCTCCCAGAATTACCTGTCCACTGGTCACCAAAACATAGCGCCCACCACAGCTGGCCTGCACCAAATGGCCCTCACCTGGGAGAAAGGGCTTTTTGGAGGGGTTTGGAGAGGGGAGAGCGGGCTCCTGTACCTTATCAAATACCTTCGAGATTGTTTAGTGGGTGCCCATCTCACAGTGTGGGTACCTGCTGTTGTCTGCAGGGATCACGGCCTTGATTCCTTATTTAACTTGAAAGGTAGTGGGTAGGTAAGAGGGTCTGGAAAAGCCTCCGTATCACTTGCAGCTCCACTTACGGGTGGGGCTAACAGCTGTAACCTCACTTCCGGGTTGTTGTTAGGATTCAGGAGCTAACCCTGTATCTCCCATTAGCACAGAAGCTCCCCAAAGGCAGATTATGGCATCCTAACGTTCCCAATGACACTACGCCTAAGAGGTGCTCACTTAATGTCCCTTAAGTAAGGGGAGGAATAAAACAACCAACAAACATTGAGCGAGTGCTTACCTAGTACCTGGTTTTGTGCCAAGCTAACGACAAGGCAATGTCCCCCGACCTCCAGGCCCTTCCAGCTCAGCCTGACAAATCAAGTAGGGAAACAGCGCAAGAAGGAGTCACAGGGCGCCAACACGTGGGGCTCAGAAAGGACCAAAGGCAGTGCTGGCACCACGGAGGGGGAAGACCACTTTGAAGGCATTCAGTGAGTTTAAATATTGGCTCTAACATTTCTGTGCTGTGTGGGCTGGGGCAAGTGTCTTGAATTCTCTGAGTTGGGGTTTCCCCAGCTGTGGCGTGTGGTTTCTAATGGGAGTCTCTCGTTAAATGTGATGATGGACACAGGACGCATGGCAAGCGCCCAACGAACATTCCCAGGAAGAGAGAAGGTGCGAACCAACTTCTTTCCCTTTGTGTGAGACGTGGAGCGTGACGCCAGGAAGTGGAACAGGAGGGGAGTGGGGAGTGGCAAACAGGGACACAGATGGGCGAGGACGGACACACGTGTGCGCACACACACGCCTGCACGCCCATGCACGAGGGCACACTGGCAACGGAACCAGAGCTGGCCTGGGAGAGCAGAAGGGCAAACTGACTGCTGCCTGGAGCTAGGAAAACAATGACCGCCCTCAGGAGCCCCCCGCTGAAAGGATGGGCGAGCTGTGCCAGGCCCCTCTGGGTCAGAGGCTTTTTTTTTTCTTCTTTATTTTACGTTTCCTGGAGGGGGAAATGAGTGTCTAAAGTTGGAACTCCCAGGATTTACAAACCCTCCATGGACCTTAAAAGAAGTTTCCGCTGTCAAAGCTCTGTGTATATGACCACCAGAACCAGGAGACGAACAGTAAGAGACTGTTCTTAGAAACTTTTTCTCATATGCACCAATTATTGGTTTCATCAGGAAGAACTCAAATAGCCACGCCAACTTCATGGGGCATTTACTGCATTCCAGGCATTGCTAAACACTTTATTCGGATCATCTCAGTTAATCCTTGCTACCACCTTTGATCCACAAACGAAGCCACCTAGAGAGGTAACTAGTCTACCTAGTCGTACTGGCGGCATGTCCCGGAGCTCGGCTTCAAGCGTGACGCTGACTTCATAGCCAGACCACATCAGCCTCTTCAATAACTATACCAGATGGCCTGGAACAAGATAGACTCCCTGCCCCAAGGCTCTGCGCTCCTACTTCTATCTGCGGCTCTGTTAGGGGTGGCTTCGCCTGTGGGTGAGCTATGCGGCAGTCCTGAAGTCACCCATGCGGCAAGCGGATAAGGAGGTCTGCAGGGGACCGCACTCTATTTTACGTGATCTGAGTTCATCACATCAGCTCCATGAAAAGCTGTTACTCACTCTGAGCCGCACTCGCCAGCCATAAAAGAGGGATGCTAAGAGCTGCTGCACTGTGAGGATTAATGAGAACACAAAACCCACCTCCAGTGCCCCGGACACCACAGTTGCTCAATAAATGTGATCTCCCTTTTCCATCCTCCCTCCCTCAGAGTGACTGGCATGGTCTTTTGCACTTGGAATTTGAGGCTCCTCCCTAGAAGTTTCTGGAGACAGCAATTAGCACCACATCTTGAAAGGAACCCACTTTGGGTTTCTAGAGCTCTGGACATGGTTCCCACTCCACACTTTCCAGAGTTCCTGAGGGCGTCCGGTTGAACCTTTGTACCTTCGCCCCTCCAACTGTGCCACCACCCTCTGGTCCCAAGCCAGCTTATCAGAGCAGACAGGTCTGACCACCTTGCACCAGCAGGTGCTCCAATGGAGAGGCAGCAAATGGGCAGCAGACATCTTGGCTAATGCCCAGGACCCCGGGGTGTGTGGCAGTGTGCCCAGACTAGGGGAAGGAGGCTCACCCTATTATGAAAATCGAGAAAAACTCTAGATGCACCCTGACATTCAGAAGCTAGAGTCCTGGAAACCTTAAACGTATCCTCTCCTGAACTATAGAGAGGGTCATGCTCCTGAGCTTCTGCCGGGCTTGGACACAGCCCAGTGGGTCGAGGAAAAGGTTAGAAATGAGGATTCTCACTCCACACACTCTCCAATCAATGACTGACCTGGACCCACTGACCAGGACACACACATCCTGTGAACGTGCCCCACTCCCTCGTCACACCCGAGAGAGCAAGGCAAAGGTTAACCCACACAGCCTGGCTTCCTCTTCCTGGGAAACAGAGCAGCCGGGCAAGGCCAGAGGCCAGCCGTCCCCTCCACACACAGCACGCAGGGGAAATGACCCCAGTGTTTCCTCCCCGCCATCTGACACTCTCACACCTTCCTCTCTACTGTGCTCAGCAAAGCTTGATTTTGACAAGGGGCAAATAGCTGTCATCAGGAATTTTGTTGCAAGGGACAGCCTGGACAACCGTTTTGGAAAGCATTTTGGCAATCTCTATCCCAAACTTACATTGCCTTTGACTCAGCAATTTTACCTCTAAGAATTTATCCACACAAGTGTGTGTGTGTGTGTGTGTAGGTGTGCATATGTGTGTACGTGTTGTATTTATGGATATAAAGATGTTTACAGCAGCCCTGTTTGTAAAAATAAGGAGAAAGTAAGGAATACCGAATGGTGATTTTAAAAATGGTCAAATGAATTATGATTCACACACTTGTTAAAGAGAAGGTGGCTCTTTCTGCATCATTTTGGTAAAATGTCCACACCACACTGAGAAAAGAAAAAAAATTACGAAAGAGTACATATACAATATGATTAGATGTATTTGGGGAGATGTGTGTGTATGGGGGTTTGTGTATGTGAACGTGCATGCACATTTGACAAGTCTGGGGGAAAATGCAAATTGTTAAGTGGTTATTTGGGTTAAGAGAAGGAGAAACAATAATTTCACTTTACACTTTATACATTTCTATTTTATTTCTTTTGAACATGTAGGGCTTTCATAATTAAAAGCAAAATTTCCATCTTATAAAATAACTGTGTCCTCTTAGCTGCTGAGAGTTCCTAAATATTTATTCTGCTAAAATCCAACGTTTGCTCATTCTTGGGGAGTTTTAGGGGAATTCAAGTTCAATGTTGAGCCCTTGAAACCAAGGTCTGCAACCCTGAGTACACATACAATCACCTGGAGGGCTTTAAAAACTCCGCCTCCCCAGGCCTCATCCCCCACCCCTGCCCCACATACCATTTAAATCAGAAACTTGAAGGATGGGGTGGACAAGGGTAGTTGGCAGAGCTCCCCAGGTGACTCTACTGGTTGTTACAGGTTGGGAACCACTATGGTGAAACCATACTAAAAACAGCACTGAACTAGCGGGAGAAATACATATTAAACAGAAAGCAGTACGATAGCATAACTGTACTATTAACAGTCAGCTCTGCCTTCAAGAGGGCTAGCAAGAGAGCTTGTACTTGGTGATTTTTCTGAAAGTTTTGCCTCCAGTTTTGGAATTTGCCAGCTCAAATGGGGGAAAAGAAAACAACGGGCTCATTTGTTCTGAGCTATGGCTGTGTCTCGCTTTCTTTGGCAGCCTGTGACCATCCTCACCTCCCCAGAACCTACATCAGTGACTGAGGGGTCAGAGTTCAGCCCTTTTTGGCTCCAGGAGGAACAGCTGAAAGAATTAGAGGTGCTGAACCCAGAAAAGGCATTTAAGAGACACATGACAGCTGGTTTCATACATTTAAAGGGCTACAAATATGGGAGATTGAATGGCAGTTGTACCCAAAGGACGGTGGTGGATAATGAGGGAAAATTATACGAAAGTGGGTCTTTGCCTAATGTCAGGAGGAACCTTCCAGCTAGAGGGGCCGAAGGATGGTAGGGGCTGTCTTGGGAAGTAATGGGATAGTCAGGGCAGGAGATGAGTGACCTCCTGTCTGGGATGTTGCTGGAAAATCCCTTCCCACCGAGCCATCCAACTTCCAACCCTCTGAGGCCAGAAAAAACAAAGTTTTCACAAAATCCACCAGGAATGCAGCCCCTGTAACAAACAGTTTTCTGCTCTCCACAAATATAGCCTGAGCACCAGCTGAGGGCCAGGCTCTGAAGTAGATGCTGGACAGATGGGCAGTGAGCCAGACAGCCTGTCCTCATGGAGTTTGCACAGGGAATGTCAGGTGCACATACGATCATTTCTGAGGGTCCAATAGAACCGAGTGCAGTGACAGAAACTGGCTATATTAGACACATGGTCAGGGAAGGCCTCTCTCGGGAGTGGCTATTTGAGTTGAGACCTAAATGCAGAGAGCAAAGTACGGCTCCCCCACTGGGGAGGTGGGTGGATGGGACCTCAGTTTGACTCAATCCCAAAGTGGAAGGGAACCCACCCTCACATCATCTACAAAAGTTAACTCAAAATGAATCAAATACCTCCGTGTGAGCGATACAACTGTAAAAGTCTTAGAAGAAAATCGAGGTACAAATCTTCATGACCTTGGACTAGTCAATGGTTTCTAACCTATGACACCAAAAACAGCAATCAAATAAATTGGACTTCAAGATTGAAAACTTTTGTGCTTCAAAGGACACCAGCAAGAAAGTGAAAAGGCAATCTAAGAGAACAGGAGAAAATATTTGCAAATCATGTATCTGATAAGGGACTTGTACCTAGAATAAAGAACTCTTACAGCTCAATAGTTAGATAAATAACCCAACCTAAAAATGGCCAAAGGATCTGAATGGACTTTTCTCCAAGAAGATACACGAGGGGCCAATAAGCACAAGGAGAAGCTCAACATCACTGGCCACCACGACAATGCAAATCAAAACCACAGACTGAAATACCATATCATGTCTACTTAGGATGGCTATAGTCAAACAGAATAGTAAGTGCTGCCAAGGATGTGAAGAAATTCTAACACACCACACAGAATCACCATACGACCCAGCTATTCTATTCCAAGGTATCTGCCCAGGGGAAATGAACACTCACATCCACATAAAAACTTGTACGCAAATGTTCACAGTGGCCTGGCACTGTAAAATATGTATGATAACCAAAAAGTGAAAACCTAATGTCCACCAACTGATGAATAGATAAGTAAAATGATGTATCACAGGGGGCCTGGGTAGCTTAGTGGGCTGAGCATCCGACTCTTGATTTCAGCTCAGGTCATGATCTTGGGGTCGTGAGATCGAGCCCCAGTCAGGCTCTGTGCTCGGTGGGGAGTCTGCTTGAGATTTTCTCTTTACCCCTCCTCCTGCTCGTTCTCACTTCTCTATATATATAATAAATAAATAAATCTTTTTTTTTTAAATAATGTGTCCAGCCATACAATGGAACATTATTCGGTTATAAAAAGTACTGATACTGATACTGATACTGATACTGTAGCATGGTACTGATACATGCTACAACAGGGATAAACCTTGAAAACATTATTCTAAGTGAAAGAAGCAGACACCAATGGCCACATTTCATAAGATCCCATTTATGTGAGATGCCCCAAATAGACAAATCTGGAGATGGTAATAGATGAGTGGTTGCCTAAGGCTGTGGGTGGTGGCATTAGGGGAAACAGAAAGTGATTGCTAATGGGGTTACCCCAAAAAGGGCTGATGAAATGTTCTAAAATTGACAGTGGTGATGACTACATGTTATCTGTGAATATAGTAAAAACCACTGAACTGTATGCTTTGAAGTGGTAAATTGTACAGTAGGTAAATTATATCTCAATAAAGCTGTTTTTAAAAATATTGGAAAGGAAAAGATGTCACTCTCAGTTAAGGGGTTCTTGCCAGGTGGACTCCATTTCTCCATCCTTGCAGTGTCTCTAATTCCTTCAAGGCCCAATCAGGACCCACCGCCTCCTAGAAGCCTCCCAGGACTGCCTCAGCCCCCATGCTCTCTCTACCCCCTTCATCTGGCCCACAGCCAGCTTGTATAGGTAAGGGTCAGGTCCCATCCGTCAGTCTCAGAGAAGATGAATCCTGGGGCTCTGACCCTCATGTTGCAGATCACCAACACTGGCACGTAGTAGGTGTGCCTGGCTTAGAATGCACCTAGCTTCCCAGGCCCGGTAAGAAGACACCAGGTCCTCTTTCACAGATGAGTGGAAAAAACTGATGCCAGAAACATCCTGCTCTCTTTGCCTGGAGAGTTCGCTGGCCCCGGCAGAGCCTGGCGTGCAGTGAAACTTTCCCAATCAAGCAGCAAAACTGGGAACACCGTCAGCTCCTGTTTGGCTTCCAGGATAGAGAAACTGCATTTCAAATCTGCTAACCCTGCTCCGATGCTGGAAGCGTCCACAGGAGAGTAACTGCTGGACGAGGTGAAGTCTGCTCACCTCCTTTAGAAGCATATTTCTCTGTCTGTTCACGATCCTGACTGACCCTGGAGTCTGGCCCAGCCTCCTTTCATCTGGTCCCACCCAGTCCTTGCCCCCCATTCCAGGCCTATTAGCCTCTCAGCCCAGGGTCTATTCCCCCTCTCCGCAAACCCTTAGGGGCACATACCGCTCCAGCACCCCTTCAGAACCAAAGACCCAGATTGCCAATTTCACGTGAACCCATTCCTCCAACCCATTCCCAGAACTGTCCTCAACCGAGTCATAGACCCCTTGTAAGCAAGTATTTTATCTCGACTTCCCTCATTTTCCCTACAATATCTAAGGATACTGGGCACCTGGTAAATCGTCAATAAAGACTTGGCACTGTCGTCTGATAAAATTCAGCTCCATCCAGTAAAGAAGGATTGAGAGCTTACCATGTCGCTGGGCTCTGCACGGGACCCTGGTGGTCAAATAAAAGATAGTTCTGACTCCAGGGGAGCTCCCAGACTGGTGAGGAAGAGCGGCACTGGTGCATAATTTGCTGTGGAAGCTAGACTGAGAGATGCGCATGATCATGGGGGAACCCAGAGGAGGGGCACCAAGCTGGGCCAGCTTCCTGGAGGAGGTGGTGCTGGAGGTGAGGGGAAGGGTGAAAGATAAAGAAAAGGAAGGTAAGCCAGGTGACAGTGAGGTCACCTTTGTCTGGCAGGGGACGGTGGTGGAGGGCACATATACCCTGAGCTGGGTGGAGAGCCAGGAGTAAGAGGGGGGTGGCTGGCACCTGACGCCCAAGGCAGTGAGCACCAGGAGGTGAACTGAGAGTCCTTGGCTCTGGGGCTTGAGGGAATGATGCAGGCAGAAGAGAGAAAGAAGGGAGGAAGGCAGAGCAGCAGAGGTCAGGGCTGGAGTGTTTCTCAAGTAGGCACCCTGGAGTGGTGAGGCTGGAGAGGGAGGGAAGAAGGGGCGTGGGGGAGATCTAAGGTCCAAAGGAGGGAGAGGTGAGGATGAAGCAGCCTGGAAGGAACGGAGGGGGTCCAGGGGGAAGAGAGACATGAAGGTTAGGTCAGGCTGGTCATGAGAGAAGGAGCGTATGGAAACGCATGGGGTCTGGTAAGGGCCCGGGTGGGAAATCTCCAGACATCTCCGGGCGACCCTGGGTGAACCCAGTCAGGAGGCAGGGGAATGACTGGAACGGATCTCAGGGATGGGACTGGGGGGAACACAGTTCCTGGCAGTGCATGGGGTGCTTGGCGGCTCGCTGGCAGATGGCCGACACCCAGGGCCATTCTGTGCAGATGAGGTGTAAGCAACTTTTGGAAAAGGAGAGGGACCAAGCGCTACAAGTCCAGGGCTTTGTTTTATGCTCCATTCACTCCCCGGGTCCAGCTCTGAGAGCAAACCTTATAAGCCTCCCCTGCCTCCCCCAGCCTTGGCTCCAAATCCAGAGCCATAGGGTAGGGAGTACCAGGTCACGTCTTCTGGGGCCCCACCCCCCCTTCTCCCTGCCCTTTCCTGCCGTGAGGCTGGAGGAGACCCCCTTCTCTGCCACAGCCAACTCCAGAACGTCATATGCTCTGGGGTCCCCTCAGGGAGGAGGAGGAGGGACCTGCCAAGCCGGCTGGAGAAGAGCCACGCACAGCGCCCGGGGAAGCCTGCCAGAGGCTGCATCTGGCTGGCTTCCCGCACTGATTCCCCATCTGGCCCAGGCTCGGAGGTGAGACGAGAAACACACAGCCGGCCTCCTCCCCCAGGGCCCCCCAAAGTCACGTCCTCCAGGCATTCCCTGAGGGGGGGTGGCCCCCTCCCTCTGACCTCAGCCTGTTTCACTTGGCCAGAGCCCACCTCTAGGGAGTAGGCCCCCTCCCCACCTCTTCGCTCACACCCAGGCCCATGCAGGGAAAGGCGTGAGCTGCGGATTCCAGCCCTCCCAGGCTGCACACCAGAGCCCCAAATCAGGGCCCGCCCCTCTCAGCCCCGTCTTCCAAGATGCCAGCTGGGCTGCAGAGGGGGGCTGGGGGTTGGGGTGCTCCTCCAGACACGGCAGCCTCCATCTTCCCTGCCCTACGTGGGGACTCGCCTCCAGCATCAACAGAGGAATCCAGTTTGGGGAGAAGAGACTCGGAAGCCCCGCGTGTGGTGCCCAACAGCTGCCGGGATGAAATGCTAGCTCTGCCTCTTACCTGATCTAAGGTTTTGCACAACTTATCTAATTTCTCAGAGTCTCCAATTCCTTGCTTATAAACTGAGGAAACTGCTCTGGCCAGTCTGAGTGAAGACTAAAGGGGAAATGCATGCAAAGGGCTTAGCCCACACCTGGCCTGCAGCAAACACCCAATGCATGGTGGTTCACCCCTTTCGTTCCTGGCTTCCTCCTGGGGGGGGGGCGGTGCCCAAGCAGGGAGCCCCACCTACACCACGACCGTGGGCCGGCTCCGAGGGCAAGTGGTGGATCTACAATTATTTTATTCTTGATTTCACCTTTCTTTTTTATGTTTACACCTATTTATTCTGGATGCACCCCCCTCCCCAAGCATCGGGGTGGAGGGGAGAGCCACTCTGTTACACCTGTTAACAGCGAGAACCCCAAGAAGCTCAGAGTGAACCCAGGACAGCTCAGTGGGGGGCAAAGAGGCTCCCTTCCAACTCACAACCCCAGGGGAAAGGGATCTAAGTGCCTCTAAGCCCCCTCAGAGACCATTCCAGCACCCTCAGAAACAACCCTCTAAATCCAGAATAATGAATTAAGCCACCCGACAGAAAAATTTGAAATGGGCCAAGAACGTAAATAGGCATTTACCAAAAAAGAAATCCACATGGCCGATCCATGAAATGAGACTCAACCCCATGTGTTGATGAAAAAAAGAAATCAGAGCTACAAGACCTTATTTTTCTTTTGCTGATTGGCAAAACACTCACATTGTTAAGTCCCAGGGCCGAGGAAGGTATGAGGAAACAGAATTCTTTCAGGAGGGCCCTTTGCCAACATACATTAAAATGAGAAATGCAAACTCTTTGACCCACCAATTCCCCTGCTAGAAATTTATCCTGGGGATAAACTCACAAAAGTGTGTCAAGCTGTATGTTCAGGGACATTGTTGGCAGTATCCATCAAGTTGTTCCAGGATATCCTCGGAATTAAATTCTTTGCAACTGTCCCAAGAGCGAGAGCATCTAGGTTCGCCCGTTGGAACGTTAGGCCAAGGGAGATGGGGTTAGAACAAGGTGCAGAGAATCCTTTTTGCATAAATACTCTCCCATCCAAGTACTAACCAGGCCCGACCCTGCTTAGCTTCCGAGATCAGACGAGATCGGGCGCGTTCAGGGTGGTATGGCCGTAGACTGCATAAATACTCTTAAGGCAGAGCTGGCTCTGTCTAAGAAGGGGCCATTCCTTACCCTGGCCTTTATCCACCTGGCTTTAACCCTTCCCTTAAAGGGCTGAGATCCTGGTGCTGGTGGGCCAAGCCACAGAGTACTGCAAGGTTCCTGGCACCTAAGAAGCCATCCTTAGCAAGTGCCAAGCAGGCTTGATGCTGGAGGCAGCCACACATACAGGAGCTCCGGGCATGAGAAGTGTCTCCATTTAATAGAAGAGGATGCTGAGGGCCTGAGAGGGTACGTGCCTCCCCCAAGGTCACCCAGCCAGGAGGCGGTAGGCTTGGATTCCACCCCCTGTGTTCTTTCCAGCTTACAGCACAGCCTTGAGCCTTATATTATGCCTCTCTGACTCCTGGAAAGCTGAGGGAGCCTGGGGATCCCAGGGAAAAGGAGGCAGCCTGCAGAGGGTGCTGAGCTGAGGGAGGGAGGGCAAGTGGGTAGGGGGGCGGGCCTCAGCGGGACCAGCCCCGCCAGGCCAGTCAGTGCGCCAAGGCCACACTCACTACTGCAGTGAGGAGAAAACACATGTCAGCACTCACACCCGACGTCCCCACCAGGCAGTGCTCCCACCTGCCGTCCTCAGCCTCAACTGGTGGCCACTCCCCAGCCCCTTAGGAAGAAACTCAGAGGCTTGCCAGGCTATTTTGAAAGCTTGACGCCTTGTGGAATGTGCCGGATAGGGCACTCTCCGGGGAAACCTTTCACCCATGGACCCTCTAGAACCACATGCTCTCTTCCCTTTGTAGAAATGTGCAGAGGACGGAGAAAACGTCCAGTGGGGCTCAGAAGGAGAGAGGGCAAAGATGGAGTTTGGTTCTGTCACTGGCTTTGGCCAACTTCTCTCACCCTTCAGGCCTCAGTTTCCTTGTCTTTAAAATGGGAAGACACGGGAAAGGGAGGAGTTGGAATATGGCCGCGGGTGTCTCCCTCCACTTCTAACATTCTCTGTGCTCTGGGCACTTCCAGGGCTGGGGGAGGTTTAACCAAGGAATGCTGTGGCAGGCCAGAGCTCGGCCCCTGCTGCCCACAACTCCAGCTTCCAGCACACAGGCTGGGTCAGATGGGAAGGGAAGGCGATTTGAGGTCAGAGGCTGGGCTTTGTGTCCAGCTTGGTCACCACAGGCTCTGTGACCTTGGGCCTACAAGTTCTTAGGCTCTAGAGGAGGTCTGGGGTGGCAAGCAAGCATTCAGCAAGGCTGAGCACGGGCTGCTGGTCTAAGGGACCACCACCCACCCTGTCCTCAACCCCAAGCCCTGATGCTCTCCCCGTGACATGAGTGGGGGGTCTCAGCAGAGGAGCTGAGGAAGCAAGAACACTGTCCCCCGAACGTCAACCACAGCTGGAAAGGGTCAGTATTGGCCAATCAGAGAACAAGAGAATCAAACTCTCAGGACCAGAAAGGGACCCAAAAGGACATTGAGTCCTGCCCTGTGCTTGCCTATCTCCAGCGTTGATGGAGACATTATCAGGGAGACAATCACCCCGTTCAATCTCTGGCATCAGACCATCTAGGACGTTCCTCCTTACGTTGATCTGAATCGACTTCATGCTCATTCCTGCTGGACCCACCAGCTCTGCGCCTGGGCCACAGAGAACAGACCAAACTCTCCTACCGGAGGTCATCTCACACCCCCTCTCTCCCAGCACCTCCTCTGCTCAAGGCTAACCTCCCCCCCTTCCTCTGGTTGATCCCTGTGACCTGGGTCTACCACCACCCAGGCTGCCCTCCCTGTGCTCCGCCCTCTCACAGGGTCCACTGGAGCCCAGCCTACCCTGCCAGGTGCACATACCCTGCGAGGACAGAAGGGAAGCAGCCTCTCCCCGCCTCCCTCCCTCTACACTTCCTAGACCCTGAACTTGCGGGCGTGCATCCGAAGATACGTGAATGCTGTGGAAGTGTGCCCAGCGTGTGTGTGTGTGTAGCCCTCACGCTGCGGACTTCCGCTGAGCTTCCAGGCAGCCCAAACCCTGACATCTGGCACGCCCACTCCCACGCAAACCAACCTCACTGCCTGCACGTGGCCCACTGATCTCTTGGACCGAAAAACCCGACACATTTCTGCCTCCCCGAGTACAATCCCCTTCCAGGTAGTTTTGGAAGCTGACTTGTGATCTGAAGCACTCTCTCTCCTTCCTCCTTGGGTCCCCTGTAAATGTGAGCAGGGTGACATCATCATCCCAAGTCATGCACAAGCCTTTTCGGTCAGAGACAGAGAACAGAGCCCTGCGGTCACCCCCAGAGACTTCCCTTCGGGTCAGTGCTGACACACGTAGTTCACTCCTGTACGAAGTGGAGGGCTCCTGGGGAAATCACAGTTGTCTATAACCAACTGTCTTATTTTTCAAACGGTAAGAGGAGCTCTCCATACAAAAGAATCTTCAGCAAGTTTTTTCACAAAACAAGAAATCCTCTTGTAAATTAAGTCGTAAATTGACCTGTTTTGTACACCTGGAATCTCAGGAAATCTAGCCAATGAAGAGGCCTACGTTTGCTCCAGACTCACTCCGTGCTGGACTCTTTTTTTTTTTTTTTAATTTTATTTATTTATTTTACAGAGAGAGATCACAAATAGACAGAGAGACAGGCAGAGAGAGAGAGGGAAGCAGGCTCCCCGCTGAGCAGAGAGCCCGATGTGGCACTCGATCCCAGGACCCTGAGATCATGACCTGAGCCGAAGGCAGCGGCTCAACCCACTGAGCCACCCAGGCACCCCCGTGCTGGACTCTTGACAGAACTCCTCAGGCACTCCGGCACATCCGTGGTATTGTCACTCCCACTTTGCAAGCAAGGGCACCTGGGGTCTGAGCGGTCACAAGACTGGCCTAAGGTCACAGGGATGGAAACCCAGATGCACGGCCTGATCTGTTGGACTCCAAAACTTCTATTCTTTCTAACGTGCAAGGCTGCCTCTCAGGTCTTCTTAAAGAAGGTTCCACTTGGTGATGTACTTTCTAAAGACCGAGCCCAGAGCCCAATCCCAGGCCCCCAGTGTGCTCCCCGGCTCCTTCCTGCAATCAGATGTTTTCAGACCTACTGGGAACACGTTGGCATTGCGAAACAGAGAAGAGCCCAGGATTTCAGTGGAACTGGCTCCTGATGCTAGCCGCTTTTTCCTTGGTGAGCACACTTTCCTTCTGGTGCCTCCCAACACACATCAGAGCCCAGGCCCCCTTCTGTTCAGCATCTACTGACAAAGGAGGCCCTGCCCTAAGTTCAGGAGATGGGGCATCTCCGGGCCTCATCCTAACTACCTATAAAATGAGTATCACAATAACAATGGGGAACTGCTTACACAGGGTTGTGGTGAAGACCCCCGAAACACCACGCTCCCTCCCACCACTGAACCCTTGCCAAATGTTCCTCCTTCTGCCCAGAACGCCCTTCTCATTCCTTCCAAATCTGCAGAGCTGTTCGTGCTTCAGAGCATCCTTGCCCTTTCCAGTCGGTTCCTGATCTCCGACGATAGCGGCACGTCACCCTCACTAATGCCAATTGTCCCAGCCAGCCTGTGAGCACCTCCTCTCCTGGTATGTAATTGTTTTCATCCACCCAGGAACCTGCTGCCCCGAACATGGGGCCTGGCACACAGTGGGTCCTTAATAAATGTTTGTTGGATGAATGAAAGAAGATCCCAGGAGAAAGTGGACGTCGGCAGGCTTTTCGCAAAGCCAGCCTGGCTGAGCCGGTGCAGGGGGCTTATGTGGGCAGCATTAGGTAACTAGAAAGAAGATGCTGCTAGGAAGAGTCTGGGGCACCAACAAAATAGGAATATTTGCAGGAGGTAGAGAAACAGAAGGCACGGAAGTGACCAAGGGATGAATCCGGTCCCTTCCAAACAAGGATATCCCGTGGTTAATATGTCATCTTGACAGGTCCACACCCACTACGGATGACCACATCTAATGAATCACCCAGGGAGCTCAGGGTGGGGGAGGGGCGGGGGTGGGGGGAGGCGTAGCCTCTCTAGGACCAAGGACACTTGGCCCTCAGCAGCCACTGTATGTCATCAGCGGTAATATGGAAACAGCGCATTTGGGATGATGGCAGAAAAAGCTTGGGCCACTCGCTCACTCCTGGGGAGGCCTGGTGTCCTGCCTACAGTTCCTCAGGACCTCCCCGACTTCTATTTGCCCCAGCCCAGAAGGCTCACTCTTTCCTATCTCCCTCCTCACCTCTTACCTGCCTTCAAGGTCTTCCCTCTGAACCCTTTCCCTAAAACGGAGCCTCTGTCATGGTTTCGGGCCAAGAGAATGCACCTTGGAATTAGACATGTGACTTCAATTCCAGCTTCCCAACCTGTGTTAAGCTGTGTGGTGGTGGGCAAACAGTATAACCTCTCTGAGCCTCAGTCCTGTACTTGTAAAATGAACTTCACAGGGTTGCTATGAAAATTAAAAGAAGTTGTGGGTACAAAGCTGGTAGCATAGAGTCTGGCACGTGATGAGGCCATCACCAGCTCCTTGCAGCCCCACCTAGGACCGCATGGACTTTCTGGTACCCCTTTCCACAGGGCCTGAGAATTATCTTTCCACACGGGGAAGTATTCTCTTTGCTAGTAAACTGTGACGTTTTTGAGGGCAGAGCTGTGGGCCGGACTCCTCTGCATAGGCCTTGGAGAAAGAGAGCAGTGCTTGCTGAAAAAATGGGCGTATGTTTGAATTCCAGATCTGTCCCGTGTTGTCCGTGTGACCGTGGGCACATATTCCTGTGCCTCCTGGAGCCTCTGTTTCCTCGTCTATGAAACGCAGATAATAAGAGTTATCCTGCCTTGTAGAAGCTGGTGTGAGCTTTCCGTGGAGGTCTACGTGTGCAGAGTTTTGCACGGCTCCTGGCACAGAACTGGACCAGTGCTAGGGACCGTGGTCACCAGCCCGGTAGGGCCCAGAGGAGGGCACAAGGGCCTGGGACATCTTTGGGGACTGAGGGAAGGCAGTCTTCCTAACAAGACACCCGTGTCCGCTGTTCCTCCGTTTTGAACAGAGCCAGGCAGCCGGGCCGATGCGCCCTCATGTCGGTGGTCAGAGCTGGCAGCGAGGGGAGGCTGGTGCTAAGGACAGAGAGCGCCAGAGGCAGGGAGAGGGCCAGGTCCCCGGTGAGCTGAAGGAACCGGAGGCCATTCTCCACCCCCGCAATTCTTGCTGATGATTCACGGACAACGTTCTCAGGTGTGAGAACAACATTCTCACGTTGCCGGTCGGGGGAGGATTTTACTGCCGCCCCTCAAATGAGCTTCCCCCCGCTCATTAAAGTGGGCAGGCCAGCCGCTCGGAACATGGTCAGCTTTGAAGCCTCGCCCTCCCTGGGGGGGGCCCTGGGATAACCCAGCCTCACGTTTTAATAAAAGCAAGATGATTCCTGGTCTCCTTCCAGTTCAAGTCGGGCTGCCTGGCCTTGCAGCATTCCCAGCTTCCTGGCAAAGCTTGACCTGCTGAAGAGAGCTGGGCAGGAGAGGCCAGGATGAGTCTCATCATCAGCTCTCCCATGTCGGGTGGGGAGGGGGTGCCCCCGGGCTGCGACGTTGCCCAGAGCCCAGAGGGCCATCCACCACGAGTGTCCCTCTTCACCGAAGACGGAAGACGAGCAGTCTCTTGTCGGGTCTCGGGAGAAAGAGGGTTTCTGTCCTGCCCTTCTCGGCCCGCCTCCTACCTCACCCCCTGCACACACCCCAGCTGGGCCATTGCCTGGGGGAGCCGTGAGCCATACAGGGGTGCACGGATCGACTCCCCAGGTGAACGGCGCTGGCACGATGTCTGCAGCTGCATGTGGGGTACACACGCTCTCCATTTTTCCCGTGTGCGCTCACCCGTTGCAACTCACGCTGTCTAGATCATTCTTCCTCCTTTTGAAGTCTCCACCGCATCTTGTGCCCACTGAGTGGGAAGTTCCATGCGGTTGGGTTCTTATTTTCTTAACACAGTGGAAATATTTGGCCTTTTCCATAATATTTAGCTCTCCTGATACAATACATAGACAGTACTTTTTTTTTTTTAATGCTGTGTTTTCCAGGGACTGTTTATTTAATGACGATCTGTAGGATACCACACACAGCTATGGAAGGCGAGTCCTGCAGGCGGGGGGTGGGGGAGAGCGGAGGAACCATCTAGAAAGTTGCGCTCCCAACCCACTTCTGGGATACACACAGGCATCCAGGCTTCTCTAAAGAACAGAATCCATTATGCCTCTTTTAAGTTAAAGAGGCTCTCCGAGTCACTCCCCTAAGAAACCCCATCCCAAAAAGCAATAAATGAGAGTAAAATGAACACATGTGAGGGTAAGAAGGTAATGCCACTTTTATAAGGAAGGACTATTTGTTTTGTTTTGTTTTTAAATAGGTCTGGTTCTAGCCTTTGAAGATGATGGATTAAGATGTAATCCTGTGTCAACCACCCAACAAGTATTTACTGAGCACCTGCTAAGTGCAAAGCTCTGGGGAGGAAGGCAGGGGAGGCTGCGGAGAGGGGCCAGTCTCCATCAAGAAGAAGGGAGAGGAAGGCCCTCGTTGCTGTCCTCCCAGAGCTCACGGTGAAACTGGAGAAGTCAGGCAGACACATAACATGTAGCCGGCGTAGGACCTCAAGCCACGTTTACGCCTTGCTGGAACGAGGCAAGGTGTAAGACTCTAGTACCAGTTCACACCAGCAACAAGGTGTCGGTGAACAGTTATGATTCATTGTCAACCGAACACATCAAGCCAAAATTTGACAGTATTAGGTAGGATGTTTTTCCCTGTAATTATCCCCAGCAAAGGAGCCCAACTTACTTCCGTTTGCAAACAAGGCTCCAACCCACAACTGAAACAGAGCTAAATCCCAAAGCTGGCTTTGGGCGTAACATCCGGGGAAGGTCTGCAGCCTCAAGCCCACCCACAGGTGCAGGGGAAGGGACGTCTTTCAGGGGCTGTTCCTGGAGTAAAACCCCAGAATGGCCAGTGAAGGTTGGAGGCCTGAGCAAAGGGCTGGGGGGGGGACAAGATAAGAGGGGCTTATTTCAGATTAAGTTGAAAAACAAAGGAGGCTTAGTTTAGAAAAGCCAGTGGAGTTCTTAAGATAAGGAAGGAGGGTTTTAGGTTTCTGGTCCCATTAGTGAGAACTGGGTAGGGAATTATAAAAGGAGCTTCCATGCCAGGCAAGGGAGAAGGGCCAGGAAGGAGTGATACGAAAACATGAAAATTCACTAGGTCTTGCAGCTGAGGTTGGACTGGTCCTGGAAGAGAGGTGTCCACAGCCTACAGGTTCTCTCTGGAAGGGAGAGAGGGAGACGAGTTGGCCTTCTGGACAATACCAAGTGTTGGGGAGGCTGGGTGGGAGAAGAGAACCCTGGCTCATTGCTGGCACGTGTATAAATGGTCCAGCCATTCTAGAAGCAGTACGGTGGTATTTACTTAAACTCAGTCTGTGTGGGTCCACCCTGTGCTCTGGCAATCCCAGAGATTGCTGGGTATACGTCCTGGGGACGTCACTGCAGTTTGTCAGGGCTGTAGTGTACGAGAATGTTGGCTGCAGCCATGCTGGCAGGGCGAGTGTTGGAAGAGACCTCTGTGTCCATTAGGAGGGGAAGCAAGTGACTACCATGTGGGAGATGCAGCAGTGAGGAGCAGTCACGCAGGTGCACACAATAATGTAAGTCGATCCTAGAAACACGGTATTGAGTAAAAGGGGAACTTCTAAATAAAATCGACAGCACAAGACTCATATAGATTACAAACCACAAACGCAAACAGTACAACCTGTTTTCTCAGGATACGTGGGTTTATATTCAACAAGCCGGATGGATGTGTTTGGGGAAAAAGGAGAGGAGTGAGGACTAGGGGTGAAGGAGAGAAATGAAACTAAAGCAGGAGGAGGGCTTTGCCATAGTGATAATATGCAATGAATTGAAAAATACGATGGACTTAACTTGCTACACCTCAGGTCAGAAAAACCAGCACAGGATGTCCTCTTTGGGGTGGGGAAAGACACAGTACAGGGCAAGACCAGCAAATACTGATGAAGGGTTACACTCAACATCCACCAGAGCCCTTGTCTTCAGGAGCTTGGCATCAGGAGCTCAGGGAGAGGCCCCTGTCTGTCCGCTCCTCACCCCAAGCATCCGAGACAGTGCCTCTTGTACACTTGTTCAATTGACCTTGTCCAGGAAACAAATGCATAGGTCAATAATTCTTACAAGCCAGGAGTGGAGGAAGCCCGTCTGCCTCAGTTGGATCTGGAAGGCTCTTTATAAGACACTGAGATGAGCCAGGAAGGGTTTTAGCAGGTGAGGGCCACGGGCGAGGCAGTGAACACTGATAGAGCAAAGATACAGAGAGGGTTGCTGGGTGACCCAAAGTTGATCACTCTGGTCCAGGCTGTCCGCAGTGCTCTGCAGAAGCCCATCTAGGCTGCCACGTGCCCTGGGATTGTTGTGATGGGGAAAGGGGTCCAAAGTGGCGGCAAAAGTCTGACGGATGCATGGCTCTGGCCACACGCTCCAGCACTGGGATCATCATCAGAAGTGCCGGGAGAGCTTTGAAAAAAGGTGTGAACTTTGGGTCGCATCCCCATCCCAAGCTCCCTGAATCAGCCTCCAGTCTTGAGGCAGGTGAGCCCTAAGGAAGGGTTCTGTCACCAGCTTTCCTGGGAACATCTCATCCATAGAAGACACAATACCAATGAACGTCAGGGGAGAAGTCAAAAGTCGCTCCTGGATTTTTGACTCTAGGGTCTGGAAAAATGGTGGTGCCGGGCATGTACATACCCGGGAATCAGGCGGTGGAGTAAGGTGGGAGGGAGGGAGGGACTTAGTGAGAAGGTCTGGCGGGCTGGGGACAGAAGCTCCTGCTAGAGACACAAGTCTGCCCAGTGGTCACCAAGTAAGTGGAAAAGCAGGTCCGGAACCAGGGTTCAGAGAGAAGAAATGGAAGGCCAAAGATGGGTTATTGGGCAGAACCTGGGAAAAGAGCTTTGTTTAGGAAGTGAAAAGGATTATCGAAGGAGGGAAGAGCGATGGAGAGAAGTGGGGAAAACCAGCCGGAGAAATGCCTTGAAGCCAAATTTCTACTTGCAGCTGCAGTGGAATCCCATGGCTCCAGGGCTCACTTCACCCTCTGGGACCATCCTCCGGACTGTGAATCCCCCCCAAATGAGGCTGCAGGTTATGGAATCTTCCTCTTGAAGCCGAATGGATGCAGCCTTGCAGCCAGCCGCCGCCGTGGCACCCCACCCTCCCCCGTTCCGTCGCAGGTGGGCTGGTCTGGATGCCCGCACCCACTCCTGACCTGCCTTTAGTTTCCCTTTCGTGCCAGTTCAGGGGTCCCCCCGCTGCCCAGAATCCCAGGCAAAGTGCCCTCCACACTGAACTGGATGGGCAATGTAAGGGCCGTTCAAAGGTAATTTTGACCCTCCTTGCTTCCTTGCGAAACTGAGCCACACGTCAGCCGAGGCCGCCCCACACCACCCATCACCTCCCAACTGGTCTTCCAGGTTCCTCCCGTCTCTGGAGTCCCATCGATCCTTCACACTCGTGTGGGGCTGCATCTCTAAACACACACTGGGTCATGTCAGCAACACCTCCGGGGCCTCCACGTGCTCGCGGGGACGTCTGAACTCCCAGCACGACATTCCAGCCCCCGGACCCAAGTCCAGCTTTACTCCTACCCCAATCTCTCCCCATGCCCCAAGTTCCCACCCTGGGGCTCCTCTCCGCTCCCCATCACCTGTCACCTGCTCCATCGCTGCCTCCCCAGGGAGAACCTGTCTTTCCTTCCTTTCTCCTTCAGGAACCCAAGGATGGACAGCACAAGCCCTGGAGACCAGGCTGTCTGGCTCTGACTTCCACCCCTACCAATCTCTGGTTCCAGCACCCTGGCTAAGTCCCTTCCTTCTTTGGTAAGATAGGGACGAGTTAATACCTACTTCACTCGGTTATGAGGATAAATGAAATGATACTCAGAAAGCACTCGACAGTGCCAGATACATAGCAAGCCGCCCACTGAAACAGACAAACACACGCTTGTGGGTGTGTACACACATGCACACTCACTCGTGCGCACATCTGCTCTTGTAGCCCCACACAGCATTCATTTCATCCTACTTAGCCACCCATGGTGGGGGGGTCTCTCTTACACTGTAATTTTGCAAGGCAAGGACTGAGTCTTGATGCCACTTCTCCCCCCAGCCCTATTCAGTCCTTCCATCCTACTGAAACCCTAATTTCCTAGCAGCAGTTAATTTGTCAAGCAATAGGGAGCTACTGAGAGTTTTTGAGCAAGAAAGTGATCCAACCAGAGCAGTACCAAGAGAAGTTAGCTCTGGCATGGATCTGCCAGGACAACCGGGAGTTGAACTACAAGTTTGGGGAGCTCCTAGAGTCCAGGACCAAAGGCCTGAGCTGGCATGGTGGCTGAAGCAGTGTGAAGAGAGCCGGGCACAGCAGCAGGGAGTTCCACTCCAAAGGAAGCAACCCCAACCCTGTCGGGGCTATATTCTTCCTAACGCACAACAAACTCCAGCAAGGCATCAACCAGGTAAGCTCCACTCCCAGGTGGGACTCAGAGCATTTGGCTCTGGGCTAATTTGTATCTACTTGTCACCTTCGCTGTTTTCAAGAGTTACTCAACCAAATTCAGTGCTGGAATCAAACCAGCTCAGATGCTCCTGTTCAGATGCTCCTGCCTTTTCTTTCTTTTTTTTTTTTAAACAGATTTTTATTTATTTATTTGACAGAGAGATCACAAGTAGGTAGAGAGGCAGGCAGAGAGAGAGAGAGAGAGAGAGGAGGAAGCAGGCTCCCCGCGGAGCAGAGAGCCTGATGTGGGACTCAATCCCAGGACCCTGAGATCATGACCCAAGCCGAAGGCAGAGGCCCATCCCACTGAACCACCCAGGTGCCCCCTTTTCTGCCTTTTCAAACTCAGAATTAGGCCAAGGCACCCAGTGCTGAGCTTTCTTTTCATATTTTTAATTTCATGAACTTACTTTTTTAAGTTTTGCAACTGCATTGTTTTTTGTTTTTTGTTTTTTTTACTTTGAAAATTGTTTTGACATTTCAGTATAATATAAACTCTCTAGGGCAGGGATTTTTGCCAGTTTTGTGTACGAATATATTCTTAAACCTAGAACAATGCCTGGCACTTGTCATACATAACCACGATGAAGTTTAATTTATAAGTCTGGCACAGCAAGAGATTAGCAACAACAACAATAAAATGTAACAATTATAATAACGTGCTGTTTTACAGGCATACCCCATGGTACGTGCTTCACTTTACTGCAGATATTACATCACTTACAAATTAAAGTTTTGTGGCAAAACTCACGTCAAGCAAGTCCATCAGCACCTTTTTCCAGTAACATTTGCTCACTCTTTGACTCTGTGTCACATTTTGGTAATTCTCCCAGTATTTCAAGCTTCTTAATTACTATTTGTTATGTCATATTATCTGTGATCGGTGACTGCAACTCACTGAAAGCTTAGATGATGGTTAGCATTATTTAGCAATAAATTTTTTTTAAAGATTTATTTATTTATTTTGGAGAGAGAGTACAGGGTAGGTAAGGAGGGGCAGAGGGAGAGGGAGAGAGAACCCTAAGCAGATTCCCCACTGAGCATGGAGCCAGACACTGGGCTCAATCTCACGACCCTGAGATCCTGACCAGAGCCAAAATCAAGAGTCAGATGCTCAACTGACCAAGCGACCCAGCCACCTCAGCAACAAAGTATTTTTTTTTAAAGATTTTATTTATTTATTTGACAGACAGAGATCACAAGTAGGCAGAGAGAGAGAGAGGAGGAAGCAGGCTCTCTGCTAAGCAAAGAGCCCAATGTGGGGTTCGATCCCAGGACCCTGGGATCATGACTTGAGCCGAAGGCAGAGGCTTTGACCCACTGAGCCACCCAGGAACCCCCAACAAAGTATTTTAAATTAACACATATACATTGTTTTTTTAGACGTAATGCTATTGCACACTTAGACGACAGCATAATGTAAATGTAACTTCTATATGCACTGGAAAACCCCAAGATTCATTTGACTCAATGTACTGAGATACTCACTTTATGGGCCGTGGTCTGGAACCAAACCTGCAATATCTCCAAAGTCTACCTGTAAAAGTTATGTAAATGTGTTCGCTTCCCACCTGCCCCCCCCCAAATACCTTATTGTATTGTACTCACCCTTCTTCTTGCAAGGATATAAGATGATCAAATGCCTACGTGGGGAGATGAAGGGAGGTACACTGAATGAGGTATTCATGGGGACACAGTGTTAGGGGACGCATTGACCTTCTGATCTTACGTCGGAAGGAGGATCATCTCCTTCATCTCCTATGGTTAACCTCGGGTAACTGAACCCACAAGAAGCCACACTATGTTAAGACACTAAGGAAAGACTACTGTATGTCATACTTATTTATCCATCTTCTTCTCCGGGGCATTTGTATTATTCCAAGGGGTAGCCAAAGTTCACAGAATATTCCAGTTCTTTTCCCTCCCAGGCATGTGTTGGGAACAGGCTTCCTCAACAACTTGGGGCTGGTGGTAACCAGGTGACTTCTTTGGCCAGTAAAATGTGCTGCTTGGAGATAGATGTAATTTTTTTTTAACTGGGGTATATATATTCAAAGTGCTAAAAGGAAAAAATCTACAGCCAAGAATACTCTTGCCAACAAGGCTTTCATTCAGAATAGGAGAGACAGAGTTTCCCAGAAAAACAAAAGTTACATGAACTCATGATCAGGAGCAAAACCAGCCACATCCCTGTCACACTCGATGCCATCGGCCTGTGGGTCCCAAATCCACCGTCCAGCCGCCCTCCTGCCCGAGTTGGCTGGCACGGCTTCCCAAGTCAACACGCCAAGTCAACGCGCCTTCACCTCAGATTGACGAGGACTCAAAATTCCAGCCCCTGTGCTCAAATTTGTGCACAAAACTGGGCATAATTATAACAGCACAATGAAGCAACCCAAACTGTGACAGTAATTTGGTGGACTAGATCATGGATAAAAGGAGTGTGCTAGGCTCAAACATCTCCAACAAGCACATCAAAGAACAATACATACAGCATGATTCTGCTTACTCAAAGAAACAAACCCGGGAAAAATAAAACAAGACGAAACCAAAGAGGGAGACAGACTCTTAAACAGAGCAAACAAACTGAGGGTTGCGGAAGGGGATCAGGTAACTGGGTGATGGGCAGTAAGGACGGCACATGACGGAATGAGCACTGGGTATGATACGCAACTGATGAACCACTGAACTCTACCTCTGAAACTAAGAATATAGTGTATGTTAACTAATTTAATTTTTTTAAAGATTTTTTTTTGGGGGGGGGACTACAGAGAAAGAGATGAGAAGCAGGCAGAGAGAGGCCGAAGCAGGCTCCCTGCTGAGCAGGGAGCCCAATGCGGGGCTCGATCCCAGGACCCTGAGAGCATGACCTGAGCCAAAGGCAGAGGCTTAGCCCACTGAGCCACCCAGGCACCCCACATCTTTTGCTTTTAAACATTACTTCAACCTGGTACCCAACATAGATTGAAAAAAATTTTCCTAAATACAAGTTTCTTGAATTAATTCCACAAACACCGGGAATCCACAAGAGGCTTCGTTGTAAATATCAGTTCTCATTGTACGGATTTAGATGAAGATGGCATAGAAGAATGGATTAAATGTGGACAGACCTACCAGACATAACCCCCAGATTCTCTTATCTATCCATGTCTCTTCAATAAAGTATCCTACAAAAACAGTAGCCCAAATTCCCAAAGATATATAAGCACGTTTAGGGCAGCACTGTTTACAATAGCGAAAAAAAAAGTTGGAAACGATCCAAATGTTCATTGATGGAGGGTAGTTTTAAAAAATTGTAATTTCTTCCTATCTAAGTTGAACTTCACTGAAAGGAAGATAATAAATGTCCAGACTGTTTAAGACAGTTTCTGCTGGGATTTTGTTAACTTGCCGCTCAACAGCCCCCTCCCAGACTCCCCAGTTTTACAGTGGACCAGCTCTGGCTCGAGGAGACAAATGCGGTCTGACTCCACACACAGAATACTCCAGAGCAACTGGCAACTTCCCCATCAGCTGCCCCCAAGAGAGAAGTCCCATGACCCCGCGTCTCAAGAGAAGAGGCTGACTAGGAACCCAGCAACTTTCACCAGAACTTGGTAAGGGGGCTGGGGACTTAGTCAACGTTAAAAACAAATAGAGATGCTTTTATCCTCTCTCCCCATTCCTCCCGGAAAGAGAGTCCCTGGGGGACAAATCAGTAAAAGCTTTTCTTGGTTTCCACCCTTCCCCCAAGTTGCTAACCAGGCCAGAGGAAGTAATGGGAATAAACCGCAGGCAAGTTCAACATTTTCCTACGAGACCCAGTCACAGCCAGCTTCAAGGTGCTGAGGTATGGGAGAAAATCCACACGCGCCACAGGGTAAGGAGAGGAAATGCTCCAGTGGAACCCGCATTCAAGACCATGGGCCAGACCCTGCCGAGGCCACGGTAAGGGTTTATGCCTGGAGCTTCTCAGCCACCACAGGGAATGAACCAAGCTTACCCTACAAGCCATTGAAAGGGCTAATCGTGGATGAATCTTGAAACCATTATGCCAATTACTAATGGCCACATGGAACAGGCAAATCCAAAGGGTTAGAAAAGAAAGTCATGGTTTCCAAGGGCTGGGGCCCAACTGGAGGAGGGGGTTTGGAAGTGATGGCTAAGGCATTCTTGCTTTTAGGGGTAATGAAAATGTTCTGAAATTGACTCCGGTGATGGTTGCAAGATCCCGTGAATATGCTAAAAGCCACTAAATTACACACTTTAAATGGGTCAGTTGTATGGTATGAAAATTATAATCTCAGTAAAGCTGTTCCCACAAGGGAGGGGGTCTAACAGCACCAACGTAAGCTGTCTGCCACCAGCATCTAGGGAACTCAGTCAGGATGCCAAGATCCCACTGCTGCCTGAGATGTTACCATTAATACTGCTTCTATGCCATGAACTCTAGGAGTCTGTGCTACTTCTATTACCACCCCCATATTACAGGTGAGGAAACTTAGGCTCAGGGAGATTAAATAATTTTCCCGAAGTCGCGTGGCTTGCAGGGAGCTCTGAGTCTCCTGTAACTACTGCACTACATCACATCCTAATCCAAGTCAGCAGAGAGCCAAACAAATCCACCAGGGTTGGCTCTGTATTGGGTAATACCCAATATCCCTAGCACCAGGGTTGGGAAGTTATCGGAGGATGATTATGGAAAATTCGTGCACTCAGGCTGCCTTGCCTGAGTCCGCCTGCTTCCCGGGGTCCACCTTGGCTGATGTTGGGCACACATGGGTGGGGCAGAGATGGCTCTTTAAGATTATCAGGGACAGGGCGCCTGGGTGGCTAGGTAGGTTAAAGCCTCTGCTGTCGGCTCAGGTCATGATCCCAGGATCCTGAGATCAAGCCCCCCACATCAGGCTCTCTGCTCAGCAGCGAGTCTGCTCCCCCCCCCCCCCACCGCCTGCCCCTTTGCCTACTTGTGATCTTTGTCAAAAAAATAAATGAAATCTTTTTTTTTTTAAAGATTTTACTTATTTATTTGACAGATCACAAGTAGGCAGAGAGGCAGGCAGAAAGAGAGAGAGAGAGAGGAGGAAGCAGACTCCCTGCTGAGCAGAGAACCCGATGTGGGGCTCGATCCCAGGACCCTGGGATCATGACCTGAGCCGAAGGCAAAGGCTTTAACCCACTGAGCCACCCAGGCGCCCCTAAATAAATGAAATCTTTAAAAATTAAAAAAAAAAAAAAAAAAAAAAAAAAGATTATCAGGGACCCTGGCCAGAACTATCTGGTCCCGAAGAACTGGCTGGACTCATCAAGCTGGTTGGGTACTGGGGGCACTCTCCCAGCAGCTCAGGGAACCAAAGAGTACTGAGCCCCGTGAGTAAATCCCAAATGCCCTATACAGCCGTACATCTGGGACTCCAGATTCCGTGGGATTTCCCTCTGTCCTGATGTGAGCTCTCACGGACTGGAGCAGCCAGGCAATCCCAGCGGACCCATTGCTCCTGTCTGCCAAGAACTTACACTGATGAAATGTCCACCCTCTTTTCCTTCCAGGAATCTAGACCCTGCCCATCCCCGTTAGCAGGTCAATCATGGAGCAGGTAACACGGACAGATCGACATTGCCCCATGTCCACACATCTGGACCCGTCACCTCACTGGCCAACAACCAGGAGGGAGGTGGGCTCTTGGGGGATTGAGTGTAGGTGTCCGTTTCCTAACTGGACTCCAACTTCTATAGTACCCTCTTGGTGAGGCCCAGGGAGGTGACCTCAAGGACTTCTCTCACTTCCTCCATGCCCCTTCTCGATTCTTCCTGGCTTTTGTGAAGTCGCACCTCCATCTTCACCCTGCCACAGATCACAGCACGTCTGCACTGGAACTGGGTCCTCCAGCACGTCTAGCCTTGGGCGGACCCCTGCCAGCCGTCCTGCCCCGGAGCTTCTTCCTCCACTGGCTCCATTGAAGCTAGAAGCAACGTTTCCAGAGCACATTTCCTAGAGGACAGGAAGGCCCTTCCCACGGAGCCAGAGCCACCACAGAATCCCACCTCCTGCCTCACCCTTCTGAGATCAAGGTGGCAGGAGAAGGTAGGACTTAAGAGGCTGGTTTACTCCCTTCTCTGCCACTTCCCGGTTGTGTCACCTTTGGGTAAGTGACTGACCCTTTCCAATTCCCGGAGTCCTTACCTACAAAATGGGAGTAACATGATGATTCTTTTTCGAGAGAGGTGAGGTCTGTGGGAACCTGCCTGACAGAAGACCCATTGGAAAAAGGGAGGAAAGGTAGTTACTCTAAGTATATGTGAGGATCCAGGAGACAATTCCAGACCATCTGAGTATTTTAGCCTGGCCTAGGGGAGGAGCTCTCCAGAATGAAAGGCAGGGTTCTTGTGGACAATGGCCTGGAATATGCCTGATGGACAATGACCCAACAGCCTATACTACATGCAAAACATACCATACCCAAACACGCACAGGTAAACACATACACACACACACACACACACACCACATACACAAACACCTGCCACCACACACACATATACTACACACCCCCAAACACACACACACACACAATACACACACATGCTCCTTTTCTCCCTTATAAGGATACCCAGTCTTGCCATAATTTCAAACACTGGCACAAGCAGCTTTAATGTTCATAATGTCCACATCCCTGCCAACCAGCCAGATTACGGCAGATACAACTAGCCAGACACAGACAGGAATCTGACGACACACCCGAGTGTGTTGCTCACATGTGTCCCCTTGCACCTGTGGCAGAAAGGCTGGCAGTCCCCCTCCTCCCCCTTGTTTTCCCAGACCCTTACACTGCCTCTCCCAGTCTGACCTGTCTGGACAGAGACACTTGATTTCTGTTTATCCCTAAGTCCCTTGTTTGTTTCTTTCTCTCCTGGGGCAAGTCCATATAAGGTCAGATTCCAGTCTCCATGGTGGTGTTCGCACTGACTGAGCTCCCTCTCTGAGAAGCCCCTCCAGACGCTGTAGTATTGATAAGCAGTCTTCAGCCCTGTCCACTCTGACTCACTCCAGAAACTGCCCTCTTGTTAGCTTAAAAGACTTACATCAAACAAGGACCTTTTCTGACTCCTCTATAACAAGAACCCCAAAATCTCCAGAAGGACACCATAGCCTGGGGGACTGAGCCTCAGACGGAGGCTTCTAGACCTTGCTCCCCAACTTGATAGCGGGAGAAGTTTGCTATCATAGTTTGGGTTCATCTAGAAGCAGACAAGGCTGTGGGTGCAGACTGCCTGTTGGGGAGATGACTCCAGAAGCCCCAGGGGAGGAAGTACGGAAAGCAAGACCAGCCCAGGATAAAGGCCAATAAAGGGTGTTAATGGGTGGGTTACTGCTGAGGGCATCTGAGGCTCAGTCCCATTGGGGATCTTCTGATGTTCTGGCTGGAACTCACCTCAGAATCCTCCCAGTGAAGAGCGGGCAGGTGCTCCTGCCCCCACGGCTGGAGGGCAACCCCCTGGGAGGAAAACTTGCCCCCACCCCCTCCCCTGGCCTTCCTCAGGTGCACCTGCTTAGGCAGGGCGAGCTTCTGTTGTGGCACGAGCTGAAGAAAGCCCTCACATGAGGTGGGGAGCTTTCAGAGTCCTGCACACTGCAGGAATCAGCTGCAGGTGAGCTCAGGGGATCCCAGGGGATACCTGCTGGGGCATCAACAGTGTCCTCCATACTGACAGAACCCGTGAGCCTCTCTGAGCCTTCTCTCGCCTGTGGAACATACAGGAGACCCATACTGCTTCCTGCAGGGCCCCTCAGAGGCAGAAGTGAAGTTTTCGAACTCAGCAAGCCATGACATTGCTGGTACCCGCAGAAGGTACTCCGCAAGGCCAGCCCTGCCACCGCCAGAGACACCCAGAGGCCACTCACTGTGGGAGAGATGCAGAAAAGAGTGTAATACAAGGCTCCCAGCCTGAAAAGCCAGCTGGACCGACCACCTTGCCGGTCCCCTTGCCAAGCCTTGAAGCTGCTTCAGTGGCCACCGTGGGGGGTGACTACTGGGTACCTTATGTCATCTCGGGTTCTCATTCGTGGCCCGAGAAGGAGGGCACGGGCGCTGCTGGCTGGGGAGACTCAGCTGGAGGGTGAAGCTCCTCGTTGGCAGACACTCAGTCTCCTGCTGGTCTGCTGTACACTCCCCTTTCTCTAGAACGTGCCACAAGCTCCATCCACGATGCCTCAGTCACAAACACCACGGGCCTCTCTTGGGTTCTAAATACAGATCCAGCAGGCCCCGGGGGCTCTGGGCTAATGGGAAGCAGGTCCCACCTCCTGTGTTGGCTCAGATAATGACAGGGACGGCTTAGGTGGCACTAACTCTCTCCAAAGCATGGTTAGAAGTGCTTTAACCATCATGGACTCGTGTCATCCCCCCGGCAGGGAGGAAGGCACAGTTACTAGCCCCATACTACAGAACAGGAAACCGAAGCGGAGAGGTTATGCAACTTGCCCAAGGCCTCACAGAAATCAACGGCAGAGCTAAAACTTGAACTTAAGCCATCTGGTTTTGAAGCTGCTGCTCTAAACTACTTTGCTACTTTCCTCTCAATGGTGCGGACTCATTCTCTTCGCTGCCTGTTAGGAGGTGACATCCCCAGATGTTGGGAATGACACTGCAGTTACCTCTCTTTCTCTCCCTGGACAAGAACTGACAAGGGCAGCATGGAGAAGACAGGACACCACACCCAGACAGGACTTTTCTCTTAAAGGACCGGGCTCCTGGGGAGACAGGGCAAATGCTCCATCCTGAGTGTGAGTCTCTTTACTAGTGGGCTGGTGCACCCACAGTGGCACCCGGCACTGTAGCCCAACACAGTTGGGATCAAGTGCTTTTTTTTTTTTTTTTTTTTTTTTAAGAATGATGACTTTCCTGTCTAGATGCTCCAATGGGGGTTCCTAGTATAATCTTTCCAAACGGGAGGATACATTCAAGAGAAAGCCAAAGATAACAAGAGTTTCCCAGAGCAGGGAGCCAGGGAAGCCAAAGCAAGCTGGTCCGTGGGGAGGTTGTGGAGATCACATGCAAGAACATCTCGGGGCTCATGCATGAACAGAGACAACAAGTCAACCCCAGCCTGAAGGGGGGGATCTGCCCGCAGCTGGAGGCAGTCCTTGGCCACAGACGCGGCCTTCTTTCCATTTCTTACATTACATCGGCAGAACCATTACCAAATAGAATAGAAATCCCAGCTCTCCGTTTTCATGCCTCCATCCTGCTTCATAACCAGCTCTATCCCCAGCGTGGCCCCTCAAGTGCAAGTGGCAATGTGGGCTGCAGACAAAGCTAAGCCACTCGGCCCAGCCGCAGAGAAGTCAGGTTAGAAGGAGAGTTGCTCTGACAGCTCTTGGACCTGCACACACGATCGATTCTTCTAGGGAATGTCCTGCCTTATCTGCCAGCAAGAGCTCATGCTGCTCCTCTCACCAAGCTCTTACTCTGTGCCTGGCACCCCTTTGAAGGCTTTACCTGTATTAACCCACTTACTCCTCACCACTACCCTGAGGGACGCTTTTATCATCCCTGTTGTACAGATGAGAAAACCGGTAGGAAGAGCTTCAGCACCTCTCCCCAAGGTCACAAAGCTCCTGAGTGGCAAGGGCGGGATTCGAATCAGTCAGTCTGGCTTGGGTGACTGCCCCCGCAGCTGCCTCCATAGCACTGGTCGTTCCCCTCTGCCGCGATGATGACCACCACCTGTGTTACAGAGAAGGGAACCGAGGAGCGGAGTTACCCAAGGTCACCCACTGAGTGGCAGAGCCAGGGGCCGCACTGACGTCACACTAAAGCTTGAGTCTGTGGCCACCGGAAGGCCCTGCCTCACTGCAGGGCAGGAAGGGACAGGGCCAGCGGGTGGCCAACAGGCCAGCGATGGCCGGGAAGAGGGCATGCCAGGGCACACCAGCTGACTAGCAAGGCAGGCTCTGCAGGGCAAAACCAAGGGGCCCCCAACACCCCATGCCATTATATCCAGAAGGGGCAGGGCCAAGTGGAAGCCAGGCGCTGCTGACAGACTGGCAGCCGACAGAGGTGATGTAGCCAACAGCTGCTGTTTATTTTGGGGCCCGGGAGGAAGGAACAGACTGGTTAGGATCCACTTCATTCCAATGATACACTCAACAGGACAGGGTGGGGAGGGTGTCCCGTCCTAGCTAAAGCAACAGCCCAGCCACCTGCTGGGCTTTGCAGAAAGTGGAATGGTCTAGGTGTCAGAAACGTCTTGCCAGACACTCTAATCTGGCCTCCACCAACACACACAGTGCTCCCCACCACCCCTCCCTCCCCAGCCCCATGTGCTGGACTTGTAAATGGCCCAGGAAGATAACAGCCACACAGCAAACCCACCCCCTACAGTGTCGGGTTCCAGGGACAAATGGTTTGTCCTGTCTTGGGAACAAAGAGGGGCCACTCCTGCTGGCCACCCATTGCTTTGGTTCCCTGATTCTGACACTGGTTAACTCCTTTCTTGCCGTGTAGAGGACACCCAATGACAAAGGTCTTGCAGTAAGGTCTTTTCCAGATGGCCAACCTGGGTTGTGGCAAGGCTAGCTGGCAGGATTCCCTGAAAGGCCAGGAGGGAAGAGGTTTCTCGAAGGACCCTGGAGCCCTGCTCTGCCTCTTCCTTAACCTCTGATCTTTGGTCTGCAGGTTCTTACTAGTAACGTGAGAAACACGGTAATTCTTTTCTCCTTGGGTTTTCGTAAGAATTAAATGAGTAAAGTGCCTACAAGAATGGCTGGCCCATGGGGTGCCTGGGGGCTCTCAGTCGGTGAAGCGTCCCACTCTTGGTTTCAGCTCAGGTCATGATCCCGGGGTCCTGGGAGGGAGCCCGGCATCAGGTTCTACACTCAGCAGGGAGTCTGCTGTAGATTCTCTCCATCTCTCTCTGCCTTTCTGTCCCATGCTCACACCCCCAACACAAAATTAAAAAATAATAAAATCTTTAAAAAAAAAAAAAAAAGTAGTTGGCACACAGAGAGGCCATCATCATCGTCATCATCGTCATTCCCAGTCAGCCTGTGACCTGTGAGCCCGGAAGACAGTCTTCGCGGAGAGTACACACAGAGGTTAGGTGTCCAGGCTAGCCCATATCCAGGTCAACCGGAGACCTCTGGTTCTAGGTGCTGTGATTCCATCTACTCCACGGACGAGAAAGGTTTTGGAGGACTAGCCTGAGAATTTTAACATCATTTACTATAATATTAGGTCGATAGGAATAGATAGGGGCGCCTGGGTGGCTCAGTGGGTTAAGCCTCTGCCTTCAGCTCTGGTCATGATCTCAGGGTTCTGGGATCCAGCTCCACATGGGGCTCTCTGCTCAGCAGGAAGCCTGCTTCCTCCTCTCTCTCTGCCTGCCTCTCTGCCTACTTGTGATCTGTCTGTCAAATAAATAAATAAAATCTTTAAAAAAAAAAAAAAGGAATAGATATATCTTGAATTCCAGACAAGAAATTTCTACAGTTGTAAGTTAAAAGCTGTGGTTCTTTAAAAAAAATAGGAGTCGGGTAGGAAGAAAGGGCTTTAACAGAATGAAGCCTCTGTCCGTGGATTTGTCCCATTGATCAAAGACCCACTGGGATCCAGACCTTCTGCCAGCTTGGGGAGGAGGTGTTAAAGATGAAAGGATGCAGGGCCCGCTGCCTTAGCAGGAGCAACCCCCCCCACCCCACCTCCCACCCCCGACCCTCCACGCCCCAGCCCCACCCCGCCCTGGCTCCTAGCTGGGGGAACCACCTTCAGCACGGTGCCTTGCGCACAGCAGGTACAAACTCAAGGCCAGTGAAACGCCCTAACATGCGAACGGCCTTTGGGTTCTTGGAGTTCCCGTCCATGACACTGCTGAGCTTCCCCAGAGAGGAAAACCCCGAACAGAGTCCCCCGACTGGCCTCTCTGTGGTTTCTTGGCCAGAGGAAATCTTCAGCAAGTCCCAAGCAAGCGCTGTGCTCGTTGCCAGGAGGAATACAGGCCCCGATGGGCCTCTACCTGAACGACCTCACTGCCCAGGGCTCTCCCCTCACTGTTTCCACTTGGTGGTGCGGGTCTGTTCTCTGGGAAGGGCAGGTAGAGCCCCACCTCAGGGCTTTAGCACTGGCTGTTTTATCTCCTTCAACAACTTTCCCCCTGAATACCTGCTTGCCTCACTCCCTCATCTCCTTCCGACCTTACTCAAAAGTCACTGCACCATGGGGATGGCCCGGCCTCCCTCAGCGAACCAGCACAGCAACTCCCACTGCCACCATCTCCTGCCCCCTCACCCCGCTTGGCTTTCTGGACAATGTTTATCCTCCAGCTAACACACTCCACAGTTGACCTAAAAGAGGTTTATTTATCATTTCCCTTCCCCTATCAGAATGGAAGCTCCCGGGGTACCTGGGTGGCTCAGTGGGTTAAAGCCTCTGCCTTCACCTCAGGACATGAAATGATCTCAGGGTCCTGGGATCGAGCCCCATATCGGGCTCTCTGATCCGCGGGGAGCCTGCTTCCTCCTCTCTCTCTGTCTGCCACTCTGCCTGCTTGTGATCTCTCTCTGTCAGATGAATAAATAAAATCTTTTTAAAAAAAGAAAGAATGGAAGCTCCCCAAGGGCAGGGATTTTTTTTCTGCCCTGCTGTGCTCCCAGCAACTGGGACGCAGTCAGCACTGAAATGCTGACTGGATTTCTGAGGCTCACATCAAGCTCCATCCCTCGAGGAGCTTTTTGATCAATCAGGCACCCCAGACAGAGGCCTGCCACGAGGTGGCCAACCGAGGCCATTCTTGGTGAGTGTTACGTGAGTAGTAAATATGACAAACATCATAAAAATTCACAGGCAGGAAATACTGTAAGAGGACACGTGAGGGAAGCTTCCGGAAGGTGGCAGAAACGGAGTAAAACCATGAAGGAAGACCATGCTAATCACGGTAACAATAACTGTCGTTTACTGAATAGCTGTCTTGCGTCAGGCACCGCACAGAGAAACAATCCGTATGGGCTAGGTAGTACTGTTAGTTCCATTTTACAGAAAACTGAGGCCCACGGAGGTGCAGAAAGTTGGCGACGTAAGAAAAGCTAGTACGAGGCTTCTGGGCTGGAGCCCATGGCTGCCCTGCCCCCAGACTCCAGCTCTCAAATTCCCACTGCTGGCACCTGGGGCTCTCTCTGGCTGCCAGGGCCTACTCCAGCCTGAGCAGGCAGCAGACTGCAAGTGCCCAGGGTTAAACTCCCCCCTACTTCCAACCACAGCGCTGTGGCCACAAAGCCATCATCCCCAAGGACAGGATGTAGAGCCCCCATCAGCTGGAGCATCTGAAGGGCCAGGCCTTCAAAAGTGGCTCTGGACAGGAGTTCAAGGGAAATAAAAAAACTGAGTCCCAAAATAGAAGCCAGACCTTGCCAGGGGTTCAATCTCAGCAGCAAGAGGTTTGTTATCTTATCCCAACCACCAGCTCCAGCCATATCATGTGTTGATGGCGGGGCTGGGTGTGGAAGCTAGAGAAGGCGGAGGACCCAAGAGTTTAATCCTGATCCTTTCCGTTTTATCTGGGGACGCATGTGATGTGCTCCCTAGCCCCCAGCCTTGAAGTCCTCAGGAGACGAAGCCATGTATGAAGCCACACGTCCTCGGCCTCCCAAGGGAACGCACACTGTGCACACTGCCTGTGGGTCCACTGCCTTTCTTAAGGCCCAGGGCCAGGCATTCCATACCCTGGCAGAGCCACAGATCGTGGCCATGACCCCCCTGGGTGCATGCAGAGGACAGCAAAGTAAACAGGCACAGAGAAAGCAGAGGAAGACCAAGGTCTTTGACACATATGGATGCTTCCAGCTGGGGGCAGGAATAAAAACAGAATTCCCAACTAGCTACCCAGCCACTGGAGGCAATCCATCAAATCTCTGGGCAGGGGGTGGGGTGCAGCTCTGGGGCCCCCATCAGAGGCTTTGTTGCTGCAGAGATCTGGATTCAACCCTGGCTCTTACCACTGACTGCTGTGTGAGAGAAGGCAAGAGCAACACCTCTCTGAGCCTTGCTATTCTTGTCTACTAAACAGGATCGGGCTCATGCTGGGTGTGGATTACGGACACAATGGGCTAGAAGCCCTAGCCCAGCACCTGCACCTAGAAAGGGTTCCACTCACACACTTTCTGACTCAACTTCCCTACTTCCCCTGCCTGGGATCCACCGTGTCCAGAAACCATGGGGAAACGAGACTGCCCTTCTCTGGGGGCCAATGAGTGATGACTAAAGTAAATGATTAACCCTGGCTTGAACCAAAGTTCAGACATTGTTCTATGATAGACCTTAACTCTCACAGAAGGATGTTTGCCAGTCCGCCAGGACTCAGGGCTGTAGAAATCCCTGGCCGGTCACCTCTGGAACCCCTGTCCTCCCTGCCAAGGGACTGTGTCCCTTTCAGGTGCCAGGCACCGTGCTGAGAGCTCCATGAATCGATTCCAGCCCAGGAGACAGGATTCAGGAAAGAGTTTCACTCTCTGGGAGTCCCGTTGCCAGCACCGTGCCAGGCCAGTGAGGCCGCCTTCTCTGTTGTTACAAAGAGAAATTCTCCCACACAGGCAAGGCCCTTAAAATAGCCCTTTGGGTCTGGGCCATCAGGAAACAGAATAAAGCTGGGTCGGAATGGGGCCTACCATGAAAGACTTTACAAAGCAGCCACTTCAAACACCAGGGACAATCCCTTCACGCTCAGAACCCTTAGGTGGGCAAAAGCAGCAAGGCAGGCTTTCTCAACAAAGAACGCTTTTGCACAGGAGGACAACACGTTCAGGCGGCAGAAGCCCCCGTGACCCCTGGGGCAGCCCTGGAGAGGAACCAAGTGTGTAAAGTATGGTGACGCCCGTGAAGCAGGCCCCGGCATAAAACAGGAATTCAGTGTGTGGTAGCTGTAGGCTGATGATGTCCACGGATGAGACACCGAGGTCTCCTTTATTACCAAGTGAGAATGTTCCCAGAAAACAGGAACAGTGAGGGCTCTCCACCACGGACCACTAGGGATAGGCAAAAGTACCCACTGGCCCACACCCACTCGACCCCATACCCCATCTGGTACCCCTGCAAGTTCACTAGACCCCACCCCTCTCTCCCCAAAGTTAAGAGCAACCAATTTCCACCAGGCTCCAGGGATCCCAGAGACAGACTGGAGGGCCCCCCACTCCGTAATTTACGCTGCACACACAGAGGAAGGGACTCTGTCCCCACCCCACCATGTCCCTCCGCCCAGGCTTGGGGAGGGTGGCTTCCTCACCAGCCAAAGGGAAATGACAGCAAAGGGCCAGAGAAAGAGCCAAGTGGAGGGGCAGAACGCCCAGCTGTTTCCCCTTTGCTAACTCAGCGCCTGATGTCACTTCCTCCCCTCAGGTAACAGCAGGGGGAGATGTGACTGGAAATAGTTCTGTCTCTTCCCATTCACAAAAATGGCAGGCATGGAAAGAACCAAAGTGTTTCCCAGAGGCGGTTTTCTAAAAGATATCTTCAAGGAGGGCCTGAGGTCAACCTTGTCCACGCTGCTACAAGGCTTCTCAGGGGAGGCAGCATGGCCGGGAAACCTTGTGTGAAAATGTCCTGAGGTCAGAAACAGCTCCACTTTGTAAAGTACCCCTAGCCCCATGTGAGAAAGAAGACTGATTGAGGCTATCTTAGGACCTTTCCCAAAGCTTTTTATTTTTTTTTCTGGACCAAACCCTTCCCCAAGCAGCTTTCACACCCCCCCACCCCCACCCCTGCAAGGTGGGCCAGAAAAGGAAGCCATCTCCCCATTTTCTACATGGGGCACCAGAGATCTAGAAGAGAGAGGTGACTTGTGGAAGTTCTCACATCTGGAGAAGTCAACCAGCCAGGCCTCAGGTGGGATCTCCTTGGCGCCTGGTCTTCCCATGTATAACAGGTGACTAAGGGGCTGTGAGGGCTGTGGGGACAGGGCAGCTTTGGAGCCAGCGGGTCCCTTTCCATATACAGCTTATTAGCAACCTGGTGTTTCAGTTTATTGAAGCTCTCCAGGCCTCAGCGTCCTGGCCGGTATGACGTGGATGCCAGCAGTAACAACACGCTTTGGGGGGCTCATTTGAGAATTTCCATGTAAAACTCTTAGCACGTAGAAACCATTCAGAAAAGTTAGTTGTTACATTTATTATTACATACCCCCTTACAGAATCAGGCTTACTGGAATATCTGGGTTTTAATAAGGGGTTTAAATGAAGAGGTGGTTTGAAGCATCATATTTAAAACTAAAACCAGTTCAGAGAGATGTTGAAGCCGGAAGCAACACTAGTGTGAATGTTTAGGGCGACAACCTAGTCTCCCAGGAAGCTGTTTAGGACTAGCCCCCGGGCCCTACAAAGATAAGGGTTTCCTGGGGCTGCTGGCTGGCTTAGTCGGCGGAGCGAGAGATTCTTGATCTCAGCATTGTGAGTTTGAGCCCCACATTAGGGGTAGAGTTTAACTGAAAAGAGAATCAATAAAAAGAAAAGAATAAGCTGAAAGTTATTTAAAAACAAAAAGGTTAGGGGTTTCCTCTCTCTTGTTCCTGGGTTGCTTCCGAGGCCATGCTGGGGAATGCGGATGGAAATTAGCCCACGTGGCACACAGGGACTGCACCAGGCCCCCTGGCCAGGGCCCCCCACGGATGACGCCCGAAGCCACCGGCCCCCGTGCTCCACACTGCTCCCTTGTCTCCTCCTCCTCCTCTACCCTTCCCCTCCCCAAGACGTCTGGGGGGCAATCAACTTTTCTGAGGCAGCCTGACCCCTCCGAGTAAGAGCTATAAACAGAGAGGGCTGGGCTCTGGCCTGCCCACGAGAGTCCCAGTGCAGAGCTAAAAGGGCTCCTGTTCTTACCTCTGTCCCAGCCACAGCTGCAAGAACCACCCCAGCCCTGGGGCCCACCACAGGGACCCCACAGGGACAGAGGAGGAGTCTCCCAAGGATTACTGTGTAGAGGTGTCTACAGGATGAACTGAATCCCCTCCACTTATCTGAGGCTCTAAGAAGCCGGTCCCAACCTTCCTCCCCACCCTCCTCCCTGACATGGGCTTTGCCCACAGTCTCCTTGATGGTCCACCTCCGCACCTTTGTTTTTCCCTTTCTTGGAATGCCCTTCCTTCCCCTCTTTTCCCACCGAAATCCTACTCCTTCCCGGCCAAATCCTAATTACTCCTCAAACCTCCTTGCGAGTCTGCCTTCCCCAGCTCGTCTTCGCTGCAAACGCCAGTTCACAAAGAGCACTCCCGCTCCTGAAAAGCTTTAGGACTCCATTATTACTAGAGCAAATACCTGTGTTGTGCTTCACACACACCGGATACTGTTCTAAGCTCTTCACTTCATTAACTCACTCAATCATCGCCACAGCCCTATGAGCTCGGTCCCGGTTTCCCCACAGTTTTTGTTGGAGGAAAAAGGGGTAGCTTGGGCTGGGCCCCATGGTAGCCAGCCAGTGGCGGAGACAGGCTTCCAGCCCAGGGACGGCAGAGGCCACGTGCTCTCCCACAACACAGCCATCCTGATGTGCATGTCACCCTCTCAGAAGGAACTACCCGCGGGCTGTTATTTTCATCCCTCTCTCTCTCTCTCTCTCTCTCTCTCTCTCGGACCCAGCCCTGATGGGAGAAGAGAGCCACAAGCTCACAGACTTCCGTGGCAGAGACCAGGGTAAGAATCAGCCTTGCCAATTACTCTGAGATTCATGGAAACACTCTGTGCCTCAGTTTCAGCATCTGCCAAATGGGGATGAAAACATCTCCCTACCTCACACGGTGGCTGTGCAGCTCAAACAGAAGGCCGTCTGAAAGGTAACCCTCTACACTGCTGGGCACGTAGGACGTGCTCACATACTGATTCTTCCCCTTCTCTCTTCACTGTGCACCCTGATACCTTCGCTAGACTCTGCTCAGCACTTGACAAAGCGGTGCCTTGCCTAGTGGTTACTCAGGGGCATGAAAGGGGCCTTCCTGCGCTTTGCCTTCCCGCCCTCCTGTGCCCATGTCCAGGCCCTCGACCTCCCCATTCCCCTGCTTTCCTGTGACTGACCCCGCTACAGGCAGCAGCAGCCTGGCCCCGGGGAGGACTCACATCAGCTCTGGGAATCACCTCCCGAAATGCTGATCACCCTAATGGACGCTTCCATTATTTTTGGCAATGGCCATGGCAGAGAACACCTCTGGCCCTGGCTCAGAGCCTCTTTCCAAAGCCAGAGCTCCACCTCATTTCCCACACACACCCCTTGGCCTTCCTGTTCCCTGGATCCCTGTCCTGAACCATTATCCCTTTCCTGGATTCTCAGAACTCAAGAGGAGTAAGTGTGGCTACTGCATGTATAACTCTATTATTTGTTTGATTTTGTTTAATTAAGAGGCAAAAGGGAACAGAATTGCCTCTTTGACTTTTTTTCTGGCCAAAAACTGGTCTGGCCAGTGACTCAGGCCGAGGAAATTAGAAGGCAATTTCCAGGGGACTGATGTGCAATCCCAAAGTTCTAACACTCCTCTAATTCACGGCCTCCACTGGCCATTAACTCATGTTGGCCCCGGAATATCTCTTTGGAAAATGCAGCAGCTGGCGCTTATATTTCTGGAACTGGAATCCGTCTCCTATGACATCAAATAGGTTTATTTTTCCCTTCTCTTCACCTCCCCTCTGCCTGCCACCACACACGGTGATTGCAACCCCGATCTGCCCCCCTGCCCAAACCCTCACTCAGCTCCCTAAAGGGTCGTGATACATGGCTGGTCATGCTCCCTGTTCCAATGGCCAGTAGGATGTGGTCGGCTGTTCCATGAGCAGGAAGCTTTGTCAGACCTGTGAATCACCCCTGGATCACTTGCCTTCTTGGAAGGAGAAGAAACTGTTCTTGTGTGCGAGAGTTTGTGTGTGTGTGTGTGTGTGTGTGTGTGTGTGTGTGTCTGAGGGAGAGACAGAGAAAGAGAGCAGGCAGGAGCGCTAACCCACATGTGGCACTGACCTTGGGGCTAGCATCCTATTGTGACCTTGCCCTCACTGGACCACCTCTTTACTCCTCTCCCTCAACCCATGTCCCTTCCCTTCTCCTGCCCAGCTTATCAGGCAGCCACCACTAGACCGGCTCCAGGAAGCCCTCCAGGTCTGAACAGCTGTTCCTTGTTCATCTGTTGCTCTTGTGTGTTGGGTGTTTTCATGGGGCATGTCGCCCAATTTCCCAATCCACTCTGAGCAGCTGGTCCTTCCTTTTTGCCTCACTCTTTCCTACTCTCTCAGCTTCACCTACTGGGTCCTAAGTGAACTCTAGCGTTTTAGTGATCTCGCCAGACAGAAGGGACACCAGGTGGAAACGCTGAGTGTGCATGATAGGGCCCAGGTACTAGTAGAACGCTTTACCCCAAATTATCTCAAATCAATTTTCCAAAAGTCCTGTAAGGTTACAAGTGAGGAAACTGAGGCCCAGAGTGGCTGGCCCCAGGGTGGCACAGCCAGGAAGAGTCAGAGGCAGAATTTGAACCCTGATCTGCTGCACAACACTTGTTTGGGAACGGAACTGGCCCAGTCAAGGCCCCTTCTGCAGCTTCATGTCCTTCCCCGCTGTAATGCTTGGATCCACACTCTAAGGGCTTAGAGAAAAACTGAAGGGGAGAGAAATGAATTGGTCTGGAGCCAATTCCTAAAAATCTTCTCCCAGGACCAAGACCAAATGTGTGATGATTTAAAACACACAGGAGAATGTATTATTTCCACAGTGTTGATCCTTAATTCATCACCTCCTGCATCGGCAGGGACCAGCTATCAGCCTGAACCTGCTCCGTACTCCCAGCTTCACGGAGCTCGCCTTCTGTTGCCTTCACAAACTCACCTCTGTTGCGTGAGCTCAACATCCCATACAGAGAGACGGTCCTCCCTGACACCCTGCCCTGCTCTCGTGCAGACAGGCAAGCCCGAGCCTGGTCTCCCCACCCTGATTCCCCCATTTTAGGTTCATTTCCCCCTTGCGATACAAGCTAACCTGAGTTTAACTCTACCTGAGAAGATTTGCTTTGTCCTAACTGGGAGACCCTGGGCAATCTCCAGCCTCTCCAAATTCCCCCATCTGTCCACCAAGAACCTACTCCAGGTTAGGGTGCCTTAGGGTACATTCGATGAACTACAGGAATCACATAAAATCACACACGTTAAACGTGGGGCACCACCAAGGTTAACTACTAACACTGGCTATTATTTGCGCTCCCCAAAGAGTCCTGTAAAGGATCCAGAACATTCATGACTGATATTTGTCTGAAATAAACAATCAGGAAAGGAAACCACTGTAAAAGCACAATGCTTCCCAAATCCAAACAAATCATCTGTTTGTTCTAGAGGAATGAGGTTCTCTCCACCACCAGAGGACTTGACATACGCCTACCCATGCACGTGAATGCAAAGAATTATGGTAAACCTGCACAAGCAGCCTCATGGAAGACATGCACCCAGCAAGCCAGGACCATTTGAAAGATAAGTAGCCTGAGGCCAAAACCACTTTGCCTAAGGTCTCCCTGGGGTGGGGGTGGGGGGCAACGCGAAAAAGCTAAGAGAGGAACCCAACTCCATGCCAGGCACCCTGGCCTAAGCAGCAGGTGCCCACTTTCCCCAAACCCCAACCAAGCAGGGGCTTGGCACAGAAGAAGGAAGCAAGGGCTGACAGCACCATCTGAATGATAGAAGCCACTTGCCCTTTCATAAACAGACCTTCAGTGCTCAGGCAGCTCCTCCTTGTCCTGGAGACAAACACGCCCTTTGCTGGATGTCCTGAGAAAAACTCTGCCGTGTCTTCCCAGTGTTCTGGAGCCAGCAGAGCCCCTCCTGCCGGGGCCCCAGGCCTCTCATCAGCCAGCCCCAGCTAACGTGCACATCCCATAAAACCTCTCTGCTTTGCAATTTGCCAAACCACAGACAGAGAGTTCACCGTCAGTGGAGGAGAGGGGGGAAGGGGGCATGCTTTCTCCGGCGCAGAGGGCTTCCAGAACATCTGTAACTTGGGCGCAGGTATCCTGCCAGACACCCACGCCAAAGTACCTTACCCAGAACCTTCTGGTGTGTGGTGTCCACTGTGCAAGGGCCAAGAGAGGCACAGGCTCCCGCAGCCTGCTCCTCCTGCCTCTATGAGCCCTGCTGACCCTTTCTATTAGGGGGCCCCCTGTCCTTATATTATGCCCCACTGATGCCCCGAATAGGTAGGAACCTCTGACGATCATGAGATATCCACCAGATCACCTAGTCAACTCCAACCAGACTTAAGGGTACTTTGATGAACAAAACCCACACCATGGGCAAAATGCCAGGTAAACCCAGGTGCTGTGAAGGGCTGTGTTGCAAGTGACTTTACAAACCCTTCTGGTTTTCAGCTTCCCCATCTGTGAAATGAGGGGGTTGAGCCCGAAGAGTCCCACCAGCGCCATGTTCCACAACAGATCACACTCTCGCCTTTATTTCTTTGCCACAACCTTGGTTCGGAGCTCTGTATGGCTCCGGGTGTTCAGTGACGTCACTCCCTGCCCCAAACATAATGTCGATTCTTACATGGGAAGCAGAGATGTCCTGGGAAACACTGTCCACAGAAAGGGAGGAAATAATCATTTCAAGAGAATGAGAGAGGACTTCTTTTGTGTTTTTCACATAGAACAAGTTATTATCAGTCTTAAAACCCGGAATCTTTCTTTCTTTTTGCCAGACCATTAATAGCTGCTTTTCAAAAGTGCTTTCTTACTCAGAATCTCACCAATAAAGAGCTACCATTTAGCGAGTGCTTGTTACATGCCAAGAACTGTGCTAAGTGCTTTTCATGGATGATCTCATTTAATTCTCCAGACAGCTCTATGAAATAGGTACTGTTAGCATCCTCACTTTAAGAATGAGGAACCCGGAATCCCCCAGAGGTTAAAAGACCTGCCCAAAGTCACAAAGCTAGTTAGTGGCTGACCTAGACTTTGAACAAGACCCTCCGCCTCAGAGCCCCAGAGCTAACCACCTTTCAGTACTATCTGTGGTGGGTCCCCAGTTGCTTTAGCAACATTTCTGGCTTGTTGCCAGCCTGCCCTACCTTGTAATCTTGGACATCATTGGTCAGAGCTAAGATCTGAAGTTTTGCCTAAAATCAAGAGCAGGGAGAAAGCACCTGCCTGGGTCTCAGAGCAGAGAGTGCCATCTGTTGAAAGGGCCGGGCTTAACTGAGGACTAGAAAAGACAACCCCTAAACCTTAGCCTGTGACATCTGAGAAAAAAGGTTAGGAAGGCCGACTTGATACTAAGTGCTAGGTTGTGCAAATGGACCTCTGTATCTGGAGCAGGGTGACCACACAGTGCCCCAAGACCTCCAAAAAGGAGCTTTCTTGAAATGGTAGCTTTCTTGAAATGAAGATGCTTGCTTGCTGAGCCAGACAACACAAAAGGAACAACTCTCCCATGGGCACCTACCTCTCTGTCTGGTCAGAAACCAGCCTCCTTAGTTTAACTCCTCTCCAAGCTGAGCCCAGGCCCGTTTACTCCAGTCCAAAAACAAACAAATAAAACAAGACAAAAAACAAACCCCAAGTTCAGACCTATTGGTGATAAAGACAGAAAGAGTAGCCTGAGGCTGACATTGGCACCAACCCCAGTCCTCTTCCAACAGGGAAATGAAAGGCATTTCTCAGAGATCAATGCGCAGTCTAGGGCAGCAAACTACAACCTGTTTTGTTTAAATTAATGCTTTGAGCATTCTAAATACTTCCTTAAGTGCCTCATTTGCAAATACACTAAGTCCTTCTGCTTTGGGTGCCTGGCTGTCCCTTCTGCCTCAAGTACACAGCGGTTCAGACAGGCATCCTCCGCCGTCAAGGACACCATGTTTACTTCCTAAGGTGCGAAGGATGGGAAGACAGGACCGGCTGAGATGAAAGGCGGACCCGTCACACAGACCCCGGAGCTCAGCTCAATCAACCTTAGCCCCTTCTCATTAATTGTGGGGAAGGAAGGGGGAGGGACAGCGCGCCGTTCCTTGGAGACCACAGCAAACATTTGCCTCCTCGTGTCTGGAGACGGAGCATCACTTAAGAGGAAATGAACCCGGTTAAGGGTCACGTCCAGAGAAGGATAAAAGGAAAAGCCACAATTCTCCTCACACCGACGGACACAATGACTTTAAGAAGGAAACCAAAGCTCAGGGCTGAGGTGGAGGTGGGGCAGGGGGCGGAGCGGCTTCCCTCGGCCCCCGGACCCAGGCCTTAGGGAGGCAGAGCCCGGGGCAAACGGGGGAGGACAGCGCCAGGCTTCCTTCCCCCGGGGCGAACCTCTGAAAGCATCACGGTCCGGGTAAGCGTGAGCTACCCAAGCCCCCCGGGAGGGCCAGGGAGATGCTCTTTCCCAACCGAGCGAGGGTTTGACGAAAGCTCCCCCACCATCCATCAAAGCTCAGGCGGACAGATGACTTCACCGTTGTAACAGACAAGGGCAGCCACTTGCCAATTCCAATGCCAAAAAAAGAAAACGGGGTGGGGGGGCAGGGGGAGTGGAGAAAGGACAGAGAAGGCTTCCCTGCAGATCACAACCTCGCGAAGAAAACTCCACAGCCGAGGGCTGCCCTGTGGGCACTCAGCTCCGGGGCTTAGCGGGTGGGGCGAGGGCCCCCCCGGGGGGGGGTCCTCCCGGGGGTCTCTGGTCAACCCCCCTCAGGGGTCGGTAGGGACAGTACTCACGTAGTGCTTGGAGGGGTTCCTCCGCTTCTCCACGTCCACCACCGTGGCATCTTGCACGCAGTAGGCCAGCATCTTCCCCCCACAAAGCGAGTGGCGCCCTCCGGCGGCGTCACCTTCTCATCCCGGTCGGGCTCCCGCTTGTTCTCCCGCTTCCCGGGTCCCGGAGCCACCCGCCACTCCGGCCCGGCGCGCCGCTGCCCGGGCTCCCGGCGCCCACAGGTACGGCCCCGGGGCCGGGACGGTCCGGGAGGGCACGCGGGCTCCGTGCGCTCCGGGCGGCTCCCCGTGGGCCTGCCGCGCGCCCCTTCCCTCCCGCGCCGCCGCCGCCGCCGCCGCCGCTCTCCGCCTCGCCGGCCCGCTCTCTCCGCCGTCCGCCGCCCGGTGGGTCCGGCGGGAACTGGCGGAGCGGAGGAGGGGCGGGGGTGTGTCCCGCCGGCTAGGGGACTGGGCGGGGGCCCGGGAGCCTGCTGTCAGCGCGCTGGGGAGGGGCTGACGGCGCCCCTTCGCCGCGCTCCGGCTCCGGGGGGCTCGGCGCTGGCTGAGGCTGTGGGCGCAGGAGGCGGAGGCAGGGCCGGGCCGGCAGGGAAGGGAAGGGAGGGGAGGGGAGAGAGGGGAAGAGCGCGGGGAGGGGCTCCAGGCCCGGGGGAGGGGCTCGGGGCGGCGGGGAGGGGGCTGCAGCCCGGCCCGCGAGGCCAGGGCGCGCCGACGCGCCCCCACCCCGCCCAGAGCGCAGCCCGCGGCCTGGCACCGCACTGGGTTACTTCTCCCGGCGCAGAAACTCGAGGTAGCTTCGGAGGGAGGAGGGGCGGGGGGAAGTGAACCCAGCGCGCCCCCGTCCTGGCTTTCCGTCGTGGAGCGGATTTGTGCCTTTTTGTCCCCACCTTTACGTCCCCTTCCCACTCATATCCCCAGACCCTTGTAATGAAAAGTAGTTTATTACCCCGCTGTGCCTGCCCAGGCTCCCCGAGGAGGAGACGGGGATGGGGAAAGGGCCGGCATTAAATCCTTCAAACCAGAGCCTCTTGTGATAAACCACCTGGCCCCCTGCGGGTCACAAAGGGTGAATTCTCCCCGGAAATGTGATTGATCCACTGCCTGAGTCGTCCATCGATCTGGGCCCGTGTAACTAACCTGTGACATCATCTACCAGCGAGGTTACAAGATACTGCATAACACCACTGCCTTAAACCCGGGCTCCACTGGGACCATCCCCAGGCTGGAGAGGAGGGAAAGGACCACACAATGGTGGGAAAATCCACTAGGCTGGCCCTCCACTCTGCGCCCCCTGTTCATCACTGGCCCCAGGCTCTGGATTTCTCACCACTTCTCTCTCTGGTCTGGAAAACTGACTTGTGGCCACTTGTCCATCCCAGGACTTGAAGCACAATTACTATTTAATTGAATTTATGCACCCTCCTCATCTATTACATCTATCCTTTTTCATTCTAATTTCAAATATTTAAAGAGGTAGTATTTTCATAATTAATTCTATTGTTTCATAAACACAATAAAGCTTTGTGACCCTGGGCCAATGTGAAACATCTGAAATGCGGACAAAGAGTTTTATGACCTTATTGTATTAAGTTTCTTCTCTGTACTGTCAGAACCCATGTACCCTTCTAAGATTATTCACACATTTGCTTGGTACAGAGTACCCCACTATTCCTCCATCCTTCTTGATAAAAGATGCTAGAACACCACTGTCTAAATATTTAACCTCGAGCAAATCACTTAACTTAATCCCGCAAATATTAAAGTTACCTTAAGGTTCTCATTTGTCAAATGTGGATGCTGAATTAAATGGTCTTTTAAGATTCCTTCCTGCATATACTCCAAACTCTGTGCAGTAGTTACTCCTGGGGGCATAGTTTTGAGTTCTTTGTTTTTCATAATTAGCTGGTATCGATTTTGACATTTCAAAAATAAATAATGTGTCAACTAAACAACTCATCTGTGCTAGTTTATAAGATGTTAAGACAGAAGAGAGTGAGAGAAGGCTATTAATGTTTGTGGAACTGAAAACTGAATCCAACTGACAAATGTTTATCCCTTCTCTCCAAGAGTAGGGAGTCCAGTTGAGAAACAGAGATATTGTTAAGTCATATCTAATAAAACGTGCATTAGGACTCCAGGAAACAAAGGCTTAGAGCAGTCAAGGGGAGCTTCCTGGAGGAGGCTGCCCCTGTGCTGGGCCGTGGAGCATGGGCAGAGTTTGGAACACCTTGGAATACCCTGTCTCCTCTGAACTCTTCCAGGATTCAGTTGTGTTTGTCCCTAACAGACTTCATTTCCTCTGAAAGCACCTCACGACCATGGACAAGCTATCAGCCATCTTATACCCCTTGGCACTCTTCTGATAGCCAAGCACAGTATCTTGTACATGGTAGTAGTTACTGTATGAGAATCTGTTGAACGAAGATCAGGGGGAGAAGAAAAAATGAAGTGAGGAGAAGTAACATGTGTAACCTGAAGCCCAAACCAGCTAGAGACCGGCAGAGGATGAGGAGGACAGTGTCCACCACTGCAAGAGTGAAGGAAGGGGGCAAGGCACAGGAGAAGGAAATCGAGAGAAGAATGATTGTGGGACATCCAGGCAGTGAGTGATCTTGACATTGGGCACAGGGCATCTCTGTCAGAGATGTTGGAAACCCTGGTGAGTGCTAGGGCAGGCAACCGGGAGAAGGTGATCTGGCAGTGATGCTCAGGGATGGAAAGGAGAGGAGACAAGGTGTCACTGCTCTGAGCAAGACCTGTTCCCCATGGGGGTGGGAGGTATGCCTGGGATAGGCCCTTAGCACTGAGCTCCCCTCAAGGGGGGCGCTGGGACCTGGGAATCTGGGAGGGCCTCTGACGATAAATCAAAAAAGGCTGTGGAAAAGCCACTGTAAAAGGATTCACAATGGCACCCAGCCACTCTTCCTCTGTGGACCTCAAGGCATTCTGGAAGTGCTACATAAGCCTGAGAAGCCCTGGTGAGTAGAGCTGGTGTTCAGCTGTTGGAGGGAAAGACGAGCGGGAGGGTTGGCTTGTCGTGGGTCCCCTTTTGAGTCAGAGTAGTAGACTCACCTAAGAGGCACCAGTGGCTTCCTACCCACCTTCTTTCTTCTAGACTAGGATCCACACTGAACATGACTCTTAGCACAAGGCGACCGGACTGAAACCTCCATCCTCCTCCACTGCTCTAGTGACTTTGTGCTGGCTGACAAGGGGTTGGTCTTTTCCCAGCCTAAGAGACCCCAGACAACCTGACATCTCTTAAATTCAGGGTTGTTGTTTTTTTTTTTTTCTTTTGGTGGGCAGCAAAGCAAAGTTGACTGAGTGATAGTAAGGTTTATTGAGCAATAGTACAAAACTCCCAAAGAGGGAAAGGACCCGCGAGGACTCCCTTAAATTCAGGGTCTTGACATACAACTTGAGTACGCCCAGCTTCCCCCTGTGCTCCTGAATTACCTCAATTAAGAGAGCCACAGAATGGCAACACCCACCCCAGCCCCATGGTGCCGAAGTCTCTGGGCATAATTAGTTGGACAGAAGTAATTTCGACCGGGGCAGCAGAGGCAGGTCAGAGGAGCGCAGATCTCTTCCGTCCTAGAGCCCTTTGTTCAAGAGGCTGTGAGTGTAAAATGGTACAGCTCTTCCTTCTTGCTAGGGTCATTTGAACCTCACACAGATCTCGTTCCCGAGAGTGCTTTAGGCATTTATTTCTGTTTAGCACAGTTTTCGTGAGTGCCCGGCACTCCCTAGCAATGACTGAGACTGGCCAAAAGCCCCTGGAGAGGGAACTCTGTCTCCCCTGTTCAATACCCCAGGAGACCTGGCACAGAGCAGGTACAGTGGCCACTCTGTGTCGAAAGCATCTGCTCCAGGATCTGGTGCTGGAGAAGAGTAGGTAAACCCCCAATTTGCCCCTTCCATCTATGAACGGGGGATGATGTCAGTCCAAGGACCTTGTGTGTGTTCAAATGATACAATATAATCATAAACGTGCCAAACAAAAGTTTAGGATAAATAAGGGAAAAAGGACTCAAAAGGAAGCTGCAGCCTGATGGGTATCTGAGAATCCGGTTTGTCAAAAAGAGATCATTGTTAAGATGCTTAGAATAAAGAAACTTCCAGCTGGAAGGCATCCGAGAAGTTTTCTATTCCTCTGATTTTAGAGAGGAGCAAGCTGAGGCAGAGAGAAGCTAAGCAAGTCATCTGATGCCACAGAGCCAGGCAGTCCCTGGTCAGCCGTCTTTCTCTCCCCAGCCCACCGCCCATCCCATGCTTAGGAGCCTATTCACGGGTAAGAAGAGTTTGAGAGCACACACAGCGCACTGACTAACACCTGCAGACCCAGAACGTTGCTCCCCCTTGAACCCCGAGTCCCTCATTCCAATCCTCCATTCACACAAGCATTACGTGACTATGTGCCCCCCCCCCCCCCGCCCATCAAGGCAGGACGTCTCTCAAGGGCAGGGACCCTGTGCGTCTCTCCGGAAATCCTATCAGTTCCCCCAGACACAGAGACCACCCTGCTTCCTCTTCCATGAAGTCTTCAGGACTGCCCCAAAGAAACCAAACACAGGAAAGCACTGAAAACAGTTACATGCTAAACAAAGGCACAGCACCACTCTCTCTCCTTTTCAGAACGTTTATGACAATTGCTAACCACTCCTTTGGCTGCTAATCATACATTGCTCTGAGCCGGCTCCATGGCAACTGTATCGACTTCTCTTATCACTCTGTAACTTCGGTTCGGGGTGCTTGGGTGGTGCCTTCCAAACCGGTCAGACCTGGGAGGGTCTGGGAGGCTGTGGACACGGACTCTGGCACCATCCCCTCCCTCCCCGCCACCACCGTAGCACCAGGCCACCCGTCACCCCACCCCCACCCCACATCCAACACAAGGGTCTATACATTCCAGGTACTCAAGAAACAGTTGTCTTTTTCAACTTCTGAGTTCTCAGCAGGTATCTGTAGATGCTGATGATAAGTGATGTCTAAGAAGAGCTGAACAGAGGTCTGGGGCAGAACTTAACCCACCTGGTTTCTAGTGCTGCTCAACCGTAATCCAACCTTGTGACACTGATGTCACTTTCCTTCTCTGGGTCTCTGATGATCTTTCTGGTCCCTTCCATGCCATAGGACTGTGGAAAACTACTATGTAATTTGGGGTGTAGGTGTACTCTTGCCTGGAGATGTGTACATTTGAGTGAGATTTGGGGCCCCCTCCTGGTCAAAGTGGTTTTAGCACCTTTAACTCCAGCAGCTGGCCCCAAGGTATTTCTCCTTTGCGGCCCTTAGCTGACCTCAGGCCAGGCATGCATGACTTGCCAGTTTATAGACTATGAGCATCCAGGGTGTTCATTCTTCTCTCTCTCTCTTTCTTTTCATCCTTCTTTTTCTGTCCCTCTCTCTCTTTCAGATCAGCCGTAGTCATCTTGTGTTTGGGGAGTGTGTTAAGGATAGTCAGTCCCTCCTTAATTTGGAATAGACAGTGAGGCCAATTTCCATTTTTCTCCAGAAAAAGGTAAATTGCTGGCCAGACTTCGCCTCTCTTTGGTTGCCACAGAATGGGATCGAGACGAGGTGCTGGAATTTCCCTATTCAACCCCACTCTTCAAGAAGCGCAGCCATAATAACAGGCCCCTCATGCTTGCCAAACCGTCAGTTGGGAAAAACCACCTCTGTCTGCCTCCCAGCACAGTAAGAATATCAACACAATCTCAACAGGCTTCTTTTCCTGGTGTCATTGACAGTCTCAGCCTCCTGTCTTAGCCTTGACCCGCAATGGTTCTTAGGTAGCAGAATTTTTTGATAGAACCACCTATCAAGTTCTAGACTTATTAAATGACCAAGTCCCTGGAATACCAAAGGGAAATCTGATGACTTGCATGGCCGAGGAGGACAAGGACACAATTAGGGTTGCCAAGAGAAAAAAGTATCATTCTATCCAGACGTCTGGTCCCCAAACCAGTGCATTGTGTTTTAAGACCCTCAGGATGGGAGTGTGGACAACTTCCTACATCTATCTCAGCTACTGAAGAGGCCTTCAGGTGTACTCCTGCCTGATAGGGGGTTACCAGCAACATCTTATATAAAAGATCAGTCTGCATAGTTCCATTTAACCATAAGCTACCAAAGATTTTCTTTTTCAAAATCCCCTGGATTTTCCAGAAGCCAGTAAACCCTAAGTTGGCCACTGGATGGCAAAAAGAACAGGAAATTAAAAAAAAAAAAAAAATCCCTTGGGGAATTCAAAGGCAGTTTCTTTAAATAGCCTGAAGCCACAAATAACCAAAAATGAGTCTGGTTTTGGTATGACCCTCTTTTGTTTTTTTTCCTTTTTTCAGTTCTGTATTCAAAAATGTCATAGAAATTACTAATGAAGAAATCATTTCATCCTGTTTGAACCCATAGGTCTATTTCAGGTGAAAGATTCCAGACTCTGAAAGTCGGGTCTGACTCTAGCTTCCCTGCTGCCTGCTCTGTCCCAAGCAGAAGATACCCTCCTCATTGATTCATTGCTTATCCCCATAGGCTAGAGCAGGCAGAGGAAGCTTTCCTGGTTTTCCCATGTAGGTGACTCTGGCAGGGATTTGGACTGCCAACAAGTTGTTGCCCTAGGCAGGTTACTATGATCACTTTGATAATTCTTACTGCTTACTATATGAATACTGCATACCTTAGTTAAGACCAGTTTACAAGTACTAAAAATTGAGCTAGGCCAGCTAAAAAAAAAGAAGGGGCTTTATTTCCCATATACAGTGGTGTCTCCTTACCCACAGACATTGGGCGTCTCAGTGGAACCAAGAAGTAGCACATCTTTGAGAACGTGCTCATTTTCCCCATCCCTTATCTCTGCTTAGCACCATGTGCTCTGTTTTATTTTTCTCTGTCTGCAGACTGTTTTTCTCTGCTTCATCACCCACCTAGCAAAAGTACCCCGTACCCAGTCCCCCAATTCCAAACACACCTGAGACCCACTGGCTGCTTCTTTAGTCCCCAGTTCCCAGGAAATGCAATCACATTGGCCTAGCTTCAGTCATGTGTCCACCCTGAGCCAGTCAATTATCGTGGGGTGCAGTCATGGATTATAAACATCTCTCTTGAGAGCCAACCCACCCTCAAAGAAAAAAGGCTGCTGTGAGGGACCCACACACCCCAGAACACACCTACTGAATTGTTCACTCTTTCAAGGACTTCATTTGTTTATTTATTCACTCAGGGAATATTTAAGTTATCAACAGGTTACCCACTCTGCCAGGAACTGGGGCTACATGTGGGGCAAACCAGACCTAAGTTCTTATGGTCAGAGGATTTTAGCACCTTTATGGAAGATCTACATTGTTTAAAAAATCATACAGATAAGCGTAGAATTAAAATTGTGACAAATGTTATCAAGGCGAGGCAAACGTACTAAAGTATGAATGGTCATCATCTCTGGGGGTGGGACTGTAAAATCTTAAATTTTAAAAATTAACTTATTTACCGGGGCATCTGGGTGGCTCAGTGGGTTAAGCCTCTGCCTTCAGCTCAGGTCATGATCTCAGGGTCCTGGGATCGAGCCCCACATCAGGCTCTCTGCTCAGTGGGGAGCCTGCTTCCCCCTCTCTCTCTGCCTCTCTGCCTACTTGTGGTCTCTGTCTGTCAAATAAATAAATAAAATCTTTTTAAAAATTAACTTATTTACTTATTTAAAAATTTTGAAATTCTATAGTGCACATGTCCTTCTGTCATAATATATTTTTTTAACATGCATTTTGAAAGGATCACTATGGTCCCCTGGTCAAGGGCCCAGTGGATGAGGGGGACAGCTAGAAATTCTGCAGTGCGGTACAACAGAGGACAATAGCTTGGAGTAGGATGATGATGTTGGGGTGAAGTGAGGGAAACTGTTGGAGGTAGAATGGCCTCTGTTTGGTGATGTTGGTCAGGGATGAGGGAAACAGAGGTGCTAAGGACAGTTGTAGGTTCTTGGACTGTACAACTAGGGGGATGGTGGTGGTATCCAGTTTTCTAACTTTTTTTTTTTTTAGTCTGTAATTCATGGGCACTGATCTAGTCAATATCAAAAGTCCCCTTTAGCTGTCATCATTATCATCACCATCAATTTTTTTTAAAAGATTTTATTTATTTGAAAGAAAGAAAGAGCACAAGTATGAGGGGGGTGCAGAGGGAGAGGGAGAAGCAGACTCCCTTCTGAGCAGGAAGCCCAGCACAGGGCTGGATCCCAGGACTCTGGGATCATGACCTTAGCTGAAGACAGATGCTAAACTGACTGAACCACCGGGGTGCCCCTACAGTAATTTTTAAAAGATTTTATTTATTTGAAGAGAGAGCATGTAAGTGGGGAGAGGAGCAAAGGGAGAGAGAATCTTAAGCAGACTGCGGAACCCAACGTGGGCCTCGATCTCCGCGCTAAGCTCATGACCTGAGCTGAAATCAAGAGTCAGTCACTTAACAAACTGAGCCATCTAGGTGCCCCTCTCAGCAATTATTTAGTAAGCTCCTACTGTGTGCTGTGCCAGGAATTGTGCTGAGTGAACATCATGCTCATGTATTTACTCCACAAATGGGAATTTTTTTTTTTAAGATTTTTATCCATGCATTGGACAGAGAGAGAGAGAGTCAGAGAGCAGAAGCCAGGGAACAGCAGAGGGAGAGGGAAAAGCAGGCTGAAGAAAGAGCCTGACATGGGACTCCATCCCAGGATCATGACCTGAGCTGAAGGCCGACATTCATCTGACTGAGCCAATGAGGTGCCTCAACAAATGGGAATTTAGTGAAAACAATAATGTCCACCTTTGTGGAGTTCACAGTCTAGGTGGAGGAAACGATGAGTTAGACAAAGAAAAATCAAGACTTTGGGACCCCTTCCAATCTCTATTTTTAAAATATTTGTTCAGCATTTATTTAATGAGGGCTAGGAGAAATAAATTTTCTATTACACATGCACTTCTTTCTCTATATTCAAAGTAAGGTGTTATTACATGGATTGAAAACACTGTTTTCTGAATCATCTTTTATTTCGTGGTTTTCCATACTTGGATAATGTCACTCACACACTTCCTATGAGTAAAAGTAACTTACATGGCTATAACTTGGAAGTCTTAAAATATCTTTTTTTTTTTTTTAAAAGATTTTATTTATTTATTTGACAGAGAGAAATCACAAGTAGACGGAGAGGCAGGCAGAGAGAGAGAGAGAGGGAAGCAGGCTCCCTGCTGAGCAGAGAGCCCGATGCGGGACTCGATCCCAGGACCCTGAGATCATGACCTGAGCCGAAGGCAGCGGCTTAACCCACTGAGCCACCCAGGCGCCCTTAAAATATCTTTTAATGTAAATATATTTAATATATCTTTTAATATAAAATTTAAAATATCTTTTTTTTAAACTTTCATGGAGGTCAGATGTTTCCTATTTTTTGAAGTGTTCTCTCTTTTTTTTTAATTTTTGGGAAAGGAAGAAGTTTTCTGAATAGTTAGCTTCTTAGGAGGCGCATCAAAAGTTTGAACTTACATAAAACCAATCATTCCTTCCAAGGAAATAGCTCTAGGCCATGGATTACTGCACATTGACCTTGTAGCTGGGGGTGACCACTGCTGACTTACAAGGCTGTCTGCTGGCCAGGCCCAGGCTACAAGTGCAAAGCATCCTGTCTGGGCCCACTGCAAGAATATTCCAGGAGATAGGAGGTGCTCATGAGGAGGGATTTGTAATTTCCACTTGGAGGATGCCATTTACTGTGGCAGGAACTGGACCTTCTGAGCCAGCAGATCCTTGGAAAATCCCACCCTTTCAGGCCAAAACTTAGCTATGTGTCTACCCTGCTTAACACATGATGAATTGCCACTGTTCAGATTTTTAGAAACAAAACAGAAAACTTACCAACAGAGAGCCAAGAAACCATGTAGATGATATCTGATTATGAAGTCATGATATTATTAAAACATGAGAATGCCAGCCCTATTAGCACAGGGTTGTTGGTCTCTTTTCTCATCATGACCCATCCCCGTGCTGAGAACAATGTCTGACACATGACAAGTTTTCATTAACTAAACAGTAGTGAATATTTTTTACTTTTGGGGGCCATATGATCTGTTGCAACTACTCAACTCTGTTTGCTGCTACTATGACCCTATAATTTCACTCCGAGTATAGATCCAAGAGAAATTAGTGCATATGTCTGGCAGAAAAAATGTACTGAAGTATTTAAGCAGCATTTTTCATAATTACTCAAAACTGAAAGCCATTCTGATGTGCACCACAGCTGAGTGAATCAATAAATGGCATTAGTCATATAGCAGGACACGATAGACCCGTAACAAAGAATCGACAACCACTATGGACAAGATGCTGAACAATTGCAGACACAATGTTGAGCAAAAAAAGAGACTCAGTGGGCACCTACTGTATGAGTTCATTTATATAAAGTTCAAAACCGCCAAAATTAATTTATAGTGCTAGAGATCATATTAGTAGTTGCCTCTAAGAAGTATAAACCGGGAGCTGGCACAAAGAATGGTGGGTGCCGGAAATGGTCTTCATCTTGATCTGGGTGGAAGTTTAAGCCAGGCACTAGAGTCAAATCGTTCAGTGTTAAATATATTATACGTTGCCATGGACTGAATGTTTGTGTACCCACCTCTAGCCCTCTTCCCCAAAAGTTCTTATATTGAAACCCTAACCCCCAGTGTGGTGGTATTTGGAGGTGGGGTCCTTGGGGGGTAATTAGGTTGGGAGGGTGGAGTCCTCATGATAGGATTAGTGCCCTTATAAAAAGAGACCCGAGGAAGCTTGTTTCTTCTTTCTCTTCCCCTATCCAACCTCCCACCTGTGTGAAGAAACCAGGAGGAGAGTCCTCACTAGAACCCACCCGTGCTGGCCTTCTGATCTCAGACTTACCAGACTCCAGAACTATAAGAATTAAGTATCTGTTGTTTAAGCTACTTGTCCTATGAAATTCTTGTTATACTAGCCAGAATTGACTAAGACAGACCTCAGTTTTCTTAAAGATGAATGAAATAAAACTAAACAAGTCAGCCTGGATAAATCCCCACAAGATTCTAGTGAGTGAAAATAATGCATGTTGCAGAAAGATATGTACAGTATATCATTTACATAAATGTTAAAAAAAACTTAAAAAACACTATACATAATATACATATGTTAAGGGATAAATACATCTGTAGTTAAAATATTAAAATGGACAGGAAGAACACATACCAACTTCAGGATAGTGGTGAGAGAGGGGAACCAGAAGATTCTGTAACTGTAGTAATACATGTCTTTTTTTTTTTTCCAGATTTTATTTATTTGACACAGAGAGAGAGGGCACAAGTAGGCAGAGAGGCAGGCAGGGGTGGGGGGGGGGAGCAGGCTCCCTGCTGAGCAGAAAGCCCAAAAACCCCTCAATCCCAGGACCCTAAGACCATGACCTGAGCTGAAGGCAGAGGCTTAACCCACTGAGCCACCCATATGTCCCAATACATGTCTTTTAAGAAAGAATTGGATGTGGTGAAGTGCTCATATTTGTTAAACTTGGGTGGTGAGAACTTATTTCTCATATTGCTGTCTGTACTGCGAAGTATGTTTGAACTAGTCATAATTTTTAAATTATTTAAAGTGAAAATATAAAATCAATCAGTAGGGACAATGAATGTGCCTTGATAAGCATAGAAAGATACTATTTCCGCATTTTGTTTTTGTTGCCCAGCATCGTGGTTCTTGATTCATGCAGAGGCAGTCCTTGCAAATAGTAACAGTCTTTAAGCAACTTGTCTGGCAGTCGTCTGACACTTCAATGAAACTGTTCCAGAACCTTGCAAGAAGAATAAGAATTTTCTGTTTCAGTTACATTACTAAGAACTAACAACTGCTCACATTCTTAAATTGATTCCATTTCTAGGAGGTCAATGAAGGGTTCCTCTGCTAGATTTTGCCTTCATTGCTTAGCACAAGTTACTTTTCAGATATACTTTGTAATTTTATAAAATTTTCGGTGGGGCCATTTAAAAAATCTTATATCTTATGCCTGGGTGGCTCAGTCAGTCAAGCATCTGCTTTTGGCTCAGGTCATGATCCCTGGGTCCTAGAATCGAGTTCCGCCTTGGGCTCCCTGCTCAGTGGGGAGTCTGCTTCTCCCTCTGCCTTCCTCCAATGGTGCTTGCTTGCTCTCTCTCTTTCAAATAAACAAATAAAATCTAAAAAAATAAAGAAAATAAAAAAGGGGCACCTGTTTGGCTCAGTGGTTTAAGCCTCTGCTTTTGGCTCAGGTCATGATCTCGGGATCCTGGGATCGAGCCCCACATCGGGCTCTCTGCTCAGCAAAGAGCCTGCTTCCTCCTCTCTCTCTCTGCCTGCCTCTCTGCCTGCTTGTGATCTCTGTCTGTCAAATAAATAAATAAAATCTAAAAAAAAGATGATAATAATAATAATAAATCTGATATCTTAGAGTCTTAATGTGTCATGTGTCTTACAAAATTTCAAGTATTTCTTTTTAATTTAGAGCTCTGACTTAAGTTTTGATGCTATTGCTAATACTTTATCTTTTATTTTTTTGCTAACAATTTATTTTAAGATAAAGTTCTCAATACCTTAAATTCCCAATAAAAAACAAAATCCCAATATTGCAATGCAGCTTCAGCCTGCTTAGGTTTATAAAAATACCAGCTGAACCATGAAATTTAAATTTAATTCACTTAAATAAAGGAAGTATTTGCTTAATAACAGGTTTTCTTTAACCAGATAGACAGTAATTTCTTTCCTTACTGAAATGGTCACATCAGCATCTTGCTCTGGGCTGAGAAGTAAAAAGTAAATTCTAGATCTCACTGCCCATATTACTACAATAAGCCCAGAAAGTCTGAGTCTTCAGTGTGAAAACAGCACCTAAGGGTCATTGAGATGACATATACCATGCATTTTAAGATCCTGTGTTCTTGATAATGGCTAATGCTTAATGTATATATTATATTGTAACCAAGCTGAGTTTGCTCCCAGGTGAATCACAGATAGAATCTACACCAGGCGGAGTCATCACACAGAGTACACTTTATTTGCAGCAAATAAGGAGAACACAGGGAATAACTTCCAAAGCCATGACTCCCTGGGCAAGAGTGAATAGGTTTCTTTTATTTAGGCTTAGGATGAATATTTAGAAAGGGAACCTTGTCATCGTATGTAAAGGCGGGCATAAGGTTGCTCATGGGTCTTGAGGAAACATGCCTGTACATACATCATATGTGATGCAAATAAGGCTTGTGCTCCTCCTAGGAGGAGAGATTTTAGTATTTCAATGAGGTAAAGGTAAATGTTGGTTTCTTGGACTCCATGGGTCACTTCAGGGTCCACCTGATCAGATGCGAGTTGGGGGCTGAGTTCCAATTGGTCTGGGTCTGCTGGAGCTCTTCAACCGGGAACTTGTTACTGCCAAAGGGGTAGTTTCAGTTTCCATCTGGGGATGCATTGCCTTTGGAGGTCTTTTGCCTGAGTTAAGAAGGCAAAGAGGCTTAAGGAAAAATGTGGGTCCAAGGTCGGTGGCTGGGTCCAAGCAGGTGAGCAGTAAAAGTCAGCTCTTGGGGTCTAGCTGGTGACAGTGTGACACTGAACCCTGGGACAGAAACAAATAGAAGCCACTACTTCCTCACTCCTCCCACCCCAATAATTATTTTTCTATTATATTTTTGCCAGTATTTCAGGGTACATGTGTGTTTTTAAATCTTCCTTGTAATAGCTGCTCGGAACTGCGCACGTGGCAGAGGGGTGTGGCACAGAAAGGGTGTAGGTCTCCTTCTGATTCCTGCTCTACCATTATTCTCCGTGCAACCTTTTAAATTTTTTAAGCTTTGCATCACTTCACTTTGAGCTTTGAGCGAGTCATTGAGTTTTCTAGGCTCAGTTTCTTGCCTATAAAATGGAGATAATAAAACTGAACTCAGGGGGGGTCATTGTCCGGTGAACATGAAACAGTCCCTGGAAAATGGTCAGCGCAGTGTGGGCATGTGGTGAATCTTCGGTCACTGTCAGCCCCCATGACCATTATCATCATTATTACTTACTCAAAGGAGCGCGTCTGTTCTCTGGTCCCGCTGGTTTGTAAAGACCGTACATAAATAACCTTCATCTTCAAGCATTAAGCAGCTTGGGTTCATTGATTCATTCAACAACGACTGAGCGCCTACTTCATGAGCCAGCTAGACCAGAGCTCTGCCCTTAAGGAACTTGTCTTTTTAGTGTGATTGGTACATTTACAAATTTATCTCTGGGTGGAATGATGGGGCCGGGCGGTGGTTCTTGTTCTTTCTTTCTCTTCTTTTCTTTTTTTTTTTTTAAGTTTTATTTATTTATTTATATGACACAGAGAGAGAGAGATCACAAGTAGGCAGAGAGTCTGGCAAAGAGAGAGGGGGAAGCAGGCTCCCTGCTGAGCAGAGAGCCTGACGTAGGGTTCCATCCCAGGACCCTGGGATCATGACCTGAGCCCAAGGCAGAGGCTTAACCCACTAAACCATCCAGGCACCCAGGTTCTTGTTCTTTTACCGAGGCTCCATTCCCGATGGGTCTGATTAGTAACGGCTTGAGGTTGTCTAAGCTTCTCCTTAATAGCAGGTTCTTCTCCTCCGTGTGCAGTGTGTTATTTACGTGAGGCACTGGAAGTGCGTGTTCATCACCAGACTTCTTTGCATATGTTTTTACAAAAGCATTAAGCTGTTCATTTTCCGTGGAATGAAACGGAAAGCCTTGTTTTCATGCTCCACTGTGTTTAGTCTCGAAATGGCATTGTAGCTTGGCAGGGTCTATAAAACTAATTTGCAAAATATACTACGCTAAACACATTTAGGACCTGGGTAATTTTTATTGCCATAAAAGGTGACTCCCCAAGACAATGAAAGATCATCATTCTCTTTTGCCTGGGAGTGGGCTTTGCATGAGCATTTCCAGCGCATTGCTTTCGTCAGTTACTGTTAGCGAGGCTGATGCTCTGAAGAATCGGTCTAAGGTGGGATATTTGCTATCTTGTCCTGATCAAACTCCTTACACTCAAATTTCCTTCTTAGGTATCCTGTTTCTCACATTTCACATGAAATCCATTTTTAGTTTTAAGGGTAATTTTTAAAGCCTCGTTGAGGAAGATATTGCATGAATATACGTTAGCTATTCAGGCACTCGTGTCTAATGGCTATCGAAGAATAGTGCCTCGATGAGAAGCAACACATGGAAACTAGTTCCTGCAGGACTGACGAGGGAATGATAATGAGCGCATTGCCCTGTGGTCACCAGTGTGTTCCCATTTGGAATTACAACACTTTTCGGTGTGGATATTATTGCCTGAGTTTTTAACATAGTTAAAACATAGTTTGAAATTTTAATTTTTACAGAGTAATGTACAACAGAATCGTGTTTATGGAGAGACTTACAGATGTGTATCAGGCACTGGCAGTGTCCTGCCCATGTCCCCTCAGCTCATTTCAGAGATCTGCAGCTTCTATGGGTTTTCCATACCCAAAGGTAGCCTCCCCGCTCAAGCACCTGTGTTTCTCTGAGAACTTTCTCTGGCTGTCCTCTCCAGAAGCTATAACCCCTCCAAGCAACATACCCCCAGTAAGGAACTAGAGATGGTGAATAAATCCCCCAACTCATTCCTTGGACAATCCTGAGGTGTGTCCACACAGTGTCTTGAGGGGCACAGTGGGACTGAGCACCGATTGCCCAATGTGCCAACCTGCTCGTTAACATACCTTCAGTGGCTCTCTCCCTTTCCTGTCTCACTTCCCCCATGCCCTCACCATGCTTCTCCAGATTATGTCCCTCCAAAATGACTTGCATCCAAATAATTGACATGGGACTGCTTTGAGGGGAGCCCATAGTTAGACACCGTGCACCTTAAACGAGGCCGAAGGATTCCCACACAACTAATAAGGGTGTGTTAGGCACAAAATGAAGTTGCCGTCCTGTGCAAAGTAGTTCTCCCACTTACCACACCTGGGCTACCGCTTTCCTTCTAATAAACTGTTCTCCTCCCAAAAAGAGCTGCCTTCTTGGCCAATAGTTGAGACTGGAGACCTGATCCAAGCCATGAATAACACCCCACACCACTGCAATTGTGATTGTCCATAGACAGAATGTAACCCACATTGGAAGAACCAGAACACTTCCTGGGATTTTTCTAACTGGTGCTAAGGGAAGAGAACATTTTCCCTCTCAGAGCTATGAAGTTATGAACCCAAAGCTGACCTCGGCCATCTCTCACACAGAAAAGCCTCTCACAGCGAGAGATCTGCAGCGAATTCTCAGAAAGAGGCAAGAGACTAGTTTGGGGAGCATCTTTGTGGCATTTGTATCCCTAGGACAGTTGATCCTAAACCAGATCCACGCTGTCCCTCCTCAGAGTTTGGTCTGTGGGCTTCTCTACACATCACCCCATTGGCATAAGCAAGTTGGTGACTCTATTGGTTTTTTATTTTAAGATTTTATTTATTTATTTGTCAGACAGAGAGAGAGAGAGAGAGCACAAGCAGGGGGAGCAGCAGACAGAGGGAGAAGCAAACTCCCTCAGAGCAAAGAACCCGATGTGGAACTTGATCCCAGGACCCTGGGATCATGACCTGAGATGAAGGCAGATGCTTAATCAACCGAGCCCCCCAGGCATCCCGAGACTATATCATTTATAAGCAAAGAACCTTACTACAGATGTTTAACTCTGGGCCAGAAAGTTGGATTGGGCATGAGAATCTGGAGCAGGAGAATCACTTTTTGGATACCGTTTTTCAGTCCTACCATTTCCATTTGATTCTTTCTTAGTTTCCAAATTTCTCCTGAATTTCTCATCTCTTCACCCAATATAAGCATCTTTTACTGTAGAGTCTTTAACATATTTATCAAAGTTATTTTAAAGTCCTTGTCTGACTTTCAAATCACTAATGGCCATTTCCATTTTGGATTTAGAGCTATGAATTTAAGAACTGATTTTTAGATTAATAACAGAAAGACCTAATTCATGTTTACACATGCTTGTCTGCTCTATGCTCATTAAAGTATAGTCATTAAGAATTTATCTTGTTTTGGGGGCACCTGAGTGGTTCAGTCAGTTAAGCTGCACCTCTTGGTTTCAGGTCAGTCATGATCTCAGGGTCGTGGGACTGAGCCCCGTGTCAGGCTGTACACTCAGCAGCAACTCTGTTTGAAGATTCTCTCCCTCTGCCTTTTCCCCTACTCTCCAAATCAATCAATCAATCAGTCAATCTGTAAAATAGAATAAAGTCCTTGTCTGCAAAGTCTAACATCTGGGTTGTTTAAGTCTGTTTCTATCGACTGACTTATATCTTAATTATGGGTCACATTTTTCCTTTTTCTTCACCTATCTAGTAATTTAAAAAAAATATATTTTATTTATTTATTTGACAGAGAGAGATCACAAGTAGGCGGGGGCAGGGGGGAAGCAGGCTCCCTGCTGAGCAAAGACCCTGATTCAGGGCTCGATCCTAGGACCCTGTGATCACGACCTGAGCCAAAGGCAGAGGCTTAACCCACTGAGCCACCTGGGCACCCCATATATCTAGTAATTTTTAAAAAAGATTTTATTTGTTTATTTGACAGAGATCACAAGTAGGCAGAGGCAGGCAGAGAGAGAGAGGGGTGGGAAAGAAGGATCCCCGCTGAGCGGAGAGCCTAATGCGAGGCTCGATCCCAGGACTCTGGGATCACGACCCAGACCCAAGCCAAAGGCAGAGGATTTAACCCACTGAGCCACCCAGGCGCCCCTATCTAGTAATTTTTTTAAAGTGAACATTGTGACTATGTTCTAGAGACTGGACTCTGTTATCTTCCTCTGATGAACACTTTCTTGCAATAGTCAGAGAGATTATTGGTGGGATTGTGTCTCTTAAAACCTACTTTTAGGTTTTGTTGCAGTGGGTCTGTTTCAGTTTTAACCTTAGTGCTAGGGTGACTGCCTCAGTCAGAGACTGTCTTCACGCTGAGTGTGGCCCTTCCACAGTTTCACCTAAAAGCTTTGGGCTGTTTGCCAAACTGCTCTAGCCTGGTAAGACTTTCAACTCTAAATTCTGTCTTCCTTCTGATGGGCCATGGCAGAAATCTCTGCTCCATCTCTGTCAGCCCATCAGCTGTTGTTTTCCCCTCAGAATCCTTGGAGTCTCACCTAGACATGCACCCCTCAAAGATCAGCCAAGGATTTGAGAACCATTTTTAACACATATTGGAGGGCTTTCCACTCTGTGACTCTCTCCTTGCCAGAATTTTCTCCTGAGTTTTCAGTCACTGTTGTTGCAAACTTCTTCTCAGAATCATTAGTCCCTCAGTGACCCCTACCCTGTGCAAACTGACTGAGGCTCTCCAAGTGTGGTCCTCAGACAAGCAGCATTAACACCATGTGCAAACCGGTTAGAAATGCAAACTTTCGGGCCCCACCCAGGCCTAGTGAATCAGAAGCTCTGGGGCTTGAGCCCAGCAATCTATAGTCTAACAAGCTCTCCAGAGATAATAATATACACTAAAGTTTGAGAATGACTGCCTTAGGGCAAAGCTATACAAACGTGGATTTCACCTGGAATTTCTCTTCCTTTACTGTCTGGATGCTCTCCAGTGCCATCAAGTAGGTTGGTGGGGGATTTTTTTTTGGCAGGGAGAGATGTCCAGAACTCATAATTATTATTTGTAGAAAGGATTAGCCTTGAGGAAGCTACTCTGTCCGATGGGAATTTGGACATTCACTTTTTGGCATATATTCTATGCTATATTATATGGTTTCATTTTTCTCCTAAGAATCTTTGTAATTTAAAAAACAGTTAAATTTGTAATTTGTCCTTTAAAAATTTAAAATTCTTTGTAATTCAAAAAACACAGTTAAAATACTTTTTGAGATTTGAATAAAATGCTTGTACAGCCCTAGAAGCACCTTATAGTTTTATGGAACACGGCTTGAAAAATCTCTGGTTTAAACCGTATGATTGACAGGGTGCTTCCACCCTGCACAGGAGTGTCTCCATGGCAACTGTCACCATAGTATCAAGCCTAGGACAGAGGTAGTAAATGAGCTTGTACAAAGTGGGGAGGAATGCAATGTGGTATCTTCTTGGTTCCCATTCCAGGAAATCCCAGAGAGATGCCTCACACCTTGATAGGGGAAGCCTGCAGATGGTAGCCAGATGGAAATGACCTCTTTGCTAAGAGCTGGCTGCTGATCGCCAGCATTCCGGCCTGTCTTCGGGAGGAGGCTCTTCTCTCCCATGGGTCATGTCTGTATCAGCTTTGGTTCATCAGGCCCGAAGTGTTAACCTCTCGGGCTCTCATTGCTCCTTCAGGAGAACAGGGACTCCCTCTCAAGAAGGAACTGACCTTAAGTTTCTCAGTATTCCCACCTTACTGCATCTATTTGGGATGGACAGGAAGTTCATGTAAAAAGTCACCCCCGCCTTCTCCTCCTTTCCTCTGCCTATGCCCCCAGACACACCCACTGAGGTTTTGTCCACTATGGAGCAGGCACTGGGCAGTGCTTCCTCAACTTGAACATATACACGAGTTCCCTGTGGATCTTGTTAAAATGTAAATCTTGATTTAGTGGATGTTATGGGCTGAAGAGTGTTCCCCCAAAACTCATATGTTGAAGTCCTAACCCCTTCCACCTTAGACTGTGACTGCATTTGGAGACAGGGTCTTTAAAGAGGTAATTAAGGTTAAATTAGGTCATTGAGGTAAGAAGAGGGGAATATAGACAGACACAGAGGGAAGACCATGTGAAGACATAGGGAGAAGATGGTCATTGACAAGCCATGTAGAGAGGCTCTAGAGGAAACCAACCCTGCATACACCTTGACCTTGGACTTGAAGCCCCCAGAACTATAAGAAAATAAATTTCTGTTGTTTAAGCTACCAGTCTGTGGAACTTGGTCATAGGAGCCCCAGCTGACTAATATGGGAGGTCTGGGAAGGGAACTGAGGGTTTGCATTTCTTTCTTTTTTTTCTTTAAGATTTTATTTATTTATTTGTTAGAGAGAGAGAGAGAGAGAGAGAGAGAATAGGCAGACAGAGCAGCAGGCAGAGGCAGAGAACCATTTTTACACATATTGTGTAAAATATATGTAAGGAGCCGAGCAAGAAGCCCAATATGGGACTTGATCCCAGGACACTGGGATCATGACCTGAGCGGAAGGCAGTTGCCCAACCCACTGAGCCACCCAGGCATCCCAGGGTTTGCATTGCTAACAAGCTCCTGGGTGATCCTGATACTGCCCATCCAAGAACCACACTTTGAGTAGCAAACACCTAGAGAATCTGGTCCCCTTTTGTTTGATGGCAATGTCAGCAGCTTCCCAAATCACTGAGCGAGCAGGGAAGAAGAGCGTTTTTTTCCTCAAACTTTTTTTTTTTTCTCAAACATCTTCCTTAAGATGGCTAAGGCAATTGTTCTTAGCCTTTTTTGATTTGCATTACTTTTGAGATATTATAAATATGAGGCATCTTTCATGGGATGAGGTTAGATTACATAAGTAAATAAGATGGACTGGATAATAACAGTAGATAAACTGGGGACCTCGCGCCCTGTCTAATGTGGGCAAGCGGTCACTCTCTCTCTGGGCCAGAATATGAGCTTAGTATGGTCATATTTTCCAAAGTTTCAAGAGAATCTAGACATTTTGGGTTTTTACATTAAATCTCTAAATTTTTAAATTTCTAAATGTTGGGAACTCCATCAATTTATTTTTGAAATGTGAGGCAAGTGAGCCCCCTGAGGTTCTGCACATGTTCTTGATCTATATCATGTTTTGGGAATATACATAGATAAAAATTTATCAAGCTGTATGATTAAGATTTGTACAATTTGTCCCTTGTAATTTATGCCACAATAACAAACCTGCATGGGAATGATGGATATCAACCTCAAGGTCACGTGTGGGGGTGGAGGTAGGGGAGGAGTGGGGATGGTTTCTACCTGTATCTCTAACATCATGTTTCTTTAAAGAGACAGAACTGAAGCACATATGGGAAATTATGAACTGCTATCTCTGTGGTGTCCGGATTTTCTGTCTTATTTTGTTCTGTATGTTTGAAATATTTCATAATTAAAGGTTTTGCCTATTAAAAAGCAATAACCCCTGAGAATACCAATACCGTATGGGCCAAATCAAACCCTCTGGAGGTTTCCAAATCATTCTTTTGGCCTCACTCTGGGGATGTATTGCTGTTTAGCTAAGAATGTTCGCAGGCCCGACCCCATTGTCCTGCATGTGTCAGTAAATGCCTGCATCCCCCGTGCCACGTGTGGGACGTGACCTCCTCCCACCTGCTCAGCCCGGCCCCCACTGTGACTTCATCACGAGAAGTGAGAAGTGACGGTCTCAGTGGAGCCCCAGACGGAGTGAAAACACACTTGATACATCAAAGTCAAGACACGGTGTTGCGTTCCCAGTGAGAGTCCCCACAGAATAGGCTTCTCAAATCTTGAAAGCAATACAGCCCAGTGGTGAACCTCACTGGGTGGGAACCTGGCTCTGCCACTTACTTGCTGTGTCCTCTGAGGCAAGTGAGCCTTGGCCTCCATTTCCTCACTCGTAACATGGCAACAATAGCGGGATCTCCCTACGTGGGTTTATGTGAAGATTGACCTTTGCTGAGTGATGGGTGGATGACTTTCAATAATCACTAGCTATTATTACGTACTTAACTGTGTGATTGTACTTCAAATATCTTTGTTACATCATGGATTAAAGCTCAGGTCACAGCATTAAGAAGTATTTTCCAATTCTGATTCAAGTAGCAATTGGGCCCAAACACTGTCGGGGATGCGCCGTTCGCAGAAGCAGGGGCCATAACGCTCCTTTCCTGCCTTCAAGAAACCGACCTGTTTGTACACTTTCTGAAAGACCCCAAACTGCTAAATCAAAACTCCAAGGACAAGAAGATGGTGGCAGCTCCAGGCTGGTTCATTTACTGCTGCCTGAACCGCGGGGCCGGAGCACCCGCCCCTCCCTGCGGATAGTGGCGTTGCCAGGCAGCCTGGCTTGTTGACTTGCTGGGTTGCTGTTTGGGGCTTGTTGCTCAAGGTAATTATATTTCTCCCAGGAACAGCACCCTGCTGGCAGCGTTGTGACCCAAAAAGGGCTTTCATGGTGACTAATAAAGCTGTTAAAGGATGCACCCAGGGCCAAGAAAATCCATTCCCTGAAGGAGTAGGATTTCAACGACTTCTCAGTTGGTGCTTCTTTGCCTTTTAAGCCACGAGCATTAAGATTGTCTGAAATTCCAGTTATCCCATGCTGCATTCTCCAGAGAGGCTGTAAACCACTGAGACAATCACAGGCACCATGGGTGCCTGGAATGGAGGAGAAGAGCTAATGACCCCCTGAGAACGCATTTCCTAGGCCGGCCTCTCCATTCATCTCAGGAGATAACATTCTTCCAGCATTTCCGCTCTGTCCAGTTCAGAAGGCTCACAGAGCTGCTGGGCTGTCTTTCCCTCCCATTGGTCTAAAGCCCCTGTGGCAAGGTACTATGGTCTGGCAGAACCTGGGAGTTACCCTGACCATTTCCACTCTCCTTCCCCCCTAAATCGTTTACCCATCTACGTCATTAATGTCTCTGAATCTGTCCACCCACCACTGTCGCAGCTGAGGCCCTCCCTACCCTTCCCTTCCTGCTGCACCCAGGGCTCTCTGGTCTACCTGCCCTTGAGCTTGCCCTCATGCGATGCTCCTCCTCTCGGCTGCCACAATGTAAATCTGATGCCAGCTCTCAGCTTAAAACCCTTTAATGCTGCCCCTCCCCCCGACCCACACACTGTTTTCAGACTAAATGTTCCCAGTATTGCCAGAATTCTGAGTTGTTAAGAAAAGCCAGAAATCTGGATTTTTATGTGAATTCTCCCTTCCATTTTGTTTAGTTTTAGAGTTATTACATTTTCATGTTAAAAAAAAATTATAAAACATTGCAATAAGTCTCCTACCCACTCCTGGCCCCAGTTCCCTAACCAAGGAGGCCACCTCTTTTAACAGTTGCTTCTGAAGCCTTTTGGACACACACACAAATATACACATACATGTTCACACAAAGACACACACACACCTTTTTTTTCTATACAGATGGTAGCCAATTTTTTTTTTTTTTATGTTGATAGGAAATTTTAAAACTCTGAGGGTCAAGCAAGACATATTGGCATCCATGGGTTATAAATCATGTAGACATGTGCTTGTGACCCACTTGATCGAAAGTTCCCGAAAGACAGGGGTGGAGCTTTGTCTTGGCATCCCCCTCTATACCTGGCATGATGCCTTGCACACAGCTGGCACTCAATAAGTGCCCATCCATTTACACATTTATTAAGCACCACTCTGTGCCTGTTGCTAGGACTATCACAGACCTCCCGATGAACTGTGATGTGGGCACCCTTTGAGGAAACAAGATAGCAGTTAAGTTTAGGTAAGTCTCTAGCCCTTGGGAAACGACCAGAACTCAGCTGGCTGGAGGTTCACAGCTGCCCACCTCCCATTTTCCCTAGTTACCTGAGCCTACAACAAATGGACAAGAGAGCAGACCACGCCCCGCTCTCAGGCTTGCCCTGATGGGGTTTCTGCTCATGCTGACACCAGCATTCCCAAGCCAGCTGTCATTTGCAGGAGTGGTGATTCCATTTTTTGCCCTCCACCGGGTCAAGGCAAGCCAGGACGGGACAGAAACCACAGGCCCAGGCAGTTTGCTGACTCGTCCTGGGGCGCTGGGCGGAGCAGGGTGGGCCGCTGGAGTGAGTAAGGCCTTTTCAAGCTTCTTCATGTTGGGAGAAGACTCGCGGCTCCCGTGGTTTAGGGCCCTTCTCCTACGTTAGATCTTGTTTGCTCCCTTGCCTGTAGGCCAGGTCATTCCCAGGGGACCGGCGTACACGCCGACTGCAGGACAAGGTCAGATTTCCCATTCATGATAAGGTGAACCCCGCTGAGGAGATGCAACAAACTTATCACAGTTTCTCTCCCCCATCTGCAGAGAAGGTGATTTCTAATTGTGCGGTGACACAGGACCAGTGTTTTTATAGACAGCATGCTTCTATGGTGACACAGGACCAGTAGTTTTTATAGACGGCATGCTTCTGCGGAAGGGTCGTGAGCAATTCCCCTGGAACTGTACTGTGGTGTCTTCTTTTCTCTCCCACTCAAGAGGCCGTTCTGGAATGTAAGTGGGTGGGAGCATGAATTTGTTGTTGGATTCACCTTGAATATATTCTAAGTGCAGTGCTATATGAATCTTATTGCCAAAACTCACGGAAGTGACACTTGTCATACCCCTTTCTTCATTTCAGGTTACCTTGAGCTTGGAGACCTTACCACCCAGGGCAGGCAGGAAAATAATAGTGGTGGGAGCAGGTAGGACAGGCACTCTTTCGCCATGGGGATGCATGACATTCTAGGTTACACAGACTTGGAAAATGGAGACGAGTCCACTCTTTTCCTGAGACCAAGTCTTCTGCTGATATCCCCAGACTGTCTCTGCAGAGAAGGCGGCTTGCACGGCTTCTGTTCCAAGCTTGGGAATCTTGGCAAACGCTGGGAATCCTAGGCCAAGGCTCTAAGCCTCGGAGAGACACCACAAAGCCTCTCCGTAGAAGTCTTGCCATCCTGCCTACCTGCCTCGGGCACCGTATGGAATACATTCCGGTCTGCAAGCTTGGAGTCCACTGATCTCCAATCCCTCCCAGGCTCCAGGCTTCCAGAAAACATAAGCCAGGTTGTCTGCACAAACAACTTCTGCATTTGGCCCCCAACCCAACCTCCCCGAGGCAAGGCTGGCTTCCTGCTCAGAAAGAAGTAAAATACATGAAAAGCAAACCCGTGTGCTAAGAGCTCAATGTATTACCCTGCCACCTAATTTGCATGAGAATAAACTGATCATTCACGGATTTCTGTCCTTGACAAAATTCAGCACTCAGTGCCGCCATTCTTTAGTTCTGAATTAGAGCACAAAACATGGAAGGGTACTCTGTCCTCACCCGCTTTTTTCTCCCATTCGCTGATTGTCCTCAGAACAACAACATAAAAACCCTTCTCCCTGAGGAAGCAATTCCTGGGCCAGAAGATTATTATCAAAACTGTTGCTGCCCAGTGCCCCAATTAATCATATCGAAGCCCGTAAATTAAAACCCTTACTATTCCTAACACTATCTTCTCTACTTAATTAGCACTTTCTTAATAATGATCTTAGTTTTCAAATTCATCTAGCTGAGGACAGTGTCCGTGAACCTCTGGTCTGTGAGAGGTCTGCATCAATAATATGGGGATTGGTTTCAAAAAGATTGCTGCCGTCATGTATTAGTATATGTTAGATTTGGGAAGGCATGGGACCCAAGCCCTTGAAGTAGCAAAATGGGAACCTTTGAGGTTTGAGTTCTTCTGGATGTTTTTTCCAGCTGTGCACTAGTTGGAAGTTCGGCAGCAGGACTCTGGGCTTGTTCTGTAGCTGATACCACCGCAGAACACAGGACCAGGACCATTCTTAGACTCTTCCGGAATCCATGGCTACTTTCGAGGGCAAAACTACATCAGAGGTTGCCTATAATGACAAATCCTCAACACCACTCGTATGCAAAAAAATGCAAATGCAAACGAAACCCGGAAATCCTTTTTACCTCTCAGATGGTTGGGGATTAAAACCACAGGTCGTACAAATTATAGATGAGCTTGGAGGCAAACAGGAGACTCATCAATCATTGATACGAGTATAAATGGATCAGTCTTTTCTGGGAGTAATGTGTCAATGTCTGTTTGAATTCTTTTTTTTTTTTTTTAATTTTATTTATTTATTTGACAGACAGAGATCACAAGTAGGCAGAGAGGCAGAGAGAGAGGAGGAAGCAGGCTCCCCACAGAGCAGAGAGCCTGACATGGGGCTTGATCCCAGGACTCTGGGAACATGACCTGAGCTGAAGGCAGAGGCTTTAACCCACTGAGCCACCCAGGCGCCCCTCTGTTTGAATTCTTAAATGCTCATGCCCTCTTTCCTGGCAGTTGCACTGCTAAAAATTTACCAACAAACATACTTGCAAATGCACGGCGAGGAAGGCAAAATGTACAAGGATGTTTCCTGCAGCATTGCTGGCAATAGACACAAACCGGAAACCAGTTAAATGTTTCTCAATAGGAATATGGTTTAAATACATTAAGAGACAGCCACACACAAGTGGATTTTGTGACCATTTAAAAGGATGTGGTCGGGGTGCCTGTGTGACTTAGTTGGTGAAGCACACTACACTTGATTTCAGCTCGGGGTCATGGGATAGAGCTGGGCTTTGGGCTCTGCGCTCAGCAGGGAGTCTGCCCGAGTTTCTCTCTTTCCCTCTGCACCTCTCCCTGTTCACGTGCTTCCTCTGTCTCAAAAATAAATAAAATCTTAAAAAAAAAAAAGGGGGGGGTGGTCAAACACTGTTTTGATGACTATAACTTTGTAATACACAGTTGGCCCTTGAACAACAAGGGTCTGAACTATATAGGTCCACTTACACACAGAATTTTTTTTCGATAAATACAGTACTATCAATGTGTGTTCTCATCCTTGTGATTTTTTTTTTTAAAGATTTTATTTATTTATTTTACAGAGAGAAATCACAGTAGACAGAGAGGCAGGCAGAGAGAGAGAGAGCCCCTACAAAGGGCTCAATCCCAGGACCCTGAAATCATGACCTGAGCTGAAGGCAGCAGCCCAACCTACTGAGCCACCCAGGCACCCCGATCCTTGTGATTTTTAATAACATTTTTTCTCTAGCTTACTTTCTTGTTAAGGGTACCATATATAGGAGCGCCTGGGTGGCTCAGTAGGTGAAGCCTCCGCCTTCAGCTCAGGTCATGATGCCATGGTCCTGGGATTGAGCCCCGTGTAGGGCTCTCTGCTCAGCAGGGAGCCTGCTTCCCTCTCTCTCTCTCTCTTTCTCTGCCTGCCTCTCTGCCTACTTGTGATCTTTGTTGAATAAATTTTTTTAAATCTTTTAAAAAAAACTATATACAATACATATAACATGCAATATACGTGTTAACTGACTGTTTATGTTATTGTATTGGTAAAGCTTCTAGTCAGTAGTAGGCTATTACTAATTATATTTTTGGAAAGTCCAATTATACCTGAATTTTATAAACAGCACAGGGCATCAGCACCCCTAACCTCCGTGTTTTTCAAGGGCCAACTTCAGGTTAAAATCAGGAAATGTGATGCCTGTGACTTTTTTCTTTTTCAAGACTGCTTTGGCTCTCTGGGGTCTTTTGTGGTCTTATACACATTTTATGATTGGTTTTTCTGGATCTGTGAAAGAGCCAATTGGAATTTTGATACAGATGGCTCTGAATCTATAGAATGCTTTGGGCGGTATAGACATTTTAACAGTACTAATGCTTCTAATCCCTGAACATGGAATATCTTTGCGTTTCTTTGTGCCCAGTTGAATTTCTTTGATCTGTGTCCTTATTCCTTTCAGTGTACAGATCTTTTACCTTCCTGTTTAAATTTTTTCCTAAGTATCTGATTGTTTCTGATGCTATTTTAAATGAGCTTGTTTTCTTAATGGCATTTTAAAACAGCTTGTTAGTATACAGAAATGCAACTGATTTTTTTTTTTAAGATTTCATTTATTTATTTGACAGACAGAGATCAAGTAGGCAGAGAGGCAGGCAGAGAGGGGGGGAAGCAGGCTCCTAGGACCCTGAGATCATGACCTGAGCCAAAGTCAGAGGCTTTAACCCACTGAGCCACCCAGGCACCCCATGATTTTTTTTTTTTTTTAACAACTGAAAAATAAATAAAAGGATGTGGCAACCTTGTATGCTTAAGTAGAAATAAACCTCTGATATACAGAAATAAATTTTAAAAACCAGGATACATATAAAATGCTGATATATTTTTTCTGGAAGGATAGGCAAAATGTTAACATGTTTTTTTGTTGTTGTTTTGTTTTGTTTTTGTTTTTTTTGCTAAGAATATACATATAATCTAAAAAAGAAAATAGAGAGTACCTGGGAAGTGGTAGACCATTTCCCCCCATTCGTACTTATTGATACCCCCCCCCCAAAAAAAGGGGTTTTTGTTTTTGTTTTTTAAAGAATGAGGCTAGGGGCACCTGGGTGGCTCAGTGGGTTAAAGCCTCTGCCTTCGGCTCGGGTCATGATCCCAAGGTCCTGGGATCGAGCCCCTCATCAGGCTCTCTGCTCAGCAGGGAGCCTGCTTCCCCCTGCCACCACCTGCCTCTCTGCCTACTTGTGATCTCTCTCTTTGTGTCAAATAAATAAATAAAATCTTTTTTTTTAAAGATTTTATTTATTTATTTGACAGAGAGAGATTACAAGTAGGCAGAGAGAAAGAGGAGGAAGCAGGCTCCCTGCTGAGCAGAGAGCCCGATGCGGGGCTCGATCCCAGGACCCTGAGATCATGACCTGAGCCGAAGGCAGCGGCTTAACCCACTGAGCCACCCAGGCGCCCCAATAAATAAAATCTTTTAAAAAAATAGAAAAAAAATGAGGCTACATGTGTATAAAAGTTGAAATGTGTCTGTGAGACATTGTGCTCTCCAAAAATGGCCAGGGCAATATTCCTGGTTCTACATACCCTTCGGGGATCTTGTTACTCCCCATCAGGAGGTGGTTTGTTCACTCCTCTGGAAACTGGGTCGGCTTTGGCTGCTCTGGCAATAAGGATACCATGGAAGCGGCATTGTGCATCTTCTGGGGCGATGCAAAGACTGGCCATACAGCTTCTGAGAGGGTGGTCCTCTTGGGATGCCTGCCCTTGGAACTCAGTCACCATGCTGTGAGGAATCCCAACCCAGCCCACAATTCAGGGGTTTGGAGTATATTCGCAGTTGTGCAAATATCACCAATATCTAACTCCAGAACATTTCCATCACCCCAAAAGCAAACCCTGCACTATCCAACCCTCTCCTTCCCCCACATCCTGACAAGTACTATCTTTTTTTTTTTTTTTTTTTTTTCCTCTGTGGATTTGCCTATTCTAGACACTCCTTATAAACAGAATCATACACTATGTGGCCTCTAGTATCTGGCCTCTTTCACTTACTATGTTTTCAAGGTTCATCCGTGGAATATATTTCAGGACTCCATTCCTTTGTGTGGTTGAACAATTTTCTATCACAGAGACACACATTTGTTTATCCATTCATCACTTCATGGACATTTGGGCTGTTTTCCCTTTTAGTTATGAGGAATGATAGTGTTGTGAACACTGACAGAGAATTTTTTGTGTGGACATGTTCTCAAATCTCTGAAGTTCAAGAACTTTAAAATCACCTATTAATATTTGAACAGCATAAAACATATAATAATTAAATGATACATAATTAAAATAATTCTTATTCATTAAACAGGTTTTCTAAGAGCGGCCAATCTGTTACCCCATACTATTTCAGATGTCATATGGAACACTGCATAGACGTAAAGTAATAAAATAGCACTCTTCCCAGATTTTCACTAACTTACATAAACCTTTCACCAAATCGGTCTGAGTTAATGACATGCCACTTTACTATGTAAAAAAACTATTATGCGGTCTTCAAAATTCCTCTCTTTATGTTCCAAGATGAAAACCTAGTACTTTAATTGGACATACATGGAAAGCGTTCAGTCTCTTCAGGAATTTGGGGTCTGATTTAGAATTCTTGCAAACACAGCCCTGTGCTGTGCTGTGACTCACCTGTTTGGGTTTACATGATAAAAATTCAGTAAAAAATAGGCCATATTTAAAAATAACTTCTGCACTACATAAAAACTCACTTGAGGGGAAGCTCGGGCTTGCCTTTGGAGTAGGTAGCATGCAAATATGAGCTCTACTGCAAGGTTCTTTATCCCTGGGCCCCATTTCCCTTGGGGAAGGTCTCATTCTCCCCTCACCACCTGCTGCTCCCCAAATTTGGAGTCTGCCCGTATGCTTCACGTTCATCTAGTAAGGAAACAATGAGCTGCTTCTTTGGGGAGATCCTATAGAGGCTGCTTACAGAGGAGAAACCACACTAATAAGAAAGTGTGGATACTTTTCCCCGACGGAAAATTACAAGTTTGCTTGGTTTTCAATCGTTGGCACCACATCTTGAGTTCCTCATCACTGAATAGACTTCTTTCCACTTGGCTTTCTCTCGGCCAGTGCCCTGGCACAGTATCAGAGGGGAAAATAATTAGAAAGAAGTGTCTTTCAGGGACGAGAAGCACTGGTGGCTTACCAGATGGAGAAAATCACAGAGCTTCAAACAAACCCCTGACCAGACAGTAGCACCATTTGTCTTCCTTCCCATAAACTAGACGCAGTGTTCATGCCTTCTGAAATGTGCATGCTGAGAACCATGGTGTTGGCTCAGTTTCCCTCTTTTTCAGGGGAAGTCTTTGGTGGCTGTTCAGTGCCTGAGCAGTGACCCAACTGTAGTTACCCCCAGAGAATTTTCCAAGGGTTCCCTTCATGCTCTCCGAGTTCTTATGCTGCTACGGGATAGAAGGCCCATCTTATTTTTGGTTCGCTCATCATTCAGGTTGTGTGAGTGTGGGATGGGGAGTGAGAAAGAGCTTTATTACTTTTGTAGAAATGACACTTGGTAATTGTAAAAATAAAATGGAGATGTGTAGCTTAAAAGCAAAAGTGGGTCACTTTGGTTTTTCTAGTAATCTCTGCTTGATGCATACAATATTCATCCAGCATTTCCCAAATATACTTGTAAACATGGGGTTATTTGTGACCAGCCAGAAGCTGACCAGGAGACAAGGACTGGAAAGGAAGCAGTTCATGTGGGAGGTGTGGCAAATACTAATGGGGAGTGGGGAAGACAGGGAGGGAAAGGCAACCAGTTAACGGTGGCTATCAAGTCAGCTGCTACGGTGGGTGGACGGAGATTAATCCCACAGAGAAACTCTGGGAAATGGTGGAGAACACTTGCCTCAGAGATCTCATCTGAAGGGCAAAGGAGCTGCGGTACATATATCCCGGATTCCACAGGATGAGGCCGCTCCCAGTGGGTTGAATTCTGAGCACTTCCAGCCTGAACAGCCTGCCAAGACACTGGAGAAAGCCCCCCAGGAAAGAAAGGAAGATACCTACAAGCCAGACACGTACCCAGGAGTGGTATGGCTGGAAAGATACGCCACGCACTGCTCTAGATGCAGTCGACATGGCAGGAAACAGAACAGGGAAAGTCCTGCCCTCAAGGAACATTTCTTCTGTTGGGGACACAGATCATAAACCAAGCAAGGAAGAAATATATGGAATGTGTGAAATATATGGTGGCAAGTACTGTGGAGAAAAGTAAGTACTAAAGAGTCCTGGGAAAAAAGGAAAAGGGTTTGGCTCTACTTAGCAAAAGAGGGATCAGGGCAGGCCTTAGAGAGAGGGTGACACTCAAGGAAAGACCCAAAGGAGGGGAGAGGGAAGGCCATCACATGGCTAACTGGGTGAGGAACATTCCAGGCAGGGGAAACAAGCACAAAGGCCCCAAGGCAGAAATGCTGGTGGTGTGCAAGGCATGGCAAGGCCCAGGAAGCTAAGCAGGGTGGGTGCGTGGGGCGTAGTGCACAGAGGAGGCCTGGTAGAGCAGCACCTTGTTGGTAATGGGATGCCCTGCGGTCCTACCAGGAGTGCGACAGAGAGTCACAGGAGAGCGGGAGCAGAGGACAGCAGAATCTGGCTTCAGTTGAACAGACCACTCTGGCTGCTCTGTGGACAATGAACTGAAGAGGGGCCGGGGCAGGAGTTCAGTCAGGAGGCAACCTCAATATCCAGCGGGTAGCAGAGCAGCAGTGAGAGGCGGTTAGAGTCTAGAAATATCTAGAAGGTGGAGCCACGGTGACTGGTGGACAGGTGGGATGTGGAACGTTTGGTCTGCACAACTGGAAAGATGGGGCTGCCTTCTTCCGAATCAGGAAAAACTTCAGAAGGAGCAAGTCTTGGGTCAGGGGTGACTAGGAGCCTGGCTGCAGGGACGTGTGTGGGGTCTTTCAGACACTGAAGTGGAGATGTCAGTAGGAAGCCGCAGGCAGGAGTCTGCAGCTCAGAAGAGGTCCTAACTGGATAAAATGTGGTGAGTCTGTCAGCATATGTATCTTCTGAGCCACACGACTGGTGAAGCTCTCCAAGGGAGCCAGCTGCACAGGAATGAGGTCTAAGACTGAACCCCAAGCCCTCAGGGACATGGAAGACCAGGAAAAGGAGATGGAGAAAGAGAGAGAGAGCACCCAGAGTGTGCGGAAAGCCGAGTGCAGAAAGTATTTCTAGGAGGTGGGACTGAAAAACTGTGTATGCGTATACACGGGACACATTTATGCCAATATACACACAGAAACACACTCTCTACAGATAGACACATACAAGTCATTTCAGATCAACGGTATACTATAGAAGCAAGTCTGTGACTGCTTTCTTGGGAAGAGTGTTCATATAGCAATAGTATCTGTCTGCTTCATCACTTAATAGCTGCATAGTATTTTACTGTGTGCATGTATCATAATTCATTTTTCCTCATGAGCAACTATTTTTTCCCAATGAAGAACTCTAGATCACACAGCAATGCGAATCTTGTGTATTCATCCTTTCCCACCTGCGTGATCGTCTCTTTGGGATAAACACTGGAAGTTGGGTTGCTGATTTGAGACTCCTTCCTGGGCTAGATGTATTCAAAAGGAACATCTGCTGCTATCAAGGAAGGCAGCTGGGGTGTTATTCCAGGAGACTCCATGCCACGGGGGAAGCTTCCAAATGCATGGAGGACACAGGGCAACCATCTGGGTAAACGGCTGTTAGAAACAGGGCAGATGTTTGGATCAAGTCAGAGAAGTCGGCGACAGGAAGCAATCTGTTGGTACTAGCCCTCAGCCGGACATATGAAACGGCCGCCAACTTCTAAGTATAAAAACCACTCCATTTCCACATAGAGCAGAACTCGAGGCCTGCAAGCTCTCCAGCAGAGCCACTAAGAGCTTATGACGTCAAGAGCAAATGTAGCAGACGAAGGCAGATGTGCTTTTTTGAAATGACTGTAATTAACTCCAAATCTTTCCCCACACTTTATTTTTGCTGGCTGGATTTGTCATTTAGCTGTTAGAACAAGTCTACCACATACCTTGGATTTTTTTTTTTTTTTTCCCCTTTCCCCTGCCGTTGCTAGGAACAGCAGGACTCTATCACCTGTCTGGGCAGATACAGAGTCTTTGTCTGGGTGGTGTCAGAGCGACCTGCACATTCAGTGGAAACCTTGAAAATAATGCCTAGCAGCCAGGCAACTGGCTGAGAGCCTCCAACGACTTCAGGGCATTAAAGGACAACACATTTAGTCACGTAGGTCTTCAAGTATAGGGAAATGTACTGAGAAACCTCTTGATTCCTAAGGAAAATAAGGAAAACGACCAACACAGGGCCATGCCATGGGCCCATTTATTCCCATCTCTGGGTGGGTCTGTGAACAACATTCATCTCAGGACTCGGGACCCACCTCTGGTATTCGACCCTTGGAAATCATAGATGAGTGGACTCCCCCATGAAGCGGTTCCCTACACTTGGTTCCCAACCTCTGACAGAGGCCTACAAGAGCAGAGGCTCTGAAGTTTGGAAACATTCTGGGTCTGTGTGATCTGGCTAGGTGCTCTTCACTTCACTTTACCACATGACATCCCTTTACCGTGACAGAGCCTGGAGCCACACACACACCAACTCAGCCGCCAACACTGTCTCCTCCCTTCTGCTCTAAGGGGCAACAGCCGGTCCGGGGAGAAGGTCAAGGGGAGGGTTTTCTTCTAGGTTATGACTGAGATGAGTTACTTTATCCCACAGATACAGCAGCTACACGGCAGCCTACAGAATTCACGCCAAATTCCATTCCTTAAGTGACCATATTTCACAGTTTATTACGAGATCCTCGCCACCAGACCTCTAAGCCTCTGCGTGACATTTACAGTCCAAGCCCAGGAGTGACCACCACCCGCTCCCCCTCTTCCTTGGCCCAGCCCCGCCCAGCCCATGGGCCAGCCTCCCCTCAGAACGCCGTGTAGTAGTGCTCCATGGTGCTGATGATGTCGCTCTGGTCCTCCAGGAGCTCCAGCACCTGCTGCAGCACGCCTTCGCTCAGGTCCGGGCTGACACTCAGGCGGGCACAGGCCAAGATGTGCTGAAAGTGGCAGCCCTTCTCTGCATCTGCTGGAGAGAGGCAACGGGCTCAGCCTGGCGTGCCTGTCAGACCCTCAGCCCCCTCGGCAGCCTCCCCCTCTCGGGACAAGTCTCCACAGCTCCCGGGTCAGAACCTGCACTTCCCCAAGATCCACGGGCAATTCTGACACACAGCAGAGTCGGAGAGGCACTGGTTTAGGTCACCAGCAGGAATGAAACAAAAGCCCTGTTCTTAGGCCCCTTCTTTCGCCACATGACGTGGACCCACTGCTTGGAAACTCAGGCCTTCAACCTTCAAGGATTGCTCCTGGCTCACGGACTATCCATAACTGAATGGATTTTTAGTGCTTGATAATCTTTTTTTCTCTAGGGCAATTACAGGTATAAGTGCTATTCAGTGCCGAAACCATAGATTTCCAGGTGGGACCCCTCTTGAGACGGACAGCAGAGCTGGTTATAGCAGACTCCATATCCCTTCCCATAAGTCCTGGCTCAGGTAACAGCCTGGAGAAGAAGGGACTCCCACCACTTCTCTGCCTAGGCTTCCAAGAATTCCTGTCTCTGATGGCTGTGTTCTAGTAATCTCTTATCCTCCACCCCAAAACACCTAAGACCATCTGGTACACAATGAGAAAAGTTCAGGGTTAGCAGCCTTTATCCTAGTTCAAATCAATGATTCAGAGTAGTGGAATGCACAGTGAAGATGTGACCATTAGAGAGGGTCATGAAATCAACGTAATGGGTTGTGATCAGCAATTGTTTCCTTACCAACAGATTAAGGATGGGAAAAGAAAATTATAAAACGCATTACATTATAGCACAAGTATTACTTTGTGAAACTTTATATATGCATAAATATGTATATATGTGTGTGTGTCTATACATATATATACACATATAACATAACAGATCATGATGTAAAATGCATCTGTAACTCTGAGTCAAAGTCAAACCTCATTACAGAAAACAGCCTCCCAGATTCACTTCAAGCCCTATGCAGGGCCAGGTTTGGCCTCTCTCTGTCTCCCCAGCATCTGGCACCCCTGCTGTTCCACACAGTCACCAAATGTTGTTTTCAGAGAACGAAATGCTTGAGGCCCCAGGAAGGTGATTAAAGAGGTATCGTGGTGTTGGGCAAAGCATGGTTTGGGAGGTGGCACCGGTGTGCGGCCTTGGATAACTTACAGCATCTCTGAGGCCCAGTTTTCACCAATGAGGAGGTGGAGGGACTGTGAAGGGGGTGTGGGCACCTCTGGGGTCCTTTCCAGCTCTCAGGGTCAGACACCATCTCAAGCAGTGCTCCAGAGCTAACAAAGACTTGTTAAATTCTGACCTCTAGTGGCCCTGTCCTCTTATTCTCCCTGCCAGTTTACTGTTGAAAAACTTGTCACCTTCACTGGTTTCCAGGCTGTCCCTCCAACAGTCATTCAGTAAAGACTTCCTGAACACCTACTGTGTGTGTAGTGCTGAGCAAGGAGCAAGTGACAGAGGGACAGTGGACTCGTGAGGCCAACAGGCCCACGTTCAAGTACTGGCTCCGACAGGCAGAGTGGTTCGTGTCTCTGGGTCTGTTTCCTCAACTCTAAGATGGGGAGAAAATCGCCTCCTTAACCCGTGGCTATAGGGATTAAAGGAGCCTAGTGGCAGGTGTCTCTTACATGGGAATGACTATGATTCTGTCATTCTCTCCATAACCCAAGATGACACCCATAACCTAGTCCGGGCTCTAAAGTAGCTTCAGCTCTTCCTGAGAAGGGTGATGCTGGATGGTATAAACGGGCTCCAGCCAAACTGGGCCCACACATGGCAGACGGAGCACTAGGGCCCTCACCACCTTTCGGCTTTTAATCTGTCTTTGTAGGGCCTGCGTGCCCAAGCTCAGGGCTCAAGAGGACTTACGGATGTATGTGGGCCCCTAAGCAGCAATGCCCCAAAGGTCTTCAACTATCTCTTCAGAAAGGCCATGCTGCTGTCTGGGAAGGATTCTCACAAAGTGACCTTGCAGTCACATTGGGAGAAGGACTGGTTTTAGTTTTTAAATGTTTGGTAGAATTCACCAGTGAAGCCGTCAGGTCCAGAGCTTTTCTCTGTTGGTAGATTTTTACTTACTGATTCAATCTCCTTACTAGATATACCTCTACTCAAATTTCCTTTTTCTTTTAAATTATTTTTAAAAAATTTTATTTATTTATTTGAGAGAGAGAGAGATCACAAGTAGGCAGCGGCATGCAGAGAGAGAGGGGGAAGCAGGCTCCCTTCTGAGCAGAGAGCCCGATGCAGGCCTCGATCCCGGGACTCTGAGATCATGACCTGAACTACAGGCAGAGGCTTTACCCCACTGAGCCACCCAGGTGCCCAAATTTCGTTTTTCTATGTGATTTAGTCTTGGTGTATTCTGTGTTTCTAGGAATCCATCCCTACCATCTGGTGATACGGTTTGCTAACATGCAATTGTTCACAGTCCTCTTTCGCAGTCTTTTTTTCACTTCTGTAGAACCTGTACTAATGTCCTCTTTTTCATTTCTGACTTTAGTGATTTGAGTCTCTTCTCCTTTTTCTTAGTCCCTCTAGCTAAAGGTTTGGCAGTTTTGTTCTTTTTTTTTTTCAAAGAACAACCTTCTGGTTTCATTTTCTCTATTATTTCCTATACTCTATCCCATTTATCTTTGTTCTAATCATTATTATTGCCTTTCTTTTGCTAGCCTTTGGATTTAATTTGTTCTCTTCTAGATCCTTAAATTGTTAGAAGTTAGGTTTTGATCTGAGATCCCTCTTGTTTTGTAATGTATTTATAGCTGTAACATTCCCTTTAGTGCTACATCTCCTAAGTTTTGGTATGTTGTATTCTCATTTTCATTCATCTCTAGCTATTTTCCAATTTCCTTTGTAATTTCTTCTTTGATCTACTAGTTACAATTGTTGTTTAATTTCCACAAATTTGTTAAGTTTTCCTGCTTTGTTACTGATCTAACTTCATCTGATTATGGTCAAAGAAGATACTTTGTACGGTATATTTTTACCATTGACGGAGACTTAATTAGAGGCCCAACATATGGTCTATCCTGGAAAATGCCCCATGTACACTCAACAAGAATGTGTATTCTGTTGTTAGAGAGCGTTCTGTGTAGGTCTATCAGATCTAACTTCTTGTGGTGTTCAAGTTCTCTATTTCCTTACTTATCTTCTGTCTGCTTGTTCTACCCATTATTGAGAGTAGAGAACTGATGTCCCCAATTCTGATCGCACAACTATTTATTTCTCCTTTCAATTTTGTCCATTTTTGCTCCATCTATTTTGATGGTCTGTCATTAGATATATAAATGTTTATAATTGCTATAACTTCTTGCTGTACTGAACCTTTTAATAATATATAATGCCTTTCTTTGCTCTTATAAACTTTTTGGTTTTAAAGTTGGTTTTGTCTGATATTAGTATAGCCACTCCTGCTCTCTGTTGGTTACTTTTGTTTGCACAGGGTTATCTTTTTCCATCCTTTGACTTTCAATCCATTTGTGTCTTTGGATCTAAGGTGAGCCTTCTATAGACAGCATATAGTTGGATCGTGTTTTTAAATCCATTTTGCCAATCTGTCTTTTGAGTGGAGAGTTAAATCCATTTAGGTTTTAACTTATTACTGTTGGCGGGGGAAGGACTTACTTTTGTCATTTTGTTATTTGTTTTCTATATGCCTTGTAACTTTTTGTCCTTCGTTTCCTGCATTACTGAATTCTTTTGTGTTCAGCCGATTTTTTTTTTTTTTTGTAGTGAAGTGTTTAAATTCCTTATTTCCTTTTGTGCATATTCTATAGCTATTTTCTTTGTGGTTACCATGGGGATTTTACTCACATTCCTAATTTGAATGTATTCCAATTTAACTTCAACACCAAAAAACCCTGCTCCTTTTCAGCACTATCCCCACATCTCTTGATTGTTGATATCACAAAATTACATCTTTATGCATTCTGTCACCTAAGAACATAAACTAGGTATTCTTTTAAATTCATTAGTCTCTTAAATTATATAGAAAACAAAATGTGGAATTAAAAACCAGAGTTACGGGGCGCCTGGGTGGCTCAGCAGGTTAAAGCCTCTGCCTTCGGCTCAGGTCATGATCCCAGGTCCTGGGATCAAGCCCCACATTGGGCTCTCAACTCAGCGGGAAGCCTGCTTCCCCCTCTCTCTGCCTGCCTCTCTGCCTACTTGTGATTTCTGTCTGTCAAAGGAATAAATAAAATCTTTTTTTTTTTTAAAGATTTTATTTATTTATTTGACAGAGAGAAATCACAAGTAGATGGAGAGGCAGGCAGAGAGAGAAAGAGAGGAGGAAGCAGGCTCCCTGCCAAGCAGAGAGCCCGATGCGGGACTCGATCCCAGGACGGTGAGATCATGACCTGAGCCGAAGGCAGCGGCTTAACCCACTGAGCCACCCAGGCGCCCCGGAATAAATAAAATCTTAATAAATAAATAAATAAATAAATAAAAACCAGAGTTACAATAATGTCAGTAGATTAAGAATTATCTTTAACAATGTATTGGCCTCTTAAATTGTACAGAAATCAAAACGTGAAGTTACAAACCATTGCTATAATATTAGCTTTTATAATTGTCCACATTTTTACCATTACTGAGACCTGTATTTCTTCACATGGCTTTGAGTTACTGCCCAGTGTCTTTTCATTTTACTATGTCAGATGCCCTTGAACATTTCTTACAGGGCAGGTTTGCCAATAGACCTCCTCAGCTTTATCTTGGAATGTCTTAATTTCTTCCTCACTTTTTTGTTTAAAAAGATTTTATTTATTTGACAGAGAGAGATCACAAGTAGGCAGAGAGGCAGGCAGAGAGAGAGGAGGAAGCAGGCTCCCTGCTGAGCAGAGAGCCCAATGCGGGACTCGATCCCAGGACCCTGAGATCATGACCCGAGCCGAAGGCAGCGGCTTAACCCACTGAGCCACCCAGGCGCCCTCTTCCTCACTTTTGATGAAGAGTTTTGCTAAATATGGGACTCTTCATTGACAGGTTTTTGGCACTTTTTCCTTTTACCACTTTGACTGTATCCGCCACAGCCTTTGACCTCCAAAGTTTCTGATAAGAAATATGCTAATCTTATTGATGGGCCTTTGTATGTGACAAATTGCTTCTCTCTTGCTTTCAAGATTCTCTCTCTGTCTTTGCCTTTGAAATATCTGATTGTGACGTGTTGTGGTATGGGTCTAAGTTTATCTTACTTGACAGCTCACAGGGGATCTTAGATGTTTGTATTCATGTCTTTCATCAAATTGTTTTTCATCAAATTAAAGAAGTTTTTAGCCACCAGTTCTTCAAATATTCTCTCTTCTCCTTCTAGGATTCCCATAATACATATGTTGGCCCAGTGGACGGTGTCCCACAGGTCCCTTAAGCTCTGTTTACTTTTCTTCAATGTAAAGTTTGTTGATTTTTTTTCTTCTGCCTTTGAATCTCTAGAGTGAAATTTTCATTTCAGTTATTACACTTTTCAGCTCCAGAATTTCTTTCTGGTTTCTTCTGAGGTTCAATTTCAATTTCCTTATTTGTATTTCCATTTTGTTCATCCACTATTTTCTTGACCTTCTCCATATCTCTCCACGTCTCTCTTCAATTCTTTCAGCATTTTTAAGACAGTTGTTTTAAATTCTGTGTCTAGTAGATCTGCCATCAAGGCTTTCTCAGGAATGGTTTCTGTTGATTATTTTTTTCTTTTGAATGGGCCATACTTTCCTACTTTTTTGTGTACCTTGTGATTTTTAGTTGAATACTGGACATTTGAATTTAATAATGTGATAACTTTGGAAAGCAGATTTTTCCCCTTCCCCCAGGATTTTCTGGGTTTTTCTTGTTTTGTTTTGTTTTTTAAATTATAGGCTGGGTCTGTGCCAAGGATCAGCCTGAGGCATAAACTTAAGGTCTTCTCAAGTTTTTTTCTCGGGCTATGTCTTTTGGGTATGCAATCATTTTTTGATTTTTCCCATATATGCAATTGATTTTTAATACCTTGGTCTCTCCCAAAAGGAGAATAAAGAAAAGTGAAAGGGGGAGGGAAGGGCACCAGTCATTTAAATCCATTGGAAGTCACTTCAGCTTTTGGGGGAGGGGCTGGCAAAAATGGGAGGAGGTGTGACAATGGCCAGCCACTTCTCTGTCTGCAACTCGGAGAAGTAGCAATGGGCTGTGGTGCCTGGGGGGCTCAGTCAGTGAAGCATCCGCCTTTGGCTCAGGCCATGATTCCAGGGTCCTGGGATCAAATACTGCTTGCGGCTCCCTGCTCAGGAGGGAGTCTGCTTCTCTTTCTCCCTCTGCTGTTCCCCCTTCTTGTGTTCTCTCTGTTCTTGCTTTCTCTCTCAAATAAATAAAATACTTTTTTAAAAAAAAGAAGCAATAGACAAACAGAGCACAGATCCTGATATTTGGAGGATGTGTTCCTTTTTGGCTACATAGGTTGCTGCAAACTCTGTGTAAGCTACTCCAAGAACATGTGCACAGGTGCCTGCCATGTTGTCGGCGGGTGGGTGGGGTGGGGGATGGTGGTGAGGAAATGAAACCTGCTACTAAGAGCCGAAACTGACTGAAATTATCCAAATTTACTCTCAAGCCTTCCCCTGGAAGTGGCAAGCCCTCAGTAGACTCTAGAGTTCCAATATAGTTATATTAGGCAGATGCAACTGTCTAAGTGGAGAGATAGGTTGCTAGTACTTCCTACTCCACTAACGTATTTAAACCTCATAACAACCTATCATGTGGGTACTATTATTATCCTCATTTTACAAATAAAGACAACGAGGCAAACTTTTGTCAACATAGTACTGGAAGTCCTAGTCACAGCAATCAGAAAAGAAAATGAAATAAAAGGCACTGAAATTGGTAAGAAAGGAGTAAAACTGTTAGGGGTGCCTGGGTGGCTCAGTCGGTTAAGTGGCTACCTTCCACTCAGGTCATGATCCCGGGGCCTGGGATCGAGCCCTACATCAGGCTCCTTGCTCAGCAGGGAGCCTGCTTCTCCCTCTCCCTCTGCCTCTCCCCGAGCTTGTGTTCTCTCATTCAGTGTCTGGCTCTCAAATAAATAAATAAAACCTTAAAAGCAAAAAAGAAAAGAAATACTCCTAAATGACTGGAGAGTTTACATTCTACCGATCATCCTGATAAGGAAAAACTCAATGCTGTATTTCGTACAAAGGTCAGAAACACACTAAGAGCCCAGCAGGAATGATGAAGAGACAGAAGATCTGTCTGTACGTACAATGGAATCCTGCGTGGTATTGAGAAGACTCAGGCAGTGCTGGATGTGCTGTTGCTGAATGATTCCTAGAAGCCAGTGTTAGATTTGAGATACCAGGTGTGGAACACTGCGCATCATATACTAACCTTTACTTATGGGGCTTTTGAAAAGAAACGACACAAATACGTTTGTCAGTGTATGTACCACCTCTAGAACAATATGCAGGAAACTTGTAACACCCACTGCCTTTGGACATGGGAACACAGAGCCTGAGGCTCGGGGTTGGGAGGGATTCTGATTTTCTGTGTGCACTTTGCACTGTCTTTTTACCATGTCCATACCTGATCACTCAGAAAAAAAAAAAGAATATATATATATACACATATATTTTTTTGGATCACAGATATTTTCTAGGACAAGGAGTGGTCACAACAGATGCCAAGACAGTTCCTACGAGGTATTATTCCTGGCATTCTCAGTTACTCATGCTTCAGAGTTCAGTTCCTGGGAGTTTCCTAATTCTGGGACCTGGTTTACAGCTGTCAGAGGCTCCCACATACAGACTGAGGGGCACAGGGGGTCCACCTGGACACATACACACACTCTTCAGGACTGGGGTGGGTCTGGGGGTTTGGGGGGCATGGAAAACCCATCACTTTTGCAGACTCTCAGGCCACCAGGTAGTCTGGCTCTCCTGAGAAATGCAGTGTGAATTCCTCTCATTCGCTTCACCAGGCACTGGGATTATTTCAACCTATCCTGTTCCCAGTGCAGATCAAAGTAAGGGTCTGGTCAGGTGGCTGACAAGGAGGATGAGGGCAAGGAGGCTATTTGGGGAGCAGCCTCTTGTCTCCTCTTGGTCAAAGAACTTGACATTTCACTCCTCTTTAAAGCTCCCTAAATTATGGATAGACAGGTTCTCCCCTAACTCAAGGATACTGGTCCTTGTTCTGAATGATGTGAACAAAAGCCAGAAACTTCGCATTAAAATAATAGAGTGCTTTCAGTTTATTTTAAGATCTGTTGTCACACCATTCTGGGATCTGACCTCATCGGTTCTTAAAGGCTAAGTAGGGTTGCATACCATAAACACCAGGGCTGGAGACCTGGTCCAGCTCCGCCCGCTGAGTCAGCCTGGAGCAGGGCCAGGCCCCAGGGCTGGAGGGATTGAAAGGGCTGGGGGTGCACTTCTCTGGAGAGAAAGCAAGCAGGCAGCCTGAGGAGACCTGCAGTCGTTAACAAGTCCTTCCCCTTCTCTTTTAGCCTCATTTGTTGACAAATGCCAACATTCATTATCAGCATATGTTTGTAAAAGACAGACTTTGAAAAGTCACCTTGAAGTCTGATCAGTTTACACAGGATTTAAAGACAGGACTAGTGCTTTCTTCTCTTTCTAACCTGTATGAAAATAGTAATGTCTATTGTCAGGCAATCTACAGTTTGAGTTTCTAACCACTAGGGGTTGACCTAACTCCACTAAAACCAACTGTACTTTAAACCATTTCTTCTGCAAATTATCAGGTTCCAAGATGACTGAATTATACTAATCATCACCTGTAATGTCTAGAACCATTTCTCCTAACACTGAAAGGCTTGATGTCAGAACAGAGGAAATGGTCTTGTCTGTGTTCAAACACAAGGGGCAAGAGTAGAATAAGAAATAAGACAAATCAGAGTACATGAGAACCAGAAGGTCAAGAAGTCTCAGCTGGAGGCTTAGCTCACTGTACTGCAACCACCTGAGACACTCAGCCGGCCAGCTCCTGTCCCCTCCCCTAATCAATCAATGTCCCCAGGGCTGGGAGCTTAGCACTGCATGGTAAGAAGCTCCAGGGTCCAGTCATATGTGACGCTAAGGTCAGAACAACTGTGAGAATCTAATGCTACTGTACAGAAGAAGAGATTGAGCTCAGAGGGGCAGCTGTCTCGACCAGTCATATTTCCAAGTCAGTACTGGGGAAAGCCCCAGGTTTCCTGACTCTCCATCCAGTGCTCTCTGGGAGGAACATTCCCCTCCAGGGCACCTGGGCACCACATACATGTACATCCCACCACTTACGATTTGGTTTCTGGCAGTCTTCTTGAATGATATGGTGGATCTTTCTGTGCAGTTCTTTGTCTTCTCTGGTTACCTATGGGGAAAACAGGAGAGAGGGCATTTTTTAAGTAATGAAGCGGTTGCATCATCCAGACTCCCAGACTAGTATTTAGGATGGTTTCTAAAGATTTCACAGTCATCACCATCCCTACACCAACAAGAGGGTTTTTGACACTTGGCCTATTGTCAAAGCAGCTCTGTCACTATGCAGCTCACTGCTTTGTAGCTGGCCCAGAGGCATGCTCCCTAGGAAGGTGGTTTACCAGGGCCATGTCAAGAAAAACTGAAATTCTGTACTTTTGAGGAGCAATTTTTTTCTCAAATATTTGTGACACATTCATGAAGTTTCTCTTGCTCGTCTTTATATTCAAAGGGAGGCACAAGTGATCAAAGTCTTGCTCTCTACCCAGGACTCCTTCCTCTGGGCCCTGATACCTGTCTCATGTCTCATGAGTTTTCTTCTTTCTCCCAACCCCAAAGAAAAACAAATAAAACAAAAACTGTCTGGAAAAGCTAGCAAGGGAGTACATCTAGCTCATCCATGGAAACACTTTCTGTCTCAAAGGCAAACATAGCAAAGCTCCTTTCTCAACTGGCCGGTAAGAAGGAAGCCAAGTAACCAGATGGGTTTCACCTTCATGTTCCATAGTAAATCTAAAAACAAAAAGAAAAAGAGAGAGAAAGAGAAAGGAAGGAAAAGAGGAAGGAAGGTAAAAACAAAACCAAACCAGCATGCAAACAAACACATGTATCAGTAATTGTGGGACAAAGACCAGAACGAATGCGGATCTTGACTCCCAAGGTTATTGTGAAGATTATCTAAAGTAAGGGGGGTGGTGAGAGCTGCGGAAAGCAGGAAAGTGCTACAAAAACACAAGTATCCACAGCACTGTGATAACTACTTCCCCTGGGCAAGGCCCTCCAGAAAACAGAAACCTACAGCCCAGGCAGGACGTGGAAGGGGAGGAGAGAAGGGGGGTGGGATGGTTCTGCAGAGGGAAAGAGCTATTATTGCTCCATCACCCCATTCCAGCTCACACTGATTCACAGGAGGAAGTGCCTAACCCTGCCACACCTCAGCCCTGGCCTGCTGCCCAGGAAGAGCCGCTCTCTACTCCATGGACACAGGGGGCCAACCCCAAGCCTCCCAGGGGGAATGGGAGGGGTAGGGGGGGCACGTGAAGGGGAGCTGCCCAGCACGGGCTTCTCCAACCTCACCAAGCCTTTCCACATAGGAGGAGGTGGTCTGCACTCACCTGTACACAGATCAGAATACCCTTTTCAAAAGTTACCTGGGGTGCCTGGCTTGCTCCGTGAGTGGAGAATGCACCTTTGATCTCAGGGTAGTGAGTTCAAGCCCCACCCTGGGTGTAGTACTTAAAAAATAAAACAAAAACCCAAACACAAAACTGGAGAGCTCGGCTGGTTCAGCTGGTGAAGCACGTGACTCTTGATCTCAGGGTTGTGAGTTCAAGCTCCATACTGGGTGTAGGAGTTTCTTTTTAAAAAATATTTTACTGGGGTGCCTGGGTGACTCAATGGGTTGAAGCCTCTGCTTTCGGCTCAGGTCATGGTCTCAGGGTCCTGGGATTGAGTCCCGAGTCAGGGGGCTCTCTGCTCAGCAGGGAGCCTACTTCCCTTCCTCTCTCTCTGCCTGCTTCTCCGCCTACTTGTGATCTCTGACTGTCAAATAAATAAATAAAATCCTAAAAACATATTTTATTTACTTATTTGTCAGAGAGAGAGAGCGCACACAAGCAGAGGGGAGAGGCAGACAGAGGGAGAAGCAGGCTATCGCTGAGCAAGGAGCCTGACGACTTGCTCACGACTTGGTCCCAGGACCCTGGGATCATGACTTGAGCTGAAGGTAGACGCTTAACTGACTAAGCCACCCAGGCATCCCTTGGGTTAAAAACCCCAAACTTAAAAGTTACTCAAATAGTATTTAAAACATATCTTAATTTAAAAAAAAAAAAGCTCTCTAAAATGGGGAACCACTACAGTAAATCAACATTAAGAAAATGTCCTATTAAAAAAAGCTTCCCGTCAAGAATCATGTCTGTAAATAGTGAGACTTCTCAGTTTCCTCAGAATTTTTATCTGCCTCTAGGAGAATCACTCGTGACTGAAGCCACATCTCCACCGCTAACATCAGCGGTCAGGAGGAAACCCATTTTCACTGAAAGCATGGCTCCTCCGATAATCAAAGGTAGGTAGCAAGAGGTGAACCTTCAACTCCGGAAGTATGAAGCAAGCAAGCACTTGTACGTCTGGTGGGAATGTCCATGAGTATGGCCTTTTGGGAGGTCAGTCAGACTGTGTTGACCAGAGGATTAAAGGTACATGCCCTCTGCTCTGGCAATTCCTCTTTTAAGAGCCAGTCTTACAGTAACGCTTATGTGAATTCACACAGATCGCCACAGCAACACTATCTGTGTGCGCAAAACCCAGAATCAGCATTGATGTCCACCAGAAAGAAGTGGTTACAAGTGTGGGGCAAGAACCCATAAGAAAGAGTGCCATGTGACGTCAAATGGACTGAGGAAGATTAGTAAGTACTGACACGAAAGGACGCCAGTGATGTGCTATTCTGGTAACCCACCCCCCAAAACCTCCAGGCATTACTGAGAGCAGTGGTTCTCAACTGTCTCAGGGGATACTTGGCGATGTCCTGAGACAATTTTTGGTTGTCACAAGCCGGGGGCTGCTACTACTGTTTAGTGAATGAAGGCCAGGGATGCTGTTAGGACATCCTACGATGTAAAGGAAAGCCACTCACAGCCAGGCACCATCTGGCCCAGTGTTAAGGTTGAGAAGTCCGAATTTGCCGGATCATCACATTTTGGGGGGAAAACAAAAAAGCCACATCAGCATCTATATGTATACATTTTGTAAATGTACAGGTAAGTGTCTAGAAGGACATGCTGTTAAAAATGGTAGCTGGTGGGGGGTAGGGGGAGGTCCCTGGGTGGCTCAGGGGGTTAAGCATCTGACTTTTGGTTTCGGCTCAGGTGGTGATCTCCCGGGCATGGGATCAAGCACCACGTTGGGCTCTGTGCCCAATGCGAAGTCTCCTTCAGATTCTTTCTCCCTCCCCCTCTCTCCCCTTGTGCTCTCTAAAATACATAAATAAAATCTTTAAAAAGAAATGGCACCTTGGGGAAAGAGAAGGGCTGACTTATTTTATGAACCTCCTTAATGATTTTTAAAAACAGTAAACAGGTATTCCTAACGAATGAATATAGTCGTGATCAAAGCTATGAAGGAAAATGGGGCACCTGGGTGGCTCAGTGGGTTAAGCCTCTGCCTTCGGCTTAGGTCATGATCTCAGGGTCCTGGGATCGAGCCCCGCATCGGGCTCTCTGCTCAGCGAGGAGCCTGCTTCCCCCTCTCTCTCTCTGCCTGCCTCTCTGCCTAGTTGTGATCTCTCTCTGTCAAATAAATAAATAACATCTTTTTTAAAAAAAGTAAAAAAAAAAAAGCTATGAAGGAAAATAATAAAGTTGTAGGTCTCTTACATAGTATAGCTTATCAAAACCATCATCTTTCTGGAAAACAAATCCTTTCTCCTGCAGCAGCTGTATTGCATTCTTAAATATGCTATGAATTGCCTTGGACGTGCTGTCATTCTTAGCATCCCCCTGTAGGAAGAGGAAAAAGAAAAAGAAAAGAAGTTAAGTCCTGTCTTACAGCATCTAAGAGTAACTCCCTGGACCAACTGGTTTCTGAATTCACCCAACAGGCTTCTGATATGCTGAGTCAAAACCATCCAGGTGTGTGGCCTGGCAGGATGGTATTTAAGCAGCACTGGGAAGTTTGCTTGGGTCAGATCGTGCTTGATAACCGTTCCATACCGTAGTTGTCCTTTTGTTCGATTTGACCCTATGAAATGGAAAATCAAGAGGATAAAAGGACATAATCTTTGAACTGGAGTATGTACTTTCTATGTCTTGAACATTTAAAATTACTTCTATTTCCATGTTGATTTTGGCTGAATTGATTCCTAAACAAACAGATAATCTTTTTATTATTCAGAGTCAAAACACTACATATATAGTAGCTTGGTTTTTTCATTAAAACTATGGCTATATATAATCTCTTCCTAAGGACATCAGAGAATTTTACACACATTGAAATAAGTTGGGGGGGGGCGCCTGGGTGGCTCAGTGGGTTAAGCCTCTGCCTTTGGCTCGGGTCATGATCTCAGGGTCCTGGGATCGAGCCCCGCATCGGGCTCTCTGCTCAGCGGGGAGCCTGCTTCCTCCTCTCTCTCTGCCTGCCTCTCTGCCTACTTGTGATCTCTCTGTCAAATAAATAAATATAATCTTAAAAAAAAAATTAAAAAACAAATGAAATAAGTTGGGGATTCTCGGATGTACGATATTTGAAGTAGTCTCTTTAAACGGAGGCAGTTCCTAAAGTATAGATCCTTTCCCCCTTTGATTAGGATTATTCCAAGGTATCTTATGGTTTTTGGTGCTCTTATAAATGGAATCGATTCTCTAATTTCTCTTCCTACAGTTTCATTGCTAGTGTATAAAAAAGCAACTGGTTTCTGTGCATTGATTTTTATCCTGCCACATTACTGAATCGCCATGGTTTCACTTATTTGTGGAACATAAGGAAGAGCATGGAGAACATAGGAGAAGGAAGGGGGAATGAAGGGGTGGAATCAGATAGGGGAGAAGAACCATGAGAGACTATGGACTCTGGGAAACAAACTGAGGGTTTCAAAGGGAGGGGAGTGGGGGATGGGTGAGCCCAGTGATGGGTATTAAGGAGGGCACGGACTGCATGGAGCACAGGTGTTGTACGTAAACAATGAATCATGGAACACTACGTCAAAAACTAATGACGTACTGTATGGTGACTAACATAACTCAATAAAAAAAAAAAATAAGTAAATAAATAAATGGAGGCGGCCATGGGGAGACCTGTCTGTCCCAGGCACATTCATGGGGCTGAAGGCAGGGGGTGCCAGGCCGCATGGAAAGAACCTCCGCGGCTCTCAGTTTTCTGTCTCCTCGTTATCAGCATTTCTCTAGGACACAGGTTTAGCCAGAGCTACCACTCCACCCTATTTCTTGCTCCCGAGGAAGCCAGGCCCTCAGGTGTGTCCAGCCATGGTTCACAAAACTGTAAGCTTACCAAGCTGGGGGCTTTATTTCAACTTGGCCACCTCCTCCCTGGCACACAGTGAGTAACTCACAGTCTTATTAGTCTGTGTAATGAATGGTAGCTGAATACCCCCATTATAGAGGCAGTATTCTTTTTACTATTAAATTGGGGGTTTTCAGTCCATTCCTGAAACAAAGTGGTGAACGACTGTTGTTCAAGGTACAGACCCATTTTTTTTTTAAAGATTTTATTTATTTATTTGATAGAGATTACAAGTAGACAGAGAGGTAGGCAGAGAGAGGAAGGGAAGCAGGCTCCCCGCTGAGCAGAGAGCCCGACGTGGGGCTCGATCCCAGGACCCTGGGATCATGACCCGAGCGGAAGGCAGAGGCTTTAACCCCCTGAGCCACCCAGGCGCCCCTACAGACCCATTTTTAATGTGACAGAAATTCGCTGAGATGCTTAGAAGATGCAAGCACCAAAGGAACAAAGTAAAGCTTCTCAAAAAGCATCTGAAGGCAAGGTCCTACCTCTAATGAAGAAGGCTGATGAAGGGACGCCTGAATGGCTCAGTGGGTTAAGTGTCTACCTTAGGCTCAGGTCATGATCTCAGGGTCCTGGGATCGAGTCCCCCATCCGGCTCCCTGCTCTGTGGGGAGTATGCTTCTCCCTCTGCCTCTCCTCCCACTTGTTTTCTCTCTCTCTCATAAATAAATAAAGTCTTAAAAAAAAAAGAATGATAACAAAAGCTATCTGGGGCAGTACCCACAGATGCTGAAGGAGAGAACTTGCTTGTCATTTGCCAATGACATTTCCAGCAAGTGACAGGGAAAGGAAAGAAACTCCCAAATGGCTTCAAGCATTGATAACTACATCTCTAAAGAAACCCTCTTTGAAGAAGACTTTCCAAAGAGGCACTGTTTGTTTGTTTGTTTTAAGATTTTATTTATTTATTTGACAGTGAGAGATAGTGAGAGCAGGAACACAAGCACGGGGACTGAGAGAGGGAAAGCGGGCTTCCCACTGAGTAGGGAGCCCGATGTGGGACTAGATCCTGGGATCATGACCTGAGCCGAAGGTAGCTGCTTAACCGACTGAACCACCCAGATGCCCCCAAAGAGGCATTGTTTTAATCTAATGGATCCTAGTGATGTTTCAGAAACAAGCTCCCCTGGCCTGAAGAGGATAGTCTAACATTCTCAATTAATAAATAGTCAACAAGCTGGGGTACCTGGTTACTAGAACATTAAAGGCCTGAAAGTTGACAAACATTCCCAGTTACGACAACATCTGATCTCTGAAGGCAGAATAAGGCCAAGAACTATGTGATGACTCCCCCGGGGCAGAAAATCTCTGTGAGTTTGTTTAGAATAAACAACTCACCCAGCAATTCTCAGTCACACACAGCCTTGTACTCTGGGGGCTTCAAGGAAAGCTGTATTTATTAGGGGAAGCACAATCAATCCAAAATAGACTCCCCCATGAAACAGTTAATTCTTTGTAATTCTAAGGAATTCATCTTTTTAGTCCATTTAATATCATGATCCTAAGGGTCGAGTTTATTATGGCTCTTACCAAGATAGAAATATATTGGAGACTAAAAATGATTGTTGCATGATTACTGCCATCATTAGAAAGGACTCCTGGTTATCCCCAGACCACACAAAAGCTCAAAAGCTCAGTTCCTCCTCCCAGATTTCTGTAGGCTCAGGCAGCAGTAAGTGTGCTAGGTCTGTGAGATCTGAAGCAGTTTCAGCTGTGAACAAGGACCCAACAGAAGAGGCTCTGTGAATATAAACAGCGTGTGAAACTTCCTTTCCAAAAACATTTGCCTCGGCTGACCTCAGAACACAGCTCCCTAGTGGTTCTAACGCCACAGTCTCAGGGGGCAAGGCCTCCAATCATCTCTGCTAGCCAGTGGTTTGGCCTGGCCTGGGATTTGCGTCCTTCTTGTCTTTAGAAGACAAGGCTCATCCGATTCAGGAAACCGAAACTGCACAGAGACAGAAAGTGTGACTGGCAGGTCAGGCTAAGTCTGAGCGGGCCTCTCCGAGCCGCAGGTCAGGAACTGGGTGGATCTCTGAAATATATATATAGTCTTCATTCTCAAACACAGTCCACATTTATCCAGCTGTCAAAGAAACAATGGTTTTGCAAGGTCTGCTTATCAAGTTTCTGGATTTGCTGAGAAGGGCCACTACGGAAAAAGAAAAGGGGGCGGGGGACATTCAAGCCCTCTCTCCCTTGGCCTCTAAACTGTATAACACGATCACAACGATTTTTTGTGAAGCTTTCATCTGTATGACAACAGAAAGTGCCAAAGGATCTAGGGTTTCACCATCATTGTAAAGCATCCTTCGTCTCCTAGGCTCTATTAAGCAGAATTCAACTTAATGACACTGACCTCCCCGACCAGAGTCATGTGAGGAAGTAATTCATAATTGATGGAAAAGAGTTTCCAAAGACAAAACAAAATCCCACATTCATATCTCTTTAAACATACATGACGGGGCAGATGTAAGTTTCTGCTCTAACCATTTTCAGAAAGTTATCACACCAGAAGTTCCCTACGGTTATTTTGAATGGAGAAGTCTTGAGAGAATCCTTGGCCCCGACAGAAAAGCGGGTTCACAGGAAGAATGCGGTGTTTGCTAAGATTCGGTTTCTTTCCAAACACGCCGACAGAGCGGTCAGAAGTGCTAGGGGGCTAACTTGGCAGTAAGCTGCCTCTGGACGACTACATGAGAGGAAGGCTAATCTTGTGGACGGTGGCCAGCTGGAGGGCCCTGGCCGCAAAGGAGCGAGCAGTGGTGTCGCAGAAGGCAGCAGCCAGTCCGAGCCCTCCCCACCGGGGTGTCCCTGACATGCTATCCCCGCCTCTGTGAATGACATCGCGGGTCACCAGGCCCACAGTCTACGGCCAAGAGAAGATAATTAGGTTCGTGAACGAAACTGAGAAGCAGCAGCCGTGGCCCCGTGGCCTAGGAGGTCAGGATGAGGACCCAGTATCTGTTGCACCAGAATCATGAGGAATAACTTATGTTACCTAACAAGGTGTTCACGGCAGCTCTGTTGGCAGTGACAAAAGACCGGAAAACTTCTAAACAGTCCAGAAATGGAGAGAGTAGTTAAATAAATTATGGTACATGTAACAAGAGATCATTATAGTGGCAAATCTGTATGAATGGCTAGGAAAGGCTAAAACAAGCCATTCAGTGAAAAGCTAGGTACAGATTAGAGTTTAGCTTGCTACCGATTGTGTAAAAAAGAAGGGGGGGGGGATATAACCACTCCTAGTTTATAAACGCACAGACTCTCTCTGAAAGGATATTCATGAGGCTAGTAATGGTGCTTATCTCTGGGGAAAGGGGGTAAGAGGGAGGATGGGAAGGAAACTTTAACTAGATACCTTCAGGGACTATTTAAATTTTTAAAAACTATTCATTCCCTCAACCAACAAATAATCAAGAACTTAGTTTATGGCAGCCCTGTTCTGGGCCATGGTTCTAGAGAGTAAAGACAAGTTAAGGAAGACCTCTGCTCTTGTAAAATTTAAATTCTGGAAGAGGAAGAGGCAAACAAACATAAATACCAGTGATAACCTGAGATATGAAAACAGGGTGATAACACTGTGTGGAAGCAGGTGGCTATCACAGCAAATAGAGGGAGGGCAAGAAGGTGACATTTCAGCAGAGATCATTCCCTGGTGGAAAAAAGTAAATAAAAATAAATGGTAACAACAAAAAAACCTGAGAATCGCAATGAAAGGGAAAGCCTAAAACCAAATTTCAAATAACTCTTAATTAGAAGTGAATAAACACCAACAACATAAGTTCACCTGTAACATGAGGGGGGAAAAGGGATAGCTCTTTTCCAGAGGAGTAAGAAATTACTTGATTGTTTCTAGAAATTTTTACTCATAAACCAGATTAAATACAACTTGGTCTTTATATAAATCCTAATAAGATAACCTTATTTTGATGAAGAGAGAGCAAGTTATTAAAAACTTTGGTTCAAGAATCATCTTGCTGGGGGTTCCTGGGAGGCTCAGTGGGTTGAGCAACTGCCTTCAGCTCAGGTCATGATCCCAGGGACCCGGGATCGAGCCCTGCATCAGGCTCCGGGCTCAGCAGGGAGCCTGCTTCTCCTTCTCCCTCTTCCCCTCCTCCTGTTTGTGCTTATTCTCTGTGTCAAATAAATAAATAAAATCTTTAAAAAAAAATCATCCTGCTGAATAAATAATCTTGGAAAGAAAATTGCCTCTTCTCATTTATCTCCTGCTTCTGAGATTAAACACCCATCTCACAAATACTAAGGAACAGTATGAACCTTAAACTACTTTTTCCCCCTACCCAAAGATTAAGTTTACTGAGATTAAGTGAGGAGGGCAAAAGGGCAGGTGCATTCTCATTTCAAATTCTTAGTGGTCAGTGACCTTTCCAGAAGAGAAACACGGACTAGCACAAGAACTTCTATGCCCTGGGCCTACACTCTGAGTGTCCATGCCGCAGTCATGTTTGCCCACACCCTTGAGCTGCACATACGGGACAGGGGACCTGAGTTCTCACATGGGCATGCGTGCTGCACCTACCTGCTCAGGGCCCGCGCTGTGAATCACAGGCTGATTGGCAAGGGACAGCAGAGACTCCACAATTTCCAATTCCTGCTGGTAAAAGGTTTGCACTTTGTTCTCCACAAGGAATTCTTTGGCTCTTTCACTCAGCAAACACGTGAGATTGGCAAGGTCCAAGGCACCTGGATCACTGCTGGGGGAAAGTTTTGAAAAGCGCTGCAGAAAACTATCACCTTTGCTTCTTTTTAAAACAGAAATTCAGGGCGCCTGGGTGGCTCAGTGGGTTAAGCCGCTGCCTTCAGCTCAGGTCATGATCTCAGGGTCCTGGGATCGAGTCCCGCATCGGGCTCTCTGCTCAGCAGAGAGCCTGCTTCCTCCTCTCTCTCTCTCTGCCTGCCTCTCTGCCTACTTGTGATCTCTCTCTGTCAAATAAATAAATAAAATCTTAAATAAATAAATAAATAAATAAATAAAAATAAAACAGAAATTCAGCTGGGACATGTGACACTATATTGATGTTTGTTCGATTGCCTGAAGTACAGCTGACACCTACTTTTAAATTAAGGTGTACAACACAGCAACTGACAAGTCTATACTACGCTACGTTCACAAGCGCGGGTACCATCTGTCACCGTACAGAGCTATTACAGTCCTGCTGACTGTATTCCCTGTGCTGTATCTTTTATCCCTACAACATATTCATTCTATACCTAGAATGAATACTTTCCTTCACCCATTTTGTCCATCCCCCACCCCACACACTCCTCCCCTTTGATGGATGCTTAGCTTGTTTCCATAACTTGACCTCTGTTTATAAGGCTGCAATAAACATGGGGGTGTTTTGTTTTCTTTGGGTAAATACCCAGTAGTAAAATTACTGGATCATATGGCGTTTCTTTTTTTTTTTTTTTTTAAAGATTTTATTTATTTGACAGAGAGAAATCACAAGTAGTCAGAGAGGCAGGCAGAGAGAGAGGGAAGCAGGCTCCCCACTGAGCAGAGAGCCCGACGCGGGTCTCGATCCCAGGACCCTGAGATCATGACCTGAGCCGAAGGCAGCGGCTTAACCCACTGAGCCACCCAGGTGCCCCTCATATGGCGTTTCTATTTTTAATTTTTTTAAACCGATTTTTCCCCCATTGTATATTTTTGCCTCCTTTGTCAGAGATTGAGCACATAAATGTGGATTCATTTCTGGGCTCTCTATTCTGTTCCACCAACCTATGTGTCTAGTTTTGTGCTAGTACCATACTTGTTTTGATTACTGTGGCTGTGTAGTATATCTTGAAATCTGGGATTGTGATACCTTAAGCTTTGTTCTTCATTCTCAAGATTGCTTTGGGTATTTGGGTCTTCTGTGGTTCAATAGAAATTCTAAGATTATCTGTTCTAGTTCTTTGAAAAATGCTGTTGGTATTTTGATAAGCATTGCACTGAATCCATAGATTGCTTTGGGCAGTATAGACCTTTTAACAATACTAATTCTTCCAGTCCATGAGCATGGAATATCTTTCCATTTGTGTCACCTTCAATTTTTTCATCAATGTTTTATAGTTTTCAGAGTACAGGTCTTCTAACTCCTTGGTTAAGTTTTTCCCTAGGTATTCTATTCTTTTTGGTGCAACTGTAAATGGAATTGTTTTCTTAATTTTTCTTTCTGCTTTGTTATTAGTGCATAGGAATGTAACCAATTTCTGTGTATTAACTCTATATCCTACAACTCTACTGAATTCATTTGTAGTTTCCTTTTTTATTATTATTATTATTATGTTGTTAGTCACCATACAGTACTCATTTGTAGTTTTAATGATTTGTTTTGGTGGCGTCTTTAGGACTTGTCTATATTTAGTATCATGTCATCTGCACGTATCGACAGTTTAACTCTTTCCTTACCAATTTGGATGCCTTTTATTTCTTTTTCTTGCCTCACTGCTATGGCTAGGCTTTCTAGTACGATGATGAATGAAAGGGGCAAGAGTGGGTTTCCTTGTCTTGTTCCTGATCTGAGAGGAGACGCTGTTTTCCACCAGTGCCTATGATGTTAGTTGTGGGGTTTTCATATATGGCCTTCACTATACTATATACACTCTAAGCCTCCTCAGTTGAGAGTTTTTGCCATGAATGACTGTTGGGTTTTATCAAATGCCTTTTCTGCATCTACTGAAATGATTATGTGACTCTCATGCTTTGTTTTATTAATGTGGTGTCTCATGTTGATTGATTTGTGGATATTAAACGATCCATGCATTCCCAGAATAAATCCCACGTGATCATGGCGAATGATCCTTTTAATGCATTGTTAATGCAGTTTGCTGGTATTTTATTGAGGATTTTCCATGTGCAGCAGGGATATGGGCCTGTAGTTTTCTATTTGTATAGCGTGTCTGTCTGGTTTCAGTGTCAGGGTAATGCTTGTGGCACAGAACGTATTTGGAAACTTTCCTTTCCCTTCTATTTTCTGGAATAGTTCGAGGAGAATAAGTATTAACTCTTTTTTTAAATGTTTGATAGAATTCACCTGTGAAGCCATCTGGTCCTAGACTTTTGTGTTTTGGGAGTGTTCTGACCACTGATTCAAATTCATTACTGGTAATCGGTCTGTTCAATAATAACGCTTGTTTCTGACATAAAGGGCAGTCGTACAGTGAGTACTGTGCAGTTGTTTAAAAGGATGAGGCAGGACTCTAGGAACTAAAATATTCATGAGAAATTCTGAAAAAAAAGTCAAGCTGCAGAACAGTATATAAAGTATGTTCCCATTTGTATTAAAAAGCAGATGACAACCCATAAAATATATGGGTGAATATTCATGCTTGTAGATGCACAGAAGAAAAATGTCTAAAAGGATACACCTCAACCTACACATGGTGGCAACCTCTGGGAAATGGTACTGGGGCAGGAAAATGAGTAACTTCCTCTCTTACTTTCCACAGATCTAGAGTTTGGGTTTTTTTTAACATACATTTTAGAATATGTAATATATGTATGTTTAAAAAAATCAAAGCAGCGATGGAGGGTGTGGTGCCTGGGTGGCTCAGTCGGCTAAGTGGCCGATTCCTGCTTTTGGCTCGGGTCATGATCTGGTGGTCGTGAGACAGAGCCCTGCGTCAGGCTCTGTGCTCAGTGCAGAGTCTGCTTAAGGTTCTCTCCTCCTCTCCCACGCCCTCAGCCCCTCCCCATCCACCCCCAGCTCCATGCACTCTTTCTTTCTCAAAATAAATTCTTAGAAAAAAAATTAAAGGGTACACAGTGAAGTCTCCTTTCTAAACTTTTTTCAGTTCTACCCGTAGGAAGAAGCTATCACTGGTTTTCTGGCAGCTCTCAGAGTTCTCTGATGCAGGCACTAACAAGTATACACATATTCTTAGTTCTCCCATTTCCCCCCCCTCCACACACAAGAAAGTAAAATCAGTCCGGGTTGGGAATGACGGGTATCATTTTTTACAGTTTTTTGTTAGAATGTGTCATAGAGTAGTATTTTGATTTTGAGGTTCCAGGGCAGTTTTCTTTTGGTTTCTTGCCTTGGGGGCTCATTGAGCTTCCTGGATCTGTGCATTTATATAGTTTCAGCAAATCTGGAAAAACTTTATCCATTATTTCCTCAAATACATTTTCTCTGCTCCCTGCACTCCTTCAGGGACTCCCTATTACACACACATTTTCCTCACAAGAACCTTAGAATATCTGTACTATTACTATCTTCACTTTGCAGGTAAGAAAATGAAGGCATATGGGGAGTAAGTGGACTTACCCGGAGCCCCTCCGTGAGTGTGGACCCTTCAGGATTTGAACCCCGGCCCACCCCAGCATCTGGGCGCCCACTGCTTGGCCTTACGCCATCATCACATCTTCAACAGGGAGAAGCCACAGCTTACCTTTCTTGCTCTAGGGCTGGGCTGCGGAAAGGCTGGTCGTAAACCTTCCTGTAGATACGGGGCAGCTCCAGCATTCTCGAGATTTGAATGTTGCACACGGGATCATCCACTTTATCTAACAAGCCGTGGGGGAAAACATGCCATAGAAATACAATGAGATCAGCTCTTTCCCACGTCCAAACTGCTGCTAGGCACCCAGTTGGTCACCCTTCCTCTAGGTGCCCAAGGAGCATACATTCTAGATGCACGTTTAGTGTGGGTCCCAGGCATCCTTTGAGAGGGAATGCAATGCCCTCAGCATCACAGGCTTGTCCAGCAGCAGACTGGAACCAGGGAAAGCACATTCCCTTATTCACCCATCTGCTACGATGGTAAATAACGGGGGTCATCCGTGGGATTTCCAACCCAAGTCAGCCAGAGCCCTGCAAAACATATCACTCAGAGGATGTGGGACTATCGTATTTCCGATAAGCTCTTTTCCTTCAAAGTTAATGGACTCAGCAGTGTTCAAGAAATCTCTATCATTTTAAAGAATAGGAACACTGTACTCTACGTGGACTGCCACTTCAAACTTCAAAGTACATTAACTCTGACGTGGCCCAAATAAATTTGCTGGGTATATATAATACATCATTGGTTTTCTTCCCCAATTTCTAGTCACTGCTCTTCAAAATAAAGTTAAGAAATGCTGCTTTTCTAAAGAAAGCCTGTTAGGAAATAAAATTTCCTCCAGTAGAGAGTTACTTTTTAAAAAAAAAATCTGAACTTTTCCACCATTTGACTTTTAGCAAACCCAGAGCTTACTGGACACACACCCAGAATATCAACCAGTTTGGCAGAGGTAGCTTGTGCTTACAGTAAGTAGTGACACGAATCTCTCGTTCTTCTCTGTATGTGTGGACATAACCTCTGATCTGGACAATGTCCCCAATTTCAATCTTTGTCTTCTGCTCAATGGTGTCTTGCAGCTTCTTAAGCTGTGAGGTTAAGTTCAGCGCCCCTAGCGTTGCCGTAGCTGTGGTTGCTAGGACCAGAAGAGACAGAAGCATAACACGATCACTGCGCCACAGGTGTGAGATGGTGTTGGGTCATTCTCCTTCTGATAAGCTGCTCTACTGTAAGAAACCTGCACACCCTTCTGAAATCCTCTGCTGAACACAAGGCCCAAGCTGTAACTATTCGAAAGGAGGATAATGGGAACGGGGTCTAGGAGGCCTGATAACCCAAGTAAGAAAGTTCTGGCAGGGCTCCAACATGCTCTCCCCTGCTCCTGCATTGCCAGTGACCTCAAAGGGCGCTATGTGGTCCTGAGCTGAATTCTGTAGGATTCAGCAACCCTTTCAAGTGTCTTTGCATGAAGACCAATCTGGCATAGGAAAAAAGGGGGCCCAGGTCTCCGTATCCAGTCCTGTTTATGGGGAAGGTGAATGTGCCTCAGGCTGATTTCCCACTTTGGTACCCAACACCCTAATCTCTTGCCTCTCATCTTTGTTGGGTCACTGCGGTGATCTCTCTCTCTCACACACACATTCTCACACCCCTTAAAACGGTAAGTTTAAGCAACTTCATGGTGAAAATAACCCAATGCACATTCAATTCTAAGTCATTTCTATTACTTAAGTTTAATTTCTAATTGTATTAAATAGTAAGCACAGCCATGAATACTTGGGTACTATAGGCACTGCTCTAAGGACTTTATAGTGGATCAGTACACCTAAACCTCACCGCTACACCCATTCATTCTTGGCCTCATTCTATAGAGGACACTGAGTCACAGAGAGGTCAAACAACTTGCACAAAGTTAAACAGCTAGCCAGCCACAAAGCTGCAGTTTGAATCCAGGCGGTTCCTGACTCCAGTCCCTTCCTGCTTATTATTCTTTATTCTCTGCTGCCTGCCCCGTGAGCATTCTCGTGTTTTCCCGATACAGCTGGGGTGTGTAAACAATTCGACATTCTGATTTTCTGCCTGGGCCAAGTTCAGATACACACGTGTATCTACAGAATCTATACAACTCAAGCACTTTAAAAAATCATAGAGCACTGGCATGTTAACAAGCCACAGTTCGATGAGCTAGTCATGTTAAATGTCCCATTCTCCCCTCTTTCTGTAATATTTTTGAAATTTTATTTATTTATTTGACAGAGAGAGAAATATTACGAGTGGTCGGGGGGTGGGGAAGCAGGCTCCTACTGAGCAGAGAGCCCGATGTGGGGCTCAATCCCAGGACCCTGAGATTGTGACCTGAGCTGAAGGCAGAGACTTAACCCACTGAGCCACCCAGGCACCCCTGTAATTTTTTATTCTGGCTTTAATCACCGGCACCAGATGGGACTTAGAGGTCAGCACTCGGATAATGGAGTTAGACAGACCGGGTTGAAATCTCCACTCACCTCCTACTAGCTCTGAGACCGCGGGCAGGCTGTTAACCTCACTGCACCAGGGTTGCCTCAACTACGAGTTGTGGGTAACAACACAGTCCACCTTGCACACAGAACTGTTGCATATGATCTAAGTTAACCCTTACATCATGGGTTTGGCACAATGTCAGAGCCACAGGAAATGGTCTATAAATGTCAGCTATTTGTAAAAAAACAAGTTAACGAAGCCCTCTAGACAAAATTGCGTGTTTTTCTTGCGTGTAATTCTTGTTGGGAATTACCAGACAGAAAAGTTAAAAACAGGTTCACAGTTCATTACATATTGTCAGAAGGTTTGCCAGAAAGAAACATTCCAACCGTTCTCTTTTTACAAGGTGTGGCCAGCGATGCACACACATTTGTAGCTCCTACACTGGCTTGGATGTTTAGTACCTTAAAAAATATATAATGATTCCATGATGTTTTATTTTTGCTTTTAAACTGCCAGACAGGCTCTATGTTTTTATATAAGATGATTCGTTCTCTGTATTTCTTTACGTGTAAGAAATCATCTTACTCATTCTATGTATCCTTCGCGTATTTTGAATACTTCATGTTAACTTCTGAAAAATTTTTAGGGAAGCTTTCTCAGTTCTGCTCATTACATCCACTCCCCCCCCCCCCATTCCACTGCTTTTCTATGCTTTTTTATTTCATTTTACTACATAAAAGTTTGAAAAAAATGTTTAGTCTATCCTATGGTCACTGATGATAGTTTTTGGTGCTTTAACAGCTAAGGACTTATCAGAGTTTAACACGTATACCCCATATTTGCTGTGATAAATACACAACTCCATCTTCTTTGGGTTATGTCATGCAAACTGGAAGATACAGATCACGGTCACCTCTTTTAAAAAATATTTTTATCTACCTGAGCCAACAACATTTGTTAAATGCTCCTGTATTTCCTGCTCTTGATTCATTTCTGGTCTGTCATACACTTAGTGTTCCTATTATGAATGAACAAATGTTCTATTAGCCTATCGATCGCACTGTCTTTCTAATCTAACACAACTTAGATGACTGTGGCTTTGTAAAGTGCAAAGGCACTATTTTTCTTGTACCGCATCTACCTTATCCGGGGAAAGAGCAACCAGGGAGTATGGGGCACTCTGTATCCAGTAACCAACACCTAGGAATCTAGACACTATCGGCACTAATGGTACTCAGCTTACCGGCTTTCTTCAAAAAGCACCCAAGTGTTACTTTATAAAACGTTATTCCATCTGTGTTCCTGTCCCGTCCAGCCACCTTGTACTTGGGCTGAACTGAAAACACGTCATAATAAATGCTTCCTACAGCACTGCTGAAATGACTGGACAGGCAGCCAGTCTGAGAACGAGGCCCAGCTTTCATTTAAAGGGTGAGCCAAACTCGTGAAAGGACGGCTTGAGCTCTGTAATTTGGTGAACCTAATGAGACGGCTGGAGCCCGACCGACTGCATTGTAAGTAGCCCATTCCATGCTGGGAGACAGCACCCCCCCACCCCCCAAGTTCTAGTATCAAGGGTCAAGCTTTCTTAATTTGTCTCACAAGCCAGTCCAATTTAATTTATAGGAATTAATGGCCTATTCTCATACACCTTAACGGACTAGAACAAGATTTTGACTCAGACTAAATTTTGTTTAAAAAAAAATTGTCTTCATTGGCTACATTCCAGGGGAAAGCTTTTAAATTGAGGGCAATTAGATGAAAAGGAGAGAATGGGCTAGTCAGGAATAATTTTAAAATATCACTTTGTATGTAACATGATGAGAATCCTTTTTGGGCTTTCTCCTTGCGTTCTTACTCTTTTTATTCTCAAAGGAGTTTCCAATTAAGGCTGCCCACCGTGATGGTTCATCTATTCATCTACTTACAAATCTTTTAAAAATCTCTCTCAGTAGCCATTTTATCTAAAAAATGACTAAATATAAGTTATACAGTATTCCTAAGGTCATTCTTTAAAAAAAAAAAAAGTTGATTTTGGAAATTAGAACAATGTCTAAAATAGGAATCAGCAACCTACAGCCCCTGGGCCAAATCCACCCACAACCTGTTTTGGTAAATAAAGTTTTACTCTATGTACTGTGTGTGGCCTCTTCTGTATCCCCATGGCAACGCTGGGTAATCAAGGTGAGGACCAGAGAGCCCACAAAGCAGAAAACATTGTCTATCTGATCCTGTACAGAACAAGTCTGCTGCTCCATGGCCTGAAACAAGCACATATATTCAAACAACATGCTCTGATTGAAGGTTTTGACAACACTAAAACTGTAATTCTGCAAATTGATTTTAATATCCTAGACATAGCTATATGAAAATTCAAGAATCTGATTGTCTTATAGGTTTATTTCTTAGCTCTGAAACAGCCATATAAAACCTGTTGTCTTCATTTTTTTTTTAAAGATTTTTATTTATTTAACACACAGAAAGAGATCACAAGTAGGCAGAGAGGCAGGCAGAGAGAGAGGGGGAAGCAGGCTCCCTGCTGAACAGAGAGCCCGATTTGGGGCTCCATCCCAGGACCCTGAGACCATGACCTGAGCTGAAGAAGGCAGAGGCTTAACCCTCAGCCACCTGGGCACACCCCTTAATTTTATTTATTTATTTATTTATTTTTTTTACATCTACAAAGCGTCCTAAGCAAAGCAGTGCCAATGATTAAGATGTTCCCAAATAAGGAATGGAACACTGAAGTCATAGGAAACTGGTGGCCAAGTTCTAAATGTAAATACGTCCAAAAATTAAGTGAAGAGCCACTGCACTGGTCCGGACAGTCAAAGTAAGAAGCTGAGATCCTGGCAGGTAATGGCAAAGAGGAAAGACACCGTGTATCACCCAAGGAGATGGATACAGATGTTAGATGGTATAGCAGGCAGTATTTCATGAATGACCCCAGTATGTATGGCACTGCCCTGTGTGTGCTGCAAGACGGGAAGACAAGGTCCCAGTGGCTGTCGCTTCTCTAGAGCCAAAAATGATAATCAGTATTGTCCAATATATTTTTTTTTAATTATGAACTTAACTGAAAAAAATCCCTAGGGCCTATTAAAATATACTCAAGGAATTCCAAATGCTGTTTCAGTTATAGTCAGTGGGTTCAATATACAATTTTAAAGTTTCTTTCCAGAGCATCTGGGTGGCTTAGTTGGTTAAGTGACTGCCTTTGGCTCAGGTCATGATCCCAAGTTCCTGGGATGGAGCCTCCATCAGGCTCCTTGCTCAGCAGGGAGTCCGCTTCTCCCTCTGCCCCTCTACCCCTGTTCCCTGCTCGTGCTCTCTCTCATTCTCTCGCTCTCTCTCTTTCTCGAATAAACAAAATCTTTAAAAACAATAAAGTTTCTTTTCAGTTCATGTTACTCAATAGTTAACTTCAAAGGAATCCTATTTACCTTCTCATCAATCTTAGAATTTCTGGTATCCTTGAGATTTCAGAAAATCTGGATCATGGCAGCACAGACATTAGTGGCCATCATGCAAAAGGAAAAATCTCCAAAACCTTTGGTTAAGGATTACATGTGGAACAAGGGGATTCTGAGCCGACTGGCAACTAGGCTAAAACACCTCAACTTCCGTGATAACGACCACGGTAAAAGGAAATGCTCCACCTCCCCGCGACCTGGTCCCACGCTGGCAGGCAGGCTCAGAAGGAAGTGAGCACCAAAGAGGAGACAGCAGAAAGAAATACGACTTGCTCTTCTGTGACATCAGTCAGCCGAGGGCCCAGAGCTCCAGGTTTAGTGCTTTGGGCTGATCCACAGAATTCACCAGTGGCCAAACATGTAAACTTAGCCCTACAGTTGTTCTGATGAGCCCCCTTGAGTAAACACCATTGGTTAGCTGGAAAGCAGAGGAGGATGTCCAATGAAAGTACCTGATGAAGCCTCGTGATTGTTCGACTTTTTCCAGCAGATACAATTGATAACTCCAGTGCTGTCGTCCACTGCAAGAGAAGTGCAAAAGGGCAGAAGAGAGATCCGGGCATCGCGAGTGAATGAGCGGGTTGTCATCGCATTCAGCCATACCCCATGCATCTTTCAATAGCCTGGCTGGGCTAACCCCTCGTGAAACTCTCCTTCCATTCCCAGAAGTAATGTCTGCAGGTACACCGACAGGAACTGCCCGTCTGCACGGCTCATTGTGATACGTGAGCCTAAGGCAGTCAACATTTCACTCAGTCCGCCTTGGGGGTACCAGTGATTCCTGTCCTCACCGTCCTCAGGAGCTTAAGTACAGACATCTCCACGAATGCTAACATGCAAACTGGGCCTTGGCCTCCCACCCTGAAGCAAGAGTGCACTGATACAGCCCATGGTGAAAAGACTCGGAGGGCAACCATCTCTCACCATCCACCCTTTCATGAGCTCCACAGCCTCCCAAGACAAAGCATCCCACTTCTCTTTATGAATGAGCTTCTGCCCAGTCCTTACTACTGCAGGGGACAAAAGGAAAGCCAAGTATATTGCAGAAGACCAAAGTTTTGTTTTCATACTGGAACATAATTATACTTTAATCACATAAATAATTTTGGCTTATTTTATCCCTAGTGCAACACACACACACACACACACACAGAATTCCCATTGTACATGGATTTATAACTGCAGAGGAACTGGAGTTGTTTGGTATGAGAGGTGTTTTCTCTAATTTCTGAAAACCTCAAAAAAAAGAGACCAGTGGTTTTTAAAAAAAATCATCAGTGAGACTGTTGTAAATGCACATATAAAACAGAATATAAGGCAAATTTTTTTATTACTGGTTTAAACCTGCACTGGAAGCAGAAGCCAAGAAAAATATTTCTTATAGGAAAATAAATTCTAAATAGATTTTTATTAAATGTAAAACAGGTAAACTTAAAAAGACAGGAAGAAAATATGGGTAAATACGTTTGGACCTTGGGCTTACAGTTGGTTGGAAGAAACTTCTTTAACCAGACTTGACGATCAGATCTCATTTCTAAAAGTCTGATATAGATGACCAACTAAAAATTAATACCTTACAGCAATTTTCTGACAGGGCTAGGGTCTTAATACATAAAGAGCTCACACAGGGGCGCCTGGGTGGATCAATCCCGTGAGCATCTGCCTCTTGATTTTGGCTCAGGTCATGATCTCAGGGTTGTGAGATCAAGCCCCATGTCTGCACTCAGCACGGAGTCTGCTTGAGATTTTCTCTCTCCCTCTGCCCCCCCTTTCAAATAAATAAATAGGTAGATAGATAGATAGCTCGCTCATACAAATGAATAAGAAAAGATCAGAACCACTAGACAAAAAATGGCAAGGAGAAAGAATACATAATTTACGGAAGATATAAAAACAGCCAAATACATATGTGTCAGAACCCTAAACTCATTAGTTGCCAGGGAAAGAACAAACTTAAATAATTTCTCGACTATTAGAATGACAATATTAAAATGACAGTATTAAAAATACTGATATCCTCATATGCTGTTGGTGGGAATATAAATTCATATCAAATTTCTAAAGAGCAAGTTTGGAAACGTGTTGATTTTTTAAATGTATATACTCTTTGACTTAGTGATTACTTCCAGAAATTTATCCTGAAGAGAAAAACAGAACACACACACAGATTTACACATCTTGTATAAGGCTGTTTGTTGCAACATTGTTTATAATATTGTTAGTTGGAGATAATCTAAATGCTTATAAATATGGAATTTGTTAAATAAATTACAGTGGCATACCATATAAAAATAGTTATAATGAAGATTTATGTTCACTGCTATTAAAAGATATTATGCTTCATTTTAAAAAAGAAATCTTATATATAATCTAATTTATGTAAAACATTAAGTAGTGTATTTTGACAGAAATGACTTTAAGACAGTGAAACGATAATAGCAGGGTTTTTCTGGAACACTGGAAAGGAACTCCACACCGAATGTACATCCTGATTATAAGCCTCATTTCGGAGATTTTAAGAGAAGAAAATATGCATAATAGTACAAGGAAATAAGACACATCTCTATTTCCCCAATATTAGGAACAAGTAAAAAACATTAGGAGGGACATTCACCCAAACAGTGACATTTTTTTTTATCTTATTTATAGGGTTTCACATGAGTTTTATGTACTTCAGTAAAAATTTCCCTAGTTTTAAATTTTATTTTATGATAGGAGTGTCATTTTAAAATAAATCAATGAGGACATTCTGAGTTAAAAAAACAACAACGACTGTATGACACCTCTAGGCACACCACTTCTCTGGCCAGTGTAAAATCTTGGTTTAACATGTCAAGTAAAAACATGAGCATATGAACATTTGTTCTAGGAAATGTAACGACATTAACAGTAGAGTCTCCCAGGATTCTAGGTATGAGCTTGAGTTGCTGCCAAGTGTTCTGCCCGCACGGCCACCAAACCCTTGGACTTTCTGGCCTGCAACGTCTCCCAACAAGTGCTGGGAGCCGGCAGCCTGAGGTCTGGCTGCTGGAATGCCCCGGAAAGGGAGCATCCTTGCAGAGCTGCACAACATCCTCCCCGGTTGGGCAGCACCACCGGGGCCGCTGGCCTTTTGTTTCAGCAATGGAATGAGTCAGTGGGAACAGGAAACACCCCCCAGGACAGGACTATGGTGAGTCAGGTGGAGCAGGACCCAGGACAGTGAGGAGTGGCTGCCTGGCCCGTGGCCCAAGAGCCAAGCTGGCCCTGAGGACAGCAGGGAGGGTGCAGCTCGCCCCTGAACAGGCCTCACAAGAACTAAACTTCTTTCTGTTCTCAATTACCCCAACCCTTCAGGTGCTTTTTGTTTTCCCACTGCCCACAGATGTGTCCTGTTGCTTCTAGCCTCCATCCTGAAGAGAACATTTATTGGGGAAGAGTCATACCTATCTCCTTAATATTTCTAGAATGGGAAAGGGGTTAAGTGAAGCCCCTTTAGGTCACAGGTACAATAACTGGCCTGGTTTTAGGGCCAGGATGAAGATCCTCGAATAGCCTCTTTCATGTGACCTCAAAAACAATCAAAGACCAGAGGGGCTCTGTCGGGTCTCTCCCCACCCGACAAACAGCCGCACCTCCCAGTGCAGTGCCCCAGCATCCCTGAGACACAATGGGGAAGGTCAGAGTAAACAGACTTGGCCGTATCGGGTGCTGGTCACCAGGGCCGCTTTTAACTGGCGAAGTAGACATTGTCTCCATCAATGACCCCTTGGTGACCTCAACAACATGGTCTACGCTCTCCAGCGTGATTCCACCACTGTAAGATCAATGGCACAGTCGAGGCTGAGAATGGGAAAGTTGTCATCAATGGAAAGCCCATCTCCACCTTCCAAAGTGAGATCCTGCCAACATCAAACGGGGTGAGGTGGTGCCAAGTCCACAGGGGAGTCCACTGGGGCCTTCACCACCATGGAGAAGGCTGGGGCTCAGCTGGAGTGTGGGGTCAAGAGGTTCATCATCTCAGTTTCTGCTGATGCCACCATGTTTGTGATGGGTGTGACCCATGAGAAGTGTGACAACTCCTTCAAGATTGTTAGCAATGCCTCCTGCACTATCCATGACAACTCCGGTATTGTGAATGGACTCATGACCACAGTCCATACCATCACTGCCACCTGGAAGACCAGAGACAGCCCCTCTGGGAAGCTGAGGTGTGATAGCTGAAGGGTTGCCCAGGACACCATCCCTCCTTCTACTGGTGCTGCCAAGGCTGTAGACAAGGCTATCTCTGAGCTGAACGGGAAGCCCAATGGCACAGCCTTCCGTGTCCCCACCCTCAATGTGTAAGTTGTGGATCTGACCTGCCACCTGGAGCAAGCTGCCAAATACAAAGACATCAAGAAGGTGGTGAAGCAAGCATCAAAAGGTCCCTTCAAAGGCATCCTGGGGTACACTGGGGACCAAGCTGTGTCCTGCAACTTTCACAGTGACACCCACTCTCCCACCTTCAATGATGGGGCTGGCATTGCCCTCATGACCACTTTGTCAAGCTTATTTCCTGGTACAACAATCAATTTGGTTTACAGCAACCAGGGGGAGAGCCTTAAAGTCCACATGGCCTCCAAGGAATAAGGGCGCCCTGGACCACCAGCCCTGGTGAGAGCAAGAGGAAGAGAAAGGCCCTCAGCTGCTGGGGAGTCCTTGCCCCAACTCATCCCCCAATATACTGAGAATATCCTGACCTCTAGAGAGTAGAGGTCCATCCCAGAACCCTGAGAAGGGGTGGGTTTGGGAACCCCTACTTTGTCATGTACCACCAATGAAATATACTGTCTCCAGCAAAAACACACACACACAAAAAAAAACCAAAAAAACAAAAAACAGACAAAGTTGATTTCTGGTGAGGTGATGGGACAGAGAAAAATCAAATTGAGTTATATGGAGACTATACATCACAATGGAATCAGTAAGCAGACTGGGCCTATAAACCTCCATCAGTGGAATCTTGAGCAAGTGACTGAGCCTTCTTTTCTTCATCAACAAAATGGAAAGAACATCTGTCCTTTCTATTTCAAAACCTCAGGAGGAGAATAAGACAAAAGTACACATGTAAAAGTGCTCTGTAACCTGAAATTGTTACTTCATCAGTGGGATTTGGAGAGGAAGTACCTGATTATACTATAGAAAATGTACTTGCCCACAGCTGAGTATGTTATAGGAAACTGGTGAGTACTTCTTGAACTGTCTGGAGAAAAACAGAACCAATACCTCTGGTAAAATAGAGAAGAGATCCAGTATGGGGATGCCTGACAAAATGATCTATTTTGGAGTTTAAAAAATATATATGCTGGGGAAGAGAAGAAGGCACGAGAAACCTCCCTCACACGTTATTTCATAGGCACGAGACAATCATCCTCAGGAAAATGAACACGTTGAGGAAATACAACGAAATGCATCCATACTCTACATTATCTAAGGCGCACAGACCGCCAGGGTGATGTTCTTCGGCCCCTTGTTCAACTGCCTTCTATGTTTCCACAAGTAGAGCAAGGACACAAACCCAGGGCAACACAATAGAAAGCAACACCGCTAATTAAAGCAAAGGTTTGGAATCCAAAGTTCAGCTTCCCAGGAAATACCCAGCTTGGCCTCTTAACTGTGGAGACTCTAAGAGCTGCACAAGGCAATAGATTAAAATGCTTACATTAAACTCAGTGAAAACACTCAAGACCCACAATGCTAATTGCTGGTGTCCAAACTACAGAAATCCTTTATTTAGTTTGTATCATCATGAGGAGACAGAAATTTTCTGATAATAGATATTCAGCCCTGAGTACCAAAAGGCCTTTTAAAATTCCTGTTCTGAATATAAATCTTGTCAATTATTTTTCATACCTCCCTGTCTTCTTGGGAGAGTCTTCCTTAACATTAATCTCGTCTTTTTATTTATTTATTTTTTTAAGATTTTATTTATTTATTTGACAGAGATACAGCGAGAGAGGGAACAGAGGCAGAGGAGTGGGAGAGGGAGAAGCAGGCTTCCCACTGAGCAGAGCGCCCAATGTGAGGCTCAATCCCAGGGACCCTGGGATCATGACCTGAGCCGAAGGCAGATGCTTAATGGCTGCGCCACCCGGGCGCCCCTGGCCTTTTTATTTTTAAAGGTATCAATATAAACATCTGCTACCATCCATTGCTATTTACAGCTATGCCCTCCAGTATCAGGTGTCTGCCCCTGATCAACACGGTCATATTTTAATTCTTCTACCTCCTAACTCCCTATCAGCTGTCATTCGACAGTATTCATCAGCTTCATTCCTACATTTTGCCTCATTTTATTCTCAGTCCACGTCGGTGGCTCCAAGGGGCTCCTAAGAAAGGAGAAGTGTGTGGGCTCCATAAGCGTCCCCAGCCACTCGGAAAGGCTGCCGTTGCTTCAAAGGCAATGATCAGCTAAGGGAGGTCCTTCCACATAAACTCCATGCCAGACACAATTGTTCTTACCTCCATAACTGTAGAAAGCATCTTTTTCTCTCCTTTCAATTACAGTTCCCAAGATCTCTACCTGCTTTATTGGGTGCCCCTTGTAAAAAAATACACCTGAAATTAAAAAAAAAGAAAAGAAAAGAAAAGAAATCAGTCCTTGACAAATGGCAAGCCCTAAGAAATTCAGATGTCTTTTCCTTAAGGGTCCAAAGTAGACAGTTTGGTTTTAAAGAAGCCTGTACTAATGCAGAAAAGAGAAAACCAACATTGCCCAGCTAGATTTGGTTAACCTTCTTTCCGTTTGCGAAAATGAAATGTGCCTTCTTGTGGACCTCTCACAACAGGCCTGAAAACAGTCATTAGATTATGAGACCAAATCTATTTTGAGGGATTGCAAAAGAAAAGAGGAAATCACAGGAAAGGCTTGATTTTTTTTTACTAGCACTTTTCTAGAAAGCCAGTCATCATTTCTATGAATTAACATTGATTTTTTTTTTTTAAAGATTAGATAAATTAAGTTACCAAATTAAAAAAAAAAAAAAATATGCTGCTCTTTGGAGCCAGCAGATTATAACTCAAAAACTTCTCTCTTAAAAAAAAAATTACTTATTTGAGAGAGAGGAAGAGAACACATGTACACAAGTGAATGGGGTGGGGGAAGGGACAGAGGGAGAGAATCTTGGAGCAGACTCCTCGCTGAGTGCAAAGCCTGATGGGGACTTGATCCCAGGACCCCTGAGATCATAACTTGAGCCAAAACCAAAAGTCAAGTCAGACGCTAATCCAACGGAGCCACCCAGGTGCCCCCCAAACTTCTCTTTTTTAAAACTATTTTCCAAACTCAGAGGACAGATGCCAGCAGGCAGGTTCCCACCAGAGGAGAAAACAGAGAGGAGAAACCTTACATTCCTTTTTAGACCTGAAAAGGGACACAGATAGAGGGACTCCTGGCTGCAGGGACCCTGATTCCAATCCTGGGTGCCAGTGCTATCCTGGCCCCTGCAGGCTTCCCGTCTGCGGCCCCCTGACATCCTGACCCTTTTGGTGTAAGCTACTTGCACGTGCGTCTGTCTCCTGCCACTCTTGAGCCCAGACTAAAATCTTCTCCAGCCTGTTTTTTCCCCCATGATGGCTGAATTCTTCACTTGCAGAAAGAGGCTATAACTGTCTAAGTGGCAATTTCCTTTTTCGATGAAGATCTGACCTATAAACAAAGATTCATCAGCACCGACTTTTGGCCAACTCCTCCCTCCCCATCAAGCCTGGTCAGAGCCTCTGTTCTCCACATCCATGGGGTTAGACGGTGGGACAGACCTGTGGCCTGAACCCTGATGCCCTTCAACACCCCCAGACTGGCCTCTGCTGATGGTATCCCATGTGGATAAAGGGGCTGGGGACAAGTCACTCATGGGGAGTCACAAAGGATGGATAAGAAAGCTCTGAGCCTCAGCCCACTGGAGATTCTAGGAGAGTCAGATGTGGTTGGAAGTGGAAAAAAAATGGTGGCAATTTACCCTAAAGAAGGGTCCTGTCCCAAGCAGGGCATCCTTCTAAAGAATATTTGGTTGGCTAGAGACCATGCACGGGGTAACTGTGTGGGCCATGAGCTGAAATGGCAGGGCCTTACAGGGGAAGGAGCCGGAGTCACTGTGTCATCCCCGAAGGAGGGTCACCCTCTTCCAGGAACACAGGTAGAATGGGGACAAACTGGCTCCACAGAAAATCCATGCAATTTTAAGGGCAGGACAGTTCCGATCGACTCCTCCTGTGTTCTTAGGATTGTTATCCAGGTCCCTTAGTTACTACGTTTCGTGAGACCCTTGGGGCCTTTGCCCCCACCTGCCTCCACTGACCAAACACAAAGGGAAATGGGCGACTTCAGAGGGAGAGTCCTGCAGGACCACTGCAGGCAAGCTCAGACTTCCCGGTGGCAGAAAGGAGGGTAAATCAGGAGACTATGGGCCTACCCTAGGGATGTGGACACGGAGTCCTCTACTGAAGTGTTCCCCAGCACCATGGCCTAACACGCTTGTGTCCAGAGAAGAGCTATGGCATGGCACTACTGGGTCTGCTATAGGGCCGGGGGGGAGTGGTTGAAGTGGCCTGAGCTCCATGCTGTTTTCCGGCTGTAGCCAGCCCTTTCTGTTTCCCGAAAAGCACTGGACAGGTAATAACACTGTCTACTGGTGCACTGAGCAGAGAAAAGTTAGAGAGAACCATTTTCTAGAACCTGACTGGTCTTCCCCTACCCCCATCTCAATGGCTGGTCTGTCCTGGTTGCCAGGCATCTGTTGGCATTAGAGACAGAACACTCTACAGGGTTCCATGTGGTCACTTGTGGCCCCCAGGACATTAGTACTAGGAAGCAGAACTATGGAGGCCTCAGGACCCATGGGAGAGCCCACTGCCTATCCCTGAAATGTCTTCCCAACTGCAGGGTCCTCTTCTGGTGATGTCTGGAAATTCAAGATAGTCCCAGGACTCTCTGGGTTTCCCTGGGACACCCTGCCATGCGCTACTATGGTGGTTTTATAGTAAAGAGCCGACACACTTTAAGAAGGGAAACAAAGCTAGCCAAAAGGTGTTTTGCCTGGGTTGAAGTGTATGAAAAGGTGATAAAAAGCCAGGACTAATGACACAAGCCAGTGAGGGTGCTCAAGTCACCTGCGATGGAGGCCAACCCTCCAAGGTTACCAACTGTGTCAGGCCACTAGATAAAAATCTGAACAGGTCTTCACCTGAAGACCCAACAGACTCTCAAAGAAAGCACCGAAAAGGGCGCTCCCTAAACTTTTATCTTCTACACTGACAGTGGTTCGCCTTGAAGGGCAGACAGAGTCACTCAAAAATGCAAAAAATCCTTCCAAACGCAAGCAATTGATATAGAAAACATCTCTAAAGCATCTCTGAATAAAGGAGAGCAAATTCAGGAGAAACTAATGCATGGGTTGAATCAAAACATTCAGAGGAAATCAAGCAAGGAGAAAACACACTGCTTGGGAATAGAGAAGGCACGTGTCCACCTGTAGAGAAACATGACTACACGTATCAGAAATGCAACCCACGAGAAGAAGCTGAAGGGACGGACAAGAAGTGCAGAGGACCACATCCTTCTATCAAGAGAAGATTCTCTTCTACGACAGAAGAGCTTAAAAATAGTTGGATGCAGACACCTGGGTGGCTGTCAGTTAAGCGGCTGCCTTGGGCTCAGATCATGATCCCAGTGTCCTGGGATCGAGTTCCACAGAGGGCTCCTTGCTGGGCAGGAAGCCTGCTTCTCCTTCTGCCTCTGCCTGCCACTCTGCCTGCCTGTGCTCACTCTCTCTCTCTCTCTCTGACAAATAAATAAAAATAAAATCTTAAAAAAAAAAAAAAGTTGGATGGTGGCTCTGTCGACTGAAAGAAAGCTCAGGAAGCAAACAACCGAAAACCACCCAAACAACAGATCCTGGCTGACAGGGGAGTTCAAGCTGAAGCCTTCCCCACATGGTCCTTCTGTTCCTGCTGCCTCTGTTCCACATGCAGCCCCCAGAGGCCCAAACATACTGGGGGATCTCCTGGACCATTAGGTCCCCAGGAAGGAATAGGGTCATGTGGGGAAGGTTAAGGGACCCGTGTCACACAGGGAGGACTAAGTCAGCTTTCATGGCAGCCCATCCCCAAACTGCCACCACCACAGCAAGACATTCGCCTGGCTTCTCTCTTTGAAAAGTACTTTTGATTGATCTCTTTTTAGTCTATCATTATTTAATTGATGTCTAATAATATTCAAGTGCCCAAGATACTGTTTTGCATACAATTTTTACAAAAGCACTATTCCCACTTCATCGGACCCTCTAAGATTAGATAATATAAGTAACAGATTTTTTTTTTTAAAGATTTTATTCATTTATTTGACAGATAGAAATCACAAGTAGGCAGAGAGGCAGGAAGAGAGAAGAGAAGGGCGCCTGGGTGGCTCAGTGGGTTAAAGCCTTTGCTTTTGGCTCAGGTCATGGTCCCAGGGTCCTGGGATCGAGCCCTGTGTCGGGCTCTCTGCTCAGCAGGGAGCCTGCTTCCCTTCCTCTCTCTGCCTGCCTCTCTGCCTACTTGTGATCTGTCAAATGAATAAATAAAATCTTAAAAAAAAAAAGAAGAGAGAGAGAGAGAGAGGAGGAAGCAGGCTCTCCGCCGAGCAGAGAGCCCAATGTGGGGCTCGATCCCAGGACCCCAGGGTCATGACCCGAGCTGAAGGCAGAGACTTTAACCCACTGAGCCACCCAGGCGCCCCTAAGTAACAGATTTTGATTTAAACATCAGATTCATTATTTATCCCATTATTAAAGTCTATGACACAGATATTTAGAATAATAAAGACTATTTCTGCATGCTATAAACAAAAAGATAAAGCAAAAAAGACCCCAAAACTGGGGCACTTGGGTGACTCAGTTGGTTAAGCAGTTAACCCGTGATTTCAGCTCAGGTCATGGTCTCATGGGGGTGAGATCTTCATGGGCTCCATGTTCAGTGGAGAGTCTACTTGAAGATTCTCGCTCTCTGCCCCTCCCCCAACACTCCTCCTCTCTCTCCCTCTCTCTTTCACAAATCTTTTTTTAAAAAAAGACCCCAAGGGGCACTTGGGTGGCTCAGTCATTAAGCCTCTGCCTTCGGCTCAGGTCATGATCCCAGGGTCCTGGAATCGAGCCCCACATCAGGCTCCCTGATCCGCAGGAAGCCTGCTTCTCCCTCTCCCACTTCCCCTGCCTGTGTTCCCCCTCTTGCTGTCTCTCTCTGACAAATAAATGAATAAAATCTTTAAAAAAAAAAAAAAAAGACCCCCAAACCTATAAATACCACCATCACCACCACCAAAAACATGATACTATTTTTTCATAATATTTTTTATTAGTTTAAATTTGCAGATTAATTTAGAGAAGCAGACATTCTGCAACCATTTTGCAAGGCAATTCTGATGGATGGCAAATACAAAGTCAGGTCAAATTTCAAGTCAAGGGCACAGTCTCCCACAAAATTGTTTTCTTCCCTCACCAGCCCTGAATCAGGGTGTTCTCAAACCACCCACACTTCTGACTAACTGGCTACAACTTTAGGGGGCCTACAACTCTCTCGGCTTTGGTGTTTTGTTAGAATGGGACACAATTCAGGAAGGTACTAGACTTATGACTATAGTTTTATAATGAAGGGTACAAACCAGGACTCATTAACTAAAGAGATCCATTGGACAAGGTCTGGAAGAGTCCAAGCGCAAAGCTTCCACACCCACACAACAGATCACTCTCCTGACAAATCAATGCACGATTACCAATCAGGAAAATTCACCTGAGCCTCGGTGTCCAGAGTTTTTATTCGGGTTTCGTTTTGCAGGCATGACTGAATCGTTGGCCACATGACAACTCAATCTCTAGCCCGCTCCTTTCCCCAGGGGTCGGCATGGTCAACCCCTATCCTCAAAGCAAACCAGAAACAACAATGAAAACAACATAGAAAGAAAAACCCAGACTAGGGGAATTTCCCACCCCTTGAGCCCTACAGTATAATCTCAAGAAGATCACTCTCTTACAATTATGGTTGGTGCCTGCTTCAAGCATGATGTTTCATTTTAAAAACTGTTACAGTCAGCAGTTAGGTTTTTACAGGATGCCTGGAGGCCAAAAAAGGGGGAGTCATGGCTAGCTATGGGGGAAGTCAGAGACCTGTCCCTGCAGCACTCCAAAAACAAAGCTTTAAGAAGCTGGATCAAATCAGACAGGCTCAAAACAAAGAAAGCCAAGAACCTGGATCAAGGGAGGGGGAAAAGACACAAAGACCCGCTCCTCAAAAAAATGCCTCCCCAGGTAATAAATATTCCAACTCCTAATTAACACCTGTCGAAAGACAGGAGCCCAAAACCTGGGATGCAGCTCTCCCTTGGGCTCACCTGCATTCACTTTATTTTAAATTTTCTTTAAATTCAATTTATTAGCATATAGTGTATTATTAGTTTCAGAAGTAGAGTTCAATGATTCATTGCATACAACACCCAGTGCTCATCACATCACATGCCCTCCTTAATGCCCATCACCCGGTTCCCCCATCCCTCCACTCCACCTCCCCTCCAGCAACCCTCAGTTTGATTCCTCAAGTTGAGTCTCTTATGGTTTGCCTCCCTCTGTGTCGAGAGTGTACTCTCGCTTTAATAAACTTTCTGATTTGCACCGCTCAACCCTTGCCTTGGGTCTCTCCTTGAACTGTCTCTTGCAATGGGACCAAGAGCTTCTGGCAACATCTCTGGGAAAAGATGGACGGAGGCCTCGGGGTCAGGAGTCTCCCCAGTCCACCTGGCAACAAAATCACATCTAAAACAGCATTACCGGGACGCCTGGGTGGCTCAGTTGGTTAAGCAGCTGCCTTCGGCTCAGGTCATGATCCCAGCTTCCTGGGATCGAGTCCCACATCGGGCTCCTTGCTCAGCAGGGAGCCTGCTTCTCCCTCTGCCTCTGCCTGCCATTCTGTCTGCCTGTGCTCGCTCTCTCTCCCCCTCTCTCTCTCTCTGATAAATAAATAAAATCTTTAAAAAAAAAAATTAAAAAAAAATAAAACAGCATTACCAGTGACCTAGCAAAGACCATCAGGATCCGTTTTCCTTGGTTGGCTGTTAATACATCATGAGGTCCTTCGCTGGCAGAAAGAGTTAAGCCCCTATCATGCCCAGACATTTCCTTGAGCCACTCTATAAGACCTTTCTTTCAAATGCAAAGCTGGCATTTGGTGTGAATTACTTTCTTCCTGAGATGAGCTGTGAAGAATACCAGCCTGTTCTGGAAAATGGACAACTGTGGGGGAGGACGGCTGCCTTCCAAGAAAAAAAACACAAAAAACCAAACACAGATCATTTCCAACAATAATTAGGAAACCAAGGCATTTTGCACAAAAGGCTTTAGAATAAGGTCCTCCAAATATATTTGTACCTAGAACTGGAAACACACAAAACATCCTCTCATTAAAACTGTGCATACTTGAGCTTCTTGACTACTTCTGACTCACAGCTTGCTTTTCACTCAAAACAGCAAAGAGTTGAATCAAACTTCTCACCTAGCACAGTAAACATGTGAAGATCCATACACAGCTATGTGAATTATTTAAATCTACCCCAAATTATATTTGTTATGTTTCTAGGCATGAAGAACCTATCTTTAGTAACCACCTTTAAAAAAAAAAAATGATTTCTTTAACTTTACATTGATAATACTTTGTTGCTCCAATTACTTTCTAAGGGCCCACCACATGCCAGGCACAGTTCTAAGCACTGGAATTATGTAGATGAATAAGGCAGATAATGTATTTCCTCTCAGGGAGTTTATATTACTTGGTTCTGAGTAGCTGAAAACAAAAGAAAATCCCACAAGAAAATCAGGCCTGGTTAATCCCCATTTTTTACAAAGAGGACACCTAAGCTTTAAAGGTGAGTCACATGTCCAGGCCAGGGAACAGGCCTAGAGATGTCTGGTCCACTGAAGCTTTCCACCAACAGCTGTCCCAGAGAAAAACAACCAGGCATGTTAAAATATTAAAGACCTCAAAGCCAGACCAAAACCAACAAAACAAAAAAACCAAAAAACCCCAAACATTCCAGGGTACAAAGGTTACTTCCCCACGCATTTATTTTAAAAAATAAAAATAAGACTTAGACTCTGTAACTTGCACAGAAAAGTATTCGTTTGAGAGTCCACGCTAGGTCATCTTCAGAGCCTGCAGCAGGGAAGGTTCTCCTGAAAGCCACTAAGCCCCAGCTTCCTGCAGCTTTGGAGAAAGAAGGGTGAGGTGCAGGTGCAGCCCTGGGCATCCTCCAGGCCCACCAGCCACATACCTGGTACCTGGCGGGACTCCTTTAAGTCCAGGATATCCCCGATGTAGAGTTTTGCAAAGGCTACAAACACTGGATCCAAGCCCCACAAGAGGGAAGGGGTCTCCTCTTCACACTGGCTGGATTCGGGCTGCATTGGGAAGTTGGGGTTTGGCTCGCAGCCAACCCTGAAAGGCTCTGCGTCACTGAGTGGAGGATCTAGATGTGAGACACACACACACACACACACACAAAATCAGGATGCAATGCTTTTAAAGGGTGAAAGCAGCATGGTCCCGAAGCTGCTTCCAGGCGGCTATGCCGAACTCCGGGAGGGATAGAAGCAGGGGTCCAGGGCCCGGCAAATTCACGCCACGGGCCTAGAGCAAAAAAGCACTCCTCGGGTGAGGGCCTGTGCGTTCCTTATGGCTCTCCCTCTGGCATCTCCTCTGCTCCACGGGAGTGTTTCTCCTTCCCCCCAGGTACGAACTTCAAAACGGCTAAAGGCTAACTTTTCACCTTGGGGAGCTGTCTCCATACAGGCGTACCCTGAAACCGCTTGGATGGGCGGGATCTGGAGAGGAATGGGGGCCCGCGTGGCCAAACACAAGGGGGTCCGAGTGGGTGGGACTGTGCGTCGCTCGGCCCCGGCACCTTCCGGTCTGGGAATGAGCCTCAGACAAGTACGAAAACGGAAACGACTAGCAGACCCGCTCGAAGCCCCTCCCGCCGCGCTCTCGCCACCAGCCCCCGGCCCCCAGGAGCGCGCAGGCCCGGCCCTTCCGGGCGCTCTGAGGCCGCGGACGCCTCGGCCCCGCCCGGCGCCAGCGCGCGGGGGCTCAGGGCGCCTCCCGAGTCGCAGCGGGAACCGCTCCGGGCCCGCCACCGACCCACCTCTCCCGGCCGGGGTCTGCCCTCCCGCGGCCCGCGCCTCGCCACGGCTCCGCCCCGTCGCGCCCGCCGCCCCGCCCCCGCCCGGCGAGGCCCCGCCCCCAGCTCGCCGGCAGGTGGCGGCCAGGCTCTCTGGCGTTTGCGGGCGGGAGCAGTCCTCTGGTCCCTCCATCCGTCCTTCATGGGCTTCCGCTGGAGCACAGAGCCCAAGTCTCTGAGGCCTGGGACCTGACTCTGCAATTCCTGCTGCCCAAACCCCATCCTCCAAGTCTCCCTTTCACCCTGTCCCCCGCTGGTGGCAGGATGCTGAGTCAGGCCCCCCAGGAGCCTGGGACTGGCTCTTGCGTGGGGTGGATGTGGGAGTAACGGGGAGTTGGTTCCTGATATATTAAATAAACAAATAAAAAAACGCAACACTAAGAGCAGGATTGCCCTGTGGCATATTTTAAATGTTTATTTACACTTGGCGAGTGATGTGCTAAAACACACACACACACACACACACACATTGGGATTCTACAGTCTTGCTTGGAGATAATGTCAGTATCCAAATGTGAGCTCTTGAATGAATGTGAGCACTTGGTTCTCCCAAAGCTAGCCCCACACGATTATGACAATAAATTTTGTCTTCTTTCCTCTTATTCCATTTACACTCTGGAATGTTGTGCATATAAAGATTTTGAAAAACTGACATTCTGGTAAATCATGGCTACCTTGTCCCCAGTGGTCCTAAGTTAAAGTGAGAAAAGATAGCCACATTCCACTCCCATAAATAAATAAATAAGCTACATCATGACATTACTCAAGATGAAAAGAGTTCTTCCTAATTTATAGAGACTCTAAAATGGAAGGAGGAGTAGAGGTCGTCCTGGCAGGCCGTTCCCTGGGGGAGGCAGGTAGTGGCCAAAGAGATAATTACTAAACTATTTAGCAGAGAAGGAACTTCAAGCAGCTGGGATGGAAAATGTGTATCATCAGAATGCTGGCATTTAATTATAACTCTGACCACTGAAGAAGGTGAAAAACAGAATCCTTGGCAAAGTACAGCATTGCCCATATTCTATTGCAATGAACAGTTGTTTCTGTGGAGCTTAAAATACAATTAAGAGAAGATACCTTTTTTAATAGAAGGGAGCTCTCTTCAGGAAAGCATATCCAGTAGGACACCCAGAAGAATTGGTGCTTCTGGCTGACCTATCAGATGAGGAGAGACAGGTCGGGTGACATTTTCCTGATTGTACACATCTGCTCCGGGGTGGAACCCAAGAAGGAAATCACTACTGTGCGTCCTCAGAGCCCGAGACTTCAGGAATAACTCCTGTGGTTCACCCAGGGGTAGAAAGCTAGAAATAAGAGCCCTTGGGGACTCCAAGCTTACTAAGAGCCTTGGGGAGGACCATCTCCATATTGGGTAAGCAGAGTAGATTGCCCCTGAAGTCATATTTACAATGAAGGGTGGATTCCTTGGGGAACAGGGATGTTTCCTTTGATCTGAGCTCAAAACTTGAACTAGCAGGTTGCAGCTGAAACCCAAGGTGAGATGTGGGACAGGATTTCCAGACTGCAGAATAATCTAGAGAAGTTTGGTAGGGTCTTCCTCCCGCCATCTTCATCAGGATAGTGGCCAAGTTCTCCTATCCACGGCATGTACAAAGGGATTCCTGAGATCATGCACACCGGAGGGCACTTCAGCTTGGGACTGCATGACACAGCAAAGCAGATATTTCAAAACCCAAGGCTTCGTGCTGGGAGACTTTCTTAAGGAACCTGCTGCAGTGCTTCTTTGTGTGAGATAATGCTGGGTTTTGGAAACACTTTTGCCAGGCTGGACAATTTTTTTTCTAGAAAGTTAAGATTTTAGCAAATTCTTCTGGAAATGGAGGGGTTCAAACTGCATATCTCCTACCTCAAACCTCAAACTATCTAGCCTTAACCATTTTGACATTTTACTGGTTAATTGGCGTTTGACCCCTTGTATATTGGGTTTGATTTTCTGTCTGAAGTTTAGAATAAACATAACTTATCAACATTTAAAAATTTTTTTTAAAGATTTTATTTATTTATTCGACAGAGATCACAAGGAGGCAGAGAGGCAGGCAGAGAGAGAGGGAGGAAGCAGGCTCCCTGCTGAGCAGAGAGCGAATGCGGGGCTCCATCCCCAGACCCTGTGATCATGATCTGAGCCAAAGGCAGAGGTTTCAACCCACTGAGCCACCCAGGCGCCCAACATTTTTTAAATTCTTAAAAGGATTTTATTTTTTTATTTGACACAGAGAGAGAGAGAGAGAGAGAGAAAGCACTAGCAGGGGGAACAGCAAGCAGAGGGAGAAGCAGGCTCGCGGCTGAGCAAGGAGCCAGATGTGGAACTGAGCTGAAGGCAGATGAGCCACCCAGGCGTCCCCCTTATCAACACGTTTATTATGTGAATCTTATAACCTGGGGGGATATATTTAGTCACTCAGCATACCTTGAACATTCTGAGTCCTATGGGGGAGCACTAACAATTTTCACTTCACCGGAGCAAAAAGAGTGATGCATATAATATATCAAATCACAAAGCAGGAGGCTAAATTTCAAGTAAACACAGAATGTGTGTCCTGGTTCATAAGTACTGTATGGGTTACAGGAGGTCAATGGGGGAGGAGGCTCATTAAGTAAGATAACATATGCGAGTGCTGGCACAAAGAAAGCACTCAATATATATCAGCTATTATTATTATTATTATTATTATTATTAATTAAGTAGGTGGGATTTAAGCTGGGGTTTGAGAGTGTGTAGGAGCTGTTCATTTATTGATGGAACACATTCATAAACCACTTGTCAAGCACTACACTGGACACTGGGGATAAGAAGGGGATAGGACAGACTGGGAAGAGCCCTCATGGGGCTTCCATTCTGTTGGGGGAAGGAGGGAAGGACAATCAACAAAATAAGCAGAGAGAGTTCTCAGTGCTTTGAAGGAAATAAAAAATGTATTATGATCACTCATAATGGGGTGCGAGATGCACTCTGCATAGATTGACTTTCATCACATGAGATGAAGTGACATTCAGGCTGAGACCTGAAGGATGAGAAGGAGCTGGCCACAAAAAATGCCAAAGAAAGAGGATCTCAGGCAGCAAACGCAGGGCGAATGTCTGGGGACAGGAAAATTCTTTCCTGTTGGAGGAGCAAAGAAGGCGTGGGGGAGAGTGGTTTCAAATCCAATTGGAGAGATGGGCAGATGGCACATTCCTAAGGGTCCTATAGACTAGGATAGGTCGGGATTATATTCTCAGTCTCCCTATACATACAGCGGGGGATAATATTGCAATAGGGTGGGAGCAGGGCAAAGGAAGCGGGATGAGCCAGGCACATTTGTGGGCAAGTCGACACAGCAGCCTGACCGGAGAGGACAGCCACAGTGGAAACAGGAGCAGCCCGTGACGTTAGCTAGATGCTGAAGGACTTGAATGGGTTTCTACTTTCATTCCCTGTCAGCAATAGAATGTTGTCGAGTCTGGATCAGAGGAATGATTTAATAAATTTTAAGAATCGTAGGCGTATCTGCCCCATCTAGCATGCTATGGTAGAGAATACAAAAATATGTAAAAAGAGTTCTCTGTCTAATTTACTGAATCTATCCTAACAGTTCTGTTTTAAGGATATTCGTCAAATGATGGGGAAGCTACTAGAGTCAGAAAACGTTGCGGGGCCTGTTATCACGGGCCTCACCTGTATCAGATCTCCTCCTGTCTCCTCAGTAGTGTTGCTCAATCCCCTGTGATGACACCCTCCCCCTCTCTCTCTGGCTTCTCTCTGGCACATAAATGTGCTCTACCCCTCTTTTGAAGTGCCATCCATCTTTAAGGAAACAGCTTCTCTGAGGACCCCAGCTCCTTGAGCTACTACCCTGTAGTTCTCTTGCTCTCCTTTTAAAGCTAAATTACTTGCAAGAGTAATAGGTGTCCACTATTCACACTTGTCTCTCATTCAACCAACCACAATCTGGTTCACCTTAACTTTCAACTAACTTTGCCCCTCTCCACCCCTCTACTAGAACTTTCCCCCAAGGGTAGCAATTCCATTCACATTCTTAAAGACAGTGGCTACTTACCATTCTTCATTTTTTTCTGATTTTCTAGAACTTGCTGTTGATCTAATCATATTTTCTCCCTATCCCATCTTGGCTTCCTGATATACTTTTTTTTGTTTCCCTTCTCCTTCTCCTTCTTCCTTTTCCTCTTCCTCTTCTAAATATGCTCCATGCCCAACGTGGAACCCGATATGGGACTTGAACCCAAGATCCGGAAATCAAGACCTGAGCTGAGATCAACAGTCAGGCATTTAACCAACTGAGCCGCCAGGGTGCCCCTGGTTTCCCTTCTACTGCTCCATTTCTTCCTTCTTAGTTAATCCTTCCTCTGTTGATCTCTCACATGTTGATTTCCAAGGATCAGTCGCCTGCTCACTTCCTTCTCACCCTACTCGCTCTGAATCACCTCATTCAAACCTGTGACTTCCACCGAACCAGTATTTCTATGACTCTCACCTCTTCACATCCGCCCCAGAACTCTCTGGAGCTTCACATCTGAATTTCCAACTAAACTTTTCTGAGTACCTCAAACTAAACCTCTACCCCCACAGTTCTACCCATCTTTTCTCTGTCAAATGAATGTCACCACCACCCACCAACGGTCTAAGTCAGAAAACTAGAACGTTTCATGGATGCCTCCCTCTCTCTCACCCTTAGATGAAATTGATCATGAAGACCTGTCAATTCTGTTTCCTAAATATGTTTTCTTAGCTCAGTCCCTCCTCCTCACTCCTGTTACCACAGACTTAGTCTAAGCTTTCATCATGGGCTGCTGCCACCACTTTCCCAACCAGTTCTTCTGCCTTGAGCCTGGCCTTCCTCCAATACATCATCTATGCTGTTGCCAGGATGATCCTTATGAAATGCAAATTGCACAATGATACTCCCTTGTCTAAGTAAAATCATTCAATGACTTTATGTGGTCTGCAAAAATAAAATTCAAATTTCCTACCATTTCTTCCCAGGCTCCTCATGGCCTGGCTCCTGCCTACCCCTATGGGCTCATCTCCCACAACCCTTCACAGCTATCCTACTCTCTAGGTTCATATCTCCCCAGTGCTGTTCTGAGGAGCACTTCCTCAAGATATTATTAAAGTCTTGTCAAATCAGTTTGAGAAAAGATGGAAACAAATTTCAACACGGTAATGGACATTGAGAATGTCCAACAAAGGAACACAGTGGGTTCAGTTTGAGAACTAAACTCTGTTAACAGCTCAAGGAATTCAGTTTCAGAAATGCTACTGAAGGCATTTGAAACAACTTAGAGTTCCTAGAATATGCCATATTCTTTTTTGTTTCTTGCCCTCTGCCTGGAATACCAGTCAGTTGTTGATTAATTTTTAAAATATACTGCATATGCTAAAAAGTGCTCAATACTGGGCATACAAAGGGCAAAGGGGCTCTGGGTGAGCCAAACAAGTAAATGTGTGATTACAACATGTCAATATAAATGCTGTGCAACTTGGCAGGACAGGTAGGAGACCAGAGTTGGGAGGATGGGGAGACAGCAACCTTATCCTTGCCTCTTTCGCCTGGGTTATCTCTGGGATAGGCATCCATTTTCACTTCATATATTTTGAGACCTACTTGTTAAGTGCATATATATTTATAATTGTTATATCTTTCTCAGGTACTGACTCTTCTATCATTATGAAATGTCCCTGTTCATCTCCAGTAGTATGTGTCTTTAAATCTACTTTGTCTGATATTAATAAAACCACTCCAGTTCTCTAATGATTCTGTTTGAGGGGTATATCTTTTCCATCCTCTCACTTTCAATCTATTTGTGTCTTAGATCTATTTGAATCTAAGGTCTCTCTCTCTCTTAAAGACAATGTATGGTTGGACTGTATATTTTTATCCAGTCTGATAATCTCTGCACTTTGACTGGGGTGTTTAGACCTTTTACATTTAATGCAATTGCTGGTTTGGTTGGACTTAGAGTTGCCATTTTCCCTCTTTGTTTTCTACATGTCAATTCTTTTTTTCAGTTGTCTGTGTTCCTCCTTGACTGGCTTTTTTATGTCAAATATTTCAATGTATCCTTAAATTACTTTGTTAATTTTTTTAAAAAGACTTTATTTATTTATTCATTTGACAGGCAGAGATCACAAGTACTCAGAGAGGAGGCAGAGAGAGGGGAAAGCAGGCTCCTTGCTGAGCAGAGAGCCTAATGTGGGGCTCGATCCCAAAACCCTGAGATCATGACCTGAGCCAAAGGCAGAGGATTAACCCACTGAGCCACCCAGGTGCCCCTACTTTGTTAATTCTGAAACAAAAAGTTAGTTACTTTTTTAAGGATTGTAATTTAAGGGTTACAATATGCATTTTAATTTATCATAATCTAGTTCAGATCAATTCTAATTTAATTTTAGAAAAAGGCAGAAACTTTGCTTTAATAAACCTCTATTTCCTCTTCCCTTTTGTTATTATTGTCATTTTTATTACATTTGAATATCTATAAGTCCAACAATACAATGTTATAATTATTGCTTTGTATAACTGTATGTCTTTTAAAGAAGTTAAGACAAGACATGAGAACAAGATTACTATAGTCTTTTGTATTAGCCCACGTAATTAACATCTCTGGAGCTCTTCAAGTTTCCCTGCAGGGAGGGCAAACCAAACTGATGAACCCTTTTGATCATGGCAGAGGTAGTGCTGGTACTCATAACCTGTTCTGCCAGAACATTGTCTACACTGGCCAACCCAGGCTTGGGGACAGGGAGGGAACAGGGATCATGGCAGAGGTAGTGCTGGTACTCATGACCTGTTCTGCCAGAACATTGTCTACACTGACCAACCCAGGCTTGGGGACAGGGAGGGAACAGGGACAACCCCAGGCCAGAATGCTGCAGACACCTACCATTCTTCCCTCAAGTAACATAAGTGCTTTTCAGATTGTTGTGGGCTTTTCATTTATTCTCAGAATACTGAAGTAATTGTTCTAGTCAATTTTGTCCAGTTTTATGGCTGAATTTTGCAGAGCTTATTTGCTGACTTTTTCAACTAGCTATGGTTGAAAGTCCCTGATGGTAGGTCCTCTTTTAAGAAGGGCCACTGGGTCAGGCAAGGTGAGGTGGCTCAAGAAATAAGGGGTGAGGGACTGAATCATAGAACAGGTCAGAAATTACCTAGTATGAGAAGAGAGTCACTCACAACCCATCCTGCCTCATGGACTTTGAAGAAGATTCCCAAGTCAGCATGAGGCATGGTGTGAACCAGCATGCAACTCACTGGAACACTTTAGAATGAGAAGAACCAGAAATGACAACAAGAGATGGCTGAGGGTGAGATACACTCTAAGTCCTTATATTTAAAACAAGGAACTCCTCCTACCTGCACAAATGGTCTGAGATGCCAAAGGGAATCCTGAGGTTAGGGTGATGACCTTGGCAAAGATGAAGAGAGGAGAAGAGAATGGGCTGGAGTTCATCCTGGAGAGCAGAGAACGACCTTCTTAGAAGGAAAACTTGGGTCCCCAAAGCCAGGATTAAGTACATGAACAAGAATTTTGTATTTTGTAATTTTTTTGAAAGTCTGTATCTCAAAGAAAGTGGAATGGTGATTGCCAGAGATGGGAAAGAGGGGGAATGGGGAGTTATTATTTAACACTGCAGTTTCAGTTTATACGATGAGAAGAGTTCTGGAGATGGGTGGTGGTGATTGTTGCACAAAAATGTGAATGAATGTACTTAATACCACTGAACTATCCACTTAAAAATGATTAAGAGGCTAAATTTTACGTTATGTGTATTTTACCATAATTTTAAAAACTGAAAAAAGAATGTCTATCTCAGAGCAACACTGGGCATGATTTGTAGTTAATGGTGTGTAAATTTCTGTGACAGTTATCTGTGCACTACATTATGCCTGATAATTCAAGCCACAGATCTACATAGCATTTTGCTAAGGGTGGAGGTTCCCTTTTTTTACTGGGTGGCTTATGAGATAAGTGGGCTATTTTCAGCTGAACTCATGCTCATAATAAGGTGAGCACGAACAACCCAACCTTGTTTCTTCACTGCAACTCTTGGGCACACACCCACTCTTCTGAGAAAAGTCCCAGAGTATCACTCTGACAGATGACAGATGTCCTTACAGGGGCAGAGCTGGCAACAAAACTACTTTCCTAATGGCCACCAGCTACCAGTGAGCACACCAGCTGAAAAATAAACCGCATCTTATTCCTGTATTTCTCTTCTCATTATAAAGGTGCTGCAAAGATGGTAAGGCACTTGGGGCTGGCTAAGGATTAAATTTTGGAGAAATGGGATTAACAGACATAATATTAGGCCAGGATAAGAGGATTAATAAAAATATCAAAAAAGAAATGAGAACATTTCTTTTTGCTGAGGACCTTTATAAAAGCTTATAACCTTGATCAAATAAATTGTGTACAAGCACAAGTGTCATTTTAAAGCTAATGAAAAGTCATGTGTTCTCCAATTTTTTAATGTGGGGTACATATTATCTATTTCATAACAAAAGTCATTTTAAAATTAGCATCCCTTGAATTTTGCAAAGGTAGTGTTGAGTGATTGAGAGAAGCCAGATATAAAAGAGCAGATACTGTATGATTCCATTTATATAAAGTACAAAACTAGGCAAAACCCCTCTGTGGTGTTAGAAGTACAGATAGTGGCTATTGTTTGGGTGGAAGGGGTCACTTTCCAGATGGGAGTGTGAAGGGGGCTCCTGGGGATACTGGTTATGTATCCTGATCTGTATCTATATTATATTTCAATAAAATATTTTTTCAAGTTTTCATCCCTAGTACTTGAATTAGTGGCATGTGAAGTTGAGAGGAATTTAAAAGCAAAAACTTACTAAATGTATGACCCTAGATTTTGTGCCATTAACACATGCATAAGAAAATAGACCATTTCAAATGCTAATGCAATTCAAGATATGAGCTACAGCATCATCCTGAATTTTTCCTAATTATTGGACCTATGCCTATAGGCTCAAGTAGCCAGGACGTTTCAAAAGCATGAGCATAAAGCTGGGCATTTGAATAGAATTTTGTTTCTCTTATCAATTTATAATTCTCCCCAGGGCTACTTTCAATCAAGAAAAAAACTGAACTCCCCAGTGATGTCAAAGACAGCATATTGCAGAGGTTAATTAACAAGTCGTCCAGAGAAGATTGAACAGCCATTGTGCTGACACATTCAAGGGCTAATCGGTTCTGATGATGTAATTTGCAGTAGGGCTTGGTGTATATTAGCCGGATGGGTGACAGCTGCTGTGGGCCCTGATGATTAAAGTGTGAAGCCCGGGGGTGGGGGGGCGGGGAGCAGTAAGTACTTTCAAATGGAGAGAGACTTTTATGGAGCCAAGTGAATACAATCTGGTCATGCTGGTTACCTTACCTGGAAAGTCTGCTCATCTCATCTTTATTCAACAGATTTTACTGGGCCTTACACAATCCCAGCTCTGGGCTTGTTTCATCCAAGACCTCTCCTGTAGACACTGACGCTCCCTTCTCCAGGCTCCTGCGCTCCTTACAGTAGGCATTATAGACTTTATCACTAATTTCTTTACTAGTTATTTTAGGAATGTTCATTGAGTTCCCCCCACTTGAAGATAAGCTATTTAAGGACACGAGTTTTTTGGTTTTGGTTTTGTTTTTTTTAAAGATTTTATTTATTTATTTGACAGAGAGAAAGATTACAGGTAGGCAGAGAGGCAGGCAAAGAGAAAGGGGGAAGCAGGCTCCCTGCTGAGCAGAGAGCTTGATGCAGGGCTCGATCCCAGGACTCTGAGATCATGACCTGAGCCGAAGGCAGAGGCTTAACCCACTGAGCCACCCAGGCGCCCCAGGACACGAGTTTTTTTTTCTGCATTCTCCCCACAGCATGGAATAGAATGATAGGCACAAAAACTAAATGAAAAAACAATTGGGGCAAAATGTTGATAATTGTCCAAGCAGAGTGATGATTATATGTGGGTTTGTTCTACTATTCCTTTTACTTCTGTACGTTTGAGAATTCCCTTGATAGCCCTTTTGGCAGATTGAGCAAATAAAAATGCAGGGTGCCCAGTTAAATTTGCATTTCAGATGAATACTGAATTAATTTCTTATTATTCATAATTTATATTTTATCATAATATACTATAATATTTCATACCATTTAATTCAATCATATAACTTATAATATTATTCATATATTCTATTTATTATAACATATTGATATTATACTTTTATATTATTTTATGTTATCATAACACATATTTACATTAAGAAGTTATTGTTTATCTGAAATGCAAATTTAACCAGCTGTCCTGTATTGTACCTGGCAACCTGACTTGCTAGAAACTTAAAAATGTCATTGATGATAAATCAACGGGCTGAAAGGGAGGGGATAGTAGAAACCGTACAGCATCTCTTAAAGTGTGGTCTAGTGTCACTTGCGCTGGAATCCTGATGAAGCCCATTTAAAAGGCAGCTCCCCGCGGTCCCCGACCCTTACCCTAGAGATGCCAAATCAGCATTTCTGCTGGTAGGATTCTGCATTTGCAATGAGAAGAACCTCAGGTTTTTCTGGTGCTTTTGCTACCTGACATGGTGTCAAGACATCTAGGACATTCGTAGTTTTTCTGATACTAACTTTTATTTCCTCAGAGTGGCCTTATTCGAGCAACTTTTAGTGTGTTTTTCTATCAGGGACCTAATGTAAGAGAGGTGGATATTCCTGTTCCATGACTTGCCCCTTGAAGATTATAAGTCAAATTATCACAAATACTCTAGCACCCTTTTGTAGCTAAGCTACCCCCTTGAAAATTCATCCAATGGCCCAGCATTTTAACTGCTGATGTCTATTCCACAGATACACATTTATTGTTACAGAGAAAATTGTAGTGGGTAAATTTGCAGCTCCCGTAAGTATTTTGAGGTTAGGAGCTGTAGGGCAATCAGATGTCCAAGCTCGTTTGGGACTGGTTCAGTTTTAGTGCTGATATTCCCATGTTCTGGGCTCTCTCTTATTCCTGGTTGGCCTTGGTCATTTATCTGTAGTAGATGTCATGGTGTACCCCCAAACCTCTACTTCAGAACCAAGATACTCATTTCACCAGCTGTTGGTAGTGTCAGCCCACCCTTGAGACCCTATTCAGGAAGATGTCTCACTCTAAATACGTCCTGTCCTCAGGAGCAGTAACTCACTGACACGGTCTGAATCCTCAGTTCAGGACATCTCTGACTAACCATCCCAGCTCCAGAGCTCCTTGTGGCCCAGAGGCCCAGAGGCCTCTGCTCCAACTGTCCTTCAACTCAACTTCTCCCTCAGGGTAGCCGATCCTGAGAGCACTCCCTAATATGCCCCTACAAGCAAATCTCAGAGTCTGAGAATGGGGAAGATCCTGCCTTCCAGTAGTTGGTATGGAGGTAGTGTGGTCCTAGGAAACACATTCTAAAATAAGATTTTGGAGATGGGTCACCTACAGACTGGAGGGTAATAAGAAGGCCTCACTGGTGGTAGGCAGGGTCCCTAAGAAGGTAGAGGTACTATAGGAATACTTTCAGTAGTGGTGAGCTGGGCTGGAATGTTAGCAGGAGGTAATGCCCTGGAGGGTACGGCCTCTGAAGGATCTGGAGCTTCAGGGAAGGTAGTGATGGAAGGACAGTGGATGAGATGGCTGTTCCTGGTCAGTGAGAGAGACAAGAAAGCCTGGAAGTGATTAATCAACTGAAGAGGTCAGACCTTGTGAGGCTGAGGCCCAGAACTTAATATGTAAGGTAGCGGAGCCTCAGTGAAGACAGAATTCTCAATCCTAGCGAGTTAGCTATGCCAAAGTCATGCCCTTAATAAAGAAGGAATGAGATCCTGAGATATGGGGTAAGGGCACATGGGTTGATGTTCTCGCAAATCTTGACTCCCCAGATTTCCCCCCCGAATCCTCCGGGCTGCAAAAGGGGCCCACCGTCCAAGTTAAAATTTAGCACTCTTCACTTCTGAAGTTGGTACAGAGATTTTTTGCCTTGTGGGAAAACCATTTTCCCTTAGAGGATCTTAACCCCCTGCACAACCCCCATCTCATACCCCCAAACCGATAACAAGGGTTCGGTCCAACATTACCGACGGGCCTGCTAAAGGAGAATCCAGACGATGCCTCAAAGGAGCAAAAGTAGAAGAGGGTGCGTAGATCCCAAGTGCAGGGTTAAGGAGAGGTCAGAGAAGGTGAAGTTGAATAAGGAAGATTTTGCTGATAAGAGCATTCTCCCATGACACAGAAGTTTACCCTGGCAAGGGCCCCAGGAGATGGTGTCACCACGCTGCTGGGGTGACTCTTAGAAGCTTGAAGAAAATATCCCTTCCAGGTGGTCTGCTCTATCAATGAAACCATATTAATCACACTGGTGAGCTAGAAGAGTAAGTTGAAGGCCTCAGTAAGATCCTTGTCTTTCAGAGCGTGAAGATCCAAGGCTCTGCTGTATCTGTGAAATGTTTAGGGGTCTAGAGGCTGGCCTGTACTGAGACCTTCCCCCAAAGTAAAGGACAGATTGTTGCATTTCTTCCCTTCCATTACTGAGAAAGAAGCACAGAACCTGGTAAGCCATTAGGGTTCTTTGGGCAGCGTTTTCCACACTCATGAACGCTGCTTCAGCCCCTTTCAGGGGACTGAGATGATTTCTAGCTTTGAAGCAAGTCCAGGATGTGGTGACAGCGGCCCGGCCACTTGGGCCTGTCTAATGAGTGGAGCTGTGCGCCTGAAGTCATCTGCGTCACCATGTAACCACCCCGGCCACACCCCCACCCCCATCACTCCTCTGAAGTCTTAAGTGAAGACGTGGCAGGGCTCCGTGTCTAGGTTCCTGCATGACAAAATAGAGTCCTAATTATGGAATGGTAAAGCTCCAGGCCATAGAGAATGTAAGTACCCTGAAACCCTTCAGAAAACCAGGGAAATTGAGCCAAAGATGAAATGGGCAGGGAGGCCCCAGCGGACCCCTGGGCTGCACACCTAATTCCTTATTATACAAATTGAGAAGGTGGAGAGGGGGTGTTGAAAATAAGCCAGAGAAGTTATAAAAGTCACCAAAATATTAATGCTTTTTACTGTTGTCCTCGAAATATAGAAAATATAAAATATATTTTATATTTTAAAATATAAAGAAAATATAAAGGGGCTGCCAAAGCTTTAACCCACATTTCCTGGCTTGCCCAGAATGGGGATCACGTTGAGATCCCCCTATGAAATTGTGTTTCTCTGGCTCTTCCCCCAGATACCAGGTGTCGCCACTGGCTCAGGTCCAGCTCCCTGGGATTCTGTCTGGGTCTGAGGCAGCTAATGTCTGGGCCCAAAGTGCCCAGTTTTATCCTGCAGGTGTCCTTGCTGCCCCAAGGGCAGAGCAGAAGCCGCTGAGGAGGCCAGTCCAACCCAACCATACTCACAGACTTGACCTCCCTCCCTCACAGACTTTCCCCAGGACGGGAGCTGGGCTGGGGGACAACAACCTGGGCTGATCTCAGCAGTAGCGTATCTAGTGATTTCCAGTAGGTAGGAACCCAGAGAGGATAATTTCTAAACATCCTTTTGTATGACAAAATTATTTTCAATAATAATCATGAAACAAAATGAAAAGTGACAAGAGTGAAAAGTGACAGAAGTGAAAATTTTCTTCTTCTCTTTTATTTAAAACATTTTTTGAAAAATTTCTTCTTTTGAACTTTTATAATCATGCTGGTAAATAAATAAGAAAGGGGGAAAAGGACAAATTTCAGCACAAAAAGAAAAAATTAATAATCTTGCTTTTAATTACATGAGCCTATTTTCTTTATTTTATATTTTATAATGAATTTCTATCATCCATAGTTTATTTTATATGGATATTTTATAATGAATTGTTTATATTCATTTTATATTTTACAATGATTTTTTTCAAACATAGAGCAAAGTTTGTGATACTTACATGTACAGCACTAGATCTTATCAGTAATATTTTACTATATTTCCTCATCACACCATTGCTGATCTATCCATTCCCCTATCCATAAACCAATCTTATTTTTTATATTTAAATAAATGCGTAACTTGAAAATTGTGTTAGATTTATTAAAAAAGTTGCAAAGAGGGGACATAGTGTTCCCACATACACTGCAGCCAGTTTCCTCTACTATTAATATCTTAGATTAGTAATTAAATACAAAGATATCAGTAATCTATTAACATTAGATGAGTAATTATAAATTAAAAATTCTTAAAAAGTATAAAATAACAGCAGAAACTAATGGGAGGGGGTGAAACCCTGTATTTCTCGGAATTTGGCATTATCCTAGCTACGGGGGAAAAAAGGACAAGGGACACAGAGCACAGCAATATGAGAGGTGGCTGATATCCTGATGACTTCCCTGCCGGGTAGGGAAGTAACCTGAGTCCAAAGATCAGACACCGATGTGAGGAATACAATGTATGATAAATACGGGCATTTTTGTAAAACTAGATGAGAAAGCATTCTAACAATTTGAGGGAAATATTTATATTGAGGATTGGGCCTGGGAGTCATCTTGGACTTCTGACTCCCTCCATTTACATATCTATGATATGTAATACCATACATATGTAATACCATTACCAGGTCCTATCAATTTGGCCACCAGACAATATCACCAATATCTAGACTTTCCACTCCCATGGCCTTCACCCAAGCCTTTACCACTCATTACCCCAGACTTTACCACTCATTACCCCAGCTAATCCCTCCGGTCTAAATTAGAATCCCTAGTGGTCTCTATTCCCCTTCACAGCACTCCTTATTTTTCTTCATAACTCATCCATATATGAGAATAGTTTTTGGTGTGCTTGTTTTTTTTAATTGCCGTAAAACCGACATACAGTGTTCTGTCAGCTTTATGTGCACAACATAGTGATTCTACAATTCTATACATTACCCTAAACTCACCATGGACAAGGATACTTACCAACTGTCACTATCATCGTTACATTATTACATATTATCGATGATATTGCCTATGCTGTACTGGTGTGCGTGTTTGAGTAATCTACACCCAACCTGGAGCTTGAACTCACGACTCTGAGATTGAGTGACATGGTCTTCCAACTGAGCCAGCCTAGCACCTCCATACTCTTGACTTCCACGAGTGAACTAGGCATTGACAGCTGTCAGTCCAGTTGCTCCAAGGAGGCACAGGACTTCAATATTAATAAATGGAACAATCCCCCTTTCCATTGGGAATTGTTTCTATTCTGCTCTTACATGCAAGATCGAAGAGCTTATTTGAAGACACAAGGTCAAAGGAGACTGTATATATTATTCTAGCAGCTTTTCCCTAACAAGTCTCTGCAGGCTGAGTATGAATCGGGTGGAGTCTGTGGTAAAGTTTTACTTCAGGAATTTCCTGAAATAACTCTCCAGAAAAACTCAGCTCTCATAACCGAAGATTACATTGACCTCAGGCACCGCTAGCACACATTTTAAAACTTACTGGGAATCAAAATCATTATGAAGAAGTTTCCAGTGATTATGTGACCAGGTTATAATGGTCAGGAACCCTTTGTACAGACTTTTCTTCACATCCCATTGTAATAATTGTCATGTATTGCAATAATTTATTTATTATCTATTTCCTCTAACTTTGGGCTCCACTTTCCTCAAGGGCAAGAATAAAATAGGAGCTCAATAAATATTTCTTAAATGAATCTCACTGCAGTATCTGGATTGACTCTTGAAAGAAGAGTTTCTTTGAGACAGTTCTGGCCAATTCACAATGTTATTAGCTCTCCAACCCTGGACAGATGGTTTCATCTCTTTTCATTTTCCTCCTTTTAAGAAAAATTTGAAAACTGTGAAAGTAAAGAATCTGAAGAATAATACAATTAACATCGACCTACCACGACGTTTCATGAAATTTTAATATTTTGTGAAATGTGGTGGAGAGAACACCACGTGTGTATCAAATCCTATTGTGTTTTCCTCTTCTCAGGCACACAAAGGTCTGCACCTCCCAGCCTCCTTTGCAGTTAGACTGGTACCGTGAGACGGGATCTGCCAATGGGCTATAAGCAGATGTGGTATGTGTTTCTTCCAAGGTAAACATAGAAAAATGGCAATTTTTTGTGCTGTCTTCCCCAGCTGCAGGGGCCATGAAGCCATGTTTTAAAATGGCAGAATGGGGCGGGGGCTGCTTGGTTCAGTTGGTTAAGCAGCTGCCTTTGGCTCGGGTCATTATCTCAGAATCCTGGGATCAAGTCCAGGATCGGGTTCCCTGCTCAGTGGGGAGCCTGCTTCTCCTTCTCCTCTGCCTTCTGGTCCCCCTGCTTGTGTATGCTCTCCCTCTCTGTCAAATGAATAAACAAAATCCTTAAAAAAAAAAAATGGCAGAATCAGAACTCTGGAGTCTCCATCAACCACCCCCCTTCTTCCCTGCCCGACAAGTTTCACTACAGATCAGTGTTTGAGAAACTCCCTTGCTCTACATCCTGATTAACACTGAATTTTGTCTGCTTTTAAAGCTTTTGTGCCAGTTTGATGGGGTGGAATCACTACTTCAATTTGTATTTTACTGATGACGAGTGATACTGAGCATCTTTTCTAATGCTCGTTTGTCATTGGGTTCTTCTTTTGTGAATCCCTGTTCTTATTCTTTACCCATGGTGATAGTGGGGCTCGTTAGCCTAGTGGTTCATAGGAACCCTTTATTCATGTTGGAAACTAATCAGTTACACTCCCTGCAATACTTTCCCCAGACCTGTAGCTTATCATCTTTCTTTGTTTAAATTATCTTTGTTATAATGGAAGTTTAAATTGATCAGTTTTGTTCTGCTTTGTGTAAGAATCCTTTCCTACCTCAAGGTCACAATGACATTTTTTTTGTACTTCCTTTGGAAAGTTTCAAAGATTTGCTTTTTATTTTTTTAAGTCTTTAATCCACCTGTAATAATGTGTGTGTGTGATGTAATGTAAGAACATTATTTTTTCCCATAAAAATAGCTGATTACCCAACACCATTTCTTGAGTGGTTCATTTTTTTCTATTTCATTGATGGTGATACAACTTGGCCACATACCCAGTGTCCGTTTATGCAAGGGTCTGTTTAATAGGCTCTTTATTTCCTTGGTTATTTGTCTGTGTCTGGGTCAAGGCCATGCTGTGTTAATTACTATAATTTTACAAGTCTTGATATCTAATAGTGTGAGTATCCCTCCATGTTGATCTGCATAATTATCTATTGTTGTCCCTTTGTATTTCCATATGAACTTTAGGTTGATCTTGTCAAATTCCACAAATAATGAGACTGGGATTTTGGTTGAAATTGCATTTGCATATTGTGGTTGACAAACAGTTTTTTTATTATAACATTTTCTGGTTAGCATCAATGATGCAGAGAAACACTATTGATTTTCCTTTTTTTTTTTTTTTTTTTTGGTAAAGATTATTTATTTATTTGTCAGAGAGATTGAGAGCACAAGCAGGTGGAGTGGCAGGCAGAAGGAGAAACAGGCTCCCTGGTGAGCGAGGAGCCCGATGTAGAACTTGATCCCAGGACCCTGGGATCACGACCTAAGAAGAAAGGCTGGCACTAAACTAACTGAGCCACCCAGGCACCCTAGGCATGTGATAGTATTATGAAAGAGAAATTCAGGAATCAAAGGTTTCTCATTTCCAAAGGTAAATATCCACAGGAGGGTTGCATAACCAACAGCACATGGAAAGTCCATTCTAATTGGTTTATTCTTTCTGTGCATTTCCACAAAACGTGAAAACACAATGGTATGTGCTAAGTAAAAAGCTACATCGGATTTATACAAAATTTTCTTCTTTATTAGTAAATGCTTTGTTTATAAATTTATCTCTGTTATTATACTGCTAGCTGGAAATGAGAACTGTGAGCACAATTTTCATAATTGGATTAAAGGACTTAAAAAGTCCTTCCAGCAAAGTACGGGGAATCTTTCATTTCTGATGGATGGGAATTGAGATGAATCATTAATTAGTCATCCTCTCACAAACAAGAACAAATGAACACTAAACTTACAAAGTAATTGTAAAGTACTTAATTTTATTTTGTACATTTATATTGCTTCTCATATTATATTTCCTGTGTTCACATCTTCTGTTATTAATTTACGATTTCAGTAAAAAGGGACCTTGCTGAGTTTTTCTTCTCTAACATTTCCTCCTGCCACTTCCTCCTACCTACCACAAATCCCTGCCAGTTTTTACCCTAGAATATACAAATTTTAGACAATAAAGATGAAAGTATAAGGCACACGTAATTGCCTTTGGACACGTTCATTTGTTGAGAACTAGATGATCAACGGAACTTAATACCTGGTATCAAAAAACAAACATTCTACACCCTGGAAAGATTTTGGGTTTCACCACGGTCCTTAATGATGCCTGTCACTTCCTGCTCTTTGACTCTTCAGAGGAATGGATGTGCTCCAACTTTGTACTCCCAGTGCTGGGCTTTTAGGAAATGTGTCATAACATTCAGAAAAGTCCGATGCTATTTTCTCCTCCAACCAACTTTGCTAAAATTGAGCCTTGAGGCTCTTATAAAAGATTAAAAGTTCAGCTAGTGCCTTGCTGTGAAGGGCATATGCCATTATTTTGCTCTAATCTGCAACCACCTGACAGACTCAAGAAGCAGTCATGGCCAGGAACCCAAATCTCAAATATTATAAAGTCACTGTTGCTTTTCCATTTTGATTTAGCCCATTCAAAAGCTATCTAATATGGATATTTGCATTATATAAAATTACATCAAGAAAGGGAGTTTACAATACTATGAGATATGTATGTATTCATGCATGTATGACATTAGGCAAGTTAGCAAACACCTCTAAACCTCAATATCCTCTTCTGTAAAATGGAAACAATGATAGTATCCATCTCATACAATTGTGGTCAATGTGGAACGAGGTAATCTGTGCAAAGTTCATAGCATAGTGCCTGGTAAGAAAGTGTACAATTATATACAGTTTATATAGAATATATATTATTCCAATATTTTGGAACAAAGTCTGGATGGATATATACTTAATCTTAACAATGCTTATTTTTGGGGTGGTGGGATTATGGGTGATGGCTATTTTCTTTCCTTTGCTTTGATAAGATTTCTAAATGTTCTCCTATGAGCCGGTATTATTTTTTTCTTTAATAAGGAAAACACAGAAGTTAATCTTCCTTGACGAGAAATACTCAGGGGGTTCTCACTTCCTAGAATAATGGGGGGTATAAATGGGATGAATGAAGTGTATAGAGCTGCCTGAGGGAGGTCATTATCACGGCCCCTGGAGGAATCGCACCTCCTAATGTCCGTGCCCCGTTGCCATGTGACTTGGCTGTTCTTATCATCAATAAATGGAGTCTAATTTTCCACCACTTGGTCTGGCTTTGTGACTTGCTTTGACTAACAGAATGTGTCAGAAGCGATGCTATGTGAATTTCAGAACCTAGACCTTAAGAGACCTTTCAGCTTCTGCCCTTATGGTCTTGAAACCCTGAGACACTCAGTGCTGTGCGGAAGCCTGGTTTAGCCTAGATGAAGGAAAGCCACTGCGCCCCGACAGCCAGCCAGTACCAACTGCCAGACACTAAGTGAGACCATCTTGGACCCTCCAGCTTCAGGCAGGTGGTGAGAAGACTGCAGCCACATAAGTGACCCCAGCTGAGCCTGAAACACAAGAGCCCAGACTGTCAACACATAGGATTGTGAGATGTAACATATCAACATTTTATGTTACCATGTTTTGGGATGGTTTGTTACGAAGGAGTAGATGTTTGAAGCACTGTTCTCCACGATGCTGACATTGCCCATGTAACTCATACCTCACAGGGGATGCAGAAAGAAGGGATTTCTCTCCAAACATATTAATTTACCAGGTGGTTAGTAGAGAGTAAAAAAGCACTTCCTTTTATTTTTGCTTTGTGACCTAAACTTAACCTCACATTGTTATAATTCTATAAAGTTGTCACTTCTTAGGTATGGAATTGAGGATTTCTTCATCTGACTGCCCTAGAAGCATGAATATTCATTTCCAAGAGTCTGGTGTTTGAAACTTTTGAGAAACATCTCACTCTCACTTCTTGTTGTATGACTCCCATTTTCTGGGGGTATGCTGGCCGGGCTATCCAGGGATCAAACATTTATTTGTTAATCCATTCCTCACATGTTTATTGAACACATACTATGTATGAGACAAGGCTAAGCAATGAAGGCAAAAAATAAAGACTTTAAGACATAGTCACTGCTCTCTACAATAGGAAGATAAGATACACAGATAATGCTGATAGAACATAATCCAGGTTAAAATACTAAGTGAGTTTACAGGCAACTCATAAACCAGGTGAGTTGAGAGGAAGGAGGTTTTCCAAATAGGAGGGCTAGGATTGGATTTATAAGAAACATGCCATTTTATTTTAGTCCTAAAGATTGAATTAAGAATTTGGTGGAGGTGAGATGGTGAGAAGCCATCTAGACAAAGGAATTTTCATGGACAAGGGCAGGAAAGAGACACAAGACACATTTGAGAGGTGTCCAGGAGACAAATTTAATTGAAAAGGAGGATTCATTTACTGATTTACTTATTGATCTAATGAATATTAACTGAATGTCTGTTAGGTGTCAGATCCTCTGCTAGTCTCTGGAAATACTAAGATCAGTGACAGAGGGACCGTCTCTAAGCAATAAGTAATCGAATTGTTTGCAGGCAGCAAACAAACCATTATAGTGAATAGGATAAGTTTGTAGCTATCAAGGAAGATAAGTCTGGGAAAGCAGATTAAGACCAAACCATGGAAAACCTTGAAAACCAGGATTTCCCTCTAGTCCTGTGGCTCAGGGTAAGTTTCACTTTAGAAAAAAAAAAAAAAAAAGAAAAGAAACTTTTTTTCATGTTAAGTTTTATTTGGAACCACAGCGTAAGAGACTGCTGAAAGTGGAACAATTCTGATTGAAGAGTAGGGTCTAGAAGCCTTACTGGACTTATCTCTCTCAAAGTCCTTTTCCCTGCGGCAGCCCCTGGGCGCCTCTACATTTCCAAGGAACAGTTTCAAAAATAACATTATTGTACAGGTGGAAGGGAATCACTGGAGTTCCTTAGGTTAAATCAGGAGCCACAAAATGTGCATACAACACACAGTCAACACAGCTCACAGTGCTCCCTAGTTGAGCACATACTAGATAGTGGGCGCCATATTAAGTGTTTTCCATATACTATATCTTTTAATCTTTACCACAACCTCATCAGGGAGGTAGTACTATTGTTAGCCCCATTTTAGAGGCAAGGAGACTAAGTTTCTGAGAGGTGAAGTAAATTATCCAAGATGCCCAGTTTGTAAGAGGCAGAGAGCAGAAGCTAGACTAGAATCAATGAGACCTCAGAATGTGTGCCATAGGTTTGGCACAGCTAGTGAGGGTGTGAGGCCTCCTCATCGGCTCACTGTATCCTAGGCACTGAATTAGTGATGTCTGTTATCATGTTCATTATTTCTAGTGCTCTTAAAAGAGGGCAAGTACCTAGGAATTACTTTATACATTTGGATATACAATTTTAGTTGAGGTTAACGAGCTAATGGCCTGGAACAACAAAAGGTAAACAGGACTTGTTTTCATATAGTACGTCAACTACCAAATCATATTATCATTTATTAGTCATCTGTGCCATTGCAACATCACCAGATTTATGAAAATAGCGCCTTGATGGGTTTTCAGCTACTCAGAACAGCTCTCCATAAAGAAAAAATGAAAAACAAATGGCCAATAAAAATACTGAGGGTTGTATGGCTGGACTTAAAGAAATGCAGTTTCAAACAGTGTGTTTTCAGCCCTGCATGCACAGTTGCTCAGTTTGAGCGCTACGCAAATGTGACTAGTCAAGGAAGGGAGTAGGGTGAATGTGAATTTCTCAGTGCCAAACTCCATGTTCTGGCCTGGCTTTTGCCTACCTAAAACATTGCAGGACTGTGAGGGTGGCGCAAGGAATTTTTAAAATTCATTCACCCAAGGGGACACGTTTTTAAAATTCGTACAAAGGCACCCCATGGGATTGCAGGGAACCTGTGAAACAATATCTCACATCTATTGTTTTTGGCAAAGACTAAAATGTTTGTTATGTCCATAGCTGCTGCGGGTGTGAGGAAAGAGGCATTCTCTTGCATTGATTTGGGGGATTTTTGGAATTTAAATTGAGGCCACTTTTTAGGGAAGCAATGTGACAATGTCTTAAAATTTGTTTTTAACTCTCACAACATTTGATCTAGGAATTCTATTTCTAACCTTTATGCTATAGATAGGCCGCAGAAATGGGGAAAGATAACGTTCAAGGATGTTTCCTGCAATATTATTTGTGAAAGAGGAGACCGAAAACTACTTACTTGTTCATGTAGGAAAGTCTGGTTTAAAAAAATATGGTTTATCTATACAATGATATAATATGGAACCACTCTGTGGAAATCTGTAATGATATGAAAAGATACACAGAATATATTTAAAATGAAGTCAGTCAGGTTGCACAACCCTTACATAGTATACTCTCTGTGGTAAAAAAATATATATAACATGTATGTATATGTGGTTGCAGACTTAAAGGGCCTTTCTGGAAGGAAATATAAGCAATAGTTAAAAGTGGTTCCTTCTTGGGGCCCCCGGGTGGCTCAGTGGGTTAAAGCCTCTGCCTTTGGCTTGGATCATGAAATGAGTCAGGGAGAGAAAGACAAATATTGTAGGATATCACTTATATGTGGAATCTAAGAGCTGAACCCATAGAAACAGAGACCAGAAGGATGGCTACCAGGGGTTGCAGTGTGGAAGGGAAAGGGAGACGTTGATCAAAGAATATAAGCTTCCCGATGAATACGTTCTGGGGATCTGTGATTATAGTTAATAATACTGCATTATGTACTTGAAAGTTGCTAAGAGGGTAGATCTTAAAATGTTCTCACCACAAAAGAAGAGACGGTAATTACATGAAGTGATGGAGGTGTTAGCTAAAGGCTCTGATGGCAGTCATTTTGCAATATGTAAGTGTATCAAGTCAACATGTCGTACACCTCAACGCAACACAATATTACACGTCAATGATGTCTCAAAAAAGCTGGGGAAAAAGGAGGCTCTGGGGAAGCCAGCTCAAAGACAGAGATAGGTGTGCTGGAAGTTTATGACTTGGCAAGCACTTTTAGGTTCAACATGCGTGGAAGAGAGGGGAAAGGAAGGAAGCAGGATCGGGTGGGAAGAAGGTACACCGTGAAACAGTGTCAGTGAAACCCATTGTGATCTCTGGGGCTGGGATGGCCCTTCAGAGCTGTCCTGACTCCCAGGGGGAAGGGCCAGGCTTCATGGACCCTGGCAGCAATCAGTCAATGGCTGAGATTGCTCAGAAGGACCAGGTGACCTGGGGAGAGGAAGCTTTTGAGTGGAGCCATTTCTGGAAATGGCACCTGAAGAAATAAGCCCTTCAGAAAAGGGAAATGGGTGACACATTCAGCACCATTTCTGTAGCAAAGCCCATTTTCTGTAGGTCTGACAACACTCTGATTTGTTGGTAAAACCTCACACAGCTCTTTCAAAGACAGCTGATACAGTTAAGGACAGCACTGGCTTTGGGCTCTTGGTCCTCAACTCTGGCTTCCCATATTAAGGTATCAACCAACATCATTTAGAAAAAAAAAACATTTTATTTTGCAAGATAGAGGGATGGGGGAGGGGCAAAGGAAGAGGGAAAGAGAGAATCTCAAGCAGATACCCCAATAAGCAGGAATCCTGGCACGCGACTTGATCTCAAGACCCATGAAATCATGACCCGAGCTGAAATCACCGCTTAACCCATTAGCCACCCATGCGCCCCTCAACTAACATCAACTAGTTGTCAGTCTTTTTGAACTCTTTTAACTCTCATATTCAGCGAATTGTAAATGATGAAATGTCTTCTGTATAGAAACATCACTTTCCTGGGGTGCGTTGGTGGCTCAGTCATTAAACATCTGCCTTCTGCTCAGGTCACGATCCCTGGGTCCTGGGCTTGAGCCCCGCATGGGACTCTCTGCTTGGCAGAAGGCTTACTTCTCCCTCTCCCACTCCCCTTCCTTGTGTTCCCTCTCTCGCTGTGTCTTTCTCTGTCAAATTAATACAATCTTAAAAAAAAAAAAAAAAAAAGAAGAGCCTGGGTGGCTCAGTGGGTTAAAGCCTCTGCCTTCAGCTCAGGTCATGATCCCGGGGTCCTGGGATGGAACCCTGCGTCGGGCTCTCTGCTCAGTGGGGAGCCTGCTTCCCCCTTTCTCTCTGCCTGCCTCTCTGCCTACTTGTGATCTCTGTCTGTCAAATGAATAAATAAAACCTTAAAAAAAAAAGAAATATCACTTTCCTCCCTCTCTCCCTCCCTCTTTTCCTTCCTTTTTACTTTCCTTCCTTCCTTTTTCCAAACCCTACTTCCACCCACTCACTGTTTGAGACTGCTACTAAAACAGTTTTAAATTTGTTACCCGATCTTTATTAAAAGAAGACTGAATTTTTCTTTCTGCATAGCATGCAAAAAGTAATACTCTGAATACACAGAAACCCTCATTCTTTAATAAAAATGACGTTTCACTGAAGCTGAAGAAACATCACCTTACAGTGCTTTTACATTAGTAATCCAGCTAGCCTGTTTTGCCAGCTCAATAAAAGGGTGAGTAATTTGAAAATAATTCAGATGGCCTGGTTTACAGGAGTGTACCACATTGTAAATGAGTTTATCTGGAGAATCTGGATGCTATCAAAACATAATGGAACATAACCTCCCTTTGGGAAAGTAAATCATGGGACTCGAGAGGAAGACAAGGAAAGCTTTCTGGAAGAGAGCTATTGCTTCTTAGTTTGTGGGTTTAGCAAGATTGGTTGGTCTGGTAATACTTGGCTTCAAAGCAGTCTTTATCCTTTAATAATTTCCTAATCCTCGTTGTTATGCGAACCAGCAAACATCTGAAAGGCAAAGCTGTACAATGGAATTAGGATGGTCTCCTGAGAGAGGCAGGAAGTTTCAGTGGGAGCAAAGAGCTTGCAGGGTTCCACTCAGAGCTCATGTTTTAAGAAATTGAGTGAATACTGCTTAGAAGCAAAATGTTCTACAAATCTCAGCATAATTATTGGTGCTAATCGCAGGTAGGAAAACCACCCAAGTGGTTTCCATATTATAGGAAGGGGCACAAAAAGGCCAAGTCTCTCCTACTGGTGACCTAGAATTGTATGTGGGAATGGGAGTCTTATTGATTTGGAACTGGAAGTCAGAGGACTTACCTCCAAGCTTTATTTACATAACATTTTGTGTAATGTTGAGAAAAACTACATCTATAATATTTGTCCATTTCAAAGAATGGAGGGCATGGTTGCCAGTAGGGATAATGGGACTACCAAAGCTCCCTCAGTTCACCCCTCCATGCTACAATTTGTCTTTTCTATGAAAATGGATTTTCAATTTTCAATTACCAGTGAAGGATCATTTCTTAATGTTTTGCTTAGGGACCCTGAGTCTAAACGTTAGGTAGGTACATCTGTGATATAAACCTGGTTGTTTTATTATTATTATTATTATTATTATTATTATTATTATTAAGACAAACCTATGAGTTGATTTTGAATAAGGTACAAGGTCCCAATAATCATGAATTGATTACAATAATTAGATGATAATTATTATTTAATTAAATAACATGATTAAAATGTGGTTTTCCATTTCTTTCTCTTTTTAAGATTTTATTTGTTTGAGAGAGAGAGAGAGAGAGAAATTGACAGAATGAGTGGGAAGAGAGGCAGAAGGAGAAGCAGACTCCCTGCAGAGCAGGAAACCCAATGCGGGACTCAATCCCCAAACCCCAACAACATGACCAGAGCCAAAGGCAGATGCTTAAGCGGATTGAGTCTTGCAGGCACCCAGGTTTTCAGTTTCATCAAGGTATAACTGGAACAATAAATTGCATATTTAAAATGTACAATTTGGTAGGTTTTGACATATATATTGACCTGTGGATCCATCACCATAATCAAACTAAGGTACATATTTACTGTCCCCCAAGTTTCCATGTGACTCTGTGTAACTGCTCCCCCCTAACCCCAGGCAACCATTGATGTGCTTTCTATCATTATATTTGAGTTTGCATTTTAGTTTCCATTTAGTGTATAGATGGAATGTACTTTTTTTTGTATGGCTTCTTCTACTCAGTACAATTTTTTGTTATTGTATGCATCTAACGATTCGTTCTCTTCATTGCAGAGTAGTGTTACGTGGTATGGTGTGATGGTTAACTTCATGTATCAAGTTGACTAGGGTAGGCGACACCCAGATAGCGGTCAAGCCTTATCTCTGGGTGTGTCTGTGAGGGTGTTGTGGAGGAGATCAGAATTTGAATCGGCAGAGTGAGGAAAGGAGACCATCCAAAGCAAGGCAGGTGGACATCATCTACCTGCTGAGGGCCTGTATAGACCAAAAAGGCAGAGGAAGAGTGATTTAGCTCTCTGAGCTGGGACTCCATCTTCTCCAGTGAGGTATATACAACATGTTACAATTATTTTGGATTTTTCTCTGAGGAAAAAAAAAAATGACCTCATTAAAAAGTGATCATAGTTTTCAACTCTTTTAAAAGTTGTAAGAGAGGTCAATAGGACTTACCTTTAAATTTTAATTGGGTGTTTGGTCATCTCTCTGAGTGAGGGGATGATGTCTAGGAAGATCAGAAAGAACTGAAGAGTCTGCTGTCGCAGGGGTAGATGACAGCTTCTGAGGTAGAGATAGGCCACCAAGTCCATAAGAAGAGGAGAGATAGCAACAACAGAATATGGAATCATAGAACTTGAGGGCACAGACTGTTTCAGAAGTCACTCATATTTAAAGGACATGTCTGAAATACTACGGAATGGGACAGAGCCTGAGGTAACAGAAAAAATAGGGAAGAGAATATCCTGGTTGTTCAAATGATGCCCCAGAGGGCTACACTAGAAGCCAGTGCAAACACTACTTTATAAATCACCTTTGTTAAATCCAGAAAAAGATGTCTCTTTGGGCTACAGACTCCCAGGCACTCAATCTCGTTAATGAAATGGGGTCTGGATTTCAGCCTTCTCCTGCCCTTTTGGTGGTGTGCTTCTGTGTGGTACACAAAAGCCTAAATAAAATGGTCTTTCCATCAGCCAAAGAGAAATTTAGAAACCAGAATTCTTAACTCAGTTAGTTTGGGAGTGCAGTGATTACTGTCAGCACAGTTTGAAGATGAAGGTTCACCGAGACAAGAACTTTTCCAGCAATCAGGTATAGATACGGGTGGCTAAGACTTGGTGGTAAGGTTCTGGGATGGAAAGCAAGGCACTGTAGGTCTAGAGTGAGCATGCACTAAAGAAGACTGGTTGGAGAACTCTACCTCCACAGGTCAGCAGAGGGTCCGAGAGGCTGAAGGGGAATGATGCCAAGGGGCTCCTGGGAAACTGGTCAGCATAATAATAATAATAATAATGGCCTTTCTAATGCTTTGCTTTAACACCATGTTTTTTGTTTTGTTTTTAATATTTTATTTATTTATTTGGCAGAGAGAGATTGCAAGTAGGCAGAGAAGCAGGCAGGCAGAGAGAGGGGGGAAACAGGCTCCCTGCTGAGCAGAGAGCCCGATGTGGGGCTCGATGCCAGGACTCTGAGATCGTGACCTGAGCCGAAGGCAGAGGCTTAACCCACTGAGCCACCCAGGCATCCCAACACCATGTTTTATTCCAAAGTTTTCTCATGCTGAAATGAAATGCCTGGGCTGAGACATAAGGGAACTGAGGATTGTTGGTCTTTGATACGAAAACCAAAACAAAACCTCCATTTGATTTTGGATGACAACCAGGAAGAATAAACTTGAGTTCCACCAGACATGAGACAGGATACACTTTCTCAATTTATCCACGTCAGCCCAATGTTGCTTTTAAGGCCTACACAAACAAACAGCCAACTTTGTATCAGGTTGTATAGTTCAACCTGATACCAAGTAAGAATTTAAGGAAATATGGAAAGCACTTGGTAACATTCAACATCTCGATCAGAGTATACATTGCTGCTAATATTTTCCAAGTAAAATGGGATTTAGTGTTTTTTTGTTTTTTTGTTTGTTTGTTTGTTTTTTTAAGTATGTAGCTGGGACGCCTCGGTGGCCCAGTGGGTTGAGCCTCTGCTTTTGGCTTGGGTCATGATCCCTGGGTCCTGGGATGGAGTCCCTCGTTCGGCTCTCTGCTCAGCAGGGAACCTGCTTGCCCCCCACGCCCCGCCTACTTGTGATCTCTGTCTGTCAAATAAATAAAATCTTTAAAAATTTTTAAATTAAATTAAAAATTTATGTAGCTATTGATTATGACCTCAGGGACTTTGAAATAACTGCTGGTATGTCATCTAAACTTTTTAACTACCATCAAAACTTTTCAACTAATTAAAAAATATTTCATTAGGCAAATTCAAAGTATTTTACCTTATTACCAGAATTAACTGTATCACATATGAATTTTCCAGTTAAAACTATGCTGATATTAACTCTGAATTACTGAAAGGTTAGTGTAGTTTTCTTAAGTTCTGGCCCATGGAGCCCCAATCCTCCCAGCTTATGCCTTAAAATACAGATTCTGGGGTTAAAAACGTTTGAGAAACACTGGCTACTCTTCATGCAGAAACACAAAGCACATTAGCCCATTAAAAGTTCCATAGTAAGAAAACCTTTAAAGTTTTATTTAACCAAACATTTCCCAAAGTTATGTGGCTAGGGTCCTACTTTTTAAAGTAAAATTCTGATTTACTTAACGTTGTTCCAGTTATAGACTATTGCTTAACAAACTTCCCTAAAACTTTATGGCTTAAATTAACAAGAGTCGCTTATTTAGTTCATGAATCTGCAATCTGGGCAGGGCTCAGTGGCAAAAGCTTGGCTTTTCTTCACTTGATGTCAGCCGGGGTGGTTTGATTAGCGGCTGAAAGACCAACGTCCGGATGGCTTACTCACATTGCTGGCAGGTTGATACCAGCTGTCAGGGGAGGTCAATCAGTTCTGAAGGTCTGGGGCCTCTGTTTCTTTCCACACAGGTATCTCCACCCAGGGCCTCCCCCCCAGCTGTTAAGGCTTCTTGAGCTCATAGTGGTTGCATTCCAAGAGCAGGTGTCCCGAGTGATGGGAAGTGGAGGATGCTGATTTCTTAAGGTCTGCGTCTGGAAGCTGGCACAGTCTCACTTCAGCTCTATGACATTGATCAAGCAGTCACAGATCCAAGATTCAAAGGCAGGAGACATTGACCCCTCATGTCTTGATGGAAGGAGTTTCAAAGAATGCAGTGACTATGTATGGTAAATTATACCTACAGAAACAGAAATCACAAGAGCAGTGTTTAGTGGATTTTTGCATAAAAATTTCACTCATGTAATCAGCATCCAGAAGCCTCCCCCACCTCATGCCCTCTTCCAGTTACCCCCCCAAAGGTAACCAACATTCTGACCCCTAACCCTAAAGATTAGTACAGGGGTTCTTGACCTCAGCCGGATAGCTTTTTGTTGGGGGTATGGTGGGGGTTGTTCCTTAAGGCCTGGGCCCGATGTTTGGCCGAACCCCTGGCCTCTACCCATCAGACACCAGTAGCATCCCCCTCCCCAGCTGTGACCACCAAAACTGTCTGCAGAAATTGCTAAATATCCTGGGGGCCTGGAGAACAGACAAAATCACCCCTAATTGAGAATCACTGGGCTAGAAGATACTATTTCTTTTATTATTTGTTTAAATCCCTCTTTTCCATCTAGAATAGCAATTCCAAGAAGCATAGATTTTTGTTTGTTTTATTAGGTCTGTTTTGATTCTGATTCCCCAGTCCTTAGGAGATTGTCTGGCATATAGCTGAAAATCATACTGTCAGTTCAGTGAGGGAGTGAATAAAAGGTAGCAATTCTTTTTTTTTTTTTTTTTTTTTTTTGGTATGGGTTCCACACCCAGCCTGGAGACCAAATGTGGGGTTTGACTCATGACCCTGATACCGAGAGCTAAGCTAAGGGGTACCTGGGTGGCTCAGTCGATTCAACTTCTGCCTTCAGCTCAGGTAATGATCCCAGGGTCCTGGGATGGAGCCCCACATAGGGCTCCCTGATCAGTAGGGAATCTGCTTCTCCCTCTCCCTCTGCCCCTTCCCTCCAATCATGCGCAATCTCTCTCTCTCTCAAATAAAATCTTAAATTAAATAAATAAATAAATAAATAAATAAATACCTAAGCTGAAATCAAGTCAGACACTCAACTGACTGAGCCATCTGGGAGCCCCTAATTTTAAATAGTTATTAAAAAGTCAATATGGGATACATATTTTGTATTCAGCTGAACACTCCATCACAAATAATCTGTCCATTTTTGTTAGAAATGAAGTTCACAGGGATATATATTGAGAAAAATTTACTTCTAATAGGAATCTATATTGGTTCATTTCTTCATGTAGCAATAAGAAAAATGAGCCATGGAAATAGAGAAGATTGTGATTTTCCAGACAAATGGGGAGTGTCTCATGATTGTGTTAATAATTTGCTGTAATAAACCACAAACGGGGGTTCGTAATTGCTGTGATAGCTTTGTGAAAGAGGAACTTGCAGTCACAAAGTTTTCATTAAAAACCTGGGTGAGATGTCAGATTCTGAAAGAGTAGAAGAGGAAATGAGGAAGAGTGCAAGAAGGTAGCAAGGACCTGGGAAGTTATTTCTTTAGAGCAAAAGCCTGAACATTTCTTATAGAAGATAGGCATTGACTTTACTCTGAAAATATCCCTCCTTCCCTAGATAATGCATGTAGTAGGATTTCTCAACTCACTTGGTAAATTTCTTTTTTTTTTCTTTAAAGATATTATTTTTTTAAAGATTCTTATTTATTTATTTGTCAGACAGAGATGATAAGTAGGCAGAGAGGCAGGTAGATAAAGAACGAGGGGAAGTAGGCTCCCTGCTGAGCAGAGAGCCCAATGCGGGGCTCGATCCCAGGACTCTGGGATCATGACCTGAGCCGAAGGCAGAGGCTTTAACCCACTGAGCAGAGGCTTTAACCCACTGAGCCACCCAGGTTCCCCTAAAGATATTATTTATTTGATAAAAAGAACATGTATGTATACGAGTTGGAGGGGGGCGAAGAGGCAGAAGCAGACCCTCTGAGCAGGGAGCCAGATGTGGGATTTGATCCCAGGACCCTGAGACTGTGACCTGAGACAAAGGCAGATGCTGAACTGACTGAGCCACTCAGGCGTCCCTCACTTGGTAAATTTATTAAGGGTCATCTCAAGAAAAATTTTCAGGGATGCCTAAGTGGCTCAGTCGGTTAAGCATCTGACTCCTGATTTCAGCTCAGGTCAGGATCTCAGGGTTGTGAGATTGGGCTCTGCACCGGATGTGAAGCCTGCTTAAGATTCTCTCCCTTTGCTTCTCCCCCTGCCTCTCTCTCTCTCAGAATTAAAAAAAAATTTTTTCAGTGTACATAGGATTCTCAATGATTTTTGACAGACACGCTCTGCTTTCTTAAGTTCCAGCTGCATTTATTTACTCTTTAGTCATAATTAGATCAGAAAAATGGACACAGGGTGCTTGGGTGGCTCAGTGGGTTAAGCCTCTGCCTTCGGCTCAGGTCATGATCTCAGGGTCCTGGGATCGAGCCCCGCATCGGGCTCTCTGCTCAGCGGGGAGCCTGCATCCCCTCTCTCTCTCTGCCTGCTTCTCTGACTACTTGTGATCTCTGTCTGACAAATAAATAAAATCTTAAAAAAAAAAAAAAGAAGAAAAATGGACACAGGTACTAATATGTAAGGCAACTGAAGTTAGGCTCACAATGAGAACAGAATTTTATAGTTGCAAGGGCTCTTAGAGATCATTTGATCATTTTGAAGAGGCAAACTGCTACAAAAATCTTACCTGATCAGTTTTCCTATTTTCTGGGTGATTCTGAATGGTTTCATTTCCCTGAAGCCATCTCTGTTAAAAACTGAAGCTCATGTGTAAGACTCAGTGTTGAGAAGCCACTTGCCCTTAGAGCCAGTTAATGACGGGACAAACAATTTTGAGCCAGTGCTCTAAAGTATCACATCCAACATATATCTTATGAAACAAAGACTGAAGACATATAATACATAAGAGTACGGAGCAATAAAATAGCACAAAGTCTTTCATCAACTCTAGAGGACTGACTTCTTGAATTCTGCAGTTAGTTAATATCTGGATGAAATAAATTCCATATTGACTATTCAAGCCTTTACGGTTCAAAAGATGTTAGTGTCTACGTTTTTTAAACTGTAATTTGAATGCCACTTGTAAAAGAAGTATGTCTGTACAATTTCATTTTTTAATTTCTCAAGATCTGAACATGTTAAGACTTGCCATTACACTGCCAAAAGCTTATGATTCATTTCAGCAGAAGTAGCTAGGAATGAGGAGAGGGTGGGAGTGTGAGTGTACCAATGTTGTATGACGCAAAAAGGGAGATGAAGTGGAAAGCAGGATATTTTTAGATTCCCCTTTTGAAACAAAAACAACTTAAATCAGGTGATTTGTTTACTTTAAAATAGGAAAAAATAACCAAAAATCGGATTTGGAATTCCTGAAAGACACACAATCCTATTTTAGGAGAACAATTGCTATAATTGCAGGTTATTTTCTTAAAATACCTGAAAAAAATGCTTTCTAAAAATATAACTCCACAAGGACAGAAAAAGGTATTTACACCACAGAGCACTTGAACACCAAAGGAATTTGCTACTTCCATGTAACCTATGCAGTAGTATTTAAAGAATGTGCTGGTAAATTTAGTGCCCAAGTCAGAAATAAGGAAGAGGAAAGAAATGGACATGTAATTTACTTTCAGTAGGCACAAAGTTCTTTCAGTTTCATTCATTATTCAACAAAAATTTATGGAATTGGAAGACACTGAGTTTGACACATGGGATGTAAGGGTGAACAAGAACCAGTCCCTGCCTTCAAAGCACCCTGGCCTAAAGAGACAAACATACACATATCATCACATATACACATTTTCACACAGGAAAGTACCTACACATACCCATATACACATATATTCACATACCTATACATACATTCACACAATATATGTACGCATGTTCATACACAAATATACATACATGTATACTCACGTACATATACACCCAGAAATACACACCCACATACATGTGTGTTTGGGAGTTAAAGACATAGAGACAGTGAGTAGAGTATGTTTTCAAATTAAGAAGGGCAGGAGAAAGAAATCTCAGCGCTAACAGTCCTGTGAGACAGCTATTACAGAAGCTCAGAAAGGCTAAGGAAACGGTCTCAAAGGACTTGCTAAATGCTAGGGAGTATGGTTTCCCAAGACTCAGATTTAAGTTCCAATCTGCTGTTATTACCTCTGAGGCAATGACCGTGTTATTTAACTCTCAGTTTTCCTTGCTTTTCTATCAGGTCAGCGATAACACCGGCCTTACTGGGTTGATAGGAGGTTGAGATGAGATGATGGGTGAAAACCACTTAGCACTTAGCCTGTCATGTACTAACCACTCAACACATTTTCAATTTTTGATGATATACTAATGGTTATCCGTGAAGGTTAGTCATCTCGTAAATGGTGAAGACGGGTCTCCCCTCACCCAGGTGTTAGTGAGAATGTTTTAAACTATTTTTAAAGTGGGTGGAGCCAAAATGTGTGTACTAAATGAATACATGGTCACTGCTTAAACTTCACTTTTACGGGTTAAAAAATTCAAGGAAGCCAAATTATAATTTATAAATAACATAAACGTCTTAATATCATGGTCATTACTGGGAAAATCTACATCTGTCTACATGACATCTCCTCTGGTATTATTAAATAATTTCTGTGGCTATAACTTCATGGAAAAAATGTATAAGCTATTATTAACTCCATGATCATCTCACCAAAACATGTTGGACTTCATCACCTCATTGATACAATACTAACATCATTTGATATTATTGATTGATATGATGAGTAAGAAACAAAGGCAGCCAACATACATTTGGAAAGGGGTTACACCATTAATTATCAGATAATTGCATATTAGAGGTTATTTTGGGTTATCAGCTTGGCAAACATTAAGAATATGGGACAATACCTTGGTGCTATCGAGGGTATGGTAAAACTGGCACTCTCATACGTGGTTGGTAGAAGTATACATTAGCACAACCTTGTAGAGGCCAATTTGGGAAAAAGAAGTTCTAATATGAATATGGTCCTTGACCCTGCAATTCCACTTGAATTTTGTAGTAAGGAAATGTAATACACAAATGAAATACAAAGATGTTTGCACATGCATGCTCACTGCAGTGTTATGATGACCCCAAATTGGAAACTACCTATACACATAACAGTAAAGAAATGGTTAAATAAATTATGGTAGAGCTGTACACTGGGACTCCCTGCACACATTAAAAAGGATTAGACTGATCTATTTGTCATGGAAAGATGTCCATGATCCATACTGGATACTGTTTTTATATTTAAAAAGGGTATGCATGGGGGTGCCTGGGTGGCGCAGTGGGTTAAAGCCTCTGCCTTTGGCTCAGGTCATGATCTCAGGGTCCTGGAATCGAGCCCCGCATCGGGCTCTCTGCTCAGCAGGGAGCCTGCTTCCTCCCTCTCTCTCTGCCTGCCTCTCTGCCTCCTTGTGATCTCTGTCTGTCAAATAAATAAATAAAATCTTAAAAAAAAAAGTGTATGCATAGAAAAAATATGGTTAAATATATCTCTATAAGTCTAACTTTTTAAAAGTAGCTTTATTATGGTTTAATTTATACACCATAAAATTTCCCATTGTAAGTGTACAATCCAATCATTTTTAGTCAATGTATAGAGTTGTGCAATAATCACCACAATCCAGGAGTGCCTGGATGGTGCAGTCACTTAAGCATCCAACTGTTGGTTTCAGTTCAGGTCATGATCTCATGGTCGTGGGATCTGGTGGTCTGTGGGGCTCCCATCCTCACACTCTGCACTCAGTGAGGAGTATGCTTGGGATTCTCTCCCTCCCCTTCAGTCCCTCTCCATGCTCTTGTGTATGTACATGTGCTCTCTCTGAAATAAATAAATCTTTAAAAAAAATGACCACCATCCAGTTTTAGAACTTTTTTGTTACACACCCATCCCCAAAGTTCCCTGATGCTCATAGGCTTAAAATTTCACAGTGTCTAGGATGGAGGTGAAGTTGGGGAGGGGAACGCAGGAGGAGAAAATGACAGGCAGCTTTGTAGTTGATAATTTCTGTATTATTTGAATTAATTTACAACAAGAATATGCTTGCTCTCTTTTAATTTGAGAAAACAGTAAAGGGTTTTCCGTTTTTAAAAGAACAAAAAAAAAAAAAAAAAAAAAAAAGGAAACAGGTTTATACCCTTTGACCCAAATCTACTTCTGGCAATTTATCCCAAGGAAATAATCAAATATGTGGAAAAGTATTTGTGAACAAAAGTATTTATCAGTGTTTTATCTAAAACAGAGAAAAGTTCTAAGTAATCTAAATATCTCATGATGGAAGAAAATAATTACTAATAATACTGGAATATGAAAAGTACAGGATGTAAACTCTTATATGCAATACAATTTTATCCCAGTTAAAAAAAAAAGTTAATGCACAGCCAAAAAATTCTGTTTGGAAATACTGTATGTATCTTACCAATGGTTATCTCTGGATGGTAGAATTACAGTACTTTTTATTCCTTGCGCATTTCTTAATTTTCCATAATGAGTATGTTACCTTTACATGTAGTGCCACCTACATAAATGACACTAATTAGAATGGGTTATGGTATTGTTTTCACAGGTGTATACATTTTTCAAAACATTAAAATGTTTATTTAAAATACGTGCAACTTATTGCATAACAATTATACCTCAATAAAACTATCTGAAAGACAAGGGGATCTTGAAAATAAAATCAGGGGCACCTGGGTGGCTCAGTGGGTTAAGCCTCTGCCCTCCGCCCAGGTCATGGTCTCAGGATCTTGGGATCGAGCCCCCACATCGGGCTCTCTGCTCAGCCGGGAGCCTGCTTCCCCTGCCCGCTCTGCCTCTCTGCCTGCCTCTCTGCCTACTTGTGATCTCTCTCTCCCTCTCTGTCAAATAGATGAATAAAATCTTAAAAAAATAAAATCCACAATCATCATAACCTTACTGAAAGAGGAGTTTATTGTGCCATTTTGGGGCTGGAGGGCAAAATGGTTGCGGGGGGTGTTATATAGATAGTAACACAACATTTTCTCTAATAACCAACCTACCTTCCTTCCTTCCTTCCTTCCTTCCAGGGATCTGCCTTGCCATTATATGTCAGGAAGGTTGCCAGGTTCTTGGATACCAAGATGAGCAACAAATCACTGGCCTGAAAGAGCTCTCGTCTGTGGGAGGAGGGGAAGGCAGGTCACCAGCCGCTTACTCGAGCCAACGCCCACATCAGGGCCCTAGGTGTCTTCCACTCAGGCTGCCCAAGGGGGCCGGAGCCAGGTCAAGAAGTGAAGTTCTTAGTCAGTGGTTCAGATGGAGTCACGAAGGGTAGCACCAGGGTTACGACTGTGGAAGTGGATAGGAGAAGGTGCATGACCCTCCAGGGAGTGTCGCGGTCATCACTTGAGAAGTGAGCTTAAGCTGTATTTATGTATCAATGCCTCTCTTACCGGCACACTTGTACAACAGCAAGAACGAAAACAACATTTGCCTGTGCAGGCAGCATGTTAAGGGCTTAGATCTATTGCCTCATTTATTCTTCGCCACAACTCTCCCGGGTCTGCATTTCACCATGAAGAAACTAAAGCTTGGAGAGGTTACCCGCCCAAGGTCACAGAGCTGGCAAGCTCTGGCTCCCAAGCTCCCAGCCACAAAACAGACTCCCTTCTCACAATACTCTGGCACCCCTTAGAGAGGAAAAGTTCCACCTTCGGGCCCCAAACATCAGCTCCCCTTTCACTCTTTACATAAATTTTCCAGATCCACAACGGAGGCAACATCGGCTAGCGCAACCAACAGGGTCGTGTCCACCCGGCAAAGCCACCAGAGCGGTGGGCTGACAAAGATTTGGAGCTTGGAGGGCAAACCTGTAGCGACCGTCAAGGGGCTCGGAGTCCCGGCGCCCATACTCCACGCCCCTCCAGGCGGCCCGCAAGCCCCTCCCGGCAGCCACAAGGCAGAGCTCAACGCGCGTGCGCGGGGCCAGAGGGGACGCCCCCGCGCGAGCGCGCGGAGAGCGGGGCGCGCGGCCGAGGGAGCGCGGGCGCGTTGCGGCGTCGGCGTCTGCGCGCGTTCCAGGACGAGGCTGTGTGGGCTGGGGAGCGAGCGAGGCGGCGGCGGCGCCTCAGAGCCGAAGGGACGCGCGGGCCTCGCGCCGCGGGAGCAGACGGTTGCGGAGGCGACCCTGGGCTAGTGGCCCGAGGCGGGTGAACTCGGCCTGTCGACTGCCCGGCTCGGGGGCCGCCGGCCGCGTCCGTCGCGCGGAGTGGTCGCCGCCCCAGGAGACTCGCCGTGACACGGGCCTAAGCCGCGGCGACCGCGGACGTCCGGACCGCTCGAACCCGTCGGGCCGGCCCGGGTGGGGACTAGCGTCCGGGCAGGTGCCGCCCCCTGAGGGCCGGCCGGGCGCCCGGCGCCCACCCGCACGGCACGCGGGCCGGGCTCGGCGGAGGGGCCGCCCGTGCAGCCCGCAAAGGCCCCCCCGCGTCCTCGCCCCGAGGGCCGGAGCCCGCGTCGCGCCCCGCCCTCCCGGGGCCCGGCCCGGCCGGAGCGGCGGGAGCCGGGAAAGCCCGCGCCCGCGGTCTCCGCCCGCCCGCCGGGCTCGCGCGGAGAAGAGGGAGGAGAAACTTTGCCTTTTATTGTTGCCTTTAGTCCTTAAGTGCAAGGAACTCTGCCAGGAGGAAAAATGTCCTTCTTCAATTTCCGTAAGATCTTCAAGTTGGGGAGCGAGAAGAAGAAGAAGCAATACGAACATGTGAAGAGGGATCTGAACCCCGAGGAGTTTTGGGAAATCATAGGAGAACTGGGGGACGGAGCCTTTGGAAAAGTGTACAAGGTAAGAAGGAGAAAACGGGAAGTTGCACTTGTTAAGATAAAACTGCCCCTGGTCCGGAGTGGCACGAGGATTTCTCGCTCCCCTGGTCCGTTTCCCGTCTCTTGCCCCTTCTTTTGACTTCGTAAAGGTACAGTAGAACTTTATTGAGGTTCTCATCCAAGGAGTAGCTAAGACCGGAGGGTGTAAGGTTGAACAAAATGGGGCCTGTTTTGTAGTTGAGACTAATAGCTAAAAGGAGGCAGGGTTATAGAGTCTCCTCTGTCAAACTTTAAAGGAAACGACGGGGTTCGTTAGTTTAAAGGAGGGGTCTGGTTTTTAAAATCAGAAACTCGGTTTGCTTTTCAGTGGATTTTTATTGGTCTATAGCTGTTCGCATTCACTTATGGGATGCTTGGACTAAAGCAGTCCCCTTTTAGGGTCCAGACGCATGTATTTGGTTTTATCTATGGCTAATACACACCCGTCTTCTTGGATGAGAGCAGAGTGACTGCTGCTTGCAGGCTCTTCTTCAGTTGGTTGCTTGACAGCATGCTCTAAAACGGAGTGGAATTTCTGATAGAAATTTTCCAGAAGAAAACCTGCATCTGGTACTAGTTTCTAAATATAATTACAGCAGTCCTTGACTAGAAGTCAATACTAGTGCTTAAGAAATTTTTAAAAATACCCATATATGCAGACATATTTTTATGTATGTTTATTTCAGTTGAGTTTTGATGTCTCAACGTGAAGGATTAGTGTTAACTGTTTGTTATTTCATAAGCAGTGTATGAATGATGTCATTGGAATATTTTCATCCTGAAGGGTGAGGTTTTTATGAGACTCAGTTCAGGAGGAAGGACCCACAGGGTTGCCTAGAAGTGAAAACATAAATAACTTACTTTTATACAGGGTTTTGCAGTTTTTAAGTCACTTTCACGTAATTCGGCCCCCCACCCCCAGACCCTGAGACTCAGAAAATTTTTAAAGTCACCTAAGTCACAGTCTAGATTTGAACTCTCATCTTCTGACCCTGTACTTACTGTTGTTTTTTACTTAATGTCCATTGGTGGAAATGATAACATTTTTCTCCTAAGTATCATCACACTTCTGCCTTTGCCCTGCCTCAAATGCCTGTCACAGCTCCCAGTCCTTATTTTTTCACTTAAGCTGGAATAGCTACTCCTCTCTGTGTGCTTTCAAAACATGTTGTCACATGGCTACTATAGCACTTGTTACATATTGTAGTTAATGATAAAACTAGGGCCCAGAATTATGATACACATTTGTGTGATATTCCTGTATTGCCTGAGCACATGGTGCATCTCTGTATCTGTTGGATTGAAAGAACGTTTGTTACCTGCATGTGAATGGTATTGAAGCTATCCTATGCTGTCAACGTTGGCAAAATAAACTTCACTGTTTGTGTGGAGGGTAGAGTATGGGTTGCAGCAAGATCTTACAGTATAGTGTAAGTAAGACAGGAAGAGCTTTTAGTGCTGTGGGAAGATCACTTTTGGGAGTCAAGAATTGTCTTTTAGTGCCGTCTGTCACAAACAAGCTTTGTGGTCTTGAACAGAACACAACTTCTGTGGGTCTTCATTTTCTTAGCTGGAAAATTCTGCATTTTCCTAAACATTTGTTTAGATTCCTTCACGAACTATCATACTGTGAATACGCAGTTATCTAAGAAAGGTAAAAATAAATCCTCAGGGCATATGGAATCCAGTAGTTAGAATGCGCTAGGTGATTATGGGCAGTTTTCATGGTATAAATGTTTTATCAAATAGAAACAGTGTAGTATTGGCTACACTGGCTCTGGAGTTGGACCATATATGTAGGCTCTCTCAATAGCAGCCTGTGACCTTGGACAAATTCCTTATTTTTAAATACTAATTTTTCTCATCAGTAAGACTTGCTTGTCAGTGTGTGAGAATTAAAGGAATAAAGATAAGGCATGTGGAAGGGCTCAGCGAGTGGTAGGAATTACTGTTAATTACATTTAGAGCTCAAAAGTAAAATATGGGATGAGACAGGAAAAGGAGCCTACAAAGATAGTAAACCATTTTCTTGTTTTCCCATGGCACAGGCAGATTGTGGGGATTTCATTTTTAATGACACTTTCTGCAAAATGTAACATATCTTCCTATAGTGAAACATCAATTGAAAATTTTCTGAAAAAATAAGAGACTTACCCCATGTAGTTGAACACTACAAAATTGTGTTAAAGATAATAATTGTGAGCTTGATTACTATTTAAGGGTGATATTTAAAGAGTATGTGTTCTTTGCATTTTACTTTTTCATTTCACTATTCTGTACTTCCAGGGAATGGGCTCTGAGTTTTTTTTTTTTTAAAGAAAATTTAAAATTTAAGCTTACATGGCCTGTTTTGCCTTTTTCCTAAAAGTTTTTTTGTTTTCCAAGATCTCTACAAATTTTAAATTTATAAACTTCCTTTTTGTGGAGGAACAAGCTAGCAAACCTTGATATTGTATGTAGTAGTATGTAGTAGAAAACTGTTTCTAAAACTGATTCTTTCGTTTGCTCATAAATAATAGTAATTGTTACAAAGATCAATGGTGAACAGGCAATCATCTCATTTACATATTTAGTTTATTTGAAACATTTTTCTGTCATACAGTTGTATTCCTTCGACTCCGTTCAGCACTATACAACTGTAACAGTTACCTTCTTGCCTGAAAAATCTTCACTATTTTAAATTTATTTTCTCTTTTAAATGTAGTATTATTTGACTTATTAACGAAGATATGTAGTATCTCTCACAGTTTTTTATGTTTGGATTGACATAAAATCATGTTTTGAATAGAAACTGAATTCCTGTGTGCTGGATGAAAGTGATTCTTTTTATGGCCCTTGATGGACATGTGCCTTTTTTCAAAAAATAGTGAAATACGCGTGTGAGGTTCATCGTTATCACCTACAGTTGTAGTTTATTTCCATTTTGCATGGATTCCATTTTATGATTATATCACCATTATTTACCATTGTACTATTAATGGATATATCATTCCTTTCCAGTTTTAGCTGTTATACAAGTTCTGGTGTATTTATATATAAGTTTTGCTAAGAGTTAACTCTGGAGGAGAATTGCTGGGTTATAGAGTAGTGTAACTTTAATATCACTAGTGATACCAAACTATCAATTTACATTCCCACCAGGAGTGTATGAGTATTTCCTTGCTTTGCATCTTTTTTTCCACATTTGGTATTGTCAGAATTTTTAATTTTTGACAATCTGATGTGACTTTTTCATTATGGTTTTAATTCATCTTTGACTACTAAGTAATTCTTTTTATAAGCTTATTGGTAATTTGGATTTCCTCTTTTGTGTTCAAGTTTTTAATTCTTGTTCCTATTGGATGCCCTTTTCTTGTTTATTTGTAGTGTATTCTGAATTTTAACCATTTACTAAATATATCCTTATTTTGTGACTTGTCTTTTCATTTTCTTTATGGTGCCCTTTTATGAATAGGAAGTTCTTGATTTTAATGTGGTGCAATTTGTCAGTTTCTTTGTTTCAGTTAATATTTTTTGTATTGTGTTTAAGAAATTATTTCCTAACCTGAGATCATGAAGATAACCCCTTGTATTGTCTTCTAAAATCTTTATGATTTTGCCTTTAACAGTTAAGTTTCCAATTCACCTTGAATTGGTTTTTATAAATGGTTTGAAGTAGCATTCTAATTTCATTTTTTTACCTTGTGTGAATGCCCAGTTATCCCAGAACCTATCATTAGGGGTAAACTTTTTTTTCTCAGGGTCCTATTATAAATAGGACCCTATAATAGGACCCTATTTGACAGGGTCCTATTATAAAACATCTGTTTCTGTGATCTCGATTTTCTTCCATTGATCTGTTTCTGTTTCTGTATGATTTCTTACTTATTTAGGAGAGCATTAAAATAAGTCCTCTGCTAGAGGAAACTTCCCAATGTTCTTCATCAACAGTATCTAGTAGGTCCTTGGCTCTTAGTGCTTGCATGTACATTGTAGAATTAGCTTAAGTTCCACAAAACCCTGCTGTGTTTTTTTGGAGAGATTTTATTAAAATTATAAATCAATTTTGAAAAAATATCTCTGATACTGAGTTTTCCTATTTATGCGTATGTTTTACCTCTAGGTCGTTTTTAGTATTTCTCAATAATGGAGTATAATTTTTCTTCCTAGAAGTGTTGGGAGCTCAAACTGCTTCCAGAGTGTCTTTTTTTTTTTTTTTTAAATGGATTTATTTATTTGTGAGGGGGAGAGAAAGAAAGAGAGCAGGATACAGAGCATGAGTACAAAGAGGGACAGAGGGAGAGGGTGAGAATCTCCAGTGGACTCCCTGCTGAGCACAGAGCCTTGACAGCCCGATCTCACAACCCTGAGATATGGCCTGAGCTGAAGTCAAGAGTTGAACACTTTTTTTTTTTTTAAATTTTCATATATTTGAAAGAGAGCAAGTGAATGAAAGACAGAGCAGGGAGAGGGACAGTGGGGGAGGGAGAAGCAGGCTCCCCACTGTGCATGGTGCCCAATGTGGGACTCAATCCCATACCTTGAGATCACGGCCCGAGCTGAAGGCAGACGCTTAACCAGATGCTTAACTGACTGAGCCACCCAGGCACTTCAAGAGTGTCTTAAATGCTTTGTATTTCCTTTTGGAGTTTCCTGTTTGTTTTGGTTTTATATAGTCTTGAGTTAGTCTTCTGAGAAAGGATCCATGGGAAGGTACTTTTTAAAAAAATCTTTTCTTTTTGAATACATCTTTATTATAATGTTATGTTTGATATATAGTTTGGTTATAGAATTCTAGTTCAAAAATAAGTTTATCTGGGGAACCTGCCTTTGGTGGGGTGCCTGGGTGGCTCAGTGGGTTAGGCCTCTGCCTTCAGCTCGGGTCATGATCTCAGGGTCCTGGGATCGAGCCCTTTGTTGGGCTCTGTGCTCAGCAGGGAGCCTGCTCTCCCCCTACTCTCTGCCTACTTGTGAGCTCTCTCTGCCAAATAAATAAATAAACTATTTAAAAAAAAAAAAAGCATCTGCCTTTGGCTCAGGTTGTGATCTGACTCGGGGTCCTGGGATCAAGCCCTGCCTCGGGGCTCCCTCTTCAGTGGGGAGCCTGCTTCTCCCTCTCCCTCTGCCCCTCCCCTTGCTTGTGTGCTCTCTCTTTCTCTCTCTAACAAATAAATAAGTAAAATCTTAAGTTTAAAAAAAAATTTTTTTGTTTTGTGATTCTTTGTGGTCTTTTTCTTATCATAGCTTTTAAGATTTCTTTTCATCCCCTCCCTGTTCACGGTGATAAATTTTTTTTTTTTTTTAAGATCTTACTTACTTGAGAGAGAGAGAGAGAGAGTGCGCACATGAGAGGGGTGAATGTCAGAGGGAGAAGCAGACTCCCCATGGACCTGGGCGCCCAATGTGGGACCTGATCCCAGGACTCCAGGATCATGACCTGAGCGAAGGCAGTCACTTAACCAACTGGGCCACCCAGGCGCCCGGTGATACAAACTTTGATGCAGGTTTTCCCTGTGCTTTTCATCTTGCTGGCCTCTTGGTTAGTTCTTTCAATCCAAAAACCTATATCCTTTGGTTCTGTGACATTTTTATATTATTTATTTGGATCAACCCCCTAGGTAATGGTTTTTGCTATGGTCTCAGGATTTCCCATGTTTCTATATTCAGTGGATACTTACACCATACTTTTATTCTCAGAAACATTTGAGACATTTGACCAGTCCTTTTCTTTAAAAAGCTCATCTTTTGGTTTTTAGATCACCACATTTTTTTAATGTTTTTCCCATTTCTGTGTCTATTCTTCGGATTTTTGCTAGCTTTTTTCCCCCTTTTGTAACTTTTAAGTATTGGGCTACCACAGGACTTGGGTATAGGCCCTGTTTTCTTTTTCTTTTCCTATGAGAGTCCATCTTCTCCTGTGGCTTCAGTTACCGTCTAAATGCAATTTATGTCTCTATTCCAGGACCTCCTCCCTTTTGAATTCTAGATGTAGTATCCAAGTATCTATTAGAGATTTCCACTTAGATATCCCACAGTTTTCTTAAACAAGTGCAAAATACAAACTAACCGAACTCTTGATGTCAGCTCCATATTTGCTTCTTTTATGTTCTCTGTACGGTAATTGACATCTTTATCTACCAGTTACATAGGCCAGAGACCTGGAGGTCATTCTTAACACCTTCTGCTTCCTTACCTACCAAACCCAATGTAATTACCAAGGCCTGTTAATTCTATAAAATATTTCGTGAATTATCTTTTTTCTTCACTGTCGCAGTACTATTCAAAACTGCCATTACCTCTTACCTAGATTACTGCAAGTTATTGGTGCATTTTGAGCTTCATATAAATGTAATTATTTATGTGTTCTTTTGTGTCTAGCTTTTTTTGCTCAACAGTTTAATTTTTTCTGTATAGGTATCCAATTATCCTGGCACTATTTACTGAAATGTCTATCCTTTTCTTACTGCTTTGCAGTGCCTCCATCATATATCAAGTGTCCATATACCCGGTATAAATTATTTCTTTAGAACAAATTCCTAGAAGTAGAATTGTTAGGGCAAAATAAAGATCATTTATTAATGCTTGCTATGAAATTACCCTAGAAAGGTTGTGCAAATTTATTTTTCAATTAATTTTTAATTATACAATAAAGAATGTCTATTTATTATAAAAATTAACTTACTAGAAATAAATTTAGTCGTCTTGACCATTACTCCAGTTACGGTTCCCTCTTTTATATCCATAATTGTACCTATTACCAGTTTCATATATATATTTACAGATTATTTTTGTGTGTACTTTTATATGTGTACATGAGTTCTACTTGTTAAGAACAGCCCAACAGTGGTCTTTTTCTGTTCCTTTCTTCCTTAACCTGAATTCAGTGTTCTTATTCTTTAAAAAAAGTTATTTGGTTTTTCAGTGGGCAAAGTATCAGTTTATTTCATTTTACATTTCTTTGATTTCTAGAGAGATTACACATTTAAAAAAATAATTGAATTATCCATATTCTAATAGAGTGTTTTCTTGTTGATTTGAATGTACTTTATTATTAATTTTTTAAAGATTTCATTTATTTGGGGGGGAGCACTGCTTGGGGGGAGAGGCAGAGAGAGAGAGGGACAAGCATACTCCCCACTGAGTAGGGAGCCCTATTCTGGGGCTCGACTCCAGAACCCCAGGATCATGACCTGAGCTGAAGGCTGACTGAGCCACCCACGTGTCCCTGAAAGTACTTTTTATGTACTATGGAAATGAATATTTATCATAGATGCTGCTGTTAGTTTATAGTTGCCTTAGTTTATGCTGCTTTTTTGATATAAAGACATACAATATTCCTTAATCTAGAAGATCTGTCAGTGTGTTACTTTGTTCTTGTTTTTTCTTTGCTTTCATGCTTAAGAGAAATCTTTCCTACCAGAAATTAGGTAAATATTTATACATTTTTCTTGACTTTTTAATAGTTCAGTTATAAAGAATTTTACTTTTAATTCATCTGGAATTTAATTTTCTCTGTGGATTGATATGAGGCTTCATTTCTACCCAAAAAACAAAAAAATGTATATTTATCATTTTCAGAAATTTAAATGCTATTGTTTTGAAAATATAGCAAAGTATAAAGAATATATAAAAAAATTTTACCATCCAGATAATTTTTGTTAGCAGTCTTTTAAAAACTCAAGGGGATAGGGGTGCCTGGGTGGCTCAGTGGGTTAAAGCCTCTGCCTTCTGCTGGGGTCATAATCGGGACCCTGCGATTGAGCCCCGCATTGGGCTCTCTGCTCAGCAGGGATCCTACTTCCCCCTCCCCCTCAGTCTGACTCTCTGCCTACTTGTGATCTCTGTCTGTCAAATAAACAAATAAATAAAATCTTAAAAAAAAAAACAACAAACTTAAGGGGAAATTAATATGGCTAGATTTTTGAGCAGTACAAAAATGAGAAAATTTAAAAATGAAAGCCTTCCCCATCAGTTCTTCTTTCCAAATGGGAAAGAATTCTTGTTAAATAGGTTTGTTACTAGTAGTTATATTAATAGAATTCTGAAACTACCTTTGTATATATTATAGGATAGAGCAAATGAGTTGATATATTGATGTTTTAGAAACTAGGGTTGAAGTTCTGGGAGAAAGGAGTTAGAAACTTAGAATAGGGAAAAGATGAGGAAGAACTCTGTGACGCTGATTTTTGAATTTGCAATTTCAGTTATTCAGATAATAAATATACACACACACACACACACACACACACACACACACACTTCTATTCTTTCTGAAATGGCCTACAAATAATTATACTATGACTAGTATTCCCAGCTCTTGGCTTCTTCTTCTTCTTCTTCTTTTTTTTTCTTTTAAAGGGACTTTAAATATCTGTTATTTAAGTTTTATTTATTTTTAAGTCGGCTCCATGCCCAACATGGGGCTTGAACTCACAACCCTGAGTTTAAGAGTCACATGTTCTACCACCTGAGCCAGCCAGGTGCCGCACTAGCTCTTGGCTTCTAAATACCATTCCCCACTAAAAAGAACCAGAGCTAATTGAAATGGCTCATCCAGGTGTACGGTAGGAAAGTACAGAAATGATAAAATTGAAAAGTGTGAAAGCCTTCCCACTAGTCCTTTTTTCCCCAAAGGAGCCTGGAATATGCCAGAAAGCAAGGACATGCTCAAAAACTAATGGGGACAGGCCAAAGATTTAAACAACAACAAAAAAATCAATGACAAAATAGTAACTTAATAGAAAAATGGTAGTTAATATACACAGATTGATAAAACTAGAAAAACCACCGTTTTGCAACCTTTCTATAATAATTCAGGCAAAGATTATTGATAGATGCTAATATCATTGTGTGAAAAGTTTTGGAGGAGCAGGATTTATATACATGGTTTGAAAGTATCACCCTATAAGGGTACTTTTTACATTAGAGAGATCTTGTGTGTACTGTCTTAAGTGATCAAATAAGGCTAATCACCAGTAAGAGGACAAACTGTCATTATGTGTTTTCTGATGTAATTCAATGGGAAATATATAATCACCTAATGTAGTATTCTTGTCAAAAATAGTTAGCTTAAATCTAATATAAAGAACAAACAAATCCAGATAATGGACATTCTACAGATAAAAGGTTAGGGGCGCCTGGGTGGCTCAGTCAGTTAAGTGCCTGCCTTTGATCCAGGTCACAATCCTGGGGTCCTGGGATCCAGCCCTGTGTCAGGCCACCTGCTCAGCATGGGGTCTGCTTCTCCCTCTGCCCCTCTTCTCTCTCTTACTCACTCTCTTTCTCAAATAAAGTCTTTAAAAAAGAATGTTAACAATAAAGGATTTTTTTAAAAGACATTTGAGGAGGGACAGTGCAGTCTGTTGAGCATCCAACTCTTGGTTTCAACTCAGGTCATGATGTCATGGGTCGTGGGGTCAAGCCTTCTGTCATTGGGCTTCCCGCTCAGTGGGGAGTCTGGAAGATTCTCTCCCTCTGCCCCACCCCTCATGCATTCTCTCCCTCCTCTCTCTCTCTAAAATAAATAAATAAATCTTTAAAAAAGTAAAGACAGGGTGCCTGGGTGGCTCAGTAGGTTGAAGCCTCTGCCTTCGGCTCAGGTCATGATCTCATGGTCCTGGTATTGAGCCCCACAGCGGGCTCTCTGCTCAGCAGGGAGCCTGCTTCCTCCTCTCCCTCTGCCTGCCTCTCTGCCTACTTGTGATCTCTGTCTGTCAAATGAATAAATAAAATCTAAAAAAAAAAGTAAAGACATTTGAGGACATTTGAATATGGAATAATATTAGATATTAGATCTATGTTAAATTCTTTGGGCGTGACAATTGTGGTTATGTTGGAGAATGGCTTAGTTCTTGGTGGACACATGCTGAAGTTTTGGAAATTGAAGTGCAGCTTACTTTCCATATGGTATAGTAAAAAAGAAATGCCCATATGTGTGTGTCTGTGTGTACATATCTATATGTAAAATATATGTGTATGTATGCTTGTGTGTGTATATGAGAGCCAGAGTACCAGATGTGACAAAATGTTAATAGTTAGTGACTTGGTGAGGGTTAATATGAGTGTTCAGTGTTCAGTTCATTCACTTTCTCTGTAGGTTTGAATATTTCAAAGTGAAGTAAATACTTTTATTATTAAACATTTTAAATTGAGGTATAATTGATATATAGCATTATATTAGTTTTGGGTGTACAGTGCAATTATTCCATATGTGTATATATTGTAAAGTGATCACGATAAGTCTAGTTAACATTTGTCACCTTACATAGTTACAAAAATGTTTTTTCTTGTGATGAGAACTTTTAAGATCTAGTCTCAGCAACTTTTTAAAAAATTTTCTTTTATTTTTTAAGATTTTTTTATTTATTTGACAGGAGAGAAACAGTGAGAGAGGAAACATGAACACGGGAAGGAGGAAAGGGAGAAGCAGGCTTCCCAATGAGCAGGGAGCATGATGTGGTGGGGCTTCATCCCAGGATCCTGGGGTCATGACCTGAACTGAAGGCAGATACTTACCAACTAAGCCACCCAGGCACCCCTCTAGCAACTTTTAAATATATAGGGCAGGGGCACCTGGGTGGCTCAGTCAGTTAAGCAGCTGCCTTCTGTTGCAGTCCTCCTGGGATCAGGCCCTGTATCAGGCTCCCAGGGAGCTTGTTTCTATCTCTCCTTCCGCTTGTGCTCTCTTTCTCTGTCGAATAAATAAAAATCTTTTTTTTTTTTAATATTTTATTTATTTATTTTACAAAGAGAGATTGCAAGTAGGCAGAGAGGCAGGCAGAGAGAGAGGGGGAAGCAGGCTCCTTGCTGAGCAGAGAGCCCAATGCGGGACTCGATCCCGGGACCCTGGGATCATGACCTGAGCCAAAGGCAGTGGCTTAACCCACTGAGCCACCCAGGCACCCTATAAATAAAAATCTTAAAAAAAAAAAAATACAGGGGCTCCTGGGTGTTTTAATGGGTTAGAAGGATTAAGGATTATGCCAGCAACTATTAAGTTATTGTCTTTCAGTTCAAACACACCCTTCTATGCTCTGTTTTATAATGCTGTTCTCAGTATTTGCAAACCACATTTCTGCCTTGTCAGCTGCTCACTTTTAGATTTCTCATGTACAGGGTGCTAGAGGTAGGCGGTAGGGAGGAGAAAGAAGGGACTTGCATGGATTTTCTCTTTTGTCTCCTGTGGGGTCCTTGTCTCTCTGCCTTTGTGTGTGACCACCATCCTAGTGGAGTTGTTCACCCCAGCAACAGCGGTTTCTTTCTGTAGCAGCAGTTGAATCCAGTTTGTAGTTTTCCAGGACTCAAGAACTGGCCTCATCAATGTCTTTCATAACACCAGCTGTATTTGGCTAGGCCTCTCTTCCTTGAAAGACACCCCACAGGAACCCCTCTTACAAATCAGAGATGTTGGCACCAGCCAAGCAGCACTTTCTTCTCAGGGATCTGAGTTCCAGCTGTGTAGAACCTTCCCTGCAAGCCCTGGGGTCTTACTGATTCCAGTCTTCTACTTGGACTCCTCTGGTCCTAAGGATGGTAGTTTCTCCTTGCACTTGTTACCTCCCTCATCTTTAATATTCTTTCTTTATCTTTTTAGTTACCTACATACTAACATAATTAATAATGATATTAAATTCTGTTGAGATACCTTTTTTCCCCCCTGTGTCTGGGCCTTTTCTGATACAAAGATTTGTAGTGAGATTTGTAACTTTTATTTATTACTTACAGTAAACCAAATGGTGCCATTGTTGGTTTAATTATTACATCCAGAGGAGTGGAATAATGGAGTTTGTTGCTATAAAGTACTTTAGAGATTATCTAGTGTTAATTATTTTTTCCCCTTTATGTCATCCATTTATAAGAGAGATCTTAAAAATCTCCAAGGACATCAGTAGAAGCATGCAGAAACCAGATGACTTTTAACACCATTTGGTCTCTTACCGGGGCTCATATTTTATGATGTTCCTCTTCAAGGACAGTTCCTCTAGTCTTTTTCCTCCCAAAGTGTTACATTAAAATAATGAGAGTATAGCTTATCTTTCACTGGCTTATTTCCTCTGACTCAGAGGAGGGTGAGTTCTAATTATTGTTGGTTCAACTGTAGTCTCTTTCTTTGAGAGACAAACTTGATGCCATGTTTTACTAGTTATGACAGTTTTTACTTTTTAGCATTTCTGAAATTGGGATATATCTTTTATCTATAGATGGCTTAGTATTGTTGGCCGAGTGACATTGTGATCTATCTGTCATTGCCTGTGCATGTGAATTTAGTTGTATCCCTAGTGTCATATAGTTGCAGCCCCTTGATGTTTCAGTCAGTAAACCTTTTGAAGGTAGAATGTGAGACCTGGTTGTTATCTAAAAATCTTTTAGCACCTTGGTTAAGATCAAGAAAATATCAGCTCTCTAATTGCAAAATGGGAGACTGTGGTTTCAGAGAAAATCTTGGTTGACAGTAGTAGAGAAGCACTGTTTTAAGCCCCAAAACTTTTAATGGCCAGAGAATGATATCCTGTGGAAAAACAGACATTAGATAACTCAGTGAAAAGGTGATTCAGAGTCAGACTTTAAGTATTTAACTTCTTATTTATGCACAAGGAGAATAGACAGACATACAATAACAGTTCTTGTCTAAATGTGTCCAAAAGAGCTAAAGAGGTATAACAGGGGGTGCCTGAGTGGCTCAGTTGGTTAAGCATCTGCCTTTGGTTCAGGTCATGATCCTGGGATGGAGCCCTGCTCAACAGGGAGTCTATTTCTCCCTCTCCTTCTGCCCCTCCCTCCAGCCTTGTGCTCCTTCATTCTCTCTCTATCTCAAATAAATAAATAAAATCTTTTAAAAAAATAAAAAGGCATAACATTAAGAGTTCAAAAAGAGGGGCGCCTGGGTGGCTCAGTGGGTTAAAGCCTCTGCCTTCGGCTCGGGGCATGGTCCCAGGGTCCCGGGATTGAGCCCCGCATCGGGGCTCTCTGCTCAGCAGGGAGCCTGCTTCCTCCTCTCTCTCTGCCTGCCTCTCTGCCTACTTGTGATCTCTTGTCTGTCAAATAAATAAAATCTTAAAAAAAAAAGTTCAAAAAGATAAAATCTTGTAGTTGAATTGACAGTTTTCTTTCCTTAGTGGAACGTAAGATGGTGCACTTTTTTTTTTTTTTTAAGATTTTTTTATTTGTTTATTTGACACAGAGGGAGCACAAGCAGGGGAAGTGGCAGACAGGGAGAGGGAGAAACAGGCTCCCCACTGAGCAGAGAGCTGAGGTGAAGGGCTCCATCCCAGAACCCTGGGATCACTGACCTGAGCTAAAGGCAGACTCGTAACCAATTGAACCACCCAGGCGCTCCAATTGTGGTGCATCCTAGATTTGACAAATGTGGTAGATCAGAATATTCTTCTGAAATGGTAGCAACGACCAGTATAAAGTCATCTTTTTATCCAAAACTTATTCTCTGAACCTTAAACATTAGGGTTACTTAATTACTTAATTAGTAATTAGTATTGCTTTTTACTTCTGTTTTTTCTTAAGGAAGTAAAACATAACAATAGTCTACTTAGGAAAATTCTGTATACAGGCTGATACCTGATGTGTTTATTCTTTTCATATCATTTCCACAGTTAGATAATAGGGCCCTAAGAAATCTTTCATATGCTGATGTATTTTAGTACTTTATTTCTTCTAATAAATAAGCTGATTTTATTTATTTTTAAAGATTTTATTTTTAAGAGTTTGGTATTCTTTTTCCTTTGTTTAAGGTATTAAATGGAGTTTCACTGAAGCAATGATAACATATAATATTGAAATGTCTTTTAAAAATACCTAATTATAGGGGCGTCTGAGTGGCTCAGTGGGTTAAAGCCTCTGCCCTCGGCTCAGGTCATGATCCCAGGGTCCTGGGATCAAGCCCTGCGTTGGGCTCTCTGCTCCGGGGGGGAGCTTGCTTCCTCCTCTCTCTGCCTGCCTCTCTGCCTGCTTGTGATTTCTCTCTGTCAAATAAATAAAATGTTTTTTAAAAAATTAAAAAAAGTAAAATAAAATAAAATAAAAACCTAATTACGGGTGCCTTGGTGGCTCAGTGGGTTAAGCCTCTGCTTTCAGCTCAGGTCATGATCTTAGTTAGTTAGGGTCCTGGGATCAAGTCCCCCCCCCCCCCCACATACCTTCATCAGGCTCTCTGTTCAGTAGGGAGCCTGCTTCCCACTCTTTCTCTGCCTGCCTCTTTGCCTACTTATGATCTCTCTCTCTCTGTCAAATAAATAAATAAAATCTTAAAAAGAAAAACCTAATTAGTATATTAAGATCTGATTCTTAACATTTCAACAAATGATCTTGGCTCCTACAGTGTATTTGGAAGCCTTTCATTTATAATAAATGGAAATGAGAAGTTATTCAGCTAAAGAAAGAAAATGGAAAAGTTAAAGTACTAAGTTCAAAGAAAAATAACCAATGGAAGTATAGGAAAACTGGAAAGTGTAATGATTCAGGTAAAGAAAGGGCTTTAGCAACAAACCTGGATTTGAATCCTGATTTTGTCTCTTACTACATGACCTTGGGAAAGCTTTTTAACTTCTCTAAGTTTGTATATCCTCTTTTAAGGATAATAATATATCATGCAGTTGTTGTGAGGATTAAACAATAGTAATAATTACACCTAACATTATTGAATCCTTACTGTCTATGGCAGGCATTTTGTTAAATGTTTATATGTATTTTTTTCATTTGGCTAATATATATTTTCTTAATTCTCACAAACTTGTAAAATGTTAATATGTCTTATTGATGAGGAAACTAAAAGATTTTGTGAGGTGCCCTAGGCAACACAGTTAGTAAGTGATAGAACAAGAATTTGAACCTTAACAGTGACTCAGCAGAGCCTGTGATATGAAATACTATTCTATGTGCGTATGAAGCACTTAGCACAGTGCATAGCTTTTGTTAGTTAATATATATGTTTAGGCTATCTTTTAAAAATAAGTATGTGAAGAGAATGAGAAGAGAAGCCACTGATTGGGAGAAAATATTTGCCAAAACATATCTGATCAAGGACAGTTACTCAAAATGTATGAAGAACTCTTAAAACATTGCAGTTGGAAAATCAACATTTTCATTAAAAAATTGAGCTAAATATCTGGACAGACATCTCACCAAAGAAAATATACGGTGACCAGTAAGCATGTGAAAAGATTCTTGACATCATATGTTATTGGGAAATTGCAAATTAAAACAGGTGGTACTACTGTACACCTATCAGAATGACAAAGAATTCTTACTGACAATAGGAAATGCAGGTGAGGATGTGAAACAACAGGAATTCTCATTCATTGCTGGTGGGACTACAAAATGGCATAGCTAGTTTGGAAGGCAGTTTGGCAGTTTCTTGTAAAACTAAACGTACTCTTACCATATGATCTAGTGATTGTGTTCCTTGGTATTTACCCAAAGAAGTTGAAAACTTACATCTAGGGGCACCTAAGTGGTTCAGTTGGTTAAGCGACTGCCTTTGGCTCAGGTCATGATCCTAGGGTCTTGGGATCGAGCCCCACATTGGGCTTCTTGCTCAGTGGGGAGCCTGCTTCTCCCTCTTCTTCTACCTGCTACTCCACCTGCTTGTGCTCTCTCTGTGTCAAATAAATAAATAAAAATTCTTTAAAAAAGGGGGGGGCGGCGCCTGGGTGGTTCAGTGGATTAAGCCTCTGCCTTCGGCTCAGGTCATGATCTCAGGGTCCTGGGATCGAGTCCCGCATCGGGCTCTCTGCTTGGCAGGGAGCCTGCTTCCTCTTCTCTCTCTGCCTGCCTCTCTGTCTACTTGTGATCTCTCTCTCTCTCTCTGTCAAAGAAATAAATAAAATCTTAAAAAAAAAAAAAAAAGAGGGGTACGTGGGTGGCTCAGTGGGTTAAGGCCTCTGCCTTCAACTCGGGTCAGGATCCCAGGATCCCAGGGTCCTGGGATCGAGCCCCGCATTGGGCTCTCTCCTTAGCAGGGAGCATGCTTCCTCCTCTCTCTCTGCCTACTTGTGATCTGTCTGTCAAATAAATAAATAAAATCTTTAAAAAAAAGAAAAGAAAAGAAAACTTAAATCTACACAAAAACCTTCACAGCTTTATTCATAATTGCTAAAACTTGGAAATAACCAAGATGACTTCAGTAGATAAATGGATAAACTTAGGACAATTCAGTCCTAAGAAGGAATGAACTACCAAACCATGACATGGAGGAAACTTAAATTCATGTTACTAAGTGAAAGAAGCCAATCTGCAAAGGCTACATACTATATGATCCCAACTATGTGACATTCTGGAAAAGCTGAACTATGGAAGCAGTATCAAGATTAGTGGTTGTTAGGGCTTAGAAAAAAGAGAAGGTTGACTAGGCTGAGCATAAAGAATTTTTAGGCAGTGAAACTATTCTGTATGATATAATGGTAGATACATGTCATACATTTGTCAAAACTGATCGAGTAAACTCCAAGAGTAACTTCTAATGAAAACCGTGGTCTTTGGGGTTGATGTGTCAATGGAGGTTCGTCAGTTATGACAAGTGTACTACTGTGGTACAGAATGTTGATAGTGGGAGAAGCTGTGCCTATGCAGGGGCTGGGACCTGTACTTTCTGCTCAGCTTTGTTGTAAACCTGAAACTACTCTAAAAAAAGTTTATTTAAAAAAAATGGAAAATAAAATTTAAAAAATCACGTATGCATTTTGTGACATTTGTGATGCTTTCATTTTTAGGCCCAGAATAAAGAGACCAATGTTTTAGCTGCTGCAAAAGTGATTGACACGAAATCTGAAGAAGAACTTGAAGATTACATGGTTGAGATTGATATATTAGCATCTTGTGATCACCCAAATATAGTCAAACTTCTGGATGCCTTCTATTATGAGAACAATCTTTGGGTAACTATTTTCTGTTGATCTATAAGAGCCAAAATGAGTTAATTTTCTGAAAGAGGTTTATAAGTTGTGAAAACCTATTACCTCTACTGTTTAATTACTTATGTTACTTGAATTGATCTGATGAGAGGGTCATTAACAACATAATTATCCCTAGCTTCAACAGATGTTCAGATGTGTATTTCCATTTGTATAGTATTTCATGATTGACATTGGATCCAAATAGAAAAGCTTGATTAAGAATATTAAATTTCTGGGGCACCTGGGTTTCTCAGTTGGTTAAACCTCTGCCTTTGGCCCAGGTCATAATCTCAGGGTCCTGGGATCGAGTCCCACATAGGGCTCTCTGCTGATTGGGGAGCCTGCTTCCCCCTCTCTCTCTGCCTACTGCTGCTCTGCCTACTTGTGATCTCTTTCTCTGTCAAATAAATAAATAAAATCTTTTTTTTAATAGTTAAAAATTAAAAAAATATATTTTTATTTATTTGACAGAGATCACAAGTAGGCAGAGAGGCAGGCAGAGAGAAAGAGAGGAGTAAGCCGGCTCCCTGCTGAGCAGAGAGCCTGATGTAGGGCTCCATCCCAGGACCCTTATATCATCACCTGAGCCGAAGGCAGAGGCTTTAACCTACTGAGCCACCCAGGTGCCCCAATAAATAAAATCTTAAAAAAAAAAAAAAAGAAAAGGATATTAAATTTCCCAAATTATGGAATTATACAGTCTTTTCTTGTTTGTAATTTAAATTTAGACATTTACTTAAAAATTTTTTTTTAGAAATATCTTTTGTTTTCTTAGAAATTATTTATAATTTCTTACTCTACACTTTTTGTAGATCATGTAATGAATTATAGAACACTTTCTACAAATGTTAAGTATTTATCTTCTGTATCTTCTATATCATCAGACTCACCTTTGGTGTATGATGTAGTGGTTAAGGCTGAATATAGAAATTTTGTTCATTTTTAGAAAATATTAGGCACAAATACATATAGAAATAAAATAATATCTGTTATAACTGGTCAGGCATTTTCTCTGCACTGATACTAATTTAATCAGGAGACCTTACTGAAATGGGAGTTTTTGTTTTTCTCCTTGAAGGAGAGTGTTACGATGGAAGTGTTAGGAGAGAAGTGTAGGTAGTGTAGTGCAAGTAGTACTTTGGAAATTGAAAGCCCTATATTTTTTTGATCCTGCTGCTAGGTAGGAGCTTGAATAAGTCAGTTAACCTCTGAGTCTGTTTACTTATCTATGGGATGAGTGAGCTACCTTCCAAATTATTTCTCACATGATACAACAAATTTGAAAACAATTTGTAATTGGCAAGAATCTGTAAAAAATTACAATATATACAAAGGTGAAAAAGTCAGGAAGCTACACAATTTGACAAAAATAATTTTTAATAATTATCTGTAGTTATCATCTGTGTGGTATCCTCTAATGTAGTTGTTCAAGGCTCTAGTAGAATGTTCTCAGAGATTATAGTGAAAGTGAACTCCTGGACAGTAAACAGGTAAGATCTTTACTTGAAATTGTTGCAAAATAAAAAGTTGGACATCTGTGAGGGACAGGCTAGTGAGAGATGTAGAATTAATCATCTATAATTAATACTTAAAGGAAGTATATATATAAAATTACAACTGTGATGGAGTAAGACGGAAAGGTACGTGGTGGTTTGTACCAGGGAGATCTGGGAAGACATCCATCATAATGTGATTGATAATTGAGCTGGGATTGGAAACTTTGTGTGTGTGTGTGTGTTTTGTGTGTGTGAGAGTGTGTGTTTGTGTGTGTGTCTTTTAAAGAAGTCTCTAAGTATTTTGAGGATTTATTCCTATTAGAAAAGTTAAAAAATAGGTCTGAGCACTTAAATCACAGTAGTTACATTAAAAATGAGTATAGTAAAATCTCTTGGCAGTGTTGAAATGGATATAAAATACTGTTCCCAAGAAAAATTGTGTACCTAGTACTTTTACAGAAGCAGGGACACTAAAAATGGTGATCATATGTCTACAATGTGTTTGGGCTTTTTCAAAATGTGTTTCATTAAGACTCATCTTTTTTGACAGGAAATCTTTATGGTGTAAAGATATCAGCATAGTATTATTTCCGTAACCTAGTTATTCCTTTATCTTTTTTGCTAAATTGAAAAAAAAATACTCAAACTCAGTGTTGAGTTAGACACATGCTTTTTTTTGTTTGCTTGCAGATCCTTATTGAATTTTGTGCAGGTGGAGCGGTGGATGCGGTGATGCTTGGTAAACATCATTTTGTTCTTTATGTATATATTTTAAATTATATTTAATCAAAGGATTTCAAACATTTAACCATATATATACATCTTGAATATATGTCCTGAGTGAAGCTCAGTAATCAGCTTAATTACATTATATATTCTTAAATAATTGTAACACAATTCTAAAATGAAATGTTGAATATAAAATATAAAGAAAATAATCTTTGTAGATATTTAGTTCTAATAAAATAATTCACTGAATGTTACCTTTGACATTGATGGTGAAGGTATACACCTTGTAAATGTGTTTTCACTGTATAACAATGCAGATTTGTTTACTCTTTTCGTTATAGAACTGGAGAGACCCTTAACTGAGTCTCAAATACAAGTAGTTTGTAAACAGACTCTAGAGGCCTTGAACTACTTGCATGATAATAAAATCATCCACAGAGACCTAAAGGCTGGCAACATTCTTTTTACCTTAGATGGAGATATTAAGTTGGGTAAGTTTCTTCCCTTAAATCAAACATTTAAATTTGTGCTGAGATTTTCACCTGAATATACGTGACTTAATATTGTTTTGTTATGACTTAACTGTGTAAAACATGGAGAAATTACTTCATGTTAATTTTTAAAATACTTCCTTGGATAAATAATTCATTAACTCCCAGAATTCCTAAGTATAGGCAACTTATATAAAGACACTTTAAAAAGAAGGTAAGAAAGGATGGACTTCATTTTCAAAAAGACAAACTTTAGAAAGCCGGCTAATTCTTTTTACTTCTTAATTTTTGTATGTAGTTACTTTTAATACATTTAGAATGAGAGAATATATAAAACAGCTAACTTTTTATCTTCATTTCCAAAACTCATGTCTAATGTGTTTCTTTTCCATTGTTTAGTTTTATACTCCATTTTATAAATAGAGTGTCCTGGCCAAACTAACCAAGTAGACCTGAAAAGGATGCCTAAAATAAGTATCAAGGACCAGAGTGTTTAATTTTGTTTTTTACACTGCGCAAATAAATGATAACTTCATAAGAAGAAAATAGATGTAGATTTTAGATGGAAAACTGATTAATTTCCTATGTATACAAACAAATGGAAGATACAGTTATCTTTAACTATACTCAAGATAAGAATTTAAAAAAAATTTCGTAATGAAGTCTAAATATATGTAATTTGGAAGGATGAAAAGGAAAAAATATATTCACAGGCCATCTTGTGATACCGTTGATCATAGTCATTTCACTTTTTTTATGACACCTAAACAGATATAATTTGGGATGCCTGGGTGGCTCAGTCAGATATCTGCCTTCAGCTCAGGTTATGATCGAAGTGTCCTGGGATTGAGTCTCGTTGCCTCCTCAGTCAGCAGGGAGCCTGCTTCTCCCTTTGCCTGCCATTCCCCTTGCTTGTATGTGTGTGTGCGTGTGCTCTCTCTCTGACAAATAAATAAAACCTTAAAAAAGAAAAAAAGTATAAGTTAATATACTAAATTTTAACCTTTTTATTGTGAAATAATACAGATACAGAAAACCACACAGGTAATTGTGTAGCTTAGTGATTTTGTAGCTTTGTAGATGATAGCTTTGTGACTACCACTAGGTCAAGAAATAGAACTAGCAGCACTTCCATGTGTCCCATCTTAATCAGTGTCCCTCTCTTCTCCACAGGCAGTCTGTCTGGACCTTTATAGTAATCACTTCCTTGAGGTTTTTTTTTTCTTTTTCTTTTCATTTCTTTATGGCTCTATTACCCAATGTTCATCTCTTGACTTTAGAATTTAGACTTGCCCATATTTAAAACCTCATTTTTGTTCTAAGTCTCTTAATTTATAGGATCCCACCCCCTCCCATCTCTTTCTTTTCTTTACATTTTATGTCATGCATTTTCATGGGGGCCAAAATTGGTTCTTTGGGGGCAAAAAAACTTAGATATTATAATATTTAATAATCCTCCAAATGGCCCACAGAAAACAAACATATAGTATGTCTGCGGTGTTAAAATTTCATGGAAGAAAGGAGGATTAGGAAAGAAAGTCTAAAAAGGCTCTGTAGGAGAATGATGATAAAAAAAAGGTTGAGAAGCATTGAACTAACTATGAGACCTGGGTATTGGACCTTTTGAGTTTCCCTCAATCTGCATTTTGCCAATTGTATACTCATGATCATTTTTAGTAAGTTTCTCTTTGTATTTCCTTTAGATGTGCGGATAAATGCAAAGGCCTCATCAGTCTCAAATTTGATTCTTTGGCAAGACTATATATAGGTGGTTTTGTGTCCTTTCACTGGGAGGCACATGTCTGCCTTTAGCTTTTTTTTTTTTTTTTTTAAATGTTAGCAACTGTTGATGCTTAATGCTTAGATCTGTTCTTTGGTTTGAGTTTGCAAAATGAGAATTATATCACTTTGTTTTCGTTTACTTTTTTGATAATAATTTTGATATAATTATTCACCAAGTATTTTATTATTTTTATTTATCATTATAAAATTAAGAATAATTATATAAGATGACACTTTCCTTCAGCTATTTGGTTCCTGAGGAATATAGTTCATATGGACGAGGAAAAATGCTTGATTCCTTCTTTATATTTATGTAGCTTTAAAGACCATGAATTCGTTCTCTCTCACCCTCAGTTGGTGACCAGTATTTTTAAAAATATTTTTAACTCATGAATATAATTTTATAGATGTGAAATCTACTATAATTTTTATCTTAATTAAAGCTCACATTATGCCATCTTTGATCAATGGGCGCCTCTTTAAGTGGTATGTTAATCCCTTTGATATGACTTTAGTACCCTTTGATAGCTTCCTTGTTACTATAGGTTAGGTTGAGGTGTTTCAGGATTATCTTATATATTTCCTGCCTCCAACCTGTAATTAGCCATTTCTTAAAGAAGCTCTAGTTTTGTTTTTGTTTTTTTTAAAGATTTATTTATTTCTTTGACAGACAGAGATCCCAAGTAGGCAGAGAGGCAAGCAGAGAGAGAAAGGGCGAAGTAGGCTCCCTGAGCAGAGAGCCCGATGCCAGGCTCAGTCTCAAGACCCTGAGATCATGACCTGAGTGGAAGGCAGAGGCCTAACCCACTGAGCCACCCAGGCACTCAAAGCCCTAGTTTCTTTTAGTAAGATATGGTGTTTCAAGACTGTGTGTGAATGTTAGAAGTGATTAACAGTTTCTGGTTTGGCCATGATTCTAAGCCTTTCCAGAGGACAGAGCTAGGCTCTCTGAGTTCGTATGTATTTCCTCATCAAATTCAGGATGTTTGTTTTTGTTTTGTTTTTTATCCTAACTTCTTCTGTATTACATGTGTATCTCCTTCTATCCTAAGAATCCTGGTTCTCAAGGGCATTGGTGATAGATTTAGAATATCCCATAATTACTTATTTTCGTTCCCTTCTCTGTATTTAATGCTCACCAGCAGTCCTTACTATGGTATCTCTTTGGTCATGTTGGTTGTCTGAAGTTTCTTCTCTGGTAGATAACTCTGGAGGGGTTCTCTGAGTTCTTACATAATGATAAAAGTTCTACCCGTATTTATACTTTGAAGGTCAGTTTTCTGGATAGAAAGTCCTTGGCTTACGTTTCTTTCCTTGAGTTATCTGAAATATGTTACCTTGTTTTCTTCTGTTATAAAGTGTTACTGTTGAAAAGTCTGATGATAATCTGATTTTCTTTCTCTTTCAAGTCATGTACTCTTTTTGCATAGATGCCAAAGAGTTTTTTTTCTTCAAGGACCAATAATTTGACTAGACTTTTCTCTAATATGTTCTTCTAATATTCAAGCCTTTTTTTTTTTCCAGGAAGTTTTTCTGGAAGTACAGGTTTGAGTATTTGTTCTTTTCCCTTTCATTGACTATCTTTTTTAGGAACTTTTTGGTTTGTTGACTTTTCCAGTCAGCAATATTTAAGAACTTTGTCCCAGATTCTTTTTATCTTTCTTCATTTTAAAAAAGTTGTGGTGAAATATAAAAGTTTACTGTTTCAACTATTTTTAAGTGTACAGTTCTGTAGCATATTTACATCGTTGTGCAACCATCACCACTATCCATCTCTAGAACTCTTTTCGTCTTTCCCAATTGACACTCTGTACCCATTAAACACTAACTCCCAATTCCTCCCTCCACCCCTTGGTCCTGGCAACTACCATGCTACTTTCTGTCTCTATGAATTTGACTACTCTAGATACTCATATAAGTGGAATCATATAATATTTATCTTTTTGTGACTGGCTTATTTTACTTAGCATAATGTCTTCAAGTTCAGCCATGTTGTAACATGTCCATTTCCTTTTAAAGGTTGAGCAGTGTTCTGTTACTTATATGTTCCACATTTTGTTTATCAATTCAGCCATTGACAGACACTTTACCTTCTACCTTTTGGCTCTTGTGAATAATGCTGCTATGAACATAGATATGCCAATACCTGTTTGACTCCCTGCTTTCAATTCTTTTGGCTATTCTAGAAATGAAATTGCTGGATCATGTGGTGATTCTGTATTTAATTTTTTGAGAAACTACCATTTTCCATAGTAGTTGTACCATTTTACATTCCCATCAGCAATGCACAAGGGTTTCTCCACATCCTTGTCAACACTAGCCATCCTAATGAATGTAAAGTGGTAATGGGTGTGACTTTGTTGTGCTTATTTGTTCTTGCATTTCTTCTAGTTTAGTCTTTGTTTCTAAAATGACTTTTTCTAATTTTTCTTGAGTTCTCTCACCTCATAATTCACGTTTTGTAATTCTGATGTATGTTACTCTTTTATGTTTTCTATCTTTTTTTTTAAACTCTGGTAGCTCTTTTAAAAATAGTACATTATCATTTTGATCCATTTTGGTGCACATTTTTCTGTAAATGTATTCAAAATCTTAAATATAAGAACATACTTTTGTGTAAAAGAGTGCATATCTTTAAAAATAAGTAAATTATTGAAGATTTAGGAATACCAAAATTGTCGAGTTGGTTGACATTTAAAACGGTTGCAGTTTTTGTTTTATTAATGTATAAATACTTAGAGAACCTACTATTTCTGCGATACCCTGTTACATGTACACGAATGTAAAGTACCATACTATCCTCAAGAACTATTTAATACACCACAGTAACAAAATTTTTATGATTTTATCAGGTCATATGGTTACAAATGGAAATAAATGGGTAAAATGTTTTTTCAACAGACCAACATATACATGCGGCATAATTATAAATAGAACTATAAAGCGTACAGCAACCTTAATTTTCCCCTTTGCACAACAATTAAGGTACCTTTTTGTCCATCTTTAGTTTACCTCCTGTTCATAAGGGTGCTTAGAGAAATGTGAGTGTTGACAAAGGACCGTTGTTTAGGTCTGTTTCTGGATCTCCTTCCCCAGTCATATTTGGGGGAGGAGAAAGTTGAAAAGAAAAGAGCATTAATAGCCTCTAGGAAAATACTTGAATAAGTACTGAGCTCATTTTACCTGAGTACAGAACCTCTTCTGGCAGGAATTCAAATTGTGGTTTCAAGTCCTTCCTCCAAAAGCATAAGAGAAGCTTGTAAGCTGAGGAGGTTTGGATAGTGGTAAAGAGTCCTGAATAAATCTATTTACATTGTATCTTCTACAGATAAATCTTCCAAGTTTAATATGTTTTATTTGCTTACTCATTTATGAATTTCATTATAAAACATTAATGAAATATCTGATGTAATAAAGGATTTTGTACACCCCATTAGGAAGCTTGAAATTCATTCTACAGGCAATAGATAGCTACCACTGTCTTTTAAATGGGAGAATTATGTGGTCCAACCCCCCCCCCCACCAAAATTATGTGGTTCAAAAAAAAAAACCACACCATATAATAGACACAAATAATTAGAACACAGTCAGTATTTCATGAGCTTTAAGAGTTCTACCAACAAAATAGCAGAAAGGTTAAAGTTACAGATATGACTGCTAATGGTAGCTACCATTTACTGAGTATATATTCTGTGTCACTTTTGGGGGTATGAGCACCAAATACTGGATTTTTGATATTTATTCATTTTGAGAATTATGGCATTTCAAACATGAAACTTTAAAGGTTATGTATAAATGGTCTGAGGTAATTATGCAGCAAGAGCAAATTGTGTTGCTGTTGTTCCCTAAGCTGAAAAGGTGAGATTAATAACTGATAAAGCTATAATGTTGCTGTTCTCTATAATTTAAATCAGAAAACATGGTTTTTGATTTTTCTCTTTATAATTTTATGAGGAAATTAGCAAGACATATGCTGTCATAAAGGCTACTTTGTAATTTCTGCTTTTCACCCTATAGAAAAAAATGTTTGTTTATCAATTTAATTATATCATTTACCACTAGTTGACATTTGCTTTGAGGTGTTATTAGACTGATCTTTTTTAAAGTTACTATTTGTTTTTATCAATTCTGAAGAATTCCTGATCTGAAGATGTATAAGGGTGGTAATATTAAGTGTATTAATGATAAGATATTTTCTTTGGCAGTTTTTTTTTGAGGGTGTTGTGGTGAAAAGGGTGCGGTCAGAATTAGGATGGTAGAGGAGTTACTCTATTTTGTTTACCCTTTAATAAGAGTGGTCTTGTTAAAGACTTGAAATGCTTTTCCCTATGTGAAGTACAGTGAGCTTTGCTAAAAACTATTAATACTTTGTATGATTGCTTTTATTTCTAGCGGATTTCGGAGTATCAGCTAAAAACACAAGGACAATTCAAAGAAGAGATTCCTTTATTGGCACACCATATTGGTATGTATTCAACTTTATGGATTTATAGTATTATGTCAGAAGCTCTTATCACCTATTATCACTCATTAATTTTGCTCACATAATTGATTATACTGTCTATCTTTTATGTAGCTTGCAATTGTTATTCTTATATTAAACATCTTAACTTTTCAATTCTCTGTCTTCATAGGATGGCTCCTGAAGTAGTCATGTGTGAAACATCTAAGGACAGACCCTATGACTACAAAGCTGATGTCTGGTCCCTGGGTATCACTTTAATAGAAATGGCTGAGATAGAACCACCTCATCATGAATTAAATCCAATGCGAGTGCTGCTAAAAATAGCAAAATCAGAGCCCCCTACCTTAGCACAGCCATCAAAATGGTAAAATACTCTAAATGAAGCCTTTTACAAAGCAAAACTTGATGTTTTATTCTCCCAGCTTCTCAAGGGTATTTAAGTTTCGTTACATGGTACAAAGTTTAGTTACGTGGTATTTAAGTTTAGTTACATGGTACTGTATGAGTAGAAGACTAATTTTTGGTAGGTTTTTTTTTTTTTAAGACTTAAGAACCACACAAACTCTTATAACTAACTTTTTCCATAAATTTGAAAGTATCAGTGATTTGAGGTCTACATGAAGCAACTGTATATAATATAGTATTTTTTTTTTTAAGATTTTATTTATTTATTTGACAGGGAAACATAGCAAGAGAGGGAACACATGCAGGGGGAGTACGCCTCGAGAGGGAGAAGCAAGCTTCCTGCTGAGCAGGAAGCCCAGCTGTGGGGCTCGATCCCAGGACCCTGGGATTAGGACCTGAGCCAAAGGCAGACGCTTAACAACTGAGCCACCCAGGCGCCCCTATAATACAGTATTTTCTATACTGTAAGAAAGTGAGGAATATATGTGGTTAATTTATATTTGTAGAATTTAATAGAAGAGTTTCTGTGATTTTTGGCATACTTGGGAATATATGACTATATAATGTCTGAAACTATGACTCTACATACATATATATTTAATTTTATATTTACAAACGATATCTTAATATTCATCTTAAATATTATTATGAAATCTTAGTATTCTCATTAACCAGTTTTGTTATGTTGAATAGTATTACATACGTTAAAAAACACAACTGTAACTTACCAGAGTTTTGTTTGATTTTAATAACAGAAAATAAAACAATATCATTGTTAAAATTTTATTTTGAAGGTCTTCAAATTTTAAGGACTTTCTAAAGAAATGCTTGGAAAAGAATGTGGATTCCAGGTGGACTACATCTCAGCTACTGCAGGTAAGAGAAGAGAAATATGATGACAGTGATCATGTCATTGTTTTAACATCTTGTTATGAAGAATACAATTCCAGATTCATTCAGTGTATTTTCTTTTCACTCAAGTTTCCCTGTGGAAGATTGGAATACGTTGTAGTAGTATACATTTGCTCTACAAACGTATGTGTTGCCATTACCAAAAGGCATTTAGCTTACAAGTCATTCCTTTTGTACTTTTTTGATTAAGTTTAATTGTATTTTTTTTATTCTGTTAGTTATTTCCATTTTGTTAGTTATTTCCACTTTGTCTCTCCAGTTTCTAGAAAGCAAGCCCCTTGGGGGCAGGGGTAATGAGCTAATTAATTTTTTTTATATCTCTTACAGTGAGGATAAATATTCAATAATATTTGACTGTTAAGTTTTAAAAATATGGTGTTAAAGTGATTGGATCAGTTTGTTTTATAGGAGGACCTATTTGTAATATCTGAAATAGAAACTTGTTAAATAATATTACAGGTAGACAAACAGAATGACAAATCTTGAGGCTGTTACTGTTAGATTGAGTTACTTTTGCATCCTAGTATTTTAGGTTGATCTGTTTATCTCGGGGAAAAAGCAGAAAAAATTGCCTTGCTCTGTGCAACAGGTGCATCCCTAGAACACACTTTCTCTTATTATTTTATTACCCCCACTTTAGAAGGTCTTAGTCTGTGACAGGCACTATTAAGTGATGCTGAGTGTACAAAAATGAATAAAATGTCTTCTTACTCTGAAGAATATTAGAACCATGTCATAAAACCAGGTATATGCAGACCCTTTTTTTTTTTTTTTTAAGATTATATTTATTTGAGAGAGAAAGGGCATGAGCAGGTGGGAGGGAGGGGGAGAAGCAGGCCCTCTGCTGAGTGGAGAACCCAGTGCAGGACTGGATCTCAGGACCCTGGGATCATGACCTGAGCTGAAGGCAGATGCTTAACTGACTGAGCCACCCAGGTGCCCTTATTTGCAGACACTTCTAACAGAACTCTAAAGCTTTTTGTAATTCTTTTATTGAGGCTTTTTCTAGGATTTATATATATTGTTACTTTTTTAAGAGCTAAAAATGTATCCATTTGAAGCTTGCTTTAAAATTTAATTTAGATTATGAAATTTCAAACATAGAAAAGTACATGTACCCAGATATGTTATCATTTTTGACATATTTCCTTCAGATTCCTTTAAGAAAGTACATAGTAGGGGCGCCTGGGTGGCTCAGTGGTTTAAGCCTCTGCCTTCGGCTCGAGTCATGATCTCAGGGTCCTGGGATCGAGCCCCACATCGGGCTCTCTGCTCAGCGGGGAGCCTGCTTCCCCCTCTCTCTCTGCCTGCCTCTCTGCCTACTTGTGATCTCTCTCTGTCTATCAAATAAGTAAATAAAAGATCTTTAAAAAAAAAAAAAAAAAAGAAAGTACATAGTTGCAGGCAGCCCTATTACTACTCAATCCCCTTCTCCTCCTTCCTTGCCCAGATGCAACATTATCTGAAGTTATGTGTATTCAACATTATCTGAATGATATGTGTATTATGTGTCTGAAATTTTATAAGTGTTTCAGCTGTTATTAAGTATGCTCTTAATGCTTGAACAGCATCCCTTTGTTACGGTTGATTCCAACAAACCAATTCGAGAGCTGATTGCAGAGGCAAAGGCTGAAGTAACAGAAGAAGTTGAAGATGGCAAAGAGGAAGATGATGATGAGGAAACAGAAAACTCTTTGGTCAGTATTTAGAAACGAAATGTTATTTAGGTCATATTTAAAGTTAGGTTTTGAGGTGTAATTGCACCTGTGTCTAAAGATTAATTGATAGGTAGCAGTATAAAACCTTTAATTTTAGGGGTGAAGATTAACAAGTTTGCCTTTTGCTACCCATTTTTGTCATATTTATTTGAAGATTTCTTCTTTAAATTATTTTTATAACTTCATCAAATTTTAATTAAGATATTAAATCATTATGTATTATTTAAATCCTTTATCTATATACAAAATATATATTGTTTTGGACTCCATCTTGAAGTTCTGTTTTAACACTAAAAATGTGTAAAATATTTTTTAGCCAATACCTGCAAGTAAGCGTGCCTCATCTGACCTCAGTATTGCCAGCTCTGAAGAAGATAAACTTTCACAAAATGCTTGTATTTTGGAATCTGTCTCAGAAAAAACAGAACGTAATGCTTATGAAGATAAATTTAGCAGCAAAGTTCTTAATGAAAATCTCACCACTGATGAACCTGAGAAAGCTCCACAGGGTGTTAATGAACATATTAATGATGCTCACTTAGAAGCTATGGCTGAACTTCATAATAGAACAACAGTAATCGAGGAAAATGGAAGAGAGGAAAAGAGACCCAAGCTTGAAAATTTGCCTGACACAGAAGACCAAGGAATAGTGGACATTAATTCAGTCAGTGAAGGAAAAGAGAATAACATAACTTTAGAAACAGATACTGAACAGAATCTGAAACCTGAAGAAGAAAGGGATCAGGAAAAACAACAGATATTTGAAAACAAGATTATGAAATCTGAAGAAACTAAAGATACTGCTATTCAGACAATGGATTTAGTTTCTCAAGAGACCGGAGAAAAAGAGGCAGACATTCAGCCAGTTGAAAATGAAGTTACATTTACAAAGGAAGACAGCCAAGAGAAATTGGGAAAAGATGACAAAATTCTAGAAGATGTGATCAGTGATACAAGCAATTTGATAGGAAGGAATGAGGCAGGAGATGTTGCTCAGAAGGCAGTTGAAAACAATGCTGAGGATGCTCAGGGTAATGATGGGAAAGAAGTGACTGAAGTAGACCAGAAATTAGTAAGTAAGCCCACAGAGGGTCCCGAGGCTGGTGTTACTGAGAAAGTTCCTATTAAAGATGTAGTGGAAACTAATGAGATAGATCAGAAATCTGTGGAAGGTAAAGATGAGGAACAATTAATCAACAGTTTAGAGAACATAGTGAAGACCAATGAGGAATCTGGGACAAATGAAGATGAGGAAATTACTGAGTCCAGTAGCGCTGAAGAAAGAAAGGTCAGACGTGCAGTAACTCATACGGACCACAAGGCTTTAGGAAGTGAAACTCGGGATGCTCATGAAGCCACTGTTCAGATAGATACAGAGCAAAAAGCAATTCCATGTGAAGTGCCAATTAAAACAGAACCTCAAGTGACTCCGTCTTCACAGCCCAGTGAACTTCAGCCTGTTCCAATACCGAGTATTAATATCAACTCTGAAGATGCAGAAAATAAAGGGGAAATAGGTGCTTTATCAAAAACTGAAACTATGCTGGTTCCAGAATCTGAAAATCAAAAGGAAAATGATACTGATTCAGGCACTGGTTCCACTACTGATAATAGCAGCATTGACTTGAATTTATCCATCTCCAGCTTCCTTAGCAAAACTAAAGACAGTGGATCAATATCTTTGCAGGTAAGTATATGTGGGTCCTTGTTTGGGTTTTTCATCATTTTGGCAATTTACAGCTTAGGTGAAACAGACATTTTGAAAATAAAACAGCACTAAATCAGTGTAGTACCAACCCTCTAAAACTCTTAAGGCCTCTGAAGGCAATCAACTAAAAAGAATGAAGGAGAGAGATGCTGGATATAATCTTTTGATTTTTATACATATTTTTGCCAACCTAATGTAAACAGTAGAAGTTACTTGGTGTGGTTGAGTTCTCTTATTGCACATATTTAGATATATTTTAGGAAGAATCCTTAATCTATGAAAGAATTGAGGAAAGAATGATCACTTTTTAAGCACATTTAGAGTATAACAGTCCTTGATTTACCAGTGGCCCATACATTGTTGCCTCCTCTGTCACAGTTATCACTACTGCTGTGAGAACCACTATGCTAAAATAAACGAAAAGTCAAAAACTAAAATGCAGAACACTTAGAGCTTTTAGAGCCATTCTCCAGTCTTAGTGTGCTTAAGAATTACCAGGGGTATATATGATTTAGGGATATTAACTAGACTTAATGGTGTTAAATGGTGATCATTTACCAATACATGCAAATGTTGAATTGTTATGTTGTACACCTGAAACTGATAGACTATTTATTATATGTCAAGTATACTCAACATGAATAAATTATTTTAAAAATGAGTTTCAAGGGGAGCTATGTGGAGGTCTGGGGTAGGGCCTAAGAATCATTATTTGTAACAGAAGATCCATGGAATTCTGATACAGGTGAGCCATAGACTTCTTAAATACTCTGGGTTGACAGCAGAAGAGAAGACTGTACAAAGCAGGAAGAACTTAGGAAACTGACCTTAGAAGCTCCAGGGCGTGACTGATGAGTCTGCCTCTCTGCACCAAATTATTACACTTATTACCTAGATTGTTTTCAGTTAAATTCCGTTAATTTGAACGGAATAACCTTTTTTAAAAATTCAAATACTTTTTTTGAGAATTAAGGTGATATTAATTATAGATACTTGAGTAGGGACTGAAGAAAATAGGATGTTTGGATTTACAGGGTGGCATACCCACTTGAGGTTTTAGGGGAAGCCTGGCTAGATAGGGTTCCATAGTCCAGGGCTTAGAAAGAGAAGCATGAGTATACTGGCAGCCTGGAGAGTTGAACACTAAGAGATTGCAGAAAGATGATTGGAAAGTGCTAGAGACAAACTAAAATCCTAAGGCATTTGAATTTAAGTACTTTCATATTCTCCTTTTGCTCCTTCTGCTTTCAAATCCTTCCCCCATTTCAAAATTATTTGCTCTCAGTATTTATATATATGCCAACTATCTTTTTTGAAATGTTATTCTTCTGTTATTTCTATTTGGATTTAAAAAGCATTTGGATACCAACTGAGGAATGGAATTTGGTCTTGATAGAGAATTGTAGGCAATAACTCAGGCAGTAGAAGCATTATCTTTCTAGTAACTCTAAAATCACATGTTCATCCCTGTTTCTGAGATGGAGGAGAGCTGTTGATATTATTGTTGCTGATGAAATGGATTTTGATTACAAGTCCTGGCAGTGTGTAAAAATTACCTGGGGAGTCTTTCTAGAATGTAAATTCTCACCACCCTGTTGATTCAGGTTCTTTAAGGAATGAGCCCCAGGCATTCATTTTTAAGTGTTTTTTCAGTGATTCTAAAACTGAAAAGCAGAGGTATCTGAGAACTTAAGATCAAAAGAGGAAGAAAAATGATTAACATGTAAAAGTTAGCTAATTAGTCATTTATGTGAATTGTTTTTTACCACCTGTGTCTAATTACAGTGTGGTGTCATAAAAATTATACATTCACAGCTCTGTGTTGTGTTTTGTTGAGGAGAAAATGTTTTCTGTCTCCAGTATTTTCCATATAAAGCCTAACTAAAATAAAATCTCACTCAGGAAACAAGAAGACAAAAGAAAACATTGAAGAAAACACGCAAATTTGTTGTTGATGGTGTAGAAGTGAGTGTAACAACGTCAAAGATAGTTACGGATAGTGATTCCAAAACTGAAGAGTTGAGGTTTCTTAGGTGAGTAGAGAACATAATTAAAACTGGTTTTATGACTTCCTTTCAGTCTCTGCAAAGGGTGAAGAAATAGAGAAACAGGAGTTAAGTCTTGGCTAATTTTGGATTATTCTTATTACTTTGGCATTTGAAAATATTGTTAAAGTTTTTTTTTTTAAAGCATTACTTCAAAGGTATAATTTTTGCTATCTCCCCCATTATTGCTGTTAAATTTTATCAGACGTCAGGAACTTCGGGAGTTAAGATTCCTTCAAAAAGAAGAGCAGAGAGCCCAACAACAACTCAATAGCAAGCTACAACAACAGCGAGAACAAATTTTCCGGCGCTTTGAGCAAGAAATGATGGTAAAGTCTTAGATTTTGTACCATTTTGTTAATACTGAAATTTAGTGCTTTAAAAAAACCCCACTTTTAGAACTTGTTCTTTGATTATGAGCTTTTCTCTGGCTTTGTTAGCATTTCTGGACTTTATCTCTTTGGTGTTCTAGTATGTCTTTTTTCCTTTTGCATGAAAGGATCTTCTATCTCAGTCTTCCTGTCACTGACTTAACAGTGTGATGGGTGTCTTCCAGTTTTCTTTGCTTAAAATTTATCATGAAAACCTGGAATCATAAAGCCAGTGGATGGTCTAGAAAGTTCTTAGGTGTGCCTATTTCTGCATAATTTTTCAGTGTTAAAATTTGACCTCTCAGACTTAGGAACCAAGATTTTAAGGCAGTCTAGAATAGTTTTCCTCAAGCCTGTCTGGGTATTAGAACTACTTGGGGCTTGTTCAAACACACTTACTTCTCTACTTCTACAGTTAAGCTTCCATATCCTTATTCACAACTCCTAGAGAAATTGGTGCTGATAAGCCAAGGGTAATTGTCATGGAGTCTTTCAATTTTTACCTTGTTTCCAAACTTGGAAAAGAAATAAGTAGTGTGTTAAAAAATTTTGGTAATTTATTGAAACATCTAGCTTAATGAAGGTTTTAAATAATAGTTCTTTTGCTGTTCTTATAAGTAGTAAGGATTGTTTTCTGTGAAATATGGCATTGTTGATTACATTTGTTGAATCATACCTGAGAATTCTTTTTTTTTTTTTTTAAGATTTTATTTATTTATTTCACAGTTAGAGATCACAAGCAAGCAGAGAGAGAGAGAGATAGAGAGAGAGAGAGAGGAGGAAGCAGGCCCCCTGCTAAGCAGAGAGGCCGATGCGGGGCTCGATCCCAGAACCCTGGGATCATGATCCGAGCCAAAGGTAGAGGCTTTAACCCCCTGAGCCACCGAGGCGCCCCCATACCTGACAATTCTTAAGAAAATAATGAACTTTTATTCTCATTGACTATTGTTATAGTACTCAATATTCTTTTTTTTTTTAAAGACTTTATTTATTTATTTGACAGAGATCACAAGTAGGCAGAGAGGCAGGCAGAGAAAGGGGAAAGCAGGCTCCCTGCTGAGCAGAGAGCCAATGCAGGGCTCGATCCCAGGACCCTGAGATCATGACCTAAGCTGAAGGCAGAGGCTTAACCCACTGAGCCACCCAGGTGCCCCAGTACTCAATATTCTATTTTCAAGAACCTTATAAAAATTACGCCTCTTTTCCCCCACAATATTTTCTAAAATGTTTTGCTTTTTACTTATTTTTTTCTTTTATTTTTAGTTTTTAGGGCTGGGGGGAGGGGTGGGGGAGAGGGAGAAAGAATCTTAAGCAGGTACCATGCCCAGGCTGGAGCTTATTGTGGAACTTGATTTCACAACTTGGAGTTTGTGTCTGTGCCGAAATCAAGAGTCAGATGGTTAATAGCCTCCCAGGAGCCCCTTCACTTGTTTTTTAAATAGTCTTTACAAATATTAAACTCTGCCTATATCCAAAATTATATAATATTCAAATATTAAATAAGCAGGAATCTTTTATTGAAAGAGCAGATTTATAATTTCAAAAGATTTGTCTCAGTGAAATAGGATGTTTAAGATTCTTAATGGGGGGGCACCCAGGTGGCTCAGTTAGTTAAGTGGCTGCCTTTGGCTCGAGTCATGATTCCAGAGTCCTGGGATCGAGCCCCGCATGAGGCTCCCTGCTCAGCAGAGAGCTTGCTTCTCTCTCTCCTCCTCTCCCTGCCACTCTGCTTACTTATGCTCTCTCTCTAGCTCTCTGTCAAATAAACAAATAAAATATTTTAAAAAAAGATTCTTAATGGGGGCAGGCTCAGTCAGTGTGTAGCTCAGTCAGTTAAGTGTTTGCCTTCAGTTCAGGTCATGTTCTCAGGGTCTTGGGATTGAGCCCCTTGTTGGGCTTCCCACTCAGTGGGGAGTCTGCTTCTTCGTTTCTTCCTCCCCTGCTTGTGCTCTTTCGCACGCTCTGTCTCTCTCAAATAAATCAATAAAATCTTTAAAAAAAAAATCTTAAGACTAAATCTTAATATGACAAATAATGGTACATTATTAAAATAAACTTTGGATAATACCTTTGATTTATCAAACATTTATTGGATAAATGTTGAAATTTTTCTGACTTTAGTACTTTATAGCAACTGGATATTCTTCTGGATGGTTTAAAAATTTTAAACATTCTACTTTTTGTATAATAGACAAAAGTATTTTCTGTGTTAGAAAAAAACCGAAATGCTCATTTTTTTTTTAAGATTTTATTTATTTGAGAGAAGAGCGATAGCGCATGCATGCATGAGTTGGGGGGCAGAGGGAGAGGGAGATGCAGACTCCCCGCTGAGCAGGGAGCCTGATGTGAGGCTTAATCCTGGACCTGGGATCATGACCTTAGCTAAAGGCAGATGCTTAGCCCACTGAGCCACCCAGGCACCCGAGAATTCTTACCTTTTAAAAAAATTCCTTTACGTGTTTTAGCACATCCAGCTTTTTCAATATTGCAAAGGTTCTGTGTCACATCACTAATTTTTCTCTTTAAATTTTATTAACATGTAATGTATTATTTGTTTCAGGGGTACAGATCTGTGATTCATCAGTCGTACACAATTCATAGCACTCACCAGAGCACATACCCTCCCCACTGATCATCACCCAGCCACTCCATCCCTCCCACCCCCCTTGCCTCCAACAACCCTCAGTTTGTTTCCTGAGATTAAGAGTCTCCTATGGTTTGTCTCCTTCTCTGGTTTCGTCTTATTTCATTTTCCCCTCCCTTTCCCTATGATTCTCTGTCTTGTTTCTCAAATTCCTCATATCAGTGAGATCATATGATAGTTGTCTTTCTCCAATTGACTTATTTCACTTAGCATAATACCCTCTAGTTCCATCCACATCGTTGCAAATGGCAAGATTTCAGGGTTTTTTGATGGCTGCATAATAGTCCATTGTGTATACATACTACATGTTCTTTATCCATTGATCTGTTAAATTTCATCACTAAATTTAAATGCCGGGTATGTACTCTTAGTAAACATCGTCATTATAACGAGTTTAATATGAATGATAGAAAAGTTAAATGATCTTGAGCAACATTGTTTTACAGAGCAAAAAGCGACAATATGATCAAGAAATTGAGAATCTAGAAAAACAGCAGAAACAAACTATTGAACGTTTAGAACAAGAGCACACAAATCGCTTACGAGATGAAGCCAAGCGCATTAAAGGAGAACAGGAGAAAGAGTTGTCTAAATTTCAGAATATGTTAAAGAACCGAAAGAAGGAGGTAAGTGTAACTACTGCTTTTAATTACGAAAGCTTTTTTTTTAAATGTACACTTAAGACCACAGAATTAGGAATGATACTTGAGAGTTAAATAGTAGTCATTCATTCTTTATTTTGGTCTTCCCAACAATTATGTAGGGTTGTAGGAAGGTGAGGTGTTATCCCATTTTACTGTCAAAAATACTGGAGTAGAAGAGGTTTTTAGTGGTCTGTTCAAGTTCACAAACTACCATTAAATGTCCAGCTAAACCTTGAACCAAGTCTTCAAATTAAGTCTAGTTCATTTTCCTTTCAGTCTGTCATTTTTCCTTTATTAATATAATAGTAGAAATTGTTCTTTCAAGAAAACAGTAGAAAATAGTAGAAATTGGTTCTTTCAAGAAAACTTACTATGTTGTGTTTCCAGGTGGCAACAATAGTTCATCTTATCATTTATTTGTAATATTTAATTCATACTTAAAGACTTTTTCTTGAAGAATTTTTTTTTCTTGGTTAGCATTGTGCCAAAACAAAAGCTGAGTACCACTGAAATTTGAAATTATAAGTCCATCAAATTGAGAGATACTTTAAGAATCACATATGGAAAATATCTGTGTAAAGTCGTTTCTTTATAGTGAATTATTAAATTTTTCCTGAAACTGTTCCATATTGTTAAAGAGTCTGTGCTGTTATTTACTATGAAAGATGGTCACTGATTCAGAAAGAAGATTTATATATTGTATTAATGTCTTTTTCTTCCCCAAATTAAAAGAGTTTTACCTACTAGTAAATGTGATTTTATGATTTATCCTGTACTAATACACTAGAGGTGTGGGGGAAGAATTTACCTTTTCATGATAGAAAAGACCCCAGGGATAATAATTATGATTTAGTTCTATTAGGATTGGAATAAAAATCTCAGCCAAACCTGTAAATGCATATTCACTTTTGTTGTACTTCTAAAATACTAAGGTTCATTGAGATTTAATTATGAATAAAACTGAATATAATATTAAGGATCTACTTTTAAAAGCATAGAATCTAATATTAATAAATATTATGCATTCTGTAATTTCTTTAGGTAAATAATGAAATGGTATATAATTTTATTTGAAGTAGCTACCATTTCTAAAAGTTAGTTTTCTTACCGCTTAGTATTTTATGTAGGTTTCTCTATATTCCATGATGTATGACTTGACTGAGGCTCCGTGTCAGTTTTCTTGAAACTATGAATAGTTTTTATTGAGAGGTTATTTTTTAATACCAGATTAAATTTTTAAAAGTGTATAGTTAAATATATGGCTGTAGTTATTTCCGCTGTTTTGGGTTTGGAGATTTTTAGCTGGTGAACATGTTTGAGATCATGATATGCATATTTTAAATAATTATATTAATGTATTTTCTTCCTTATCGCTAATTTCTTGCATTTGGGGAGTCTCTTCCTTTTAATGGTGATTTGGTTTCATGAGGGATTACTGATGGGGAATTTTAAATACACTCTTTTCAATCAAAATCCGTCTCTTTCATAGACCATCAGTAGCATGTGGTGATTTGGAATCTGATTGCTTTTGGTGCTTCTACTTGTATAAACACATGATTGTTTTTCATAGTTGGGTTACAGGTCTGCTGTTAGGTGGAATACATATCTAGGATTTTGAAATGATTAAAGAAGGAACTTTAAATTATACTTCATCTTATAATATATTTTACCTGGTGTAATAAATCATAGCATACTAAACTCTTATTTTGTGAGTGCTTATAATACTGACATTGACAACTAAGTCTGGCTTAAATTGTCAGCAAAGAGAATATTATTCTAATACAACACAAAGTTATCAAATACGTTCATTTTTATTGCACCATGTATAAAATGGTGTGTTTTCTGAAAAAGGAAAACATAGTCCATTTATTTCTTCTTTTGTTTTTTGTTTTTTGTTTTTTTGGACTCATTAAATGAATTTAATTTAGAGTTATTTCTTTGGTTTTATCAAGCCAATTATGAAATTTTGCACTTTCATAAGTGGCATTAACTTTGCTTATTTTCAACATTTCAAACGATGTCAATAGATATGTTTATAGTTTTATGATCTTCCAAGAAGGTCAGTTGAGTTTATCATCTTTAGTTCAGAATCAATGGTGCTGATAATCCTTTACTGATTGTTTTGGATCTTTAAGAGAGAATAATATGTAGGGATAATTAAGCATCTGATTAACCTTTATGTGGTGTGATGGCCCTTTCTGCACTGAGATTAAGCATGTTCTATCCTTTCATTCTTTTTCACCGAACTAACACCTATGTTATTGCATGTTGAACTTTTTAACAGCTTTAATCTTTGACTTGTAGCTTGTCTGCTCACATAAATGCTTGCTGTGGAGAAAGTATTATTTCCCCACCTCCTGCATGCTTATACACTGTAGGTTATAAATGAAGTGGAGAAAGCACCCAAAGAGCTGAGAAAAGAGCTCATGAAACGCAGGAAAGAGGAGCTTGCACAAAGCCAGCATGCTCAGGTAACAGCAGCAGCTTAATGCTACTAAAAACAGAAAGCAGTATTATTCTCGCAGCTCAGTAAACCATGGTTTAAAGGGCAAACTCCTGCTTTACTTATTATATGATGTTGACTTCTGCTCATACAAAGGTTCCCAGAGCATTCTTTATATAGAACTAAAATCACACTAATGGTGACATTTAAATGTTGCTAATAAGAAATTAAGTGGAATGTTTGGAAAGCTGACTCCAAATGAATTAAACAAGTATGTTAATGTGTAATCCATTGTATTCTTATTATAATCATGATGGAAGCTTATATTTTTAAGTAGTCAGTATTTGCTAGCAGATTTTTATGACATAATATAGAGGATTAGTGTACAGGCTTTGTGCATATGAAAAGAATGCCTCTTTAAAAGACCATTACTTTATAAAGTTGGAAGTTAAAAGAACAGGGTGAATGGTAATGTTAAATGGAGATCTGATATTTATTACTGTTAAACTCAACAACATAATTTAAAACCAGATTTTGAATATTAAGTATGTTTTTCTTTTTGATTCAGAATTGAGCAGTTAAAATATACTGCCTGTATAAACTTGATTCTAGATTATGATAAGCCTGGGCCTACAAAGAAGGGTGAATTATTTACAAAACTAAACAAGATAGTATTTTAAACAGATTTTTTTAGAATTCTCTCACATGACTCTATAAGGTCTTTTTTTACTAGGAATTGTTTTTTCTTTAAGTTTACGCTCAGCCTGGAAGCAAAGAGAGAAGTGAGGTCAATTTGTAGTTACATATCAGTTAAAGGAAGAAGAGACATGGATTATATATTAATGACTGTTTTCCATTATCATTTTAATGTGGAATGTGGTTTTATGTGATTTAAAAAGTGTTTCCCAAACTTTTACAGACCTGTGAATAAAGATAGAAACAAAAACCACTGGGGACCATAACAAATGGAATGACATTTAAAAATCTTCTCTTTTTGCCCAGAAGGATTTTTTTTTTTAAGATTTTATTTATTTATTTGACAGACAGAGATCACAAGTAGGCAGAGAGGCAGGCAGAGAGAGAGGAGGAAGCAGGCTTTCCACCCAGTGGAGAGCCCGATGCAGGGCTCGATCCCAGGACCCTGGGATCATGACCTAAGCCGAAAGCAGAGGTTTTAACCCACTGAGCCATCCAGGTGCCCCAGATTTTTTTTTTTAAGATTTTATTTATTTATTTGACAGAGACAGCAAGAGAGGGGATACAAGCAGGGTGAGTGGAAGAGGGAGAAGCAGGCTTCCCACTGAGCAGGGAGCCTGATGCGGGGCTCCATCCCAGGACCCTGGGCTCATGACCTGAGCCCAAGGCTGATGCTTAATGACTGAGGCACGTAGGCGCCCCCAGAAGGATATTTTTATTTTATTTTGAGAAGGGTGTTTGAAACTGCTGTTTACTTGTCACCATCATTTTAAAAGAGGGAATATTTTAACACCATGAAAAATAAGGAAGATATTTTGGAATTTAAAATTTTAACAAAACTAGCCTATTTTAATAAATTTGATGCTTTAAAATTTTTTTTTTTTATTTGAGCCAGTGAAATATTTTGTCTTAGCTTAGTGTGGGAATTACTAGTTAAAGTAAGGGGTTCTTGGAAGGCTCAGTTGGTTAATCCTCTGCCTTTGGCTCAGGTCTTGATCCCAGGGTCCTGGGATTGAGCCCTGTGTTGGGCCCCCTGCTCAGCAGGGAGTCTGCTTCTCCCTCTCCCGCACTCTCTCTGTCAAATAAATAAAATCTTTTGAAAAAATGATAATAGCAAGCACAGCATTTACTATGTGTCAAGCACTATTCTAAGTACTTCACCTGCATGAACTTAGTGAAGTCACAACATATGAGGTGGTTACTCTCACTACTCCTGTTCTGCAGGGGAGGAAATGAGAGCACATGTGAACCACCACACTCTACTGCTTCTCCTGTCTAAGCTGTTATTTCTGTGTCCAATCTAAACTCCTGTCAGCTTAGTGCAGTGGTCATTGGTCATGTGTGGGTAGCTGAAGAGGAAGTCCTTGCTTGCCACACATTTAATTTTGGATAATTTGGATTTCAAACAAGAACAATATGATTTTCCCTCCTATAGGAGTATAGACTTTTTCAATTCCAAAAGGTTAACGTTTCAGATGCTAGAGCTGAAATTGAGAATTTGGTATTGAAGGAGTTAGGTGATTCTTTGTTTACTAAACCTTTGTTGGTGATTTTTCATAAAATTTTGGACGCTAGCCTATGTTTTCAACTAAAGCTGAAAGCAATAGTGAAAATTTTTTTGTAAATTTAATGAAGAATTTAGCAATCTAACAAATTTAAAAATATTTCCCCTTTGCTGCTGCTTTTACGAAGGTGCTAAAACAATAACTTTGCAGAGTCTATTTTAAATTTTCTTAGAATTTGTGAATCATAGTTATACAGTCATGGAGCCAGGATGTATTTGATCATCTAGTTCAGTGGTTTTTAAACTACTCCCAGGAGCTCTTGAGTTTTGGAAGAAGCACCTCGAGGATCCTTGAAAAAGAGAGGACTGTGGAGCTCTGGATCCCGGCTTCCGCTTCATGTAACACAGCACCGTTTCATCTGTTTCATACATTTTATGGTATATTTTTTAAAAGAGGATTTGACTGGTTTAAGAAACAACAATACAAACTAGAGTTCAGAAACCATTGATCTAGTTCCAAACCTTCCTTTTACAGATGAGAAAGAGAACTGTCTGTTAAGTAAGTTGTTCTACACCTCCTGAAACTCAACATTTGTGTGATTATTCTTTCCATTTACAAAAAGTCATCAGCTGTGTTCTCACCTGGGAGGTGCATTGTATTCTAATCCACAGGGTGTTGCTCAGGTCATGATTCAGTCTTTTCAGTTGTCATCTTGTGCAGTCTTCAAGGCCCAGTTGCAGGACGTAAGTCCCACGTGTCTGTGGGAGGATGCCTTCTCTTGTTTTATCTGCTTTTTCTTCAGCTCACATGTGCCTTTTCATTGTTCGCTTCATTTGTTAAAATCTAGAAGACTGATAGATGATAATGTCAGTAATGACAATAATAGTAATAACCTGAAACAAACTTTATAGTGCGGTATTCCTCAAAGAGTTTCCACATTTGATTCTCACTGCCACCACCCTAATATGGGGATGGAGTGTATCCATTTTACAGATAAGGAAATCAAGGCACAGAAGACTAAGTGGTCTGTTTAAAGTCAGAAAAGACATTAATGGTAGAGCTGGAATCGGAACACTTATAATAGTGTTCATTTTTCTGTCTACCCTCACCACAAATTTTAAGATTGTCATCTTTTTCAAGAAATACCTTCCCAGTAGTATTTTATAAGCTTTGCACATGTGAGAAATTGAATGCTGTGAGTAGATTTTTATCTTTGTGTGAAGTGACATTTTGATTGCATTTATGTTTACATATATGTTTTAATTATGGATATGGTCAGAAAAGCCATATTAAAGTTGGTGATTGAAGTTCCATTTAAGTCTAGTTTTCACTATTGAAATTGTCCGTAATGAATAGTGAGTTTCTGTTCTCCTTGCTGTAGTTTTAAATTAAGTCTGGAATTCCAGGCTGTATTCTTTCTCACAGTTTCTATAGGGAAGTGACTAGCTCATTTAACTCTGTAATTTTTGTTTGTGATATTTGATATACACAACTGGAGTAGATAGAATACAGCTTGATTTCAACCCCTCCCTTCCCCTCTCCTGAAATTAGACTTTTTCTTCTTTTTATTGGCAACTACTGGGCTCTATTGTTATCTAAAGGGTAGGCAAAACACTAATTTTTTTTTTTAACGAGAGGGAGAAATTTTGAATTACGATCACTTTTCTGATCATTACCATTTTTAGCTTTTCTTTTGAGTTAGGATCAAATTCTGTACAAATAGCCCAATATATCATAACCCTTTCCTACAGTTTTCTAGAACCCAAAGTTGTACTTTTAATATTAATAGTTATCTGATTAATATGATAAAATTTCTTATCAGCATTTAAACTTGTACTTTGAAAGGGCATTCATTTTACAGTTTATGTGTTCATTCAGTTAAAATTATTTGTTACTTTTAGTGATCAATTCACATCTTTTTTTTTAAGGTAAATGTAATTTGTTCAATCTTTTTGGAATGTAAGATCCCTTTTCTTTTAGATCCTGAGAGTAATTTCTGATGAAAAATTCTAACATGAATATACTATACTTTAGGAAATTTAATGAAATTTAGGAAATTTAATGAAAGCTCAATAATATTAAAATTTCATTTCATGGGGCGCCTGGGTAGCTTAGTCGTTAAGTGTCTGCCTTCGGCTCTGGTCATGATCCCAGGGTCCTGGGATCAAGCTCCACATCAGGCTCCCTGCTCCATGGGAAGCCTGTTCTCCCTCTCACACTCCCCCTGCTTGTGTTCCTTCTCTTGCTGTGTTTCTTTTTGTCAAAAAAAAAAAAAAAAATCTAAAAAAATAAAAATAAAGTTTCATTTCTTTTGAGGTAATAAAATATATGAATTAGTATGTGAGGGACCTGGACATTTCAGGTAAATTTTAGCTTTTTTTTTTTTTTTTTTTAAGATTTTATTTATTTATTTGACAGAGAGAGGGGCACTTGGGTGGCTCAGTGGGTTAAGCCTCTGCCTTCAGCTCAGGTCGTGATCTCAGGGTTCTGGGATCTAGCCCCACATCGGGCTGTTTGCTCATCAGGGAGCCTGCGTCCTCCTCTCTCTGCCTGCTTGTCTGCCTACTTGTGATCTCTGTCTAACAAGTGAATAAATTAAAAAAAAAAAAAAGATTTTATTTATTTATTTGACAGAGAGAGAGAATAAGCAGGCAGAGTGGCTGGCAGAGGGAGAGGGAGAAGCAGGCCCAAGGCTGAGGCTTAATGACTGAGGCACCCAGGTATCCCAAATTTTAGCTTTTTTTTTTTTTTTTAAAGATTTTATTTATTTATTTGACAGAGATCACAAGTAGGCAGAGAGGCAGGCAGAGAGAGAGGGGGAAGCAGGCTCCCCGCTGAGCAGAGAGCCCGATGCGGGGCTCGATCCCAGGACCCTGAGACCATGACCTGAGCCGAAGGCAGAGGCTTAACCCACTGAGCCACCTGGGCACCCCTCAAATTTTAGCTTTAATATAGAAAATTATTTGAGTCACCTGGCTGGCTCAGTTGAAAGAGCGTGTAACTCTTGATCCTGGGGTCATGAATTTGAGCCCCACGTTAGCTATAGAGATTACTTAAAACGAATAAATAAATAAGTGAAGGAAAGAAAGAGAGCAAGAGAAAGAAAATTATTTTCACAGTATTCTTGACTATGTAATTATCCAGATTCTGCTTAATTATTTAAGTCTGTGACTCTGTAAGGCACCTGATGTCTTTGCTAACTCTTGTGATCAGAAGCGCTTGCATGCATAGCCTATCTTACCTGTTAATCGTTGTTTTATCTTCTGGAGCAGTTCTAACCACAATGCTAATTCTGCCTCCTCCTATATAACAGTCTTAGCTTTTCTTTTCTCCTTATGTATTAGCTGTTTCAGGACATACTTTTGTAGTTCCTCCTTTCATTCATTGTATGTCATGCTTTCCAGACCCTGTATCCTACCTTTCAGTTTTCTGTGGTTTATGTTTGAACTTTTGAAAATGCGATACCAGGGAAGGGGCCCACTGCTCTCTGTATACACAGACGAAACCAATTTGTAACCAATAGAGTAGAAGCTCCTTAAAGGCAATATTGTCTTTTTTTAATTTTAGTAACCCCATAACTAGTACAGTGTCCAACATTTACTAAGTACTTAGTAAAGGTTTTCTTTGAACTGAACTCTCATCTTGCTTAATCTAGACATAACTATACTACAGTAATATAACCAAAAATTGAATTGACAAGGAATTGCATTCACTTTTTTAGTGGCACTGGCTTATATTTACTCTTCTAATTTTCGCATAAATATTAGTTCGGCCCTATCTTAAACTTTTGCATTTGATTTGAGTCTACATGTAATGTTTATATCTAGAGTAATTAAATACTGAGCCCATTGTTTCTGTCTGCACAGATATATTTTAAAAGTCCTTTATGCAAATTAATGGTACAAATGTTGAACAAAAAGAAAACCCTTTGATATAGCTACAGATTATATTTTTATTATACAAGTTTACATTCAGAAATTTTACAATGAAATTAGAGGAACAATGTAATTTTTATTATAGGTGATATTTATTTTTGGGAAATGTAAAGCTTAAACAACTTTCTTTGTTATAATTGCTTAAAAGATAGGCATGGAGATTTTGCATCTCTTTAAAACTCAAAAGGCCTTATTCTAAATAGTTGAAATTAAATATTGTGGATATTTTTCTGTGATAAAGTATTGTAGGTGACTATAGTCTATTCACGGTTGTATTTTATAGAGGCAGTTCGTTAGTCTTTCTGCTAGTGTGTATTTGTAATTATGCTAAAGTACAAATTTTGACACAGATGAGAGAGCAGTATTTATTTATTACTCTGTATGATTTTAACAGGACGTCACGAATGGTACAACCTAGTTCTTGCCTCCAAAGACATAGTAGTAAAGCAAACACCTTGAGGAACACTGCTAGACTCACTCCTCATGTATTGAAGATGAGGCTGGTAGTGATCCAGACCCTGTCAGACTCTGTCCAATGCATAAAGAGTAGACCCACATGGATCTTGGGGTTTTGTCTTCTCTAGGATGTGCAAGGGGAGGGATTTTCGGTGGAGCGCTGCTTCAATCCTAAATTTCTAAATCCATACTCAAAATTATCAGAATATCCCTTTTCTAGTCACAGACTGCTGTAACTGCCAAGAGAGGGATGGAGAGCTGAACATTTACTGGCAAACCTTATGTTTCTTCATTTTGGATAGTATTTCTTCTTTCTGTAAATGTGTGATCTAGCACAAAGACCAAAAGTCACTTTAACATTTCCTTTTCTTAAACATTCACTTTAACATTTTCCTTTTCTTTTTCTTTTTTTTTTTTTTAAGCATAAATTTGGCACTTGGGCAAAATAGTATGTACTTAGTAAATATTTGTTGAATGAATGAGTGAATCCCCAACATGCTGGTAGAATTCTCTGATTATCAGGAATTTTGTATATATATATTTGTAAAACTTAACTCACTTTACTCTTCTTAGTTTACTTTTCTCTAGCAATGTACTGTTTCTCATTTTCTACAAACTGTTGTTTCTTTTAGGCAACTACTGTAGATATAGAAGCTGTATTTCTCTGTTAGTGTAGTCATGGTATTTCTCCCTAACTCTATTTCTTGGAAAAATAGAGAGATTTAAAATTCTGATATGTGTTTTACTTATTTGCTCTTTATTCTCTTTTTCCTAAAAGGCATTTCTTGTTTATTCTTGTTGTGTCCACACCATAGTGTAACGAACAGTCAGTTTTGAAGCTCTGAATTGTTTTTTTCTTAAAGCTGTTCATGTAATAGGGCATTTTAATTATGAGTGAATTGTAGATCTCTTTTGTATGTATTTTTCCCCCCTCTGGTGGGCAGCAAAACAAAGTTTATTGAGAGTTTAGTAAGGGTTATTGAGTGATAGTGCAAAGCTCCTGAAGAGGGAGGGGACCTTAGAGGGTTGCCTTGTGTATTATTTTTAATAGTGAGTTTAGAATATTTTCTATTTTAGTACTTTTCCTCTGGGCTTGAATTGAGTGACTAATACATTAATATTATATATGCTATATAATTGGTGAATTTTAAATCCAGTTAACTTGAGAAACTTGGCTTAGAAATCTTGTTAACCACTAATATAGTCATACAGATAAATGGATGTTTCACTCAGTAGATGCTTATTAACTGATGGTTAACTGTGTCTAATAGGAACAGGAATTTGTTCAGAAGCAACAACAAGAATTAGATGGCTCTCTGAAAAAGATCATCCAGCAGCAGAAGGCAGAGCTAGCCAATATTGAAAGAGAGTGCCTGAATAACAAACAGCAACTCATGAGAGGTATATGAAATTACACAGCATATGTATGTTGCAAAATGATACCTGAAGACATGGCTCTGGTGTGTGGATATATCTCATATCCATTATATCAAACAATTGGAAATTATTTGATTGCTCTTCTTTGAGTGGTGAAAGATAAAGAAAATTGAGGTTAATAGGAGGAAAAACTATGTTAAATTTTAAGAATTTTAAATTTTAAAATTTTTTATAAAGTTATATACTGTAAGACATGGAATAATTGCCTTTATGATAAGAGAAGTAAACAGCAAGCATTTATCCTTAAAACATCTTTTTGTTCAGATCATGCTAGAACTTTACCTGAATAGTTTTGGATACTTGTTATGCCTTACGATTGTTGGTATACTTAATGGCTACATAATGGAATGGAATTTTAAGCACTTACTTCCTTTAATAAAAAGCTGATATTTTAAAATTTCTCATTAAGGTGATTAAAAGGAATTTTGGTGTTAGTGATGGGACATTCTCTGTTTATAGGACATGAGAACAGAATGGTAAGGGGTGATAAATATTACCTGTACTCTGGTAATCTTTCATTTTTAGTTCAGAATGTCATTGTGTGTTTAAGTTAGTATTTATAGAACACTTTTATATGAATATAAAAATGAAGACCAAAGTACATGTGTAAAAAGAACAAAGTGACATTTTGAAAATTGCTTTCTTCTTCTAGCTCGAGAAGCTGCAATTTGGGAGCTTGAAGAACGACACTTACAAGAAAAACACCAGCTGCTTAAACAGCAACTTAAAGATCAGTATTTCATGCAAAGACATCAGCTACTTAAGCGCCATGAGAAGGTTAATGAAAGGAAAATTGGTTTACTTTTTAGGGGCACCTGGGTGGCTCAGTGGGTTAAGCGTCTGCCTTTGGCTCAGGTCATGATCCCAGGGTCTGTAGATCAAGCCCTGTGTGGCAGGCTCCCTTCTCAGTGGGGCGTCTGCTTCTGCCTCTCTTTCTATCTCTCTCGCCATCTCCCTGCTTGTGCTCTCTGCTCTCCCTCTCTCTACCTATCTCATAAATAAATAAAATATTTTTTAAAAAAATAAAAGTTTACTTTTTAAAGTTTACAGAATTTTTTCTGGAACTTCTACTTAGAGAATGAATTTTAGATTTCTTTCTTTTTTTTAATCCTAAAATGTATTTGGTGAGGTTTAAATAATTAATCGTGTCTTATCATGATCGCAAACTTCTTTCTGAATTTCACGGAACGTGACTAGTACAGTGCTTTAAGTCCTCTTCTACATTATAATCTTCCTGTCTCAAAGGTAGCTTTTGCGGCTCCATTTATGGTCCAAGTATTTTAAACATGTAGGCTCCCTGACTTAGTAAAAGAATTTCAATATAAGACTCATGAGGGGCCCCCGGGTGGCACAGGTTGGTTGGGTGTCCCGACTTGGTTGCAGTCAGGTCGTGATCTTGGGTTTGTGGAATCAAGCCACACGTCAGGCTCCTGTACTTAGCATGGAGTTTGCTTGAGATTCTTCCTCCCTCTCCCTCTGCCCTTCCCGCTTGTGCTCTCTTTCTGTCTCTAATATAGGTAGATAAATCTAAAAAAAAAAAAAGATTGTTATTACCAAAAGCTTTATTTTTATTATAAATTATATTTTGAGTGAAAGCTTGCTGGTGGTTGATAATGCAACAAAGGAAAGAGCAATTTTGAGAAACAACAAAATGACATGTTTGAGCATACATGTGGGTATTGAGTATTGAGTTATATCTACATCATAGGATTCTGTTTGATACTTAGGAAACAGAACAAATGCAGCGTTATAATCAACGACTTATTGAGGAATTAAAAAACAGACAGACTCAAGAAAGAGCAAGACTGCCTAAGATTCAGCGCAGTGAAGCCAAGACTCGAATGGCCATGTTTAAGAAAAGCTTGAGAATTAACCCAACAGCCACACCAGATCAGGACCGTGACAAAATTAAACAGGTAAATAAGCCAGTTACTCTCCTCTTTTTTAGATTTAAAAAAATTGAGTGTCCTTTAGAAGTGTCACGTAATTATGTTGTAAACATTTCGAGCCACCTTGGGCTTGTTGATGTTCTCTTTGGCTTTATGAGTTGGGGCTAGATATGTGGCATATACCAACTTAGTTTTCCTACACTGGTGGCCACAGAGGGCAAAGCCCTCTGTCCCGTGCCCCACACCAGATCTTGGGCTAGGCTGGTCCTAAGACCAGTCTTGCGAATTAGGTGACTTGGACAACTTTTGAAGTTAAAACATAGAGCTCAGTTTGCTTCTGTAGTCATGGGTCCCACACACAAATGAACTGAGGTCACTAAGCAGATAGGAGGAATAAGGTTTTAATCAGAAGCACCCCCTCTCCCCACCAAAGCCATAATGTAGATTCCAGCTCAGGTTACAGCATATTATTATTACTTGCAACTTTAGTTTATTTGTACTTTAAATCTTGTTAAATTCCTTAATTACTCCTTTGGAAGATGAAGAAATTACATTGCTTGTTAACCATTTTTCTTATTTATAGTTCGCTGCTCAAGAAGAAAAGAGGCAGAAAAATGAGAGACTGGCTCAGCATCAAAAACATGAAAATCAAATGCGGGATCTTCAGCTGCAGTGTGAAGCCAATGTCCGGGAGCTGCATCAGCTGCAGGTCAGAAACAGGAGCATGGAAACTGAGCTGGTGGGGACGGGGCCGCACAAGCGGCTGGTCCGGACAAAACGGTAGCTGACCAAAATAGAGTATGCTTTCCTCACGAAAATGCTGGGATTGAGAGGTTTTGTTTTCTGTATAGACCCAAATAAAGAGCAGGTTAGTATCGTCGGCACTTACTTAGCTCTTATGTAACATGATTAATATAAACATGAGGCTGCATTATAACCTAAGAAGTTGAGTCTTTCAAAAACAGTACTGAGTAATTTTAGTTTATTTTGCAGAGAAACTGAACCAAGTTTTCAAAATGAGATAGGTGGTTTTGTTATCAGCTTTTGAATTTAAAATTTCATTTAGGGAGAAATAGATCGTTTTCTTCTAGGTGTTTGAAAATGATAAACTAAAGAAATGAGAATTTTTCCCCTAAGAAATTTAAAGGTTACTTTAGGGGGACTGTTTTGGGGCCTTGCATGGAATATGCAGCCCATCTGGTATGTAGCCTAAAATGTTTAAAATTTCAGAATAGTGTGTACATTATGGATACTCCACATATTTGCTTAATTTACTAGAGTAGAATAGTTCCTAATCCCACATTCTGGTAACAGTGGGTAAAATCCATATAAGATGCCCTTAAGTTGTCAGTTTTATGAGCAAACCTTCTTAGAAGAAACAGGATCAAACTAATTCTGTTTAAGTTCTTTTCATATGGTAAATAATAGATCTAGCTTGTAAACTTGCAGAAATGAAGCTATGACTCATTTCATAGTTCTTAGCCTTTGGTTTTCAGGGGAGAGCCTGAATCTCAGTAATAGTTTGATGTTTAATAAATGCTTTATTATTTGAAGATAATTACATTTGTAAAAAATTTCTTAGTTGATCTGAAAGTTTTTAATACAAATTTTGTTTTCAGAATGAAAAATGCCACCTGTTGGTTGAGCATGAGACTCAGAAACTGAAGGAGTTAGATGAGGAACACAGCCACGAATTAAAGGAATGGAGAGAGAAATTGAGACCCAGGAAAAAGGTAATTTTTTAAAGCTTTAGATAAATATGTTTGTGTTCGTCCATGTATCCACCCAGTTATTAACTGTTTAATACATGTCAGGGACAGGAGATGAAGAGACCCAGTCCCTGTCTCCGCAAATGTTCAGAATGTAGTGACAAGCAATTACAGTTCAGTAGGATCATTGCTGTGAGGGAGGTGAGCACAGGAGATAGGAGCACAGTGTTGAGGCCAAGGACAAGGAGTACTTCAGTCTTCCTGGGAAGTTCGGGAGGCTTTACAGAGAAGATGCCTTATAAGCCAAGTGAGACTTCAGGGTGAGTAAGAGCTTGCTAGGCATACAGACAGGTTGGGGTGTGATGGGCAGTGTAAGTACAGAGAAGTGAAGGGGTGAAAAGGATGTGTGTAGGAATCACAAGTCGCTCCCTGCCGTTGGGGTGCTGGGTGAGTGTGCCTATGTGTAGGCATTAAGGAGGGAGAGAAGGAAGAAAGTGAGGGTAGCTTAGTCTGGACAAGTTGACAGGAGCCAAATTACAGGGCCCTCGTGTGATGGTAAATTCACGATCTAGTAAAATAGGAAAGGCTCCCCTTCCCCCATCTAGCTATCAGCCATCTTACCATTTTGTACTTCCTTTTTGACTCCCTGTTGGACTGGCCTGATTGGTCAACCTCTTCAACTCATTTTTTTCTATAACTATGTGATCTTCTCCCTTTGCTAACTCTCAAACTCAAACCTTTGTTTTCTCTTGGCTTTCCTGCCTGCTATAGCTTTCAGCTATTCCTTTCTTCCGTTTATCCAGTTAATCAGTCAATCTGTCAAGAAAAATCTGCATTTAGCACTTACTGTGGGCTAAATGTTTCTAGAAGAAGTGAAATGACCAACTCACTTATTAGTGGGGCTTTTTAATTTAAGGTTTATTTATTTATTTATTTATTTTTTAAAAAGATTTTATTTCTTTATTTGACAGAGATCACAAGTAGGCAGAGAGGCAGGCAGAGAGAGAAGAGGAAGCAGGCTCCCTGCTGAGCAGAGAGCCCAATGCGGGGCTCAATCCCAGGACCCTGGGATCATGACCTGAGCTGAAAGCAGAGGCTTAACCCACTGAGCCACCCAGGCACCCCTAATTTAAGGTTTATTTATTAAATTTTTAAATTTAAATTTTAAGATTTTAAATTTAAATTAAATTTAAAAAATTTTTAAAAATTTTATTAAATTTTTAAATAAATTTTTATTTATTAAATTTTAAATTAAAATTTTAAATAGGTAATACATTCATTTGGATTGGAATTCAAAAGGTGCAGAAGGGTGTTGTTTGTTTTTTCCTTAAAGATTTTATTTATTTATTTGACAGATAGAGATCACAAGTAGGCAGAGAGAGAGAGGGAAGCAGGCTCCCTGCTGAGCAGAGCGTCCAGTGCAGGGCTCAATCCCAGGACCCTGGGATCATGACCTGAGCCGAAGGTAGAGGCTTTAACCCACTGAGCCACCCAGGCACCCCCATTTTTTCCAGTTTCTTTAACTTTCTGTAGTCTAGCTTTCTCCTCAGACTCCCCAGTTGAACTCATTGACAGTAGACATAAGTGATGCTAAGAGCCAAATCCTATGGTATTATCTCACTGTTGTCATTAGAAATCTTGTTTCTTAAAATTCTCTTCTCAGGACGCCTAGGTGGCTCAGTCAGTTAAGCATCTGCCTTCTGCTCAGGTCATGATCGTGGGGTCCTGGGATCAAGCCCCACATTGGGCTCTCCCCTCATTGGGGACTCTCCTTCTCCCTCTGCCCCTCCCCCGCTTGTGCTCTTCCTCTCTCTCTCTCAAATAAATAAATCTTTAAAAAAAAATTCTCTTCTCGTCCGACTTTTATGACCTAACTTCTTTGTGCTCTTTATCACTTTTTCTTTGTCTAGACATCTCACAGCTTTACACCCTTGATGATCCTGTGCCTAGTCATGGCTTCATCTGCTGCATATTTAAGGACAGTCCCAGGACCTGTATAGTAGGGATTGTATAAAGTACAAATTCTGAAGTCCTATAGATCTGGGTTCAGATCTCAGTGGTGACATGAGTAATTTTGTCACTTAACATTCCTGCGCCCCGTTTTACTCATTTATAAAACAAAGATGACACTGGGTCCATAATTGGGATTGTTAAGACCCAAAAGAAGTGGTACATGTTCTGTGCACACATACCTGAGCTGTGGTCAGGGCTGGATAAGTAGTTGCCACTGCTGTTACTGTTTCTTGTTTGTTACTATTGGTTCATGCTCTAAGCAGTTGTTTCCCACCTAGATGTTCCATTTCTTACCTCATTCAGGCCTGTATTCCAACATCATCTCACAGAAGATTCCTTTTTCTGATGACTATATATGAAATAGCCTCCATGCCTACTTCAGACAGTCCCTATCTCCTCACCTTTGTTTTCCTTCACACCATTCTTCACCACCAGACACATTTATTTATGGTCTGTCTTTTCCCACAAGAATGCATGCTCTTTGAAAGCAAGAGTGTTATTTCTTGGTTCACTGGTATATATCAACTTATAGAATAGTTCCTGGCATATTGTACTGATCAATACATACCTATTGAACATTGACTAAAGATTGTAAGCTCAGTGGAGATAAAACTGAACTTAACAGGGGCGGCTGGGTGGCTTAGTCATTAGGCGTCTTGCCTTCGCCTCAGGTCCTGATCCCAGGGTCCTGGGATAGAGCCCCACATCGGGCTCCCACTCTGCGGCAAGCCTGCTTCTCCTTCTCCCACTCCCACTGCTTGTGTTCCCTCTCTTGCTGTGTCTCTTTCTCTGTCAAATAAATAAAATCTTTAAACAAAAACAAAAGCAAGATGCCTGGGTGGCTCAGTTGGTTAAGCAACTGTCTTTGGCTCAGGTCATGATCCTGGAGTTCTGGAATTGAGACCCACATCAGGCTCCCAGCTCCGTAGGGCTGCCTCTCCCTCTGACCTTCTTTCCTCTCGTGCTCTCTCTCTCTCTCTCAAATAAATCAAATCTTAAAAACAGACAAACAAAAACCCGCTGAACTTAGCAGGCCTTCTCTGTCATCCCCATCTCACTTTGTTCCCGTGTCCCCACGCAGCACAGTGTGCTTGCTGACATCCCTGCCCTCTTTTTTGTTTTTAAACATCCCTGCCCTCTTAATTGACATCCAGTCTAAAAACCTGAATTGTCTTTCATTTCTATCACATCTCATTTCAGTGAGATGACAAATAATTTTAACTCTCTTTGTGTTATTTCTTTTTCCCATTAATATCATTCTGCTGCTTAAAAATGTTCAGTAATGTCCTAATGGGCCTTCTGATCTCAGATTCCTTTTCCTTTCTTCCTACTTGTCTGCCATCAGAGTATTTATATTCAGGAACATCTCTGGCACTGGCCTTGTGGTGTTGATAAATCTTTAGTTCTATCAAAATAAAATAGAAATGCTTCAGTTTGACTTTGTGGCTGTCATATTGCCATACATTGGCCACCAGCAAACTTTCTAGTGTTACCTCCCACAAGCTGCTTTGTTCCCTATTCATATTCTGGTATTGGGTATAATCACCATTACTCATACCACATCTGTGGTTTCCTGCCTGTGTGCAGGAATTGTCTCAGGCCGCTCTGTCTGGCATGCCTTCTGCATCCTGTCAAATTCTTTTCTTTCCTTAAGATTGAGCTTATGTTTCACCTCTTGTGAGAAGTGTTCCGTCTCTTTCCATCTTCTGCTCTACTTTGTGCCTTTGCAGCAGCACGTATCCCTGAGTCACTTGTCTGCAAAATCACTGATCCCCCAAGTGTTTCTCCAGCCATTACTATATACACTCTGTATTATGGGGATGTAAAGATGATCTGGCTTAGGGCTTACTTTCAAACAGCTTAAAGTTCGGTGAAGAAGAAAAGACATGCACATCAAAAATCAAAATAAAATACAGAAAATGGAAAGTGCTGGGGTGCCTGGGTTAGCTCAGTGGGTTAAAGCCTCTGCCTTCGGCTCAGGTCATGATCCCAGGGTCCTGGGATCGAGCCCCACATTGGGCTCTCTGCTCAGCAGGGAACCTTCTTCCCCTTCTCTCTGCCTGCCTCTCTGCCTACTTGTGATCTCTGTCTGTCAAATAAATAAAATCTTTAAAAAAAAAAAAAAAAGGAAAATGGAAATTGCTATGTAGGAAAGAAAGGTAGTAGTTAATAAAAGGAGCCATCTGTTGAGTGTCTGGTATGTGTTGAGTATATCACGATCACATTTAATCCTTACATAACAACCCTGTGAGGTAGGTGATACTCTCCCTGTTTTACAACAGAAGATCGGGATGATTCTGTAATAGAGAGGAGTTACGTCATTGATCCAAGTTACACATTCGTATGGCTGAGCCAGAGACTTCAACCTAAGGCTGTGCGCAGCCTAATCTAACAGTTGAGCACTCTGGTCTTCTTTAGGAGAGGTCTTCCTATCCTTAGGATAAGATGCAGAGTGTTTGAGCAAATAGTTTTATTGTTGGCTGTCCGAGTAAATTCTGTTTGTAATACCAGCACATTTCTTTTTCCCTTCCTTTTTAAGACACTGGAAGAAGAGTTTGCCAGGAAACTGCAGGAACAGGAGGTGTTCTTTAAAATGACTGGGGAGTCTGAATGCCTTAACCCATCAACGCAGAGCCGGATTTCCAAGTTCTATCCTATTCCTAGCTTGCATTCCACTGGGTCATAACAACAGGAAGCGTTCTGTGGTTGGGTTTGGCTTTTTAGATATGTCATTCTGTTCTCTTCATCTTCTGCCACAATCTGTATCAGAGAGCTTATGAAGACAATCACCCGCCTCGCCTTCTAGGTGTTTTTTGTTTGTTTGTTTTGTTTAGCAAAGATGAAGGGAAAGGAACCCAGACAGATGCTGGGCCATGTTGGCAAAGTGGCATCTTGCAGTAATTCCCTAAGGTGATTTTGTATATTAATCTTAAAAATTGTGTTCTTTAGACACTGTTACCTGAAAAACTGTTAGTATTGATGTTTGAAGTTATTATTATTTTTTTAAAAAGCTGTTAGGCCATTGAGTATTAGTAAATATCTTTTTACCTGGCCTGACTTCTCAGTGATGCCTAAATTCTATAGCTGCAACTCTGCTGTAGAAAGTTGGAATAACTTTCTTTTGGTGAATCAGCTCTAAGTGATAAAGCTATGAGTTGCTCAAAATACCATATCGATTGAATAAATAAGTCTATTTTGTCTTTACATAGCAAAGACTTTTAAAAAAGAAACATTATTGAAACTATTTGTCTAAAGTAATTACCTGTTTAGTCATGAGTTAATAATTAAGGGTGCTAATTTTATTAAAATAGTGCCTAAAACACTAAATTTCAGTTGAGTCTGAAGTACTATTTCCTTTTTTGATTCAACAGGGACAAACATCCTCAGCATTAAGCATTATTGTTTTTTAAATCTTGTTCCTATTACCATTCCCCATAGAAATTTTAAACCTAAAACATATGTTGTGCAGAGTTGGAAAGATTAAAAAAAGGTAGCTTTGAGATACTGAAATTGGAAATATAACACTCACCAAATTGAAAGAAGTATAGACTTAGGGTCCTAGCTTATTGTCTACAATAATCCGTGAGCTGGTTGAGTGACCTCTCCCATCCTAGCACATTTTGTTCCTTGAAAACTCTGCCTGAGGCCTTCAGGCTCTGAGTTACACTTATAAATGTATTTTCTGACATTTATTGTAAAAGAGGCATTTGTTCAGAATACTTTTTTCTTATTCAAAAAAGGATTTAAATAAAATATTTAGGCAATGTCAGAAATGACTTTGTTGTTGAGAGAAAGTCATTTGTATTTTGGTTTTATTTAGTTTTGTGTTTAAATTATTTACTTTGATTTGAGTGGGAGAAGCCTGAATATCATGTGGTTGCTGATACATGTAATTATTAATGAAATGTTCACTCTTGGTCCCTCTTGTGACTCAGAATTCCAATCCCAAGTCCGGTCAGACAGTATTATGCAGTGTACTTCGGTGGCTGAGATGGCCCATTTGTAAATGATGCTTGCTGTTTGCCATTTTCAACCTATTCACTTTTAAGAGTACTAAGTACCAAACTGCAAACTTTTCAGTTTTTACTTATATGACATTTGAGGCTGGTGAAAAATTTAAGTGTAATTTTGTGGGAACACGGATTCATAATAAGAAAATGTAAATATCTGTAGCACTTTCTTGCAGTTAATTTGAAAACTTTGAATGCTGGACCTTATCTTGTCAGTGATTTAGATGATTTGAAAATGCATGTGATTTTAATTTTGTAATTGTTTTGACAAGCATAATTTCTTGGACAACTTTGTAGGTAGCCTTAACTTCTGGCCAAGTTTGTTTTTTATATAAATATATATACATATATATATATATTATGTATGGTTGTAAATTCATACACTTATCACATTGAATGTGTTACTGTATACAAAACTCTTTTAATGCTTTATTCTCAAATGCTGGGTTGAAAATGTTTTGAAAGCCTTTTAAAGTATATATCTTTATAAAGTAAGTAATATTCAGGATGATGATGGAAATTGTTTATATTATTATGCTAAAAATGACAGTATAATGTTACCCAATGTATTTAATGATTTATTTGCAGAAGGAGAGAGGAGGAAGGTTCTCATACCATTCTCTCTGTTGAAATTTTCAGTTTATTGGCTTTATAAAAAAATATTTCAGGTAGTGTACACTTATTCAGTATCTTTTAAAGAATAATCCTGTGTCTTAAATAATTTGTGACACATAATTAATTTGGTCTGAATATTTGATTCTTTTTACTCCTTTCAACTTGACATGAGAGTATTGAATAAAGAAAAGAGGCTCAGAGTAGAACGGTTGACACTCTGGTAAGTTTGTTAGCAAATCTTGTAAAACCCTTAAAACTGCCTTTTAGATTCAGTGTTCATGTAGGGGTTCTCTTTCAAATACGACCATATTCGTGTGGGGGCAGGACTGCAAAATGATACATGTGTAGAGGTGGAACATACATTTTAATGCTTAAAGTTACATAAATCTTTTCAAAGAAGGTGTTTTGTTATAGAATATGCTGTTCTAACCCAACCTTGCTCACTTCTTATTGGGCCCTATATCCAAATAGATAATAGTGATCATTTGGGGTTTTTTTATTTTTTTTTATTTTTTTAATAGTGATTGTTTGTTCTTGCATGAAGTGTAGGTGAGGAGTTGGGGAGGGGCACAGACTTCTTTGAAAGAGTACAGTCAGATCCATTCCTGACTTGGTGGTTTTGTTGGCAGTGGCAGAATGTGCTATGAAATGCGTAAAAGAAATTGTCCGTGTGCGCCTTGACGACAGCCTCCCCCTTCTCCCTGTGTGCTGTGGATACGCCACACACTGCACTTCTGCAGGCCTAGCTCGCAGAGCTGGTTGCACCAGGTTGCCTTTCCTTGTCCTGTCAGTCGTAGTTGGGTGTGAATTGCTGAATTAGCTGCTATTCTTTATGAAGTCACAATTAAGCTTTTTCCTACCCTTTTCAGTGGGGAAGCTGGGGAGGGGGGGCGGTGGGGATAAAGAGGAAATTGAGAGTGCTTATACTTTGTTGAAAATATTAGAACTTTCCTGTGACAGGATACAGCAAATTGTAATTAAATATAAACCAGAACCAGAGCTACCTCTAAGTAGTGTTTCCTCAAGCACAAAGCTCTCAGGCATATGAGACCCTCTTTAATGGAGAGTCTCTGATTTCTTGAGCATCAGTGAGTTCAGAAGTGACTGTCTTTTGTACTCTGTTAGTTCCCTGGTAACTACACACTTTCTCCCATTCCACACTGTGCTTAAATGACAAAGACTCTTCTGAGAAGCCAAATTCTGTCCAAGATGAGCTCTAGGTATTGTTGATTAAAGGAAAGCCAGGAACTGGAGTGGAGCAGGAGAGTTACTTACCAGTTCTGAGAGTCTTCCAGTGAAATAAATCACTTCTTTTCGGGGAAATGATCTTTTATAGAAAATGAGATATTTTAAGTGCTTTTCTTGAAGGCACAACAGTTAATGCCGCTATTGTTGCTAGTCTGTGGCTGACATGGTTTTGACATGGCTTTAAATTTTCTGCTAAGCTTGAGTAGAATGTTACACCAGTTTTAAATGTTGGCTGCAGCTTTTGGTGATTCTTTGCTGATTTTTGCATAATAACTTCATGAGCTAAATTTTCAGGAAGAATTCTGTTTCCTATTATGCCTCTTGTCTATTTGGGAGCAACATGTCTTTTCAATCATGGGATTGACAAATGAAAAATAAAGTTATTTCTTAATCTACTCTGGGAAGCAGTTTTTTGTTAAGAATCTTTGATACTGGGACGCCTGGGTGGCTCAGTTGGTTAAGCAGCTGCCTTCGTCTCAGGTCATGATCCCAGTGTCCTGGGATCGAGTCCCACATCGGGCCTCTTGCTCAGCAGGGAGCCTGCTTCTCCCTCTCCCTCTCCCTCTGCCTCTGCCTGCCGTTCTGCCTGCCGTTCTGTCTGTGCTCGCTCTCTCCCCCTCTCTCTCTCTCATAAATAAATAAAATCTTTAAAAAAAAAAAAAGAATCTTTGATACTGCGTTGTCCTTCTTGAGAACATTTTGCAGCATTTTTTGGTCCTAGTTTTATTTTTAACCCTCACAGTCCTCCAGGCCTTTGGACCCTTCTAGATTTACCTGCGTTCCTACCTGACCCGTCACCACACACAACAATGTAGTTTTTACTGGTAACTCAGAGCGGGGTGTCTTTCAGCATATAAACCTCTCCTTTGGGTGGTGCTTAAAATAGTTCTGTATATACATACTTTTGTATGTATATATATGTAAATTTTTCTTCCCTTGGAATGGATTATTTTTCTTGCCAAACATTTTCACTTAACCAAATGACCTCATTTCTAAAAATAATCTCGTTTCCTCATTGATATGTTCATGCAAGATTCATACAAGATCCAGGCACCGTCATCTGGCAAGTGTTCAGCTTGGCTGGAGGGAGGCATGATGTGTCCATTTCTAACCCAGGAGCATCACACACTATCAAGCTCATTCTTGACTTGTTGTGTTTTTTAAGTGAAACAAGAGGCTCAGATCCATCGCCGTCCAGCTGAGGACATATCTCATGTCTGCCCGTCTTCTGATTCTGTCCAGAGAAGGTAGCAAATTTGACTTTTACCCTTTTTCAGTTGCACATAGGACCCTGAAGATTCTGGATAACTTGGAAAGGTAAACAAAGTAACGAAGGACCACTCTGCTCAAGTGTGATTAATATAAAGGTAAGGGCCAATTAATGGGGATCTAATACTTGATCCCCCAAAGCTACTATTACAAAAATAACTTGATTCAGCCTTTAAACAGTTAAAAAAAGGTGTGATGCAGTCATTCATTTATACACAAGAATTTTACATAGTGAAAAGTTTGAAATTCTCAAGGTCTTACGAACTTATTTTGTAGAACTCCCATGCTGATTCATAGCAGGTAGCGGTCAGGTTGTGGTCAAGCTGGCCAGCGGACCACACAGAGTGTTTGCTCACCAGGTGTTGCTCTTAGCAGTTTTCAATGCACAACTAAATGGTATGTTTTTTCCCAGGATCGTATGTGAGGTACTTGGAAGAGACCACATGGAAAGTAAACTATCCAGACTTATAGAAGGTAGACCCAGAGAAGTCAATTCATTTTAGTCCCATTTTTTAATGATCCAGAAGTGGAGAGTTATCGCTGGTCACATTTCACAAGTTGGCCCAGTGTAGCCTTCTCTGAGGTTGAGTGATTTTACTGTGCATTTCTGTGGGGCTTTTGATATTTGTACATTTTTCTTTTAGGGAGTTTTGGTCGTTGGTCAAACATACATTGTTATGTGCATCCTACAATCAAAACTCTTTTGTTCCAGGATAAATCACTCCATTAATTGCAAATAATCTTGTTGCCCATCTGTTGCATATGTGTTTATCTCAAATAGTGTATGTTCAGGGAAAATCTTCAGATGCTTTGTAATCGTCCAGAGTGAATTAGTAGTTGATCAAGGTCTCCCTTTAAAATCTTGGTGACTAAACAAATGCCAAAAATCTGTGTTCCAAACACAAAGAGTTTTGTTTTCTTCTATGGTAGTATGAAGAGTTCATAGAATATGGCTGACCGCAAACTTTTTTCCCCTCTATCTTTCCCTTTCTTGCCCTTTGGTTTTCTTTCCCTCTTTTTCATTCTTACTCCTTGTCTTCATTTTTCATTCTTTCCTCGTCTCCTTATCTCCCTCTCCTTTTCCCCACTTTTGCCTCTCTTCCTCATCTTTTCTCTTTTCCACGTGATTACCTTTTTCACTCCCGTCTGTCCCCTCCTTGTCTGTCTTTCCTCCTGTCCTGCCTCTATTTCTGTCTCCACCTGCATCCCCCATTCCTCTTTCCTACTTTGTCTCCCTCCCCCGTCCTCCCCTTCTCTTTTTCATTCTATTTCTTCCTCTCACTTTGGTTAGATGGATCACACTAAACAGAATATTAAGAAAAATTTAATAGGAAATTTTTGCAATTGAAATGACTTTTCATCTAACAGACCACATACATGTTTTAGATACTTAAAAGTGCTTAAAAAGCAACTCTGCCCAGTCCCCTGTGCCATTTCCCAACATCGAGTTTCCTATTTTCCTTCCTTCTTCACTGCCCTCCCCCTCCCCCCTTGCTGTGGTCTAGTTCAGTAGAACACCTCTCTAAATGCTAGCGTGCCCCTGTAGAAGCAGACCATACCTACAATCAGACTTTCTAAGCAAGTGGGAATAGGATATGTGGTGAGAAATGACTATTAGAAACCCTGTCACCACTTCAGGGGAAGTGAATTTCTTAATTTTTTCAGTTGCAAGAGTTGCTTCTTAGCCAACTCCTTTCTATGACTAGAGAATGCAGAACAAACGGGGAGGAAGGAGCAGACAGCACAGCCTCGCAGGGATAACCAGAACAACCGCATCCCTGTCTTCCCTTCTCTGGCTCATTCATAGGCAAAGCTCAAGGACTCCTAAGCCTACTTCTAGGCGCTGGGCTTCCTCGGGCTGCAGCTAGAACTAAGAGCTAAAGCAGCCCAGGGCTCAGGTCGCTCGAGCAGAGCAGCCAGGCTTGAGCTCTGCAGCTGCGGCTGCTGTAGCGGCATGCTGTGGAATGGTTCAGGTTTCCACTGGATGATATGTCTATATAGAGAATGTTCCAGACTAACACAGGTGTTCTATTTAACTGTCTGGCTGTGCTGTCGCAGTAGGAAGGGAGCCTCCAGCTTCCGCCCTAGGAGAGATGCTGACCCGAGCGCCATCAGCCACTGCAGGAAATGGAGCCAGCGGCTGCTCTTCCAAGCTCATGGCTTGATGCCGACGCTTCTCTTCCTCCGCCCCACATAGACTTGGTCACCTGGAAGTTAGAAGAGGAGAAGGAAGTTAAATATCTTGTGGCCTGTGGGCCTTCAGCTTGGGCAATTACATAGCAACTGTAACAACTGCAAAACAGGCTTGAAAGATGAACTCTTTTGTAAGACTTGGTGTATTTAAATTGTTTACCCTATTTCATCACCAAGTGGTTAAGCTGTTCTCTTTTCCTGCTCTTTTCTGCTCGAATTGGCAGTCTTTCCTTTCTCCCTGGCTGTTCATTTCAATTGTTATGCAAATGATGCTGATGGCAGCATCTGCCGTTAGTAATTGGCATTTGCCTTACTTTTCCAGACTTGCTCTGCTCTGAGCATCAGCCTCCCAGCACTGCAGAAACTCAGGCAAGGCTTACCTTTGTCTCCTTTTTCTCCCTTGTGCCCTCGAGGCCCGGGTGGCCCAGGCCGGCCTGGTGGTCCTGCGGGGCCCCTTTCACCTGGGAGTACAGAGAGGGTTGTGCTTAGTCAAGGGAGGGCTTGGGGCCTGGAGAGGCCACACACATAGGTTCCCAGACAGCACTGGCAAGGGGGCGGCTTCCCAGCAAGAGGGGGTGGTTACACAGGATCCTGGTGGCGGTTTCCCTGCCACCACTTACCTTTGGGTCCTTGGGTGCCCACCTCTCCTTTCTGCCCAGGGGGGCCTGGAATGGCTCCATAAGCTGCAGGGGGAGAAGACTGGCCTCAGACAAGCGGTCATTCTAGAGCTTGAGAGGTAAAGGGATTTGTTCACGGAAGCACAGGAAGGGAGTGGTAGAGTTGGGACCCCAAAAAATCAGAGTTTATCAGATTTTCAGCCTATCAGGTGTTAATAGCCCAAGGTTTTTCAGGAGACTGGTTTCTCCCATGTGAGACTGTGCAGCAGAGTGAGTGTTAGGAAAGCGCCCGGCGCTGCCCTTACTTCGGAAAAAGTCCATGAGGTCCTCGGTCACATTGCTGTAGGCAGAGAAGACCTTGCTGATGCCGGGGGGGCCCTGGGGCCCTGGCTGGCCCGGCGGGCCCTGGACAGTGTAGGCCATCCCCTGCAGCAGGCCCTGACCTGTGAAGCACCAGAGTGTGGGCACAGGCAGCAGAGTCCCTCGGCCCCCTCCCCACAGAAGAGAACCCTCAGACTGCCAGCGTCCCACTAGACGAGGTGGCAGCAAGGGAGAAGCCCTGCTGGCCTCTTTTGTCGGCCTCCCCCGCCCCCCACACTGTGGACTGGCCTGGGACTCTGCTGCCACAGCCTTTCATCAGAGGCTTGCTGACAGCAAAGCTGTGCTGAGAAGGTACAGGGAGAGAGGACTTCTTAACCGAACAACCTTCCCTCAGCCCCACCAGAAACCATCCTTGTCATAAAGACTTTTCAGAACCAACACTAGTTAGCTGGGGAAGCAAGTCCAAAGACCCCAACATGCCCCGTTCTCCACAGCACAGGCCCTGTCCTGGGGCTCCTGAATCAGGCTGCCAGTGAATTGGGTCTGGGCCTCCTGCCTTCAGTCCCTGCCCATCTGATTTGAAAAGTGCTGTCCCCACAGCCTAGGCATTCCAGAAGCAAGAGGGTGAGTTCCTGGAGCCTATAATTTGAGCTGCCCACGGGCTCCCCGCCTCCACCCTCCCCACAGCACCGAGGCCTACGGGTCGGGACTTACGTTGCAAGCTCTCAGATACCCGAACAGCCAGCTCGTTGTAGTCCAGACCTCCGGCAAAGCCAGCTCCGAACAGTCCACCTTCACCACCGTACATGCCACCTTCTGCTGCTCCCCCGTAGCCTCGGTCCAGGCCCATGTCCAGGCCAAAGGCCCCCCCTTCACCAAGGGAGCCTCCACTGGATCCTCCTATGCCCATGGAGGAGCTGTAGGAGGAGCCCCGGCTGACCGACGCGCTGTGAGAGGAGGACCTGCTGCCCCGGCTATAGGAGCCGTCCATGGACACGAGGCGGCTGTCCCCAGGCGGCCCCTGGGGTCCCGGAGGGCCCGGTGGGCCCACGATGAAGCTCCGCACATCCGGGCCTGCAGGAAGGAGGCCGCATTAGTTGGGGCTTAGGTCTGGGGATGGAGAGGAAGGGAGTTAAGAGGCCTCTCCCAAGGTTTCACGGCCCCGAAGCAGGATGCGAACCTCAAGGCACTTGCGCTGGAGAAGGAGTGCTGGTGAGGAAGAACGTGGGCTCTCCCCGCATTTGGCATTTGGCCCCCCGGGTTCGTTCAAGCACCGGCTGCCCTCTCCCAGGGAGGAGCAAGGTCTGGGAAGGGGGCACCTACTCGTGAGGTAGCTGATCAGTTCACTCCGGAAGCTGTCGCTGTTTTCGGCCGCGTAGGTTGCCAGAGCTCCCGAGACCCCTGGAGGCCCTCGAGGACCCGGAGGGCCAGGAGGGCCTGGAGGGCCAGGGATGGAGGACACGCCAGCAGCTGAATGGGAGGCCAGAGAAAGAGAAAGGTCAGGGATGGCCCAGTGGGGAGGCTGAGTTTCCAGCCTGTGCTCAGGGGTGCAGCTCCTCTTGGAAAGAAGGGGAGGAGGGAATACCGGGGGTCCGGCTCCTGGCATTACCCGGGAGCCACTGCTCAGACCTGCCTTTCCACTCCCAGTTTGGAGCCTCACTCGACCCAAATCCCATCCCCCTCCCCCCGTTCTCCTGCCACACAATCACACTTCTGTTCATGACACACACCGTTCATGACACCTCTGAGGGCTGCACCTGCGAGTATGGCCTCTCCCAACAGTCCCCTTGTCACAGCTGAAAGCACCTCAGAAGCAAGGGTGTTGCTCTCCAGGACCTAGCCCTGTATGTGCTTTAAGAGGACCGGGTGACTGGCCCAACAGCTTCACCCTCTCTGGCTGCCCTCCTCCCTGAGCCTTACTGTGCAGGTAAGAAGAGAGGTCTTCCACGCTGATGCTGGACCACACGTTGCCTGGGATCCCTGGGGGCCCAGGGGGGCCGGGGGGCCCAATGATGCCTCTGTATTCAGACCCTGAGACACCAAAGAAGAGGCCAGAGTCCGTGGGGGGTCTGGGCCAAGGGCCTCTGCCTTCCATCCCCAAGCCACGTGGACAGATGGCTCCTGACCAGCCTTACCTTGAAGCAAGGAGAGGAGCTCTTCATAGGATGTTCCTGGCAAGCCAGGGGGTCCCGGAGGGCCAGGAAGCCCAATGCTGATTCCAGAACCTGAGGAACAAGACCCCAAGTTGTGACAGATTCACACTGCATGGGTGTGTGCGAGTTGTGTGTGAACTCCGTACAGGACAGTGGCCTAGCCACTCACTCCTGGCTTCCCTGGCCGGGCTTAGCGGGCGACCTGCTCTGGGGCCACAGGTGGGAATGGCTCTGAACACGGCCCAGTCCTCCTGGGCTTGGTGCCACCTGGCAGGGGAACATCAGGGGCCAGTGCAGACAAGTTCAGTGCCTCCCCCCCGCCACCGCCCCGCGCCGCCCTGCCAGGGCCCTGCTGACCGTCTGCCTGCAGGGGGCAGGCCTGGAGGGCAGACACTCACTGGACATGTAGCTGAGAACGCGACTGCTCAGCTCGGCGTAGTCCAAAGACTGGAGGGACCAATCTCCAACCAGATACTGACGCAGATACTGCCTCACGTCATCCCCTGCAAGGACAGGCTGCACTGGCGTGGGCCCCCCCAGGCCACAGGGCTCCCGCACCACCACGCGGCCATAGCTAGGTCCGCCCCCACAGGCTGGCCCCAGAGTTCTGGGGTCTCAGTCCACAGAGGGGAGCTTCCAGGTACCCAATAAGGCACCTGCTGGTTACCTAGCACTGGGGACGGGGACATCTGCTGCCCTCGTACCCCGGAGTATGGACTCAAGGGGCCAGGATGGAGGAGGGGCACCTCCTCCCTCTGCAGCCCTCACCGGGCTCAGCTCAGACCTGGACCAGCTGTGCCTCCAGAGCCCCCACCTACAAGCCCACGCTGCAGGCACTCACGTTTCAGCACAGCCACGATGTCCTCAGAGGAGATGGAGGTGGAGGAGCTGATGCTGTACCCCGAGGCTGTGGGGAAGGAGACTGTGTTACCCGCTCGGCAAGACTGAAGCACCCCCTCTCCCCGCTGCGGCCCCACCAGGACCGGCCAGCCAGCCAGTCCATTTGTGGAAATGAATCATCGGGGGCGGGAGGGGCTATTGGGGATGCGTGGAAAAAAAACAAAGATGGTTTTGGTTTTGTGTTTGTTTTGTTGGGTAAGAAATGAAGTTTGTCTTCCAGAGTATGCTTTAGCCCAACTCCTGCCAGATCCCGCCAATCTTGTTCCCTTTTCAAACCCTTAGGGCACGTCTGTTCATCACAAAAAGGCTCATTCCGTGTGGCTCTGCAGTGTGGCCTCCTCTTAACCTGAGCAACCCCTTCTTGAAGCTCAATCCCAGTGGCCCGAGAGCCACGAATTCAGAACTGAACTCCACATCCAGAAGGGCAAAGTAAGTGCGGGTGCTCTGGAACAAAGTGACCAAGGGCAGGAGAGGTCATTACAGGGGTGGGGCGAGGCTCACTCTGCAAGTAGCTCCCGACACGGCTTGCCAGCTCTGAGTAGTCAAAAGTCTCCCCTGCAATGGTGGTGACAGGCCCTGGGGGACCAGGTGGTCCAGGGGGACCCCGAACTCCAGAGAGATATGCCCGAATGCTGTCGCCTGCCAACAAAGAAAGCAAAGTCAAGCCTGTCCCCAAGAGGGCATGTCTTCCCCCGAGATGACCTGAAGCACTGGGCGGGATGCCCTCCCCGCCACATACATAGCCCAAGACGGGGCCAGCAGGAAGCCTAGACTCCTGGTTACAGACAGAGAAACTGAGGCCAAGCCCTGCACTGGGTCGGGTGCTACTTGAAGACTGAGCACAATGAGGCTCTGACAAAGCTCTGTGCCCACATTCGTGGGCTTCACAGCCTCACATACATGAGGAGTACAGGGATGAGGCTGGGGGCGTACATTTGTGTGAAAGTGTGTGTGTGGCTGTGTGCACATGTGGACAAGCGTGTGAGTGTGGGTGAGGACCGGACCAACCTGTGTGGGGAGCGGTGAGAAGGCGGGTGTTAGGGGAGCGCATGGACATGCGGTCCTGGCTGCAGGTGGATTTCTGACCTAGGCTTGGCCTACACACTGCTGTCCTCTGCCACATGCACGCACGTGCGCACTCATGCACATGCAAGCACACCCCTCTGGCCCTGCTCGCCGCCTCCAGCTCCCACCCACTCCCCTCTGCCACTGCCCCGCACTGGTACAGGCAGTGGGACCTGCCATGTTTCCTTACATAAGGAGGAGGAGACTGGAGGCTTCCTGAAATAGCCGGGCTCCAGAAAGCACTGGAGATGCCCCAGCCGGAGCAGACGTGCACGCACACACGCATGTGCACACACACTCAGACCCCGGTACTCACTCTGCATGTACTCAGAGATGTACTGCTGGATCTCCCGGCCAGAGCTACTGATGGAGCCTGGGGGCCCTGGGGGGCCTGGGGGGCCTGGGGGGCCTGGCACGAACATCGTGCTTGACGACGATCCCCCTGCAGGAAGGAAAGCCTTCTGAGTCTACTAAGAAAAGCCCACCAGAGGGTCGGAGAAGGGCGCAGACACTGCTTCCACAGCCCGAGGACAGAGGATCTCTCTGAGCAGGAGAAAGAGGGTGGTGGCAAAGAGGAGGGTCCCTCCAAAAAGAGGAAGGGAGTGCCTGGAGCAGCCATGTCTGAAAGGGGCTCAGAGTTGCGCTTGCCCAGGCCAGACCCTCCCTTCAGCAACCTGCTCACTAGCCCAGAGGCTCCCTCCCCTCCATGTCCCCCTGGCCCCAGTGTCTGTTCTGTTCCTCACTGCCCGTCGTTAGCCACCTTGCTGGGCAGGGGCCTCCCCTACCACCCCCACCAACTCAGAGCCACCGTCAAGGCAGCACCGAGGCCTAGCACGTGGAGAAGAGACCTGATCAACACTGAATCGTGAGTGAAGCGGTGTCCTTGCTTTAATTAGGGGAAAAGAACTCTGGTCGCCTTTGGTTCTTACCTTGAGAGAGACCACCAGGAATGCCAGGAGCCCCTGGGACCCCAGGATCACCTGGAATCCAAAACGAGAGGCGCTGTTGGCATCCCCTGGTCCAGGAACCCTGCCCTGGTTAAGCCCAACCGCGTCTATCCGCATGTGACTCCACAGCTGGCGCCGTCTCTCCGTTTCTGCAGTGCCGCCACAGGCTCCGCTCAGGCAGGGGTTGTCCTCACGGCCTCCTCCCCCTCCCTCCAGCCTCGCCTTCCTCCCACGCCTTGAGCATGAGTGCTCCCTGCCTTCTGTTCGGACTCTGGGTGGCATTCTTGCGCTGAGACCTGTAGACCTGTCTTCTTGGCTGTTCCCCTCACTGACCTTTGTCCCCCTTGGGTCCCCGGGGGCCGGGTGGTCCCTGCAGGTTGAGTCCAAGGGAACTGGAACCTGGAAGCCAACACCACACAGAGCCCACAGAGCCGTCAGCCAGGGCTGAGGGCTCCGGTCAGAGCCAGCAGTGGGGGCGGGGGCTTAGCACTTACCGGAGGTGGAGAACCCGGGGAGGCCTTGCTCGCCTGAGGGACACACCGGAGAGGGGTCAGTCAGCTGTGCTCCTCTCCCTCCTCCCCAGGCCCAGCCCTCAACCCCCCTTCCCTCCCAAGCTTCCCCAACCTAGAGCTGCCACGGGCACACGCACCCTGCGCCCGCCTTCCCAACCATTCAGATGCCCACACGTCCGCCCGCATTTGAACAAAATGCATTCACAGGATGCTCAAGGCTCTCAGAGGATCGGCTTTTGCCACCCCAACCCTCCCCCACCCCACATTTTGTCTGATGCCAGCTCTACTATACCTTGGTGTCCTCGGGGGCCTGGGGGGCCTGAGGGAAGGAGAGAGACAGGAGTGAGACGCATACCTACTGGGTGCCGTGGCTTCAGGGGGCCTGTAGGGGCAGGGCTGGGGCTCTGTGCTGGAGCAGACACGGGGCGTGGGGCTCCTTGTGCCTCTGCTCCCAGCAGGCCAGCCCACGCCGAAGCTTCTACCCACTGTGACCCTCACCCCATGCTCCCGCCGGCCGAGCCCCTGAGGTGATGCAGGAGGACACACACGTGTCCCAGGTCGTCCCCCCTCTCCTGCCCCCCTTGAGTAAGCAGGGGCACACAGCCTTCTGTGCCCTGAGACAGGACTCACCTTGGTCTCCCTTGGGGCCGGGGGGTCCCGGGGGGCCGGGGGGCCCTGAGAAGAAGGTCTCTGCGGAGGAGAAGGAGTTTGGAGTGCGGGCACGGTGGTACTTGTGCGACCACAGCACCCAGCACGGAGCCTGGCACACTGCAGCTGCTCCCTCCACGCTTGGCAGAGGCACGGATAAATAAACAGACGGAAAACCGGAAGGTTGGGTAGAAATGAAAATGAGAGAAGAAACTAACAAAGATGGTTGGATAGGAAGATGGTGGAGTGGATTTTCCATGAGGGACAAATTCTGGGCTAACATTTGCTCGGAAGTTATTTCCATGTGTTTCCGCGTCACACTGTCAACATTTATTTCCTTTCACGGGTGTGTCCTGTCTACTTCTCAGACCAAGGCTTCCCAAGGACGGAAACCAGGTGCCCAGTCATTAACCAGTCAGCCCAGAAGCTCCCCAAGCGCAGAACTGGCTCCCTCCCCTCGAACAGGTTAGTGGGCTCGCTCAGAGTGGCTGGGCTGGTATGGGTTCTTGTTCTACCTGCAGAACTCCTGCTCTATGGAGTTTATGCGAACACCCTGTGGTAGAAGGTCCGAAGGAGGAAGCATGGTGAGCAGGTCAGGAAGACCACATGCCTGGGACCCCAGCACTCCTGGAGCCAGGGCTGAGGTGGAAAATGGTGGGGGGGAGGGGAGGGCTTGACGCTTGACTCTGTAACATTACCTGAATTGGTCAGGAGAGATCCTGGTGGGCCTGGTGGGCCTGGCAGGCCTTCTCCTAGATAAAAGAACCACCAAGACTTTGTAAAGCCCAGTCATGAACCAAGATCCCTCTGCCCAGGAAAAGTGGCAGGGAAGCTCTTTCCTGAGAGCCAGGCCTGGGCTCTGGGCACCATGGTCTTGTGTCTCTCACCAAGGAGCTTAGCTCTCACCTGCTGGGCCTCGGGGTCCTGGCGGGCCTGGAATGGAAGGTCCTGCAGAAGAGTACAAGCAAGAGGCCATGCTGAACTCGGGGAGCTGACCTATGCTATGAACAGGATCTCAGCTTCCTAAGTGCCATGTCCCCCACAATTCCCCACCTTCCAATGACCCGAGATGCTCACCTGGAGGCCCAGGTGGTCCAGGTGGGCCTGGGGGACCTCGTAAATCAAGACCTTCTGTGGAGGGAACAAAAACAGAAATGAGCGGAAACTTTCATGAGGCTGTTCTCTGCCGGCCTCACCCCTCATTAGGATCGTCAGTGCCAGGGCCCCGCGCCCCACTCACACCCCAGAGGCCGGCTCTGAGTCATTGCGCAGGGCCCTCCAGGACCCCCTCTGCTAGCAGTGCTTCTCGCTCACAAGCAAGGCAGGCCAAGGCCGCAGGCAGACTCCCTGAGAGCTAAGTACGAGACTTTGGGATCAGTCCAAGTTCAAGCTCCTGCTCTGCTCCTTCCAGCTGGTGGCTTTGGGTGAGTTCGCAATCTCTTTTGGCCTCTGTTTGCTCTTCTCTAAACCAGAGGCATAAGACCTATGTCGAGCCCTGTGCAGACCCAGGGAGGTCCCGCAACACAAGTCTAGCACACGGTGACTGTTGGGCCATGCTTGGCTATGGTCTTTGCTATTCAGCTGTCTAAGTGGGAGGCCCAGTGCATGTTTGCAGGGACTCTTTAAAGGACTCTGGGAACAGAAGAACCAAGAACTCACCCTCCCAGGCCGGGCCTATGGCCAAGAACCCATGGAGCCCGGTCCCTACTGAGTGGGGATGCAGACTCTTGCCAGCCATTCTCCTAGCACCCAGCTCACTTCAGAATCCTGATGTGACCCCAGTTCCCCTAGAATCCCAAGAACCTCTGACAGCTGCCCCATCCCAGTGACTCACCCTCTAGAGCTGACAAAAGCCCCGCTGTTGCTTTGAGGCCAGCATCGCCTTTCAGAGCCACTTGTCATTCCCGGTCCCAACTGGGGCCCAGGATGACGCACTGGTCCAGCTGCTGTGGGCCCCCAGTGCACCACCACCCATCCCGCGCCCGTCCCGGCGTCACCTCATCCCCAGAGAACACGGGGGGCACTCACGGGTGGAGAGGACCTCAGCGATGGAGCTGCTGCTGCCCACGAAAGATTCACCAGTAAGTCCTCGCTCCCCACGTGGGCCTGTGTGAAGGACACAGGGTCACGTGAGCACCCTCTGCAGTGACCCCACCCTGCTTTCTGTCCAGAGGGCCTGGAGCCATGCAGGGGTGATGGCCGGGGCCGGAGAGCCCACTGGGAACATTCCTGTTTGCAGCCTTAACAGCCGCGGAGCAACTGCACCACCTTTTCCTAAATCCGTTTTTTGGTGTTTGGATAAATCACTCAACAGTGGCACAGTGATCGGGTCTGGTCACAAGAGGCGTGACACCTATGAAATAGCCAAGCTTGACCCTGACTGGGGGCCACAGAGCCTTGCTCCCCTGTCTGGAAGACCCCTACCTTCTCAGAGACACAGGAAGAAGAGCGGTGTTTCTCCTTGCAGTTGAGGCCCAGCGAGGCTCTTAGGGAAGCACCAGGTCACCCCCTCACCTCCCTTCCCCAAATGCAGGTCTGTCACCTCACTTAAAGATGGGGTCCCAAGTCCAGCCTGGGAAGGAAGCCTTCCCCACTGAGCCCACAGTCCTATGTTCTTGTGGGACGGACATACCTTGCTGTCCAGGGAGACCAGCTGGGCCCACAGGACCTAGAGATGAAGTTGGGAAGAAAAGGCTTTACCACACCTCTAGGGTTACAGTTCTAGAAAGAACTGAAGAAAGGGCAGGTTCCTGGGGAGACACGTAGCTTCCTCCCAAGGCACAGTACAGTGGCCCAAAAAGGTCAGCTTGCTTCCTTGAGAGGAATAAGCAATTTGAGACCAGCTCTGTGGTCCATCCTGTGAGAGTTCCTTTCCTGAACCCAGGGCTCTGCGACAGGCCGGGCTGCCCTCTCTGCCCACCCTCCCGCACCCTGCCGTGGTTAGGGCCTTTGCAGCGCCCTCAGTATCCTCCTCTCACGGGAGGGAGCGAATCAGAAGGCTGAGCCATACGTGCATTGGTTCTATTAAATCATCCACATCACTTACATGTAACATTTTTTAAATTAAAAAATAGCGGGGGGGGGGGGGGCGCCTGGGTGGCTCAGTGGGTTAAGCCTCTGCCTTCAGCTCAGGTTATGGTCTCAGGGTCCTGGGATCGAGCCCCACATCGGGCTCTCTGCTCAGCAGGGAGCTTGCTTCCCCCTCTCTCTCTGCCTGCTTGTAATGTCTGTCAGATAAATAAATTAAAAAAAAAAAATAGCTAGGGGCGCCTGGCTGGCTCAATCGGGAAAGCATGTGACTCTTGATCTCAGGGTCATGAGTTCCAGCCCCACACTGGGTGTAGAGATTATTTAATTTAAAACAAACAAACAAAAAGAAAACCCTTTATAAAAAATAGATAACACTTGGGGTGCCTGGGTGGCTCAGTGGGTTAAGCCTCTTTGGTTCAGGTCATGATCCCAGGGGCCTGGGATCGAGTCCCGCATAGGGCTCTCTGCTCAGCAGGGAGCCTGCTTCTCCTTATCTCTCTCTCTCTGTCTGTCTCGCTGCCTATTTGTGATCTCTCTCTTTGTCAAATAAATAAATAAAATCTTAAAAAAAAATAGATAACACAATCACAGGTATTTTGGAAAAATAGAAAAAAGTATCTATAATCCCTTAACCTGTAAGCATTTCATTTTCTTTTTTTTTTTTTTTTTTTTTTTTTTTTAAGATTTTATTTATTTATTTGTCAGAGAGAGTGAGCACAGGCAGACAGAGAGGCAGGCAGAAGCAGAGGGAGAAGCAGGCTCCCTGCTGAGCAAGGAGCCCGTTGTGGGACTCGATCCCAGGACACTGGGATCATGACCTGAGCCGAAGGCAGCTGCTTAACCAACTGAGCCACCCAGGCGTCCCAGCATTTCATTTTCTTACAGCATCTTTTCTCATCTTGTAAAAACACAGGTGCAGCCTCAAAGGACACGCGCTTCTCAATAACGGCTCGAAGGCTTTGTTGTTGCACAGCGACCATACTGTGGCTGGACAATGTGGAGAGGGTTTCTCCAGATTCCTAGCATTTTTTTTTTTAAAGATTTTATTTATTTATTTGACAGAGAGAGATCACAAGTAGGCAGAGAGGCAGGCAGAGAGAGGGAGGAGGAAGCAGGCTCCCTGCTGAGCAGAGAGCCCGATGCGGGACTCGATCCCAGGACCCTGAGATCATGACCTGAGCCGAAGGCAGCGGCTTAACCCACTGAGCCACCCAGGTGCCCAGATTCCTAGCATTTTTGTTGCCCTTAATGCATTTTATATAATTGTTTTCCAAAAGGCAACAAATTGAAGTCACACATAAGCTCCAGAGGCGGAAGGACGAGGGCCAAGTTGTGCCTCTGCTGCTTCTCAGCCAAGGGAGTCCTGGCCCTGCCTGAACCGCCACGGGTGAGTGGGGCCCTGGTGAAGCAAGGCCTGCGGGTGCATGGGGTACCTGCTAGGGTGTGATGGGCACTCGCTAGGCTGGGCCAGAGGGGGCTTCTTACTCTTCTTGGGGTTCAGGATTTGAGCCAACATTGCTGTCCTTCAATGCAAGCTCAGAGGTGCACTGAAGAACAAGCAAGAAAACGACTGACCTGGGGCACCTGGAGGTCCTGGTGGTCCCATGGCTCCAGGAGGCCCCGGCGGGCCCGGAACAGTGATCGTCGATGACCCCTCTGAAAACCGGAAGCACATGAACAGGGACCCTCAATCTTCTTGCTCAGAGGTGCTTGGCCCCAGCCAGCCTGTGGGCAGACCAGGCTGGGGCGTCCTGCCCCCACCCGCCCCCGTGACCTCAACCCAAGAGCCCTCCCCACAGCTGCCAGAAGCCCCGACTGGCGCTGCCTGAGGCTGCCAAGGCAGAGCCAGGGCAGACGCCCAGGACATGAGAAGGAGGACCACCCTCCCGGGCCTGCCCACCTGAGGTCACGATCCTGCCTGGAGCTCCAGGTTCCCCTGGGAGGGAAGGAAAAGGCGAACAGTTATTCCCAGGACCAACTGGTGGCTCCATAAATCATTGCCAAGGCTTCTGATCGAGTGTGAGAGCCACTTCTGGGCCTCCCACCCTTAGGCTAAAGGCCTTTTAATGACTCACAGGGGAGCTCGCAGGATGCATTAAGCCCAAATCTCAGGGCCAGAAACCCTGAGGCCACATCAGGCTTCCAGGCCCACATCAGCTCTTGGGAGCAGCTGGGTCTCCGCGGAGGGGCTTCCTCAGAGGTAGGAGAGTCTCCCTTTCCGCCAGGCCAGAGGGAGTCTGACGAGGAGTCATCCCCACTCCCAGGCCCGGCCTCACGGGCTCTCTCTGGGAGCTGCCTCAGATGGAAGAGTCCCAAGAGGCCAAGGGACAGAGGCCAAGAGCCTGGGAGGGGCAGCCTGGTCCGTGCAGTGCCCCTCAGGATGCTAATTCCTGGGACAGTAGTCACAGGCTGTGCAGAGTAGACTGTGGCTGGTAAGTCTAGGGGAGCTGGAGGTACACGGGGCTTGAGAGAGCTCTTTCCTGCCTGTAGCTGAGAGGGTCGAAAATGCAAATGTGGGTAGAGGACTTCCAACAAGGGGATTCAGGTTCCCACTTTCCCAACTTATGGACCACCGGACACTGCCTCCATGAGGCACCTCTCGGGACTGGAAATGGATGGACTCCAGGGAACTGAGTGAACAGAGTGGAGGACAGAAAAACCTTTCCCCTGGGAGCTCCTCGGTGGCCTCTTCTGTCATTTCCCATGATCTGTGGGCAAGCCCATCACCCGCACCATGATGGAGAGGAGGATGACCCTTGGAAAGTAGAGCGTGGTTCTGTGCTTCCTATCTGCCATTCCCTGCGGTCAGGGTCAAGAGGAGAATCTGAAATCCCTCCTGGACAGCAAGTCAGAGGCCCACAAGAAGGAGAGGGTGTCTGGTATCCTCAGGGATCCCCAATCCATGAATAGATCTATAGCCCCAGAGGTTAGTCTGCCTGAGATGCAGGAACCCAGCTGTTATCATTGTGGAATTACATTAATTTGTCCCAAATGAACTTCCTGGCCCAACTAGTCACTGGCAATAGTTTCTGGAAAGTAGTAATTTCATTCCTAGGTTCTCCCCAAGATGATAGTGACTGCTCATGTCAAAATAGCTCCACGGAATGTCAGGATTTGGGACAGGAAAAAGACAGATGAAGAAAGACTTTATCCCTGGACTGGCTCGGGGTTGGTATCTAGGGGTTGCAGAACTGAACAATGGCAGAGGAGTCGAGCAGGACAAGAGTGTCCCCTGCATGTGGGGTTACCACGCTGGCTCTGGTCAGACCCCTGCAGAGGACTTCCTCCTCTTGGAACTTAGACCTTGCCCTCTGAGGGGCACTGAGGTGCTTCTCCCCCGCTGGCAAAGGTTGTGGGGTACACAGGTACATGGAGGCCTGCGTGAATGAAAAGGACGAAGGAGGTCCCTGTCCCAGGGAAGGGTCACTCTGGGGGGGACCAGCCCTAAGCCAGGGAGACAGAATATGAACAGGGATGTTTTGAAGGCAAGCCACGAGATGCAAAGGCTCTGAGAGGCAGCACCCTTCCAGCTCCTGCTCCAGCAACGGCCTGGAGATGCCTGGTATCAGGCAGGGTGCAGGATGGAGGCAGGAGGTGTGGGTGTGGGGCTCGAGGATTCAGGACTCTGGATCTGAACGGAGTCCCTGGCTCCCCAGCTGCACTGCCTTCTGCTAACACCACTAGATGCCACTGTTGATCCAGACTCCGGCCAGAGAGGGGCTTCCCTCCTGCCCGTCTCTCCCTTCCCGCAAAAATGACTAGGAAAAAGAATGAATTTCTGAACTAGAAAACCACTTACCTTTAGCTCCTGGTCGGCCAGGGGTACCAGGAAGTCCTGATGAGAGGAAAACAAGTCAGTGGGAATGCTTGAGGACCTGCAGTTCCAGACCCCAGTGGCGGTAACGGCCATGGGGCTGTACCATGGCCCCAGGGAGACCCCAACAGAGCCACCTGCCTTTGCCTTCTGCTTTAGTCTGGGGGCCCCTCAGGGACTCCTGCTCTGACCGCTTCTCCCTCTCTGGGAAATGGGGCGGCCACTGGGTTTGAGGGAGGCAGAGGCCTGCAGATGCAGCTTTGGGGGATCCCAGTCGGTCTGGATTATAAGCCCCACTATAGCTGCAAGGCAGCCCTGGTCCCCACATTTCCCAGCCATGGAGGGGAGTAAGGGCTGGGCTGCTGCTTTCCACCTTGCTTTGGTCTGTTGAGCTCTACGAGGAAGCATGTCAAGGAGGCCCGTGCACTCAGCTTGTGGGGGGACACCTGCCGCTTGATTTTACTTCACATCTTCACCTAATTGCCTTTAGGAGCTGGGGCTGGGCATGGTGACAACTTCTGAAATCCAAATGCCAGCGCAGCTGTAGAACAGACTGCCACTGAAGTTGTCCCAGGGACACTGGGCCTGTGCATGCAGGGAGCCCCCTTTCCTACCCGGCCAGCGAGAGAGGGGGCCTCCGTGGGGCCAGTGCAACTCCTGTGCCTGGGGCTTCCTCGGGGCTCCTGCAGCCCGCACCAGGCAGACCCAAGCGGCCCATGGTTTAACTTCACTTTTCCACAAGGGCTTTCTGGATTGTTTTGTGTGTATTTATCGTTCCTCGGGTGTTTAAGACTCACAGTGAAAGGACCTGAACCAATCTGTGGGGGTCGGGGGGCCGCAGGGAGGAGAGGAAACCCCAAGGTGACTGGCGAGGCATTTGCCAAAAGCTGGAAGCAGGAGGCTGGGCAGGGGTCATCTGGAGGTGGGAGGGGCCCAGGACTCACCCTGAGGTCCTTGGGGTCCGGTGAGACCTACGGAGAAGGGGGAGGGAGGGAGAGAAAGAGATGGAGGAGGGCTGAGGAGCCACAACCTCAGACTCCAGGGTCCTCCCAGTGCCGGACAAAGTGTTGTTTGGACTTTGCCGTGACAGGACCATTGCTCCATCAGGCGATGGATCTTAGCCTGCTTGGGGTCACACACTTCGGCATCTGAGAGCCAAGAACCCAGCAAGCTGATACACTCATGCTGGCCCCCCAAGATTCCCTCCCTCGGTGCTCCCTATCTGAGTGCCCACCAAAGGAGCCAGGCGGCCCCCCGGCCCGGAGTAGGCCCCTCGACTGAATGCCGCCCTGCCCTTGCAGCTCTCTTGGCTTGCTTTGGTCTGACCTCCTGTGACCTGGTGGCTCTTGCTCCTACTGGGCCTTGAGCAGAAACCCTAACAATGGCCCCTCTTTTCAGACTGGGGGGTATTGGTGAGGGCCCAGGGATGGCCAGAGGGGAGAAGGACAGGGGTGCTCAGAGTAGCAGAGTATGGGTGGAAATGGCCTTAAACTCTGCAGTTTTTAAGACATTCCTTGTTCCTGCCTAGAACTCATTTTCTGTTAATCTGTCAGTTGTACATCTCTGTTGTCCAGATCTCCAGAGCTGGTGCTGTGACAGCTGAGATGCTGGAGGAAAATGGGATAAGGCACACGCACTGGTGCGTATACACACACAGGCATGCACGCACGCGCGCGCACACACACACACACACACACACACACACAGGGCTGTGGCTCCCTCTCCCCACTCTGTTACCTGGCTTTCCTGGGTCTCCAGAAGGCCCTTGTGGTCCTCGGGTTCCAGGCATCCCCATCAGACCTTGTTCACCTGCAGAGAGCAAGAGCAACATTGAAAGGTTTTCCTTTTAGGAAAGCTGAAGCAGCCAGCATATCTGAGCCTCTGGTTTCTTGGAATTTTACTGAGGAACTTGCTGGCAGGTAGAAAGAAGGGGAGTAAGACTTGGGCCTTGCAGGGTCCACATGATGCGTGCCCTGCTGGCATGAGGATCCGGGGGACTAGGCACAGCCTGCTGCGACGTGGGCAGGGCAGGCCTGGCAGGGAGTGGGAGGAAAGCAGGACAGTGACCCACCTCTTGGACCCTGGTGTCCATCGGGGCCAGCGGGTCCTAGGAAAGCAGAAGCACAGCTCATCAGTTACCCCAGGGAGTGACTTGGGGCCTCCCTCCCCCGATTGCCCTGCAGCCCCTGCAGCCTCTCAGCGGGTTGTCTCCCAGTGAGAGCCGAGGGGCCCCTCTCACAGCTGCCAACCAGGGAAGAAGCCTCCTCTTTGGGAACCCCCTCTGGCTGCCCCTTTCTCCCTGGCCTCTTCCCCTCACCCAGGAATTGTGTATTTTCCTGCAGGGAACTCACAGGTCAGCAACTCCCTGCTGCATCCCCAGGGCCTGGGAGATTCCGCTCACACCAGATGCCCAGCGCATGTCTGCCTCGTTCCCTCAAGGTCCTGGGAATCGAGGTCCTCCAAGCTCTCCTCTCCTCTGGGCATTACGCTAACCTCTGTCTGAAGGGGCGCCCTCCCCTTCTCCCCTCTTCCCCAACCTTTGTCTGTCCTCACTCATGTTGCCTCTCCATGGAGTTTTCCACGCTGACCACAACGCAATCTTCCTTCCTTTCTAAGGCCACAAGACATGCCCCTCCTCACCCCTCTGGCTGGAGGGAGACCTCCGCAGCGCTCTCCTAGCACTCTGTACCTCAGGGCACCTGTCACCTTGTACGAGCTTTGTCTTCCCTCCTGGCAGGTAAAGCATCTGACCTGCCCCACACGGCAGCCTGCGGGCGCCCAGAGCTTTCTCGCTTTTAAACAAACGCCAAAGTGAACACACCACAGCCCCACTGGTGGAGCTCAGACCCTTTTGGGACTTGGTGCTAAATGCCCCTCGGAGGGTCGGTGGCCAGCTTCCCCGTCCTGGTTGACAAGCACTTTGCTAAGTGTCGGAAGAATGCTTAAGCCCCGGATCTGGCCGGGACGCCCGCTCTGGAGGGCCGGGGCCTGCAACGCTACGGGTCCCGGAGGACCTCGATACTCGTCTGTCCTCCCCAGTGGCCAGAGAGGCTTAGAGGCAGGGAGCAGCGTACATGGGCCACTCACCCCCCAGGAGTGAGAAACCCAGAGACGACTGCCCAGGCCCAGCAGCGACCTGCACACAGGCCCTCTGGCAGGGGCCGGCAGACTGGGGAATAGGAGAGGCAGCTCCAGAAGCAGGAACTCAGCTCTGCGGCCATGACCCGTGGCATCGGTTCCTCTGAGACACTCACCGACTGCTCCTTTGGCTCCGGGCTCACCCACAGCACCAGGCAGGCCTCTCAAGCCCGGCTCACCTGCAAAGGAAACAGGCCAAGCTGCCTGGAGGCCTCCAAGAGACGCGTGCTAGACACCTACAGGACGCTCCTCTCTCCCCGCCCTCCCCCAAGACTGCCATCTGCCCAGCCAGGGAGCTTGAGGTGACCGACAGGGGTTGGGGACACAGCCTCTGCTTAGCGGCGATGGTCAGGGTCCCCAGGTGGGTGTAGACATGCCCAGAGCCATGTCGGGGCTGAAGCTTACTCCCCGGCCCCACACAGTTGCCCCTGCAGCCAAAGCACCATTGCTCTGGGTTCTGTTTTCCATCATTCAAGGTGGCAGGAGGGTAAGTGGATGAGAGGCTCCCAAGCCTCTGCTACTTTGGGAAGAGTGTCATTGTCCCCACGGGATCCCCCCCAAATCATCCAAGACAACCAGAAACTCCCTTTTCTGTTCCAAATGTTTTCCATCTGGACTACGCATACATTATGATGCTGGCTTCCACTCCCTTCACTATTTTATCTTGTGTTCTTGTTTTTTGTTTTGTTTTCTTAGATTACAGGTTTTCTGGAGGTTTTTAGACAGAGATCTGTCTCATGCTCCTGTGGTTCTCTCTGCCTCCAGGGCCCAATGGATTTGCTAGAAGTCTTTAATGGATCACAGCAGATGCCTGTGCAAGACTGACCTGTGAGGCCTCGGGGTCCTTTCTCTCCCTGGTCACCTGAAGCAAACACGGGGCAGGGCAGGGTGGCAGAAGCATTAGTCAGGAGCCAGGAAAACCCCCTCACTCAGTGGGACAGAACCCCAGCGTCGAGCAGTTCTGTGCCCACGAGCCTCGGTCAGGAGGATGATGGTGAGGACTGGGCACTGGTGAACCAAGGAGCAAGCCTGCCCTCCCCCCAGGGTCACCCACAGACCGCCCCCAGCCCTACTGGCACTCAAGTGGGTGCCACAGGTACGAGGAGAACCAGACTACAGGGCACATGCCTCAACCCCGTATCCCGGCCCCCTGTGGACCACCCGACCATAGTGCTATGACATGATGGCTGTTTCCCTTCTTCCTGCCTCAGTGTCCCTAGGTGAGAGGCTGGGCTGCAATGTGCCCTCACACACACCCCCAGACTTTGAGGCAGGGGTCCCTTCTGAGCTCCTAGCAGTCAGGCAACAGGCCTGTCTGAGCAGCAGTAACGTACCTTTGGGTCCTGGTGACCCCAGAGGTCCTTTGTCACCTGAAAAGATAATAGACAACTCTGTGTAAAGAGCCCTGAGTGGAGAGGAGCAGTGACCAAGAAAGGGCAGGGTCTGTGTGTGCAGACAGGCTCTCCCGCCATGCTGACCTCCCCTCTGCTCACGTACCTGTCAGCCTACACTAGCCACTGGTCACAGCTGCCAGACCCTCCCGGCCCCCCAGATGCTCCTCCTTGAGCGAGTGGCATCTACAGGGCGATGTCCCCTCCCCTCCAGGTCCTCTCCCAAGCTTACCTTTGATACCAGGAAGTCCAACTTCCCCTCGGAGCCCTTGGGGACCTATTGGGCCTGCAAATGAAGGAAACCACATAGGCAGATGAGGGGGCCCAGCTCTGGGGCTGAAGGGTGTGCACACGGGCACAGATGGGCATAGACGTGCACACGCAGGGGCACACGCACCCTGGGGCCACATTGGGGGCTGCTTTCTCCGCAGATGCCTCCCCACATCCCTGCTCCCTCGTCCGGGGCCAGCTCCCGGCCCGTGTTACCAGGCCCTGGGTGGGGAGTAGGGCGGACACCCACAGAGTGGGACCTGGGCAGAGACAATGGCCTGTGGTATGGTGTGCCCTGCGGCAGATTCCCATGGCGGCAGAGAGGCACGGGCCCCCAGGGAGGAGGTGCAGGGACTCTGCTTGGGAGCAACAGGCGGGGACTGCCTGCTGCTGGAGCCGGGTCGGACCGGATCTCACTGGAACCACTGGCAGCCGGACCTCAGCTTCAGGGGATGCACGTACAGACGGGTCTCCTGAAGGCTCACTTTATAACTACCTCTTTTGCTCTAAAAAAGGTTTTTCCCTTAGGCATCCCTTTCCTTTCCCCAGAAAGAGCATCTATTTATATAAACAGCACACTGACCTGGGACACCCCGTGGGCCAGGAGAACCGCTGGAACCTGAGAAGGACAAGACAGCCACCATCAGGGACAAGGCGCAGGCCAGGGAGGTCCGATCCCACGGTGAAGGGTGGGGGGTTGCTCACTCCCAGGTGACCCCACGTCAGTGGGTCTGAGGGTGACCCAAGTGCAAAGCTCTCCTTAGGGAGGCAGCTGCAGTTGGTGGGACCGGTCAGAGAAAAACGTCTGGGCCCGGGCAGCAGTACGGAGGACAGTTGGCCACATGGGCGTCACACTCAGAAGGCCCCGTTCGCCCTGAGTTGTCCACACGTGTTGCTTCGGAACAAGTGTGTCTGGGCACAGTCAGGTGTGGAACTTGTCTGACTGTGGACTTCTTGGCCCACCCACCCAGTTAGGGGCCACATAACGGGGCCACTGGAGAGAGATGGAAATATGGTCCCAAATTTCCATGGAGCCAAAAATACAACCCCAGTCCTGACCCCCAGAGACTTTTTCAGGGGGACACTCTTTGGGCCCACTGTCCTAGTGCAGGCCCGGGGCAACAGGTTCTGGCTGCCAGCATCCCTGTGCCTGGACCTCTGTAATCTATCCTGGTCCTGGACGTGGCAAATCTGGGCACCATCCTCGCACTTGACTTACCTTTGGGACCCACAGAACCTGGGACGCCAGGTGGGCCCTGAACACCAGGTTCACCAGCAGCCCCTGGGGAGAAAGGAGACGCCCCTCAGTTTGGTGTCATTTGTGGGGGGACAGTTCCCAGGCTGCTTGTGGCCTCTGATCCATCAGATACCTCCTTGAGACCACAAATCTGCAAAACACCTTCAGTTTCTGCCCCCAGAGCCTTTATTCACTTTGCACGAGGTCTGGCACCCAGCGGGTGTGCGCTAATTGTTGCCCGGTTGAACAACACTTTTAAGGGAAAGTCGAACTAAAACTAAAGCTTCTTGCTCATGCTCTTTTGGCGTTTCGAGCATTTCTGGTGTCTGTGCTTGGTTTCCGCTGACCAAAGCAGACTCGTGGTTAGGAATCTAATGTAAAATCTTCCCCACCTCCCCCAGGGCTGGGCCTGGGTCTCCTTCCCTGCCCAGTTCTAGCCACAGGAGGCTTAAGGACTTACACCCTAGCCTGCCTTCATCCAGGCCCTGCTCTGCCCAGAGCCCTTCACCTCAGCCATGACTCTGCTTCTCCCCCTGACCGTGTTCTTTGTGGATTCTATGCCCTGCAGGTTCTTAGCTTCAACCCGAATGCACAGCCCGGCCCACCTCCCCCATGAGAGCACAGTTTTAGCAGGGCCTGGCACAGAGCCTGGCTTGAGGTAGGTGCTCAGCAAAAGCGAATGAAGGGAAGGAGGAAGGAAGAGCCTCTTACCTCTGTCACCTTTCTCTCCAAACCCAGGAGGCCCTGGTTCACCACGAGGTCCCATGGGGCCTTCTCGCCCTCTCTGGCCCATGGGTCCCTCCATGCCTGGCTCTCCTAAAGAAAGGACCAGACATCTCAGAGTTCGGGTCCAGTGCCATGGCTCAGAGCTCCAGCGGCAGCATCTCGCCGGCAGAACACCTTCCTGGAGCCTCCGCCCTGCTCTCCTGGCTTCTCCCCTTACCCCTGCAGCCCAGGCTCAACCCAGAAGCTAGAGTGACCCTTAGAAAATCCAAGTGGATCACAAGCCACTTCTGCCCCAAACCTGCAGATGGCTTTGTAACTCACGGGGAAGAAAAGCTCAGTGTTACCACATCCTTCCAGGCCCCACCCCTCTGCCTCCGCCTGGACCCTTAGTCTTCTGGTGGGCTCCAGCCAGGCCTCCCTCCTCCCCCTGCCCGCCCCCCCCCACCATGGCACACTCTTGCCCCAAGGCCCGGGGCAGTGTTTCCCCCAACTCCTCACCCCAGCTACCTCACCCCCTTCCAGTCTGCTCAAGTCTGTTCAAAGGGCACCTGCTTCTCAGTGAGGCCTTCTCTACAACCTTATTTAAATTTACCCCCTTGGCGTTCCCAGGGCCCTGTCTGGCTCTGTCTTCCCCATTTCACGATCCATGATCCATGCCCGACCCTGCTCCATACTTCACTTATTTGTCAGGTCTGCAGACTTTCTCCCCAACCCAAAGATGAGCAGCTCCTAAAACGTGGCCTGGCCTGGCACACGGCAGACACTTAATAAACAGCTACTGAATCAACGAATGAATAAGGAAACGAAAGAATGGTCAGAGGTTCTTACCCACACTGCCTTTTTGTCCCTTTGGTCCTTCTGGACCCGGATGGCCCAGGAGCCCAGGGAGGCCTGTGGAAATACAAAACTACCTCAGCCCTGTTTTCCCCCTAGAACCAGAAGCCAGGGCTGAGCCGCCCACGACACCGGCCACGCCATCAGAGGTTACGCACCTGGAGTCCCAGGGAGCCCTCGGTCGCCTGTGGGGACAGAAAGAAAAGTGAGAAGTCAGAGGACCAGTGCTCGCTACCTCAAAGAGACACTGGTAGAACTAGTTGGTTTGCCAAATTTAGTAAATATACGGGACGCAGATAAACACTAAGTATGTTTGTAGCCCAAGTATACTCAACGCGATATTTACGACATAGTGACAATGATTTCTCTGAAATTCAAATGTGACATCTTGTATTTCATGGGAACTGGAGAGTCGGGGACTCCAGAACCAGCTGTCCTCACATCCAGCATGCTCAGGAGCAGTGTGTGGCCTGCAAGCTGGAGCCTTCCAGAAGGGAGCTCGTGTAGTGACCCAGGTGAGGGGTGGGGAGCGTGGGAGTCCGGAAGGGAAATAGAAGCCATCGGATGGAGGAACGCCCATTCCTGCACTGGACTTTCTCCAGGAGGAGGTAAAGCTGGGGACGGAGGGCCGCCCCGTCACCTTGAACAGTGGTTCTCAGAATGGACCATGCTCCCCTGGCCTCAGAACCACCTGGGTGAGCAAGACCCTGGACTCCCAGCGCCACCCACACCTGCCGGATCCCAGGTTCTGGGGGCGGGGCCCGGCCTCTGCTGGCACTTCTCTCTCCTACACACTGAAGCTTATGAACCCCACCCTGTTAGATCAAGGGGTGCTGCTGCGGTCATTGGGTTTGGAAACCTCTTCCACCCACAGGCCTGTCCCACTGATTGTCAACCACTTTTCTGAAGAAATAGATACATTTCCTATGGCAGATGAATGTGTGTCACACAAGTTAGCCCACAACTGTTCCCCAACTAAGACGGTGGGGCCCCCTTTCCTGGGAGTATGTCCCGCCTCCTTGCTATACACTGCCCTCTCCCCGAAGTCGGGTGGTGTTGCTCCTGCTGGATTCCCCCACAGGACCCCTCTTTCTGTTTGCTGGGAGTCACTTCCAGCCTCCCCCACGAAGACCCCTGGGAGCTGGCTGCCCGACCTGGGTCATCAGAATTAACTTGCGGGGAGAAGGGAGAGATCCAGTTCCACAGGATCTGATTCCTGGCAGGGCCCAGGAATCTGTATTTCTAGAAATCTCCCTAAGGATTATGTACAGTTCCAGGCCCTTGAGCTGCCCTTTGGAGCTGAGGGAGACGCAGGCCCTTGATACATTCAGAGTCCTTGTGGGGGGAGTTCCGAGAACCCTGAGGACGGATGAGGAACGGTGATGCCCCAGAGACACAGAGCCCTGCTTTGTCACTAAACCCCCAAAAGCCCAAGGGTCTGCAGTCCTGACATGAGGGAGAGTTGGCCAGGAAGACAGGGTGTTGGGAGCCAGAGCCTGGCTGACTGCCTTAAACCGGCCCTTACTAACATTCCGGGTCAAAAGCGCCACACTTGATTTACCTTTAGGGCCTTGACTTCCCATGTCACCTGAAATCAGACAGATAACGAAGAGTATGAGATGGGATGAGAACCCGAGGGCCGTTCTCCGCCCTCCCGACAGACACCGCAAGATCTTTCCACTACTCATCCCGCAGTCTGGAAAATTTCCAACCAGAAACCCCCGTCCAAGGGCAGGAAAAGAGACCAGGGTCAAGGCCCAGTCTACCTAGTACCTTTCGGGCCGGGGCTTCCTCGGAGATTTCCTACAAGGGAAGGTACACCTGGAGTTAGTGGCACATCCCGTGTGTGTCACACACATGCACACACACGGACACACAGACACACACCAGGTGGACTGTGGTGGGAACTAGCACCCAGACTCTAAGGGGTGCGGGCTGTGTGACCTGGGGCAGTCTCCTCACCCCGCCTCCAGGCCGACGTTCCCAGCAGTCAGATAGGATCGCAAGGCCAGTCCCCCTCCCCCTGGGACCCAGCCCTCAGGTCCCAGGCTCTACCCCACCCCCCCGCAGGAGCAAACGAGGGGGAACAAGGATGCTCACCGCTTTCCTGCTCAGCCTTCAGCTTGTCCCTCACGAACAGCCAGAGCACCTCCTGACTGTGGTGATCAAGCCCCAGGCCCCCGGCATCTGTTCCCACGCGGGGGGCGGTGCCCAGCAGCCGGTCCTTATTGGCGCGATCCATCTTCTGGTCGTAGAGCAGGACGTCGCCCCGGCCCTGCTCCAGTGCGGCCACCCGAGCCTTCAACGCCCGCACCTCCTCAGCTGCAACAGGGGAGACAGGCTGTCAGGGGGTCTCCACGCGGCCCGAACTGGAGCTCTAGGGACATCGTGCTACAACCCCTACACACAGGGCACCTGTCGTGATGAACAGGGGGGTGGGGGGGTGCACGTGACATGGCACTGGGGGGTCGGCCTTGTCCTGTGCTGTGGCTGCGGCGAGGGCCCTCCTCATCCTCGTCCTCCCCCTCCTCCTCCCTGGGGGTGGGGGCAGGGGCCACACAGAGGCCCACGCAGGGCAGGCAGAAGGTGCGAAGCGGCTCCGGGAAGGCCTGGCCTGGTTCCTAAGAGCCGCCCTGTGCTTGCTTCACAGGCTGTTCCGCGGACAGAGGGCCCCCGGCTGGGAGCCACACCGGGACCCCAGGGGCTCGGAGCCCCATCTGCTCATCCACAGTAACAGGGGGTCCACACCCATCCTCTCCAGTCCCTCTACCCTCCACACCCGGGAACTGCAAACTCCCGCCCTCTGCACGGGCAGGGGGGCCCCCTACAGGCACGTACCCAGAGCGATGAGGCCGAAGAGCAGCCCCAGGAGCAGCAGCCAGGTGAGCAGCAGGCCCAGCAGCCACTTCCACCAGCTGCAGCAGGAGCCGCAGGGGCACCAGGCGGGCGCCGCCCCCCACGGACCCCCACCGCCCCCGCCGCCCCCGCCACCCCCGCGGTGGTTGTAGTTGTGCAGATCTGTGGAAGACAAAGGAAGGGTAAGGTGAATGCAGTAGACTCGTGCCCTCTTCCCTCCGAATTCTCTAGGTTTTGGAGACTTCGCAGGGGCTGAGCCAATGCTGGTCGGGGCTGCAAGGCCCTAAAGGAGAAGCCGGGCTCAAGGATGGAACACAGGCCCCGGCTGGTGAAGAGCACGCACCCGACCAGCCTGGCTGTGCCGACCAGAGGGGGTCCCTGCACCTCGGTTTCCTTTCTTATAAAATGGGGTTAAGAGCTTGCCTCCTTCTTAGAATGATTGTTGGATGAAGGAGAAAAGGCACTTAAGGTAGTTAGCACAGGACAGGGCACAAAGTTTAAAAATCCTGATGACGACCCCGGATTTCCTACCACTTCCTGCATTTGATTATGGCCAAACCCAAAGCCTTCCCACCTCCCCATCTCCGTTCCCATGGCTCCTTCTTCGTAATCCCTGCTGTGCCTGGAATTAAACTCAGGGTGGCCAGGAAGTTTTGTGGGTTTTGTTTTTAGTGGAAAGGGTTTTTAGTGTCTAAAATAGGCTGATAACCCTTGACCTGCTTCTCTCTCAAAACTGTGGAAGCAAGTGAGCCAATGCAAAGGGCGGGAGGTGTGCAAGTGGTCTCTGTGGCCCTCGAGGCCCAGGTTGGGGCTTCTGGCTCCTGGCCTGCTGAGAGACCCTGGACTCTGGGCGGCAGTGCCCAAGGGCACACGCGGGGCCTCCTGCTGCAGCCCTGCTCCAGACCCCAGCCTGTGGCCCTGCCGTCCTCTACCCGGCCACCTTCCAGAATGATTTAGAGGTGCGGCTCCCATGTGCCCCAGCTGTATGTGAGGGGGCAGTCATCCTTCCGTTCATTACCACCAGCCCCATCAGCTCCTGTCCCCGCAGGACCTGCTGTTGTCACCCACCTGCGGAGGCGGCCTTGCCCTTGGTGGACACAGTCTTCACGTCTCCTGGAAGGCAAACACCAAGAACACAGGTTTGGACCTGAGCTTTTGAACTGCAGGAGCCCACAGGACAGCCTGTGAGCTGACTGTGGGCAGAACCTGAAGAAACGATGCCATCCCAGCAGCAGGGACATTCACTCACTCAATCCTTGTTGATAATGTGTTTGCAACAATTCCATCGAGAAACACATGGCTTGACAAGCCATTAATGGTTGGTGGGAAAAGCAGGGTCTCAACCTTCTTGTGACCTTAAATCTTTCAAGTCAAGACACTTTTGGGGTTCCACGTTAGGGGCAACATTCGCATCCAAACGATCAAGGTGCTTGTGAGAAAGGACTCTTGATTTCTTGGTTCAGGGACTCGGAACACTTTCTTCACCTGGGGCAGGGGGCTGGAGGGCTAGTGCGGGAGCTCCTCCTGCTATCCAACCACGGAATGCTTGTGAGCACATGTGAAGTTTTTTGGGAAAACTGTTTACAGCTTTCTTCAGCTTCTGCAAAGCCTCTTTTAGCTCCACAGCCCCATTTCCACCCTAAAATGTAAGTCTTCTAAGTGAGCATTTCCTTAGAGTAGGGCCTGCTAAAGACTGTAATGGATTGAATTTGCATTTTGAAAAGATGTTCTACGGCCCAACTCTCCTCTTTCTTTACTGACCTCCCTGTAGTCAGTGATCTGGGGATAGTCTACAGGGCCCAGCTCATGCAGAGAAATGCAGCTAGCTGGGACAGAACCCAAGTATTTGGAAAGAAAAAAAAAATAATAAACGTAGCAAGTGCTTTGCGAAGCATTTTCTAGTAGTTCTGAAAATTATGGGATAGGGAATAAGCAGAGAAAAACAATCCCGCCACCCTGGGAAGGCGTCTGCTGTAGTCACATGCGTGTGTGCACACATACACATACACATACACATGCACACACAGCCCGAGACCATTGCAGAGTTTGTAGGAATACAGCCTCTGATTCAGCAGGTCTGGGCCAGGGCCCGGCACTCTGCATTTCCAACAGGTTCCTGGGTGGCGCCCGTCCTGCAGGGCCAGAGGCTGCATTCTGAGCAGCGAGGTCTCAGAGGATAAATAAATGAGAGGCAGACAGATAAAAGTCAGAGGGACAGTCTCCGATTTCCTCTCACCATTAGCTTCTGATACCAGGCAAGTGTCAGCTGTGTAGGCAGCTTGCTTCTCTTTCTTGAGGGTGTCATCTGAAAAAGATGCTGTGAACACCACCCAGGATCACCCAAGGTATTCTGTGCTCCTGCCCCCACCCCAGAGCCGCTCCTGGGTGGACACGGGGTAGGAAGAGGGCCCAGCTTCCCTGAGTTCATCTCCCGCATCTGTGTTTGTGCATAGGCTTCCTGTTGCCCAAAGACCCCTCAGGGAGTATTTTACCAGAACTTTCCTGAATGTTAATCTACATTCAAGGCAGACCCTGGAACACCCTATTCAGGCAGGCATTTTTCATTTGAATGGGGTGACTGGGGTTTTCTTATTAAAATGTCTCCAGCCACCTTGCGGGGGACATTCGGTCTCCTACAGGGTCTGCCTTTCTTGGGAAACCTGCCTAGAGTGGGCCCCCTCCTACTTGCAGCGATGCTGGCTGGGGAGGCAGTGAAGACCTTCCCGCTGTCCTTGGTCATGATCAGCAGCTCCATCTCCTTCTTGGCTGGCGTGTTGTCTTTCTCCAGAATCAGGAATTTACAGTCCTTGTGCAGGACATCATCACTCTGGACATTTGTGGTGCAGGCTGGAAAGGAAAGGAGCCAGCAAGGAGGAGGACAAGGGAGAGAGAAGAAACGAGAAGAGGAAGCAAGAGGACAAGAGGAGCGGGGAGGGAGGGAAAGAGAAGGATCAGCGGGTTTGCCCAAAGGCCTGTTCTCGCCTACAGCCGTCATGAAGACCCTACTGGGGACCCAAAGCACCTCCCCTGCCCGGCTGGGCCTGGCCATCAGAGGTCAATGCCAGAAATGCTGGGCGGCTGACCTCTAATGCTACCTCCCCACCTGGATGTTACAGGATCTTTAGTGAAAGGGCCACAGTCCCCTTGTCTCTCAGGCACTTCTTTAATTAATGTGGCCGGTTCACGTCTAGCCTTCAGCCTCCAGGGTTCCCGTCCTGGGTTGGCGGGAGCTCTTCCTGACCACCTGATCTAACGCGCATACTATACTCCTGTCTCTAGCGAGCCACCTATTTCTTCTGGTGGGTGTTATTTTCTCTCATCCTCTCCTGTACTTGGTCTCCTGGTCTATCGGCCTCCTCCACTGGGTGGTCAGCCTGGTGAGGGTGGGAATCTAGTCTGCCTTGCTCGCGGCTCTGCTCAGTCCCGGAGAATAGCGTCTCATACAAAGCAGGTGCTCAGTCTTTTTTGAATCAACCAATTGTTGAATGGAAGGAAGCAAGGGGATCAGATCAGTCGAGGAAAGAACCCACCAGCTGCAGGGAGCCCAAGTTGATGAAGATCGTAATGGAAATGTGTGCGGAGCTCCTGATGGGCTCCCTGGTTCTTACAATGGGGAACATACAACAGGAGCAGGCTGGGGGCTTGCAGACGTGGGTGGGGACTGGGGCACAAATGCCTGACCCTAGGCGGGTGTGGAGCATGGAGCTCCCTGCCCCACCCCTTGGACGGGAAGGCCAAGGTAGGGCCAGGGCACAGCTGCCTCTGCTCTGTCATGGCAACGGGGAGGCCTCAGGGTGAATCGTGTTTGCAGACCTCGGACCAGCAGTGGGTTCTCTTTCCTCTCATATAGCAGGTGTCCCCATGGAGCACTTCTCCACCTGCACAAGCTGCCCTCAGCAGACAGAGATCATGCTCACCCGCAGAGGTGGACACACCAGTGCTCACAACACCAGGGCTCTGGGGCAGGTTCTTCTTCACACTGTACGCTGCAAGAAAGGAACCACGGAGTGAGCAGGCCAGTGTGGGAGGGTGGCTCCGTGAGGCTCAGAAGTAGTCTGACCAGCCCTAGCAGCCTGGCAGCCTCCCCAGGTGAGGAGAACACAGAATAAATAAAATGAACAATAATAAGGAAGACAACTCTCTCCAGCCACAGGGGTGGCAGTGAATTTAGATGAACTTTCTTGGTCTAATGCTCATCCTTTAAGGTCTGTTCCAAAATTCCTCCTCCTCCATGAAGTTCTGCTAGGATTCCTTCCCCTCAGAACACCTATAACCTTAACACTTGCTCTGCATACCTGGATACATGTTGTCTTACAGGATGCCCAGTTGTTTCACATGTATTAGACTCTCTACTCCAAGTAAACAGTAAGCAAGCTGAGGGCAAAGGTTAAGGGTCACACCTCTTCTGCTCCCTGTGCCCAGGCCTGCACAGGGGCTACACCAGAAAATCACCCAGGTGATCAATGTACAGTGACAGGGACCATCAGAAACAGCAGTGAGACAGGGATATACAGGGGACATGCCACAGCACAGGGTCCCCTGTGGTTTCCCTCATGTCTGAGCCCGCACGTGACAGAAGTTGGCACCTCTAGGTTGAGAGGTGGGGAAAGGCTGACTAATTTTTGGAGATATTTTGGTCCCTCCAGTTTGGCTGCTGAAAGGGAAGACTGTGAGTTACAGTTGCTGAGACGGGTCCCTGCCGGGGCCTGGAGCGCCAACCTCGGCTACAGACCTGTGGAGGTGGTGGCCGTGCCGTGGGACAGGGCGGACGAGCTGGGTGCCAGGTTGTTCTGCATGCCAAACACTGCGAAAGCAATTGAGGGCAGGTGAGCGCAGGTGGAGGGGGTCCCTTAGCTTGAGGCAGCCTCCAGAACCCCCAAATCACTTCCACAATGAAGGCCTTCACACGGGACAGATTACCCAGCATTCTCAGTTCTTACATTGTGAGGGACACAGGGATCCCCACCATAGGCCAATGCTCTCAGCACTGGGTCCTGAGCTACCCTGGGTAGTGAGTGCACACGACTGAATGGTGGTCACTTTCACGGGGTCTGAATAAGGTCGCTGTATCCCAGGACATTTAAAAATATCCCAGGGGTCCAGACTCCTGGGTGGCCCCACCAGTTAAGCGTCTGACTCTCGATCTCAGCTCAGGTCTGTTGGGCTCCTCACTGGGTGGGGAGCCAACTCAATATCCCAGGGAGTCCGTGTTTGCTGGGGGATCCTGGGGCACCCTGGGGCACGGTGGGGAACTGTGGGCATAGGACGCAGATGCAGAGGGACTGAGAGGGCTGACCTGGCATGCCCCTGGTTTTCCCTTGAACACTTCCTCCTCCAGACGCAAACACATAAAATTCCCCTGGCTCCCATTAGGATTTCAGAGGCTGGTTGTTGGTCTTTAAATAATGATCAGAAGCTCAATCCTCCCGGGGGAAGAGCTTCTCTTATTTCATCATCTGTAGTGTTTGGGGCACAGATCCTGGATCCAAGATCTGCTCCCTTCCTCAGTCAGGACTTGGCAAAGCAGAAGGGCAAAGGCAGAAGGAATGAAACATGAACCTGGTGTCTTCTGGGTTTGGTGGGGCTCTAGTCGAACAGAAGTGTTGAAACAAGAATGCTACATTCGCACTTGTGGGCGTACCTGCCAGCTAAATGAAGAAGGCCCACTTTATATTTACTAATCACAGTAACAGAGAGGGAAGGCAGAAGCCTTTTAAAAAAAAAAGAAACGAAACAAGATGTGGCTGGTAACATTTATATAACGTGTGGTTGTGACATATGTGGAAACAGAGTGAACGTGTATTCCTTTAAAATGGTCATGTTTGCATTGGAAACTAAGCAGTAAGATTGGCTGAGCCCCCAGGGACCTACAGTATTTACGAAAAGATCTGAAGTTAAGATCCTTCTAACGTAACAATACTTTCCACCTGAAAAATGTCCGGAGCACTGACTCGGCCCTTTTGCTTCCATCTCTCCACTGCTCACAGAGGAGAAAGGGACCAGCACAGGACAAGCAGGTAGGTGAGGTCTCTGGCCCCTCCACCTTAGGCCTCGCCCTTGGGGGCTGAGCTCCACCTTTGACCGTGGGCGGGCACCCCTTGGGCCCCGCGTCTGTGTCCCCATGCACACTGAGGAAGGTCCTCATGCTCAGGGGTGTAGAGGACATTTCTGCGGAAACCAGTTTTCCTCAGCAGGAGGGATCATCCTAATGTTTTAAGCAAACATTCTGAAAAAGGCCACGCAAGCTGGCGAGCACTGACCTGAGGAGCAGGTGCTGACCCCGGGGTGCAGCGTGGGAGAGCAGGATGCCATGTTATTTGGAACTCCGAAGACTGCAGGGGAGGAGGAAGGTCAGTGAGAGGGGCGTTGGGCCCAGAACTGGGGCGGGGGGGGGGGGCACATAGAAGCCGGGGAAGGAAGGGCAGGGCTGCATTTTGAGCTTTTGTTACATTTCTGGTTTTAGGAAATCGTGGGCTCTTGCCTTGCAGCAGAGAACCGATTTGTCTGTGGTGCGCCTTGGGTCCTAGCCAAGGGATGGTCCTCGGATGGTCAGGCCTCGAGTGGACATGGGGTCCAGCCAGAGCCCCTCTTGTTAGTCGCTACTTTGCAGAAAAGGCATCTGAAGCCCAGAGAAGTTAACTGACATACTCAAGGTCACAGTTTATCTATGCAGAGGGCAACGAGGCTCTTCAGATCTGTTTTCGTGTTCTTTCTCATGACACATTTTTCTGACACACTGTGCTAGACAGTCTTTCTCATATGGAACCCATCAAAAGAAACACCCGGAAACTGAACTAAGCTGGGAAAATCATGGGATGCCGGGCCACAGAAAGCCCCTCAGGGAAGCTGCGGAGAGGGCCAATACCAGAGGGTCCCTCAGCTCCAGTAAAGGTGCAAGGGGCCCAGCAGTGGGAGGGGAAGGGCCCCGTACCACATACCCGATCCCGCAGAATAGGCGTTGGTATTGAGCAGGGATGAGCTCTGGGTTGTCACGTTGTTGTGGTAGGTCCCCATGGAGGACCCCGCCGGCAAGGTGGAAGACCACACGTGGGAGGGAAGGTTGGCGTCCAAGATGGTGGCATCATAGGTGCCGGACACTGGAATCACACAGGCAGGCCCGCATCCCTGTGAGAGCCCAGTCGGCGCTCCGTGCGTGATAACCCAGGCGGGCCGGTGTAGCCCAGCTGGGTTTAGCCTGGAAGGTCCCATGTCCAGGAACTCCCTCAGTCCAGGGAAGCTGGCCAGCCCACTTCCATCTGAAACCCTGGAGCTGGTGAACACTTGGTCTCTCGTGTTAGAAATTCTTGCTGGCTCTTGGCGAAATTTGAAGTAGGTCAATTTTGCTCTGGGGTTTGCCCATTTTTCCAAGAGGCCCTCCCCACCTCCTGGGGTGTTGGTGACCAATGGTCTCTCCCGTCTGTTGCTGATTCCACCTTCACAGACACCCAGGAACAGCAAATCCCACACAGACCTCCAGGCAGAGGGCAGCCACAGACAGCAAAGGCCTGGGTCTATGGCCATACGTGCTCAGGGCAGTCTTCCCTGGTAAGACCCTGTCAACTTTCCTACGTGCCCACCAGACCCGGGGCCACTCTGCCCCCGGGAGGGGGCTTTGGTGCTCCTGCAGATCTGAAGCAGTTCTGCCTCCTCACTATACTGGGGGAGCCGGCCAGGCAGCCATGCACACTGGCCCAGCGTTTGTCTTATATTTACATAAGAGACAGGTCACTATCTCAAGGGATTTTTCTTCTTTCCAGGAGTCCAAGACCGAAAGCTCCACATCACAGCACACCTGGCTCCTTCCCTCCTCTCCCTCTGAGGATCTGCTTATTCATCTCTCTGCCCCCACCCCCCACCCCACAGAACCTGCCTGGCACTCGGTAGGCATGTGAACTCAGAGGGTTCCGCATCACTCCTCCTATCTGACTACCATCTCCTGGTTATCGGTCTGATTTCCCCCCGAGGCCACCCCGCCTCCACGAGGGGAAGTATCTCCTCTCTCTGCTGCTTCTCCTCAGTGCCTGGTACTTTGCATAGAGGAGGCAAAGGATAGTCACTGAATAAATGAAGGGAAACACTACAAGGGTCCCCAGGAGTCTTCACTTGGGGAACGTGGCCAACACATTCCCAAGGGAGGTCAACAATGTCCCAGGAGAGACTCTCTAGGATGTAGAGCCCAGCCCCATGCTCACGGGACGGTGGGGCAGACAGCGTGCAGCCCACATGGTCACGCAGCACAAAGCACGAAGGCGCAGTACCTTGTGAGGCCTTTGCCACCCGCCCCAGAAGGCCTGCTGGGGTGGCTCAGCTCCTGGGCCAGGCCACCTCTGCCACCTGGCTCGCTTCCCTCCATGGCAGCCGGAGCCACGGGACTTACCCGACTGGGAGCTCGCTGTCACCATTTTGGTCTCCACTGTGCCTTTCTTGGGGATCGGGAGGGTGTTGGAGGAGTTCCGGGTGGGGCTCACGCTTGCTGATCGGCTCCCCTTGAGCAAACGCTTAACATCATCCAATTCTGTCCCTGTAAGGTGATGCCCACATTTTCCGTTAGGCCCAGGGTTCTTTCCCCAGCCCAGCTGCAACGGGAAGGACATTAAGGGTATCTGGAATATGAGGGGGGGTGGCATCTGCTTCACACGCCGGGATATTTTTGGTCAGCACTGTAATTTTCGCATTTTGTCAATTTATAGCACATATTAAGCTGATACTTTGTAATATTAATGCCTCATAAATACAGTGCCTCCACGGGGAGGTCCTCAGTATGTATTTCCTAATTAGACCTCACCAGGCACCATGGGGAGAATTCTGTGGCTGGAAGACTGTCCTCCTAGACTGCCAGACTCGGGGATTTATGCACAGGGCAGTGAGAGAACCGGATCCCTGGAAACAGACTGTTCAACAGTGAGCTCATCCCCTGCCAGGACACCCCACATGTTGAGTCGCTGACCTTGTATGCCCGGGGGGGCCACCAGGAACCCGTGGCCCCTAACTCCTTGACAGTATGCTGCTTTTGTGGGAGTTGCAGCCCATGTGGCCACTGGGACCTGTCGCTAGCTCAGTGAGGGATGCAAGCCCCCCGCGCCTCCCAACAGGTCAAGTTAAGAGAGAAGGGAGGCACCATGCGAGGGCAGCGTGTAACAGACAGGTTTGCACACAATGTGTGTTGGAGGACTGCCCAGGCACCTCCTTCCCTGAAAGCTCCAACCTTGGCTCACCCCGCCCAGCCTAGAAGGATGCTGGGGAGGACAGCATGGGACCCATTGGCCCAGGGTATGGAGTGCTCTGGGCCAGCCCCTGTCTAATTCCTGGGCCAACCAACCTGGCTCTTTCTCCTCCTACTCTTTTTACTTGGCCTCCATCCTACCAGTTGGGTTCATTTCAAGATGTCAAATCGCCTATCACAAGAACAGGAGTGTAACAGAGTCGATGGACAGGGGCTAGGGAATCCCAGACATGCGAAATAAAGTTCAAACTCTCCCACTCCGCTTACGCTTACTTCGGACTCGTCTCCCACCTTAAGTACTCTATCGGGTCCTCCTATTCCTTTCCCTTGGGCCACATGGAACATTCCTCCAGTGTCTGAATATATGTTCCCCAAAATGTCTGATGCCGGCTCATCCCACGGAGCCCTCGGTCTCCCTTCAAGTGACCCTGACCCTGGAGGTTTCTTTGGCTCCCTGCCCCTTCTGCTCCCAGAGAGGCAACGGTGGGTTGGTTTTCTATCTCCCCTTCAGCAGCAGGGAACAGGAGTTATTCAGCTCCTGACCCGACACCTAGTCTAGGGTCCCTCTCACAGAAGGCCCTTCAACACGTTTTATGATCAAGTGACCACACACACATGCACGCACACCATGGTGACCCTGGATTCCTGGATCCTTTGTTTGCAGACAGTGAACACTTACATCGGGTAGATGGGGACGCGCTCTGCAGTCGAACCCGGATTTCGCTCTCTACAGGGGAGGAGAAGGAGAAGGTGTAAGTGAAGGAGCTTGGATCACGGGGCCTGACCTTGAGCTCTGAGCAGCAGAAAGAAATGTGGGCTGCTTGGAGATCTGTCCTGGGAACGGAAACCTAAGAGTGCCCAGAACGAGTGCTGCTTAAAAGGAGGGGTCCTCTCCCCACACCCCAAGCTGCCCACTGCACACCTCCCAGCACCTGGAGATGCTCTGATGAGATCGCAGGCTGAGGGAGAGGCTCGATCACCATCAGCAATGACTAACCCCCTTCCAGGGACCTGTATCCCAGCTACTCTGAACCACTCTGTTCTCCTGCCTCCCGGGTCTCTGATGCCTGAGAGAGAATTCTAAAACCCATACCGTTTACTTAACCACTTGGGCTTCGTCTGGGCAGGAAAGGGTGGTTTCACATTCTGTTAGCTTCAGGTGGGCCACTGACATCTTTCAACTATTAGCCTTCAACCTGGGTGGTTGGTGTGTTCCTAACTTTATAATTACTGATGCAATAAGGCCCCTGGAAGTCTAGAGTGATTAGAGAGAGCTCCAGGGCCTGTGCAGAATTCTGCATTTAGCACAGCGTGGACACACTGCTCCTCCCCACCCTCACCAGACCCATCCAGGCCAGCTCTCCCCAGGACCCCATTTCCCTCCTAGAGCCTTATCTGTGGGCAGACGTGCAGAGTGCAAGACTGTCACGGAGCCCTCTGTCCCTTGGAATAATATGAAAGAGACAGACTTTCGTTCCTTTCTCACTACATAAAGGCAATTATAGTGCATCTTGTTGAAGTCAACCAGGGGACTCCAAGTGAAACCTTGGCACACCAGATGTGTGCCAGCCAGCAGATGTGGCGCCAGCATCTTTGTAACCCACAGCAGGACAAATTAGTCCCCAGGTGGTTACTGGGTGTTTGTACCCTTGCTTTCCCTTCCATGTTAGATCAGTGCCCCAAACTATCCTTCCCATCCTGATGGGGCCTGTGGAAGAGTCCGAGGACGCAGTAGACTCCCTGAAAGCAGGAACCACGCCTTATTTATGCTTCTCTACTCCTCCCATTTTCTGGCTCAGGTCTGGACACACATGTTAGATGCACAGAAAAAACTTGTTGAATGAACTGCAATGACCCCAGCCACAGAGCTCACCTCGTGTCTGGCTCCTTCCTCTGGTTGAAGAAGATGCTGAGGAACAAAGAAAAGTAATCTTAAGCATCGAAGAGGTGGCACACTAGATATTTTTGACCTTGAAGGAGATCTATTTGAGCAGGGGAAGAGACTGTTTTCTTTGTGCCTTTACATCCAGATGGGAGATGCAAGCCTTCCTCTAGGTCTCTACCAACACTGTGTAAAGTCTTCGTAAAGGACTCCAAATGAACTGTCTTGCCCTGCCTTCTTCCTGGAGGTCAAGCCCTGGGCACCCCACTTCCTCTTTGGGTTCCCCTCTTTGGGACCTGCCCAGCCCCTTTGTGCGGCCAGCTGGGCTTCAGGACGAGATGATGGAACTTATCCACATGGAGGCCACCATCTGGCTTCTCTAGTTCAATCACAGGCCCCACAGTGAACCAAACCACCTGCGTTCGATGGGCAAAGCGAGTTCTGCCAGGCTCCACGAATTCAGGGCGTCAGCTAAATCAATGTTAAGTTAGCTCACACTTAAGTGTTAACTAAAGTAATCATTTGGAAGCCTAGTCGTTGGGGCTGGCTGTCTACACTGACCAAATATATTTAAAAAAAAAAAACAAAACAAAACCCAGCCAGATCTTCCCTTCAGCTTTTTGTTAGACTGCCTTGGTCTTCCTGGTATGAGCAGATAGGTGAAATTACAATCGCTGAACAATGACCACATCAGCTCATACGCACAGGGAGGATCCAAGGCCATGGGCCACAAACTGGAGGCCAAGTGAAGACAGCCTAGGGTTTCGCTTGGCATAAAACGTGTCCCTTTGCAGTCCACTGTGGCGGACTTGCTGGGATGTTTGGCGTGTGTGCATTCGAACCCCTGCTGCTCTTGGCTGCGAGGTCTCCGTGCATCCTGGGAAAGGATAAACCCCACAGCTGCTGCCTGGCCTTGGGGCTGCTCTGTCCAAGTCTGAGCCTTGCATGACTAACTTGCCGTTTCACCAGGGTCAGGAGCAATAGCTCAGGGCAGCAAGTGAACCCGGCTGACTGTGGCCTGAAGATGCTTCAGGATAAAGAGCAAAGGAAAAAAACTGCTCAGCAGGGGTCCAAGTTTTAGAAGAATCCACTGAGCTCACAGTGTCTCCCCCACCCTCCACCCCTGACCCCAGGCATTTCCCCAGCGCCTTTGCCCATCCCCTCAGACAATAAGGAAAAGACCTACCGAGTTCCTTCCGAGGGTACTCTGGGGAAGAGTTGCCACTGGAGCTCCCTGCAGGGCGAGAAAACGCTGAGCACCCATGGCCACACAAGCCCGTGGCTTCCCTGGGGGACGGTGTGCGGGATGCCCGCAGCCCGCTGTGGGGAGAGCGGTGGGGGCTCGGCAGAGGGCTCTATCTTAAATAGGACACGCCTGCGGGCCGCAGTTCCCGTGGTTCATCTGGATCACTGCTCTGCTTCAGATGGCGAACGGTTGGAACACAGGAAAGCAGGAGGGTTGCTTTGCTTTGTTTTTAAGCCCTCCACTGAGTTCTCCCTGTACCAGTGTCGTTCAAATACATGTGCTGTCAGCACGGGAGCGTCACTGCTCTTGTGAAGTTCGTCTTGAACGTGGACCCTGTTACAGTGAAGGCACCGGCCCCCAGGAAGGCCTCACATCACACGGCACTGTGGTGACACAACCCATCTCCCCTGGATTTTGTTCCCTGCCCTCCCAAGCCCCTTGGCCGCTCTGGGTCTGAAATCACACACTGGGGAGCGCAGCCCTCAGTCCTCTCCTTCTCCACCACCATGACCCATCTCCAGTCAAGGTCAAACCCATTGCTGCCTGGCTCATCTGTTTCCCACCAAACTGGCTTCTGTAGTCGCCAGCACTGTGGGGACTTCAGGAGCCAAATCCAAATGTCCTCCTGCCTCCTGCTTCTTGACGCGGAGCGTGTTCCTGCACTGACTTCCATGCCCCTGCCTGGGTCCTGCTCTCCCCGCCCCCTCAGCCTCTTCCTCCTGTGCCCTCTGGCTCTTCCTTCTGTTGAGGGAACAGAAAGCTAGCTGAGGACAAAGCAGAAGCTGAGACCCCACAACACCCCTGCCCATGGGATAAAAGTGACATTCCTCCTGCAGTCCAGGCTGCCCTAAAGGAAAAACAAATAGTTAACTTCTAGAGATCACAATCCTGCACTACAGGAGTCTCCCTCAGTTTACAATGTCTTAGCAATTTACAAGAACAAAGCATTTCTCTCCATGGCCTAGCTTCCAGAAAGGAATGCAAATGCAGTTCAATGTCCTTATACGGAGCAGCCCATTGACAGATACTTGAAGCCCCGCAGAGTGTAATGTTCCTCCAGGAAGCTTCCAACTGTCCTATTGTTAATGCTTAACTATAAGGAAAACCACCTTCACTTGACAATAGCAAAGCCCCCACTGGTATCCTGTGTGTCTTCTTTAATACAGGAAAATACTTTCTCCCTTTTTCCTTAGCTCCCCCCAACCCCATAGTATATAATCAGGCACTCCTCACAACTGCCGGGCAGCAGCTCTTTCTGCCCACAGGTCCTGTCCCCGTGCTTTCATAAACCACTGTTCTGCACCAAAGACTTCTCAAGAATTCTTGGCTGTTGGCTCCGGACTTCACCCCACGGAACCTCACCTATATTCCAAACCACATCACTTCTGCTTCATCCCCAACCTTTTCTTTGCTCCCTTCTGCTTTCAGGCTCCCTTCTTTGACTGATTCCTTAGTTTTCCATCTTCTACTAACCTTTTTGTAAATGGCTCCAAACTGGGTATCCTGCCGGACTTCTTTCCTGGGCTCACGTGCCCCGCTCCCTGCCTGGGAGCACTACTGAGCTCCTGCTCCTGCTCCTGAGCCTGCCTCCGGCGCCCCCCTCTCAATCGTTGGCACCGCCATGGACCCAGCCACCTGTGCTGGAGTCTCAGTGGCACAGACTCCCTGGCCTCCCTCTCCCCTCATATTTAATCAGTTGTCAAATATCAGTTCCATCTACTGCTCCTGGTTTCCTCTCCCACTGCAACCGCCCTCGTCCTAGCCAAGTTTGCCCTTGACTATAAGCATCTTCTAACTTGTCACCTTGTTCAGCCTCTTTCCTCCCTGTTCTTCCTGCGTGTGCCTTCCAGAGTTTTAGGAAGGATCAACTCTCTACTCAAAAATCCCAGTAGCTTCTCACTGTTGCAGAATAGAGCCCAGACATCACAGGCCAGCCCTCAATTGGAGTCCCTCCAGCTGCCTGCTGCCTGTCTGTGCTGAGTGCGCCCCCTGAAGCCTGGAGCGCCCCACCTCTCCACCCGGCCTCCAACCTCACACATCTGAAGGCCCAGCCTCAGGCCCCATACTGTTTTCTCCGAAGACTCAGCTGGAAATGCTCATCCCCTTCAACTTTACATCAGTTTTTATCCGTCAGCTTAGCTTATCTATCAGACCACAGGCAACGTAAAGACAAGATCCACATCTAGTTCATTACTTCTTTTTAAAAAAGATTTACTTATTTTAGAGAAAGTGGAGAGGGCAGAGGGAGAGAGGAACATTAGCAGACTCTACAGTGAGCGTGGAGCTGAACCCAGGGCTCAATCTCACGACTCGGAGGTCATGAGCTGAACCTAAACCAAGAGATGGACACTTAACTGACTGCCACCCAGGCGCCCCTCACGTGTAACTCATTTAAGTGTTGTTGGGGAGGAAGAATTTCCTCTACCTTTCAAGATCTTTCTAGGAGGACTAGGAATCAGATGGACATAAGATAGATTAACAGGAGAAAGGAGAAAATCAAATTTAGCTTTGTACATACAGGGAATCCACACAGACATGGAAATTCCAGAAACGGGCAGTGTGATGCTTGTGTGAGTTGAGGAGACGGGTAGGGGCCTGAGGATACAAAGGGCAGAAAGACCATTTGCAGGAAGGTGAGAGGAGATGGTTGGAGAAAGAGATGGCTTTACGGAGGTAAGTATCTTAGGACGAAAGGTCCCCCAATAATGGGTCCGTGATTAAAGGAGCGAGACTGATATAAAGCGAAGGTCAAGCAAAGCTTTATTTCGTGCCAAGCATCAAGAATCAAACTGAGCGGTCAGGGCCGTCTCTTACAAAGAGGCGACCTCTCCCTGCCTTACCGGCTAACTTTTAAAGGACAAGGGCCATGTGGTTGGGCCTGGCCACACACAGGTGGCCAATGAGATTGCAACACACAGAGAAAGCTGCACAGTCATGCTAGGTCCCACACGGGTGGCCAATTGAATTACAATTCATCCCATAGTAGCTATTTGAACTAGCCTATCACCTTGGTCAGAATTAGGCGCCCAAAAGGTGGGGCCCACACTCCTTGGTAGCTAGGGAGATAGTATGCGTGCTCTACTGATTGGATGTCTCCACCTGACCCGCCCCGCCCCTGTATTTGGGCTTTGTTACCTGGGACTGGTTTCCCCGACTTGCTTTTAAGTAAGTTCCCCTTGGGAGTCAATTTAAGTTTTACTGCATAAACAACAAAATGGTTGTTCAACTGAGGTGGGGCCACTTTGGCTACAGAGGCCCTTACAAGGAGAATCTCTGGTAACCGCTCCGTTCTTGGTACAAGCAGGCAGCTGAGGGGGAGGTAAAGTGCTTTTCCTGAATCTGCTGGGTTTGGACTGCTTTTAACTCAAAATAATGTTCAAGCCACAGTGGCCGGTTTTGAGGCAACCAGCCCTTGGCCCCCACGGTGTCCACTAAGGCATTCCACACGGTGTTAAACACACAGTAGATATGAGATAAAACTGAATGGATGAATGAATAAGGGGGCAGGTCAATCAATGAAATCTCCAAGTAACATAAGCCCATAAAAGAAATGAAACTGATGTGGGAAGCAAAGGCAGAAAGAAATGTAGATTAAATTAAAGGTCCTTAAAAGCCCACTGATAAATAGGCAGAGTAGGAGACAAGAAAGCGCCCACCAGCACTACTGTCTGCCTTGCTGGAGGGAAAAACCACCTTAGCTTGGCAATAGGCAGGCCTCCATTATCCAGTGAGTCTTCTTTAGCATATGAAAGTCCTTTTGGAACGTCCCTTTGTCTTTATGTCCCCCAACCCCACAGTCTGACCAGTTGCTCTTCACAATCCCAGGGCAGAAGCTCTTTCTGGCCCTGGGTCGCATCCCCAGGCAATCATAAATCCACCTTTCTGCACGAATGACATCTACAATGAAATGAAATGAAATGAAATGCAATATACAGACTGATACCTTCGTATGTTCCATGCCGAGTGATGTGCGTTTTCCTTTCAAAGGTGGAGCCAGGTGAGTTGGGCAGAGTGGAGGCGGGGGAGTGAGCCCTCCTGTAACTGGACGTGGAAGCATTGCCTCGCGTGCTCCCACCTGCAGAGGGGACAAGCATCAACTCTCACAGCACCTCCGACTGGCTTTGCAGTTATGCTAACTGCGCTCAGGCTGCTCAAGGTTAAAGAGGGTCCTACGGGGGGCCCAGAGGTCCTTCTGAGAACACCGCTCAGAAATGGGAGGTGAGATCATCGCTGTCACCGCCGCTGTCCTTCCCCAGCCGACCACAGAAGGAAGGCAGGGGGGCCCTTTGTGGACGTGGTTGCACATGGCAAGGGAGAGGCTTTGGCGGGATTTTTCTTGAGGACCTGGCATTTAATTGTAGCTCACTGCCGGAGGGACTAGGATACAATCCCACGAAGTGTCCCTGGACTTTGACAGCTAGCGGCAACCACGCCTCTTGGTCAACCTGGCTATTTGCGTCTTGGGTCTTCTTTTTCAGTGTCAATGGAAGATGGTTTAAATGGCCTCAGGGGTTATACGTGTGCTTGTTTTTCGTTTGTTTTGCCTCACTCTGTCTCGTTTTGGTTTGCAAGCTACGGTGAAAGAGTGCTTCACTGGGAACAATGAGCCTGTGTCGACGCTTGCCCAGTGGAAACTCAGTGTGGGATTGTGTGTCACTAGACTCCCTGAGCGGAGTAACCCAGTGGTTAATTTTCTTTTGTTGTTGTTGTTATTGTTAATTCAAACTGTAAACCCTCTTGGGTGCACACCCTTCCCTAAAAGAAAGGGCTTCTAGACAGTGACTCAGTGGGAAAAGAGCACCTCCCCACAAAGCATTCTTGAGCATTGTTATTTATATTAGAGACTAAATGAAAACTGATCCCATTATAATGAGGCTTCTAGTGCATCTTATTTGAAAGTATCCCCTTGGCTGGTTTCTGTGTCAGTTACACCACAACTGGGAGCACTTGGAATGGATGACAAGCAGTTGTGACCCTTCCTCTCTTCGTAGGATCCCTCTGCCCCTGTCCACCTGTTCTCCCCCAGTCCCTCCACCAGCAGGCACTTACTTGAGTTTATGTAGCCACTGCTGCCATGGGTCAGGCTGTGCTTCTCCAGCCGGCTCCCTCCACCCAGAGAGCCCGTTTTAGCATAGCCGTTGCTGGTTCCCCCTTCTGCACAAACAAGAAGCGGTGACAGTTTATGGGTGGAATCAGGCCAGGAGAGGTCCTCTCCCGCTCCGCAGCGGAGACCACCCCTGGCTTATCACGCACGACCCTGCTGGTTTGGTGTCCCTTTGCAGGTGCAAGCTGCCACATTCCCCTGTGTTTGTTTGCGATAGAAATGTCAAGAGCAAATATTCCACCTGATTTAAAAGGAAAGTCTTCTGGGCAGAGCATAGCAAGTTGCTCATTAGGAAAGCTGAAGCATTAGAAGAGGTAGCTGAGTGATGAACGGCTTTGTGAGGCCAGGACGTGGGTTGGGCTTGCTTTTTGGAGATGGCCCGGTCAGTGCCATAGACACGGCATCCACTAGAGTTGTTGAAGGGATAAGTGACAGCTCTGTGTCGCTGGTGTTCCCCATGGCAGCTGTCATGCTCTGACCTCTCGTCCCCATCCTCTGTGAGCCATGCTGCCTGGCAGGTGCAGGGGTAGCTTTAGGGCTCAGTTCTCCAATACAGAAGCCACTCAACCTAAGGACTGCCCCAGAAAACTAGTGGACTCAGACAGAAGCCTGGCTGGTGGTTCCCTTCTCCCATCCTCTGCGCAGGCTGGATAAGGTTTCTGATATGAGTATCTGATCAGGTAAATCTCTAGAGACAGAGAATAGATTCACAGTTCTCGGGGACAGAGGAGAGAGGAGGTAATGGTGAATGACTGCTCATGGTCATGAAGTTTCCTTTTGGGGTGATGCAATGTTCTAAAATTAGATTGTTGCGTTGGCCGCACAACTCTATAAATATACTATGAAAATTAATAAAAGGAAACCTCGCTCAAGTGAATTGATGCTGGAGGGGGAGGTTGGAAGGGGAGCCATGCCATTTAATGTCAATTACAGACACAACAGAAGAATCCTCACCAGAAAAGAGTCATCAATTACAGGCCTCAACAGGGAAAGATGTACATTGCATTTCCTCCAGGAAATCTACTACATCTGCAACTTGGCCAATGAGAAACCATCCATCACCCTGAACTGCTTTTCTCCAATGGTCTTTCATTTAAACACCACCTCTTAGTGTCCTCTTTATTCTCCATAAAATAATGTTTCTCTCCTTTGTTTGTTGGACTTGCCTATGGTCATCTTAGCTTGTTTGTTCCAGGTTGTGATTCTTTGCTATTTACGAATAAACCCACATTTTGCTGGTGAAATAACTGGCCAGTTTATTTTTAAGGTTAACAGTACCAACAACCATTGAATTATATATACTTCAAACTGGTGGATTTTGTGGTTGTTATAAGTTAATGTCTATATAACTGTTAAAAAAGAGATTTCAGATATTTTGGTTTTGCTCAACTGAAGAGTAAGTGCCCACGGGAAATGTTGCATGTGGGGTCCTTCAGACATGCCTTACTGAGAAGAAAGCTCTCGACAGTCACTTACTTGGAGGTAAGGATGTAAGTCTTGTAGTTACTGTTTCCGTGATAACTAGAAAAAGAAAATAAAAAGATCAGATATACTACACTGAATTCCCTATATCCTGGCAAGGTCTAACATCTGTCATAGGCTCAACATCCTAAATTAGGTTTAACATAGATTTTTGTATGCTCATGCTTTAGGGTATGTGCTCTGACTCTGCACATGAACATATGTGCAATAATGATGGGATTTAATGGACCTGGAAAATACATTTATATCCTTTTGGAACCAAAAGTAGTTACCCACAGGTTATAAGGATGACTTACCTTGGCATTCATGTCTCTCATTGAACAATGAGATCCAGTCCAGGCCTGGATTCACCTCTGAAGGAGGACCAGGGCCTCAGGTCACTCCAAATGTGTTGAGCCACACTCTGTCTGAACTGCCCCTTCCAAAGGTCACCCAGTCCAGCTGGGGCCATGGCATTATCCTGGCTGATCTCACTGTGAAGTGGATAATCACTTTGTACTTCTTTTTTAGCTGGAGGTGTCCGAAGGACATAATTCATGCTAAAATCTGCAGGGCCATCCCTGAATGTGGGATTGTGTAAGAAGGCCGGGGGTTATTAGTAAGTCACATTTGGTGCTTGGTGAAATTAGAGACAGATGCATCCAAGACAGACTTCAGGAACCAGTGCCTTTGCCTCCCCCCAGGCTGAGTTTCTCTAGACTCCCAAGTGAAGATGAGTCTATAGAGGTAATAAAAGCTTCCAGAATGTTTTAAACACCAGTTAGAAGAAAAACCTATTGCCTTCCTGAACCGCTCTCTCTCCTGCAGCAACATGGGGAGGTGGGCAGATTGCTACAACCACAGCGGGGCCAACGCTGTTCTCTAAGGGTGACCGTCATTACCACCTCCCTCTGTGCCAGACATAAAGGAGCAGCAGTCTACTGACGTCACACACTTGTGCGGTGTGTGCATGTGTGCGCATGCCCAGGTATACGTGCATGCGTGATGTACATGTGCACATGCTCAGGTATATGTGCATGTGTGCTGTGTCTGTGCGCATGTCTATCGGTACAGGAGGCTAAAGGGGAAAAGGTGCAGGATCCTTTGCACCAGTTTAAGCCGTTGGGCACGACACTGCTCTGTCCTGCACCAGTCTTGCTGCCCCCACTCCTTTCCTTCTTCACACGGTACTTTTCTAATTGATTTTCTTGTCTTGGCAGGAACCTGGGGTGAGGACTGTGGCAGAAGCTGCATTCCATGCATAACAGGAAATGGTTTTTCAGACTAAAATGACAGCTTGATTTGAGTAACAGTCCTTGAGCTTTGACTAAACCTCTCATTGTGTGGACCTTTGGGATTCTTGGACACATAAAAATAAATGATTTCTTAACCTAACATTCCAAGTCTGGGAAGCCAGAATTTTTTTATTAGAGATATATGAAAATCACAGGACAAATGAAAGAGTCGGAACCGTTTTGGGGACAATTTAAATGTCTCTGAATTTATGATTTGGGCAGTTTCACAAAAGAAATGTGTCTATTTTCTGTTTCAGTGTAGATTGTGACTGCGACACCAGTGTTATCCTAACTTTGTCCCCGCAGTAAGCAAGATATTATTCTTTTGGATTTCTGTTGCCCTGTCTTCTAAATAAATGGTTAAATGCCTTTGGCAGATTCACTTCACAGAATATTATGCAGCTATTAAAAGTACTAATTATGAGAACTATATGTCAAAATGGTAGTTTTCATTTTTGAAGAAAAAGTGGAACACATTTTGATTACAAGTATGTTAAAATAAAAATCAATAAAATCCATCATATGGGAATAAAGTCTACTTAGGAAAACATTTTAAATGATACAGTGAAACAAAAGAAAAAAAAAGAAAGACTATAAATAATTTAGAAATTAAACAGTAGTTGTGATGGAATCAGGCATGAATTACTCTTTCCAAATTTTTTATTACTTTTATAATGCTATGTCTCATGCTCTTACTTCTTTCAGTGACTTCGGTGCCATCTCGCTTGTTTTTCTTGGTTACATCCATACCATAGCCACCTGCAGAAAAGCCAAAAACCATGATCAGCCATGACACTTCCCGTCACTTTTAGGAAGTATAGGTCCCTAGTATGCAAGCTGAGAAACAAAAACACTTGACTCCCAGAATTCAAGGCATAATTCTTTCTTGTGCATATTTTTTTACAGAGTCCCTCCCACTCCTTGTTTCAGTTATAAGAGGGAGTCCACTTTCGACTGCACAAAGTGGTTAGTTCTACTTTGGATTCTGTCCTCTATGGGGAGCTCTTTTTTAAGGATCTCATCGACCAGACTGCCCCTTCCTGAGTAGTAGTGGAATTACATGGCACCCTGACCTTTGACTAGAAAACCTCCATTCTTTGCTAAAGTAACAGAGAGGGGTGCCTGGGTCGCTCAGTGGGTTAAAGACTCTGCCTTTGGCTCAGGTCATTGAGCCCCGCCCCCGCCTCTGCTCAGCAGGGAGCCTGCTTCCCTTTCTCTTTTTGCCTCTCCACCTACTTGTGCTGTCAAATAAATAAACAAAATATTAAAAAAAAAAAAAAGTAACAGACAGCTGAAGGATATCTGTCTTGCAGATATGCAAGACAAATGCACATGCTGCTTTTAACGAACTCATTTTGTTGTATTCCATAATGTTTAGTGTCCTACAGGGAACTTGATGAATAGAATACTTCATTATTTAGAGTTTAGATGGGAGAATGATGTTTGATCGATTTTTTTTTTTTAAGATTTTATTTATTTGTCAGAGAGAGAGCGTGTACAACAGGCAGAGGGAGAAGCAGGCTCCCTGCTGAGCAAGGAGTCTGATATGGAACTTGATCCCCTACCCAGGCATCCTGACATTTGATGGATTTAAATCAGGAAAAAAATTACTGTATTACTGGTACTTGTAAGGCACTTAACACTTATTACAATATGGAACTTTCCCTTTGTAATAAGCTAGCCCCGCTATGCTTATTTGCAGGCACAAGTAGGAAAAGTATATGAAGATAACGTGTAAAATCTACAGAAATATGTAGGAAAGGCATATTTTTATGTTATCTGTGTTACCCCCCACTTACTGCTTCCAGAAGGGAAAACCATTGAGACCTTGTCCACTGTGTCCTGAAGTGTAGATGGACTGAAGCCATCTGACAGCAAGAGGCTGGGGTGGGGGCTGAGGCTTAAACACACAGGGGAGCACAGCAGGGAGCCCCTTCCCAACTGGGTTCTTGATGTGGCTTCCAGTCCCATGTCTGGGAAGACTTGAAATTTGGCTTTTTCTGTGTTTTCCCTCCTCCCCCTAACCTTCCCTTTCTCTTTTGGATGCAGTTCAAATTGGATTCTGGAATTCAGGGAAAGCCACTTCTGCCCAGGATGTGCCTTGCTTAAGATTTCTCCTTTCAGATTTTTTTTACCTGCCTGGTGACTTCAGGGTCACTTATCTGTTAGGCACACAAGGCACAGTACCTAATCCTATCACACTTTTTGGGGCCCATGAAAGTGTTTTAATTTCTTTTTACAATCAGAAGAAGAGGGGCACCTGGGTGGCTCAGTTGGTTAAGCATCTGCCTTTGGCTCAGGTCATGATCTCTAGGTCTGGGGATGGAGCATTGGGCTCTAGGCTGAGTGGGAAGTCTGCTTCTCCGCCCTCTACCCTTCCCTCCTGCTCATACTCTCTCTCTCACTCAAATAAATATATATATAGATTTTTTTAATTTAAAATCAAAAGGAGAAATGGGGTGCCTGGGTGGCTTAGTCAGTTAAGTGACCGACTCTTGACCTTTGGCTCAAGTCATGATCTCCGGGTCCTGAGCTCTAGCTCTGAGTTGGGTTCTGTGCTGAGTGGGAAGTCTGCTTGAGGACTTGAGAATTCTCTCTCTCCTGCTCTCTCTGCCCCACTCCCCTGCTCATGCACATGTGCACACGCGCACTCTCTCTCAAATAAATGTTAAAAAGAGTATCTTTAAAATCAGAAGGAGAAATGAATATAATCCAACCTGGTTTATATTCTTTCAATGCAGTTATAAAATGTAATATTTTAAGTTTTTTGTTTTGTTTTGTTTTTTTGAATAGAGGAAGGGGTCCACAAAATCGAATACATCCAGGGCCCACGAAAGTCATAATGCAGCCCCAGGTGACTTCCCCATTGAAAACCAAGATCACAGGAAACCGGCTGCTCAGCAGGCTGGTGGAATGAACCAAGATGGGCACAGTTAGCTTCAGGGCCTGGTTGAACGTGCCAACTTCTTGCTCACTGGAGTTTCTTAAGTGCAGCTCTAGGCAAGGAATGAGGCATCATGCAAAAACTCCTGACTGGATCTGAAAAGCCACAGAAGGTGGCTTTGACTCTGGTATGTTTCCCAGAACCAAACAGGAGGGGCTCCATAAACAATTTCACAACGGAGTCCAGCCTCTTGAGAAGGCCAAACCTGGCCTGTGTCTATGTCTGCATTCCGGCTAGAACATGTTTGACTACTGTCATACAAACCTACCTGCCACTAGATACCCTTTTTGAAAGCTTTTAAGCAGTAATTGCCTTTGGTATCTCCGAAGCCCCTCTGCTTTTTTCTTTTTTTTTTTTTTTTTAAATTGGTCGTTAGCTGTGGACCAGGAGGCATTTTGGAGATTAAACACTCAAATGCACCTGGCCGCTTACGGGGAGCCACCTAGGGTGGTACCCGAACTGATAGGAAACACTATCCTGAAAGGTACTGTTTATAACAGGCCCTGGAGGCTTTTACTTCCCGCAAGTTATTGTGTGTTTTGATCCTGTAAAGAAAGTGGCTGTCAGCAGCCATCCATTTGGGTTTGGCTGGGTTTCCTTTACTTGTCGCCATCAAGGCAGGCTGAGGATAGCTCCCATTGATGAAGGTCTCAGCGTCCAGGCAGTAAATCTAGTGAGTGTTTCCTTGTTCTTTCTATACCCAGAAAAATAACCCACTGTCCTAGGCACTCCCAATCTTTTTCTTAAGTGGTAATGATGGAGCTTTGATGTGTACAGCACAATGCCATGGGTTCCCCAACTTCCAGAGGGCACAAGGAGAGGGGCCATCTGCTAAGAAATCAAATAGTCGCCTCCAGGACCTGGGGAATCCTTACTAGAAGGTGCTCAGGGAGAGAATGGGCCTGAGCTGGGTGTGGGTGGATGGGCCGCTGCCTCTCTTTCAGCCCGAAGCCCCTGAGAAGGCTGAGTCCCATGGCTGCTCAGAATGATTTTCTGGGCCTGGAACACTCAGGCCAGAGTTCTGGTGACTTTGCCACCGAAAGTCTGAAGTGGCAGGGTTATGCTGGGAGGCAGATTCCTCTAATTCAAACACAAGATGAAAAATTTTTTAAGTGAGTCATTGAAAGGAAAGTGATGGGTCGAGGCACAAACCTGGACTGGGATAGTCCCATAGGGCCTATCCTATCCCTGCAGGACTTCCTTTTTAAACATTCTCAGTGCGGATAGTTTTAAGAAGTGTAACGCTAGGGAAAGGAAAGTTACAAGCCCTGACACATGCCTGAGCCTGTGCCTCCCTGCCCAGCTCACTCTCCTCCCAAAACACTACTTAATGGAAGTACTGTCAAGTAGCATACTTTTTAACTCTTTAATTTTAACTTATTTGATGTTTAGGCCACTGCACTAGAACCAAGGAAGAGCAGGTCTCTAGGTTCTCAATTCCAAAATTATGCTAATTTCACCTATAGTGCTAAGGGGCTGCTCATGGTGATGTCCTAGTTAATGCTCTTTAGAAGATGTAGAAAAATGATCTCATGATATTTTCTTATGCAGAAAGACACAATTCAAAATCATTTTTCTACTCTTTAGAATTTTTTCTTTCCACTGCATTTAAATTATGTCACATTCACCTAAAACCATTCCAATGATGGCACGCCCACGAATCAGGACAAAACACTGCTACGGAGAGTCAGCTCTCACAGTGACCTTACTCTAATGACCTATGGGGGCGCCTAGGTGGCTCAGGTGGTTAAGCATCTGCCTTTGCCTCAGATCATGATCCCAGGGTTCTGAAATCTAACCCTGCTCAGAGGGGAGCTTGCTTGTCCCTCTCCCTCTTGTGTGCTCTCTCGCTATCTCTGTTTCTTTTCTTTTTTTTTTTTTTTTTAAGATTTTATTTATTTATTTGACAGAGAGGCAGAGATCACAAGTAGGCGGAGAAGCAGGCAGAGAGAGAGGAAGGGAAGCGGACTCCCTGCTGAGCAGAGAGCCCCGATGCGGGGCTCGATCCCAGGACCCTGAGACCATGACCTGAGCCGAAGGCAGAGGCTTTAACCCACTGAGCCACCCAGGCACCCCACTATCTCTGTTTCTATCTGTCTCTCTCTTTCAAATACATAAAATAAAATAAAAGACCTTATAAAAAAATAATGACCCACGAAACACTTAGTCTTCAATAAGGAAGGGAATGGAGAAGCTAAGTATTTTCTAGTTCCTATTTTAAGAATTAATCCCTAGCTTCTGCTAAGGAACCACAAGTATTTTTTTTACAGCTTTTATTACTCCCATCTCTGTATGCTTCAAATCTAAAAACAAAACAACAAAATGGTCACAGGGTGAGAAAACCATGCACTACTCTGATCTGTTAACACGGATGGAGCAAGCAGTTTGATGCCAGGAAAACCAGCGCCCTAGGGTGGATTGTCTCAGAGGCTTTGGTCTCTACAAACCTCAGCATCAGGTGTGCCCCTGGCTACATCTGACACCCCTGGTTTCCAGAATTTGGGGTCGATGGAGTTTGGGCACCAGGTTTGTGATGCTGCCTCTTGTTTACAGCCCTTTTTCATGAAGTCCTGCTGCTGTTAGTAACAGCAGATGAGCCAAACCGCATAGACCGAGGCTGCTTCTGGTCAGGCATAATCTGAGTGAGAATGAGCTTGGTTCTTAGGTGGCATCAATTTCACGAATCTGAGTTTCTATCCAAGCTTGAGGCAAGACTCTGTCACTGTCCCCAGGTCAACTCTGATCAGATTTGTGTGAGTGTTTTGAAGAGGCTCAGAGTAACGCTGGTGCCTCCAATTTTCTGAAGGGCAGCCGTCAGGAGCTGACTTAGATCTGTGCCTTACTTCTAAGATGCAGCAGACAGCGGTGAGGAGAAAGAGCTCGGCTTTTCGAATTATCTTTTAAAAAAACCTCACTATATTTTACGGACATTAGCAAATCTGACTATTACCTACTGATGAACTGAGACTCACATGAAGCCATGTGCCAGGTGCTCTGTCTACACTTCAAAAAAAGCAACATGGTCATTTGTCATTGAGCAGTTAAGGCCGTCCAGTGAGATACTGAAGGTGATAATTCTCACCCCAGAATGATCTGGGGAGAGGGGCAAATTGGCCAGGAAAGGTGTGTTACACAGACAAAACGTTCCCTTTCTTTTTTTCCTTGTTCTAAATTTGACTCCAGGAAATTCCTGGATTATACTGTTTCAGATATTACACTTTACTTTAGATTAGAGGCGGTATTTTGAGAGCGTGGTAAACAACAATGTCCAACCATCCTCTCCAACTTAATCAGGACCTGCAGGCGCGAAGCCCAGGCGGTATCTCAGCTCTTCGCGCTCAGGGGCCGTTTCTACAAGCCCCCACTTACCCTCTCTGTGACTTCACCTCTGAGCTAGTCTCTGCTTCAAGGGAAGAGAATGAAATGGAGGGAGGGGGGAGAGCAAGTGCCAGAGACTGAGATCGAAGGAACCATAACTCTCTCCTATTCTGAATAAAATAATTTAAGAAGCCATTTTACAATACTGAAAATAATTCCAAGAAAGAAAACCCAACTGGCCACGAGAGCCCACTTTATCTTAACCGGCCTTCTTCTTCGCCCAGAGGAACCTTTCTGACTGTTCCTTTAAAAGACCTCCCCCAAGCAGAATGCAGAAAGCAAAGGAACATTTGGATCAATTAATTGTGTTCTGCTGCAATGCTTGAACCCTAACAATTTCATCTTATTTTCTCTAACAAACACGCAAATTCCAAGTAGCAATGCCAAGTCAAAGTCCCAGAGGAAGGGAGACGAAGGACAAATACCTCCTGGAACTTACCTTCTTTGAGATTTGGAAGGGACTGGAAACAACTTTGAATAAAACCCCCTCTCTCTCTCTCCTCCTGACGTTTTCTCCGAGACGTTTGCAGACCCCCCTTTTTTTTATCCGGACCCAGCCTAGGTGTGTTAGAGCTGAGTGATCTTTCAAAAATGTTTACTTCTCCTGCTCTCCCCCTCGTTTCTTTTAGTTCTTCACTCCCTAACAAGTCCTGACAAAGGTGTGTCGGGCTTCCAGTTACTCCACCCTTCCAATTATCTGACACTTGGGCATTTAAAAAAGATCTGCCTCCAGGAATCAAACTTTACGGTGGGGGGGGGGGTGCGCAGAACATTTCTCAGACCAGGGGAGTCCCATTAACCATTTTATGGGTCTGTGGGGAGAAAGGAACAAAGGTAAAGGAAATGCCCTTTATTATGTTTCCTTATCTTTCATAACCACAGTCCTGCCACAACGTGGCATTCCCCTTCCTTGTGGCCAGAGAATGGTAGAAATCCTAAGGTGTGTGACTCACAGGGTGGCCAGGCTCGTGGGGGTGCCTGTGGGCAGAATGTCCGATTCCTAGAAAAACTATGAAGTTGGCCGGATTTATATTCAAGACCTGTTTTTCCTACATCGGCCTTTGCCCTCTTTGCTTCATTCTGACCCAGGCCCGGTCAAGCCCACCTGGAGGAAAGGGGTGAACTCATTTAAAATCAGATGTCAGTGACTGAAAAGTGGGACAATTGATGACATAGGGATTCATTTTTCAAAAGGGGCAGCCAGATATAGTGATGTTTACTCCAAAGAGTGACAGGTTAGTGACAAGATTTTAAGCACTTAGCCACCAAATAATGGAGAGATACTGCTGAGGAGGGTTAAGTCTCCATACACCCAAAGACGTGGGTGGACTCCCAGAAACTTTCTATTTTCGGCTCATTTCCTGGAGCCATTAGACTTCCCTAAAGGGTCAATTTATACCAATCTGCATAATGCTCAAATACTTGCTTAGTATCTGGCTTTCGAGGACCCTAACGTCTAGCTTGAGACTCATGCTATCACTAATAATGGGGAATCTGAACTTGGAGCTCACTTAGATGGGATTCCCAATCCCGAGGGGAGCCGCTGGATTCCCGCAGTGTCTGCGCCCTGCTATGGTGGGCACTCACCCACGTGGAACGGCATAGACCACCGCACACCACCTGTAGGGGGGTCTCACTCCTAAGCCCCCAACGTTCAGCCCTGGAGTCATGCACTCAGAAGCCTTTCGGTGACCTAGAATGTGACACTCCTGGGTTCTTCCTTTCTGGGATGTTCCTGCCTACCCGAAATAAATACTTACTCAATGTGTCTGCTGTCAATCTCATAGGAGAAGAGCTTTGTGGATCTGGAAGATGGGGAGCTTACAGCACAAAATCAACATCAGCCTGCATCAGTCATTCATTTACTCATTCATTCATTTTTTTTTTTTTAAAGATTTTATTCACTTATTTGACAGACGGAGATCACAAGTAGGCAGAGAGAGAGAGGAGAAAGCAGGCTCCCCAAGGAGCGGAGAGCCCGATGCGGGGCTCGATCCCAGGAACCTGGAATCATGACCTGAGCCGAAGGCAGAGGCTTTAACCCACTGAGCCACCCAGGCGCCCCTTACTCATTCATTCTTGAATTACACAAAAACAGGCTTAGAGCCAGACATTAAACTGTATGTTGAGAGTTCAGTGATGAAATATGGACATATTCCCTGTCCTTACAGAATTCACAGTCTAATGGAAGAAGGTAGGTCTTAAATAGTGTACTACTCTGCTAAGGCTGCCGGGACAACATTCTGGTGGCTTACACGAAAGAAATTAGTTTTCTCACAGTTCCAGAAGCTGGAAGTCTAAGACCAACATGTCAGTAGCTAGGTTTTTCCCGAAGCCTCTCCCTCCTTGGCTTGCAAGAGGCTGGCTTCCTGTTGTGTTCTCAAGCGGCCTTTTCCGTGTGTGTGTGCATCCCAGCTGTCTCTCCGCGTGTCCTAATCTCATACAGAGACACCAGTCAGATTGGATTAGAGCCCATCCTAACAGCCTCACATTAACTACTTCATTAAAAGCCGTATCTCCAGATTGCGCTCACCTTCTAAGATACTGAGGGTGAGGCTTCGCCATCTGAATTTGGTTGGGGGGGGCACAATTTATAACAAATGAGGTTCACAACAAACAATTATGCATTGATACACAATTAAGAATGTGGTAACTACTATAAAGAAAGAATTCTGGATTCTATCAGAGAGGAGAGGTCATCTGGAGGAGGGATGGAAGGGCAAGTCCCACAAAGAAGATAACATTTGGACTAATAAGAGGATGGTTGAGCAGAGGTCATACAGGTAAAAGGAGGGATTGAGATTGTTCTAGAATCTAGACAGGGAAGAAAATATTTGAGAAGGCTCTGAAGTAGAAGAAGCCAAGTAAGTTTGAGGAAAAGTGATGCCACTCTATGTAAGTGTCCTAAACGAAGTGAGGATGGCAGTAGGAGAGAAGCTAGAGAGCGAGCAGGGGCAAGATCACACAAGGCCTCATGAGCCATGGGAGGGAGGTGTTTTTAGGTATTAGAAAAATGTTCTTAAATTGACATTAGAAAGCAACTCCGGGGGCGCCTGGGTGGCTCAGTGGGTTAAAGCCTCTGCCTTCGGCTCCAGGTCGTGATCCCAGGGTCCTGGGATCAAGCCCCACATCAGGCTCTCGGCTCAGCAGGGAGCCTGCTTCCCTCTCTCTCGCTCTCTGCCTGCTTTCTGCCTACCTGTGATCTCTGTCTGTCAAATAAATAAACAAAATCTTGAAAAAAGAAAAAAGAAAGCAGCTCCATACTGTTACCGTGTGAGTGTTTGGATTATTAAGAAGGAAGAGAGACTGGAATTAACCTTTTCTAAGGTCTATTGTGTACCAGGTATTTTATATACATTATTTTACTTATTCCCTATAGCAACTCTAAGAGGTGTGTACTACTGTGTTTTTTTTCTTTTATAGCTGAGGAAAGTGAAATTCAGTGAGGTTGAGTAACCAGGCCAAAGATTTTACATCTAATAAGTCGCTCCAGAAAGGGCAGAGGGCCTGTAAATGGAGTTAATGATTGATCATAGCTACCTGATGAGGGCTCCTTACAAAACCAATGGTATGGGGTTCAGAGAGCTTCCAGGTAGATGAACACATCCACATACCAGGAGGATGAGACATCCTGGCTCCACAGGGACAGAAGCTCCTGTGCTCAGGACCTTCCCGGACCTTGCCCTGTGCCTCTCTTCTTCTGGCTGTTCCTCTGTACCCTTTATCATATCCTTTAATAAACTGGTAAACATAAATGTTTCCCTGAGTTCTGCGAGCAACTCTAGCAAATAATTGAATCCAAGAGAGAGGAGATCATGGGAACCTCGGATTTTGTGCCACATTGGACAGTAGATGTAGGTAACCTGGGGACCTATTATTTTTTTTTAAGATTTTTTTTAAAATTTATTTATTTGACAGAGAGAGATTACATGTAGGCAGAGAGGCAAGCAGAGAGAGAGAGAGGAGGAAGCAGGCTCCCTGGTGAGCAGAGAGCCCGATGTGGGACTCGATCCCAGGACCCTGGGATCATGACCTGAGCTGAAGCAGCGGCCTAACCCACTGAGCCACCCAGGAGCCCAACTGGGGACCTATTATTGCTTGTGACCAGTGTCTGCAGTGGGGGGCAGTCTCGTGGGACTGAGCCCTGATCCTGAGGGATCTGACACTGTCTCCAGACAGACAGTGTCAGAATTGAAATAAATTGTAGGACACACAGCTGTTGCTGTGGAGTTGCCTGATGTGGGAACCCCTCCCCTTGTCTGCCCCCATTTGGTAAACAGAGTGTCCAAAGTGCTGTAGGCTTGTAGACATGTGAGAGTAAAGGAAGACACAAGAGGAGGACTAGGTTGGGGTTTTTGGTTTTGTTTTGTTTGCTTTTTTACACACAGTGACAACGCCTATATTCCATTCAACTCTTGAACTCTCATTTCCCACTGCCTGGTGTATCATTGAAATTTAAATTTGCCCATAGCTTTGAACTGAAAGAAAATAGACATTATCAAAATAGATCAGGCCAAGAGCAAATGACAACTTAAATCAGAATGAAAACCGTCTGAATAGTGGGGATATTTGCCGCCAACAGCATTATGGTGTTGATATAATTTCTTGATGCATTTAGATAAAAATCTATCTATTATGACTTGGCAACCATAGACCAATTATTTAACCATAAGGACTGTATAACATGCTAACGAACCGTTGGAATCAGCATGGCTTTTTCCCCCCTTGGGGTACTGTAATAACATAATTCTCCAGGAACAATGGAAAAGTCACACCCAAAATACATAAACTCCAAAGTAATTCATCCAAGATCCTCTGAGCTAACTCAATAGCTATTAAGTCTATGTCTATGTGTGCATGTGTATGCTGTTTACAGAGTCCTGCACTAAGCATTCTGGAAGAGAAGAAAATTAAAAGAACTTTAGCATTTATATTCGTTATTCAACATTCATCATTTTTTAAAAAAGATTTTATTTATTTATTTACAGACAGAGATCACAAGTAGGCAGAGAGGCAGGCAGAGAGAGAGGAGGGAAGCAGGCTCCCCACTGAGCAGAGAGCCAGATGTGATACTCGATCCCAGGACTCTGGGATCATGACCTGAGCTGAAGGCAGAGGCTTTAACCCACTGAGCCACCCAGGCGCCCCTCAACATTCATCATTTACTGTACTTAGCAAAATCATTTATAAGAAGACATTATCTTGGTACATAGAGTGAAAGAAATCTTACGTTCATTAAACATTTGTTTATCAAGCTCCTACCATATGCCTGGTACTAAGGCAGCTGTCTTTTAAATGTTTTGAATTAACCAGAAAAAAACAAAATCCTTGCTGAAACAAAGGAACAGAATCATATTTAGGATAGAGCAGTGACTAAGAGACCGGAAAGGTGTTTCTTGTTCCCCACTCCTTTCAGAGCTGTGTTAATGAGTCATGTTTAATCAATGTGTGATGGACTAGAAAGAAAATTCCCTAAGTGGCAACCGGAAAAATATTCATCCTCCCCAAATTATTTACTGACTTTTAAATAGGTTGGGGAGAAAGGATGCCTGTTCACGTGTAGCCCAGATTGGCACTTGGTGACCAGATTCTCATCACTTGCTGAGCAGCATTGAGTATAGGTGGACCCCATTTTACATGGCTGCCAAGTTTCTGAAAAGTGATGTGTAAATCCACTTTTTGGTGACAGGGTATTTTTGTCAAATGACTACTCACTACCTTGTTAATCTATGTGAACACAGAGTTTTCTTTATCTATTTGGTTTAAAGGAATGTACCCTATCGATTTCCATCGATTTTGTGACTCTCCTTTCATAAAACAACATCACTTCATAGTGATATGTTGTTCTGATGATACTTTCCTCCAGGAATCCTGAAGTTTTGGGATATACTTGCCTTGTCTCCCTAAGAGACAATAAAAAGTTCACTGAGAAGGAGGTGAGGGAAAATCATTTTATATTTAATGAGATAATTCCAGTACCTACAGTCAGTGATTCAGCTCTTTTGTTGGATAGTAAATTCACTGGTTTAAAACAAACAAACAAAAAACACCGAATTCCTACATATTAAAATAAAAATGATACAATAATTATTGCAGTTTGCTATTCTATTTCGAAGACCAGAAGACCATATTTCTGCATGGCTCTCTCTTTGGTTGCATATACTCCTGGATAGTAAGACTTCCCTGTAAACAATGAGGACAACAGCATATGTCACAGTTTATGGAGCAGTCGGACTTTTGGAAGGATGCAACTGAGACACAGTATACCAACTCCTGCCCTTCACACATGGGCTTAAAGTCTCCATCTGCTTTTCCTGTCCATAATGGTTCCTGAATTGTTCTCAAACTGTGTTCTTTGCTGCCTTTTTAAAATAATAGCAAAGCACCTGGTTTCTTTTCTTCCATTTCTAATTTCAGATCTATTCGTTTATCCACTCAGAACCCATACTTGTTTGTTGAATGAGTAAACTAATATGTATTGAGTGTCTACTCTGAGCAAGGCATTGGGTGTGGCGATACAATTGAAGATGAGATGTAAAGCATGCCTTTAAGGAGTTTACAACATGAAAAAAATATATGGATACCCAGCTGTGGGCGTCAGCTATTGTTTCATACAAGAGTTGTCATCTGAGCTGTACTTAAAAGGATGGGTGCTATTAAGAAACTGAGGGCAGAGTTGAATTTTCAAGCACAGAGTCCAGCATGAGAGCCACCGACCTAGGAAAGAGTAAGGCTTGGGTGGAAGATGGTAAAACATACCATGAAAAAAAGAGTAGATGGGAGAGGTTGGAAGTGTAGGGTGTGCCAGTCGGATCATGGGAAATCTGAAATGCCAGTCTGAGGAATGTCTACGTCCTTCCATGGGTGAGAGGGATTTATGGGAAGTCGAGAAATGGAATGATGGGAACTGGGTGGAACAAAGATTAGTGTGATGACCATGTAGAGTGGACCAGAGAGATGAGACAGAGAAACTAATAAAGGACACCGGGGTAGTAGTTTAGGTGAAACCTACTGGCTGAAGCTTAGGAAGGCAAAGATGAAAAGAGGAAAGGAACCAAGGGAGCCAGTATCGGGGAGGTTGGGAAGACACAGGGCATTGAGTGATTGCTGTTAGGATGAGAAAGAGGGTAGGACTTGGGATGACAATGAGATTTTTCCAAGCCAGCCACTGACCCCAGCAATTTCCTTCCTTTTCCCTAGTTCCAAAGGCCTTCCACCTTCCTCAGAAGACCACCTTACAGCTTACAGAGGTATATGGGGTCCGGGGAGGGGGGGATCATTCCCTTGACTTTTTCCTGCCTCTGTTTTGTCCTATGTTCATTATCTAACACATGGGAGGTTTAAAAAAATGGTTTTATTATCTGTCTTGGAGAATTTAGAACTAAGACAATAGGATAATATTAAAATATATCACCTATAGAAAATACACTTAAATAGTTTAAAAATGCCATGTGTTATTTTTAACACGTGCTCTACCAGATTATCTGTAACTTATTTCTTTTCTTTTTTAAAACATGTATGTATGTATGTATGTATTTGTTGTTTTTAAGATTTTATTTATTTGACAGAGATCACAAGTAGACAGAGAGGCAGGCAAAGAGAGAGAGAGGGAAGCAGGCTCCCCACCAAGCAGAGAGCCCGATGTGGGGCTCAATCCCAGGACCCTGGGATCATGACCTGAGCCGAAGGCAAAGGCTTAACCCACTGAGCCACCCAGGTGCCCCCAAACATGTATTTATTTATTTATTTATTTAATTTTTCAAAAAATGTATTTATTTTTTAAAAATTTATTTGAGAGAGAGAGAGTGCATGCAAGTGGGAGAGAGGAGCAGAGGGGGAGGGAGAGAGAGTCTCAAGCAGACTCTGGGTTAAGCATGGAGCCCAACATGAGGATCAATCTCATGACCCTAAGACCATGACCTGAACTGAAACCAAGAGTCTGATGCTCAGTCGACTGCACAACTCAGGTACCCTTTAATATTTATTTATTTAAGTAATCTCTGGGGCACCTGTCATTCCTAGTCTTCTGTTTGGCACTGTTCACCTGCCCACCCTGGCACTGTTAAATCTCTCTAAGAACTGGGATAAGCCAAGTGATTTGTATTCATAGGCTCAGAAGGGACATGGAAGGGATGTCAGATGCATTGAGGAGATGAAAAGTTCAATAGTGCTCAGAGAAAAAGATGATCTCTAAAAAAGGAATTACTGAATATAAATAGGCCAGTTGTTTAAAATGTGTGTGAGGCTTGATCTCTACTGGGGAGCAAGGAAAAACAATTCAACAAAAAAGGAGGAAGGCACTTGACAGCTGAATTTGTTACTGGATTTTAATGGCTTTTAGCCCAAAGATCTGCAATGTCTGTATCAGGTGATGAATATTCTGTTGTACTTTAGGCCATGATTCAGAAGATGGGCTTGGTTCTCACAAACACGTCCACACAAGGACTATCTTTATTAAGATGAAGACCACACCCTATTATCTGGTCTGTGGTTACCACTATTTTCCTCATGGGTATGTCTCTAACACACAGATTCATGCTGAAAATCACATCTTATGGCCTGAACGGCTCATTGACTCAACATTCCAGTGATTATAAAACTCATCCCCCCAATTTTTTTTTTGAAGATTTTATCTATTTATTTGGGAGAGGGAGTGAGAGAGAGAGTGCGCACGGAGGGGAGGGAAAGGGAGAAGCAGAGTTCCTGCTGAGCTGGGAGCTGGATCCTGGGATCCTGGGATTCTGGCCCGAGCTGAAGCTAGACACTTAACTCACTGAGCCACCCAGGCGCTCCTCCTCTAAAAAGTTTCAAACTATTCTTTTTCATAAAACAACTTCCCAACTTGTGTTTGCAGCCCCTGGTGTTTTAGCCATTTGCCAGAATCAGATACAATTCAGATCATTTAAATTCAGTAAAATTCACCTTTTTTGTGCTCTATGAGTTTTGACAAATGCTAGTAGTTGTATAACCACTCTTCAAGATCTAGAACAGTTCCATCACACCCCCCAATTCCATTGTGCTCCACTGCAATTTACCTCCATCTCCAGCCCCTGGCGACTAATAATCTGTTTTCTATTCCTATGGTTTCCCTTTTCCAGAATGTCGTGTAATCATACAATACATCGCCTTTCAAGACTGGCTTCCTTGACTAGTATTTGAGATTAATCCGTATTGTGTACATCACTAGTTTGTCTCTTTTTATTACTAAGTCATATTCCATTGTTTTGATATATAATTTTTATACATTCATATTTTGATGCCCATTTGGATTATATCTCGTTTTTGTCAATTACGAATAAACTTGCTTTAAATATTATGTAATTATATTGCATGAACCTAAGATTTTATTTTTTGTGGTCAAATACCTATGAGTGGAATGTTGACCTAGGTAAATACAGATATAATTTGTTAAGAAGCTGACAAATTTTTTTAAAAAATATTTGTGCCATTTTGCATGTCCACCAGTCATATACGAGAGTTTATTTTGTTCCACATCTTTGTCAGCTCTTGGTATTGTTCGTTCGTTTGATTTTAGTCATTCTAATAAGTGTGGAGTGGTATTGCAATATGGCTTTAATTTGCATTTCTCTGTTGACTAAGATGTGGACCATCACGTCATGAGTTTATTTACCATTCATGTATTTTCTTTGGTGAAGTGTCTGTTAAATTATTTGCCCATTCTCAAACTGGGCTGTTTTCTTATTATTGAATTTTGATAAATCTCTCTATATGCTGAGTGTAAGTTCTTTTAGAGAGAGGTGTTTCTGCGGGTATTCATCCCTGTCTGTGGTTAAACTTGCTACTTTCTTTCCTTTCCTTTTTTTAATGTTTTATTTATTTATTTGAGAGAGAGAGCATGAGTGAGAAGACGGGCAGAGGGAGAGAGGGAATGTTAAGCAGACGTGTTGCTAAGCGCAGAGCCTGTCAATCTCACAACCCCGAGATCACAGCCTGAGCCAAAATCAAGAGTTGGACGCTTAACCAGCCAAGCTGCCCAGGTGCTCCTGCAGTCTTTCATTTTGCTTATGTACAAGCGTACACTATATATATAGCATAACCATACATAATTGCATGTGTAGTTGGTATTAGGATTTTAAATAAACTTGTCTATTAGATCAATTAGTAGTAAGAAAAATAGAAGTTTTTATTTTACCTTCATTTATTCCTTTTTCGAGGTTCTTCCTTACTTTATGTAGACCTGAATTCCTGACCTATAGGATTTTCCTCTTCTGCAAAAAACTTCTTTTAGGGACATCTGGATGGCTCAGTAGGTTATGTGTCTGCCTTCAGCTTAGGTCATGATCCCAGGGTCCTGGGATCAGGTCCTACATTGGGCCCTCTGCCTGCTGTTCGCCTGCTTGTGCTCACACTCTCTCTCTCTCTCTCTCTCTCAAGCTAAAAAGTAAACAAAATCTTTAAAAAAAGGTAAACAAAACCCACTTCTTTTAACATTTCTGGAAAGACCGGTCTATTGTCAACTCATTCTCTCGATTTTTGTTTGAGAAAGTCTATTTCTCACTGACCCCTTTTCTTACCACTCCTATAGCAGAAATGATTGGCAGTAATGATATCCCATCATAATCTCTGTGATCTCATTTGAGATTTGTTCCTTGGGCAGATCCCTCTGTTTTTCTCAGTAGCAACATTAAATATTAAGCATGACATGTGCTATTTTTTGCAGCTATTTAAGATTTATCCTCTGGGGAAGATGCTTATGCAGGGTGATCTGCTTTAGAACTATTAATTTCATCTTTTTAATCCATAAGCGAATTCAAATCATTAATAGTGTGGTGAGTGTCAATTGGTATTATGGACAGGATGTGATCAAGGAGCTCCAGAGTATTTGGAAGAAGTGCGTAGCACATGCCAACTTCTCATGGCTCTGCAAACAGCGTTCTGTATATATAGACTGAGGATGGATCATCTGTCATAGCGGTCACGGTGGTGGCCTCCCAGTTCTACCCCCAAACTGTTTACCTTAACCTCCTGTCCTTGTTAATGATTTAGGAAGGAAATGTGATCCATTTGTGGCAAATTCTACGTGAAGAAAGCCTATCTAGGGACTTCAGGGAAAGGCTTATTGCTTCTAAGGAGACAAGAGATAACCCTTTTCTTTTTCAGGGTATTGTTATGTCTGGACGTGGTGTGGACCTGCTGTGACTTGCAGCCACAAGAACGAAATCATCACAGTGAGGAGATGAGAACTGAAAATATCCCTGCTCCTCATAACAACACTGAGTGCTGGAATAAACAGTCAATGAGCCACCCCATCTCTAAATTCTCCATATGTTGAGATTATAAACTTCCTTACCATTTAAGCCAATCTGAGTAGGTTATTGGAGTTGAAAGCATCCTCATTGGTTATTGGAGTTGAAAGCATCCTCACTGAAACTTAATAATAAATAATGGTATTCTCAGATACATAATAAGTAATGGTATTGTCTAAATATACATAGATGCTGTTGTGAATAACAAAATATAAATTTACTGTAAATTTTAATGAAATCAAAGTGTTCCTCTGGTATTGCCTAATTTTTAATTTTTTTAAAGATTTTATTTATTTATCAGATAGAGATCACAAGTAGGCAGAAAGGCAGGCAGAGAGGGGGAAGCATGCTCCCTGCTGAGCAGAGAGCCCAATGCGGGGCTCCATCTCAGGACCCTGGGATCATGACCTGAGTAGAAGGCAGAGGCTTTGACCCACTGAGCCACCCAGGTGCCCCTGCCTAATTTTTAATCAATTGGTTCCAAAAGTACCTATATTATCATGTAAAATATTTTTTATTTTACATTACTTGTAAATTACTTCGACTGTAATTACTCTGTAAAATACTTTGACTTTAGATATTCACTTTTCAAAGGTTGAGAGTGATTCACTCAGATGTAAACACTCAAATATAGCTCCCTCATTGTCAAGACCACAAACACCCAAGACTCACAAGCACCAAATCTCAGAAGATGCCAGAATCTTTGAATTTAATTTTAGTAAAAATGGGCATACTTCGAATATTAATATCATAAAATCTTGGAGGTCTTAGAGATCACCTAATGATAATGCAAGTGAGAAAATTGAGACCTAAATAAACTAAAAATGTTATTAAAGGTCATTAATGACAGACTCAGGACTAAAATGTAGGTTTTTGTTTGCTTGTTTTGCTATGGCTTGGGGAAATGTTCAAGATGTTTTTGGGCACTCTTAACTATCCTGCCTACTGAGGAGCTTGAAGGATTACCAAACCTTAGGGACCAAGCACGTGCCTCTAAAGTCCTGTGCAAGTTTTAGCAATTCTCGATGATGAACTAAAGCAGAAAACCCCTGCTCTTGATGATTTTACCAATCACCCATTTCTCCTGGGAGTAAGAAGTAAGCTCAGCCGTTCTGTGTACTAACAAGATATTTGGAAGGGCAGGATAGTTAGTGTGGCATAAAATCAAATTTATTTTACGAGGTAATTTTTTTGGTATGTACTTTATCAGATTATGCTCTTTTCATCGATATGAAATAAAGCAGTCACAGCAGAAAGAGTACCCGAAATGGGTACTAACATTTAAAAGGAACTGTTATCATTTCTGATTACCTCAGACCTCTTCAGCCTCTTCGGCCTATAGAGCACTTAATTAAAATTTTAAATGGCCAAAAAACTATAAAGATCCAATTATCCAATGCTAAACCTCACTGATCATCAGGGAAATACAAATCAAACCTACAATGAGATAGGACCTCACACAGAATAGTTAAAATCAACAACACAAGAAACAACAGGTATGGGCAAGGATGTGGAAGAAACTCTCATGCACTATTAGTGGGAATTGTAAACTGGTGCAGCCAGTGTGGAAAATGGTATGGGGGCTCCTCAAAAAGTTAAAAATGGAATTAACCTTATGATCCAGCAATAGCACTACTATGTATTACCCAATGAATACAAAAACACTAATTCAAAGGGATACATGCACCGCAATGTTTATAGCAGCATTATCTACAATAGCCAAATTAAGGAAACAACCCTAGGCTCTACTGACTGAAGAATGAATAAAGAAGATGTGATACACACACACACACACACACACACACACACACACACACACAGAGGAATATTACTCATCCACAAAAAAGAATGAAATCTCGCCATTTACAATGACATGGATGGAGCCAGAGAGTAGAATGCTAAGTGAAATAAGTTGGTTAGAGAAAGACAAATACCATATGATTTCATTCATGTATGGAATTTAGAAACAAACAAACAAAAAGAGCAAAGAGAAAATAAGAGGGAGAGAGAGACAAACCAAGAAACAGACTCTTAACTATAGAGAACAAACTGGTGGTTACCAAAGGGGAGGTCCGGTGGGGGATGGGTGAGACAGCAGATGGGGATGAAGGAGGGCGCTTGTGATGACGAGCGCCGGGCGATGGATGGGGGCGCTGAATCACCATATTGTACACCTGAATCTAAAATGACACCGTATATTAACTACCTGGAATTTAAAAACTTAAAGAAAGAGTGAGGAAAAAAAGAAATATCTTCATTAAAAAAATCCAGTAATCCGGGGCACTTGGGTGGCTCAGTGGGTTAAAGCCTCTGCCTTCGGCTCAGGTCATGATCTCAGGGTCCTGGGATCAAGCCCCACATCGGGCTCTCTGCTCGGCAGGGAGCCTGCTTCCTCCTCTCTCTCTCTCTCTCTCTGCTGGCCTCTCTATCTACTTGTGATCTCTATCTGTCAAATAAATAAATAAAACCTTAAAAAAAAAAATCCAGTAATCCTCCTCCTTCCCCAGAACTAGCAAGAAGTAATTTACACTTCACTATAATTTTTTAAAATAATAATCCCACATAGCTTGGAAAAGTATCATAAATAAAGTTCAGGTAATATATCACCATAATTGAAACAACACTGGAATAGGTAATTTTGGAGGGAAGTAGACAGTCTACATCCAAAACCTGGAAAAACAGACCTAGACTGAGCAAAAATATCTGAGTTGATTGCAGTCATATTGACTTAACTATATATAGAACCTCACAGGACTGTTCAAGTCTGCCTGTTTTCTTAGCAATAACTTGTGGCTAGAAAGCAGTGTTGTTGGCAAAGGAAAAACACAAAAGGGGACTCTTCCTTTAAAGGGATAAAAATGCAGCAGGTATGTGACCTTTGGGTTTCCTTTTTTGGTTTGTCTGAGTTAACTCGGGTATCCGAGAAAGGGCTGGGAGAGTTAACTTGTTTGTGTAAACCTTAACTTAGTGAGACTATGAGGGTGTTTTGGGTTAGGAGAGATACACAAATGGGTGAGTGATGAAAGACAGGAGAGTTTCCTCTGATGCTTAAACAAATGGGGTTGGGAGTAGGTAGCGTGGGAGGGAATTTCCATCAGCTCAAAATAAGATAAATCAAAGGGGACTTTACCACAAACGCTGGGAAGGGATTTTGAAATATAAAGTTAATTTTGTCTGATCTTACACCACTGAAAAGCCTCACAGCAATTATCTCCTTGTGTTCTCAGAAAGTTCTTGCAACCCATCAGAGTGCTAGCTCATTCAAGTCTGAGCACTCACCCTAGAACACCATCAGGCTTATTCTAGGGCTCAGGAAATGCATGGGGAAAATGTAAACCATCATTGATTATTTTGGAAAATCTACATAGTGTTTAAGCCTAACAATAAAGCCAGTTTAAGCTTCTTGTAGCAACGTGGGCAGGAGGCCTTATACAGGTAGCCAGATTCCCCCTTCCCATGAAGAGATGGAGACTGTTCTCCTCCGGGATATCAGTGCCCAGTCAGAGAAAGAAGAATACAAATCAGAAAAGCGAGTCCTACCCCATGGGCAAGATTGGCTGGGACGATTTGGTATCAATAGAACTTAGGGCCAACTGCAAATGTAATGCCTACGGACACCATCCTTGCTCGTCTGGTTAATGAAACTTGGGGGCCAACTTTATCTCCTTCCCCACATTGGACATTGTTCTTTGTGCCTCCTCTGCACCTGCCCACACTTTCTCTGCACCTCTAATACTTGAATGCAGCTGTTTGTTTTCTTAAAGTCCTTGGAGAAATGGGCTGGGTTTTACTTTTTTTTACTCCATTCCCAACACCAAACACAGTGCCTATAGTGTAACAGACAATCAGTAAGTTTCCTCTTTCCTGAGCTCCTGATTAGTTTTTTCCCAACCAGTACCGTCTGCTTCCATAGATATCCTGTTGGCACTTCGCTATCCACATGCTAAGACCTGGACCTGTCACAGTCCCCCATCCCCTCTTCTAGGCCATGTCTCTGATGGCTGTATTCATCTTTGCATCTACGGAGCCTGGTCTGTATCCAGAGATTACTGTAGTATTCAAAAAATATTCCTTCCAAGTGGAATGAAAGTAAAGAAAAAGAGAACCGAAAAGAAGTATGAGGCAGAAAAGAAGGAAAATTAAGAAGGGAGTCATGAACGTAGCAAAGAAGGGAAGAGGAGGACAGTGCATGGGAAGATGAGAAAGATTATTTAGACTGGGTTTCCCTAAATTAGGAGGGATAGAATGCATCTAGAGCCCTCAAGAGAAGAGCTAGAACACTCTTGCAATTTCTTCCACTTCCCTTCCAGCATTTTCTTAACTGTGTTCCAATTTGGGTTAGACTCTTGATGTTTCGTGAGTGCGATGAGAGAAGGGACTTGTGGGTGTGTTTCCACCTTCTCACCCATTCCAGCATGCACAGGTAATAGCAGCAGCTGGGCTCTTTTCCACTACAGAACCTGGTACCAGTTGGAGAAAATAAAGCGTGATCAGACTCCTTATTCCTAACCTCAGAGTTCTTGAGATGAGGCTCTGAAATGAAGGTCTGGGGTTAGGTTTCATTTGCTTTTCCCATGGGGAATGACTCCCTATTTTGCCTCAGGTAAAGGGACAGGAACTTGCTTGTTCTTCTGGTTCTGGAGTTTTTACAGTCTTGTTAACTTAGTGTATATTTCTTTTTGGGGTTCTATTGCCAGCTTATTCTAAGTCTGATGCTCTAATCTCTTTGAGTGATGACATGTCATAACTATAACCCCAAGACATTTTCAGGTAAAGGCAGGATACAGGCACTCCTTGATTTTATTTGTGGAGGTACATTCTAGCCCACAGCGAAATGCGTAAGAAATAATCTGTCATCGTAAGGGGTTTGGTAGAATCATGCTTACATCTGGTAGTTGTGAAGGGTGTTTAGATCAATGAAAAGAGCATATTCCAAAGAAATTATCTTTTTTCAACATTTTTTCCAAAAAGAGGTTTAAAGGACTCCTGTGATTTTTTTTTTTTTTTTTTTTTTTAACCAGTGAAAGCACCTGCCGTTCCTAAGGGAGCTGTCCTTACATGTTTAGTTTCAATCTCTACACCTCAGATTCCTGGCATCCCTGGGAGAGGTTTTTCTATGGGAATGGAGAATTTTGCTGAAATATAAATAGGCAGGAGTTTGTGAACTAACTCCCTCAGTCAGCACATGAGACACAATGTGAAAACCAACAACAGAAGGTCCCTTCCTTCTGAAAGCTCTGGCCCAGAGACTTGAAGGATATTCTTTTTTGCAATCTTTTAAACAAAACAGTACAAGTCCTCATAAAAATAAATTATTTACATGATACAAACCCTATTAAGAGATTTCTGTAGATTTCTAATTTACATGAATATTAAAAACAATTCAACCTGTTGACTTCAGGCATGGTGCTCTCAAGGAAATTAGGCAAGAGTATAGGGTAGGGCTCAGTACAACCCCATACAATGCACCAATTGTCAAAAAGTTGGAGTTCATGGGTAAGAATCTTTCTCATGTAAGAAGAACAACACATTCTTCTTCTTCTTTTTTAAAGTAGGCTTCACACGCAGCATGGAGCCAATGTAGGACTTGAACTCACAACACTGAGATCAAGACCTGAGCTGAAATCAAGAGCTGGACGCTTAGCTGATGGAGCCATCCAGGTGCCCCAATACATTCATTCTTAATAAAACAAATGACATCCCCCGTACAGCAGAAAAGTGAGCACACAGTTCATTTGCAGATGAGTCGGATATTCAGTAAATCATTAACTGCACAGATGAACCCCACATTCCATTAAGTGTTTACTTTTGTGCAGCTCTATTTACCTGAACACATCTGAGAACCTTGCATTTCCAAAGGCAGCTAACAGGTTTGGCAGAGAACAGACATGGGCTCAGAGGTGAAGGCCTGTTGATATCTCAGAGACCTTCTCAGTTACACCTGAATTCCAAGATCATGGTTTATCATTGGGTAAGAATATTTTCAGAAAAGAAGTATAAGTCTATATATTTGTTATTTTAAAGTAATATTTAGATCTGGTAGATGGAAATCTCTAACAACAGAGATGGGTGATAGAGGATGAAAATATAATTTAGGATACTTTGAGAGCTCCTGTGATCTTCATACAAAAGAGTGTGATATAGGAGAAAACCTGAACTAATGAATGAAGAGTTCCCTTCTAGCTTCACAGCAACTCACACTCAGGTAACACACTGCTTTGTTGTAGCTAGCAGTTGAAGGCACTATTTTACTGAATAAGCATCTATCACCATGTTTGTATGCACACAAATAGGTATTAAAATGTTTAACAATGGGTATCTATCTACAACGGAATATTATTCTGCCATAAAAAAGAATGGAATCTTTCCCTTTGCAATGACGTGGTTGGGGCTAGAGTGTATTATGCTAAGCGAAATAAGTCAGTCAGAGAAGGACAAATACCATATGATTTCATTCATATGTGAAATTTAAGGAACAGAACAGATAAATATGGGAAAAAAAGAGAGGCAAGCCATAAAACAGACTCCTAACTATAGAGAACAAACTGAGGGTTGCTGGAGGGGAGTTGGGTGGGGGATGGATTAAATGGGTGATGGGGATTAAGGAGGGCACTTGGGTGCTGTGTGTGTGATGAATCACAAGTCTTGCTCCTGAAACTAATATTACACTATATGTTAACTAACTAGAATTAATTGATTACTTTATTTATTAAATATTTATTTATTTATTCTAGAGCACAAGTAAGCAGGGAGAGGGGTAGAGAGGGAGAGAAGCTGACTCTCCGCTGACTGTGAAGCCCAACACAGGGCTCAATCTTAGGACCCTGAGACCATGACCTGAGCTTAAATCAAGAGTCAGATGATCAACCTACTGAGCCACCCAGGTGCCCCCCTAACTGGAATTTAAATAAAAGCCTGAAACACAAAAAAAGAAAAAGAAAGAAAGAAGGAAAGAAAAGAGAAAACCAATCATTTTCTTACAGTTGTAAATAACTTCTCATGATTTTGTTGTTTTAATATTTTCCACGAAGAAAAAAATTCATTAAGCCTAGAATCGGGGCGCCTGGGTGGCTAAGTGGGTTAAAGCCTCTGCCTTTGGCTCAGGTCATGATCTCAGGGTCCTGGGATCAAGCCCCACATTGGGCTCTCTGCTTGGCAGGGAGCCTGCTTCCTCCTCTCTCTCTGCCTGCCTCTCTGCCTGCTTGTGATCTCTCTCTGTCAAATAAATAAAAATTAAAATTAAAAAAGCCTAGGATCATTAAATATCAATCTAATCCTTTCCAGTGTTTTGGTTTAGCAGAATTAGTGTTATAATGAGACCACACTAGTGGTCTATATAATTTATATAATTATATAATTTCTATATAATCTTGCTTAAAATGTTGTAAACCCATCCTGCCTCATGATAACTATGAGCTGCCTTTGATGTTATTCTTGACTTTGGATTTCATTAATTCTGTTTATGAACTGCATTTATATGACGTGCTTTTTTTGGTTGTTTCTGAACACATTTGAGTGTTATCTGCTTTCTCTTCTTCTAATATATAATCAACACTCCAGTATGTTGTTCTCAATGACTGAAAAGTGGATTTCTCTCTTACGCAGTGCTCATAACCACACATCCAACAAAATTCACTCTAAGAGGGACACCTGGGTGGCTCAGTTGGTTAAGCAGCTGCCTTCAGCTCCGGTCATGATCCCAGGGTCCTGGAATCAAGTCCCACATCGGGCTCCTTGCTCAGCAGGGAGCCTGCTTCTCTCTGCCTCTGCCTGCCACTCGGTCTGCTTGCACACGCTCTTTGACAAATAATAAATTAATAAATTAATTCACTCTAAGACCAAAATGCAGTCATTTAGATTTTCCTCATTAGTCCTGAGTATTTACTGGAAGCCACACTACATGCTTCTATGTGAACTAAGGCAGGTGAGAACAGTTACCTTCTTTTCCTGTCATGATATTAGTCACTTCTGAGGTGCTTCCCTGAGGAATGGAGGGAAAATCTGCTGTCCAGACCTCCTCCAGGTTGAATATGTTCAATATTCACATATTAAGGAATACGAAACCTTTTGGTATGACTGTGCCAGGAGTAAGAACTTACACATCCTGTCTTGAGTCTTGTGTTGATTCAGAGCATGGTTCAGTAATCCTCAGTGTGGGGCTGAGGGTTGACAGCCCATGGCAAGCCCTGAAACATTATTATAGAATCTTTCACTGGGAACATTGACATATCTTCTAATTGCCAAAGACAAATGCAAGATAGGCTATCTCTGAAATTTCAGGCCTAGAAAGCAACTATTTTTGCCCAGTACTTGGTAATAAATCCTTAACTTGATGTTACATAACTTAAACCACTGGCTAATGACATAAAAAGAAGTTTATAACCTCTCTGGGAAATAGCTATAGTTATAAAGGAGACAAAATCAATCAGCAATGGGAAAGCATAATCATTATAGAAACTGTAGGAATCGAAAAGTAAAATTTAAAATCCATTCTACTGTAATGGTGGATACAAGTCATTATACATTTGTCAAAACCCACAGAATACACATCACAAAGAATGAGCTCTAATGTAAACTATCCACTTTAGTTAAGAATAATGTATCAAGGGACGCCTGGGTGGCTCAGTTGGTTGGACAACTGCCTTCGGCTCAGGTCATGATCTCGGAGTCCCCGGATCGAGTCCCGCATCGGGCTCCCAGCTCCACGGGGAGTCTGCTTCTCTCTCTGCCCTTCTCCTCACTCATGCTCTCTCTCCCTGTCTCTCTCTCAAATAAATAAATAAAATCTTTTAAAAAAAAAAAAGAATAATGTATCAATATTGGCCTACAATTATAACAAATGTATCATGCTAATGATGCAAGATGCCAATAATAGAAGAAATTGTTATTGGTGGGGAAAAAAGATGGGGGGGATATATGGGAACTCTGTACTTCCTGCTCCATTTTTCTGTAAACCTAAAAGTCTTCTAAAAAAATATAAAGTCTATTAATAAACAATTTTTCAAATTCAATAAGTATACATAATGCAGCTAATATGTAGAAATGCTTGTTGCTACCTCAAAACTTCTGGATTTGAAAAAGGAATAAATCTTGAAACATGAAGAGAAAGTAATTCATTTATGGGCCACTTGTTTTTTGTTTTCCTTGGGCGCCTGGGGGACTCAGTGGGTTAAGCCGCTGCCTTCGGCTCAGGTCATGATCTCAGGGTCCTGGGATCGAGTCCCGCATCGGGCTCTCTGCTCATCAGGGAGCCTGCTTCCCTCTCTCTCTCCCTCTGCCTGCCTTTCTGTCTACTTGTGATCTCTGTCTGTCAAATAAACAAATAAAATCTTTTTAAAAAACCACACACATAGAGAAAGGTATACAAATTATAATAATGCAGCTTAATGAATAATCACAAAGTGAACATATCCTCATAACCACCATCTATGGCAACAAATAGAACATCACTAGCCCTTAGCAACTCTGCTTTTCAGGAACTTTCAGTACCATAAGTTAATTTTGTGTGTTTTTGAAATTATTAAAATGGAATTATATGATACATAATCTTTTGTGTATGACTTCTTTTGCTCAACATTATGTTTATAAGATTCGTCCACATTGTCATGTATAATACTGTGCAGCTTTCCACTGTAGGAATATACTACATGTTATTTCTATACTGATATTTGAATTCAGACTTCGAGTGTTATGAAAAATTCTGCTACTTTCTTATACATGCCTTTTGTTGAATGTGTGCACAAAATGCCTGCTGGACCTACATCTCAGAGTGCACTCACTAGCTTATAGGATACGTACACATTTAACTTTAGTAACGAATGCCAGATAGTCCACAGGACAGGACATTCCCACTAGCAATGTCTAAGTGTTTCACCAACCAACCAAGAGTACACCAACACTTAGTATGGTCAGTCTTTTTCATTTTTGCTATTTTGGTAGGTCTGTAGTAGTATCTCATTGCAGTTTTATTTTTAATTTCTCTGTTTACTAATGAGGTTTCCTACCTTTTCATGAATTTATTGGCCATTTGGATAGACCCTTTGGTGAAGTGCCTGTTCAAGTTTCATGACCGTATTTTTTTTTAAATTTTATTTATTTGAGAGAGAGAGTGCGTAAGCAGGAAGAGAGGTAGAGGGAGAGGGAGAGGAAGCAGACTCCCCACTAAGCAGTGAGCCTGACCATGGGGCTTGATCCCAGGACCATCCCAGAACTCCAGGATTATCACCTGAGCTGAAGGCATATATAGGCTTAACTGACTGAGCCATCCAGGCACCTCAGTGCTATCTTTATCATAGGTCAAGTCTCTACTTCTACATGGGTATACTTTGGACTCTGCTTCACTGTTATGCATGGCTCTTTGCTCCAATTCCACACTGCCTAGATATCATGATATCTTTATATCAATAAGATATCAACAACTTGTTCTCTTTGTTTTTGTTCCTCTTTGTTTTTCTTTTTTCAATGCATCTTGGATGTTCTTGAGCCTTTGGATTTCCGGTTAAACTTTACAATGAACCTGTAAAACACACCCATATACACAAACATCTGCTAAGAATTTTTAAAAAATGAAATTGCACAAAATCCATATACCAATTTGAGGGAACTCAATGTCTTTAAAATGCAGTCTTCTAATTAAGGAGCCCTTGTCTACATCTCCATTTACTAAGGTCTATCAGTTCTTAAAGTAATGCTATATGGCTGCATATATTTTATAGTTTATATGCTTTATAAACATACAGTTAGTATGTCTTAATGTTTATAGTTTATACGCATATATGTTTTATAAGTTTATAGTTCCATAATTTTATAGATTATACATTTCATAGTTTTCTGTGTAGAAGTTTTACGTCTCTCCTGGATAGTAATGTTTTTGATCCTATTTGAAATAATGTTTTTAAAATTTTCATTTTATAAGTTTAATAGATTTTTTTTTATCATTTTGACCCTATGTGTAGTAATCTTGCTATATTCTCATATTATTTAGAATAATTTATTTGCAGATTCTTTTGGATTTTCTTTATAGTCAGTCATATCATCTGCATATATTTTGTTTTTTTCTTTCTAGTCCTTCTATATTTTCTTTCCTTCTTTTTTGCTTTGTACTTTTTAATAAGAATTACATCACCACTCAGAACGATGAATAGAAATAGTAAGCATTCTTAGAATTCTCAATTTTAAAGGAAAAGTTTTCAACATTTCACCATTATATTTATTATAGTTTTTAAATTAAATACTTTATAGGTAAGTTTTTAAAAATTACTAATTTGCTTTTACTTAGCATGAATTAATGTTGAACTTTACCTAAATGCTTTATATTAACCATCTATTTAGATGGTCATATGATTTTTTTTTTTTTTTTTTTTTTGGCCAATATGGTGAACTATGTTGACTATCAAGGGCTAAAATAGCATTATACTCATGTAATAAGCCCACTTTGGTTATTCGCCTTTTATATTTTGTGATTTGATTTGTTTGTTTAAGAATAAAAAATATTGGGCGCCTGGGTGGCTCAGTGGGTTAAGCCGCTGCCTTCGGCTCAGGTCATGATCTCAGGGTCCTGGGATCGAGTCCCGCATCGGGCTGTCTGCTCAGCAGGGAGCCTGCTTCCTCCTCTCTCTCTCTCTGCCTGCCTCTCTGCCTGCTTGTGATCTCTCTGTGTCAAATGAATAAATAAAATCTTTAAAAAAAAAAAAAAAAAGAATAAAAAATATTAAGATTCTAATTCCTTAAGCTCAAGGTTGTCAGAGTGTAGAAAAAAATTTTATGGACTAAAGGATTTGCTTGTGGTATATTCAGCAATATCAGGGCTCACATAGCTACAGTAAGAGAGCTGTCCAAGAAATTCTTCCAAGAGCGTTCTAAATTTACCCTGTTTAAAGCTAAGGCTAACCATCAAGCTTTACTTATAAACCCAACTGTGGTCTGGGTACAGAAGCCTTAGGAAGAGAGACTCTTCCTCCTAATTTTTGTTAGGGCTTCAGATTCACTTCACAGCAAAAAAGCCAGCCCTTGAGATAAGCAGTTAATAAAAAATACCTTCTATGTGAAGCATTACTTGCAAAAATGAAACTTGATTCAAACAGAAGTGTTCATCTAGGCCTTCAGTGGTATAAAGTATCTGGAGAAGCCTAGACTTGGGTCTCAGAATTCATGCCATACTCTTTGAGCCATTTTATTTATGTCTCGATAATTAGATTTCCAAATCCTTTTCTTCTACGCCCCTGAATTAACATGGAAGACCTAGTGAGAGAGTCATGATGGAAGACGTAATGCTGAGCCACCCTGTCAGAGGAGGCTGCCCCAGGCTATTCAGCAGACTGGCCTCCTACCGTCCTTGTTAATCAGTTCTGCCAGTCAATACCTAGAAACGTGCTAGATTCATCTACTTATCAAGAACAAGCAATCAGTAAGTCACTCTGAGCCTCAGAGGATTTCTGAGAGGAAGATGAGTCAAGATGTAGTCATTCGTGTTTTCTGAAGTTTGAGCAGCTAGTTGAATAGCGCTGGCTGTTCTCTCTTTTTGGGGATGACTAGTATAGAGCGTGGGCTAAAGCAGGACGTGTTTCCTCTATGTTTCCCATTTTTTCTTACTCTCACTCTTTAGGACATCCTCGTATATAGTGACTCTAGGAGATATAGATGTACTTATCCGTTCATAGCGTGTAGCACAAGTAACAAGTGTAACTCTTGTTAAACTAAGATTTCAGTTTTTTAAAAGAGACTGTATTTTTAAGATAGTGTTCCTTTAATATAAGAAGGGGGTTAGGTGATAAACAGTGGGGCTCTCCATGGATATTTTAGTAATCTTAAGTGTGGCCTAAAACCCAGGACTCTCTAGTTTCAAACAATAGCAGATCATGGAATTCTGCAAGTGGTCAAGTATGGGGGTGACATGGGCTCTTTGTGGAACAAAATAAAATAAAGCTATATTTTGTTTTGTCATACAAACTAAGAACAATAATACTATCAAGAAAAATGACCAAAGTCTTTTCCCCAAGAAATCCCAAAACTTCTATTAAACAAATATTTGTTAAATGTTGAGTAAACATTTAAATCAGTTTACTGATGTTTCTTCTTAATATTCCTCTGCTACCAGGCGCCTGGGTGGCTCAGTGGGTTAAGCTGCTGCCTTCGGCTCAGGTCATGATCTCAGGGTCCTGGGATCGAGTCCCGCATCGGGCTCTCTGCTCAGCAGGGAGCCTGCTTCCCTCTCTCTCTCTCTGCCTGCCTCTCCGTCTACTTGTGATTTCTCTCTGTCAAGTAAATAAATAAAATCTTTAAAAAAAAAAATTCCTCTGCTACCTATTCATTTGTTATCTGTTGTCCATTAGCAGACAAAAAAGTGTTAAGAAGAGTGAATAGAAAAAATTATAATTGGAAGCATCTTATATCTTTATTTTTTTCTGCAAATTTAGAAAAGATCACCCTAATTTCGATTTTACCTGTAACACACCTTGAAAAACTAGCTCATGGAACAGCATTGTTCTACTGGAGCACAATTTGAGAAAATTTGGCTAAATGAAAGATGAGAAAAGCTCTCTGATCAAGTCACTCTCTTGTCCTGCCCCTGACATTTGTCCCCATCCGCAGCTTCAGGGTAACTACCACCAGTATCACTATCTTTACCACCATTATGTGAAGAGTAACTATCTGGAAAGTTGCATATTAAACACTTTATCTGCATCATTATAATTCATAAAGTAGATATTATTACCTCATTTGATAAATGATTTGAAAGACAGAGAGAGAGAGAGAGAGAGCCAGGGGAGGGGCAAAGGGAGAAGGAGAGATTCCCAAGCCAACTCCAAGCTGAGCACAGAGCCGAATGCAGGGCTCAGTTTCACAACCCTGAGATCATGACCTGAGCTGAAATCAAGAGTCAGATGCTCAACAACTTGAGCCATGCAGGTGCCCTTGTTTACCAGTTTATTAAAGGATATGATAAAGTATACAGATGAATAGCTAGATGAAAAGATGCATAGGGTGAGATCTGGGAGGGTCCCTAAGCAGAAGGGTTTCTGTCCCTGAGGAGTTGGAATGTATCACTCTCCTCGTACATGAATGTGTTCACCAACCTGGAAGCTCTTCAGATGCCGTACCATTGGGAATTTATGGAACCTTCCTCACATAGACATGATCGATTATTAACTCTGTTTCTAACCCCTCTCCCCTCTCTAGAGAAGTGGTTGGGGAAGGGTGAGTCTGAAAATTCCAAACTTCTAATCATGACTTGGTCTTTTTGGCAACCAGCCCCCAACAATAATCCAAAGAGTGCAGTGAAAATTCTGCCTGCTGTTAATATTCCCCCATCCCTTGCTCTATTAGGCAACCACCCTGTAACTTTCTCTTCTTACTTCAGGATTTTCACCTTTTGAGTGACTGATTTAAAAATTAATCATTTATCCTTAAGTTTATCCATTCATAACACACTTATTGAGCACCTATGGTAAGCAGCAAAATTTAACAGAAGCGAGGACATGAGTTCCAGAAGATGACAGTAAAAATGAGCAGACCAACCAGGAGTGTTTCCTGCCATGGCAAGTGGCAGATAGTGAGTTAGCCTGAAGCCCCAGGGCTGGGAGACTGGGACTCTGATGATATGGGAGGGCTTCTGAGGCAGGAAAGGTCATTGAAGGAAAAAAAAAAAAAATCCTCCATATAACAAATTTCCCGAGGGCTCAAACTGATGGAATCTATGTGATAAATACTGACGTGTCCAATTTGTCTTTGTAAATTCCTTAAAAAAATATTTACTTTTCCACATTTAGCACCTAGCACATCTTCCAGAGTGTCTGTTTAATTGTCGTTTCTACATGGATTTTTATCTGTAAGTTTAACTTTCTGTGAACTGAGTAATGGTGGGAACTGGTTAATTTCAGGTGGACCAAAATGTACCCAAACTGGAATGAGAAAACCTCAGAGCTTGGAAAGATTACTCTTTTTTCTACAATTCATAGTTGAGAAAACAGAGACCACAGAATTTAAATGAATCTGTCAGAGTCACACAGCACGTTAGTTGTTAGTAGCAGGGTCAGTAAAGGACTCAGCTGCTCTGATTCAGTCCTATACTCTGTGCAGCCTTATTTCCAGGAGAATGAATGAATCAGAGAAAAACAGGTGTACACATCAATGTGTATCATTTGTATTCATCCAAAGTTGTATTCAAACAAAAATCCCAAACGACTTTTCCATTTTCCCCAATTTAAACTGACAACCCATGATTATGTCATATGTAAGCAACCTCACCTTCACAGTTTGTGACCACAGCCCATTTCTTCCCCAACTCACTGCACACAACAACGAAACTCAACAATGAAAAGGTTTGGAATGCTAAAGAAAATTGAAGCAAGGTCTGTGGCTTTACAGCCTTACTCATTTAAAATTTTACCTACTATAAAATGTGGCTTATCTAATTTACAAGATATAATCAGTTTTACCCTGATTATTATAATACTGCATAAGTCTTAAGAAAGTATAGGTATATCTATAATGCATGTTTACATCTTTATTAATTATAAAATCTTAAACTTCCATAATCCTTTTTATTCAATAGTATCAAAGGCCTTAAAGAACATGAGGTATGCATTTCTCATTAAGAAAGGAGTCATTATTTTCTCAGAATATAGTCCCAGTGAATATGCCCAGGTTTCATGGTGTTTGATCTGCATTTGGACCTCAAAATCCAGATTAAATTTGCAGCATAACCTGCAGTATGGCATAACCAAGCCTAGTAATCAGTAATAAGTTATTTTAAAAAATGGGGTTTTTTTTAAAGATTTTATTTATTTATTTGACAGAGAGAGATCACAAGTAGGCAGAGAGGCAAGCAGAGAGAGAGAGGAGGAAACAGGCTCCCTGCTGAGCAGAGAGCCCGATGCGGGACTTGATCCCAGGACCCTGAGATCATGACCTGAGCCGAAGGCAGTGGCTTAACCCACTGAGCCACCTAGGTGCCCTAAAAAATGGTGTTTTAAATACAAGAGTTTTATTCTCCTTAAAGGCAAGAAACATATAGTAAAGATATCTTCCTCCCCCCTTTTTCCTCTCATTGTTTCTTCTCCTACAAAATTCTTGGCACTGAATTTTGAACTCTTGAGGATGGGTTCAGTTATCAATGTAGTGATCCAGAAAAGTTTCCTAGAATCTTAGCTTGAGCAGTTATTGATGGGTTCATAAAGCTTGCCTTCAGAGCTTCTAAATAGTATGCAAATGTTCAATTTTAGCTTTTTAGTGCAGACCTATGATGGTTCAACTTATGATTGCTCAGCTCTACCATGGTGCAAAAGCGATATGCATTCAGTAGAAACCATAAAAATAGAGACTCTTAAACTTACAGTTTTGAATTTTGATCTCTACTATGCAGTGACAGGGAACCCCAGCTCGCAGCCAGCCATGCAGCCATGAGGGTAAACAACTCCTACACTTAAAACTATTCTGTACCCATACAAATCTTCCCTTTTCAGTATTCTGTCTACCCTTTTCAGTATTCAGTAAATTAGATGAGATATCCAACATTTTATTATGAAGTAGATGACTTTGCCCAAGTGTAGGCTAATGTAAGTGTTCTGAACACATTTGATTCAGGCTAAGCTAAGCTAGGATATTTGGTAGTTTAGGTGTATTAAATGCATTTTTGACTTAATGATATTTTCACTTTACAGTGGGTTTATCAGGATGTAACTCCACCATAAGTAGAGGGAGATTTATATTCTCATTTGTCCACATAATTCTAAGCTGTAGTCTTTCAAACCTGTAATAATATGCTATTTTCACTCCCTAAAGTCAAGTCACTTCAGGTACCGGCTCACTACATCCACGGTTTGATATCAGTGAATTTTCTTTTTCTGAAATGAATTCTCTTCTTAAGAGTTTATTTTGGGAACTTAATCCCATTCTCAGCACAGAAGAATTCTATTTAGGTTGAAGGGATCAGCAAGTCTGATTCTTTCAAACTATAAACATGGAAATAGACATAGCAGATTACACTGGGGGGTAAAATTGGTTTGATTAGGATTGATTCATCCTGAAAATTAGTGACTGAAAATAAATTGTTATCCCTATAGACAGTTACTGGAATGAAACAAAGTTAGCTAAACAAACCTAAGGGAAACAGCTCTGAGTAAAGATAATATGTACTGGTGAAGCTGCTTTTTTAAAAAAGAGGAACATCTTGCCAAAGATTCAAACTCATTCCTTTTGGGGCAGCTTAATTGCACAAGCTTTATGTTAATTATTGTTATGTTAAAGATTTGGCATCTTTACAAAAATCTTAAACTTGTACGTGCAGGTTTAAAGTACCCTATTCCAGTGGCCCAGAGTTAGGCTAGGAAAGCATTTCAGATAATGGCAACCTACAGTAATGCTTTTTTTTTTTTTTTTTAAACCTATGGGCAGTTTATAATTTATAGTTTCATAGGAATTTGCTTAACAAATGTGGACGTGATTAGTTGCCTGCCTTCCAAAACCCAAGCCTATGTTCTTTGGTATCATGGTATGCTATCTACCCAATGACAGGCTTTCAAAAGTCTGAGAAGACCATGTTTTTTGATGAGTGTTATCCCTGCATTTGGTGTGAATTTCACTCACAGTAGATCTTTGGTAACATAGAAGTTGAGTTTTCAATATCCAGCATTCATAGAAAAGCATAGATTCACAAGTTATAACACAGTATAAGGAAGAGGGTAAGCAATGTGATGGAGGTAGACTAAACCATCATTCCCATGCACTGTGGACTACTGGAAAACAACTGAATGACCTTCTCTTGACTTAAGAATAAGATAAAAGGAAAGTCTGTAAATGGTTCTAAGGAAAGGATAATATGACTTACGATGTCACATCAAAAACTGAAAAATAACTGAGATACTATACTTGATAGCTGCTATAATAATAACCAGAGGGGCACGTAAGGGAAAATTTTGGGAGGTGGGAGGTTTGGGAAGTTTGAGTTAAAGGTATACATTGTCGAAGGATAAGTATTATCTGTCTTAATTTTGTGTTAAGGACATTTAAATAGCTGAGTGAAGTCCTGGAGGACCAGGTCAGTGTGAATGTACCCATGTTCTATGCTTCCTTCCCAAGATCTTATCCATGGGAAACACATATTTTCGCTATAAAAATATGGCAGTATCATTCGTCAGTTGAGGATCACCGGTATTATCATCAAGTTTCACACATTATTTTTTGGTGGCAACGGAGGGGTGACAGAGTGGAGAGTTGGGTAATGTTGATGTCACTGACAAGTTAGGCATGGTGTGGGGGACATGGGAGTGAGGGAGTCTTGGAGGTGCAGGAAAGAGGATCAAGGAAGAAAGGTCTTTGCTCAAGCCACCTCCCCCATCTTTGATTATGCCTCCCTAACGGATCCACCCTAGGGATTCCGATCTCTTGGTCAGGGGCTCTCTCTGCATTTGGAGGGTTTGGTACTGCTCATAAGGCCCATCATGAAAATCTAAGACATTTTTATGTTGCCTTTGGGAATGGTGGGAAAGGGGTGAAGCTTCAATCTTGCTGTCAGATCCTGAACTGGACCAGAAAATTCCTGATTATAGGCTGATTCACAGATTTTCTCTACTACTATGCTTATCATCAAAGTTGCCAAGGGGCTAGAAGAATATATGAAAAAAGATCAGTAGCATCCTAGAACATGGTAGAATTGTCTCTTCACTCCTTATTTTCCTGGTATCATGAGACATTCTTGCTTCTCCATCTAAAAGAAAGCTTTTATACTCTCAAGACTGAAACAATAATGAGAGTCAAGGGTAGAAAACTACACTGACTTCTCTGCCAGCACTTCAAACAGATTTCAATACTGTGAAATTATCTTGGGAGTTGTTATCTCTCAAACTTCAGGTAGTTAAGGATGATTATAAGACATGTTCTGTTGCTTAAGGATTTGCTGAAATCTAATGCCTTTTTTTCCCCAAATGAATGCAGCAGTGACATTTGAGTTAATTAAGGATCTGAGAAAGATGTCGCCTTTAGCTATACTTTTATTACCATTACCTTCCCACAGTCTAACTCCTGTGCCACGACCCTCCCTCCCACACACACCCTACCCCCTTCCTCACCATTATTAATCTAACCTGAATCACTCTATTCTTCTCCAAGAGAACACACCCCAGTGACAGCAATGAATCACAGATGCTCTTGCTCCTCTAGTCTCTAATAGACTTGACAAAATGCCAGGTCTAATAAAATAAAAGGACAGGAACACCAGGTGAAAGGAGCTCTTTAGGTTCTTGTTCAGTATATGACCCTCACTATTAGTTACCAGATAAGTTTTCTAGTTGCCCAGTGGTGGGCAAGTTTTTATTACCCAAATGCTATTGACCCTCCCATGTCTTCACACTCTAAGTAGCCATCCTACTCAGTAAGGCAACCTCTCAGGGATGCCTAGTAGCTAAGTTAAGGGCTCTTTCATCTTGAGGTTGAAAATAAAATTGCTTTTGCTTAATGTAGCTAGAGAGAATTAAACAGTTTACCCACAAAGGTCACACTTGGATTTAAAAAAAAGTCTTCAACAGTCTCTACAAATCAATCAATTATACGTTATAGAATTCCATAGGAGGTCTTTAAAGAAAAGAAATAGAAATAGTCTGTCAGTCATTTAAAGGGAAATGTATAAGATGACAACACTAAAACACATCTTCTTTACCATGGATAGGTCTGCAGGAGTTGAATTCATGGCAAGAGAAACATAGGGAGGTTTTTTGATTTTCAACTTATATAGAAATGTCAGAAGAAATATTGAAAGCCACTTAAGAGAATTTAGGAGAGTTTTTGTGAGTGTTATAAATTTGTATTAAATTTTGCTTAACTTGCCCTAATGAACATTATAAATCAACTTAAGCATGTGGATTTTATACAATACCTCACCCAATTAGATTTTAATCATGTTTTACAAATTTATATTTATATTTATTTATTTTTAAAAAGATTTTATTTATTTATTTGACAGAGAGAGAGAGAGATCACAAGTAGGCAGAGAGGCATATAGAGAGAGAGGGGGAAGCAGGCTCCCTGCTCCCTGCTGAGCAGAGAGCCCGATGTGGGGCTTGATCCCAGGATGTCCTGGCCGAAGGCAAAGGCTTAATCCACTGAGCCACCCAGGTGCCCCACAAATGTATACTTATATTTTTAGTTGTTAAAAAAAAATCTATGGATACTAGGTATATCTACATAATATAAAAATGGTATTAATACAGAAAAGTCAATGGAATGGAATTTAGGTCACTCTGAGATTACCGTTAAGATTTATAAAATAATGCTACACCTAAGAATTTTAAAATAAAGAAACCCAAAGCAATGAAATTTTAAATTGTGCCTTAACCATGGTGTGTGTGTGTGTGTGTGTGTGTGTGTGTGTGGTTTATATGGAGAAAGAGAGAAAGACTATTTTCTTCTTGTCATTAAAAAAGAATAAAAAAGCCTCATAAAGATTTTTAGGCCTATGTCATCATCCCACTGACAATAATCACAGACTAAGGAAAGAAACATTCACCACTCCCTAATGAATAACAAAGTAGCTAACAGTAGCCTTGGGTATTGGAGAAATTTAAAAACACAGGGAAAGCCTGCCTTAGGTTAATATTAATTACTATTATCATAGAATTCTATTGTTCAAATTGTTCTCTATGGTAGAATAAGGAGCCCTTGCCTTTTGGCTCTCTAGGGCAGTGTTTTTCCCACCCTGAAAAATTTCAAGTAACATACAATGTCCTTTTTCACAAACAACAAACTACTTACATAGATTTTGGGCACTTAAAGTCATGGAAGTGTTTGCGAGGCTTTATCTAAAGATAAAATGAAAACTGTATGAGGGCTATATTCCAGATTCCTTACACCAAGTCGAGAGTGGAAGCTATGTTTCCACTTGTGGATGTCACTGGAGTAAGTAAAATACAAACTTAAATGTGGGAAGATCATTCAGTTGTAACAACACATAGAAGCCAGAGATGTAGGTCAAAAAATGCACATTTCTAAAATACAGGTTTTTCTGAATAGTTATTCTGAAGTTCTTTGAAAATCTGGCCAAAACAATCCCATTTAATATAGCAGTTCACATAATAAGCAAGTCAGAACATCTGCCAGGCAAGATGTTGTTTTCCTTTATGCAGCCAGCAAAAACACAGCTCTAAGCTTGGGCTGTCCTGATAAAAGGATTTTGGAGCAGCTGATTTTAGAGAATCATAAAAACAACCCAACCTTATGCCCCAAGGTATAAGGAATATGCAGAGTCTGCATTGTGCTTCTAGTGTCAGGACAAATCAGTCTGCTCTTTTCAGCGTGAGTAACTGATGCCAATGGATGAGTTCAGGGAGAAATAAATGTACAGACAGACCTGTGGCTTGATGTGGTAACACTTGTGTCAGAAAATCATGAGTTTGGGGTACCTGGGTTGGTCATGGTTAAGTGTCTGCTTTTGGCTCCAGTCCTGGTTCCAGGTCCTGGGATCCAGCCCCTTCTGCCGGCTCCCTGCTCAACTGGTAGTCTGCTTCTCCCTCTGCCCCGGCCATTCCCTCTGCTTGTGTTCGTTCAGGTGGGTAAATAAAATCTTAAAAAAAGAAAAGAAAAGAAAAGAAAATCGTGAGTTCTCTCTTTCATTTTGTAAATTCCTTGAGGTTAATTTACTCAATTTTTTAAAATTTAGAAGGGGAATATATATTAATTATATATGGAGCCACCAAGTTTTCTGCTACTTTCAGCTTAAATTGTGTGGGGTTTTATGGATTACAGCATCTTTAAAAAATCTGGCCTTTTTTGGGGAGATAAAGCAGAAGGATAAAAGAATTACCATGCATACTGTTGTATCAATTAAGGAATGGTGAATATAGAAGCATTTATAAAATAACAATTATGGAGTGGGTCCTAAATATCTACTGCTGTTTTCCTTGCCCCTCATGAATTCTCATTTAATCCTCCAATCCCTAGGAGGTTGATATTATTATACCTGTTTTTACAGATGAGGAAACCCGGGCATAGAGACACTACTTGACAAAGCATATAAAATAATGGTGTCAGGATTCGAACCTGGGCAAATCGCCTCCAAGGTTTAGGTCCTTAATCACTGCACGGGGTTGTCTTCAGTTTCTCTGGATCTGACTACTTAGGGCTCAGTTAATTCCTCAGGGTCCTGGCACCTCTAAGCTATTAGCTCTTTGCAAAGAGACAGTATCAACGTTTAAAATGGACATTCAGGTCGTCTGGGTGGCTTAGTGGGTTAAAGCCTCTGCCTTCCGCTCAGGTCATGATCCCAGAGTTCTGGGATCGAGCCCCGCATCAGGCTCTCTGCTTGGGGGCAGCCTGCTTCCTCCTCTCTCTCTCTCTCTCTCTCTGCCTGCCTCTCTGCCTACTTGTGATCACTATCTGTCAAATAAAGGAATAAAATCTGAAAAAAAAAAAAAAGCCATTCATTAGGTTTTAAACACCAGCTCCTTAAAATTCCCAACTTCCAGGTGACTCAGAAATTACTAATTGTCGTTCCCCAAACCCAATGCTCCACCCGATTTATTTAACTTTGTTGTTGCACAGCAACAGAACATTGCTACCAGGAAGCGAGGTGTTTTTTTTTTTTTTTTTTTAACGTTTTATATTTAAAAGTAATCTCTACAGCTAAGGCGGGGCTCGAACTCAGCTCCCCCCGCCCCCTCCCCATCAAGACGTTCGCTCTGGCGACAGATCCGGCAGAGGCCCCGCGGGACGACGATTTTCGACGAAGGCGCTGCCCAGTATTCAGCAAGGGCTAGATCTGCCTCCAACATCAGGATTCTGGAAAAAACAGAAACAAACATCTGAATTCAGGACCAACACAATCTCATTCAGTGATTGGTCTGCTTCCTGTGTAGCCCAAAGGGGTTGGACCCAAATCTGACCAGACTTGAAGCCAAGCTACAGAATCTAAATGTGGGGGTAGATGCAGTAGAAAACCTGTGAGAGAAGCGCCGTTTGCACATCAGTGACTGGAGAAGAGCTCGACCCATCCGCCGGGCCTCTTGGAGCGATTTCTAACATGTCGGATTCTCTCAACAGGCCGCCTAAGCCAGCGCTCCCCTCTTTTGCGGTCTCTGCTTTACGAGAGTTTAGCGCCCTACATTTAACCCGGAGCCCGGTCTGCGGCTTCGGGTCCTGCCCGGTGTGAAGACGGAGGTTTCGTGTGGGGAGTGAGGACAAGAGACTAACGGCGGGGGGGAGGGGGCGGCAGCGAAGACAGGAAAACCTAGGGAAGGGGGAGGGGCACGCCCAGGCGTAGTTCACACACACAAAAACTAGGAAGGCAAGGCCTGGAAAGAGGAGGTGGGGGGGAAGCCGCGAAGAGAAGCGCAGCGCACTGAAAATCCACCCGTCTGGCGTTCAGTGACTCTGCCCCGGCCCGCCCCCAACGCGGCTGAGGCTCGCGGCCGCGCGCAGACAGCGCCGTTAACACTCCGCCGTGCTCCGCCCTTGGGCGGAGCAGAGCGGAAAACGTCAGTCCACCGGGCCAATCACGCGTCTCTACGGACCTCGCGTGACCCCGCTTGGCCTCCGCCTCCTCGCGGTCCCCGGAGGCCGCGCGTGCGGGCGCGCGCCGTCTCGCCGCTCTAGAGCGCCCAGCCCCGCGGAGCTGCGCGCGTCGGTCAATTCAGCCTATCGCGCGTCTCTTCCGCCTCTCGCGCGGTCCCGCCCCGCCGGGGCAGCGCGCAGGTTCTGTGCTCTGGGGATGGCGGAGGGTGGTGGAGTCTCGGTTAGTGACTGAATATCTGAGAGAGTGGGGCTGCTTCGGACGTCTGTGGTGGAGTCTAGTAGCGCTCCCTTTCTGCGGTCTGGGGGCGAGAGTGAGCTGGGGTCTCTGGAGGGCTAGTGTGGGTGTTCTGCAGTGGTGGGAGGTAGGAAGCAGCTCCCCTTCATACCCCATTACAGTGGACGCCTTTGAGGAAGACGGCTTAAGCCAACTCTTTTCTAGGGTCTCTTCGCCACTTAAACGACACACACGGGCGTATGCTTATCTGCGCTTGTGTTCCTTGTTCGTCAGGCCTGAGTGGTCATTGGCGCTAGTCACACAGCTTTGTAGGGTTTAAGGTACTGTGACAAGTCTGATGATGTTTTTCGAGTCAAGATTTCAGTTGTATTTCATTATAAAGCCGGCGTAACGAAATTAAAGAATTCCCGAAGAATTACAGAATTATTCTCGCTACCCCCAAATGGCGGATTTGAGGATATTTTGATAGATAAAACAAGTGTTTATGTGAAATGCTTATTTGTCCTGAAAAAACCAGGAGTCACGTGGACCAAGTCTTACTTAGGAAAGTAAACGGGAAGCTGCAAAAAGAGCAACAATGAATCACAACTAAGTGAAGTTGTTGCTGGCGTATTTGTGGATGTTATGTGTACAAGAGTAAAAAGTTCTTTCACAAAAACTTAATATATCGCCTTATCAGTTTTGTTTACATTCTGATTTTTTTTTTTTCCCTAGAGGTAGGCGAAGATTTCATTTCCAAGATGGAAAGCCCGTCCGACTCAGCTGTGACTTTACCTAGCACTCCACGGGCCTGCGCCAGCCCACCATCTCCCCGTACAAGCAGTTTAAGAAAACAAGTAAGAATATCTTACTTAGTTCTTTCGCTGGAGCTACTGTATTTCTACATATTGTGCCAGTAGTGGGTTTAATTCTACAAAAAAATGTCAGTTAACATAATGTGTAGATCAGTAAATAGATAACCGAACTATTAAATAATTTTAGGTCTTTATCCTAAAATAATCCCCGCCCCCTCCACTCCACCACCCCCCCCACGCCATTTTCATCTTGAATCAGTTATTTTCATTTCGTTTCGATCAGGTTACTACAAAATTCCAAATTGAGGACGTTTGAATCTGCAGTATTCTGAAGGTCTTTGGTGGAAGGGATCTAGGTCTTTTACTTAATTTGTAACTGAAATATTCATTAGCGTCAGGAATGTGCTAGTTGCTGAACAGATATTTGTGATGACAAGGATAGGGGTCTCAACACTGTTTTAGAAGGGTTCTGACGTTTCTAAAACAAAAATGAAATTAACAGGGCTTGCAGGAATTACATTTTGTGGCGGTTACTTCAGGTAAGTGGAGATACAAAGCCATCTAGTGGTGTCAACCACTTCTGTCAAATAAATACAAGGTTTTTATTATTAGTGGGTTTGTTTACACAGGAATGTTTTTCTTGATTAATGTTTTGTGCTTTTTTCAGCCTATGAGTGCAACACTTAGAGAACGATTGAGGAAAACTAGATCTTCATTTAATTCCCATTACAATGTGGTAAAACGTCTTAAAGTAGAGAATGAAGAAAACGATCAGACTTTTCCTGAGAAACCAGCATCTTCAACAGAAGAAAACTGTTTGGAACTTCAGGAAAATTTTAAACACAAAGATGGTGAATTCAAAGAAAGTACATATTTGAAAAATACCTTCAAGAATATCAGTGCGTGTGAATCTAAGTCTCTTGATACTGAGTCATGCAGTGATCTCCAGAGTGACTTTGTGAATGAGGAACTTCCCAAACAGGGATTAAATGAAGAAAGAACAAAATTGATGAAGCAGATTGAAGAGAAAGAAGACCTTCTTCGGAGGCTAAAACTGGTCAAAATGTATAGATCAAAGGTGAGAATAATTTCAGAACCACTTCTTAATATTTATTTTTAAATAAGCGATAGGAAAGTAATTTCAAAGAGAAAATATTTAAGCATAAGCAATAAGCCATACATTGAGAAACCTGGCTCCCAACAACTGTAACTCAAATGTAAGTCATAGATTTCGAGTAGAAGAGGCTCCTACACACCAGATACAACTTTAGAAAGTCCCGGCTCTCATTTAATATGCAGTTGAAGTTTTTCTCTCTAGTTTCCAGCCTGTAGCAATATTAGTATCAAATGATAGAATCAAGTACAGTGAGAACAAAAGTGACAGCTGCCAGTGAATGATTAAAAAAGCTAAAAATAGACCACAAAGTACAATAAAAAAAAATTTTTTTTAAAGATTTTATTTATTATTTATTTGACAGAGATCACAAGTAGGCAGAGAGGCAGGCAGAGAGGGGGAAGCAGGCTCCCTGCTGAGCAGAGAGCGGGATGCAGGGCTCAATCCCAGAAACCTGGGATCATGACCTGAGCTGAATGATGGCAGAGGCTTTTAACCCACTGGGCCACCCAGGAACCCCAATAAAAAATATTTTTAGTAATAGTCTGTGTTCTTCCAGCTTATTCAAATGTTCCAGGTACTTGATTTGATAAAACAACAAATACAAAGTAGGTTTTTAGATTTCATCTAGGCATTTGGGAGAAGATAACCTTTCCTGACCTGGGTTATTCATGTATATGTAGTGGCTCCTTCCCCAGCAGCGTGGTATAAATGGTGGAATATTAGATCTGATATGCTGTCTTGAATTTTTGGAATTTTTCTAAATCTAACTACCCGGGATTTATGAGATAGTTAGTGATGTTGGAAATACAAAGTTGAATATTTTGATTTATATTAATTGAATATTTTCATTTTTTAAAAGTATAGCTATAATACTACATATAATACATATGTACAATACATATAAAAAGTACATGTAATATAATGTTTTAATCTATATTGTTTCTTCTCTACATAGTTTTGCCCTATTTCTTGATTTGATTTGTCCCTGAGGGTAAAGATGGTCCAGAGGTTGGACCAAACAAAATAGCCATAGAACTCAATTTGAGTGTCATTGCAGTCATTCTACTTAAAACCGTCTTACTTTTTCCTGGGTAGAAGTCTCAATCCTGACCAAGTGTGTTACTCTTTAAACCTACGCATTTACTAATTTAAAAACTTTCATTAAGTTAAAATAGATGCTTAGCTAGGTATTGACCTATTTTTTTTTCCTCTTTTAGAATGACCTGTCTCAGTTACAGTTGTTAATACAGAAGTGGAGAAGCTGTAGCCAGCTGTTGCTTTATGAGTTGCAGTCAGCCATGTCTGCGGAGAACAGGAAACTCAGCCTTACTCAGTTGATAGACCACTATGGGTTAGACGATAAGTTGCTACACTATAACAGAAGTGAAGAAGAATTTATGGATGTTTAATTCATAATTATTTCCCCAGAATATTTTTGAGAATGGTAAGTTAAAAGATACTTAATACATTTTAAAAGGAAGGTAGAAACCATTATGTAAATATAAAATAAGATCTAAAATGAAAATTTAGTAGTCTGGATAAATTTACCGAAGAAAACTTCTTATTTAAAGAAATGTGAAAAAAAATTAAATCATGTTTAAAAAATAGTTTGGTCATTTCTGTAAGTCAATTTTAATATATTGTTTATTGTGGTAAAAATTCTATTTTTTTTAAGGTTTTATTTTAAATGTTAAAAAATAGTTCAGTCAGGTGAATGTCTAAACCTAAAGTGGTCTAAAAATGCCTGTCTCCTAAGTTTATGGACCGTGTTTCTATCCATTTACCACATACTTCCATCTGGATGGTGTAGCAGGTAATTAAACTTGTCCATATGTCATTTTATTCTTCCCTGTCTTTTCAAATTTGTTTATTCTTCATCTCATTTAGTGAAATGACCATCTACCTCTTAAAAGCAACATGTCCTCATCGCCCCCCTTCAAGGCATACAAGGTCCTTCACATTTATCATCCATTCAGTTCATAGTGACTCCTCAGCTAGAAAGCCACTTTCATAAGGCTGTGTTTCGGGCTGCTATTTTGTACAAAGTTTAGCTCTCCTTGTGGTTGTGCACAGAAATATGACCCAAGCTGGCTCAGTCTGAGAATTGGAATTGTGCTCAGGAAAAGAAACCCCATCTCTTTTTGTGGCTAAAGCTATTGTAGGCAAATTTGGAAGCACAAAAGCTGGTGTGCTAGAAGGATAGTATGTGCCCTTATTAAGAAAGGCAAAGATGTTAGATGGAGAGAACTTGGTGGATCAGTGGCTTCCTGGTTCCATCCTCTAGTCCTTCCTGAGGGCCTTCTGGATTTCTGCTTTTGGGTCCTGTTAAAGGCTAAAGCAGCTTTACTTACTTTAAAAAAATCCTGAAAGAAAGTACTTTTCTACTAGTAGATAAAGAGCCACTACCCTGAGGCCCCTCCTCCAAGCATACCCTGTTTTTGGCCCAGTCCCATCCCATGATCTAACAAATCAATATTTGACCTAGCAGGACATTAAGATGGCTGCTTTTGCATCCATTCTAATTGTTAGTGTCCATGCTGGTACTACTCTTCCCCCTTGCCAAACATTCCCCTCTTACCATACACAAATTCCTACCTTCTAGACAGTGGTATTGTCATTAGATGCCATGAACCCAAGAGGACTGACCCAGGCCTAACATGGGCCTCTGACCCTGAGATTTCTAGATGGGTATCCCTAGGAAGCTGTGCTGTTGGGAGCCTATCAGCCTCCACTGCTGCTTGCTGCATAGCTAGAAGGTGTAAATGTGGCATGGGAAGTGGTTTCCCTAGTGATGGTGCTGGTATTTGGTTGCAGCTACTTATTGTTGATTAGCACATCCCTGGAGTCACCCTCACATGTCCACTTGGAGGAATTATAGCATCAGTGGGACTCGAGTTCTGGGAAAGTTGGGGAGAGCAGTTGGGGACATAGTAATGGACATTTCCAAAGCACTGACTGGGTGCTAAGGGCTCTAGCAGCACAGTGGACACTCCTGCAACAGGAGATGGTTCATGGAACATGGATCAGGCTTTCGGGAAAGTTTAATGCTCAAGATGCCCATGAGGCAGGACCCTTTTTAATATAATTTCTGTTGAATTTCACCTCTATTTAATGGGATGCATTTGTTTTAAAAATAACTGGATACTATATTTTTATTCACAAAAATGAAGACTACCACTTAGCAACTGCTTTGTGCCAGTTTACAAATTATGTTAATCATTTGAGTATTAAAATTATTGGCATCCCAATTTTAAAGATGAGAAAATTTAAGATAGTTACTTAATAACTAGATAGTTATTTAAAGCTCAAGTGGCAGAGCCAGGATTTGAAACCAAGCAACCCAGCAAGAGAGCTCTATTAAGAACCATGCTATATTTGACCCAGTTAATTATCTTACTATTTAATATAATTTAAAGAAGTATAAAAATACAATTGCTGTTAGTTCAGCAGAAGCTGAGAGGAATCAGTACCATGGACAGTATCAAGAGTGAGTTGGTGTGAATGACCCAGGTGCCCTTCCAGAACCAACCCCCGAAACCAGAAGATATCTTCTGTTGAAAAGTGCTGCTAGTAGAATATAGCTTGCAGACCAAGAGATTTCTGCTAACCTCCACTCTATCCATGTCTCAAAGCAAAAAGCTTGAATTGTCAGAGTCTCCCAGGGTAGCCACTAAGAAATAGAAATTACATAGGCTGTTAATAGGGTGGTGGGGTTATGGACATTGGGGAGGGTATGTGCTATGGTGAATGCTGTGAAATGTGTAAACCTGGCGATTCACAGACCTGTACCCCTGGGGCCAATAATACATTATATGTTTATAAAAAAGTTTAAAAAAATTACATAGGCTGTTAAGATCTAGGAATCCACGGAGAAATTTGTGGCATTGACTATTAGCAAATGGAGCCTAATAAGGCAACCAATCCTGGTCATCTGGAATTTATATCACTAGAAAAAATGGAGAGGAAAAAAACACCTAGCAGAATCTTGATTGACTCAAACCAGCAGGACAGAGAACTTTGATGATCTCATCCTAAGTACAAAGCATTTGTACTCTTCACACACTTCACCCTTGGGTCCAGGCTCCCACCCCCAACAATCACCTTCTCAAAGATAATTTTGAAGGATCCAAGATGTAGAGAATGTTACCAGTGGGCACTTGTCTGCTGAATCAGCCAAATTGACTACTTGAGGAGTCATTCTGGTACTAAGGAGGGCCATCAAAAGTGATGTTGGGCCTATCACTTCTCTTACATTCCCATCCAGCACTTATCAGTATATGGGGGATCAATCATGGTACTACCTGAGCAGTCTCTAGAATATTTTAAATCTCTTAAAGATTTTTTTTTCTAAATAGAAGCTTTTTTATGATAATAGCTCTCTTGCTTTACCTACACCTACACACACTGAATATGCTGTTGCAGATTACACTTAACATTTATTTCACAAATTTCAGAAGAATGAGACCATGACATGTGAAAAGATTGTAAGGACTGGTCAATGAACCTGATGGTATCATCTTGGAATGTAGCAGTTCACAGGCTATGGAAGGGGGAAGCAGTTTTCTGAGCATTTAATCTTTTCATTGTTTAATTATCATCATGTATTACAAAGAATATGCAATGTAGAAGACTATGTTATGTTTATGCAGAAAAAATATGTTGTACTTTTCAAATGATTTAAGGCTTAGTAAAAGGAAATGGTTCACTTTGTTCTCATTGCTAGAATTGGGAAGAAGTGTCCTGAGAAATGTCCTAAATGTTCTGAGAAATTTTTTTCTGCTGAAGAAAACTTGAGAAATATAGAAAAAAATATAAAAGTCATCCATTAACTCTTAAGTTTTCTGGTAATTTTATAAAATTAGAAATGCCAGGAGTAGCGAAGAATTTTTTGTCTTTATGACAAAAACTAAGACTATATGAGTAAGAGAGACATACATACATCTTGAATATTTTCAGTTAATTCCTGAATGAAAACAATTCATGATATTTTACACGTTCATACAAGACACATTTTTATAACGATTAAGGTTAAAATGAAATAATTTGCTATTAAAAATATGCAACTAAGAAGCAGCTCTCCTTAAATTTCCTGATATGGGGGAAAAAGAAATCATTTTAATAAAATCATTTTAATAAAATGAAATTATTTTTTAAATGATTGATTGCCTTGTGTTTCCCACCAGCATTTTTATATTTGAACAAGAGCAGGGAATGTTTTCATCCTTAATCGTTCAACTTCAGCCTGCAGTATTGAAATCTGTTCAGCTTGTTGTTTTGCAATTTTTGTTAGCTTTTGGTGTTGCATCATGTTTTCATATCGTTCTTTGGCAATCTTTTCACAAGTCAGTTTAGACCCTACCCCAAAAATGAAGAAGGAAAGAATTAGTTGGATTATCATCTATACTTTCAAATTATAGAAATAGAATTCAGAATCAATTAAATATTTGGAAGAAATGCTGGTAGCTTTATAACTACTAACCAGATTTCAGGAATAGTGATTACTATTTTTTTGAATAATTTTTTTTATTATTTTATATTAGTCACCAAAGAGACTGACAATTGAATAAAGAAAAAATATTCTTACCTATTGCATTACAGATGTCTTTTCTCTCTGAGACAGCTACCAATTCTTCTCGTAAATTGCAGCTTAGAGTATAATTTGCTACATCTTTTTGATTGCTGTATCTTCCCAGTTTTTTTAGTAGTTTTTTGCAATTTTCCACATTCTTTTTGTGGGTCTGAGATTTTGTTCCCATGACACCCCACAAAAATAATTTAAAAAAAAAGTATTTTTACAAAGATTATTTTTTTAACTTAAATTCATTATCATCAAGATACCATCTTATCCCCATATCCCTATTGCCTAACATAATGCTTGAACATAGTAGTTAACTAAATTGTTTAAAGATAGAATGGTATTTTAATATGACATTTTAGAAAAAATCTTGTATATTCTTAAAAATGAGAGATTAAAAAAATAGAAAGCCTTGAGATTACTTTGTTTCCATCTTATATATGTTATACAAGCTAAACTGAGCATTTCTTTCTTTTTTTTTTAAACTGAGCATTTCTTAAGCAGTAATGAAAAAACAAAGGCTTTACAAAGCCAAAGAAAGACTATCAACACTTCTGTTACATAAATCACAACTTAATGTAAAATTAGAAATTCATGTATACTCAGATATCTCCCAAGGGATTAATTCTAATAGTAAAAGAAGTACTTCAGTCTACCATACTTGTTATGGTTGCAAAGATACTATTTTAGGACCTCTAATTAGATCCTGATTGTCAATAGTGCACCACGGTTTTATTAGGTTCTGTCTGAATACATGACTTGGAATACTATTACTTTGTTCAAATAATTCACAACTGTTGGGATTATAATGAACAATATCTTTGAGACCTACCTTCTCTAAAACAGCAATGGTTTGCTCCATTATTCCAATCTGAATGGCAATCAGAGTCTCATAGTTTGGTTCATTTAGGTACTTGGAGAAGAAAAAGACCCCCAAAAATATGTAAGATACTTTACTCTTTCAATAGACAACTTTATAAAACATTCTTAGTTTTCAAAGTTACCATTACCATAAAAATTATCTAAGATTGATTTGACTTTCATGCCATAATGTTTACTTGCATTTAGCTATTGATACACTTACTTGTATTTTAATAATCACAAATGCCTAGAGTTTATTTTCTCATTTATTCAACTCCCCAAATATTTATTAAGTGTCTCATTTGAACCCTATATTAATACTGTTCTAGTTAAAGATACTAAGGGAGAAACAAAGATAGATAATATGACTTTAGCTTTCAAAAAAAAAAAAAAAGCATGTAGATATGATTAGTTGCCAGAAAATATGTAAAATGACATGCAAATTCAAAGGTGGTTTGGAAAAGGATGCGGTTTTTCTGGACTAGGAAAATCCAGAGGCTTTGAGAGCAGGTGGCATTTAAACTAGACCTTGAAAAATAGACTTGGGATGTGAAAAATGTAAGGAAAGATTTTAGATTGAAGAACCAGTAAGGAGCAAAGGCACAGAGGTAAAATCTGAGAAAATATTAATCAGTTTGTTTTGAGAATACTAATGTGAGGAACAGTGGGAATGAATTTGAAAAGTTAGTTGAAGGATGCAGATCACCCACCTAAAAATTTCATAATTCATTTGCTAGGTAAGAGGTTGCAGTTTAAAATGTTTGAGCTGAGTAATAAGGTTATCAGGGCTGAACATCAGTATTAATCTGGTAGCAACATATAGTACAGATAAGTAAGAGTCCAAAGGTCAAGAGACCAGATAAGAGGGTTTTGTTTGTTTGTTTGTTTGTTTGTTTTTGTAAAAGTTTATTTTTTTTAGTGATCTCTACACTCAACTTGGGGCTTGAACTTATGACCCTGAGATCTAGAGCTGCATATTATTCCAACTAAGCCAGCCAGGTGCCCCCAGCTGGATTATTATACAATAGGCTAAATCATGGAAAAGAAAAACTGAGCCAGGCTAATGGCAGTGGGGTCAAAGAATGAGGGAATAAGCAGATAAACTAGGCAAGACTTGGAAGATGGGAGAGGGGAAAAAGATGACTACAACTATAAGCCTGAGTAAGGGGTTGAAAAGAACAGAAATAAGCACATTAAGAAGGGTTGGTGTTGGGAAAAGGGAATGTAGAAATAGAGCTTGAGGGAGATCAGGAACAGAGAATTTGGATCAGTCTTTTAGAAGTGATCACTGAAGTTAGAAAAATTGACATTAAAGGAGAGGGCATGGAAGGAAACAGAGCAAAAGGCAGGATCATAAAGGATAGTTATATTTAAGAGTTAGGGGGCACCAGGGTGGCATAGTCAGTTGAACATCTGACTCAGGTAGTGATCTCTGGGTTGTGAGATTAAGCCCCAAGTGGGGCTCCCCACTCTGCAGGGTCTGCTTGAGATTCTTTCTCCCTCTCCCCCTCCCACTTGTCCCCTCTTTCTCTCTTAAATAAATAAATAACTCTTTAAAAAGGGGTGGGGTGTTAGAAGCAAAAGAAAATTCAGTAAAAGAGGCAGAGTGGCCTGACATGTTGGAAGAAAAATAGCAGAAAACAGGATTGATAAAAGTCAGAGAGTTGGGCAATTAAGGTGGTCAAATGCTACCAAGAGTTGAGGAATGGTGATGACTGGAGCTGAGACCACTAGATTTGACAATTAGGAAATCCTCAGAAGACAAAGAATTTGTAGACACATGGAGAAAAACTACTGGCTTATAATGTGCTTGATACTGCAGAAGCATCTTATTAAACACTGTTTGAATGAAAGAAAACATTAATGAATGAAATTAAAATTATATAGTGAGGCAGGGAGAACTCACCTTTTGACGATCTCTTGAAAAAAACAGCATCTGAATATCCCAAGCCTTCTGATTTAGATCTTCCATTTCCATCTCCATTTTCCTATGTTCCCACTCAATTTGAAATATTCCTTTGTGGACATCTTTACTTTCCATCATGCTAGCAACTTTCTTTTGTCCTTGAGTCTTGAAAAAAAAAAGTACATTTTGATATTCATAGGACTCTGCATACAGAATACAGAATATCTGAAACTGAATGCTCTTCTTAGGAAACACTTGGAATCACGGAGGTAATTCTATCTTTTTTAAAAAAATTATTATTATTTTATTTATTTATTTATTTTAAGGAGAAGGAGTACATACCTGAGTAGGGGGGAGCAGAGGGAGAAGGAGAGAGAACCTTAAGCAGGCTTCATGGCCAGCATGGAGCCCCACTCAAAGCTGGATTTCCCGACCCTGAGCTGAAATGATGAATCAGCCTGATCATCTAGGTGCCCCTTCTTTTTAAAAGTGTAGCAGATATTAGAGAATTACTGATCTGGGGTGCCTAGGTGGCTCAGTGGGTTAAAGACTCTGCCTTCAGCTCCGGTCGTGGTCCCAGGGTCCTGGGATCAAGGCCTACATCGGGCTCTCTGCACAGCAGGGAGCCTGCTTCCCTTCCTCTCTCTTGGCCTGCCTCTCTGCCTACTTGTGATCTCTCTCTCTTTCTATGTCAAATAAATTTTTAAAAATCTTAAAAAAAACTAAAAAAAAAAAAAAAAATTACTGATCACTAAGAAGCTGATAGGCCAAAACAGAAAGGATTATAAAATACATCTCAATGGCATAGACAGTTTACTTTATATGTCAATAATTAGGCAGAAACTCTTTTTGCCATCACTGATCTACCAGTCTGTATGTGTTTATACCCCTACTGTCTACCCTGCCTTTCTGACAGTATAGACAAAGGACTGTAGTTTAATGCAGCTAGGCACAACAGTATCTGGTTGGTAGCTAGTGGAAAAGCAAAAAAAAATTTTAAATTTATAAAATTGAGTAGATTAAATATATTTAAACACCCAGATTTTTGCACTTCACTTCAAATTGCCTACATGAAGTTCAGGAATATTTTCATGAAGTTGTTCTCCCAGATTGCTATTAGTGAAACTCTTATGTTTCTAAAATAAATTTTATGAGTTCCGTCAGTCAACATTTTATATCTTTCTTCTTCAAAAACTTAGCTTTTTGAAGTTCATGCCATTATATTATACCATACCACCTGTTACTCTTTTTAAAAATTATTTCCATCTTCTGAACACTGCTAAGCCTCTCAATTCCTTGAATTACTCACTTTCAATGATATCCATCTCACTTAGACACCCAAATCCCACAATTATACCCTTGGGGGATCTTGTTGTATGTCACAACTCCAACATCCTAAGTTCAAGCATTTCTCTAGGGTAGTGTTTCTCAAATGTTGGAGATACTTCCTTACCATAGGAAATTAAGATTATGTTTGCAGAAATTTTTGGTTGACATAACTGGAGGGAGGTGTTGCTACTGGCATCTAGAGGGGAGATGCCAGGGGTAGTACTAAACTTTATGCAATTCACAGGACATCTCTCCACAACAAATAATCATCTGACCCAAAATGTCAGCAGCGCCAAGGTTAGAAAATATTGCTGTAGAGCTACCACATCTCCTTTCTGTTCTCCGTTCAGTCAACTTTTTCCCCTAAGATTTATTTATAGTTACCATCTCTACAACCTCACTTCATATTATTTCTTCAACAATAGCCAATTGACCTGCCCCAACTTTCCACTGAGACTGCTCTTGTCAAGTAACTAACATAGTGCATGAGTTTGTTGTCTTTGGAGCCATTTCTTTTTTTTTTTTTTTTTTAAAGATTTTATTGATTTATTTGACAGAGAGAGATCACAAGTAGGCAGAGAGGCAGGCAGAGAGAGAGAGAGGAGGAAGCAGACTCCCTGCTGAGCAGAGAGCCCGATGCGGGACTCGATCCCAGGACCCTGAGATCATGACCTGAGCCGAAGGCAGCGGCTTAAACCACTGAGCCACCCAGGTGCCCTTTGGAGCCATTTCTCTCATAGTTTTCAGGTTTCCTCCTTCATTGGCAACTCTTTCTCAGTTTTATTACTTGACTCATTCTCTGCTAGATCTATCAGAGTTGGACTTTGGACATTAGCCAAAGTCCCATTCCTAGCTGGTCTCAAGCATGTTCATGGCTTAAATTATCCATATGTAAATATCTCTATGTAATAATTCATATGTCGTTATCTGTATGTGATCTGTATCTAGAATACTTCTAAATTTATATCTCAGCTCAAAATTCTGTCCAGTTGATATTTCAACTGGAATGGCTTTTTAAAAAAATTTATTACTTGAAAGAGAGGGAGAGAGAGAGAGAGAGAGAGCATGCATGGGAGGGGGGAGGGGCAGAGTGAAAGGGAAAAAGAGAATCTCCAGTAGACTCCTCACTGAGCAAGGAGCCAAATGTGGGGCTTGATCCCATAACCCTGAGATCATGACCTGAGCTGAAATCAAGAGCTCAAGTTACCCAGGTGCCCCTCCATTAGAATTTTTTACATGCATCTCAAATTTAACAAAGCCTAAAACTCTTTATGTCCCAGCCAAAGCTACGTACTCCTAGTTGTTCTTGTGTCAGTTAATGACACTATCATCTATTCAGTTGCTCAAAAGCCAACATTTTAAAATTTATTATTGATCCTTCTCTTTATTATTCACATTGAATCCATCAGCACTTTTGATAATGATTTTTGCATTTACACTAACAACAAAATATGAAGGAGACTTTAAGATACTCTGAGAAAATAAAGCTGATGGAATTCCTCATTAGTAGACCTGCTGTATCAGAAATGCTAAAAGGAGTCCTTCAACCTGAAACCAAAAGGCCCTAGACAGTAACTCAAAGTCATAAGAAGAAATTTAAAAAAAAAAGCTAAATTTATTATTATTTTTTAAAGATTTTATTTATTTATTTGAGAGAGAGATAGTGAGAGAGAGCATGAGCGAGGAGAAGGTCAGAGAGAGAAGCAGACTCCCCGTGGAGCTGAGAGCCCGATGTGGGACTCTATCCGGGGACTCTGGGATCATGATCTGAGCCGAAGGCAGTTGTCCAACCAACTGAGCCACCCAGGTGTCCCCAAAAAGCTAAATTTAAAATGCAACTATACAGGTAGATATAAAAGTCAGTATTATTGTATTCTTTGTTTGTAAGTACTCCTTTTTCCTCTATGATATAAAAGAAAAATGCACCAAACAGTAATAATAAATCTATGTTAATGGACATATAATGCATAAAGATATAATTTTTGACAACAACAACAGAAAAGGGGAGGAACAGAATTGTACTGGAGTAGAGTCTTATATACTAGTGAAACTAAGTTGGTGCTTATTTGAATTAGTTTGTCATAAAACTAAGATGTGGGGCACCTGGGTGCTCATTGGCTCAGGTCATGATCTCAGGGTCCTGGGATCGAGCCCCACATCAGGCTCTGGGGGAGCCTGCTTCCCCCCCGCCCCTGCCCGCCTGCTGCTCTGCCTACTTGTGATCTCTCTCTCTGTCAAATAAATAAATAAAATCTTAAAAAAAAAAACAAAAAAAACAAAAACCCTAAGATGTGAATTGTAATTCCCATAGTAGCCACTAAGGAAACAATTACAATGTATATAGAAAAGTAAAAGACAAGGGGATCAAAATGGTACTCTGCAAAAATATATAAAACAATACAATAATGGAGGGATTGAGGAACCAGAAAATACGATAGAAAACAAATAATAAAATAGTGAAGTCCTTTTTTTTTTTTTTTACTAGCAATTACTTTAAATGTAAATGGATTAAACTCTATAAGTAAAAGGCAGAGATAGGCACAATGGATTAATGGATCCAATGATATTCTGTCTAGAAGAGATTCACTTTAGATTCAGTGAAACAAATAACTTGAAAATGAAAGGATGGAAAGATACCATCTATGCAAATTATAATCAAAGGATTGCTGAGGTGGCTATACTAATACCACACAAGCACATTACTTGCTGATCTTCAAGAAGATATAGCAATTATAAACACATATGCACTAAAAACAGAGCCCCCAAATATATGAAGCAAAACCCAATAGAATTGAAGGAGAAATGGTTGCATAATAATAACTGGAGATTTCCATCCCACTTTCAATAATGAATAGAACAAATATACAGAATATCAGTAAGGAAATAGAGGATTTAAACAACATTATAAACTAATTAGACCTAAAAGACATAGAACAGACACACAATAATAGCAGAATACACATTCTTTGCAATTGCAATGGAACATTCTCAAGTATAGACCATATGTTAGGTCATAAAATGAATCCTAATAAATTTTAGAAGATTGAAATCATATAAAACATTTGTTGTGACCACAAGGTAATAGAACTAGAAATCAATAACAGTAAGAAAAGAGGAATGTTCACAAAATATGTAGAAATTAAATGACACATTTAGAAATAATCAGTCAAAGAAGAAGTCACAAAGGATATCAGAAAATACTTTGAAATGAATGAAAATGAAGACATAATATACCAAAACGTATGAGATTCATCAAAACCAGTATTCAGGGGCGCCTGGGTGGCTCAGTGGGTTAAGCCACTGCCTTCGGCTCAGGTCATGATCTCAGGGTCCTGGGATCGAGTCCCACATGGGGCTCTCTGCTCAGCAGGGGGCCTGCTTCCCTTCCTCTCTCTCTGTGATCTCTTCCCTCCCTCTCTCCTACTGTGATCTCTCTGTCAAATAAATAAATAAAATCTTAACAAAAAAAAAAACCAAAAAACAAAACCAAACCAGTATTCAGAGGGAAACTTATAGCTATAAGCACCTATGTTAAAAAAGGAAAATGATCTCAAGTCAATAATCTAATGTTATACCTTACAGGATCATCAAAAGAAGACCAAACTTAACTCAAAGCCAGTAGAAGGAAGGAGATAGAAGATTAGAGATAAATGAAATAGAAAATAGGAGAAAAACAGAGAGAATGAATGAAACCAAAATCTTTGAAGTTAAAATTGACAAACCTTCAGCTAGAATCAGAGAAAGGAGAAAAGACTCAATTTTCTAAAATCAGAAATAAAATCAAGGACATTACTACTAACCTTACAGCATTTAATAAGATTATAAAAGATTATATATTATATATAATATATTAAATAACAGATTACTCTGAACAATTCTATGCCAACAGACTAGATAAACTTAGGTGAAACATTCTAGAAATACACAAACCACAAAAACTGACTCAAAGAGTAACAGAAAATCTGAATAAAATATACTAACTAAATATTGAATCTGAATAAAACCGTCCAACAAAATAAAAAACCCAAGACCAGAAGGCTTCACTGGTGAATTCTACCAAATATTCAAAGAAGAATTAATACCAATCCTTCTCAAGCTCCTTAAAGAAATATAAGAGAATGAACACTTCCAAACTCATACTACAAGACCAGCATTACCCTGATGTCAAAGTCAGACAAGGACACCACAAGAAAAGAAAATTACAGGCTCATATCCCTGATGAAAACAGATGCATAAGTCCTCAATAAAATATTAGCAAACCAAATTCAACAGCATGTTAAAACGATTGTATACCCATACACATACTCCTAGGCATATATTCAAACTGCTGAAAACCAAGATAAAGAGAAAAGCCCAAAGGAAGACATATTACATTAAGAGGAACGAAGATTTAAAAATACATAATAGACTTTTTGTCAGAAACTCAGTAAGTCAGAAGAAAATGAACACATTTAAAGTGAAAAGGATGAGTAAAAAAGATAAAAAAAAAAAAAAAAAACCCTGCCAGTCCAGGGAACCTAGCAAACTATCAACAATGAAGGTAAATCAAAGACAATTTCAGACAAAGAAAAACTCAGGAGAATTTAATACAGGCAAACCTGCAATTCAGTTAAAAGAAGTTCTTTAAGCAGAAGATATATGGTACAAGATAAACACTTTACTCCGCACAAAGATCTCTTGAAATAGTGAAAATGAAAGAAAATTGAACATGCTTTCTTCTTATTTTTCATTACTCTAAAAGATAATTATCTAAAGCAAAAATGATGACAGTATTTTGTGGGTTTGGAGTATTTATAAAAGTAAAAGGTATGGCAACATTAGCATGTAATTCCCAAACAGTACAAAATCCCCAAATATTTGGAAATTAAATAACATTTCTAAATAACCCATAAGTCTAAAAGGAAGTTACATGGGAAATTAGAAAATATTTTAAATGGAAAGAAAATGAAAACACAAAATATCAAAATTTGCATAATACAACTACAATCATGCTTAGAGACAAATTTATAACATTAAATGCTTATATTAGAAAATAAGCAAGGTTTGAAATCAGTGAGCTAATCTTATCTAAAATTATCATTAGATAATTAGATTGAGCTTAACAAAATGATGGCAAATTAGAATGAAAATTTAACTTTGTAGTGCTGAGCTTCTTATACCTTAGAATCATCTGGGAGGCTTTTAAAAAATACCATGCCTCAGGGTGGGGCCTGGACACATTTGTAAAGTTCTTCGGGTGACTCTAATGTACAGCCAGAGTTAGGAAACACTGATTTAACTGAATGAAAATGATTTATCATGGTAATGGAAGAATAATGAACAAATTTGGTACAGCAATGATAATTATGGGGCACCTGGGTGGCTCAGTGGGTTAAAGCCTCTGCCTTCAGCTCAGGTCATGATCCCAGGGTCCTGGGATCAAGCCCTGCATTGGGCTCTCTGCTCAGTGGGGAGCCTGCTTCCCCCTCCCTCTCTGCCTGCCTCTCTGCCTACTTGTGATCTCTGTCTGTCAAATAAATAAAATCTTTTAAAAAAGTGATAATTACCCGAATCACAGAATTCAAGTCTTCAATTATGTTCTTGTTGATAAGAATTGCATCAGGATACTCCAGCAATAACTGAAAATTTTCCAGCTCCACTTGTCCTTGTTTAAGGAGAACTTGGATTGTCAAATTCAACTGGAATCTCACTTTTTCTTCCTGTAATCTACATTGAAAAAAATTCAAAGTAAGTAGCTGTAATATACTTATATTTCAAACTTCATCTATTATTTGAGAACCTAAAATTCAAACTTAATCTTCAACTTGAATTTCAAACTTAAGCTGAAGGAAAACCTGCTGGAGATAAACGCAGAATATCTTTTCCTGATGATGAGATTTCTTGGAAGTCTCTGTGATACCTCATCTTGTTGATATGGAATTACACTTGGGCTGCTCAAAGAATGGCATGGACAGAAATGCAGTCACAAAGTTTCACTTTATGATTAAGAAAAAAATTAATATAACTTTGGTTGTAAGTGGAAAAAAATTGAGATGCTACCAAATAACACAGCTATTTAAGTTCTGACTTTTTTTAAAAAAAATATTTTATTTATTTATTTGACAAACAGAGATCACAAGTAGGCAGAGAGGCAGGCAGAGAGAGGGAGAGGAGGAAGTATGCTCCCTGCTGAAAAGAGAGCCCAATGCAGGACTTGATCCCAGGACCCTGAGATCATGACCCGAGCCAAAGGCAGAGGCTTAAACCACTAAGCCACCCAGACACCCCTAAGTTCTGACTTTATATATTGACTTCTGATATTTTATTAACAATGTTTAATCTGTATGCTACTTATATCTATTTCTGGCTAAGTCCCATTCCTCCTAAGAGCCTAAGTTTGAGGATGATGTATAATGATGAATTTGGAAACACCAGAGAAGCATTTATCAAGGTGGCTATAAAAATGGAAAAAGTGAAGCAAAACTTAGAACAGTATCCCAATCACTCAACAAAATACAAGCTCTCTTAAAGAAAAAGATATTCTCTGGTTAGTTGCCTATATGGGAATTTCTTGGATACCTGGTTAATTTTCCACAGAGTTTGCTTGTGTGGCTTGAGCCCGAAAGTGCCGACTAGCAGAAACAAATTCTTTGTACTGTATGTATGTGGAAGGAGCAGATTAAAAAATAGTAAGGTTTTCCCCAAACTTGCCTCTTTCTAATAGGAGCAATGGAACCTACAGGTAAGTTCCATTCTCAAGCAAGGTCTTTTGTAACAAAATGCACTTTTTCAAAAAGAATTTATGAAGCCCAGCAAGAGAGACCAGTCCGTACAGCGAGTAGGCTTTCTCCCCCCATGACAATACAAACTAACTTAGCCCTAGCTTAGACTCTGTGTAAATGAATGAAAAGTTCAAATTACACCATCTGTTCATGTAACACTTTTTCAATTTCCTGTTGCAACTTCTCATCATCCTCTGTTCTCCTCCGGAGGAAAGTTATCATTTCCATTAAGCCAGCCGCTTTCTGCTTTACCTGAAGGAACCAAACCACAATCGTCTTAGAGCATATGGGGCTTTGGAGATAAAAGCAAATTAATTTTAAAGAACTTAAGAAAACATAGATGTTTTATTTAGTTACAAAGCCTTAACAAGTCCATTTTTCTATAAGAGTAGTAAAATTTAAATCCCTGCCATTATGTAATATACAGTACCTAAAATTTACATGGCACATTCTGTGAAAATTTTAAAAAATATTCAATTTGCTTCTCACTAAAAACTAAATATGCAAGAAAATATAATTTTCCTTATGTCTTATTTTATAATTTGTTCTCATCATCTCAGATAAAAGGATAAAATTAGAGATTCCTGAGCAAAAATATGCCAGTCTGATGTTTGTGGCATTTTGGGAATTTAGGGAATTTTGGACGAGGGGAGGCCCAGGGTGGTCAAGGAACAGCAAAAGGAATGAATCTTTTCCCAATAAATACATTTGTAAATCGCTACATTTGCCACATTAAAAAATATATATTCTAGCAATATAAAGTAAGTTCCAGTGAAATATATTCTAATCTGTGCAAAAAGGGCAGAGGACAACTCAAGACCAGGGCAGAGAGAAAGGCAGTTGTGTCTATGACAGTACTGGCCAAGAGAAATACAATGTGAGCCACAAATTCGAGCCACATATTTAATTTTCAATTTTGCAGGAGTCACATCATAAAAAGTGAAATGAAACAGGTGAAACTAATTTCACTAATACATTTTATTTAATACGATTTATCATTTCAACGGTAATGAATATAAAAAAAATGTTGAGACATTTCCATTCCTTTTTCATAATAAGACTGCTAAATCTATGTCTATTTTCTACTTACAACATGTCTCAATCAGAACTGGCTACATTATTTTAAGTAAATAATAACCATATGTGGCTAGGGGCAACTATTTTGGACAACATGGGCTTATAAGTATACACCTATACTTAGCCCTCAATACCATTAAGGTTAATATTTTATCTCATCGATATTATTACTAGTGTTACTAACTACTACCCTAGCAGGAAAACCTAAATAATTAGCATTTCTGGAAGCTGTGATCACTAGAAACTACATATTTGATATTAGTACACTAAGTGAAATAAAATTGAAATGGAGTAAAATAAAATGTTACTATATACTTTCTGTTCATTTTCCACTTTCGCTCGTCTGGTCACGCAGAAATGATCCCATACTGAGGGGTCCAAGCCTTCGGGCATGTTATTAATATTGTCCAAGTCATCCATGGCTTTCATTAACTGGGCAAATGCATCCTTATTCAATTTCCCAGATTCTGGTCGCTCTCCAAAAGGCACAATACCGGCCGTATCTGAGTGCATTTTTTGTTTGTGAATCCTGGTATTACCAATAAAAATCCATCATCCTTTCATATTCTCACACACAAGAAATCAGTCTTAAATTATACAACTCTTAGCATCAGTATGACATTGTATGATGTTTTCTTTGGCAAGTGGAGGCTGGTGGGTGGATTTTTCCAAAGAGAAAAGTTGTCAGCACTGGCAGCTTTACCTGCACTAAAGAAATCTCCCTTCTGTGTATTTTAAGCAGGCAAGTAAATGCCCAAGGGGAGTGTGGATAATCCCTGGTTATGTCCCACATATTCTCTTCTAGTATCCTTTTTGCAGCTGAGTAGCCTGGAATATTTCTGATATAAACTGAACTGGAGAAGCACCTTTTAAAATCTACATTAAAGATGTAGCCGGGGCACCTGGGTGGCTCAGTGGGTTAAGCCGCTGCCTTCGGCTCAGGTCATGATCTCAGGGTCCTGGGATCGAGTCCCACATCGGGCTCTCTGCTCAGCAGGGAGCCTGCTTCCCCCCAGCCCCGCCTGCCTCTCTGCCTACTTGTGATGTCTCTCTGTCAAATAAATAAAAAAAATTAAAAATAATAAAATAATAAAAAATAAAAATAGGGAAACCAAGATATGAGTCATGTTTTAGGTTGAATTTCCTGGGTTGCATGTAACCTGTTAAAAGTTAGAGAATGAGTCTGTGTCTTAGACAAATATCAGCCTATACCTTTGTAACAAATTCCATGGCTTCTAGCTTATCTTCCATTGAAATTTATGGAAATCTGAGTATGTAAAACTTTGGAAATCTGTGAAATGAATTCTAATGCTACTCTGAGTATAAAAAACCCTGATTATTTTTTAACGCTTTTTGATAATGGTTATTTTCAATCATTTATATTGGCATTTTCCAAACTTTGTCTTGAATACAATCATGTGATATGCAGAGAGAGCATGCATGTGTACATGGGTGGGAGCGGGGAGGGGCAGAGGGAGAGGGAGAGAATTTTTTTTTTTAAGATTTGTTTATTTGACAGAGAGAGAGACAGAGAAGGAACACAAGCAGGGGGAGTAGGAGAGGGAGAATCAAGCTCCCCTGAGCAGGGAGCCCGACGTGGGGCTCATGATCATGGGATCATGACATGAGCTGAGGGCAGATGCTTAATGACTGAGCCACCCAGGCACCCCGGTGCCTACACTCAGTGCTGAGCCTGACTTGGGGCTCAATCACATGACCTGGGCCAAAATCAAGTGTCAGATGCTTAACCAACTGAGACGTCCAGACGCCCCTCTATTTTTTATACTTGATGATCCAAAGGCCAAAAACAAGTTCTGAGAAGTTCTTTAGTAAACTGTTTAACCTTTTCTTTTAACCCAGGATTTTCTCAAACACATTTTGTCCTGGTAGCCTTTTACATGTAATTCCAGTTCATACAACAAGGGCCTCATATTTGCTAGAACACACCTTGGGAAAAACTATAGATCTGTATACCATCAATATTTTAAGAAGAATTACTTTCACAGGACTATGATAGCACAATGCTTACTTAGGTACTTAACTTTTTGAATAATGAAATTATTTTACTTCATATTTTACCTTAAGATGTATGAATAGTCTAAAAAACCCCTGAGTTATAATAAAGACACTTGAACATTTTCACATAAAAGATGTTACACTGAATATTTCTATCTAGTTGGGATTAAAAAAGCCAAAATCTAACAATACTTCTCTTCATTTATGAACTTTTTTTTCTCGGAAAATGATAGTAAAGGAGAAACAAACCTTGGCCGGCGTTTAAAAAGTTTGTAGAGTGTATCCACCTGATGGCTGGGAATTTCGGAAAATTCTTTTTTAAAGCTGCGATCCAGAACCTAAGGATAGAGAGATTATTGCTTGGATTGCAATCTTTTCAGAAGCCCTTTCTTTGTTGACAGTACTTTTCAAAATATAGGACTGAATCACTTTGATTTTAAAAAATCCATGAAAATTTGGTTTGTAAAGTAGACTTATTTGAGGGTCATACTTGCTATGCAAGGATCTTTAAAGATTTATTTTGAATAGGAAGTATCTCTGTGAATTACAAATATTATTTCATATAAGGTTCTAGAAATCATTTAGAACTAAAATTTTCACAAAATAATATTTACCAGTAAAATATGCAAGGGATTCTATTCTATTCTTTATGTTTTTTCTATCCTGTTTTTTTCCATTATAAAACTACTGGTCATACATATGATCCAATAATTCCACTATTAGGTATTAACCCAAGGGATATGAAAACACTAATTCAAAAAGATATATGCACCCCTATGTTTACGGCAGCATTATTTATAGTAGCCAAATTTTGGAAGCAATATAAGTGCCCATTAATAGATGGATGGATAAATATTATATGATGGCATATTACTCAGCCATAAAAAGAATGAAATCTTGTCATTTGCAACAACAAATGGACCTAGAGGGACCTAGAGGATATCATGCTAAGTGAAGTAGATCAGTCAGAAAAAGATGAATGAATTCACTTATAAATGGAAATAAGAAAACAAATGAACAAAGAAAAAAAGAGTATGAAAAACCATACTCTTAAATATAGAGAACAAATTAATGGTTACCACAGGGGAGGTGGGTGGGGGGTATTAGGTGAAATAGGTCATGGGGATTAAGAATATACTTATCATGACCTATACATAATGCATAGAACTGAGCAATATTAGAATTGTTGAATCATTATATTATACATCTGAAATTAATATAATACCATACACTAATTATGTTGGAATTAAGTTTTATTTATTTTATTTTTTTTAAGATTTTATTTATTTGATAGAGAGAGAGCACAAGTAGACAGAGAGGCAGGCAGAGAAGGCAGGGGAAGCAGGCTCCCTGCTGAGCAGAGAGCCTGATGCGTGGCTCGATGCGGGGCTCGATCCCAAGACCCTGAGATCATGACCTGAGCTGAAGGCAGAGGCTTAACCTACTGAGCCACCCAGGTGCCCCTGGAATTAAGTTTTAAAAAATTCTGTTCATAGCCTTCTAAATTGATTGCATGACCAACTAGTGGGGACCACAACTTAAAGTTTGAGAAGCCCTAAGGTCTAGGTGAGTGCTCTCTTTTTCTGTACAAGGGAAAATTTAAACCAGACAAGTTACAGAAATTTATTTTACATACTGATTATCAGAAATATACAATGGCTCAGAGTGAAGTTCACTGATAACTGAAAATTGTAGCAGGATATAATCTATGAGGAAGTTAAATTATATTCCTTTTCATCTTCCCTAAATTGAAGCAGCAACGCTATTGCATTGGTGAATGGGTAAGACAAGAGTTCTCACTTTGTCTTCTGCCAACAAGTTGTCATAGTGTTCCTTGTACACATCAAGGTCTTCTCTGGCTTTCTGGATGGCCTCTGAAGTCTGGTTCTACAATAACATCAAGAAGAGGCAATTGGAATTGAGTTTTTTCAGGATAAACAAACATATTGGGATACTAAGAATAAGAAATTTCCTAATACAAGATAAATGTATCAGTGAGATATCCATTACAGATAACATTTATAGCAGAAAATACATCAGTTGGAGACTTTGAAAGAAAAAACATCTAATCACCTGTTTCTTTTTTTTATATAATGTATTTTTTTAAAGATTTTATTTATTTGACAGACAGAGATCACAAGTAGGCAGAGAGGCAGACAGAGAGAGAGGGGGAAGCAGGCCCCCCGCCAAACAGAGAGCCCCATGTGGGGCTCAATCCCAGGACCCTGAGATCATGACCCGAGCCGAAGGCAGAGACTTTACCCACTGAGCCACCCAGGCGCCCCTAATCACCTATTTCTAAGTACAACCAGCTATTTGAGTGTGTAGGTGACTGTGGAGCAGGGAAGTCTGATGATGAAATTGCACAGACTTGGGATTCACATGGCCTGGCATCCGAGAAATTGAATATATAAACAGATAATGGCCAGACCATATATACAAACAGAACTCTGACCCACAACCCCTATAGCAACTAGCTGGGAAACTAAACCATATCCTCAGCAGCGATCAGTACCAGACTATCAGGATTTCATCAGTAACTTTCAGCCTTTCCTAATTTTTGCCACAATTTCCAGTTACGACCAAACAGAGAAAGCCGAATATGCTCCTCAGATTAATCACATAGGTTGCCTGTCTTCTAACTAACTCACCCCTGGCTTCCCTATGCCAACAACTTTTTTTTTTTTTTAAAGATTTTATTTATTTGACAGACAGATATTACAAGTAGGCAGAGAGGCAGGCAGAGAGAGAGGAAGGGAAGCAGGCTCCCCGCTGAGCAAAGAGCCTATGCAGGGCTCAATTCCAGGATCCTGGGATCATGACCTGATCCGAAGACAGAGGCTTCAACCCACTGAGCCACCCAGGTGCCCCCCCCCCCTTTTCTTAAGATTTTATTTACTTATTTCACAGAGAGAGACAGAGCACAAGCAAGCAGGAGTGGGGGCAGGGGAAGCAGAGGGAAAGGGAAAAGCTGACTCCCCACTGAGCAGGGAGCCCCCTGGGGCTTGATTCCAGGACCCCAGGATCACAACCTGAGCCAAAGGCAAATGCTTAACCAACTGAGCCACACAGGCGCCCTCCCACCCCCCTGCCAGCAACTTCTAATCAGAGTGAACCTGAAGCCTTCTTTTCTTTCCATTTTATAGCTTTCCCATGCCTGTGTCTGCCTTTCAGTGTCCACCAAACACAAGTGATGGTGGCTGACTTTTAAACTCTTATCAAGTTCTGAATAAATAGTCTGCTTATTCTTATTTGGATCGTCTTTATTTATTTTATTTTATTTATTTTATTCACAGTTCCAATTCCTGCTCTAATGGGTGACAGGCATGTTACCAGCATCTCTGAGATGGTCTCCTCACCCATGAAAGAAATCCGGTTCTTTACAGGGTTGTTATGAGTAGGGCTGCATTCATAACTTGAAGCAAAAACTAAGTTCATATGTCATATATATGATACCTTAAATCATTCATTCATAAATGTTCTTTATTAATACTACTAATAAAAGCTGAATGTTTTGTTTTGTTTTATTATTATTATTAATTTATTTTTTAATCAGAGAGAGTGAGCACAAGTAGGGGGAGTGGCAGGCAAAAGGTGTAGCAGGCTTCCCACGGAGCAAGGAGCCCGATGAGGGACTTGATCCCAGGACCTTAGGATCATGACTGAGCCAAAGGCAGCTGCTTAACCAGCTGAGCCCCCCAAGCCACCCAGGTGTCCAAAATTGTTTTGAAAAATATTATGTGACAAGCATTTTGCATTCATTTCATCTTTAATGAAACATATCTATTCCTGCTATTTCCTAGAGTTTTCCTGAATACGACAGTTTTTCATTCTATAAGCTAACACATTATTTACATGTTTAGTAAAACGTAGGGTTCCAAATGATCCAGAGAGAACAATATTCCCAGAGCAGAGCTTGCATAACCTAAAAGGTTTACGCCTTGTCCAAGGTCCCACAGTGTCACAGCCAGTCAGTGGTTAAAAGTGGGTCCTTTCAACCATGAAGCTATGTGGCATTTTATAAACCATATGCCATAAGAAAGCCACATGGTTCTTTTGACTAAATGATGACAGATGCAGAATCCCATAACTTCAGTAACAGATAAGAGCGGGTGCTTTCCCTGACCCTGGAGCCGAGTCCCTGACAGGGAGCCAAGGAACACACACAGCTGAGAGGAATGTGAAAGGAAGGAAGGGTCTAGGTGTGTGACTTCTTGTTTTGTGTGTGCGTGCGTGTGTGCGTGCACGCGTGTGTGTGTTTATTTTTTAACATGTATAGATTTTATTTATTGTTTGGGAGAGAGAGAACATGAGCAGGGGGAGGGGCAAAAGGAGAGGGACAAGTAGACTCTTGTGCTGAGCTCCACCTGACCTGAGGCTGGACACAAGGCTTGATCCCAGAACCCCAGGCTCGATCCCAGGACCCCAAGACCATGACCTGAGCTAAAGGGAGACACTTAACCAATTATGATACCCAGGCACTCCTGAGAGCTTGTTAAACAAGGAGCGTGTCTGTCAGAAAATCCTTTTATTCAAGGTATCAGGTCCTATCCTTACTTTCTCCTCCTGCTTCCTTGTAAGGTAGTTGTTTAGGAATGCTTCTCTGGAGCTTATTTCTTCATCCAACAGTAAAGAAAATACAAGATTATTTATTTTCAGTTCCTCCTGTAGAAATATTTAAAAAGGTGATCAGTACATCTATTTGAGAAAGGATTTTCTGCTGAGGGTCATAGACTTGACACTCATCGAACAGGTTAATCACATACAAATAAAAAGAATTCTTTTTAAGAAAAAGGGAATATACACTGTGGCACTAATGACTCAGTTATTTTAACTCTTCTTTTCATTGTAAGATAAAACATATACAGAAAAATACATAAGACCATGTATAGTATAATGAGTTACTATAAAGGTAAGACATACTTGGGATCACCACACCGTTCAGGAAATAGAACTTTCCCATCCCAGAAGTCCCTTCCATGTGTTCCCTTCACAGTCTCAACCCTGGTAATAACTACTTCCCCGACATTCATAATAATCACTCCCTTGTGTTTCTTTACGGTTTTATTATCCACGTAGATCTCTGTAGGCACTACAGCATCACTTGTTCATTTAAAAATTGTCACATTTTACAAAATCTCTTATAATCCAATTTCTCTTGCACCCCCTTCCTTTCCTCACATTTTCTTGCAGTTTTACCTAGTCTGGGTTTTGAAATCTGCATACTTACAGTGATTTCATCAGTATCCTTCATGTCATGTACTTCCTGAAAACTGGCAGCTGATCAGAGGCCTGATCAGACACATATTTGATCCTTTTGGCAATACCGTAGGTGATACTATGTTCTTTGATCAGTACACATATAATATTAGGGTCTGACTTTTCGCGATGTTAGTAACTGTAGACACTCCATGCCCAGGCCCATTAATCTATGGAGAATTGCAGGATGGTGATATTCTATTCCTATCATTCCTTTTTCAGTTATTAAAATTCTTTTATAAATAGACCAATGCTTCTCCTTATTTGCAATGTAGTTACCTAGTAGTACAGTTCACATAGGAAGGTGGAATCAGTACTTGATGGTCTCTCTTTATCAGTTTTTACATAATGAATTTGTTGTTATCCTCTGCAGGTGAATTATAGGCATTCTTCTTTTTAAAATAACCACAAACTAACAAATTTAAACAACTTTTGTGGGTTTCAGATAATGGCAATGATTATCATTATTGAATCTTAAATTATTCCCTTTAGGGGAGCTTTTATTTTTTATTTTTTAAAGATTTTTATTTATTTATTGGACAGAGAGAGATCACAAGTAGGGAAGAGAGGCAGGCAGAGCAGGGTAGGGGAAGCAGGCTCCCTGCTGAGCAGAGAGCCCAATGCGATGTGGGGCTCCATCCCAGGACCCTGGGATCATGACCTGAGCCGAAGGCAGAGGCTTTAACCCACTGAGCCACCCAGGTGCCCTAGGGGAGCTTTTGGATATCCTTTGGATAATACCTGCTAGTCTTTGACAGTTTCCTCATTATCTTGTATGAAAAGATGTTCTGAGCTCGTCTTTTTAAAATAACAGCTTTAATAAAAATACATTATATGTTTATAAAAAAATTAAAAAATGTAAAAAAAATAACAGCTTTATTAACACATATTTCATAAATCATTCATTTCATACAAGTCAGGGTTCATCCATGTTGTACTGCGTATTAGTACTTTTTATTGCCAAATAATATTCCACTATATGGATAAGCCATATTTTATTTAACTATATGTAGTTGTTGGACATTTAGATTGTTTCTATTTTGGGGGGCATTAGGACTAATGTGGTCCTTATGACTAGTGCTAGGGCATTTATTCCCAATGTCCTCCCACTCAACCACCATATACACACTCGTTCCCTGTGGGGCCAATGGTTATGTTCTGTCTAAGGTCACGACTCCTGAGGGGGCAGGCCCTCTCTCAAGGCCACAGGTCTTGCTGGGTCCTGGTAGCAGCTCCCTTCCTTTGCCTCTTTAGCTCTAGATAACTGCCTTCCTGCTATTTCTAATTTCTAAGTTTTCACCATTCCTTGCTGTTTCCCCTCACCCTGAGAGTCCTTTCATTAAACCCTCTTAAATGTAACTCTTTCAATGTACCATTCCTGTTGGGACCCTGAGGACAGAGACAACCTCCTAGGGGTTGGGAACCTAGAGGTTCTCTCATCTTCTCTCGTCTTTTTTGCCTGACCCGCTTGCTTTGGGAGAGACATATAAATTTTTGAAATCTTGTATTTCTCGAAATATCATTATTCTCCTCTTATACTCAGTTGATAGTCTGACCAGGAATAGAAGCCAATGTTAGGAATAATTTTTTCTCAGAATTTAGAGGCTTTAGTCTTTGATCTTCTTGCTTCTAGTTACTGTATACTTCACTTATATTCTTCCTGCCGGATCAAATTAAGCCAGGATTTCTCATCGTATCTTTTGGGGGGCAAGTGGATTATTCATTCATTTAACATGTAGTATGAGCCCAGTCCTTTGTTATTTGCTGGAGATAAAGGAATGAATAAGACGGACTTCATGGAACTGATAGTTTTGGGAGCATTAAAAAGTAATCTCACATAAATTAAAATTCAGTTGCAGTAAGTTTTAGAAAGTAAAAGAGCAGAGCATATATTAGGAGGCTCCAGCCTAGTCTTGAGGAGCTGGCTGGTAAGCTGGGGCCTGCCGTACACAGTTGAGTAGACAGGCCAGGAGGCAGAGCTGGAAGGAAGGAGCACTCACGTGAGCTTGAGGCACCAGAGGAGGAAGCATGGCAGTGAGGGGGAGGGTGGCACAGGAGAGGCTGGAGCAGGGAACAGGTCAGCATGAGCTAGAGCATGGTGCCAGAAAGGCTGTTGGGTCTTTTTCCTAAGAACAAAGAGGGGCCCTGGAGGTTCCATAAAAGAAAGGGCCCTGTAAGTAAAGCTTTTACTTACCTGGTTGACAACCATCTCCGCCTTCACTCTCCTTTCAAAGAGTCTTTTCAAATGTTCATCAAAATTCTGTGTGCTTTCTTGAATGGAGTTTTGAAGTTTCTTCATTTCTGCCTCCAGTGACTGAAAAGAAGTCGATAACAAAGTTAACATTTAGGAACATCAAATGCTCCAAGGAAGGGGTGTTCATATTTTGCTGCGAGGGAGGGGCAGGGGGAGGATAGGCCTTGGGAAGAATCCTGGGTACATTTCACCTTCTTTAATCAGAGATGTTTCACTTAGATCTCTAATATATTTTGAATCTGAGATTTTTTTTTGACAGAGATCACAAGTAGGCAGAGAGGCAGGCAGAGATATGGGGGGGGAGGCAGGCTCCACGCCAAGCAGAGAGACTGATTTTGGGGCTCGATCCCAGGACCCCGGGATCATTAACCCACTGAGGCACCCAGGTGCCCCAAATCTGAGATTTTTGTTTTAAGAAGGTTATGGGGGGGGGGTAGCAAATAACTAACCATGGCTAATGGTGCAGGCAGAGATAGGCCTGTGAAACAAAATCCCTGGTGGTACATCACTGACAGGAACACTACATGAATCATGTTGTATCCTCAGTGCTCCACATGAGGAGATATGACATTGGTGATGTTAACTGTGGTCACTTGGTTAAGTAGTGTCTGCCACTTTCTCTACTGTACAGTTACTGTTTTTCCATTTGTAATTAATTTGTGGGAGGATACTTAGAAACCATGTAAAAATCTCATTCCTCATCAAACTTTTATCCACCAGTTTTAGCATCCACTGATAATACTTACTTGAATAAATTATTACGATAATGGTAATAAAATTATTATTTTAAATTTACTTTAAAAAGCCAAGTTCTGGGGTGCCTGGGGGGGGCTCAGGTGGTTGTGTCCAGCTCTTTAAAAAATTTTTTATTTACTTCTATTTTAAAATTGTTTTATTATTATGTTCAATTAGCCCATATTTAGTACATCATTAATGTGTCCAGCTCTTGATTTCAGCTCAGGTCATAATCTCAGGGTCATGAGACAGCCCTGCATCAGGCTTCATGCTGGGTGTGGAGCCTGTTAAGATCTTCTCTCTCTCCCTCCCTCTGCCCCTCCCCCACTCCTCTTGCACACAAGTGTGTGCATGTGTGCATGTGTGCTCTCCCACTCTCTCTCTTTTTTTAAGTTAAAAAAAAAAAAAAAGCCAAGTTCTGTCTATGCTGGTTTAATGGAGAAAGGGACTAATTCTGGGAAGGTGATGGAATGAGTTTAGCAAAATGTAGAGGCACTTGACACAAGGATAAACACCACTCACATTAAGCTAATTAAGCAATGAGAAAACATTAAAATAAAACAAATACAGGAAAAGCACACTGCAGGGTCAGTTTGCTTCTCACAATTTATGACACAATCTCATAGAAATGGAAAAAATCCCAAAGACTGTGGGCCCAGTAGTTATGTATCAAGGCCATGTGTTCCTGGACAATGGAAGCGTCATCACATGGCAAATGACCAAAGGCTCAGCCTGCTGAGACCAGATGGTCCAAGGGTCCAAAGCCCACCGTTCTCTCCAGTCTGAAAGGAACTCTCTCAGTGTTAGAATGGCGGTTTGTTCTGTGCTTCAAATGCCACTGCATTTGGAAGGGGTGTTCATATTGGAGGGGGTCCCCCTGCTTCTCACTGCAGGCTCTTCTCATGTGCTTTTCCATCTGGCTGATCTCCATTCTCTGCTCTTCAACCTGTCATTTTTCTCATTCTTCCAACTCGAGCATAAAAGCCACTTTTTCAAGTGAACCTCCCTTGGGTCCTGTTTCAGGCACTACCTTGAGTCTTAGAAGCAAAACATGGAACAGGATTCCGGTGTATGCAATTATAGGAGGGAGTGCTTTTTCAGAGACACCTGTAAAATGTGGAAGGGGAAGCAGGCAGGGAAGGGGCAGGAGCTGAGCATCAATGTCTCTTAGGTGGCCCAGTCTTTAGCTGATTCCTAGGGCTCAAGGCTAATGGAGAGCTCTGCTGAGCTGTCCCAATTTGGGCCAACTGGGCGGGAGTTCTCTATCCTCATCTCTTCAGTCAGTTACAGGCTTTTCTGGATAGGGGCAGTAGGTATAACCTGGTATGCTCTAACAAGGATGCCCCCTTGATGAGCCAAGGACAAGGCATCAGAGGTCTCAGGTTTGAGCTTTTAGCTGCAGTATGCACACAGTGAGGGGACAGGCATGCCAGCCTGAAAAGGGGACCTCATGAAAACCAATGGCCCCAATCTACATCTGTGCCTCTATGTTTACTGTCATAGATGGTACCTGAACTTGTCCATTCTGATTCATCATACTGCAGTTAAAGAACTATTTTGTGAATGTCCAGTTAATGTGTAACACCCTCCCCTCAAGGCAATGAGCACCAGGAGCGGGCAGGGCTGTGTCTGTCTATTTCGCAAGTGTTCCTTGGGACCTGACACAGTGGCCAGCACATAATGGGAACCAAAGGAATATTTGTTAAAGAACTGGGTGTCACTTTTCTTCAAACATTCCTGGGAAAATCTCATTTTAACTAAAACTGTATCAGATGCTGCAAAATGAGAAGCAGGGGAGATGAAAGGTGGGAGACTCAATAGGAGGGTATGGGTGAACAATGCGGAATCCATTAGACCAAGAATTTATCACTTAGATCTCCTTTCCAATGCAAGCTCTAGTTCCCCATACCTATGTATATTTATTCATTTGCTCAGTCCTACAATATACATATAATACCTCTACCAAAAGCAAAACATCATGGCAGGTTTTAAGATTTCTTTGCACCTTGGGGCGCCTGGATGGCTCAGTGGGTTAAAGCCTCTGCCTTCAGCTCAGGTCATGATCCCAGGGTCCTGGGATGGAACCCCGCATTGGGCTCTCTGCTCAGTGGGAAGCCTGCTTCCTCCTCTCTCTCTGCCTGCTTGTGATCTCTGTCTGTCAAATAAATAAATAAACTCTTAAAAAAAAAAAAAGATTTCTTTGCACCTCTTCTTGTTCTTAGGATATATCTCATGGAGGGCAGGTCATCTGCACATTATATTCAGAATTTATTTGGACTAATCCTTTCTTTTCCCTTCGGTGCGAATAACATTATCAACTTAAGGGACAGAATAAAATCGACATTTTTGACAAGATCCCCCAGGTGGTATGGACTAGGCTGGGGGTAGGGAAATGGAATAGCATCACCAAACAGCCTAAAGACCCGGTAAAGATAAGGTCATTAGAGGGAAAGCTCTGTTTTTTTCTTTACCCACTGTGTGGTGCCTGGTGCAGATGCAGAGAAAGAAGGCTGAGTACTGGCTTTGCCACGTCTGGCTTCTACCTGAGGGCGACCACAGAGCAGGGAGGTGAGAGTGTAGGCACCAGACTATTTCAAAATATGAGACCATGGAGTAAATGCCACCCACCACCTTAGCCATCTACACTTCCTAACTGCTTGAAATTTTTACTGCGTTCAAGACTGCTCATTTTGGCTTTTCGGGAAATACCATCTTAGGATGAAATGTGAGGGCACTGTTAGAGCACTGTGGTGAATAAAAATGGGAACAGGTTACAATCAGTCCAAAGAAGTTGCTCAGGATACACAGCCACAATAAGGCTGAAAAACTGCCCTGCCTCAGACAATGCCATGATTTTACTTTCTTCACAGAGGAATAGATGTTTTTTATTTGGTTGTATACCATCAGCTTTTATATCTCTATTACAATTGTAAACAATTTTATTTTTTCCTTTTTCTTCTTAAAAAATTAATATATAATGTATTATTTGTTTCAGGAATACAGGTCTGTGAATTTAGGGAATTTTAATGTGGGAACGTCTCTTTGTGATGCAAGGAGATAACAGCAGGAGAACTGCTTCGCAAATATCTCAGGCTAGAACTGTAAAGTATGTGCTATTGATTGTGTTATTCTTCGGTCAAGTCCTTTCCCTGAGACTGAGAGGAAATCAAGCAAGAGTTATTACTGAACTCTAACAGATGTAGAAGATACAGAGCAGTGCCTAGAATGTATGCTAATAGATGTTCATTAAACATTTGAAGAATGAATGGAGGACCAAATGAGCTCTAACAATCTGGGAAATGTTGAAATCAATAAGAACTGTAAAAAAAAAAACACATTGTAATACATTCTTTCTGTTTTAAATTGTGTTAACTTGGGGCACCTGTGTGGCTCAGGTCATGATCCCAGGGTCCTCCCTGCTCAGCAGGGAGCCTGCTTCCTCCTGTCTCTGCCTGCCTCTCTGCCTACTTGTGATCCCTCTGTCAAATAAATAAATAAAATCTTTAAAAACAAACAAACAAATAAATAATTTGTGTTAGCCCTTCAAAGTTATCTCTACCCAATTCCCCAAATTCTCTTGAGAATGTAAGTTGAAACAGTACCCTTAAGCTACTAACAACACTGAGGGAATAAAGAACACTTAATTTGAAGAGATACTGAAACAAAGTCTTGGCAGGGTGTATTAATTCTTTGCTCTTCTGACCTTTCTGTACTTATCTCTTTCTTCATTTAACTCTCTGACTTTCTTCTCATAGTCTTTGAATTGTTTCCTCTCTTCTTCAGACCACAGAGCATCAGGTTTTGCCATGAAAGCAGGTTGAGGAATCACCTGAAGATAAAAAGGAAAGCATACGCTGTGGCTCAAACATAACTATAACAGTACAGTAAAAGGTCAGAGTTATCGTTACAGTTAAAAAAAGTAAAAGAACCCTTTCAAGGGATATAGTTCTTCAGACCGGCAAGACAATGGCCTGACACTGTGATGAAAGGGCAGGAAAAACGTTACAACTGTTTTTCTGTGACAAGCAAGAGTGGGCAGTTTGGGATGTACAGAGACTCTCAGGTGACAGGTTCAGACATGCCTGTTGATATCTTCATAAATTTGAAGTCGATAACTTCACATGTAGTTCATAAAACTACACCTGGGCTCCAGGCACATGTAAGGCACGTATCAAAAGGAATGTTTCCTTGCTACATCCAGAGAATTACAGATGCAACATTATCACCGCTTTCTACAGAGACCAGAACCACTATGGTTGGTTGTTTTGTTCTTTCGTTTGTGTTATGTAAGATGGGGAGGCAAGTCCAAGGTTTCAAATTTCTCATTTACCTAATGTGATATATTTATGAAGTACAGGGAGGTTGTATATTTGTTGTTGTAGAATTTCTCAAACTTGGGCCAATGTAGACAAGAATGATCAAATTTGTGTAGCTCTCTCTACCCCCATTCCATCTTCCATAAGAACGTCCAGAAGTCTTACCATTCTCAAAATATCCTCCTTCTTGACTTCCAGAACTCCTCCCATCATGTCCATCAGGGCTCGGTGCCTTGTGTTGGGCCCCTAGAGAAGAGCCACGGTCAGGGAGGGCAGCTAAGACAGAGATCTGGCCCTCTGGTAGAACCAGAGGCAGTCTCCCACCCAATGTTAGAATGACTGCATTAGAATTGGGCAGGGTGGTAAATGGCACGGAGGGAAGAGAAGAAAGAGGCCACTGAGATTCCCGGGACTTCTGACCACAACAAATGCCCCGATGTGTTTCTATAGTGGAGTAAAGTACAAGACTATTCAATCAACTTAGGAACAAGTATCCCTAAAGGAAAGAGGGTCATAGGTAAGTTTGAGCAAAACTGCATACCCGTGTCTGAAGCCATCGCTCCATTTCATGGGTCACGGTCAGTCCTGTTTTGGCTTTCAGCCATGGATTAATAAGTTTCTGAGCTGTAATCTGAAAGAGAAAATGTGGCCCCATAGTGTAATAGTCAGCACCCTGGACTCGGAAAGAGAAAATGTGGTTTTCTGCTGTTGTTCTTACAAAATTTAAACCAAATATCCCTTCCACACACCAGGGAGGAGGTTAAAAGGTATTATGAGGATAAAGGAACCATCCAGATTTCATAATCAATTTCCTATCTTGAAATAAAGAATGAGAGGGTTGGGAAAATTGATCGTGACTTCTCTATTAGTTCTCAAAGCTCTTCTCCATCATTGAAGATATTGTAACAGGGATCTAATTCAGATGAGAGGGGCAGGAAAATGGTTTAAAGGAGTGTCATCTAAGCCAAATCCTGTAGGATGAGGGTCCTGAGAGGTTAATAGCTTGAAGCATTCAAGGAATTGTGGGAACACAAGTGTGGCCAGCCCAGAGCAAGGTAATGAGAGCAGCTGAAGAGGAAAGGAGCCATGGTTGGCAGTCACAGAGGAGCTTGTTATCTGGAGTGAAATGGGCAGCCACTGCAGGGGTTTAAGCAAGAGAAAGACATAATATAAGTTTGGCTTGTAACAAGGTCACTCTCCTGATGTAGAAGGGATTAGAGAAGAAGCAAGTGTGGTGAGGTTATTTATGCACATACAAAGACTGCCCACAGTAGGATTTTGGTGACAGCCGCAGAGTGGGGTCCTTGCTCTCACTGTGCTCCAGAGTCTTAGGTTACACGGCAGGAGTCTGGTTCTGGATGAAATAATTTCCTTAAACAAGTACAGTAGACTGTAGAGATGAAGACATACTCTGAAGGATAGGGTTTAGGTTCAAACCCCAACTGTGTCACTTTTTAGCGTTCTAACTGTGGTCAAGCTACTTAACCTCTCTATGCCTTAGTTTCCTTACCTGTAAAATAGAGGTGTTATTAGTACCTACCTTGTAAGGTCTTATAATGATAAATTAGTTTCCATTGATCTAGGGCACTTAGAACAGGAACTGGCTTTTAACAGGGACTATAAAAGAGTTTGTTATTATTTCTAAGCAACACTATTAGCGTTTGTCCCAAAGCAATCAAGCTGGTTTCATACAAGCAAGGATTTTTTTTTTTTTTTTTTTTTTACATTTGGCTATATTTTAATTATTTTCTTTAAGCATTTACTTGTAACCACTTCGGGCCAAACACCTTTTTTTTTTTTTTTAAGATTTTATTTATTTATTTGACACAGACACACACAGACACACACAGACACACACACACACACACACACACACACACACACAGCAAGAGAGGGAACACAAGAGAAAGACATAATATAAGTAGAGGGCAATACAAGTAGAGGGAGTGGGAGAGGGAGATGCAGGCTTCCCACTGAGCAAGGAGCCCAGTGTGAGGCTCAATCCCAGAACTCTGGGATCATGACCTGAGCTGAAGGCGGATGCTTAATGACTAAGCCACCCAGGTGCCTCCAGCTAAACACCTTTTAAGAAGGCTGAACAGCGGGGCATCTGGGTGGCTCAGTTGGTTAAACAACTGACTCTTGACTTCTGCTCAGGTCATGATCTCAGGGTGGTGAAATTGAGCCCTATGTTCATCCCTGGACTGGTCATGGAGCCTGTTTAAGATTCTTTCTCTCCCTCTCCCATAGCACCGCCCCTTGCCCCTGCCTCATACTCTCTCCTAAAAAGAAAAAGACTAACCATTGAGGCCCCTTTCTCTGGGATCCATACTGCCTTAATGACCCAGATAATTACTGGAGCTTCATCACGTTCTCTTCTACAATGTGATCCAACCTTTTCCGATATAGGTACTGGACCTAGGTTGGGTCAAGGAAAGTCTTCCTACCCAAATGTGGAATTAGGACTGAGAGATTCTCGTTTGGACCAGCTATCTACTTGAGTAAGGAGAAACAAAGTAGAAACTGCTAAAAGCGAAATGCAGAGAGAAGTGAGCTAAGAGATAAAGAAAGTGGACTTCTTGACTCCCTGCAGGATTCCGGTCTTTGGTTCCCTGTTTCTTTCTAGGTTTCCAAATCTTCCCTAGATTCCACAGGATTCCAAAAGAAATTCTCATTATTGCTAAGGCAATGTCAATTGTTTTTGTTTCTTGTGACCAAGGATACCACCTGATACAGTCACTTCCAGTAGCGCACATGAGGAGATGAGGAGGAAAGAATGTGGGAAAATGTCCTGAGAGAAAAGGGAAGGGATAGCACAGCTAGCCAGTACCTCTTTGTTTTCCACAACGAGGGTTCTCTCTGGCTTCTCACAATCATCAAATTCTGGTTGCCAGATCACTTCTTCCAAGTCCAGATCTAAAATAATTTCTCGAATTCTTACATTTCTTTCCTTCACACGTGCAACTTCGAACTCTTTTTGTTTATATGCAGCATCAAACTCACGGTTGAAAGCAGTTTTTACCTTGTAAATGACATCCTGAAATACCAACGTGACACTGAGAACACATGCCATGTTATAGGTCATGACTAGTAACAAGGTCCCACGGCTTTACTTTCCTTCCAAAATCAATTTAGAAATTATCAGGAAGTTAATCTTTCTAAAATACTTTATATTTTAGTTTATATTAAGTCATTGATTAGTTCAGTAATCCACAGTGGCTTCCTACCAGGGGTAGGATTAAGGCAATGGCATAACCGTTATGTCACAATCTACTTCCCGAAATGGAAGCTGTAACTCAGTATACAGGTATGTTGATAGATGCTGAAGTAGATGATGGATACTTGGAGACTCTTTGGGTTATTCTCTCAATTTTTGTATATGTTCTAAGAAAAAAATCCATCATAAAATATTTAAAAAGTGATATGTGATATTTAAATTGGGAAATGGCTTTTCTTTGAAACCTTGGTTGGGGGAGATGTGTTAAGGAAAGGATGGCCTATAGAGGTTGTTTAGAGAATTTCCCAGAAGAGCACCACCACACACAATATTCTTCCTCCGTATGGTCATATCATTCTCAGGTAGGAAGGGGACCTGAGCTGGCTAGCTGCATCAGCCAGTTGTCCAGATGGCAGTGGGTCCGAATGGACTGCTCCCACCTGCGCGGGTGAGCGGGATGACGGTCAATTCAAAGTCGTCTTTATTTTACCATCAGATTCAGTCTATATATCTATCCTATTGAAGATGAAACCATTAAAGCAGGTAGAAAAATGATCTTAACAGCGGACAAGAGAATCTCTCTTGGGCTGAGATTAACCTGCTTATAGGAAAATGTCTTAATAAAACAGCAGAAAGGTGAGGCACTGAGGGTGTGAGTCAGCAAAAGCTGAGCAACAAGAGAGATAACGAAACAGTTTTGGATAGAAATGCACAGGAATTTCAGGGGGTGGAGGAGAAGAAAAGAAAAACAATAGTAAGAGAGAGCAGGTAGGAGGCTGGAACTCAAATGGCAGATACGGTTGGAGGACTTTCAGGAATAGGAAGAGCCAACATTACATCTAGAACCATCCACATTGGTGCAATCTGTCACCGAAATTTCAAAAACTTCTGGTAGGCATAAACAGCTGTGTTCTGAGACTGACTCATTCAGTGGAGAGTAAGGAGTAGGAGCTTAGAGCTTGGGGAATACTGCACCTTATTCCTGAGTCCCAGAAGAGAAGTTATGGAAGTCTTAAAGAGGAAATTGTATTTATCCAGGTTAAGGGGATATGTAGCAATCATGTCTTGATCTTACAAGGAGGTCCTAAGGGACATCTGAGTTACCTACAAGATGGCATTCGAGAACCTCTTCTATCTTTGAGCTTCCTGAAGATCTAAGCAGAAGAAAAGTTTGTTTGTGGTGTCAGCCAGGGTAGGTATTCTTTGGAAAACCTGTTATCATAGAACCCAGTCCAGATAGATGAAAGTAACTCCTGTACACAAGTTCCTTTCGAAGAACATGGACATACTAGCCATCTGGATATTTCTCTATGTACCTTAAATACATCATAAATTAGCATTAGACTTCAGTTTGAGCCTTTGCAAGATGCCTCATGGGGACTTTTAAAGATTTTAGAGGATATAGAAAAAATTCACCCACTTTCAGTAATATAATTTGGTTGATTTTCTCCTCTCGGGAATGAAGTTCCAATTGGCTTGACAAGAAAGAGGCTTGTACGCCGAAATCAGTACTGAGACTGCCAAGCAGGTAATTGGGCAAGTTGGGATTTTTTACTGCCACTTCTTCTTCTTCTTCTTCGTCCTCCTCTTCATGATGCTTTTTGGCCAAGGTAATTGCAGACTGCGCCTCTATAATTTCTTTCCGTACCTAAATATAGAAAAAGGTGACACGAAAGTTATGCAATAACAAGAATTCTCTAAAGGGCAATTTTGCGACAACTTAAATATTTCAGTCATTTTAGGTGTTAAATTGTCTTGCCAACAACTGAATTCAAAGTTATGGATAGATCCTGAAACTGATTCAGAAGAGATTTTAGCTTTGGAAATTGACAAAGTGCAGATAAGTCAAGAAAGTAAAAATTGTCCTTGATAGTATGTAATATTTATCTTTCTGTCAGGATGACAGTTGCTTATAAATATCTTGAGTTTTCCTTGGAACATAAACATTAAAAAATATACCTTCTCTTCATGTTTACAAAGAAACTTATTCACAGAGGACTGGTGAGTGTAGGTTAAGAAGACTTGAAATATGCCTTCATTTTATGTTTCAGAAAAAAAAAATGGATGCAAGGTTCTGGCCAAAACTACATTGATGGGGCAATGTTTTTCTAGAGATCTGATAGAGATTGCTGCTTTAAAACAAGCAAACAAACAAACAAACAGCTAGAATTGCTCTAGGAAAACCATAATTCCACCAAAACAGATACTACTTAATCTTTGGTCAATTATTTAAAAATATAATGCCTCGTGATACAAGAAGATAAAAAGAGTACGATAGATGAAGACCAGTTCTGACCAGAGCAAGAACAAAACCCTATATCTAATTTTTAAAAATTATGTCCTCTTATTTGAGGGCTAGCTAGTATTGTATAGGACTATAGGTGTCTTGATTTATTATGTAGATTTAGTTCCTATATTTATTAAAATATATTCTATAATTAACAAGAAATGAAAATATAAATAATATATAAATTATCTTGAGTTGTATCCTAACTCAAATCTGTATGGAGACCCTAAAATAAAACACATTACTTATATAAACACATATATATTTAAAATTGTACTTTAAGACATTCTGTTTCAATCTTCTTTTGCCACAAAACTCTCTTTAATTCTTTCAACTCTTCTTCCGTGCGCTCTTTCATTGGAAAGTTCTCAACCACGTAGGGCAGGTGAAAGCACTTGGGAAAAAAAAAGGCAAGATGAAATAAATTCATTTGTAGTACAACTGTGCATATCAGAGTTGGAGTGAGGGATATCCCTGACCAAAATTAATTCATAGGTCATCATGCATGAGTGGAATTGACAGTGGAAACTTTCTCTAAAATAAAACAATGTACACCATTAGTATTGGTGTAAACTTTGGGTAGAATTACTGAGCTTTTGTGAAGGATTTATTTCTAGAACACTGGTTCTCAACTGGGAGTGATTTTGCTTGCCCTGTTCCCCTCCTCCTCCCCAGCCCTCCAGGAACATTTGGCAATGTCTGGAGATACATTTGATTTTCATTAATGGGAATTTTGGATGTTACTGGGGCCTAGTAGCTAGAGGCCAAAACATCCTAAAATCCACAGAATAGCCCCCACAACAAAGAATTATCCAGCCCCCAAATATGCCAGTCTTACAAAACCCTGTTTAAGAGCAATACTCAATCACAGATATGTAGTGCGACTATATACTTCATTATCCAAATTGGTGGTGGTGGTGGTGGGGCAGATTTGAAAGTGAGAAGGGTGTTCTTAATAGTTACTTAAGGACCACCAGCATAAACTGGGACTTCTGATCCCCCTACACAAAGAAGAAAATTGTGTTGGGAGGAATCTCAATGAAAAAGCATTAAATAACCCAAATGTTTAGAGGGCACAGGTAGAACTGTGAACAATATTATGTCTAGTTTTCAATCTGTGTGAATGTGATGGAGGTGGCCTTTTGGAAGGGACAGATAGGAAGAGCAGAGGCAGGTGGTTCACAGAGGAAAGAAAATCTTAAGAGATGGTGGCTTGGAAGTGCATACGGAATAAGCAGAGCAGGAAGAATGAAAACAAGAGAGATGGGGGCGTGAGTTCGTGGAATTTGGTACGGGGAGGGTGAGGATGCTCTGAATGCTTTTCGATGTGTGAATCTTCTTAAAATTATTTAAAAATCTTTCTGCCATGAGACTTTCAATGAAAGTTCTCATTGGCTAAGGTGGGTTACCTGGAATTTTGTCTGTTACCTTAAGAGCTCGACCTTTCACAGCCATCGAATTCCAGCATTCTTCTTTAATAAGTTCAGCCAAATAGGCCTTGGCGAGGTTTTGCATCTCTGCATCCTTTCTTATCTTGCAGAACGTAGATGAAGGGAAACAATGAGCACAAATATGTAGCTTCTTAAAAAATAATCTGAATTGCAAATTCACTAATCAGTCATGGCTGCACATTTAGTGGCTGTCTTCTTTCCCCATTACACGGAACTGCCTTGTGCTGGGAGATGCACCTGGGGACACTTTCCTGTCTCAAGGACCTTTCCTAAAGTTTAGTCTGGAGGCTTGGAATTTCCTTCCTGGAGGACCAGGGTGTCAACACAGAAACCTCTAAAGGCAGGCAGGTGCTAAACATGAGCCAAGGTGGTATGAGGCCAATTGCATAGTGGACTGGACAGCTAAAATGCCCACTATCACAGGTCTGGTGGATTGGTGCAGGGCTGGGCAGCAAACCCACTATGCCAGATCTTCCTGTTTTATTAGAGAAGTTTAAAAATATGTATTTTTAATGAAACTACCAGATATCTAAATGTTGGCTTAATTCTTGTCAATGCATATCAATGAAGTGCCAGTTTGTGACCTCTGTCTTGGGGGCCATTTAATTCTTCTATTATTTATGTCTACCATAATTAAATGCTCCGTGACTCAAAGGGATCATATGCTTGACCTTTTCTCATTTAGAAACATATGTTACCTTAGTTGGTTTTATCCGCTTAAGTAAGCCAACTACTTGATCTTTAAGTGATTAGGAATTCTTGTTTTAATGGAGTTTGCTGAAAGACCTAATATGAAAGTGAGGACCAACAATCTCTAGTCCTTAGGATCCACTTCAGAACCTCTTTCGCATTTCTCTTTGTTGGCAGAATTATCAGCAAACTAGTTAAGAATAATATCTCCCGGATTAGAAAATGCCTTATTTGTTCATTCAATCATTCATGTTTCTTTTATTCACTGTCTGATCAAAGGCTTTGTTTTAATTTGTATTTGATTTCTTTTTTATCCATTGAGTTAACGGCTAATACAGTTTTAAATTATTTTTTCCTTAAATAAACAGCTGTTTTGGCCTGTCAGTTGTCAGAACCTGTCTGATTCCCAGCCTACCCTGCCCTCTCCTCTCCACTGCTGAGGTTATTTGATCAACCCCTCCAGACTTGGTCCCTAGTTCTGTGTCCGGGTTATCATTACTGGGCTTTGGTCTTTCTCCTATGGTTGAGATCCTGACCAGGGCTAACTAATATTCTTGTCCCTTTAGGACTGGGGTCCCTGACTGGGATCCACTGACTCTTCCCAGGGACTAGTATTCTCTTCCAAATGTGCCTGGGTTTGTGCCATCTGCTAACACTGTTCTGTGCTGGACCATCTGGTTTCACTATCACATCCAATCTGAGACCGATACTTCTTTAAAGTCCAGAGCTCTAACAAAGGTAATAATATTGGGGAAATAACTATATGGAGAGTCTTTCTCTGTCCCAAAGACTGCCTCAGAGGATTAAGAAGGCTTCTGGGGGAATATGCAGGAATTTGGTAAGCAGCAAGAAGCATCTGGAGCAGAGGCATGGGGTGGGGGTAATCAGGGTGGGTTTATCAGTGTTCTGTAGGTCAACAGGCCAGAGGAGCAGGTTTGCGCGGATGAACGGTCACACCTGAGCTTGGAGGGAGAAGCAACGTTAGAGTGAGGGGGTAGGTATCCAACCCAAACTCATTGCAGAGTGGTCAAGCTGAGAAGCTTTTAGGAGAACCTGGTACCCAGAATGGGAGGAGGCATTCCAGGCTTGGGTGAAGCCCAGGTCAAAGGGGAAAAGCCCTAGTAGGCAGACTGGGAATGCTTCGTGGCTTTTATTCAAGTTATAAGACCTTAGCCAAGTGATTCTAGGTCTAATTCCTTAGTTTCCTTAAGTCAGGACAACAACAACCTACCTTTTGGGATGGGTGTAACCATTAAAATAAATAACATTCAAAAAAGCCTCTAAATTGGTGCCTATTTATTATAATAATACAATGGGACCATTTCTTTTTAAAATTATTTTTATTAACATATAATGTATTATTTGCCCCAGGGGTACAGGTCTGTGAATCATCAGTCTTACATAATTCACAGCACTCACCATAGCACATACCCTCTCAATGTCTATAAACCAACCACCACCCAGCAATCCACATTTTTTTTTTTAAAGATTTTATTTATTTGACAGAGATCACAAGTAGGCAGAGAGGCAGGTAGAGAGAGAGAGGAAGGGAAGCAGGCTCTCTGGAGAGCCCAATGTGGGGCTCGATCCTAGTGATGAGGGAGCAAGAGGCTGGCTGAGAACAAAGCAAAAGCTGGCGCCTTGCACCCCCCACCTTTCGTCCGCTCCCCTCCATACGTGTGGCATTCCTCAGGACCCCTGACTGCCATAAAATGATAAATAGTTAACTTGCAGAGATCACAGTCCTGCAAGGTAGGAGTCTCCCTTGGTTTGCAAATATCCTTGAGATTTACAACAAAGAAGTTACCTTATCAATAGCCCAATCTCCAAAGACACAGAACTCAGTTCCTCAAGCCTAATGTTACCCTCCCCTCCATAAAAACCGAAGGAGGTGGAAGTAGAAGGAAAAGTAAATAAAGTTAAATTTCTTCTAAACCTAAATCTTATTAACAAGGATGCTTGATAGCAGGAATGGAACATTCCACCAGACTTCCAATTGTCTTTACTCGATAACAACTAAGCCTTCAATATCCTGATAGTATTCTTTGCCCCAATAGCCCTTCTGAACACCCCTTTGTCCTCACCTACCCAACCGTGGGGTATATAACATGCCCACCTTCACAACCCGGGGCGGCCGCATCTCTGCCTGCCCACGGGCCCTGTCCCCGTGCTTTAATAAACCACCATTTTGCACCAATGACGTCTTAAGAATTCTTTCTTTAGTCGTCGGCTCCGAACCTCCTCACCCCACCGAACCTGACTTAGGTTCTGGGACTTCATCACTAGGACCCTAAGATTATGACCCGAGCCAAAGGCAGAGGCTTTAATCCACTGAGCCACCCAGGCGCCCCCACATTTTTTTTTTAATGATATTAAGAGTCTCTTATGGTTTGTCACCCTCCAGATCCCATCTTGTTTCATTTTTTCCTTCCCTACCCCATAACCCCCCGTCCTGCCTCTCAAATTCCTCATATCAGAGAGATCATATAATTATCTTTCTCTGATTGACTTATGTTGCTCAGCATAATACCCTCTAGTTGCATTCACATTGTTGGGGATCATTTCTAATAGCTTTCTGTTGACCGTAACAAAAGCTGAATTCTTTACTGTGATGTACAAGGTCTTTAGAGCTGGCCTCTGCTCCCACCTCATTCTATGAAGCTCTCTCCTGTCCACTGTGCTATTGTCCTTCTGTCCACTGTGCTATTGCCCTTCTGGCCTTTCTGTTCCTAGATTTCTCCACTTCTGCCTCAGGGCCTTCATTCATGGTGCTTCCTTAGTCTGCCATTCTCTTCCCCCAACTCTTTGCATAGTTAACTCCTCTCCTTTTGAATCCCAAATGAAAGGTCACCTCTTTCAACTGTCTTTGATCACAGAAGTAGATGCCCCACATCTATCACAGAATTCAGTTTACATCATGCAATATAGAGAGATTTATTTAGGGTCTGTCTTCGCCAGATCAGCCCCATGAGGGCAGAATCTATATGACTCAGTCATTGTATTCAAGGCACTGACAATAGTGCCTGGCATGTAATAGGTGTTCAATAAACATTGCAGAATGAATGAATAGATAGACGAATTTTACCTCCTTAAGGTAAATTTTACCTCTTTGTGTCAGTCTGTTAAGGTCCTTTTGGTCCTGATTCTGTTATCCAGTCTGTTCCCTTTCATTCTCAGCCTCACATCATTCACTAATTTGACAAATATGCCTCATTTCTAGATCTTAATTAACTAATTAACATGTTTAACAGGAGAGCACATGACTAGAAGCTTCTCTGCTACAGGCATCAAATTATCAGCCTCTTTTTGATGCAGTTGTTTAACCAATTATAATTCACTTAAATGCCTTTGAATCCAACCATATTTCTTTCTCTTGTTTAGAAAAAAGTGTTTTTATACTTGCACACTCAAAAAATCAAATATGATGTGCAGATTGAGAAAAAGGTAGCTTAAGAACATTCTGTGTAAAAACATAATTAGGACTTTTACCTTAAAAAAAAATCCATTCAAGTAAACAGTGTAATGTCACCACCAGAAAGAGATACAAAGGCTATAGTAATAGAAGTATAGTATCTGAGAAATGGAGGTTTCAGTTTATACTTTTCTCTAAACTGGACAGAAAATACTTGAAATTCTTTTGTGGATGCCATACTCAAAGAAATGAAGCCAGAGGGAAAATGCATGATGATGATGAAGCTATTAAAACTACCTTATTTGATGGCCATAAGACCTGGAATCACTAGCATAGATGAGAGAAGATACATAGGGAACATGCTAATTTTTAATCTTCTCTATTTTAGGGGTGGCCATAGAGTAGATGATGCTCAAAGGGTAGAAAAGTCAGTAAATAAAGAGAGGAAGATATCAACTGTCATTAAGAAAGGGCTAGTGGTGCCTGGGTGGCTCAGTCAGTTAAGTGTCCAACTCTTGATCTCAGCTCAGGTCTTGATATCAGGGTCATGGGTTCAAGCCCTGCATTGGGCTCTATGCTGGGTGTAAAGCACATCTGAAAGAAAGAAAGAAAGAAAGAAAGAAAGAAAGAAAGAAAGAAAGAAAGAAAGAGCAAGCAGGCTCACTAAACTGGAAGGTCCAAAGTTGGCATAAGGTGGCTGAGAGGATTTCTAAAAATGTTTAAACGTATGGTGGAAGATGGTTGGAACAAAAGTCATGAAGGAGAGACAAACATCAGATGTGTGGCAGGCCTAGACACTCCTCTTTCTCCTATCCCCCTGCAATTTTTTATAAAGATTTTATTTATTTATGTGAGAGCAAAAGTGAGAGAAGCAGCAGGCAGAGAGAGAAGCAGGCTCCCCACTGAGCAGGGAGTCCGATGTAGGGCTCAATCTCAGGACTCTGAGATCATGACCTGAGCCAAAGGCAGATGCTCAACTGAGCCGCTCAGGTGCCCTCCTCCAACTCCCAAACTTAATAATTCTCTGACTCACTGCATTTATATGCACTAGGTTTTGTTTTGTTCACATTATCCTAGAAAAGTTCTCCTTCTCATTTTCTTTTTACTTCTTTAATTATATTTCAATTAGATTTTTCAATACCTTTGCCACTTCTTCCTCATTTTCATCATGAAGCCTTTCCAGTTCTTCAAGATCTAGGCCAAATTCCTTTTGGTCTAATTTTGCAATATTATCGACTGTTTCATTTTCTTCCATCATAGCCAGAACCTGAATTTTTCAAATAAGAAAGAACGATGACAAGTAAAGAATTAAACTTTATAGACATGCTTTTCTGAGTCTCTTTAGACAGAAGTCAGTAAAAAAGAGATGTTTTGTTTATCTGAGTGTAACTATCAAGTAAAGCATTAGATTATGGGCTTATTGTGGTCATTTAAGTTTTCAGATTTAATCCTTAAAAACTCATTAATTAAAAAACAACAACAAAAATTTAAAAATTCATCACTTCATTGAATGAAATTAAGGAATTATTGATATTTAGGTGTGCTGGTGGTATTGTGGTTATGTGTTTTAAGAGTTCATATTTTGGGGTGCCTGGGTGGCTCAGTCAGTTAAGCATCTGACCCGTGATTTCAGTGCAGGTCTTGATCTCATGGTTGTCAGCTCAAGCCCCCTGTTGGGCTCCATGCTGGATGTGGAGCCTACTTTAAAAAAAAAAAAAAAAAAAAAGAGTTCTTGTCTTTTAGAGGTACAAACTTAACTAAAGATGAAATGATATGATATCATTTACTTCAAAATGATCAGGAGAAGGGATAGTGGGTAAGGGTGTAGATGAAATAATATTGGTCACTGGATTTATTATTTTATTATTCTCTCTCCTTTCCTACATATTTGAACATTTCTAAAATAAAAATTACCTTAAAAATTATCTTTAAAAGTTTATAACTTTGGAAAATTCCGGGCCAAAGGATATACATTGTAACATATATGACAAAGTATTATCTTCAATATACATAGAACTCTTACAAATCAACAAAAAATTCAGAAAATATAATAGAAAAATTTAGGACTTCAATTTCAAAATGGTTGACTAAGAATGGGCTTTACAATCATCTTTTCCTGCTTCAATCCATAAAATTAAGAGGAAAGACATGTATAATAAATAGATAAATCTATTATTATAATTATGAGTAAAAAAAGTATCCTTTAGTACCATGGAAACTGTAACATCTAAAAGATGAAAATCAGATGGATCCAAATCATACATGATAGCCCCAAGTGCCCACGAGACAATACTTGAGAAAATGCAGAAGCTACACCAGATATAGGAGCGCGGGGTAACCTAGAAGTAACTGGCAGAGTGACTAGTTGGGGGTACTATATCGGAAACAGGCAACAGAAACTGTATGTATCTGCGCTGCCACTTGATAAAACTCCCCGGGGGCCCAGCAATGGCAACATAAGGGTTTGCTGCCAAGTGGAGGGAACTGGAATGAATATCTGGGTGGGAGACAAGGACAAGACAATGACAAGGAGTGTGCTAGTGGCTAGAAGAAATTAGAGAACATCTCCCCCTGCCATAAGATAGGTGGCCAAGCCACTTCCCAATACCACCCACCCCTTCTCATTTGACCAGACCAGAATACCTGCCGAAGTCACACTCCTACACATCTTCCCAAGCAGGTTCAGCTGGTGTGGTGGAATTACAATGGAGTGTGTCAATTTTAAAGATAAGCATAGAATAGTAAAAATAATATTAGACAACTAATATTTGGGGAACAATAAGACCATTGAAGAGAGACAATGAATTCAATAAACAGAAGACTTGTTACACAAACAAAGAGAGTTAGTTAAACAGAAGTGGAATTTCACATTAACTAGGGATGCAAAAATAATTGTATCTCAAAAAAAGAATCAAGAGATTATAGAACTTAAAAGTTTGATCTTTGAAACAAAAAAAAAATTCAATAGATTTGAATGGACAGGATGAATAGGATGAATAGGATGGACACAATTGAAGATAATTAGTGATCTGCAAGAATCAGTTAAGAATTCTACCAAGTATAAACAAAAAATAAATAAAGAAAGAAAAAGTGTGAAATCAAACTGGAGCTACTTGTATGACACATCTTGAAGGACCTCTAATAAATGCACTTCAGAAGAAGAGAATAAAGAGAAGAGGGGCCACAGTGTTGAAAGAAATGATGAGAGAATTTTCGAAGATATAATATAGCATCAACACTCGAGACTGAAAGGGCATAACCAGTGTGGATGAGGGCCAGGTCTAGACACAGAAATGTGAAATTTAAGAACCAAATCCAAAACATTTCTAAAGGGGAAAAGAATTTTGCCAAGTAGAAGAATCTGTCTCATAGAAGACCCACCTTAGCAACACTGGATGCAAAAATACACTGGATTGATAGTTTTGGATCAAATTTTTCAGGGGAAGAAAAACCTTGAATCTGTAATTCTATAGTCATTAAGCCATAGTTCATGTGCAAGGTTGATATAATTTATGGAGAGTCAGGGGCTGAGAAAGTTCACCAATACCCATACCTATGAGAGGATTATTAAGGATGTACTTAATACAGAGGAGTTTGGGTAGAAAGACTTAAATCCAAATAAGATTGACATGTTTTTAAGAGTCTTAAAAACTAGCAATTTAGAGCTATCATTCCAAATGATATTATTAAGAGAAGGTGAGGGAAACAGAGGAAGCTGAAAAAGTAAAAACTAATAATAATACACGGAGGGTCTCGTCTTATATGAAGAGTGAATATGGTATGATACACTCTAAACCAGAGCTTCTCCAAATTTAATGTGCCAAAAATCACCTGGAGGTCTAATTAAAGAACATATTCTGATTCAGGACATTCAGGATGGGATTAGGATTCCAGGTGACATCAGTGCTGCTGTGCTCTTCCATGGACTAGGAAGGCACCAGATCACACAGAAAAATAAAAAGTCAAGTATGTGAGTCAGAATCTTAAAGATAGAAATAGAATTATGACTTCCAAAATAGAACAATAATAAAAAATAATATGAAAATTATAGAAAAATAGAACAATAATAAAAAAAAGTATGAACAATCCAAGAAGATAGAAAAAAGGGGAAAAGAAATAAGTTTAAAATATGTTAAATAGAAAACCAAAAATAAAATGGAATAATTTTAAGCATATCAATAATCACAATAAATGTGCCTAAACTCACCTATTAAAAAGCTCAGACATGATTTACAAAACCAATCCAGTTGTATATTAATTACCAGACAAAAGAAAGTTGGTAATAAAGGAATGGAAAAAGGTATATAAGTAAGTGAAATACATAGCAAAAAAATTAATATAGCAAAAGTTAATATAAAAACCAAAATGTAGATTAAGAACATTAAAAGAGAAAAAGACAGATATTTCATTAGGATAAAAGGAATAATTTATTGAGGGGCTCTCTTGTGCACATTTGGGCATCTAATATAAATATTGATAGAAATACAAGGATAAATTGACACACTGCTAATCAAATCCTAGAAAATAGCAGTTCAAATAGCAGAAACATAAATATAAAGAACTTGACACAATTAGATTGATCTAATAGGAAATTAAAAAACAAAAAACCAAACAAAAAACCCCCCAGAGAATAAAACATTCTTTACAATGCACATGGAATAGTTACAGGGTTACAAAAAGCAACTGGATACAATGCTACAAAGATAATTTCAACAAGTTTTATTTACTGACTACAGTGAAATAAATTTCAAAGTTAGCAAAAAAAAAAAAAATATATGTAAAACAATCTATAATAATATACAAGGCAATCTGAAAAATGGAAACAGACAGATGCATACACTCTTCTAAGAAAATCTTTGGTTGATGTGTTCAAAATGGAATTACAAATGTTTACAACTAAGGAAAGATTAGAAAATTAATTATCAAAATCAATGCAATATAGTCAAAGTGGTACTCAAAGGTATATTTATAGCCTTTCACACATTGGAAAACAATAGGAAATAAACCAAGTTCTCAACTCAAAAAAGTAACAAAATGAGGACAAATAAACCTGATGGAACTAGGGAAGAACAAATAAAATTCTCAATTGCTAAAACCCTAAAAGAGTCAAATGTATTGGTATAAAATTATATATAATGTTCTCTTATCATACTAGTCACATCAATAAAAACTGTCCCATAAAAACACAACTGTACCATATTAATAAAATAGAAATGCTATTATAAAGTGTGAACAAGAAAAAAGATAAAAGGCATAAATATACAATTAGGAACAGAAAGCTATAACTGAAAAATCAGAAAGACTTGAGATTAGAATATTATACACATTTATATATTTTAAAATCTAGATGAGACAATTTTCTAAGAAAACATAATTTACCAAATCTATACTTCAAAAGAAAAAGAAATAGAAAACCTGACAAGATTAATTATTGTAGAAAAACTTGAAACAAAGAATCAACTCCTGTAACAGAAACCAGGCACAGATGGTTTTATATGTTTGTATGAGTTTTTGTTTGTTTTTTAATGAAATCTTAAAACAAAAAGAGAATTCACACTTCATTTTTTTTTTTTAGGTTTTATTTATTTATTTGACAGAGAGAGAGATCACAAGTAGGCAGAGAGGCAGGCAGAGACAGAAGGGGAAGCAGGCTCCCCACTGAGCAGAGAGCTCAGATGCGGGGCTCACTCAGATACGGGGCTCTATCCCAGGACCCTGAGATCATGACCTGAGCTGAAGGCAAAGGCTTAACCCACTGAGCCACCCAGGCCCCCCAAATTCACACTTTATACAAACTGTTCCAAAGCATGGGGAGGGGGAAAAGCTACTCAAATCACTTAAGACTAGTATAAGCCTGATATCATAACTAGAAAGTACAAGAAAACGATATTACTTGTGATAGAGATACAAAAATACTAAACAAAATATTAGCAAATGGAATCTGGTGTAAAATGACCAATGTCTATGGGAGGAATATAGGGTATTTGATAAAGTTTGCACCAAAATTCACAATAAAAACTCCTAAGTAACAAGGGATAGAAAGAAATTTTACTTGTGAAAGGATATCTAACAGATGCTGAGGCAAGTATCACACTTAAAAGTTAGAAACTTTCCCATTAAGTTCAGGAAGAAGATAAGCATGTCCACTCTCATGACCACTATCCTATTAGAAGCCCTTGGCATAAGACAAGAAAGAAATGAAGCATAAAAATTAATAAGAGACATGATTTCCAGAAGATATGATAGTTTACCTAGATAATCCAAGAGAAACAATTGACAAAAGAGCAGAACTAAAAAGAGAATTTAGCAAGGTGATCAAATAAAAAAAAATAAAATCAGTAACATTCATATATACTAGTAGTAGCCAATTAGAAAATGCAATAGAGGGCATCTGTGTGGCTCAGTTGGTTAACCTCTGCTTTCAGCTCAGGTCATGAACCCAGGGTCCTGGGATTGACCCCTGCATCAGGCTCCCTTCTCAGTGGAGAGTCTGCTTCTCCTTCTGCCTGCCACTCTCCCTGCTTGTTCTCTCTCTTTCTCTCTGTCAAATAAATAAAATCTTAAAAAAAGAAAGAACATAAAAAGAAAATGTAAAAGAAAGATATTCCATTCACAAAAGCAAAAAAACCCAAAACTGTAACTAAAAGAAACCTAAAAACAAAATTAAACAAAGTCACTTTTAGACTAAAATGTCACTGAAGAATTTTTAATTGAATAGACATATATTTATTTACATATAAATATTAAATTTATATAATACATATTATATATAAGATTTATATTATAGGGGGAGTGGTAAGATGGTGGATAGTAGGGTGACCCTAACCTGCTTCCTCACAGAGGAACACAGAGAGATAAAGATTGGATCATTCTGAACATCTATGAAATTGGTCAGAAGTCTTATAGAGAAGAAAGCTGTACATCTATAAACCAGAAAAATGAACTGTGGAAGATGGAGAAATTCACCCCAAAAGAAAGAATAGGAAGAAATGATGGCCAGAGACTTAATCAATAAAGATAAAAGTAAAATGTCTGAACAAGAATTTAAAGCAACAATTGTAAGGATAGTAGCTGGGCTTGAATAAAGCATAGAAGATGCTAGAGAATCCAGTACTACAGAGATAAAAGAACTAAAATCTAGTCAGGCTGAAATTAAAAATGCTATAACTGAGTGCAGTCCTAAGTGGAGGCCATAAAAATGAGGATGAATGAATCAGAAAAGCGAATCAGTGATAGAGAAGATAAAATTATGGAAAAATAATGACGCTGAAAAGAAGAGGGAAAGAAAACTATTAGACCATGAAGGCAGACTTAGGGAACTCAGTGACTCCATAAAGTATTACAGGAGCCCCAGAAGATGAAGAGCAGGAAAAAAAGGCAGAGAGTTTATTTAAACAAATTATAGCTGAGAACTTCCCTAATCTGGAGAAGGAAACAGGCATTCAAGTCCAGAAGCATGGAGAACTCCCCTCAAAATCAACCGCCCCCCCCAAAAAAAGGTCAATACTTCAACATATTATAGTGAAGTTTGCAATTTATAAAGATAAAGAGAAAATCCTGAAAACCGCTTGGGACAAAAGATCCTTAACCTATAAGGGTAGACACATGTGGCTGGCAGCAGACCTGTCCGCAGAGACCTGGCAAGCCAGAAAGGGCTAGTATGCTATATTCAACAAGCTAAATGGGGAAAATATTCAGCCAAGAATACTTTATCCAGCAAGGCTGTCATTTAGAATAAGAGAGATAGAGTTTACAAGACAAACAAAAACTAAAGTAATTTGTGAATACTAAACCAGTCCTACAAGAAATATTAAAGGGGACCTTTTTAGCAGAGAGAAATCCCAAAAGTAACAAAGACCAGAAAGGAACAGAGACAATCAACAGGATTAGCAACTTTACAGGTAATACAATGGGACTAAAATCATACCTTTCAATAATTACTCTGAATGTAAATGGATTAAATGCACCAGTCAAAAGGCATAGAGTATCTGACCCATATCAATATGTGCTTATAAAAGACTCATTCTAGACCCAAAGTCACCTCCAGATTGAAAATGAAGTGGTGGAGAGCCATTTATCATGCTAATGGACATAAAAAGAAAGCTGGAGTAGTCATTCTTACCTCAAACTAGATTTTAAACCAAAGACTGTAATAAAAGATGAAGAAGGACACTATCTCCTAATAAAGGGGTCTATCCAAGAAGAAGATATAACAATTCTAAATATTTGTTCCCCTAACTTGGGAGCAGCCAAATACATGAACAAATCCATAACAAAATTAAAGAAATCATTGATAATAATACAATAATAGTAGAGTACTTTCACCCCACTCACAGCAATGGACAGATCATTTAAGCAGAAGGTCAATAAGGAAAGTTGGGCTCTGAATCACACACTGGTTCAGATCGACTTAACAGTTATCTTCAGAGTATTTCATCCTAAAGCAGCAAAATACACACTCTTTTTGAGTGCACATGGAACATTCTCCAGAATAGATCACATAATGGGTCACAAATCAGGTTTGAACTGCTACAAAAAGACTGAGATCATACCATGCATATTTTCAGACCACAGTGCAATGAAACTTGAAGTCAACCATCAGAAGAAATTTGGAAGGACAATAAGTACATAGAGGTTAAAGAATATCCTACTAAAGAATGAATGGGTCAACCAGGAAATTAAAGAATTAAAAAAAACATGTGGAAGCAAATGAGAATGAAAACATGACAGTTCAAAACCTTTCAGATGCAGCAAAGGTGTACCTATGAGGAAAGTATATAGCAATACTAGTTTTTCTCAAGAAGCAAGAAAAGTCTCAAATACACAACCTAACCTCACACCCAAAGGAGCTGGAAAAGGAACAATAAATAAAGCCTAACTCTAGCAGGAGAAGAGAAATAATAAAGATTAGAGCAGAAATCAATGATGTAGGAACTTAAAAAAAAAACAGTAGAACAGATCAATGAAACTAGGAGCTGGTTCTTGGAAAGAATTAATAAGATTGATAAACCCCTAGTCAGACTTACCAAAAAGCAAAGAGAAAGGGCCTAAATTAATAAAACTATGAATGAAAGAGGAGAGATCACAACCAATATGGAAGAAACGTGAATAATTGTAAGAGAATATATGAGCAATCATATGCCAACAAATTAGGCAATCTGGAAGAAATGGATACATTTCTAAAAACATATAAACTACCAAAACTGAACCAGGAAGAAATAGAACACTTGAACAGACCCATAACTGGCAAGGAAATTGAAGCAATAATTAAAAATCTCCCAACAAACAAGAGTCCAGGGCCAGATGGCTTCCCATGCTCATGGATTGAAGAATAAATGTTAAAATGTCTATGCTTCCCAAAGCAATCTACACTTCAATTCAATCCCTATCAAAATACCACCAGTATTATTCTCAGAGCTGGGACAAACAATCTTAAAATTTGTATGGAAACAAAAAAAGACCCTAAATAGCCAAAGTAATGTTGAAAAAGAAAACCAAAGCTGGAGGCATCACAATTCCAGGCTACAAGCTGTATTACAAAGCTGTCATCATCAAGACAGTATGGTACTGGCACATAGATCAATGGAACAGAATAAAGAACCCCTAAACGGACCCTCAGCTCTATGGTCAACTAATCTTGGACAAGGCAGAAAAGACTATCCAATGGAAAAAAGATGGTCTCTCCAACAAATGGTGTTGGGAAAATTGGACAGCCACAAGTAGAAGAATGAAACTGGACCACTTTATTACACCATATACAAAAATAAAATCAAAATGGATGAAAGACCTAAAATGAAACTGGAATCCATCAAAATCCTAGAGGAAAACACAGGCAGCAAGCTCTTTGACTTCGACTGCAGCAACTTCTTGCTAGACAAAAAGCAAGGGAAACAAAAGGAAAAATAAACTATTAGGACTTCATCAATATAAAAAGCTTCTGCACAGCAAAGGAAACAACAAAACTAAAAGGCAACCTAAGGAATGGGAGAAGATATTTGCAAATGTCTTATCAGATAAAGGGCTACTATCCATGATCTATAAAGAATTTATCAAACTCAACACCCAAAAAACAGATGTCAAGAAATGGAGAGAATTCAGGAACAGACATTTCTCCAAAGAAGACATACAAATGGCTACAGACGCACAAAAAAATGCTCAATATCACGAGCATCAGGGAAATACAAATCAAAAGCACAATGGAATACCACCTCACACTGGTCAGAATGGCTAAAATTAACAACTCAGGAAACAACAAGTGTTGGTGAGAATATGGAGAAAGGGGAACCCTCTAACACTGTTGGTGGGAATGCAAACTGATGCAGACACTCTGGAAAACAGTATGGAACTTCGTCAGGAAGTTAAAAATAGAACTACTGTATAACCCAGAAATTACACTTCTATGTATTTATCCAAAGGATACAAAAATAGTGACTTAAAGGGACACATGCATCCCCATGTTTATAACAGCAATGTCCACAAAAGCCAAACTATGGAAAAAGCCCAGAGGACCATCAACAGATGAATGGATAAAGAAGTGTTGTATATATACAATGGAATACTACTCAGCCATCTAAAGAGTGCTATGGTGATTGCTGTGAATTGTGTAAGACTGATGATTCACCTGTAACCCTGAAACAAATAATACATTATATGTTAATAAATTTTTTAAAAAAGAATGAAATCTTGCCATTTGCAATGGCATGGATGGAACTAAAGGGTATTATGCTAAGAGAAATTAATGAGAGAAAGATAATTATATGATTTCACTCATATATGGAAATTAAGAAACAAAACAGTTGAACATAGGGGAAGGAAAAGAAAAATGAAATAAGATAAAAACAGAGAGGGAGGGCGCCTGGGTGGCTTGGTGGGTTAACCTCTGCCTTCAGCTCAGGTCATGATCCCAGGGTCCTGGGATCAAGGCCTACATCGGGCTCTCTCTCTGCTCAGCGGGGAGGCTGCTTCTCCCTCTCTCTCTGCCTGCTTCTCTGCCTACTTGCGATTTCTCTCTCTGTCAAATAAATAAATAAAATATTTAAAATAAATAAAGTAATACATAAAAATATTTGTTTATGTAATATTTTATTTATTTGTTTGTTTGTTTAATTTAGAAACAGAGAGGGAGGCAAACTCTTAACTCTTAACTCTAGGAAGCAAACTGAGGGTAGATGGAGGGGGGTTGGGGGGAGGATGGGATAACTGGGTGATGGGTATTAAGGAGGACACTTGATGTAAGGAGTGCTGGGCATTAGATGCAACTGATAAATCACAAAATTCCACCCTGAAACTAATAATACACTATGTATTAACTAAATTGAGTTTAAATAAAATATTTTAAAGATTTATATCATATATTTTTATATATATTATGTATATATAAACTTTCAGAAATAGCAAATAAATTCTTACCCAAATCAAAGGTAAGCAATGTATTCTCACAGTCAAATCAGAGTTTTACATTGAGCTTGACAAACCAATCTTAAAATTCAAATAGAAAAATAAATGTGCATAAAAAAGGCCAACATTTTTCTCTTTTGAAAAAAAAGAGTAAAGGGAGAATTACCTTTCAAGGCATAAAAATATTTTATAATGTGATAGCTATCAAAATAGTTTGGAATTTTCCTGGGAAATGGTCAATACTCTATTTCAGAATAGAGAGTCCAGAAACAATAGTGCATATATGGGAATCTAGGGACTGACAGAGGAAGTACTCCCAAGTCATTGGAGAAAAGGTGGTACATTCAATAAAAAGCACAGGCAAAATGGGCTAGTCATTTGAAAAAATAAATTTAGATCCATACCTCATACCACTCATGAAAATAAATTACAGGTGAAATAAAAGGAGTATTAGAAAAAAAATTGTGAGACTTTGGAAGACCTTTTTAAAATCAGATATAGAGAACAAAACCTCTAAATAAAATATCAGTACATTTGGATCATAACTTATAAATTCTGCATTTTAAAAGGCACATTGTAAAAGGTAAGGCACAAGACATAAAATATTTGTAGTATTTGTAGGTTGAACCATATAAAACTGTGATTTCACATGGTTCAACCTGATAGTAAAGCCAGCTCTAGATTTTCCCCTTGCACACTTCTGTGCTTGTTCTCCCTCCCAGCTGACTGTGTTGAGCTCAAAAAAGGCAACCTCAGAAGGCTTTGCTGAAGACAGCAGGATCTCCTCCATTGCATCTCTGAACAACTGCATGGAACAGAGCAGTTAATGACCAGTTAATAAACTTCCAATCCCTATGCCACTCTATTTTTGGAGTTTAGTTATTACCACAGCTTAACTAGCCTTAATTATGACAAATATAAATTTAAAATAAAAATAAAAAAGAACTCCCCAATCGAAAGGAAAAACACCAACCACATGATAGAAAAATAGGCAAAGGATATGAATAAGGAATTCACAGAAGAGGAAGGTCCCTTAGAGTTAAGAGAGGATAGTCAACCCAATTAGTAATAAGGAAAATCAAAGAGGAGGAAATTCCCAAAGAAAAATTTGAGGACATTTCCCAGAACTGAAGGACAAAGATTTTTTATAGAAAGTGCTCACCAATGTCTAGCACAAAAGAAAAACAAAAACTAGCAAATGAACTAGGGTCCTGGTACAAAACAGATGACACACCCAAATGGAATAACTGGGGAGAGGGACTTTTATAAAAGTATTGTCAGGGTAAAGGAAACCAACAAGGCATGATAAAGCATCTCAGGGTAGCAACACAGAAGTGATCACTACGCCTATGTGTGAAGGGTAAGGGTTGGGAGTAGTTACTGGAACCTGGAGAGATCGGTAGTTGCAGGAAAGGGCTGGCTGTCACTGCCAAATCATAATACTACAAAGAGGCCACTGAAGGAATAAAGACCCTGCCCTCTGATCTGCCGCTGCTCCTCACTGACTATGCCCAGCCGGAAGCGAGAGGCAAGATAGCACATTGATAATATCCACAAAGGCCAGCCTGTTGGGGCTGAGAAGGGTGGGGGTGGGGAATATATCTGCACCAGCCAACCAAAAATATCCATCAAATCTATCAAGGTACATAATTGTGAAATTTCCTAACAGCTGGGATAAAGGATCCTGTAAGTTTGCAGAGACAAAACCTGGCTACCTAGAAAGAACTGGGAATCAGAAAGGTATTGGATTCTCTAAAGCAAACACTGAGAGCTAGAATATGATGGAGCAAGCCTTCAAAATTCTGAGGGGAAATCAAGGAACACTGAGGCAAGCTATCAAATGAGTGTGACAGTAGGATAAAGAAATTTTAAGAAAAGCCAAGTTTCAAAAATATCCCTCCCACATGCCCTTTCCCAAGAACGGAGACAAAGCATTGTAGAACTCTAAGGGGACAGGCACCATCCACACTGCATTACCTTTCCAGAAGCACAGCTATCTGATAAATGATGTCCTCAAGCAGGCAACAACACAGCAGTCCTGCTTAGGATGCTACTCAAAGATGTACATCAAGAAAACAAAGAAAAATGCATTGGGCCTTGGAAAGAGGGGCTCCAACTCAGCAGGCAGAGGATTTCCCAGACGTATAAACAAGAGGAGCTCCTAGGACTCATGCTCCCTCAGACATGTACCTGGTCTAGGGAGCAAGGTGCTTAGACTAGAGCTGGGAGATGGAAAAGGAGGTCATAAAAACAAACAAACCACTGACAGCTTGACTACCTCAGGTATCTGACTATGTTAAGAAGAGTTTTTAGCATTTTGAGAGGGTCTAAATCAGTGAGTAGGTACATAGAAAGGCTTACTTTAAAACAAAGGCAATTATTCCAGGGAAAATATGATTCTAAAAACGGAAATGTAATCATAACATACCATGTGGCTCAGCTTTGAGAGTATTTATGTAACTCTCCTAGTGTGCATACTGATACGGATTTATGTGTATGTTGTAGGGAAGGGGTGTAAAAGAACCTACTCATCTTCCATACCGGGAAGTCCACAGTTAGTGCCAAAATAGAAATATCAAGAAAAAACAGCATTAAAAAAACCATTTAGAAAGATAAAGGTCAATACCCAAACGAAAAAATGATGAAAGAATTGAAAACACTTATCTCGGGAGTACAGGAATCATAGAGAAGAAAAGTAGGGCAGGTGCTGTTTTAAAAACACTATTTTTAATTATATACCTCATTATTTAACCTGTAAAAGTGTATACATGTAACTTTGATAAAAATACATATTAAAAAAAGAAGGGAGACCCAGCGTCAGGAAGCCCAAGAAGAAAACCACTGTTTACATATGGTGTGGAATGAGACAGATTCCACCATGTTACAGCACTTCAGAAGACCGAGCTTACTAAAAAGGAGTACGGCTCCTCATGCGGTGTTGGATAAAATGAAGTTCAAAAAAGGAATTTTAGACCGAGGGCCAGTATATTCATTTATGAATTCGCACCACTTACAGTTTTAGCAAGTGCTTTGATTCCTGTTTTTATCTCTTTCCTTTTTCTGGAAAACCGTTTCACCTCATTTTTGATGGCCTGAAATGGAACAAGTACATCACTTAAGCAGGCAAGAGAAATTATAATTGTACGACGGATAGGCAGATAGATGCACACAGAGGTACACAGATACACAGGTAGTAATTCTCTGGAAACAACTTTTGTAAAGACTAAGAATACGGAGTGTGCATGAAATACTGCCCCTGCACTGCATTGCTTAAGTCCAATGCTGCTGTGCAAGTGACCCTGGAAGCAACTTGCAACTGATGTCATTTCAAAGGCCAAAGGAAAGAAGATAAATAGTGAAAAAATTAAATAGAGAATAGCTGACAAAAGCAGCCAGTCAGCTATTTTATTGGGAACTTGAGTGAAACTAACAAGCTAAATTCAGACACGAGCTGCTAGTTTTGTCACTTTCCTGCACATCTAAAGCCACCATGTCCTTTCTCCTGTTCCTGGCTCACCTGTTTTCTTCAAATCAGCTTTGCAGCAGCCCCCAACATTCACCCCAACATGAAGTATCTGATCATTCTTCACTTTGGCTTCCCTAGACATGTTTGTTTTGTTTCATATTAGCTTAAGCACTGTTCCTAAAGCTAATAACTTAATCTAAAAGCTTGGGCTAGATTAGGGTGTTTGCTTTCAGGAAAGTTATTACACTTGCATGTAATGTAATGTTCTGCCCAGTGGTATCTCATTCTACTTTCTAACTTTCCAATGGGTTTTCATAGGAAACTAATCTATTTGGCACACATACGGAGCATTATTTCAAGCCTCCTCCTATGTTTTATAAATACCTCTTCACTTTTTTGTTGTATCCAGGGAATTTCCTTTATGTTATCAACTTGGACTAATTCCTCTTGTGATGAATCAATGCTCGGCTTCAGAGTCTCATTTATCTTAGAAGAAGACAGACATTTCTTAAAATTAAAATGCTTTTCCTCCCACTCCACTTCATATAATTGCTTTGGATCTCTTTGTTGCATTTTTAAAATAATACCCAAAATTTTGCCTGCCCAAGATGTAATGTTTTATTAATTTAATTCATATCATTCTGTCCTTAGGTCAGTCACACCTTTCACTGAGAAAGCAAAAATGATCAGACAGGGCACACATTCACCAAGTCACTCTTTGCTTCGTTCCTGTCATTGCAGACCACATGCTCCTGCCTATCAAGCCTGGCCCTGCCATTTGTACTAAGGATCTCAGTCTTTTCTTCCTGCGTGGGGTCTTTACACTTAAAAAAAAAAAAAAAATCCTCTTGCCCTCCTGCACCATCCATTCCTCCTTTCTTCTTCTTCTTTTTTTTTTTTTTTTAAGGATTTTATTATTTGACACAGAGAGATCACAAGTAGGCAGAGAGAGAGGGGGGAAGCTGGCTCCCCGCTGAGCAGGGAGCCCAATATGGGGCTCCATCCCAGGACCCTGAGACCATGACCTGAGTCGAAGGCAGAGGCTTAATCCACGGAGCCCCCCAGGCGCCCCCATTCCTCCTTTCTACTGAAAACTGATATCTGATTTCGAAAGGAAGAGAGAGTGGGTGGAGGGAAAAGGGGAAGGAAGGAAGGGAGGGAGGGAGGAAGGAAGGACAAACGCTGTATTGGAACTCAACTGTATGTTCAGATTTTGATTCCAAATTCAAGGACTCTCCTTGTTGTATACTTAAATAATCGTTCTCCTCATTCATGGTGTTGCTCAGAGAAATTGAAAGTTTCTGGGAATAATGGATAATGTCATTGGCTAGGTTTCCTCCAAGCCGCCTATATTAATAAAAGAAGAGAAAAGGACTACAAAATCCAATTTTAAAAAGTCACATTTTAGCAGCATTATTTCCAGATACCTAACCATTTCTACACAAAGAAATATGGGGCTAATTCTCCACAGTGCCCTGTAGTTATTAGGACTCTACTTCTTAGATAGGTGAGTCCTTTCATAGGCTCCTGGACATGATAGCCCTCTTGACCTCTCTGAGGTGACCTCTTCTCACACTGTCCCTGGACCCTTACCCTACGCATCCTCTGTACCTACCTGCCTTGGCCACTGTACAGAAGAGCCATTGTTCTGGTGGAGCCTTAGAATATACTAGGCATTTTACTGCTTCATATACATAATCACACTGTCATATTTGTTCCTCATAACCCCCACCCGCCACTGAGGGAAGCATCACTCCCATGCAATATGCCAGGGCATTGCAAACCTTAGACATATCAGTACTGCATGGGTGAGGGATTGTTAAAAACAGATTTTTGGGCCCCAACCACAGAGATTCTGATTCAGAAAGTTTGGGAAAGGACCAAAAATAAGCATTTCTAACAAGTTTACAGTTGCTGCAGACCCCACCTTTGGGCACATTGTTATAGATGATTTAGAGAGGGTATTATTATGTGCCTGAGGTCACAAGTTAGTAAGTCCTGGACCAACGTTTCAAACTCTACTTTGTTTTGAGTCAGAAGTCCACATGATTAATGACCCATGGATGAAAATGCCCTTACTTCTAGAAAGAGGGCTCCAGCATTTGTTTGTTATTGCTGGAGATGCTGTTCGTTCACTTACTGTACAGGATGTGTTAGGACTTATATATGAGAGACAAGTTAGTATTTTACTCAGATTCCATGCAAAAAATGGGCATGAAGATGCAGTGTTCAAATGAGTCTCTGAAATTAGTGATGACCAAAACTGTTATGATGTAAAATCTCATTTACTTTTATTTAACATTTACAAATATTTAACATTTTCAGTGTACCATGTTTTGTTACTTTTTTTTAAAAAAAGATTTTATTTATTTATTTGACACAGAGAGAGAGACCACAAGTAGGCAGAGAGGCAGGCAGAGAAAGGGGGGAAGCAGACTCCCCACTGAGCAGAAAGCCCCATGCGGGGTTTGATCCAGGACTCTGAGATCATGACCTGAGTTGAAGGCAGAGGCTTAAACCACTGAGCCACCCAGGCACCCCTGTTTTGTTACTTTTTTAATCATAGGAAGCACCATGATATTTTTTTTCAGCAATAAATTGCACATTAACTAATGATATCCATCAATAGGCCAAACAAGACAACATATAAAGTCCAGGTTGTCATCTTTAGGCTCTCTATCCCTTGGTCATCATTTATATGTTCAAGCAGTATTTTACTTAGAATTTTAATTTTAACCTAAGCAAAGTCTACATAATTTGATATTGTCTAAGCAAAGTCCTGCTAGGGAAGTATATCTACCTGTGTGTGCACATGCATACAAATCTATGTCAGACTTTTAAGGGATGAATAGGAGCTTAAAAAAATGATCTACTCTTCACGATGGTCCTCATTCATTGTACTCCTCCAACAGGTGTTATGAAAGGGAGGATCATCATCTCATATGTACTATGTCTTGTTATTTTTTGTATTTTGATGCTTTGACATCTGTGGCCCTGCTGACCCTGGTGGGACTGCCCCTTCCAAGACCCACCAATTGGTACAAATAGGAAACCACTCAACCTGGAGCCACCTCTCAAAGGCAAGCCAATCAATCCAGAGCCCTCACCTCCAACTCAGGGTTGCCATTTCCCTACCTTAATCACCCCTGGACCAAATATCAGACAACCAGGGACAGCACCCATGCCCTAGAACCAGCTGAAATTAACCAAACTAACTAATGCTAAACCTGTCTGCTCCTTCCCAAGGAAACCAAAATAAGGCTTTTGCCCATATTTCCTTTGTTCTTTCTGCCTCGTTATCCACGTAGGTGCCTTCCTCTGCCACATATGTTGGCAAACCTCCTTCTTTTGGGCAGTGAATATAATAATTTTTTTGATGGCAGTTGTCTCCTGTTATGATGGCCTTGCTATACATAAATAGTAACAAAATCTCTATTTTAAAACACTATACCCATAATGTTGCTTACTGTATACCGTACACACCTCCATTTTAGGTAAACAAGGGTGCCATCATCTCTCCCATTCACCAGAATGTTTTGTCCATCCATTGAAATTCTCACTGATTGAATACCATGCCCCTGGTGAGAATGACTCCGACTTCGAGCAAATATTTCCTTAATAGTTTTAGGAACAAAGTGCAAAAATTACAAATGCAATTTGACCATATGGTTTTTCTAAGAGGGTCACATGTACTTTTGCTTATGGATAAATCTTTTTGTACTTGCTAACAGCAAATTTTTATTTGGCATGGAAGTAGTCTCTTAGTAATACATAGTACTGAAAAGCCCTAGTTCAAAACATGCTCACTGATACTGATTTACTTTCTCATCTGTGTTGAATGGAGGGAGAGAGACTATTATCACCAATTTGTAATAGGAAAACTAGACACACAGAAGCAGCTTGCTGAGGGCTACAAAGTTAGGGGAGGGGACTTGAGTGAGCAGAAATGGCAGATTCAGATGCCTTCAAGAGTAAGGTAGGTTTCATTTCTGTGTGATGAGTGTTTGAGAGAGGAAAAGGCACTGTGAAGAATGGAGGGTAATATGCCCCACATGGAGGATGCTAAACCAGTTCAAGTAGAACCCAAACAAAACATATCACATATCTGTTACACAGAGCAACAGTTTAAGCTCCTTGACTAAAAATTGGGATTTTTGTGTCACACTGGTTCTCAACCATGATTTTATTTTAATTTAACTTTTTAAATAGGTAATACATTCAAATGGATCGAGATTCAAAAACTAAGAGTATGCCGTGAAATCTCCTTCCTGTCTCCATTCCCCAGCCACCTCCCAAAGCCGATCGGCATAATTAATACTTTTAATATCCGCTCAGAGGTTTTTAAATGTATATGAACAATTTTTATGTAGACATAATTCTAAACATAAGTTGTAGCATAATATATTGTGCGCCTTGCTTTTCCTTATTAAAAGTAGATGTTGAGGTTCTTTTCATATTTTGGCATAAAGATTTTCTCAGTCTGCATAATATTCCATATTTTCTTTATGTATTGTTTATATAACATTATTTATTTAGCCAGTCCTCCGTTGATGGTCATGAGGCGGCTTTTATAAACAGTGCTGCCATGAATAACCTCATATATGAGGTGCTTTACATAGAATTACCCAGAAGAATTCTGATGCCATGCCACCATCAGCAGTAACATCTATAATAAATCATTTGAATAAGAGACAATGTAGCAAAGTTTGCAAATTGTCAACTTCAAAATAATCTCTAAATGATTCAAGATTTTTCCCATGTAATAATGGTATCAGTTTTGCCCAGTTGTAGTCCAAATATGGTTTCTTACACAGATGCACAAGGAGAGCCAGATGTGCATACCAGGGCCCAGTTTATCTGTGGATCTGTAAGGAGAGTTTCAAGTAGTAGTTGCAAGGCTTCAGGTGTGTGGGCAGAACCCTGGGTAAGAATCACTGACCTTATTAAAGTATACAGATAACCAGTACAACTTGGTCTCAAAACCTAGAAAAGGATCCTCCGCATCTGGGAGAGAAGAAACTATTTTCATTTTCGCAATGGAAATCAGAACTGGTAGCACTATGGGTAATGTTGAGGTCTCCAAGTGATGAGGGAAAGCTCAGTAAGGGCCACACCCTCTCCCTTACGCTCTTCCAGCATCCCTTGAAGAACTGGGTTGGGGGAGGGAGAGTAGCAGCAATCAGTCCAGAGTCGCTCTAGGCCAGGGAGACAGGAGTAATAATCCCTAGGTTTGCACCACAATGCACCATTTCCAAAGCAGTTTTGCATATACCCTCTCCCCGGCTCTCATCAGAATCCCACAGGTTGAGAACATAGACGGTTCCCCCAATATTATAGATGAGCATCTGAAGCTCAGTGAGTCTCCAAGATACACAACCAAGTGGTGATGGAGCTGGCCTGCAGCTCACCTACAGTATCTCTGTCCCAAGCTCTTTATTGGCAGATCTTGACCTACTGGTTTCCTCCCTTGGAAACCCGAACCTCAGTACATAAAATCACCTGTAAAATGTTTACATCAATACTACCACCAGTGATAAATAAGTTATGAATTAATTTACAAATTAATTATGAATTAATTAACAAATCAAATTATTTAATTAAATAAATTAATAAAGAAGCCAAATTCCTTCCCCAATGGCCTTTGTTCTTTATATGAGATCAAGATAAGCACCCCAAGATTTAAAAAAAAAAAAAAAGGGTAGCTTACCAAAGTATGAACATCTCGGATACACAGAATTCCACCTTTAGCTATTGTTATAAGCCACAACCCATGTGAAGACAGAGAGAGCATTCCGGGTCCATAGTGTTTGCTTTGCACTCTTTGGTATGGCTTAAGAATGCAAATACCACTGTGTACCTGCCAATTAAAGAACATGACCCCATTATTGAAAAGATCAGGGGAGCAGCAAGCTTGCACTTAAAGCTTGCACTTGTGCATATATGGTCAGATTCAAATCTGCAAACACTGCCAATAGAAATAAACCAATACACCACATTTCTTGCACCACATTTTCATCTGTTGGCAAATTAAAGTTTGTTCTAACCAACTAAGAGAGTCTTTATACATTAGCTACCATTAAATATCCCAGCCTACACCAACAATCTTTTTTTTTTTTTTTTAATTTATTTGAAAGAGAGAGCACAAGCACACAAGCAGGGAGGAGGAGCAGAGTGAGAGGGACAAGCAGACTGTCTGCTGAGCAGAAGCCTGACACGGGCTTGATCCCAGGACCCCCAGATCTTAACCTGAGCTGAAGACAGATGCTCAACTGACTGGACCACCCAGGCATCCCTGACAATCTTTATTTTTTACTAATTCTTTTCACATATCCCCATGCTCAAGTGCGGTTAAGTGAGTCAGTATTCCCTCATGTACTTCCACCTCCAAGCCCCTACACATGCCATGACTTTTGTCTGGAATGCTCTTCCCCACTCCATTTCCACCAACCTGTCCCCCTCTACAGCAACTCTCATCTCCTGCCAAAATTGTACACAATATTTCTCCAAGTCTAAGTTTGACCTATTCTTCAAAAGCCAATTCAAATACTACCTCCTCTGTAAAGCTTTCCTTGAATTCTCCTTGCCACAAATATTTCTTCATTCTTGGCATATCTGTGTCTCCTACCTTGCTGACATTGGCTACCCTGGGAGAGGAGAGTTTAGAGAGAAGGGGGATAGATAGTCTGGGCCAGTGTGTGTAGCAGAAGTGGTATCATATGAGAGATGCTTGCAATGAGTGTAATGTAAGGATGGCAGAAACATAGTTTATCTATTTTGTGCAATGTTTCATATGGCTCAGGTGCAAAGTTCCATGGAAAACTGCCGACACCTGACCCCTATGGAAGAGATGTTCTGAGGCTATGTTGTATGTAATTACACTAAAATAATAGTGTTACCTGCATGTTAATCTGACAAGTAGGATGTATGTAACACAAGTATGATGGTGCTCAAAGGTATGCATGACAGATTAACAAATAATGCTAACAATGTATCTAAGTCAAGAATATTATGCTACTATAATAAAGCCATTTGTGGGACGCCTGGGTGGCTCAGTTGGTTAAGCAGCTGCCTTTGGCTCAGGTCATGATCCCAGCGTCCTGGGATCGAGTCCCACATCGGGCTCCTTGCTCCGGAGGGAGCCTGCTTCTCCCTCTGACTCTGCCTGCCACTCTCTCTGCCTGTGCTTGCGCTCTCTCTCTCTCTCTCTCTCTGACAAATAAATAAAATCTTAAAAAAAAAAAAGTTTATAATAAAGCCATTTGTTAAATGGACTATAATGTTAAAGCAGGGATTGTGTCTAATTAGCAAAGTGTGTGAATCGTGGTTTCTAAGCTAAATAAGAGCACACTTAAGTATTGGCGTACTTTTTCAGGAAGAAGGTAGCTGCAGATGTACGACACTTGGCTACAGAAGCCATATACTTGCTGACTTTGAAAGTCCAGCACGGCGGAGGACAGGCTGTGTTCTATCTCATACTGGAACCTGTGAATGAGCTTATCTTTTAGTCTCCCTCTTTCATCAGTAAAGCTCGCAGAAACTGTAAGATCTGGGGAAGAAGAAGAAAGATCATTTGCACTGTACATTGATTTTATTTTGTAATCATTATGAATACAAAAAATGAAATAAAAATTTAAATGCTCAATCAATAATGCAGAGGCTCTTGAGAGGATAAACGATTCAAAACAACTTCATTAGAACTTCATTAGAACTACTTGAGTATTAAATGACTGATAGTGCATATTGGCTAATTTACTCAATTAAGTAGAGACATATTAAAAGATACTGAGATTCTCAATTAAGACAAAAGAATACTTGGAGGTTTTCAGCTCTTTTATACTCTGTAATTATGTATTTGCAAACTAGCTACCCAATTATATTTGTTATTTAAAAGTCTCTATTTTATCAGACCTCTTTATCCAAAAAGCTTTCTACAATTCTATCAGTAGAAGTAACTACACAGTAACCTGTCTGAAGTTTACTATGTATATTAGAAGCCACAAAACAAGAGTTATCAATCAAATATCAAATAACATCAAAATGACATATCAGTCTGACAAAAGTGCCAGTTGATCCTGTTTTTCTTCTCTTGTAATAAGATATGTTCATACGAATGACAAGGCCTAGAGGAAAGTCCACTTCACATTGCTAGCTACATCAATTTTACTTTGTAAGATGCACAAAAGATGGCCATTTTACCTCTTCACATGGTAAATGGAAGAAAAATGTAATTACAAGGTGGGAAAAAAAAAAAAAAAGAAAATTAAGCAACTACTCATCTGGGCCTAGCACAAAATTGTTTGCTTGATTTTTCTTTACCTCGCGGTAGTATTTTAGGCAGAGTAAATATTTCCAATCTGCTTCTTCCTGTTTCTGGAAGTGGGGAAAGCACCATCACTTCTACTATGTCTGTTTCCAAAAGAGACACTGTGGATATTTGTAAAATGTCTTTGCTCACCTCTGAAAGCAAACAGAAATCATCCTAAGTGAACTTTCATAAGTTAAAAGGATCTTTCATCTTCCCAAGTAAGATACCACATTATAGAATTGCCTTCCATAAATCTTTAGATTTCAATTTATTTACTGCATATTTAAAGTGACCTTTAAGTATAAGTGATGGGGACATTGTTGATGAATGATGAGGAACTATCATGATTAGATATCTGGGTTGGCAGATTCAAGCCCACTCAGTGCGACTCAGCTTCTTTCCCTGTCAAGGAAAGCTCTGGAGTCTGTGATTTTCACCCCATCAGCAGCACCTCCATGCTCCAGCCCCTCGATGCTCCTCTGTGGCCTGTTCGTCCACTCCTGATATTGGATCAACTCAGGCATCAGAGTTCTTTGCATCTGTAGTCAAGATATTGCAGGGGTGGTGGAAATGACCATGGCATGATGAGTCTGCCCCCCTGGAAATCAGGTCTATGGAAGGTGCCATGCCTGGGGCACACCTTCAGCTCTCTCCCAAGTCTTTACTCCCCCTTTCCCCAGGGGCTGTTTTATATGTGTCCACTTTATCTGCCCCTCCCCTCAGGTGTTCAGCGGATGATCTTTCCCCCGACATAGCAAAGAAGACCAAAGACATCTGATACAAAGTGGACCTCAATGTTCTTATCCGGAAGGCATTTTTGTATGAACAAAATGCAGTCCTTTGCATCTCTTATTTTGAGTCCATGCCACCAATCTCCTATTGGACCATGTGCACTCAAGGATCACATCTTCTTGTGTCTTTTATGGTTTCTTCTATTCAGCTCTCAAGACTCCCCAGTTCTCAAATTGAGTCCTTGCTGTAAGCGTGCTTTCCCACCACAGTTGCCATCTATGTCAATTCTCTTTTTTCTGCCCCAAACTCCTTAAAACAGGAGTTGCTACTTCCTGACTTCACTTTCTGACCGCCAGCCCTCACTGAAGTTGCGTTTATGTCAGTCCACACCCTCATCCAGCCTTCCTCCCTCAAGCTCTTTCTGGAGTGGGTGACTCCCAGTGCTCTCATTACTCTGGTCTGTCCTGTTTGCTTCATGGCACCATCTTCCTTGGTCCATACTTCAGTGGAAGTTGCTTTTCCCATCCCACACTCTGACTGACCAGATATATTAAAAAATGTAATATTTAGGCGGGATGTGCATTCACTCTGAGGTAAGCCATAGGTCCTACCATGCTCTAGGCCTTCAAATTTACATATTTAGCTTAACTGTTTGGTCTCATTAAGCAATTGGATTTGCTTTTCTCTGTCTTCTTAAGCCATCTCATCAGCTTTCATAATTTCAAGATCAGAATTCTATCATTGAGACTTGAACTAAAAATCTCCATTTCCAAACATTAGCTAAATATCCCCCACTAAAGAGCTTATTAGCTTCAACTCTACGGAGCTTGTCATCTCACACTAACCCTCAAACTTTTGTCTTGAGTTTTTACTTCATTTGATGAAATCATGGGCTAGAAATTTTGGGAGTCATTGCCGACCCTCCCCTTTCACATTTAATGGAGCGCCAAATTCTATCAATTCCATCCCTTAGAGCTGTCCCCTCTCTTCTCTTTCTATGACTGCTGCTCGGTGTGTGCACTGTGGAGAAGAGCAAAAGCCTGAGGACAGACATCTTGATTTTGAGTCCTGGCTCCACAACTACCAAACTACATGACTCTGAAGAAGTACTTGATGGTGCCTCAGTTGTCTCATCTGTAAATTGGGATAGTAATAGTCTCTACCTCATGAGAGTTTTCTGTAAGCGTTAAATAAATTAACACATGCCAAGTTTTTAGAACACTGACTAACACATGTCAAGGAATCCCTCAATAAATGTTGGCTGTTGTTATGATTCATATCACCTCTTGCCTGGGCTACTCTAATTATTCCTTAACTCATCTTTTTTTATTCCATTCTCTCTATCCTTCACACTTGTGGCAGAGTCGTCCTTTAAAACTCAAGTCAAATCATACCTGTCTCATCTTGAAAACTTCTGATTGTGTCTCATTACCCACAGAAAAAAGTCCAGACTCCTTGGAATGATATTCAAGACCGTTGTCTTCTTTCAGACTTCATTGCCATGTTCATCATCTAGTAAACTTTTCTGTTAACCTATCATACCAGACTTCCTGCCATTCCAAGTGCCTTTGCTCAGTCTTTTATCTTGAGCTGGATTACTAATATGCCCTATCTTCCACAACTTACAACCTAAGAGAACTCACCCCCAATCCTCTACACCTCCTTATCTGTATTCTCCTCTACCCCTACTCCTTCCCTCACACTTGGCAGAATTAATTGTTTCTTCCTCTGAGACCACACAGCACTCTGCTTATTCCTCCAGCACTAAATTGACTTCTCAACCTTCCCATCCCGCCACTGGCCTAGGTTTGGCATTTTTACACCTAATAGTCATCTAACTTTACACCTAACACACCTAATTTTAAAAAGTCAATAATAAATTTAATAATATGTTTTGGGGAAAACATACATGTATATTTGGTCCTTAAGTCAGAAAAAAAAGTATTAGGTCTTACTTTTATCATATAAGTGTTACCTCACCTGCCAGGTCTATAGTTTCCCTGCGTATGGGGATGGAATTACTGAAAAAGCTGGATATAATCTTGTTTAAAGAGGAAATATTAAAGATGTATGTATTAAAGCTTTCTTTAGATATCTTTATTAAATAGAAATATTTAAAAATATATTTCATGGATAAATCAACCAAACTTCATTTTGTAATGACATTAGAAATATCTAGCATTATATATATGCATATAATATACACATATATTATACAGTATATAATGTATATAATATGCATATATATACTATATATAATGTCTAACATTAGAAATATCTAAATTCATTAATTTATTTAAGAAGGTTTATTTAACATCTATTTAACCAAGTAGATGTACCAAAAACCCTTTAAATATGATGTAGGCATTCTCCTATGTAACTTACAACTGTTATTTAAATGTCTCTTTTTTTAGAAAATATACCACAAATAATTGTTTCACTAGAGCTCCATTTTCACAATTTTAAATTCTTTGGAATGAAGTGACCAATAATTTAAATTAATAAGCACTTCACGTAGTACCTACAAATCCAAGAATCTGGAACGAGCTTGATGGATTTGCATTGATAACAAAGATGTAGCCTTCTGATGTCCCAGCTAACAGATAGATTCCTTGCTGGTCATAACTAGAAAGGAAAGAAAAGAAGAAATCTGAGGATCCAATTTTGTTTCACTAATAAGATGGTAAACAAATTTACTAGATGACAGCATGGAGATACACTCAAAACTAGTCACTCTTATGATTTGTGACTTTTAATACTATTCCATCTTATAAAAAAAAGCTAAGTGATGACATATAAATGCAATCATGACATTCTAGGTTAATGCTGTTTCCAAACTGTAGCTTGTAAGTGCACAGTCAAGAAGATGCAGTAGCACTGGGTAAGCATTTCATCATAAGTGAAAGGTATTTCCAGGGGAAATAAACAGCCCTCACACCAGTGATCAGTGTGACATCGCAGCCCTCTGCAGTACCAGTGCCCCACAAGGGGAGGAAGAAAGTAGGGAAATGTTCCAGCACCTTCATGAAATTAGAAAAATGAGAAGATCCAAATTAAAATAATAGAAGAGGATCTGAGGCAACAAATGCATAGATGGAGGCAGGTGAGGGTCCTCTCCCCCTGAGAGGGAGGAGGCCTCTTGTAGGAAGCAAGGAGGTGGGTGGAAACCCCACTCCTCCAGGTGCTTGTTGGGCAATTCTCCAAAGGCTTCTCTCTTCACTTCTCTGAACCTGCATTCCTTCATTTGTGGAACAGGGACATGCTTAATACCTTTCTGACCGGTGTAGTGAGAATCACATTCAATAAGCTACACTGTCTGCCAGCACCTCAAACTGTAAAGCAGGGCACAAATGTCAGTTCTGATAATACTTACTATTTTGATAAATTAACAAAAGAATGAATAATGGCAACATATGGGTTTAAATCCAATGTCTTTGTGCTGTCTTCTAAAAAGTATTACTTCAAAAGATGTGAAATCATCTAAATGCCCATCAATACAATCTTTTAAAAATTATGGTATATTGGGTATTTACACCCCAAATACAAAAACACAAATTTAAAGGGATGCAGGCACCCCTATGTTTATTGCAGCATTATCTACAATAGCAAAATTTTGGAAGCAGGCCAAGTGCCATGGATAGATGAGTAGATAAAGATGTGGTGTATGTCCATGCAATGGAATATTACTCAGTCATAAAAAGAATGAAATCCTGCCATCTGCAACAACATGGATGGAACTAGAGAGCATAATACTAAGCAAAATAAGTTAGTCAGAAAAGGGCAATTAACATATAGTTTCACTCATATGTGGAATTTAAGAAACAAAACAAATGAGCAAAGGAAAAAGAGAGCGAGAGAGGCAAACCAAGAAACAGACTCTTAACTAAAAAGAACAAACTGATGGTGACCAGTGGGGAAATGAGTGGGGGAAGGGTGACATAGGTAATGGGGATGAAAGAGAACACTTGGCATGGTGAGCACTGAGTAGTGTGTAATAGAATTGTTGATCACTATAGTGTATACCTGAAACTAACATAACACTGTACGTTAACAATACTGGAATTAAAATTAAAAATTATAGTATATCCCTATAATGGAATATTATGTAGCTATAAAACAGAATAAGGAAGGTCTTTATGTGTGAAGAGAAAACATGGTCCAAGAGATACCCTGAAGTGAAAAAAAGAAAGAAAAAGAGGTATAGAACATTGTATATGGTTTGCTGTCTGTTTAAAAGCAAAGACATTTAAATAAAAACTTGAAAAAAATAAAGGCAAGGGCAGTGATTCTGGAGCCCAATGCCTGGGTCTGCTCCTGACATTTGCCATTTCCAATGTGTGTAACATGAAGCAAGTCATTTAAACACTTTGTGTCTCATCTTCCTGCTCTGTAACGGAGACAAGAACATCCATCTCATGGTCGATAGAACCAACTACATAGCACATTTTAAGTGCTTGACAGCTATTTGTGTAATTAAAAGGAAGTGTAACCTTTCTGCTTATTTATGGGTGGACTATCTCTGGAAAGAAGAAATGAGAAATTGGGAACAGGCTGTCTCCAGGAAGGAGTACTGGGTGTCTGGGGACAAGAATGGGAGACTTTTTGCTATGCACCCCTCTGGCCAATGTGTTCATTTTCAAAACAAAACAGATAAAACTTATTTTTGAAAGAAATTATGGCTTGGGGCACCTGGGTGGCACCGATGGTTAAGCGTCCAACTCTTGGTTTTAGCTCCGGTCATGATCTCAGGATTGTGAGATAGAGCTCCCCCATCGGGCTCTGTGCTCAGTACAGAGTCTGCTTAAAACTCCCTTGCCTTCTACCCCTCCCCCCTCAAGGGAATAAATAAATCTTAAAAAAAAAAAAAAAGCTATGGCTTTACTGGAATTTGACAGACAAACCACTACAATATCGCTGGAAGTAGGAAGCAGGAAGTACTTACAGGAGGTGTTGCACAGACCATTCTGAGGGGAAGGCCTTGTGAACCGCCTTAGGGGCCTCAGCATCCCTGACATCGAGAAAGTGGATGGAGCCCCCCGTGGTGCCCACGGCCGCAGAGAGGGAGGAAGGAGAGCAAGCCAGCACTGTTGCCTGTTTAAAATAACTCCAGATGCTTAACTTCACCGTGCCGGAACATGAAGCTTTACCACACATAAGAACCTACGGTTTATTTGAAAAGTCCTCTGAACGAGGAGCACGGCAAGTGTTGTATGGTATTACAAATTAGACATGCAGCATTCCCGAGCTAATCGACTGCACAAGTCACACGATTCTCTACATGTTATTCTTTTATCCTAACATTAGAATCACAAAAATATAAAGACATTTCTTGAGCCTTAAACCATGACTTCATTTTTATCCCCAAATGATTATGAAATGATTATACCAACCATAATGAAAAAACAAAATTTAAAATACATTCGTAGCATCTTTTGGACATAGTTACCAAATGTTAGTGATTTTTAAAAATCAGCATTCATCTGTTGGATAGTAGTAGACCCTGGGAGGCTGGTATGATGGAGGAAGACAAGAAAATAACCGTATCACCGCACTATGGAACCAAAGCCCTGCATCACAGGGCTCATCTCACAATCACTTATGGAACATGATGTCTAGGAGAATACATTTGCTTTCATGACACTTAAGCAATCAGCTTCATTCTCTATAATCATACTTTGTAGGTTGTTTTGAGTAAAATCAAAGAACATTAGAAATAGAAAAGACCTTAAGAGATAATCATTTTTGTAGAAGAGAAAATGGAGGCCAAGAGAAGAAGAGCAATTTGCCTCAGGATCCTGTAGCTGATGATGAAGCTGAGAACTCAGGTGTCCAGCCTCATTAAAATGCACAGTTGCTCAACCAAGGAGGTTTTCATTTGATTTTCAAGATGAATTTTAAAGCCTGAGTCTTCAGTGGTATCTCATGCGCAACTGTAAACAAAATGGCAAGGGTCTTTTTTTTTCTTTTTTTTAAACTGGAAGTCTTTAATGGGGTGTGTGTGTGTGTGTGTGTGTGTGTGTGTGTGTGTGTGTGTTTTCTCAAAATAATCTGTTGAAATTATCTTCTATTCCAGGGCAATAGTAGGCTAAGGCTAACCATGGACAGCAGTATCTGGAAGGGTCTTATGTACCTTAGCAAATACCATCAAGGGAAGCTGCTAGTGCCCAGATATCCTCCCATCATAGTACTGGGCCAAGTTCTCTGAAGCCTGCTGCCTGAAATGTTCATGAGGAACACAGTCTCAGGCATAGCAGGGAAATCTGGCCTCAGCATTGCTGGGTCAAGTATACTTATCAATATCCCACAAGGCATCAGTGTTCTCCAGTAAGGAAAAACCAGCCATTATCCCCAACTCAGGCTGAACCACATGAGTATACCATGCCTGGTTTGGAGCTCAATGAAGGTTTGTCAAATTAAGTATGAAAGCTGTCTGAGCTTCACCCCTTCGCTCAGGTGAAGGCAAGATCGCTGGTGCAGAAAGCAGACCTTCTCATGGTGCCTATCTCTCTCCTTAGCCAAGAAGAGCAAGGTTAAGTCCAGACTGTAGAAACTCTCGAGTGGGTTGTTAACCATTTGTATGTCTCTCGTCTGTGAAAGGAGGTGTGTGTGATCAGATGAGTTTTAAGACCTCTTATAGTTCTAATAGAATTGAATACATAGGAGCTCTTGTCACTAGAGTATAAGAATTTTTATATTTACTTGTCAAGGTGAGTTTTATATATCCCATTGAACTGTGTATCTTTTGTGTCTTATAATTTTCCTATGTGAGGTATGAAGCTTCCTCTTGTTTTATAATTGAGATTTTAATTTTATAAAGGGAAAGGATTGTAACTTCCATACCTACTACCAAGATCCAAGATCCATACCTCATCTAGAACTGTGTAATACAACAAATGATGACAATATAAGGGGGAAATAGCATTGCCATCATTTCTTGGTTCTTTCATGTTTTAATTTAAAGTATTATTTTATGTAAAATGTATTATGAACATGGCAGAAATAATGGTATCACCCTTTGGCGAGTGTTGTGAACTGTTGTAAACCACAGTTGATACTGTGGTTTATTCCCCAGTATCCAAACACCTTCTTTCTGGAAAAATTTCTTGAATATCTACTGAGAAACCATCTCTCCTATTCTGGGAGTTCAGAGAAACAGATCTGACTCCCATTTTCAAGGCTGAGCTTAAGCCAATTAGCATTTCTCATTCCCCTGTCCACAGTGATTAGTTCAGAGATGTTATTAAGACATTAGAAGACATTTAGCTTGATGGAAAAGAGAAAATTCTTTTCTCTTCCTCTTCCCACTGGAGGAGGCTTTCTTCCCTGATGGTCTGACACCTGTGAGGTTGACACCTGTGGCATTTGGGTATCGCTAAAAGAAGCCTAAGATGAAACTAGAGACATAGAGAGAAAAACAAGATCCCTGGTAATATCATTTGAGTTGCTGGACTGAGTAACATCTGAGGCCAGACAAGCCCTATACTTTATAGCTGATTAAGCCAATAACCCCCACTTTTTTATTTTTGTCTCAAGCTGGTTAGAGTGGCAATTTTCTTTCATTTCTAACTGACCTTCCTGAGGTTAGATGGGGCCATTTAATTAGTTATAGCCAAGGGGGTGATTCATGTCTGAGTAAAAGCAACTAATTGCTAGTTCAAGACTCTCTGGCACTCCTTCCCTCTTAGGAGCTATTATTAGGTGGTGGCCCCTCCCTCAGCTTGGCTCCCTGGGAGAGGGACTCTGGAGCAGAGACGCTACTACTGCACAATGAAGTTTTAGCACGAGTGAGCTATAAACCACTAGGACTTCGAAAATAGCTGCCCCCGCAGAAAAAACATTCCTGTACTCCAACTCAGCACCTTATGTTCTACCCTCTGGGCTGTAGAATACATTTTATACACAAGAATTATTCTAAATATATAGGGTAAAAATGCAATAAGGCACCTGCAACAAGTATTTCCGCAGACTTGACATGTAATTATGAAAACACAAATTGGATTAGAATTTAATATTTTAATCCATTTATAAGGCACACTTACCGGGGTATTCAGATAAATCCTGCTGGCACAAGTACCATCTTCTGTATACCAAACACAAACTTCCCCTGAATGTGTGAGTGTCTATTAAAAAAAAAGAAAAAGAAAACTCAAAATGGAATATAAGACTCTGTTATGGAACCATGTTCTAAATCCCTTTACGGTATGTCAGTAACTCTGATGATTTAGTATAAAATTTCATTTTACTCATATGGATTATAATGACACTCACAACACCAGTACTTCTGATTTGAACAAAAAATAACTATTATCTTTTTTTAAACTAGTATGTTTAATACAATTTAAGTAACATAATGACTAAGATTAGAAAAGTAAAATAATTTTTTCCCATATAACATAATTGAGTTACTTGGAAATTGAACAGGATTATTGTTTAATGAATAAAGCTAGAAATAGGAAATTAAATGTGTATTTTTTTAACTAACGGACTTTGTTAAAAAAAAAAAAAGCAAATCATGGGGCTTGAATTCAAGACCCTAAGATCAAGAGTCTGGCATCAAGAGTCAGACACTTATCTTTAAAAAGGGGGGGGCATCAGGATGGCTCAGCTCGTTAAGCAACTGCCTTCAGCTCAGGTCATGATCCTGGAATCCCGGATAGAGTCCCATATCCAGTTCCCTGCTCAGCAGGGAGTCTGCTTCTCCCTCTGACCCTCACCCCTCTCATACTCTCTCTCTCAAATAAATAAATAAAATCTTAAAAAAAAAAAAAAGTCAGACACTTAACTGATTGAGCCACCCAGATGACTCTAACAGACTTTGCTTTTAAGGGCAGTTTTAGTATTAAAGAAAATTTGAGCAGAAACTAGAGAGTTGCGTACCCTCCCCCCTACATATACATACTATTTCCTCTATTATGATCTTGCATTAGTGCGGTAAATTTATTGGAATTGATGAGCCAATATTGATTCATTGTTATTGATAAACCCCATAGTTTACATTAAGATTCGTCCTTTGTGTTACCCATCCTATGGATATCCATTCTATGGTTTTGACAAGTGTGTGATATGTATCCACCATTACAGTATCATACCAATACATTGCCCTAAAAATTCTCTGTTCCCTCACTGAGCCCCTGGCGACCCATACTATCTCCATAGTTTTTCTTTTTTCCAGAATATCATATAGAGGAAATCATACATCTTTCTCAAATTGGCTTCTTTCATTTAATGTAAATAAAGCTGTTCTATGTCTTCTCATAGCTTAATAGCTCATTTATTCTTAGTGCTGAATAATATTACATATATTCAGCACTATTACTTAGTGCTGAAATATATTATTAATAATATAGTATTGATATGCCAGAGTTTATCAATTTACCTATTAAAGGATATCTTGGTTACTTCCAAGTTTTGGCAATTATGAATAAAGCTGCTATAAATATTCAAGTGAAGGTTTTTGTGTGGGCATATGTTTTCAAATAATTTAAGTAAATAACAAGAAGCTTAGTTTCTGAATCATAAAGAAAGAATGTATTTAGTTTTGTGAGAAACTGCCAAACTTCCAAAGTGGCTGTATCATTTCGATTCCTATAGCCAATGAATGTTTCTGTTGCTTCGTATACTTGCTAGCACTTGATATTGCCAGTGTTTTAGATTTTAGACATTCTAATACGTGTGTGGTGTCATCTCATTTGCAATTCTCTAATAACGAATACTGTTAAACACCTTTTCATATACTTATTTGCCTTTGGTATATTTTCTGTGGCAAAGTACTTGATCTTTCGCCCATTTTTTACTGCAGTTGGTTATTTTCTGATTGTTGAGTTTTAAGAGTTCTTTTTACATTTTGGAAACCAGTCCTTTATCAGATACAGGTTTTGCAAAGACTTTTCTCCGAATCTCTGGCTTTTCTTTTCTTTCTTTTAAGGGTGTCTTTCCCAGAGTACAAGTTTTTTATTTTAATGAAGTCCAACTTACCAATTTTTCCTTTTGTGGATTATGTTTTTGTATTGAGAAAGTCATTGCCAAACCCAAGATCACTTAGATCTTTCTATTTTTCATTTTACATTTAGGTCTATAATATTTAGGTCTATATCCCATTGTGAGTTAAGTTTTGAGAAAGGTATAAAGTCTGTGACTAGATGGTGATGATGATGATGATGATTTTGCATGTGGATGTGCAGTTTCTCCTGAAACAATTTGGTGAAAAGACTAAGCCTTCTCAATCGAATTGCTTTTGCTCCTTTGTCTAAGGTCAGTTAACTATATTCATGCGGATCTATTTCTACGTTCTCTATTCTGTTCCATTCATCTATATGTCTAGTCTTTCACCAGCACTATTCTGTCTTGATTACTGTGGCTTTGTAAATCTTGAAATTGGGTAGTGTTAGCTTTATACTTTGTTCTTCAATATTGTACATGTTTTTTCTTTTATTATGTTATGTTAATCACCATACAGTATATCATTAGTTTTTGATGTAGTGCTCCATGATTCATTGTTTGCATATAACACCCAGTGCTCCATGCAATCCGTGTCCTCCTTAATACCCATCACTGGGCTCACCCATCCTTCCACCCCCCGCCTTCTAAAACCCTCAGATTGTTTCCTGGGGTCCACAGGAAAAGTCCATTCCTTCTCCTAATGTCCTCCATGCTATTCCTTATATCCCACAAATAAGTGAAACCATATGATAATTGACTTTCTCTGCTTGTTTTATTTCACTTAGCATAATCTTCTCCAGTCCCATCCATGTTGATGCAAAAGTTGGGTATTCATTCTTTGTGATGGCTGAGTAATATTCCATTATGTATATGGACCACATCTTCTTTATTCACACATCTGTTGAAGGGCATTTCAGTTCTTTCCACAGTTTGGCTATTGTGGACATTGCTGCTATGAACATTGGGGTGCATATGGCCCTTCTTTTCACTACATCTGTATCTTTGGGGTAAATACCCAGTAGTTCAATTGCTGGGTCATAGGGTAGCTCTATTTTTAATTTTTTGAGGAAACTCCACACTGTTTTCCAAAGTGACTATACCAACTTGCACTCCCAACAACAGTTTAATAAGAGGGCTCCCTTTCTCCACAATGTCTCCAACATTTGTTGTTTCTTGCCTTGTCAATTTTTGCCATTCTAACTGGCATAAGGCGGTATCTCCGTGTGGTTTTGATTTGAATTGCCCTGATGGTTAATGATAATGAACATTTTTTCATGTGTCTGTTAGCCATTTGTATGTCTTATTTGAAGAAGTGTCTGTTCATGTCTTCTGCCCAATTTTTTGACTCGATTATTATTGTATTTGTAATTCTGAGTCTTTTGCCTCTTCACATACATTTCAGAATCAGTTTATTGATATCCGTAAAATAACTTGCTAGGATTTTGACTGGTATTGCATTTCATTTTCGTCCTCAGAGGGTCTGTATTACTCTGAAAGAGGGTAAACAGTAATTGTTTAATGAGTTTTGATAACTCATTGGCAATGAATGTGTTGAAAGATGTGACTTGAAAAACTTGGATGGTGAGTATAAACAGGATGGCTCCTAAGATTTCAATTGCTTTGACTGTTTTCAGACACTTAATATTATGAAGTCACAATACAATGATGTCATCTAACTGGGGAGTATATTTGATGATGGAAGTGGTTGGCATTTCCTCCACATCCTCAAGAACACCCTCTGCCTCCTATTTGTATAAGGTTGCACAAGATCTTTCAAAATCATTTTTAAAAATCCTACTGTGAGATAATAAAGTATTCCTTACCATGCAGTATTCATTTCCGGGTGGGATAAAGTCAATTGCCTGAAATTTCCCATCACAAGCCTCTAGGACTTTATCAAAGGTCGGCTTCTCACCAGGAGTGTAAATATAAACAGATCCCTGTTAAATATACCAAAAAAAAAAAAAAGAAAAGAAAGAAAGAAAAGATGTAATTGTTATATATGCAGTTCAACAAGTATTTATTAAATGTCCCACTGTGAGCAAGGCACTGTGTCGGAAATTAGAGATTAACCTAAGTGAGGCCCTGACCTTGGGGAGCTTAAAATCTTGATGCTTAATTTGTTTATCAATTCATTCATTCATTTAACATTTAAAATAATCAATAAATTGGGCTTTCTTCTTTTCTCCAAATCCAAATATTTGGTTTTTAAGTTATAAAACACAACAAAACATTTTTCCAGACTTCAAAAATAATGTCTATTTATACAAAAAACTTGGAAAGTGTGGAAAACCAGGGAAGTAGTGGAGACGAACTAAGTCATCACATACTAGACCATGGTGGGCATTGATACAAACTTTTAAATAAGCCCTTGAGGAAATTGTGGAGGTGTAGCTGAAGATGTTACTTCATGATTTTTTTGTAATTCTCAGCTGCCAATTCACCTCAAAACAAAACAAAACAAAAAAAAAACTATCCTGTCAGTTGGGACTCTCTGCCAAGTAACTGTAATATGGTGTGAGCACATAAGTAGCAATAAGTCTGTTTTCAACTAACAGCAAGTTTTTCAAGTTTGAGTTAAGTGTGAGTATTTCTGTTCTTGTTTATCTAAAAAATTCAACTTTGTAGAGTCTAAATTTGACAGATATTCACTGATTTTACCTTGTACTCATTCCTTCAACAAATATTGAATGAGACACTGCGCCAGGCACTGCTCTGGATCCTGGGCCTATATCAGAGGACAAAACAGACAAATATTCCCTGCCCTCATGGAGCTTACATTCTGCTAGGGGATTCAGACAATGGACAAGGTATCTAGATAAACAGCAGCGATTGTAAGAATCAAAAAATAAAGCAGGTTAAGAGGATATGACATGGCAAAATAACATGAAATTCTAAACCAGGTATCCAAGAAAGGCTTTACAGAGATGACTTAAAAGACTTGAAGGAAATGAGGAAAGAAAGGATCCATGTGGAGTCTATGGGAAGAACATTCCAGACAGACAGAGTAGCCAGTGCACAGGGGGAGGAACGTGCTGGGTGAGTTAAAGAATACAGCGTGACAGGGCACCTGGGTGGCTCAGTGGGTTAAAGCCTCTGCCTTTGGCTCAGGTCATGATCCCAGGGTCCTCCTGGCATTGAGCCTGCATCAATGGGCTCTCTGCTCAGCAGGGAGCATGTTTCTTCTTCCCTTTCTGCCTGCTTCTCTGCCAACTTGTGATCTCTGTCTGTCAAATAAATAAATAAAATCTTACAAAAAAAAAAAAAAAAAACAAAAGAATACAGTATGATGGCTAGCATGCCCGGAGCAGGGTGAACAGAAAGCAGGGTAGGGGGAGATAAGGTCCAGGGGTAAGTAGAATCCACATTAAGAAGGGATTGTAAAGCATAGTGAAGATGCTGGCTCTTAGTCAGAATAACATGGGGAATCACTGGAAGCTTCTGAAGAGAAAATGGAAAAGTTGTTCTCACTTTGCCTGCTGTGTTGGGGATACAGTTTATTCCATCATGTACTGGGGAAAGTGTATTAAAGTCTCCCATTGAGATTACAACTTTGTTTCTCGTCATTTTGCCACATTTTGCTTCATATATTTTGGGACTATTTTACTTAGTACCTATATATATTAAGTGTTGATATATTCCTACTGAATTTAATCTTTTAATATTTTTGAAATAAGCCCATTTATCTTTAGTAATATTTTTTGCCAGAAAGTCTATTTTGTCTGATATTTAATAGAGCTTTCTTTCTATTAATGTTCGCATGTTAGATCTTTTTCTGTCTTTTTACTTACTTTCAATTTTTAAATTTACTTTCATTACTGTACTTTTTATTTTTATTTACTTTCAATCTTACTGTACACTTATGCTTTAGCTGTGTCACTTGTAAACAGTACATAACTGGGTTTTGCTTTTTTTTAATCCAGTATTGCAAACTTTGCCTTTTAACTACATCTATTATGTTTTACTTTTATTGTAATTACTAATATTTGAGTTTAAATATTACATTTTAATTTATGCTTCTGCTTTCTTATTTGTTTTATTTTTCTTTTTCTCTCTTTTCTTACTCTGTTTTGGGTTGCTTTCTAAAAACATTCTGCTTTCCCCATCTATAGTGTAGATATTTCATCTACTGTTTCAGTTCTTTATTGGCTACCTTAGAAGTTACAATATGCATACTTAATTTATAAATACCACAAGGTTACTTAAAACCTTTATCTTCTGCCCGGGAAAAGTAAATAATGAACTTGAAACACTTGAATCCATTTACTTTTTCCCCTGAGTTTACATTATTTCTGTCTGGGATTTTAATTCAATGTTATTATTAAACCCAACCTCACATTATGTTTGCTGTTTTATACAGGCAGTGTTCATTTCTCCACACTACTATTCATTCCTGCAACACAATCTTCCAACTGGGATCCTTTTCCTTCTGCCTGAAGTACATTCTTTAGAATTTTCTCTAGTAATGGTCGGTTGCTGACAAACTCTCAGTTTTGGAACATCGAAATTATCTTTTTTTCACCCCTATACTGAAAAGTAATCTCACTGGGTATAGAATTCCAGGTGGTAGTTACCTTATTTCATTAATTACATCAGCATACTTTTTCTATAAATGGACAGACAGTAAATATGTTAGGCTTTGTTGGCCACATGATCTCTCACAACTACTTAATTCTACCATTGTAGTGTGAAAGCAGCCAGAGACAATACATTAATGAATGGTGTGACTGTGTTCCAATAAAACTTGATTTATAAGAACAAGCAGCAGGCTGGTTTTGGCCTACAGGGCCATAGTTTGCTGATGCCTTCTGTTCTACATGGAAGGTAGCACTCCATTATTTCTTCCATTATTGTCACAGGGGAGTCAGTTGTTAGTCTAATTGAAATTCCTTTGAAATAATCTGTTTTTCTTTCTGATTGTTTTTAAGATTTTTTGTCTTTCATTTTCAACAGTTTCACCTTGTTAAATCTAAGTGTGTTTAACTTTTTAGGTATTCCGCTTGAGATTCACTGGACCTCTTGAATCTGTAAATTTGTGTTTTTAATCAGTTCTGGAAAATCTCTCTTTAAATATTGTCTGTACCTCACTCTCTCTCCAGTCTGGGATTCCAATCAAACGTACACTGTACTCTCCCTTCTGTATATCCTACCCTCCTGTGTATCTGGGCTATATTCTAGATAACTTCTTTTGATCTATCTCCAATTCACTAATTCTCTCTTTGTGTCCAATCTTCTGTCAGACATATTCACTTAATTTTTACTTTTTCAGTATATTTTCTCTTTTAGAAGTCCTATTTTAGTCTTTCTCTCTTCTGTTATGTTACATTTTTTTTGTTGATTCCTGTTCTTTATAGGTATTCTAGGATTTTCATTTATTTGTTATTTATTAAAACACAGTTAGCCAGTTGTTCTAACTTCAGGTATTTACCAGCAAATGATATCTTTCCATAGTTAAATTTAAGTTTCCTTTAGGCAGAAAATCATTGATCTTTCCTTATAATCCATCTAAAGTCACTGCTTAACAATATAAACTACTGTTGACCCTGACTTTTGAGAGTCATTCCATTAATTAGGAGTCTAACAATATAATTGAGATGGACATTTCATTTTATTCTGCATTTATTCCCCTTCCCTTCTTCTTTTACAGAACCCATATTTTCCTTAGAAAACCATCCATGACCCCAATCTCAGTAAATGTTTGGTTGGGTTGACTCTATACAGGGTTCAAGTGTAGACATGTGACACAGGCCTGGCCAATGACAGCTTAGAATCCTCCTGGACATAGTAATTGCCACAGGGGTAGAGAGGTGACCAAGTAAGTACAATGAATCTAAATTCCAGGACATTTTTTCATGATGTCTTTCCACTAGGGTCACCACCAGGGTAGAAATATAAACTAGAGTTGCAGGAGGCTCTCTGCACACCTTTCAGGAGAATCTTCATGAGAAGGGTGACAGCAGAGAGAAAACAGAACCAAGAGATGGTCACAAAAAAATGTCAGGAGCCACTAGATTCAGATTAACTCCTTGCCCTTTTACTTACATGCACACACACACAAAAAACCAAACAAACAAAAAAATGAATAAACACAACACTTTTTTTATTTAGATCTTTTACGTTAGGTATTTTTCATTTGTAACTAAAAGAGTCCTGAATAGTAGAGTATCACTATGAAGCACTATGCCCTTCATTCCCATAGTGCAATGATAATAATATTTGAAAACTGTATATCAAGAAATCACCATCTGGGGCACCTGGGTGGTTCAGTGGGTTAAGCCTCTGCCTTTGGCTCAGGTTATGGTCTCAGAGTCCTGGGATCGAGACCTGCATCAGGTTCTCTGTCCAGAGGAAAGCCTGCTTCCCCCCTCTCTCTCTCTGCCTGTCTCTCTGCCTCCTTGTGATCTCTCTGTCAAATAAATAAATAAGTAAATAAATATCTTTAAAAAAAAAAGGAAGAAAGAAATCACCATCTAGCATACCTTGTCTGTTTGAATCAGCAACATGCGGTAATTTGGAGAAAACATCATATGTACCACAGGCTCTTCAATCTCTAGAAAATCCTCTACTTTGTAAGTTAAATCTTTAATAATAAAAGAATACACAAAGCCATCCTAGAGACCAAAAACAATGAGATAAACAAAGAAAATCAGTCTCAGTCAATGCAGAGTATAATTTCCATGTCAAATGAGCTAAGACTTATTGACTACCATCCATAGTTTATTTTTGGAATTACCTTCAATGTTTACATTATCTAGAATGCCTAGTCTTATCTCTATTAGGCAACTTTTAACCACCCTTCCTGGCCAAGTTTCAATTTTATCTCTTCTGTGACACAAAATTTTGTGGCTAAAATTTATGGATCTCTACTTTCTTTGAACTTCCCTAACATTTATATTTTAATTCCCAAGTAATGTCTTTAATAAAGTTAGAAATTTTTTTTATTAGTTTCAAAGGTAGAATTTAGTGATTCATCAATTGCATATAACACCTGGTGCTCATTACCTCAAGTGCTCTCCTTAATGCCCATTACCCACGTATCACTTTTACCCCACCAATCTCCCCTCCAGCAACCCTCAGTTTGTTTCCTAGAGTTCAGTGTCTCTTATGGTTTGCCTTCTTCTCCATTTTCATCTTATTTTTCTTTCCCTTCCCCATGTTCATCTGTTTTGTTTCTTAAGTTCCACATAAAAGTGAAATCATATGGTATTTGTCATTCCCTAATTTTGCTTAGCATAATACCCTCTAGTTCCATCCACCTAGCATCTATCTATCTTTTTACCACTTTCTTCATTATACAGGAGGTAGGGCGAATGAAGCAGTTCATTATGTGGCTTGTATATAGCAGTCTCCTTACTTCAAGGAATACTAGCCTTAATGTATATTATTTAATCTTTATTATATGTCTTTCTTTTCTCCCTAAATTACCCAAAGGTAGGGAGTGTGCTGTTTATTCCTTTTATATCCTCCTTTTGTATTTCTTTAATAGTGCTAGAAGGAGGGCAAGTATCTAGTAAAAATCAGCTGGTTGGCCATAAACAAATTTAGGCTCATTTAACTATTCTCAAGAGGAATTTGAATAGTTTTCACAGTAGTGAAGAAGCTTTGGACAAATTAATCCATCATTTCTAGATTGGACCCCACTGTAACTAAAGTATATGCATTAGTGAGGTGGCTGGGTTCACATACTTGGGACCTGGAGGATAAAACATGCAAGGTGCTTTCTTCAAACTCATCATCATTCTCCATTTCTTATAGAGTAGATGCTCAAACCATTCCTTTAAACTAGTTGTTTGGGTTTTTTTAAATTTATTATTATATATTTATTATAATATTTTATATTTATAATTATTGTAAATTATAATTATTTTATTTCTAACTTGATTTATTTAATTTAATTAATTCATTTATTTAATAATTATTTTATTAAATAATATTTAATAATTAATAAAATTAAGTATTTAATCAATATAATTTATTTTAATTTAAATTATAATGGTATATAATTATTATAATAATTACAAAATTAAGAAAGAATTCATTATTATAATTTATTATTCATTTATTAATTTAATTTTAATTTTTAAAGATTATTTGTTTGACAGAGAGAGATCACAAGTAGGCAGAGAGGCAGGCAGAAAGAGGGGGAAGTCAGCTCCCTGCTGAGCAGAGAGCCTGATGTGGGGCTGGATCCTATGACCCTGGGATCATGACCTGAGCTAAAGGCAGAGGCTTAACCCACTGAGCCACCCAGGTGCCCCATTAATTTTATTTTTTAAGTAATCTCTATCCTCAATGTGGGGCTCGAACTCACAACCCCAATACAAGAGTCACATGCTCTACTGACTGAGTCAGCCAGGCATCCCTAAACTAGGTTTGAAAAAATATTAAGGGTGAGGGGCACCTGGGTGGCTCAGTTCGTTTAGCGCCTGACTCTTGATTTTAGCTCAGGTCATGGTCTCAGGGTCATAAGATGGAGCCCTGTGTTGGGTTCTGTGGTGAGCATACAGCCTGCTTAAGATTCTCTCTCTCCTTCTCCCCTCTGCCCCTCCCTATGGCTCTGTCTCTGAAAAAAAAAATAAATAAATGAAAATAAAAGTAAAAAATGCCAAGGGTGACTTTGAGAAGGACAAGAGTCATAAAAGGCCATAAATGCAAACTAAATGTAGGAAGTATGGTGGCAGTGGCGGGGAGGGGGGCAAGATGATGGTCTGTTGCAAGACTGCAGGGGAGGGGGATGGATTACCAGCTGAGAGTACATCTCGGGACATCTACAGGTAGACCTGAGATTTTAGGGTGGGTGAGCTCCAAACCTTAGCATTGCTACAATACCATGTAAAAGCATTGTAGTCTGACCCCTTTTCATACTTAACTGAGACTGTATGCTCTAATAAATGAGAGCAAAGACTTTGGAGTTTACACATCTGGGTTCAAGCCTCAGCGACTCCATTTATTGGATGGTGAACTCTGTAAGGCTTGGCTCCTTCCTCCGTATAAGGAAGATGTCAATATTCCTACTGATAGTGTCATTATGAGAATTGATAAGATAATACGAGCAAAGCACCTAGCATGGTGCCTGGTACAAAGTAAGGACTAAATAAATGAAGGCCATTAATGCTAATTCTAGTATTAACAATAACAGTATAATACAGGTAAGCTAAATGAGTATGCACAAGCGGTTAAGTGAAGCTTAGACAAAAGGTTCTATTTGTGTCTGACAACCTAATATATTAAGTGTACAAGCAGGCATGAAGTTGGGTGTTCTGGGGTCCCAGAGTTTTTAATTCTATTTTTTATTTTTTGCAATTGTCTAGATATATGGCAGTCCATTATACTGTTCTTTCTTTCTTTTATACATTTGAAAAATTCTTCATATAAAAAGTTTTATAATAGTATCCAAAAAGAAAACAATTAATAAGCTGACAGAACCTGAATCCCAAATTGTGATGCATAATAGTAAGTAACAGCAAATGGAAATTGTATATATTCTTTAAAGCAATTAAATTTGAAGACAAAAATACATTACAATTCCAGAAATCAGCATGCCTCCCTTCTGATATACCATGGTGACTGGACTGATAAGATTTCTTCCCTCTTTTGGAAAAGAAAAACAAGGTAAAACAGGTGACACATAATTAAAAGTGCAATACAAAGTAATTAATCTCTTTGCTTTCCTAGGACTATTTATTTCTTTGTAACACTTTCCAAAAATCAACTTCCTATCAGAACATGTGCTATCAAAAAAAAAAAAAAAAAGAATATGTGCTATCATGCCTTCCAAACAATAAATAATAAAACTGTTCAGCATTGATTACTAATGTAAATCACATGAGTTTTTTAAAGTTCTGTATCATCAGATCCATGTAACTAACATTACAGAATTATATAGCTAATATATTTTCTTATTTTAGGAAAGCATTGTCAGAGATTTTAAGATGCCAGGAAAAAATAAATTAAACCAAACCAAACTTGTTGTCAAGCTGCATACTTAAGATTTATACCTTTTATGTATGTAAATTCCAACCTCAGTAAATAAATAAAAATGGATAAAAATAAAGTAAAAAGAAAAAATGTTCTATAAGAATAATCATTATTAATAAAATATTGTCCCTGGGGAAGAAGAACAAAAGCGTAATAACTTTTATGTAGCTAAACCAGAAGAACTATAAGATCAAAAGCTCAGAGAGCAACCATCAAATTATTTGCTTACTATATACTATGTGCTTGGCATCATGCCAGATGCTCAGAAGCATACTGTCTTTTCCTTCAAAGACTATTTACCTCCCAGAAGTTCCTTCCTTTCCAATCCAAGTACCACTAGAGTCCAGGTTCTTATGACTCAAGGCCTAGTCTAGGAGCCTGATGCTTATAGCCACCTGCTTCTAGGGTCATCCTTTCTTGAATGATGGCTAAACTAATCTGCCCATACACAATTCCATTTGGGGTACATGTCCATTCAGGAGTTTTTTTTTATGTCTGCCCACTGTCAGCTGAATTGAGTATAAACATCTGAGCTGGACATTCAAGGTCAGACGTGGTATGTATGTCCCTTTGTTTCCCACTACCCTATGTAACACTCAATGCTCCAGACAGACTGGACACTTCTTGTGTCTCAACCTTCCCCGGTTTTTCTTGTCTCTGCAGACACCATTGACTGAAACTCTACCTACCCTCATCTGCCTGTGAACCCATCCTGCAAGGGCCATTTCAAATGCCATCTTCAAAATGACTTAACCTGGCCTGTTTCCCTCATTTGAATTCCCACAGAACTTTGTTCAGTTTCCCTTGAATAAAATGATCTTAATCTACCTGGCTATAATTATCTACTTGTTTAATTCTCTTTAATAAAAATAAATCCCTCGAGGGTGAAAATTATAAGATCACGTATTTGCCATTCATGTCACCTCTGAGGAACCTTGATTAGTGTCTTCCACATTGTAGAAGTTAGACAGATAATTACACTAAAGCATTTATAATGTACCATGAAAATTATTAGGAATAGTATAGAAGAAGGAAATACTAAACAATAAGACTATACATGAATAAGTCCTAAATTGTGTATAATATATTACAGATGTGACAGCAGCTTGGAAATGAGAAACATTGCTTTAGAATTCATTTTACAAAAGACATATAGGCACTAATTTACTCTGTAGCAGTCTCTGGGATTAAACTGTGGAGCCCAAGGATGAGTAACACAGTTCTTAACTTCAAAGAATTAATACCTGGTGGGAAAGACAGACATGCACACAGGAAATTCTGACATCAAAGGCTGAGGCTGTAAGAAGGAAGTGAGTCTAATGGAATCCCACACAGGGGCACCGAAATTTGCCCTAAGGTTAGGATGGCACTGTGGATGCAAGATTAGAGAGAACTTAGCCTGGAGGGTATAAGTGACAGTAAAGTGAAGCCATGGTGGGGGCAGGAAAGTCAAACCTAAGGGCCCCATTGAAGTCAGAACCAGGGAATGGGAGCAGGAGTAGATGAAGGGCACTGTCCTGGAGAAAACTTGCTGTAGAAGGTGGCATTGAGGTAGAAGCATAAGGATTCAGAGAGAAAACTAGCAAGAGAGTGAGCTAGGAGGCAGGTCTGTGAAATGACAAGAAGAAATGACTGGCTAGATCAGAAAACTCGTCCTGGGGAGTAGAAAGAATATGATTAGAGCAGGTAGGAACAAATTAGAGAGGGCTTGGAATCAAGGCAGAGCACTCCCTGAATTGCAATGAGATGCCTGTTTGCAAATGAGATGCCTGTTTTGGGTTACTATAGATTAAGGCCAATGAAGTCAGTCCTAAGGTTGGTGCAGAAATCAAACTGTGAAATAATAAAGGAACTGGAATGGAGAGGACATTGGACAGATTGGGGAGCTTTCCCTGTAAGGTTTCCTTCTCAAAAGGTCTACACCTAAGCCCTACTGAGTGGACATTAGCTTCTGTGACTAAGGCCCAACCCTGGCCACAGCTGATGGGACCAGGAACGGACACCAGATCTAAGGAGAATAGATCAAACTCTAACCATGTTTCTAACCAAGGAACAGAGAGGTAATTTTTAAGATGGCAGTTAAAAAAAAGTCACTGTGAAAAAAGGCCCTGAGAAAGGTGGAGGGCAGGAAAGGGCATAATTTGCTGACTAAACAGAACAGGCAGAACAGGCTTATGTATGGGAAACGATACAGCATAGGAGCTAAGAACTTGGGACTCTGAAGTCTTACTGTCTGGGTTTAGGAGTCAGCTTTACAGTTTACTAGTTATGTGAATTGGGGCATTTTTTCTTATTCTCTCAGTGCATCCATTTTTTCCCACCTGTCTCATGGAAATGAAAACATATCTTTCTATAAAGTGTTTTGAGGATTACATGAAATATACATACAGAGTACAGGAGAATGCCTAGAGCATAGAATAGTCAATAAACACTAGCTATGAGGAACACCCACAGGACTTGGTAACTAACTGTGGGATAGAGGAAAGAAAGAATCAAAGATGGCTCTAAGAAGGAGAAAAATAGGGAACAAAGAGCCATCTTCAAGTGTAAAATGATCACCAGTGGCTACACTTCTAGGAATAATGAAGTAAAGCAGTTTCTCACCCTTTGGTACTGTGTCTTCTATCTTATTAAGTACAGTCACCTTCAAGGTTTCTCCATTAATCATTAAAAGATGACCCTCTTCACAGCCAACATATATGTCACTTGTTGGAGTCCAGCAATGCATAGATGGGTGAAGCAAAGGATACAGATCATCTTTAGGCTTCAGAGAAAGGTAAGAAACCTTGTGTTAAGACAGCATACATGGTTTAAGAGCCAGAGAAATACCTAAGAGAGTAACTTTCAAAAAGAAACAAATGAATATGGACCTATATACATTCATTGGTCCTGCCATTTACCAAGATCTAAGTGAGCTTATCCTTCCTTGCTCCATTTATCTCTCTATATTTTAACTCAGTAAGAATATAGAGATAGTTCTTGTCAGCACATTTGGAGTTCTAGTGTCACAGATTTTCATGAAAATTCTGAGTAGCAACATCTACAATGTTTCTTGGTAGAGTTTTTTGGTGTCTTGAGTCTAAGGAAGTCATTATCTAGCTAAAATCACCCTTTTTGAGGAAGATTTTTGTCAACATTTCATCCTCCTGATTCTGAGCGGCGGTGGGAGAGGGTGGATATGATTTTTCTTCTTTTTTTTTTTTTTCAAGATTTTATTTATTTATTTGACACAGAGAGAGAGATCACAAGTAAGCAGAGAGGCAGGCAGAGGGAAAGGGGGAAGCAGGCTCCCTGCCGAGCAGAGAGCCTAATGCAGGGCTCGATCCCAGGACCTGAGATCATGACCTGAGCCAAAGGGAGAGGCTTTAACCCACTGAGCCACCCAGGTGCCCCGGATATGATTTTTCTTGAGTGGTTATGGAGAGGTTGGCCTAGATCCTTTGGTTAGTTAGCTTTTATGGGAAATGAGAAGAGGACACTCGTCTGATTCTGGGGGCCTTTCTAATGGGGTTCATGAAACATCCTCTGTGATTTTGATATCATGGAAAGCTCAAGGAGAAATGCAGAAAATCTATATAATGTACCTCAAAAAAGTTGGCTTTGGGGAGTAAAAATAACATGGACAAGGATCTAAAGCAAACTTTTCTTGTAAAGGAAAAGGCAGTGAATATTTTAGGCTTTGTGGACTACATAGGTCTCTGTCACATGTCCCTATTATATTTTTAAACACCTCTGTAAAAAGTATACAAGAACATTCTTAGCTTGGGGCCAAACAAAAGCCTGTCATGGTTTGTCTCAGCCTTAGACTGTAATACTTCAGTCGTACGTCCCCTGCAGTCTTAAATACTCATGTCTTGCAGGGGAGGACCCCCTTTGTCAGCATTGAGCAGGTCTCCTTTTAAGTACAGGCCTACCTGTTCTCCTTCCTGGAGGTCAAGGCAGCTGTGGCAGCTTTTTAGGGCATTTGCTCCCCACAGCACTGATTAAAATTCTGAATTCAGGATATCATAATAATAGCACTTCTTCCTTTTTAAACAAGTCAAATGTACTAGTTTACTTATTTTATATTGAGAACATAGCATATAGAACCATCTGACCTTTTTGTTATGCTATAGCATTATTTAGAATTACATTAGCTATAACATAATGCTTTGCTTTCTTTAGGATCCTTATACCCACTGGAACAGAAAACATCTTTAATAAGCTATTGGCCAAATTAACAGAATTTTTAAGTTCCCTGAGAGCTCCATGTTTATTGCATTCTTTTGTTGACCCTTTCATTCACCTAACAAATATTTATTGGACACTTACTACATTCTAGTCACTGTTCTAGGCACAGGGATGTAGCAGTGAACAAAAACAGACAAAAAAAAAAAAAAAAATCCCTGCCCTTATGGGGCTTACATCCTGTTGAGGGCAAACAGAATAAAAATAAGTTAAGAAGTTAAATATAGGGGTGCCTGAGTGGCTCAGTCATTAAGCATCAACCTTCAGCTCAGGTCATGATCCCAGGGTCCTGGGATCAAGCTCTGCATCCAGCCCCTGGTCTGTGGGGAGCCTGCTTCTCCCTCTCCTACTCCCCCTGCTTGTGTTCCCTCTCTCCCTGTGTGTCTGTCAAATAAATAAATAAAATATTTTTAAAAAAGAAGTTAAATATATAGAAGATCATATGCTGAAAATCACTATGGAGAAAAATAAACCAGAAGTTGGGGAATACTGCAAATCTATATAAACAATCATTTTTCCATTAAAAACTCCTCAATATATGCAAGCCATCTTTCTAATAAATACTCAATAATTTAAATAATGTATTATATACTATTCATTTAGGACTGGTTTGTAGATTCAAGGTAAAGCAGGTATGGTGCTGCCAAAGTAACCATTTCTACTAGATTCTCAGCAAATATAAACTTGTTATGTAACTTATATTTAAACAAATATTTATTGGATGTTGGTTATATATCAGGCATTGTGTAACATCTTAAGTGATCCCTCTTCTCAATAGGATAATCACCTGTTGAGGGAAAAGAAGTATGAACAAATATCAGAATCAGAAAACATGGTAGATCATAGTAGAGGGGCGTTAAGTATTACGGGAGCATTGATGAGAAAGCACTAGGTTCTTGGTGGCGCGAAGGAAGGGTGGAGAGAGAATTACCATTTGGAATGGACCCTGAAATATGACTAAGGCAAAAATCATATACAGCAGCCATCACCATGATAATTCTTTTAAAGGATATATTAACTTTGGTCAATGATTGACATACTTCACGCCCTGGTAGTCTTGGATTGTTAGAAAACAAATACTTGATTAATAATCTGGCCACCCTATGGGCCAAGAAAGGGGGGCAAAACAACCCAAGAGGATTAAACTACTGCTGATTAATAACATTTTTGTGGTATCTAATTGAGATTTGACTCACAGGGAAGTTACTCACTGGATGCCATTATTTAAAAGTCTCTTGGGCGGTCTTGATGACATCTAACCTTAGACTATATATCACAAGGGGACAGATTCTTACATTATGGCAACAGATTCAAAAATCTTTTTAAAAACACACATATCTGGTTCTCACACCAGTGGACCTATGTGTATGCAACAGAAGGTGAAGATTTAAAATTTGGACTTTTCTGGCTATATAATGTTAAACTGGTATTGTGTTTGACTTTTCTTACTTTAAGATAAACATGGGCTTATCTTTCTATTACTCTCTTTCATCAATAAATATGTTCTATTGGGCTATTTAAAAATGAAAGTGATACAATATGGATTATGTGAGCAGAAGCAATAATTTTTAACTCTAAAAATTCTAAAACTTTTAAAAGAAAAATGTGCCAAGAGTATTTAAACACATTTGTTGATAACACCACCTTGCTTAGCTCTCTGGACTCATAAATCAAACATTCTGATCACTTGAAGACTGAACATGAAAAATTAGAATCCAATTTAATATTATTGCTTTAAAAAATGTAAGTATCCAAATATGCTTCAACATATTTCAGTTTACAAAAGAAATTCCTATTTAGTGACTTCTGTTAAAAAACAAAAAGGTAGATGGAAAAAGAAAACCGTACACTTGAGATCAAATTCATTATCTTGGATCTAGTTTTTCCCCAGATAACATCTGCCTTTGATTTCCCCCATGCTACTGCTAGATACTGTTTCTCTTGCTTTAAATAAGTTGTATAATGTGATGCAGGCCTATTTAAAGGCGTATAATGTGCCTTTATAGTGTTAGCTAAGAGAGACATAATGGGAGTATTTAATGTTTGTAGTCTTGTGAAAGTCCACGGCCTGTCAATTTTTAAGACTCTTATATGCATTAGTTTATTACTGATTTCTTTGCCATTCATTGATACCCAGGTCACAAGAAATGTCATTCAAAGGAACAGAATCAAGACATTTGAGATTTTTGGTTATGTTTTCACTAACTGTACAGACATTAATCAGTATTTTAGCCATTTTTTTCACCTTACTTATCTATAAGGTAAAAAATAAATATTGGAAAAATTAATTTCTAATGTAAATGTAAACTATATGGCTTTATTAACATTCCCCATGTGATTTTAAAATGTAGAATTTTAGCATTAAATTTCTGTTTTCAGAAAAAGATTAAAATGCACTGAGTACCAAAAATCCTAGGAAACAAAGATGTCTGTTTATTATGAGCATTTAAAAAATGCTTATTCCACATTCAAGTATTTAAGGAAGGCATTTCATAGCATTTTTCAAATGACAAAGACAGATGACTGAATTTTGTGGGGTTCATCCTGTTGTGCAAAATGTGAAAGATGAGGGCGCCTACGAAATTTATGGTGAAGAAAAGATTTTAGATAGTTGAAAATGTGGGTTCCTAGGCATCAAAGACTAAACATAGAAGCATTTTTTTCAAGTTGCAAACCTTGATGGCTGATCTATTTGTATTTACTTTGCTGCCCCATTGTGGCTGAGTTTGGTTGTATTTCTAAGGCTGCGATTTGTGCTATGAAAAGGAATCAGTCATCTTCTGTATTAAAAAAGTGAACAATGATCATCCTTTAGAGCTTTAGAGGAAATACTAAGAGCATACACAACCTAATCTCTTGCCTCTCAGAAATTTTAAACAAATTAATTACAACACTGAGTTATTTTTAACATTTATGGCTTAACTCTCTGCAGTGGCCAAAATATTTGGGAGCTTCTAATTCCTTTATCCTTGGCTTAGAGTTTTAACACAAATATTAGCGTAACATAAGTTCAAGAGGCTCAGCAGAATCAAGCTCCTGTTTCCCAAAGGACCTTCATGTGCTATCTCTGCTCCCTGCCTACCCCTTGCACTGCACCTGCACCCCACTCCATCTCATTTACTTTGCTGCAGCCCCCACAGGTTTTCTTAGCTCCTCAAACCTACAGATTTATTTTCTTTCCCTCAGGGCCTTTGCATATACAGCACCCTCTGCCTGACCACTCTTGACCGGTTTGTAGCACTGAGCTTCCTTGTCCTTTAAATCTTGATAAATATGTTGAATGAATGAGTGTATAGCTGTTAATAAACTCCCACTGAAACTTTCTTCCACTATTTTCCAAGGCCGCCTTCTCTCCTGGATTTTTTCCTACTTGTGTTCCTTGTCAGAGCTGTCTTCTAACTCTCGATTCTTAGCAAATCAGTTTCCTCTCTGGCTCTCTCCCCTGACATCCTTAGTCTTTTTTCTATCATCCCTCTCCCATTCCAGTGCTCCACTAACCCCTCTGCGGTAATGATTCTGCTGGCATCAGAGTCTTCAGTCCTACCTTCTCCATCCCAGCAATAGGTCTGCTTGCCCAATTTCCACCTGGCATCTATGCCCTCCCAGCACCCCAAATTCAATATGTCTAAAGCTGAAACCAGGTCTGGGCCCCTTCTTTCTGTTATCATTGCCATTCTTCCAGGTAACCAAACTCAAAACTTCAAAGCCCTCATTTCTTATCATTGCCAAGGCTAATCTGTATTGAAAACCAGGATGATCCTCTCTATCCCACATGTCTCACGGGATGGTTATGAGAATCAAATAAGCAAACAGGAAGAGGTGCCAGGTAATTACCCTGAAAGTTTCTGCCTCTTCTCCTACTAGCCCAGCAATGGCTGACAGTGGGAGCACAGGTCCATAGATAAGATCCTTGGGCAATGAGGTGGGGAAAATTACATCTGTTTCATTACAAAATGACCCATCTTCCATAGGAAGTTTTGCTGACCTTTAAAAAAAGAGAAATCAGAATAATCAGATTAACAAAAACGAGTCACGGATGTAACTACTACATATTGGTGATAAATAAGGTGGGGAGGTATTAAAACTTATTAAAAACAAGCAAACAAAACCAGTTAAACACCAAAAAATAGATATAAAAATATATATCACAAAAGGACAATAGTGCAGTTATAAATTAAGTACATAGGAATTTTCCAAAATTTTCAAAGTTAAAATCTAAAGCAGGAACTATACATTTGAACATTGGCAGGACCAGGCAAATGAGCTGTGGCCAGGTGGGGGACTGTGGCAAATGGGAAAGTACGCTCCCTCCTAAAGGGGGTATAGGTACCACTCAGTTCCAACTAAGAGGGTTTGTTGAGAATTCTGGTTCCAAAATTTCAAGAAACTATCATAATCTGGATATTCATGAGAAATCTCTCAAATACTAAAATTTGCAATTAGTTCAAATAAAAATCAATGTGAGCCAAAATAAACCTATAGATCTTCCTAGGTTTATGATGGGGTTATGTCCCAATTAAGGCTTGAGTGTTTTCTAATCCTGCTTGCTTTCTGAACAAGGACAGTCCACTTACTTTGCCTCTCATTTCAGTCGCTTATAGAAAAATCACAACTCATCATTCAGAACTAGAGGAGAATATTTAAGGCAAGCAAAAGGAGAGAATGCCAAGATAAATTATTTGCCCACCTGGCAAGGATATGATAGAGACATTACCCATTTAATCAGTGTCTCTGCCTAGAGACAGATTTGACTACTCGCTGGGTTCTTATAAAAAAGAAATTGAGACATGAAGAGTACTGAACACAAAGACGTGTCTTTTTTAGGGCTCTCCAGTTAAACAACTTCAAATTTTTCTTAAGAAGGCAACTTTTCAAAAATTGTGATTTCAAGAATATACATGTCCAATATCAACTTAGTCTTTAACATGGTGGAATATATTGGGAATAGTAAGTTTAGAAGCACCTTGAGTCTTTGAACTCTCCTTAAAAAACACACCATTATCATCAATCACCATGGCACTGGTCATAAATTTTCTTTTTGACCCAGTGCTATTTAAACAGGTAACTCCCAGGACTCCACCATATGCAACTGCCCTCTGTTTATAGATTGTGTGGCTGAAGGAATAATATATATAATATATGCTTTTACAATTGGGCATCAAAGTAACCGGATCAAAATTCATAACTGTCCTTTTTATAAATAAGCATGTTTTGAAATACCAAAAGCGAATAAAATTCTGACAAATTAAACCATGTTGGGAAAAGCTTGAGAATGCCTTGAGATTTAAAAGAAACTCATTAAGAAATCAAGTCATAAAGAATCCTTGCAAAATGCAAACAACCACTCCATAATTATATATGTAGAAAGATGTTATAACTTAAGATGTTTAATACGTACATGTAAAGCCAGTTAATTCATCAAATTGATGCAATAACATTACATGAATGCAAACTAAGATCTCCACTTTGCTCTGTAATAGCTAAGTCTCTTACTTCGCTTTGAGATGATGCTCCTCGTTACATCTTTCAATGGTCCACACAGTCACTGCACTTGGACTTGATAAGCACAGCTGGCGCCAGTTCATAGGGTTAAAAGTCATCTGGCTTACATCTACACCAGGTTGTGACTTCTTACACAAAATGACACCTGCTTCCCAGTTCCTTAGAGGGAAATGTTGTTTTGCAAAAAAATAATTCATTTGAATTTCACATCTTGAGAACATTTATCTAATTATTTGAAAACAATCTTAATTCACAATACAATTTATTTAATCCATGGTGTTAAATATAAAATTTATTAATGATTATGCTTATCATTATACTGTACCTGTCTAAGAAAGCAAAATACCTATGTGTTTTAAAAATATTACTTTGTCTCAACTAATCTTTGACTAAGCAGGAAAGACTCTCCAATGGAAAAAGACAGTCTCTTCAACAAATGGTGCTGGGAAAATTGGATAGCCATATGCAAAAGAATGAACCTGAACCATTTCCTTACACCATACATAAAAATAGACTCCAAATGGAAGACCTAAATGTGAGACAGGAATCCTTCAAAATCCCACAGGAGAACACAGGCAGCAATCTTTGACCTTGGCCACAGAAACTTCTTGCTAGACATGTCTCCAAAGGCAAGGGAAACAAAGGCAAAGATGAGCTATTGGAACTACATCAAGATAAAGAGCTTTTCCACAGCAAAGGAAACAGTTGACAAAACCAAAAGACAACTGAGGGGATGAGGGAAGATATTTGCAAATGTCTTACCAGGTAAAGGGCTAGTATCCATGACCTATAAAGAATTTATCAAACTCAACACCCAAAGAACAAATAATTCAATCAGGAAATGGGCAGAAGACATGAACAGATATTTCTTCAAAGGAAACACACAAATAACAAACAAACACATGAAAACATGCTCAACATCACTCCGCATCAGGGAAATATAAATCAAAAGCACAATGAGATACCACTTCACACTGGTCAGAATGGCTAAAAATAACAACTCAGGAAACAGGTGTGGGTGAGGATGTGGAGAAAGGGGAACCCTCTTACACTGTTGGTGGGAATGCAAACTTGTGCAGGCACTCTGAAAAACAGTATGGTGCTTCCTTAGGAAGTTAAAAATAGAACTACCCTATAACCCAGCAATTGCAACTTCTAGGTATTTGCCTCTCACAGCTAATCTCTGGTTGCCATCATTATGATCTCTTAATTAAATCTTCAAATCTGCCATTTCTTTTCTCTGACCTCATGACATTTGCACATACCTTTTCTCTGCTTAGAATCTTCTTCCTCATCTTCACAGGTTGGTTCCCACTCATCCTTCCAGTACTGTTATAGGTTGAATTGTGTCAGATTTATATGCTGATGTCCTAACCCTCAGTACCTCAGAATGTGACTGTAATAGGGTCTTTACTAAGTTAAATGAGGTCATTTAGTGTGGTCCTACTCCAGTAGGATGAGCATCCTTATAGAAAGGAAAGGGGAAATATGGAGACTGACCCATATACAAGGAAAACACCATGTGAACATGAATACAGTTATTCACAAGCCAAGGAGAAAGGCCTAGAACAGATTTTTCCTCATAGCCTTTAGAAGAAACCAACTCTCCTTACACCCTGATATTAGGCTTCAAGACTCCAGAACTGTGAGACAATAAATTTCTGTTGTTTTGTCCATTCAATTTGTAGGACTTTGTTAATGACAGCCCCAGAAAACTAATCTATCCATCAATAGGTGAGTGAATAAATAAACTGTAGTATATTCATTCCATGAATAGGAAGGCATGAACTATTGATACATATAGCAGCATAAGAGAATTTCAAAATAATTATGCTACATGAAGAAAGTAATTATGCAGCATAAAAGACAGACCAAAAAAAAAAAAAAAGTCCATAATGGATGACTTCCATGTATATAAAATTCCAGAAAATGCAAACAAATCCAGAGTGATAGAAAATACAACAATGGCTACTTGGAGGCAGGGGCTGAGGGATGGGGCAGGAATGGTGTAAGGGTGTGTGGAAGGGCCTATAAGGAAGGATCAGAAAGAGACACAAGGAAACTTTGGAGTGACAGATATATTTATTATCTTGATTATGGTGATGGTTTCATGGGTGTGTACACAAGTCAAAACTTACCAAATGATATTCTTTATATATGAACAGTTTTTTAATATGTCAGTTATACCTTGAGGAAGCTGTTTTTTAGAAAAGAAACTACATAAACTGAATATGGTTCTCTGAACCTAGATTATTATATTTTTGGATAAGAAATGCAGGTGTGTAAGGTATATCCTCAATCATTCCCAAAATGGTTTGTACTTCCCCTTAAAAGAAAAACTATCCCTCCCACAGGAGTTTATATTATAAACAGAAGAGTGAGTACGGCTTTAAGTTTGGCCCTATGAAAGGCCCAGCGAAGACCACAGATGTGTCTTATCCACAGGTATTTCCTATGCAGCTGGCAAATGTGGTATAATATTCCACTCTCTGAACATATAACTGTTCTAAAGTCTCTAAAAACAATTACTTCCAATTTAGCTCTAATAGTGAACACATCTTAATTTCATCATTAGTAGAAAACAGGCAAACCACTCAAAGCTACCATTTATTTGAAGGGAAGATGAAACTTTATGCCTTTATTATTCTTTACCCAACAAAGGAAACATTATAACACATCAACAAAAAGATTATAATTTGCTCTCATATAGCTTTTGCCCTGCCAAATTTTATGCCTCAAAGTTGCAATGTTATTCAACCTTCTGAACAGAACTTCTATTCCTTCCACTTTTTTCCCTCGTTCCAGATTTTTCACATCTATGTCTTTTAATACAACCTAGAAGGACAAGACTAAAATGAAATCCAATGAAAGGAATTCTACAGCATGCTGTAACTTACCAAAGGGCCAGTTCAAATTCTGGGAGAGAGGAGTAACTAGCCAGGTAGGTGCCACAATAACTGAATGAAAGTAAAGTGTAGTCTAGAAGAACATTGCCTAAAATATAAAATCCATTACAAGGATTTAATTATAGTGTTCAGATTAACTAGTCTTACAGTTTATTTCCCTTATCTAATGGTTTTCACATAATTCAAAGGCATTTAGCTCTTGGAATAACAGATCTCCTACCTGATTTCTAAGACTATGAACAAAAACTAAGAGCAAATTTAAGATTCTTTTTTTAAAGGCATTAGAGCTGGGGTGCCTAGCTTGCTCAGTCAGTAGAGCATGTGACTCTTGATCTTGGGGTTGTGAGTTCAAGCCCCATGTTGGGCATAGAGATTACTTAAAAAAAAAAAATTTAAATATACTAAAATGAATTAAGACCATGAGGTCACTGTCTCTAGACTTTAATCAAAATTGAGCATACTGTACTGTGTATGTCCCAGTGTGATTTGAAATGACCCAAGAACAATTATGTATTCCATAAATATATGAAACATTATAATTAGAAGAGTTACTCAAACAACTTTAAATACTCTGGGGTGTTGTAATCATCCTAGCTTACTTCCTGATCTCTATACCTTGGGCCACAGCTGGCCCTTTGTTCAATATCTTCCAGTTCTTGGACCAGCTATAAAATTTCTTTCACATTTGTCCCTGCAGTTGAGGACATGAAACAGAAATTCAAGCCTTAGTAACAACATGTTTAAAATGTGCATCGTGAGGATGCTTCTGCCCTCCTGCGTATGAGGATCTGATTTGTCCTCTATCTGCTGTTCTTCAGTGTGGTTCCATAGCTCCCAGCTCTGTCTTCTCCCATGTCTGTCTTTTGACATTCGTATCTCTTTTTATTCTATGTACTTTTAATGGTTGTTTCCTGCTTTTTTGCCCTTCTCACTTTAACTGACTGTAATAAAATGCTAAACTTCATCATTTATTGAATTCATTTAGCATAGTCTGATCAACATAGAAAACTTGTATTTATTGAGCATTCAGTGCAAAAATAAATATTTTTCTATGGGATAGAGGCCTCAATAGAATAATTTTCTATCCTTCCTATTGACATTTCATCTCATGACTGAATATTATTACTTTTTCATTTTATTATTTTCAATTCTAAAAAATACATCGTATTTGAATAAAAAAATAAATCTTTACAAGAAAATATATCCTCTATAATCTCACTATAAAATTTGGTAAATTTCTCGTATTTTCTTCTGTAAATGTACATTTTTTCTTTAAATATAACCTTGAAAAAAATGTTGCTTTTTATAACTGTAACAGTCATGGATTAAATATTATATACAACAATTCATTTAAAAGACTTGGGTCATACAGTGTTACTCCTATTTACATTATATTGAGCATTTTATCAATAATTCTTTAAAAATGTGATTTCTAATGTTTATATAATGTTTATATAATACTCTTTTATGAGATATTTTAACTTATTTAACCATATTCATATTACTGGAGATGTAGAAGTTCCTAATCTTTTGCTATTATGAGAGTGCTATTAACTCCAGCACATACAAATCTTTGACTATATTTCTGATTTCCTTAAAATTGAATTCTAGTTCCTCAGCTGAGTTTAACTGGGTTAAATATGGTAATATTTACTTCCCAGGAAGATCATATCGATTATTCCCACTTTGGAGGGATGGGCTAAATGGGTGATGGGTATTAAGGAGGGCACTTGTGATGAGCACTGGGTGTTACATGTAAGTGATGAATTATTAAATTCTACTCCTGGAACCAAACTACGCTGTATGTTAATTAACTTGAATTTAAATAAAAACTTGGAAGAAAAAAAATTATTCCCCCTTTCAGCAAGAAAGTGTGCTACCAATTTCACTGCACTCTGCCTAGCAGTTATCAGCTTTCAAAAATCATGATCTTGGGGAGCTTGAGTGGCTGAGTGGGTTAAGCCTCTGCCTTCAGCTCAGGTCATGATCTCGGGGTCTTGGGATGGAGCCCAGAATCAGGCTATCTCTGCTCAGCAGGGAGCCTGCTTCCTCCTCTCTCTCTGCCTGCCTCTCTGCCTGCTTGTGATCCCTCTCTCTGTCAAATAAATAAAATATTTTAAAAAAAATCGTAATCTTGATAAGCAGAAAAACTTGATCTTGGCTCAAACATTAAGTTTTTAAGTAAATATTGAGAGAATATCTTTGATATTCGTTTTTTTGATACTAGAATATTTTTGATATGTAGTTTTGTGGTTTGGGCAGTTACTTTTTCCATTGTTCTAATGGGATGTCTTGTTGTTTCTTATTGTTTCCTAAACACTCTGAAAATACTTGATTGTATTTGTCCCAAATATCTTCCTCAGTTTATTTTTTGCCCATTAATTTTTCAAGGTATTTTTGATGTTCTTAAGTTTTAAATTGACATGTAATCAGTCAGTTTTTCTATTTTTTTTTCCTTTGTGTGAAAGGTTCTTCCCCATCCTGAAGTCATTTCAATATCCCCATACTCTCTGCTTCTCAAATGTGTTTGTTGTTTATATTGAACTCTTTTTTGTCTGATGTATGTTTTGATGTACAGTATAACATGAATATCCAACTTGATACTTTTGTTCAAATAATTTTTTAAAGGTTTATTTATTTATTTATTTAAGTAATCACTACACCCACGATGGGAATCAAACTGATGACTCCAAGATTAAGAGTCGGATGTTCCATCAGCTGAGCCAGCCAGGCGCCCCTCAAATAGTTTTTTTTTAAGATTTTATTTATTTATTTGACAGACAGAGATCACAAGTAGACAAAGAGGCGGGGGGCGGCAGGGTGGGGGGAAGCAGACTCCCCGCTGAGCAGAGAGAGCCTGATGCTGGGCTCCATCCCAAGACCCCGAGATCATGAGCTGAGCTGAAGGCAGAGGCTTAACCCACTGACCCACCCAAGTGCCCCCAGTTTTCTTAACATCAATGTTAAATTATTAAATAATCTATATTATCTATTTTGGGGAGGAGGGGAGAGTATACTTAGCTTTTAAATATTCAAGCCCATGCCCTGTCTTCAACTCTTCGACTGATGTGGTGATCTCTGCACCAACACCACACTTTCAATCACTATAGCATAATATTTAAAGGACCCTGTCTTACCATCATTTTTTTTTTCAATTATTCCTGTTCTCTAATTTTTGTTCTTCTAGATGAACTTCAGTATCATTTAAGTCCTCCTTGCTCTCTAAAACATGATAAACTTAGGAATCATTTTCTGTGAAGAACTATATATTAGGCTTTCCATCCAGGAATATATCTGTATATACTTAAATATTTTAAATCAATGATATTCTTGTAGTTTTCTTCACTGAGGTCACTCACATTTCTTCCTGAATCATTTCTAAGTATTTAAATTATCTACTGGTGGGGGTGTTTTGAAACCAGCATCTTAATAGCATTCTTTCATTAGTCCTTGTAGACTGTTGCATTACCCATAATCTCCTTTTCCATAGCTATACTTTTTCTGTTCCATATTTTATTGCATTGGCTAGAAATTTCGGGTTGATACTAAATGATTGTGGTAACAATAGGTATCCTTGATGACTTAATCATCATTTTATTGTGAATACCTTCAGAGTTTCATTATTTATAAATATAAGTGTTTGCTACTGGTTTGAGTTAGGGTGTTTTTTTTTTAAAGATTTTATTTATTTATTTGACAGAGAGAGAGATCACAAGTAGGCAGGGAGGCAGGCAGAGAGAGAGAGAGGAGGAAGCAGGCTCTTTGCAGAGCAGAGAGCCCGATTTAGGGCTCGTTCCCAGGACCCTGGGATCATGACCTGAGCTGAAGGCAGAGGCTTTAACCCACCGAGCCACCCAAGTGCCCCTTGAATAACTTTTAATTGCTTGGACAGGGCTACAGTCAAATAAGCAAAATGTTAAAGATGAAGAGTAATTACAGTCCATCTGGACAGTTACCAACATATGAATATATGAATATATGCCTTAAAAGTTGTTTCAGGGGCGCCTGGGTGGCTCAGTCGGTTAAGTAACTGCCTTCGGCTCAGGTCATGATCCTGCAGTTCTGGGATCGAGTCCCACATCAGGCTCCCTGCTCAGCAGGGAGTCTGCTTCTCCCTCTGACCTCTCCCCTCTCATGCTTTCTCTCTCAAATAAATAAGTAAAATCTTTAAAAAAAAAAAAAAGTTGTTTTAATATGTTGAGAACACAAATTTCCCCACAGATGTTATAAATTATATGTAAACTCCCTGGCTTAATCCAAAGACTTATTTGACCCATAAGGCTTATTAAATAACCAAGACCAGCCTCAAGCTCTCCTGAGCTTTCTACCCATGATGTGTTAAATGAGGTAATCATTAGATGGAAACTCCAGTATGTGCAATGGCCCATTGTGGGTCAGCTGTATCCATGAATAAGTCAATAATAATAAGTGGCGGGTAACAATGATTGATATATATGTGTGTGTGTCACACTGACATATCAATTATATGTGTCAACATGACATATAATTGATACATCAAATATATATGTAACCTATATATTTATACATAATTTCATTTATCACCAAAGCCTTAACAGTAGATCCTACCATTATCCCCACACCTAAGGAAATTGAGGCTCAGAGACTTTAGAACTTGTATGGTATCAGTTTACTTGGATTTTCAATGAATCATCAGAAAAGGAAAAAAAAAGTATTCTGAAAAAGCACTAAACTGCATTTAGCGCTGTAATAGTCTTCTAGCCCCATGCTTCCTCACCCAGGGAATCTTGTTAAAATGCAGATTCTGATTCACTAGACCTGGGATGAGAGCCATTTCTGCATTTATAACAGGCATCCTAGGTGACACCAATGTTGAAGGTAAGGAGACCGTAGACTTTGAGTGGCAAGGCTGTAGCCCACTTCGTTAAATTCTCTCTGATCAGCCTGATACCTTCTTTAAAAGTGTGTATTGTGAAAAACAAAAGTACGCATAAAACACCCTTCTTTCATTTATGAGAACTAGATTTCATCACATAACAAAACCCTTCAGTTATGGCAGATGAAGAGTCTTGCAGGTTACCTTTTAATTTGTTCCTTCTGGTCAATCCAGGAAAGTTGTATATGTAGATGACAGGTTTGAGCCTCCGGTCAGAAAAAGCCACAACTTCATAAGGAACGTTAGTTGCCACGACACCCACAACTCCATTCATACACTGGAGTACAGTCTTTTTCTTGGTTTCGATATTAATAAATATTACAAAATTCCCACAAGGGTAGCAGATGGTGCTCTTGTTGATAAAATGAACATTCTGCTTAGGGAATCCTTGGACCCATCTTTGGGGGAAAAAAAATGTCACCATTTCCAATACTTTTTTTTTTTTAAACAAAGTAAACAAAAAGGCATCAAAATATTTGAAACACATCTATTCTATTCCCACACACTTTCTGCCCAAAACCATCTCTAAGATAAAAGAACACATATATTGGCTGTGAGACCGCTTTGAACGCAGGCACTACAGAAATTTAGTCTTAGGTCTTCACAGCCTTCTTCAGAGAAATTTTTCAGTGAAGCAAATCCTCTGATCAAACCTGAGAAAGTCTCAGAAGGATTTCTGGGGTGTTTAAAAAGTAAAAACCACAGAGAGAGAGAAAAGATCTGGATAGAATAGAAAACAGCGTGTCAGGCTAAGGTTGTTCTATTAATCATTAGTTTTGATTTTTAAACATAACTTTAAAAAAAAAACAAACAAACACAACTTTGAATGGGGCAGCTTGCTTTGTAGTTGTGAGCCAAGCAGAAAAAACCGTTTCTTTACCAAGATGAAGGGTGTATGCTGTTATTTCAGATCGAAAAAATACAGATAAATGTAGACAATAAATGGAATCAAGTCAACACGAGTCAAAAGGTTAGGACACAAAAGGAACGCATTTTTCAAGGAAGGGATGTGTGGGGGATGTATGCTTCCGAAGGAAAGCCTGATTCTACTTTTATTTAAATATTAAATTAATGGGGCGCCTGGGTGGCTCAGTTGGTTAAGCAACTGCCTTCGGCTCAGGTCACGGTCCTGGAGACCCCGGAATCGAGTCCCGCATCAGGCTCCCAGCTCCATGGGGAGTCTGCTTCTCCCTCTGACCTTCTCGCCTCTCATGCTCTCTCTCACTGTCTCTCTCTCAAATAAATAAATAAAATCTTTTAAAAAATATATTAAATTTATGCTTCAAGATGGTGGGGAAGGAAAGAAAGGGGCACGCGTCTGGTGAGCGACTTCCAGAGCCTAGAGAGCAGAGCCGGGGCCGGTGGAAGTTACTGTAGGAAACTCAGCTGTGGAAGCCAAGAAATACCCGCTCTGTGCAGCTCTTTACGCTTTTCAAAGACCATAAAAGTGCAAATAACTCCGAAATTAGTGGATAGTATAGTTCGGAGGAAGGGACTGACTAAGGGATTGACGGCCCTAACTTGGGGGGGGGGGTGTCACCAAAGATGATTGGGACGGGATGGTAGGATGGGTGTGTGTGTGTGCGGGGGGGTGGGGGGTGGGGGGGAAGGTTATGTATGAAAGGTCGGGGGGAAATGGAGTACGGAGCCAGAAAGAGGAGGCAGGAACGAGGAGAGGAGGACAACCGGGGGTAAGTGAGAGAGGGGGAAGGTCGCAGAAAAGGGGGAGGGGGTGTGAGCAAACAGCCGGATGTGGTCCCTGAATGGGGGGGACGGGGGATGCAGACAAGAGGTCACCCAGGCAGTCTGCAGGAGAGAACTGGCGGGGTAAAGAGGAGGTCCAAGCTTGGGGAGAGCAGGTCTAAAGAACAGGAGGAAGAAGAGGGTAGTGAGGGGATTAGGTCAGAAGCAAGTTTCCGGGAGACCCCAGTCAGTCGCCCGGCGGCGGACGGCCGCACCTCACAGACAGGGACGCGCCGACGGTGGTGTAGACGTTCTCCTCTCGCTCGCGGCCTTGCGACATGAGCCGTGTTTCTCTCAGCCGGGTCCTGGGTAGGAAATGTCCGAGCCCTGCTCCGCTCTGACGCCGTTACTTGGAGGTCCAGTCGCGGCGCCCGCAAAGCGTCCGCCGTTACCACCGTATCCAGGAGACTGGAACCCCTGCTCCCATTGGCTCTGTCCCGTAGCCCTGCTTCGTCTCCAGCCTAGCGGATTGGTGGAAGCGCTGCCGCGTCTCAGCCAATGGAAGAGCGGCGAGCGAAGCGAGGGGCGGGCCCCTCGGCGTAGGCGCCTCACAAGGCTAGTCTCAGCCAAATAATTACAATATTAATAATATCAATAGCAGAGATTAATATTGTGTGCTGACCACGCCAGACGTTGTTCCAAGCGACATGCAGGCATTATTTCATTTAAGCTTCAAATCACCCATCAGTCCCATCTGCCGATAAGCCAAGTGGAGTGGAGAGAGGCAACGTGCCCCAGGCTGCGAAGTTGAGGGGACTTAAAGCCGGGTGTTATCTAAATCTAGAGCTCCGAGCCTTTAATTACTGTATTACTCTCCAGTCGGTCCTCCGCGACTTCAAGCAGGCAGACAGCTTCAGGAAGCAACCTGACCGAAAGGCCCGCATCTAGTCCTGGTTTCTTCCCTTCCCTCGTGTACCCTCTCTTCTCTCCCTCCCTTCTGTCCTCCGCCCCCTTCCATTCCTCTCCTCTTTCCTGCCCTCCCCTTCTCTTCTTGGTCTCTCTTTCCTGTCTGGCCACTTTTTCTCCTTCTTTTCATTCACAAATATTTACTGAATATCTCCCATGCATTGAACTAGTCACTTGAGACAACATAATGAGCCAAACAGATAAAATCTCTTCCTTCTTGGAACTTAGAGACTGTTGGGAATCCAGGAAGGGGAGGATTGACGTCCACTTCACTACACCAACACAGAATTATAGACTGAACTAGAAAGAAGAGGGGTATGGTACTGTGAGTAAATGTTTATGTTGAGGTCCCTGAGGTAGGAAACAAAGGCAATAGAAAAATTAAATTTCTTTATTACTTACAGCCCATTGACAAGTTCTGGAAACAGGCAGAGTGACATTCTTCTAGAAACTCAGCTGCCTCAATGTTAATACTTTGCTAAAGGCAAAATGCAACCTTAGCCTGACCTCTGGATCCTGTAAGTCTACTTTAACATATGAAAATTCCTTTGGAAACTTCTTATATCTCTACCCTCCAAAATATGTGTTGGCAATCACCTCCCAAACATATGACTCAGTGATATACACTTGAAGGGTCTCATGACTAAGGTTTTATTGGACAATAATAAATGACCTTTTTCTAACAATAGCTAGCCCCCTCAAGGTCTTGGAAACCTTGCTTGCAAATTCCTTAGAGACTTTTGCTATCCCTAACCCCCTCCCCACTTGAAAATATACAACTGGCCACTGCTCATGACCACAGTGAACCTCTTTTTGCCCACAGGTCCAATTGCTGTGCTTTAGTAAAACCACTTTTTGCACCAAAGATGTCTCAAAAAATTTTTCTTGGCCGTCAGTTCCGAATCCCAATATCTTTCCTATATCAGTCTTCACCTAATTGGATGGGCAGTCAGAGGTGATTTCTGTGTGCATGTGTCATTTTCACTGAGAGCAGAAAGATGAAGAGAGATTGCTGGGGCTGGCAAGGGTCAGGGGAATAGGATGTGCAGAGGAGAGTTTTCGTAAAGGTGTGAAGCCAGGACAACAGATTGGATGGACCAGGAAGGGTAGTGTGACTGGAACAGAGGGAGATGAAAAGAAAATACTGAAGAGCCAGCTAGAGAAGGAGCCACAGGTCAGATAAAGGCCAAGTTCCTGTTTTTCTCCTAAGAGCCAATGCAAACACACTAAATAAGCAGGAAAATGACATGGTCAAATTTATGTGTTTAAAAGATTCTGGCTGGAGGAAGATTACCAACTGGGTAGGAGGGCAGAGAAAATAGAAATAGGAAGATCTGTTAGGAGCCCATTTCATGGTTCTAACAAGGGAAGCAAAGCAGGGTTTTTAAGCTTACTGCTATTGGCATTTGGATCTGGATTAGAGGGCTGGTGTCCCTGACAGTAGCACCTCCACAGCTGGGACAATCAAAAATGTCCATGGACATTGTGAAACATCCACTAGGGGCAAAATCACTGTTAGTTGAAAACCACTGACCAGGTAATGTCTTAAAAACTATTTTAAGAGGTGAAAATCTATAGGATATGGTGGTCAGTTGATAAAGAGGGGTAAAAGAGAAGGAAGAATCAAGGATGGTTTTGGATTTCTGATGATCACAGTAAGAAATAGTGGTGCCCTTCACTGCAACAGGGCAAAGAAAGCATGGGGACAAGTGTTTCTGCTCTAAAGGTTTCTTTTTTTCTGAAATGTAAGTGCCCAACACACTCAGTGCTTAGTGTTAAAGAACTACACAGAACTGTCTGACCAAATCCCACATTTCCCACAGAGAGAAGTGGCATGAAGGAAAGGCAAGATTTCCCCTCTGGTGCTTCTCAAACTCTGGGCAGTTTCTGTTGCTACTCCCTTACCATTTGGCTCATTTGTGTTTTGACCAAGCCCTCCCTCCAAACATACCTTTAGCCACAACCTGAGCATCTTAAAGCCAACAGCAGAGAAGAATGTGATGGGGCAAGTCCTGCCACTGCTCCCAGGGTTGGTGGTAGGTAGAGGACATAAGGTAGGTAGAAAATGTATATTCTGGAAAAGAGATACTGACGAGGCTGGCATCAGCCATGATCCTGGAAACCTGAACTTGCCCCGTGCTAGAGCAAAAGAGGAACTGAATAGAACCAAACTGAAAAAAAGCCATCTTATGGCTATCTCACTTCATAAAACCCTGACTGGGGTTTAGATGAAAAGGTCTCCAGCTGGGTTTCTGGGGTATCTGTTGTTGATATTTAGGAGGAGATGGCCTGGACTCTGCACCATGCCAGTTACAGGAAGATGAGTGGCCTTTCTTAGTCTGGAGGGAGGAAATATAGATTATATCAGAGGATGGGCTGATAGGGATGATTTAGGAAAATCTGTTCCAGGGCTCACTCTGAAACATTTACATATAGTAGAAACAAAAGCTTTCTCTAAAAACAAGTTCTTTCTCTAATCAGTGACCCAAAAGGGCAGCCCTAAGCATCCTAATGTGATAACCAGTATGCTCCAACATTTTTTGGGAAGTACCCAACCCCCCTAAAAATCCACCCCTCTCAACTCTCTTTCTCTTTGCAAATCCCCACTCTACCACCATTAGACCAGTCCTGTGAAGAATAAGCCTAATACTCAGCATTAGGTTTTGTACCTTTGTAGGAGAACTCATCTCAATAACCCCCCAAAAGCAGTGATCAATTCAAGTTCATTGAATCCTAAAGACGAAACCTGCCCACAACCAGCCACAGAACAACAACAACAACAACATGTTTATGTCCCAATGAGAGATTACTTCACTCCTGGCTTCTCTTGGATCCCAGCCAAACTCCATGATATCTGAAAGATGAATTTTCACAAAGTTCTTCACCCATTAACTAGATTTTCTAGGACCATTTAAACATGGAAAAAGATGATGCGGCATACTAGAAAGCATTTCATTTAGATGAATAAATGATCTCTAGTCTATTAGCTAATTATTTGCTTTTCATGAAAGGTAGCAATGTTTATAAGATGAAAAACCAAGAAGTGAGCATTGTGTCTCTTAGTAAAAAAAAAAAAAAAAAAAGTAAAAATGAGTGTTTTTAAGGTAAAGGAGTAACCATTTACAATTGGCAATGCCTTCTTATTCTTTGGTAGTTGGCCCATTTTATAGTAGTGGATGATGATAAGCCACAATTTATTGAGCTCCTACTATCTGTTGAGAACTTAACAAAATCTGGATTCTCCCAACAACCATGGTACAGAGAAAACCGGAACTCAGAGAATTGAAGTATGTAACTCATGTTGGCATGTTTAGTTCTGCACAGATTTCTTCTTGGCTCAGCTGTAATAACAGCTGTTATGCTGCTACTCTGTGTCTGCTACACACTTATGAAACATGTATTTTATCTCTACTGCATAAAGTGGGAAACTGAATCTCAGACAGGTTGGGAATTTTGTACAGGGTATCACAATCTCAGATGGATTTGAATCCAGGGGTTTTTTTGTTTGTTTGTTTGTTTATTATTTTTTTAAGATTTTATTTATTTATTTGACAGACAGAGATCACAAGTAGTGGGAGAGGCAGGCAGAGAGAGAGGGGGGAGCAGGCTCCCTGCTGAGCAGATGACAATGCAGGGGTGCCATCCCAGGACCCTGGGATCATGACCTGAGCCAAAGGCAGAGGCTTTAAACCACTGAGCAACCCAGGTGCCCCTGAACCCAGGTATTTTTAATTGTCTTAAAGAGCCCTTCTTTCCAGAGATGTGCAGACTTGAAATGTTAAATCAAATAGGCATTTAATTTGAGTAGAACATTTTTTTTCTAGAAGAAGAGGAAACATAGAGACTCCTTCATAATTCTGAGAAGTTTTAGAATAAAGAATATGGGACTAAAGTCACATTTTTATGGAAATACTGGGACAATTATTAAAAATGAGTGAATGTTATTATTTTGTGCATTTAATCTAACATTTTTGGGCTTTACTTTTACATTTCAAATATTTTTATAGTGTATGTAGAACATACTTTATGATTACATTTCTTGTCTCAAGTTGTCTCCTTGATACTGATACTAAAATAAATACTCTTGGTTGAAACATGGAAAGGATTTGTAACCAACACCCAAGTATATAATACACTGGGTATACAGTTAGTATAAAAAAAGGAGAGGGGAGATTATCACATCAGACCTTCCCTGAATTCCAAGGCAAGTTCCAAGAACGAAAATTAAAAGATCAAATCAGAATTCTTAAATAATGCCAAAATTGTTATTTCATTTTTTATTTTAATTAAATCTTTTAAAGTATTTTATATCAAAAACTGTCATTCTAATGTTCACTATCCATCTAGTCAAGGTAAAAAAATGGTGTCAGACTCCAACATGTTTCATCGAGACCTATGTACATAAGTGAACATAGGCATAATAAGATTTTGATTCTATTGTAAAACAGTCCTCAGTCTGCTGTGTTACTATTGCTAAAGTCACACTAATTCATGAGAAGCCCTGAAGCCACAAACTGGAGCCCAAAGAGAAGTAAGAAAATAGTTACTTGATTCGACTGGGAAAGGGTATTTAGTTATGAGAGCAGCGATGCACTCATACTCTCAGAAAGGAAGGACTAGACAAGTTTGTTAATTTGTCTTTTCTCTTATCCAAGCATTTCTGCCACTCCGCTCTTCCTTACACCCCCCAAATAGTTTCCACTCTGATGTTAACAGAAGTACGTTACACAAAACATGGTGGTCAAACACAGTATGTAGTCTGGTTTCCAGGACCCAGGGCAACGGTGGGGAGATCTGGGGCACGGAGAGGGTTCGTCACCCCAGTAGATTGTCAGGGTCGCCATGGTTCTGGGGGAATGTTGAGCACTGTATCTTGCACCACAGAGGCGTGGGCCCTCTAAAGCTTGGGGTCCCTGACAGGGGCACTCCTTGCAGTGTGTGTGGATGGTACTATGTCACATGTTTGAAAAACTATGTAGTGAAAGATAAAATAATGTGGGAGAAAAACTTTATAGGAGTTGATGAAAAAGGAAAACAATGGAATTTATAAGAAATATAATTTTAGGGGCGCCTGGGTGGCTCAGTGGGTTGAGCTGCTGCCTTCGGCTCAGGTCATGATCTCAGGGTCCTGGGATCGAGTCCCGCATCGGACTCTCTGCTCAGCGGGGAGCCTGCTTCCTCCTCTCTCTCTGCCTGCCTCTCTGCCTACTTGTAATCTCTCTCTGTCAAATAAATAAATAAAATCTTAAAAAAAAAAAAAGAAAACAAATATGATTTTAAAAAATTACAATGTAACAAAAAGTCAGGAATTTCCCCTGGCTGAAGTTACCAGGTTGCGGAAAACGTTGAGATGGGTGGGCCAAGGCTTCTGAGGTCACCTGGGGCCTTTGATTCCCCTGCAATTTTGCAGAGCACAGGTTATCTATGGCTTCTAGCATGGACTTCATTTAAAGAAATCCAAGGGCCATTAATAAATAGATAAAAATGAATCAATTCGTATTGTGCCATAAATATCACTTAAAATAGCGCTTTAGGAGAGCATTAAAGTTCCAAGTTTTTGAAGACTATCGTGCACCATCATTACATATTCAAAATTTGAGTTTGGATGTCCTCTTAAAAAACTTCAAGGTTGGGCGCCTGGGTGGCTCAGTGGGTTAAGCCGCTGCCTTCAGCTCAGGTCATGATCTCAGGGTCCTGGGATCGAGTCCTGCATCGGGCTCTCTGTTCAGCAGGGAGCCTGCTTCCCTTCCCCTCTCTACCTGCCTCTCTGCCTACTTGTGATCTCTCTCTGTCAAATAAATAAATAAATAAAATCTTTAAAAAAACAAAAAACAAAAAACAAAACTTCAAGGTTCATCCACATTAAAGTCTCCATTGAACCTTCTTACAAAAGGAAGCTTAAAAGCACTAAAATCCATCAACACATTCCATTTTATATCCTTTCATCTGACTTCCCTTTTGTTTTCTTTGCCCATGGGGTCTTTCATATTCCTGCTCCCTTAAATTAGAAGCAAGGAAACAGTGCTTTCCTAAAAATAAAAATTCTGCAGCCATATGTTTACACTGGTAGAAACCTGGCAGGACATGTCCAGGATCAGATGCTTCATTGTATTCTATGACAAATCTTGAGTCCACGATAAGAAAGTAGGATGAGGTGGTGAAAATACACCTCTGAGTTCAGATTATACTCTCAGAGGCTATGTGATTTAGGGAAAAGAGCCCCTGGCCTAAGAATTCATATTCTTATTCTTACTTCTTACTGAGTATACGGTAACTAGAAAAGCTGAAACTTTCTTTTCCTTTTTTTTTTTTTTAAAGATTTTATTTATTTATTTGACAGACAGAGATCACAAGTAAGCAGAGAGGCAGGCAGAGAGAGAGGAGGAAGCAGGCTCCCTGCTGAGCAGAGAGCCTGATGTGGGACTCAATCTCAGGACCCTGAGATCATAACCTGAGGCAAAGGCAGAGGCTTAACCCACTGAGCCCCAATGAGGGGCTCGGTCCCAGGACCCTGAGATCATGACCTGAGCAGAAGGCAGAGGCTTAACCCACTGAGCCACCCAGGTACCCCAGGCTGAAACTTTCTAAATTTTAACTTCATCAGCTGTTATGTGAATCTGATATTTTCCCTGCCTATCTTCACAGGATTATTTATGAAGATTAAATGAAATAATATACCTAAAATGACTTTATATGAAAAGTACAATATAGGCAAATGGTCCTCTTAAATAGTTGCAGGTCATTTCCCTCTGATATTGAGCCTGGGAAGGAAGGTGATTTATATGCACACTGAAAGCCTGCAATGCATGGTGGGCTAATTCTAAGAGGGAAGACCATCAAGCCCCCTTAAAGTGTTCATTAGCATTGGTAGCACATGTTTGTGTTCTAGCAAATTGTATGATCTGTTTACTAAGCTGTGACCAACAATTTTTTTTAAATGAAAGAACATAGAACACAAAATTTCACAAAGCACCCCACATGGTAGGGTAAATAATTTTTCAGGTGTGTGTGTGTTTTTATATTTTGTTGCTTTAAAAATGCATTTTTTCCTTAAAAAGTCAGTAAATACTTTAGAGGTAACTGTAGAGCAAGACATACTAGATTTCATCAAATCTCAAATAAAATATTAAGGGGGAGACAAAATATGAGACTCTTAATCTCACAAAACAAACTAAGGGTTGCTGGGGGAAGAGGGGTAGGGAGAGGGTGGTTGGGTTCTGGACATTGGAAGTGTATGTGCTATGGTAAGTGCTGTGAAGTGTTGGAAACCTGGCAATTCACAGACCTGTACCCCTGGGGCTAATAATACATTATATGTTAATTTTAAAAATGAAAAAAAAATTAAGGGGGGGTAATCTACCAAAAAATTACAAAACAATCCTTGCCATCATTCAGAATTTTTATTTTATTTTTACTGAAAGTGCTCTTTAAAACTTAGATTTTTTTTTTTAAGATTTTATTTATTTGTTTGACACAGAGAGAGATCACAAGTAGGCAGAGAGGCAGGCAGAGAGAGAAAGAGAAGGAAGCAGGCTTCCCGCTGAACAGAGAGCCCAATGCGGGACTCGATCCCAGGACCCTGAGATCATGACCCCGAGCCGAAGGCAGAGGCTCAACCCACTGAGCCACCCAGGTGCCCTAAAACTTAGATTTTTTATCATAAAAGAACTGAAACTTACTGGGACCTCTGGGTTGGCTCAGTCAGTTAAACATCCAACTCCTGATTTTGGCTCAGGTCAGGATCTCAGGGTTATGGGATGGAGCCCCACATCCAGCTCCATGCTCAGCAAGGAGTCTGCTTCTCTCTCTCCTTCTCTCCCTCTGCCCCTCCCCCACTTTAGCGTGCACACATGGATGAACCCTCTCTCTCTCTAACTACATCTTTAAAAATAAATAAATAAAGGAACTGAAAGTTATTTAGAAATATATTTTTATCCTATATGAGTGTTATGGAAATATAAAAAGAAAATATAGGGGCGCCTGGGTGGCTCAGTGGGTTGGGCCTCTGCCTTTGGCTCGGGTCATAGTCTCAGGGTCCTGGGATGGAGCCCCACATCGGGCTCTCTGCTCAGCAGGGAGCCTGCTTCCCTTTCTCTCTCTCTCTGCCTGCCTCTCCATCTACTTGTGATCTCTCTCTGTCAAATAAATAAATAAAATCTTTAAAAAAAGAAAAAAGAAAATATAAGTAACATGACTTACGGTCTTCAAATGACTTGTTCACTTTTACAATCCAGCTTTTTTGAATAATTTCTCAAGTCAGAGTCATAGGTTTTCATTTACCCCTACCTCACTTGCCACCCCCCACCCCCTGCATTGTCCTCTGTGCTAACAAGAGCATTTCATTTAATAATGGAACAAAGGCACTCTCTTGTTGTCTCTGGGATTCTCTTTCAAGCCAATGACATTCATCCTGCAAGCCCAAGCACAAACAGTAAGATCCATGTCAGGACACACCCAGCCTATAGTGATTTTAAGATATAGCCCGATTGGGGTGTCTGGGTGGCTCAGTTGGTTGAACAACTGCCTTTG